>NC_140588.1:1065387024-1066774854 GCF_964204655.1 Triturus cristatus | reverse complement strand
CAGAGACCCTGAGGGAAGAGGAGAGTGTTCCCAGTGGCGGGGCTGGTAAAGAGGAGCATGAAGCGCCCCATAATGCGTCGCCAGGCATTTGGAAATCTGCCGTTTTGGTGCTTTGTGGCCCCCAGAGGAGGGGGGTCACCCTCACTTGTGAAAAGGTGCTGGGGGAGCTGCTGGAGAGGCCCAGTCTTCCCCCCCTAGCACGAAAAAATCTGCCATTTTGGTGCCTGGTGGCCCCCAGAGGAGGGGGTCACCCTCACGTGTGAAAAGGGGTGTAGGGGGGCTGCAGGAGCACGCAGTCTACCCCAGCATAAAGAAGAACAGTCCACCCCTAAGTTTCACGGGGCATCTGAAAGAATAACCTCTCAAGGGCTCAGCCAGCCTTTAACACCTTCTAGGCTGGAACTTATGTTCTACAGCTGAGGGTGTACTATGAAGTGCATCACGGAGTGAAGGGCTGCATTGGGGGATGTCTGGAGAAGGGCATCCCCTGGAGGTGAAGTGGTGTAATTGCACCGAAATGCATTTACTATTGGTTATTTCTTTCTAGGTGGACTGAAAGTCACATATGTAAAGTGAAGTACCCGTGTAAGGTGATGTTAAGCTAAATGGAGTTATGTTGCTGGACCTTCCTGCTAGGGGGTCTGGCTGTATTTATGTAATCCCATGCTTTTACCTGTGATTCCTTTTAAAGTGAAGAGGCACACTGCAGGAGAAGTGTAGTTGCCAGGAGTACTTCTTTTGAAGGGACTGTAAGTCACATGTGTAAGGAGATGTCATAAGCCAAGTGGGGCTATGTTGCCAGACAGTCCTGCTAGGGTGTCTGGCTGTATATGCGCAATACTGTGATTCCATCTGTGATGCCTTTAGGGGCTGTAATTGCAATGCATTCAAATGATCAACCAAGGTGATGAGTACTGTCATTCTAAAGTGTGCGTAAACATGGATTCTTGCTGCTGCGCTTAGGTGAAGACCCCAGACTGCTATCCCTTAAGATATAGAGGTGCATACTTTATGGTCAGTAGGAGATCCTCAGTCAGGGTTATGTGTCACCAAGGCAGGTTTACCCCTTTTTAATGCTTGTTGTGGTAATGGGGTGAGTCGCCACTGGGATGGTGCCAGTGCGCAGGGCCCTCGCTCCAGGTTATGTTCAACTAACTGCATTGGGGGCAAGTTGATGTGCATACATGGGAGTGGTGGTACTAGACCCCACCCCCCCTGCGGGAAGGGTTGAGATGTTATGCAATGTCACAAAGTAATTCCAACAGCTTATGTATATTTGTAAATTGGTGCATAGTATTGAGTGGTGTGTGTGTTTAATAAATGTACTCTTACTTTTATAAAGCAAAGTACAGACTGGACAATAAATTATTGAGTGTTATTTTTGCGCACCTGCAAATGGCGATTACTAGCCCACACCACCTCCCTTGAGTAAGCCTCAGACTGCTCTGCAACGCTACCCTCTGAGAGTCAGGCGCTACAATTGGGTGTTTGGTTCCCAGGCGAAGGACAAATGTAGTCATGTTATTTGTGCAGGCCTCACAGATGCTGCCTCGTTTTCCAACAGTATAGTTAATTGTTTGTTTTATATGTTGGTATGTGGTACAACTGTTTACGTTTCCACTGCTACTTGAGCTTTCATGGTGAATTCTTTTGAGGTTTTTCTAGGCGTTAAGGTGTTGCCTTACTGTTTCTTTAGCAATGGCGGGTGTGATTTTTTACAATGGAATTTTAACAGTGTATACTAATTAAATTGGTGGTTTCATAGATTTGCAATACTAAATTACTCGTTTTTTATCCTTCTTTGCTAACGCCCAATATTTGACTTTTATGGACAGTTGTTCCAAGTAGCTTAGCAAAGAAATTAAGAAGGACATTATTATCCCCAGACTGTTGACTGCATAATGTACATTGCAGGCACTCCATCCACTCTAGGGAAGGTGGGATGAGGGACAGCTGTCCTCCTCAGGGGATCATGCAGGTTAAACAGATCCTTTTCACCTTTCAGGATGTCTTAAACCATGTGAACAAGAAGGAGTTTGACATATTGATGGCCATGGACCAGCTGAACATGGAGAGAGAGAAAAACAAAGTCTTCCTTCGATTCAGTAAGAAACCGTTGGACTCTCCGTCTGACTTTCATTGTCTGCAGTAACAAAATTACACTCACTAGTTTGCATCTAGAGATATAAAAAAACACAAGGTGCCTGCCAGTGCAAAAAAAGAGAAACACCTTTGCTACTCAATGTCTCCAACTATTGAAATGTGAAGTGATTTATTTTATATGTAGATTTAAATGGCCACAACCCATTGAGACACAGGGTTCACCTCCAATTAGAATTCTAGATGCTCAAAGCAAAGGGTCCCCACACTAATTGCAAATATCCTTAGTAGATAAAATATTTGATCATATTAAATAGACAGAAGTTATGTTTGATTTTCCTGACTGATTACTAAATGGATTCCCTAGGATATTAGGTTTCTCTGACAGTTAATTTAATTTTATTGGTGGTGAAAAGATTCCGGAGGCGATAGAGTGCATTTGCTGAGAACATTGAATATATACACCAATTGCAATGAATTCCACTTGAAGTAGGGAACTAAGATCCTAGTAGATTCAAGAAATGTACATATGAGGAATGTCCGTTCTACCAGTGGGTTCAATAGGTGTTCAGGAGTGAAATATAAAGATAAAAAATGTCATCACTGACACATAAAAAATCTCGGACAATTAAATAGATTTTTTGAGGGATCAATAATCACTAACCTAATATCTATTTGATATTGACCTTATTTTAAAAAAAAATCTTTTTATTAAACATGCTCAGAAATCAACATTTCGATCACGTATTTTAGTCGATTTCACAGGCTACTTGTTCCAGCATATACCATCTTGTTCAACAGTCTACAGTATTGATATTGACCTTATTAATATCATTATTTCCGAAAAAGACCAATGCTTAATTATCCTAGTAAATCAACTATATTTTAGGGGATGGACAATCCCCTATGCTGTAAATTTAAAATAGATCTTTTGTTTAGAGTTTTTTTTTAAGAACTCTTCCCCAGAGACTAACAAAGTGCGAAATGTACAAACATTAGGAATACTAATTTCCTAATTTCGATTTTCTCTAGATATCAATTAGGATATCGATATTCCTAATGCATGAACCTCATTGAGTTTCATTTAGGTATTCCTTGTGGGTCGCAAATTGACCTACCTCATAAATATTAATGACGTAGGTCATTGTTTGCGACCCATTAGGAATCACAGCCATCACAGGGATGACGGGGGTCAGCAGACCACCATGTCTGTGATTGCTTTTTAGGTTGAAGCTTTGCTAAAACATCTTGTGGACATTCAGAAAGCTGACCTAGGAATGAATTCCGTCTGTTCCATGTTACCCCACTCCACTACATTCTATCCCTCTCCGATCTACCCCAATCTACCCCACTCCACTCTACCCCATCCACACAATCTAACCTAATCAACCCAATCCCACGCCACACTATCCCACTCCAGTCCAATCTACCCCACTCCACTCAGATCTACCTCACTCTGCTCCAATTTACCTCAGTCTACTCCACTCCACTCTACCCCACTACAATGTACCCCAATACACCCCACTCCAATGTACCCCAATCTAACCCACTCCACTTCAATCTACAGCACTCCACTCAAATCTACCCAGTCCAATTTACCCCACTCCATTCCAATTTACCCCACTCCAAACTCCACTGCAATGTATCTGACTCCTCTCCATTCTAATCTACCCCACTCCACCACATTCCAATCTACCACAATCTACCCCACTCCTATCTACCATAATCTACCCCACTACATGCAGTCTACCACACTCCAATCCACCCAATCTACCCCACTCCACTCTACCACACTCCACCCTACCCTAATCTACCCCACTTCACTTCACTCCAATCTACCCCGCTCCAATCTACCACACGCCACTCAAATCTACCTCACTCCACTCCAATCTAACCCACTCCACCCCTCTCCAATCTACCACTCCAATCTACTCCACTCCAATCTACACCACTCTACCCCAATCACCCTACGCCACCCCACTGCAATCTACTCCACTCCAATCCAACCCACTCCACTTCAATCTACCCCACTCAACTCTTCCCCAATCTATCCAACTCCACTCCAATCTACCCTACTCCACTCTACTCAGATCTACCCCACTCCAGTCTACCCACTCCAGTCCACTTCACTCCAATCTACCAAGTCACTCCAATCCACCCCCCACCCCAAACTACCCTACCCAATATGGGCCACTCCAATCTACCCCACTCCAGTCTCCCCCAATCTACCCCAGTCCAATCTACCCCACCCTAACCCAGTATACCCCACTCCAATCTACCTCACTCATTCCAATCTACCCCACACTATTCTATACAACTCCACTCCAATCTACCCCACTCCGAACAACCCTATTCCTATCTATCTCACTCAAATCCACCCACTCCACTCCAATCTATTCCTCCCCACTCCAATCTACCCCCCTCCATTCCAATTTACCCCAATATATCCCATTCCCCTTTACCCGATCTACCATACTCCAATCTACTCCACTCCACTCAAATTTACCGACTCCACTCCAGTCTATCCCACTCCACTCCAATATGCCCTAATCTACCCCACTCCACTCTTCCCCAATCTATCTCACTTCAATCTTCCCCAATATATCCCACTCCACTTTACCCCAATCTACCCTATTTCTATCTACTCCACTCCAATCTACCCCACTGTAATCTACCCCAATCTACTCCACTCCAATCTACCCCACTCCACCCAATCTACCCCACTCCACCCAATCTACCCCAATCCAACCAATCTACCCCAATTCAATCTATCCCACTCTAATCTACCATTCTCATCTACCTAACTCCCCTCTCTAATCTACCCCAATCCAATCTATCCCAACCTTCCCCACTTCACCCCACTCCAATCTACCCCAATCCAACCAATCTACCCCAATTCAATCTATCCCACTCTAATCTACCATTCTCATCTACCTAACTCCCCCTCTCTAGTCTACCCCAATCCAATCTATCCCAACCTTCCCCACTTCACCCCACTCCAATCTACCCCAATCCACCCCACTCCATTTTACCCAATTCTACCCCCACTCCACTCAATGCCAATCTACCCCCATTCCACTCTACCCAATCTATCTCATTTCACTCTACCCCAATCTACCCCACTCCAATCTACCCACCCCACCACAATCTACCCACCCCACCCCAATCCATGTCACTAACATATAGCCTTCCTGAACAGCAGTCAAATTGGTGTACATATGTCTAAAACACATTTCCAAAGCCAGTAGCTCTCACATGGCGCGATCTATTGGCTTTGCCAAAGCTTGTTAATAAAGCAATTTTTTTTTAAAAATGCAGCCAGTTTTCCTGCTTGCTCTTAAAAATCAATATTTATATTCTCAAATGGGAAGAACCCCTCCCCTTTGGGAATGGGCATTACCACCAGTTTAAAACTGGTGGTAATGTATTACTGTTTTGTGACAGGAATTTGGTCACAAACAGTAATACATACTATATCGATTCAGTATTTGGAAGGGATGCCTTAAACACGTCCCTTCCAAATACTGAATTACAAATGCAAATTCAAATTGGGCCGTGTGAGACCAGAAACAAGCTTTTGTGCATCTGGCCCTAAATTCTAAAAAGTTTGGCTGTCCATAACCTCATATTTATTCCCAGAGTACACAAAGGAAGTTGTAGACATTGTAATGCTTGCGTATTGTGTTTTCTTTCAGACGAGGAAGAGATCTCATTCCCACCAACGTATCGCTATGAGCGAGGCGCGAGGGACAGCTACAACTGTCACAAATTCAAAGGCAGCGGGGTAAGCAGTGCAGACAATTTCAAGCCCTTGTTACTGAGTATGACAATACTGCGTATTTTGTGCTCCCTGACCTTTCACCTTTCAGGAACCAAGTACACAAAGACAATGTGTTTAGCCCACACTAGCTTCTGATGAAGATCCAGAAATATAGAAATGGAAATTGAAAGAGTGACGTAGACCCAAAGAGTGAAAATGCAGATATAATCATGGAACTCTAGTCGAGATCACTCCGCCCGTTTCTTGCATGCAAGTGATAAGCAGGCTCCAGGCAATATTCAACCTTACTACACACTAGAAGCTACATGTAGGACTGGCGAGTTTTGCGACTCACAAATTGCGATTTTTAGCGACTCGCAATTTGCGAGTCGCAAAACCTGGTGTACGACAGTATCTCAGACACTGTTTGGATTCCTAAATGGGTCGAGAGACCAGCCTCCTTAATATCATGACCCATTGTTAATAGCCCGCACTCCCAGGGATGGTGGCCTGCTGGGTGCAGCAGACCACTATGTCTGTTACTGCTTTTCAAATGTAGCCCGTTTTCCTTGGAGGAAAACGGGATGCATTTAGGAAATAAAACATTTCAGTTTCATTTTTTAAGAGCAAGCACTAATTCGTGGGCCCCACTGCCTTTTCTTAAAAAAACATTTTTGCTGCCAATCACAAAGGGGACCGGGTCCCCTAGGTGCCCCTTTCTGTTTGCTACTGGCTTATCACCAATTTGAAATTGGTGGGAAATGCGATTGTTTCGCGACCGCATTTGTGGTCCCAAAACAATCTTACAGCCGTCTGCCACTCGCTATTAGGAAGTGACGCCCTTGGCACGCCCTTCCTAATTGAGACTCACAAAACCTATTTTGCAAGTCAGTATCAGGTTACTGACCCGCAAAATAGGTTTGGTACCTGCTACAAACCTTTTTGGTGGTTGCAAACTGGCCGATTTCCCTTTTTCAAATGGTCGCAGATCTGGCCCACAAGGTGGTAGGAGGAATGCTTGCAAATAGTCTAACCACTGGCAATCGCTTGGGCACTGATATTACACCATTGGTGACCAAGGGTGTGCCCAAACGTGGGTCCCTTCATCACTGTGCCATAGGATGCAAACTTCACCTCACTTACGAGGCCTAACAAGGCTGAAACTGGTCTGGGATTGCTTCTGATCCCTTATGGAAGGGCCTCGTCTGGTAGCTTGGGATGAACAGCTCCCATGAGCAGCAGGGTCAGGACTGATTTGCATAATGTGGGCCTTTGTCTAGCGTGAGACAATGGACAAAAAACGAAGGGCTAGAATGATACCCTGAGTGTCTAGCGTGACACAATGGACAAAAAACGAAGGGCTGGAATGATACCCTGAGTGTCTAGCGTGACACAATGGACAAAAAACGAAGGGCTGGAACGATACCCTGAGTGTCTAGCGTGAAACAATGGACAAAAAACGAAGGGCTGGAATGATACCCTGAGTGTCTAGCGTGACACAATGGACAAAAAACGAAGGGCTGGAATGATACCCTGAGTGTCTAGCGTGACACAATGGACAAAAAACTAAGGGCTGGAATGATACCCTGAGTGTCTAGCGTGACACAATGGACAAAAAACGAAGGGCTGAAATGATACCCTGAGTGTCTAGCGTGACACAATGGACAAAAAACGAAGGGCTGGAATGATACCCTGAGTGTCTAGCGTGACACAATGGACAAAAAACGAAGGGTTGGAATGATACCCTGAGTGTCTAGCGTGACACAATGGACAAAAAACGAAGGGCTGGAATGATACCCGGAGTGTCTGGCGTGACACAATGGACAAAAAACGAAGGGCTGGAATGATACCCTGAGTGTCTGGCGTGACACAATGGACCTAAACGGAGGGCTGGAATGATACCCTGAGTGTCTAGCCTGACACAATGGACAAAAAACGAAGGGCTGGAATGATACCCTGAGTGTCTAGCGTGACACAATGGACAAAAAACAAAGGGTTGGAATGATACCCTGCGTGTCTAGCGTGACACAATGGACAAAAAACGAAGGGCTGGAATGATACCCTGAGTGTCTAGCGTGACACAATGGACAAAAAACGAAGGGCTGGAATGATACCCTGAGTGTCTAGCGTGACACAATGGACAAAAAACAAAGGGTTGGAATGATACCCTGCGTGTCTAGCGTGACACAATGGACAAAAAACGAAGGGCTGGAATGATACCCTGCGTGTCTAGCGTGACACAATTGACAAAAAACGAAGGGCTGGAATGATACCCTGCGTGTCTAGCGTGACACAATGGACAAAAAACGAAGGGCTGGAATGATACCCTGAGTGTCTAGCGTGACACAATGGACAAAAAACGAAGGGCTGGAATGATACCCTGCGTGTCTAGCGTGACACAATGGACAAAAAAACGAAGGGCTGGAATGATACCCTGAGTGTCTAGCGTGACACAATGGACAAAAAACGAAGTGTTGGAATGATACCCTGCGTGTCTAGCGTGACACAATGGACAAAAAACGAAGTGTTGGAATGATACCCTGCGTGTCTAGCGTGACACAATGGACAAAAAACGAAGGGCTGGAATGATACCCTGAGTGTCTAGCGTGACACAATGGACAAAAAACGAAGGGCTGGAATGATACCCTGCGTGTCTAGCGTGACACAATGGACAAAAAACGAAGGGCTGGAATGATACCCTGAGTGTCTAGCGTGACACAATGGACAAAAAACGAAGGGCTGGAATGATACCCTGACTGATTGGCAGCAGTTAGACTTTTTGAAGCACTCCTCCCATCACCTTTTGTTTTATTAATATCCAGCTGTACACATGCTCACCCAGCACTAATATTCCTGTTTTTCAGTTCTAAACCTTTTAGTCACTTCTAGTTGACAAGAAATTACCCTTTTGATGCATTGCAAGGGGAATCATGAGAGATGTATTCTGCCAGGTCTTGTGATACCTGCTTGATATGTGAGTCTCTGCACCAGCTGCCCCAGTTTTCAGATCTCCTTATGTCCCTGTTCACTAGTCGACTTCTCTTAACCTCTTCTTTTTGCGGGGTGCTCGCACGATTGAGTAACGTCTGGCTCCACCGCATGGCAACCAGCCAGATGTAAAAGATGCCAGGCTCCTGGCTGAGGAGTTGTTACTCTGTTTCAGAAATTATTAAGAATTACAGGAGTAGTCAAGAAAGTGTAGTATAATCGTAGATTTCTTGGAGTACTCGGAGTGTAAAAATGTTTGCCTGTAGAAGTGTACTGCGTGGACCGGTCTGTGGGCATTATTGGAATGCAAATATGGATTTGCACATTGAACCTTTCTTGTGGTTTTCAATGGGGCAGATACGTTTCTCGGTGGCTGACTCCCTTCCCCATTAACAGCCATCAGTTTTGGGGGAGACCCTTTTCGCTCCTCCCTTGAACCCACGTTTGCTCTGGCGGGTGTGGATCTGCCTGCGTTTGCAGGTTGTGAAGCTCCCCGCATGTTGTTGGTGAAGGTGTTCACCAGGTCTGCAGGCTCACCCCTCCAGGGAGGCCCTGGATCCGGCCTCTCACACATTAGTACTATTAACACCAACAGTCTGTGTAAATGTTCACCATTCTCTGATTCAGAAATGTGATCTGACTCTTGCAAATGTGATTGTGTGCAAACACATCTAAACTGCCCTTTTTGATGCGACTCATGAATAATGTCCAAATCTTTCACCTTATGGACACTTAAAATATATATATATATAGCTTGAATTTGGCGTAACAGCATCAAAGCATTTCACATGATCACCGGATTACATTACTCAAGGTCAGATTTTTTTAGAAACATTTAGGCAAGAGGGGGTGAAGTCATTTGCCCAGAATCAGAGGATATTGAACGAACACTGGGGCTCGCACCTGGATAACCCCAATATGTACTCTACAGTGACAAGATTCCCTCCTTTCTTCCTTGCAGTTGAAGATGAACGCCCCTTCCTGGTGCGACCGCGTGCTCTGGAAGTCCCACCCAGAGACCCACATCATGTGCACCTCTTACGGTAAGCTGAGCAGAGAGCTCCCTCTGGTGGATGAAGATGTCAACAGCAGGGGATATGCAGCAGCTTTGCTCTGACCATGAAGCAAATAAAAATAAAAATGTGCCTTGTTGCGTATTTGGCCTCACAGAAGGTAAAGCTGCCTGTCACTTTAAACAATCATTGGCAAAGCCAAGAAAGGGAAAAAGGACAAAGACTTGTGAGCATGCATCTTGACATATGTGTGCGCATGCATCACCACGCATGGCCACGCTTTTTGTGATGAAGGGTTTTTTGGTTATGAGGGTCAAAATTTTCACATGACCCCAAAGAGCACTGTCACACCCGCTGTTTTGTCTTCCTCAGGCTGCACCGATGACATCGTCACCAGCGACCACTCACCTGTCTTCGCCACATTTGAGGTGGGAGTGACATCTCAGTTTCTGTCCAGAAAAGGTGAGTGTAGAATGTCATGCATTACTGGGGGATGTGCACCTGTGATATATGCATTCGCATGTCATTTGAGATGTCATCATTGATGTGATCAGTGATGTCATTTAACATGTCATGAGGTTTGTAATAAGTTAGGTCATTAGAAGTGTCTGGCGGGGCCACAAATCTAGTTAGGTCACTAAACTATACCTGATGAATTTCAGAGGTTTTAAAAAGTTAGTTTTGAACTTATTTCACCACCTATTACGTCACTTTAACCATTGATTTTTCCAGTGAATATATATGTGCATAAAAAAAACAAAGGTTAAAGATAAGTTATAGTTAGAAATACTCATTTTATTATTTCTATACAAAAACAATGTAACCTACACAAATCTTGGAAATTAAAAAGTTATACTTGTAAGTTAAAGTTATAATTTCCTTCCCACCCAAACCTTTCTATAGCTTGCACACCTTTGTACAGAGTGTCGTGAACTAGCTATTCAGAGTACATCAAATCTTTTCCGAAGCCGTGATTACCTCGGTCATGGATGATCTGAGAAGGCATTTGCCAAGACATATCCCACCTTTGAAATTATTAAATCTGTCTGCGGCCTTCGATACGGTCGACCACAGGATCCTCACGGATCGACTGAGGCTGGCCCGCTTCAGAGGGAATGCCTTCCGTTGCTTCACTCCCTTTTTGGAGAACAGAACCCAGGCAGTCCACCTACACCCTTCAGGGCTCCAGATCTTAAGACTGAGTGCGGGGTTCCACAGGGATCTGCCTTATCACCCGACCTATTTAACATTTACATTCAACCCCTCATCCAGGAACTCGTGGATGAGGCCTTGACTGTCAAATTGCTCTCCAGCTTGATACCGTGGAATATACTCGAGAAGATTTCAGGAACTTGATGTGGTTCATCGGCAGCTGGCTGGAACACAACCATCTAAAATTAAATGTAAATAAATCTGAAATTGTGGTGTTAGGTCTAAATCCCTCGTAGACTAACGCTTCCTGTTCCTCAACTGGTGGTAAAAAGTCCTGGTGTCTTTGTTGGCCAGTCTCACCTTCACACTGAATTTCAACTCAGTGACTTCCAGATGTGTCTTCATACTTAGAAGATTGTTATGGTGGCCATCATCGGTGCTAGACTGAACTATGCCAAGAATATGGATCTGCGCCTCCCTAAAAGTGAACGTAAGAGACTGCAACCAATTCGGAACGCGGCGGCCAGGCCGGCCATCAGAATACCTCGAAGAACACGAACCAGCTCTTATCAGTAGAGCCTTTATGACTGCCAATGAAACAGTGAATTACATTCAAGCTTGGCAGCTTTTAAGCCTCTTCAAGGGATGGCCTCGGGGTTCTTAAAGGATGATCTCTTAAGATATTCCTCAAAAGGACCCTTCATTCTGCATTTTCAAATCTCCTGGTGGTACCAGGATTCAAGAATACAAGGGTGGGAGGAGAAGTCTCTCAGTACAGCTCCTAAGGTATGGAACCCTCTTCCAACAGAGATTCGCTCGTTCACTGAATTGGTTTCTTTCAGGAAAGCCCTACAGACGTGGCTCTTTAAGCAGGCACTTCAATAGACCGCTCTAATGTCTGCCTAGTCTTCCCTCCTGGGTACTCCCATAAATTGCCTAGCGCCAAGTTACCTCTGGGTGAATGATGTGATTTAGAAATATCTTGTACCAGGACATAACATGTTCAGGACTGGCAGTGAAGACCTGGTGAATGGATTCATTAAGCCCACACGCTGGGGAAAAACACTCCAAGCGCATTCGGGCCAGTCATGTTTTTTGGTTTTGAAAAATTATAAAAGTTTGCTGTTTAAAAACAAAAACCTTGCTTTGCGGGTGCATTGAACATGGTGCCCACACAGCAGAGCTTCAGTGCCTTCAGTGCACCCACCTGCCTGGCAGAGACGCTCAAAATATGGGGCTGGCGGAATGGAGTACAGCCAGGCATACTTCAAATAAAAATCATAATCACAGCGCCTGGATACCCACACGTGTGACAAGAAACGCTCTACAAATCTACTGATTGATTGATTGATTGAGTGCACATAGACATATGACAGTGGGCCTACAATTCATTCAAAACGCTTCGCCCAGAGGACGTGCGAGCGCGCGAAACAAGATGGCCGCCGTGTAGTGAGCTCCGGCGATTTTTCGCCCGTTTTTCGTTTAATAACGACGATTCCTGTCAGTTTTATAGCGCAAATGAGGTCGCTTGACTGCTGAACATCTTACCTGTTGATTGCTGTGATTTTCTTTGAATTTGGACGGTGTTTGAGGCGTTTTCCAGTGTCCAGCCTCTGCTTCCAGCTCTGCCTTCAGGTATTCCCAGCTTTGTCTGTCAGGGGGCGGAGCAAGCATTCAGGAAAGGGCCTGGCTTGGGCCTAGCCACTCCCATAGCCTGTTATAGCTGGTGCACCAGCTTTGATAAGGATTTTCTTACTGCTGCAGTATTTTTTCCTTCATTTTCTTGCGTTGTTGCTGTTATTTTTGCAATTTTGATATTTTATTTTATTTTTATTATTATTATCCTACTTTCGCTACTAAATCAACATGGATAATGAAAATATTCATCCTAAAAGGAAGCAGCAGGTTTCACCTCCGCCAATTAAATCAAAGGCGGTAGAGTCAGCAGAACCTTCATTATCCTTAATTTTGGAGGAAATTCAAGCGCTTCGTGTTAACACAGATTCTATTGCCTCAGAGATTAAAAATGTTCGAAAGGAAATGACGAGTATGTCAATGAAAATCTCTGATAATGCAATTAAAATACACGATAATAAGGCTAAGCTTGAGACTTTCACTCCACTTGTAGCTAAAATATCTCCTTTGTCTACCCGACTCCTAGAGATGGAAAATCGTAACAGACAATACATTTTACGCATTTTTAATTTACCAGAGGATGTGGAGAGTGGCAACTGTAGACTGTATTTGGAAAATTTGATTCCTGGGCTTCTACAAATTAAATTTCCAGAAAAATTTGAGATTGACAAGGCCCATAGAATCCCTTCACATCGCAATCCTCAACATACCAAACCTCGTCAAATGATTTTCAAAGTCCTCAGGCATCATCATTTGGTTTTGATTCGAAAGGCAGCACAAGAGATTCCTTCCTTGATGGTCAATGAGAATAACATTTTTATTCATCAAGACTTTGCCAAGGAAACAGTCTCAATCCGCAAAGAATTTTCTGCTCTTCGGCCTCAACTGCGAAGTCTTGGGTTCAAATATGGTCTTTTTGACTCTTCAACAATGCGTATCTGGAAAGACAATCTGTCAAAATCTTTTCAACGTCCTGATGACTTGCGTCAGTTTTTGGATCAACGTTCACAGCACTCCATGGATACTCATGACTCTAATACTTGATTATAGCTAATCTACGTTTTTTTTTTTTTCTGACAGGTTAATGGGTCATTACTACATTGGGCTCCAACGGTTCGGTCATGCTTGTTAAGCGTATGTGCGTCTCATCTTTGATATTTTTGTACCCTGTTTGTCGTTTTCTCCTTTTTTAAATTTTTTCACCTCCTTTTACTTGTTCTGGAGCAACTATTTTCTCTCATTATTGTTCTCCTTCTTTTCTTTTTCTCCTCTTCTTGATCTTTTTTTATTCTTTCTCTCTTCATTATGGCTGATATTCACAATATTAAAGTTGTTTCATTAAATGTCAAAGGTTTACGTCATCCAGTTAAGCGTACAAAAATCTTAGATTATTTAGGTAGTTGTAAGGCAGATATTTGTTTTCTTCAAGAGACTCATATAGATGACAAAATCTTAAATTATATGAAAAAGAAATGGGTAGATACTATTGTTTCATCACCTGCTATTGGTAAAAAAAATGGGGTGGCTATTTTTGTTGCAAAACAATTGCATTGCCAAGTCTTAAGCAAAATTTCGGATGCAGATGGAAGATATATAATAGCTAAAATTAAAATTCATGATTCAGTCATATTTTTACTCAATGTTTATGGACCTACTGCGGATGACCCTCTTTTTTGGTCTAATATTACCACTGAGGTTCTAAAGTTGGGTAAAGTTCCTTTAATTGTTGGAGGTGACTTTAATGTTATTGCTGACCCATTATTGGATAGAATATCTAGTACTAAATTTCGCCCTCCTAAGGTTTTTCATGCTTTTAAATCATTTATTCATACCACCAAGTTAGTTGACATTTGGCGTTTGCACTTTCCCACAGAAAAATGCTTTACATTTTCCTCTAATCCACATAATTCGCATTCTAGAATTGATTATTTTTGAATTTCCACACAACTAGTCCAATCTGTTAAGACTCCTAAGATTGGTAATATTGACATCTCAGATCATGCCTTGATTTCTTTTGTTCTGAATTTAACTTCAACTTTTGCAAACCAAACTAGATGGCGTATGAATACTGGAATTGTTCTTAATGAACATAATAAGCCTAAAATCTTAAATGCTATTCAAGACTATTTTTTACTCAATCCTGAAGGTTCCACTTCTATGGTCAATAGATGGGACGCCTTTAAAGCTTATATTAGGGGTGTAACTATTTCAATTATGGCCTATGAAAATAAAACATTCAACGCACGTATCAGATGTTTGGAAAAACAAATTGCGAAATTTGAAAGGCTTTTTATTTCATCAAATGATCCTCAATTTAAAGTCAAACTACAAAAGCTTCGATATGAATTTAACTCAATCCTTAGTACAAGAGCTGGCATCCAAATTTCTAATTCTAAGGCTAAATTCCGTTTTAATGCCAACAGATCTGGGAAGCTTTTAGCTAATTATTTACGTATAAAAAAAGATAGAACGCAAATTACCTCAATTCATGGCCCTAATGGTAAAATTGCAATATCTCATAATGATATTGTTAAGGAATTTCTGGATTTTTACTCTACTTTATATAATAAGTCTGATCCTCATGATCCCTCCATACTGGACTCTTTTTTAAATACATGTGATTTGCCCAAAATTTCACACTCGGACAGGCGTGGGCTAGATTTACCCATTACTACTGAGGAAATTTTAGCTGCTATTAAATCCATTAAAAAAAAAAAATCCCCTGGCCCAGATGGTATCCCAGCTGAGTTTTATAAAGAGTTCCAGTCCCAACTTTTGCCTTATTTATTTCAACTTTTTACTTTTTTTTGGTTCTTCAGGAACGATCTCAGGTTCCTTTACTGATGCTTTAATTATTGTACTTCCTAAGCCAGATAAAGACCCCACTCTTGTTTCAAATTATCGCCCTATTTCCTTAATTAATCAAGATTGTAAATTGTATGCTAAAATACTTGCTTCTAAACTGGCCCCTATATTGGATTCTATTATACATCTTGATCAATCCGGTTTTATGAAGAATAGATATTCTACAAATAACACAAGAACCTTATTACACGTTATTGAACAGAGTTCCACTTTAAGTTCCCCCGCAGGAATTTTGGCTTTGGATGCAGAGAAAGCTTTCGACAAAATCCATTGGCAATTTTTATTTCAAACCTTATTATCATTTAATTTTGGTACTTCGTTTATACGCATGATTTCTGCTCTGTATTATGCCCCTACTGCTCGTTTATTTATTAATGGCCAAGTATCTAGTCAGTTTTCTCTTTTTAGAGGCACAAGACAAGGTTGTCCCCTCTCTCCACTTTTATTTCTCATTGGAATTGAACCTTTCCTTACTCATATAAGAAATTGTGTTAATATCAAAGGTATTAAGATTAAGGAGATTAATATCAAAACCTTAGCCTATGCTGATGATGTGCTGTTATTTATTAGTGAACCTATATCCTCAATGCCTGCCCTATTAGAAATTATTGCAAAATATTCCATGGTTTCTGGCTATAAACTTAATATTAATAAAACTGAATTCTTCCCTTTAAACATTTTTTGTACTCCTGATATGTTACCCATGGCTGATATTGTGTGGCAAAAAGATAAATTAAAATATCTTGGGATTCTATTTGCGTCCTCCATAAAAGCAACATTAACATTAAATAGTAACTTTATTCTGAATTATATCAAAGATAAAACGGCTAAATGGTCTTCACTTCACCTCTCTTGGTGGGGTAGAATGGACTCCATTAAAATGACTATTGCTCCTAAAATTTTGTATACACTTGCTATGATTCCTATTCAATTTCCATTACAATTCTATAAAAACATTGATGGACTTCTCTCCAAATTTCTCTGGAATAATAAATCAACTCGTATTGGCTATAAAAAATTAAAAGTACCTAAATGCAATGCTGGATTTGGCTTGCCTGACTTTTTTCTATATCACAAGGCATTTATACTGAAACAAAGTTCCATATGGTTTCCTCCTTCCTCTTTAAAGAACCAACCTACATGGTTTCATATAGAGCAGTCTCTTGTGGATCCTTTTCCATTGACCACCTTGCTAACAATGTCCAATAGGTCAACATATGTGCATAAATCGGTTATTATTAAATCCACTAAACTCATTTTTAATGACCTGGATTCAATTTTTTTGACCCCTATGATTCATACTGAAGATATGTCATTGTGGCATAGTAATGTGATTAAATTGAATAGAAATGTTAATTTTTGGAATGCTTGGATTAAAGCTGGTATCTTTTATCTTAAAGATATCTATTTTGACAATGTTTTTATTTCTTTTGAAGCTTTACAAATGAAATTTAGTTTACCTCAATCTGATTTTATTAAATATGAGTCTTTATGTAATTCAATTTTAGACTCCTTCCCTCATGGTATTCCGTTTAATGTTAAAGCAGATTTAGCACTATATATTCGAACTATCTCTACGTCCTCACATACTGTCTCTATTTTATATAAAAAATTATCTAATTCTATAGGAAACAATTTAAATATTATTTCAACATTTTGGAATGATGAGCTTTCCCTTTCTTTGTCCAACGATACTTGGATGACTGTTTGGCTTAATAGTATTTCAGGATGGCTGCCTGTTTCACTTTACCAAACCAATTCTTATATTTTATTTAATTGTTTATGGACCCCAGTACGTTTATTTCGTGCTAAACTGATGCAAGACGACATTTGTTGGCATTGTAAATTACTTCCTGGATCACTACGACATATGCTTTTTGAATGTCCATTAATTTTTAAATTTTGGTCTGATGTTTGGGATATTATTCAACAAATATTTCATATTCATGATGTTATTTCTTACAAAATATTAATATGTAAATCTGTTGGTCTTACGCATAACTTAACTGAATTAGAAGGTAAACTGTTTAATTTCCTAATGTCAGCTGCTTTAAAGTCCATTACATTTTGCTGGAAGAATATTTCGTCTTTATCGGTTCATGCTTGGTGGTCATGGGTCATTTTTACAAGAAGAGGTGCTCAATTATCCCTGAAAGGGATCAATCATAATTCTAATTTGTTTCACTCTTTTTGGTTACCTATAGATGTCTACTTATCTTTATAATTGTATATTTATACTTGATCCACCGTTTTACAGTCATTCTACTTAAAGCCTTATATGATGAATGTAGCTCCTTTTTCTAATAAGTTGACATTGCAATTTTTCATGGCTCCCTCCCTTACCTTCTTTTTAGTTTATCTTCCCTCCTTTAATTGATTATTTATACTTCTTTAACTATTGTATTTAGAATTGCTTTAAGAAATTTTTTATTTTATATAGGTATTTTCGCTTATGATAAATTTTTTCTGTATTGTCTGTATTTGTTCATTATTATGGAAAAATGTAATAAAACATTTTGAACTAAAAAAAAAAACGCTTCGCCCAGAGGCCATGGCCGCAGCCACTGCTTAGAAGTGAAAGTAAGAAGCCATCTACAATATTCTGCCAATGCTACAAGTGCCTGGGTAGCCTCTTGTGTGATGAGTGTGCTCTGCAAATCAATATACCATAACATAACACCCATACATCCCTGCGCCGTCGGTGTCACCAGACATGTGGGAGACCTTGTCCACACAGATGTCCCCCTGGCTTGTGCTGTCTGTCGGGTAAAGACACTAATGATCTTTACAAGTCCCTCATGGGCTGGGTCAGGCGTTAGAAGAGTGAACCTTTGAACATGATGGAATGCACGGCAGAATTAGTGTTGGAAGGTAGGGTTTTGGATTGGAACAAGAGGCCTGCCTTTGTGTCCTCACCTGCCTTCAAGGCCACTGCGAGTTCCACCACATGGAATGAATTTTGTGTTCTTGTTTTGAGTGGTCCCTACTACATCTACATTGACGCCCTGTGTGACCTTAGGCAGGTAAGAGTGTCTTTTGTGCCTCAGTATGTATAGCAGTGATGGGTTAGATTTGCTATCTCCCTGCATAGACCCCGGCTCCTGCACAGAGACTCCAGCCTACATTGTGTTTGAGCTCTGTGTAATCTGAGGCAGGTCAGAGTGTCTTTAGTGCCCCAGTATGTATAGCAGTGATGGGTTAGATTTGCTGTCTCCCTGCACTAGAGGTACTAGGGCCCCCCCCTTTGATCAAAATTACTGTGTTCAATGCAATTTCTCCCTAAAGCCTAAGGTTCAGGCAGGAAAGACCTGTCCTGTAGACATTGATTTTAAAATGAAGTTAGTAAACTGCCGCTCATTGTCAAAACATTGGTTAGAATTGAGACTGCTCCTAGAAGATACCAGACCAGATGTAATGTTCCTCACGGAGACTTGGCTCACGGACTGTTCTAATTCAGCGGTCGTCCAGGCTCTTCCCCCAGGTTACATCATGCAAAGGCAAGATCGCCCCCTTACAAGAGGTGAAGGGCTCGCTATTATTCATAGGGACTCTTTTAGCTGTAGGATCTCGGACGGGCTCCTCCGGGATTGCGAAAGTTGTTCCTTTTCAATCAATTTCACACCCACTTGCACCTTCTCAGGCATGTTAATATATCGCCCCCCAGGGGCTATAGGATTTTTTCTTGAGGACTTGGTGGATAATATATCTATCTTGGTCAGCTCCCTGCCTAATCTCACTATTCTGGGAGACCTTAACTTACACCTTGAATCCCGCGATGCCACGCACGTGGAGGAATTATCGGACGCCTTAGAGGCGCTACTTCTCCCCCAGAAAGTGACAGGCCCAACGCACATCAAAGGTCACCTGTTGGACCCGATTTTTACTAATACCCATATCCAGGTAGACGACCCTCAGCCGCTCCCCTGGACGGACCACTTTTTAATTTCACTCTCCTGGTCAGCATCAACGAATAGGAAGGCTGAAAATCATTCCAAAATTTTGAATCGGAATTGGTCCAATATTTCCATGGAAGAATGGACCACCATTCTCAAAGAAACACGCCCCCTTCTCGACCCTGACCCGGAAATGGCAAACCTGCAATTTAATCACTGGATTAAAAATTCATTGGAAGTATTAGCCCCTTTAAGTCTCAGGGACATTAAAAAGGGCCCAAAGAAAGTTGCATGGTTCACTAAGGAACAGAGAGACCTTAAACGGAAATGTAAGCAACTCGAGAGACAATGGAGGAAAGATTTTTCACCTGAGAAAAAGAAAGTATATCGTGATGCAATAAAACGGTATAAAGCCGAGATCACGAAAACTCAATCCAAGTTCTATGAAAAAAAGATTTTATCTGCGCCCAATTCCCCTAGAGAAATTTTTAAATTTTTTAAATCTTTGACTATCCCTCCTCTCACCACAACGATCCCCACTGATGTACAAGGTCGCTGTAATAATCTAGCAGAGTACTTCCAGGATAAGGTACAAGTGATTTACTCAGCCTTTCCGGCAGTCGCCACTGCGGACCTCGATGCTTTGACGAAAGAAATTAGAATACGTCGAGGTCAGAGCTTGGTCTCTTTCCCGCCCCTGGATTTAGATACAGCAACGACCTTACTTAATAAACTTAAATCAGGTTCACCTAAGGACCAGGCGCCTCCCACGGTGCTGCAAAAGGTTGCTTCAGAAGTAGCCCCTGTAATGGCAACTCTTATTAACTCTTCATTGGCAACAGGCAAGGTTCCTCCACTTTGGAAGGAAGCAATGGTGAAGGCCCTGTTAAAAAAACCTGGTTCTGATCCTGAGGTAATGGCAAACTATCGCCCTATTTCCCTGCTCCCGGGAACAGCTAAAATAGCAGAGAAGTATGTTAATTCCATCCTCTCCACTTATTTAGAGGAACATGACTGCCTGCACTCTACACAGACTGGTTTTAGATCTCGCCAGGGAACTGAAACTGCCCTGATTGCCGTAGTGGAAGAGGCAAGGAAAATTATGGATTCAGGAGGATCAGCTGCAATAATTCTCCTTGATCTCAGTGCGGCTTTTGATACCGTCAACCATCAAATTCTTATTGCAAGATGTCATGAGATGGGGATAAACGGTACCGCACTGAGGTGGATTGCCTCTTTTCTGGAAGGTCGGACATTCCAGCTTTTCGAGGAGAATGTTACCTCCAGGATTGTGCCTTTGAAGAGTGGAGTACCTCAGGGCTCATCACTTAGCCCCACTCTTTTTAATATTTACATGTGTCCTTTAGCCAAAATTGTAGAGGCATTTGGCATACAAATTGTTACGTATGCCGATGACACTCAGTTGATCGTCTCCCTTAAAGACGCAGGACAACCAGGAAGCAATCTTTCCAGGTGCCTTGAGGAAATATCCGTTTGGATGAAAAAGTCCTGTCTCCAGCTTAATGGGATTAAAACAGAGCTTATGCTGCTTGGTAAACCTTTACTCCCAGACATGCCGTTGGCTTGGCCTGGGTGTATGGGAGACCCGCCGATTCCCAAAAAGCATATCAAGAGCTTAGGGGTCTGGCTGGACACTAGACTTGACATGAAGATTCAGGCTATGAAGGTAGCCGGGTGTTGCTTCGGGATTTTGAAGTCAGCACGAAAGATTCTGCCCCTTCTCCCGTTTCAAGCAAGAAGACTACTCCTCCAGGCCCTGATTCTGTCACGTTTGGATTACGCTAATGCGTTATATTTAGGAGCCCCCCAGTTCACAATAGGTATACTGCAAAAGGTTCAGAACTGTGCGGCCAGAATCCTCCTGAAAATTCCTCGGAGAGAATCAGCAAGAAGTGCAATTAGACAGCTACATTGGCTTCCTGTCTCGGAAAGGATTAAATTTAAGGCCCTCTGTGTCACGCATAAGATCATGGCCGCGAATTGCCCTTTAATCCTTCGAAGGATAGTCTTTCCATATCACCCCAGAAGGCATCTGCGCTCTGCAAATAAGCGCCTCGCTATGGTACCAAGAATTGCCAGGACGAGATGTGGAGGTCGTTGTTTCTCTTATGTCGCCTCTAAGACATGGAACACCCTCCCAGACTCCATCCGTATGGAGGAAGAATACCTGCCTTTTCGACGGCTTCTGAAAACGCACCTTTTTCCTATGGTATAATCTGATCTGCCTGGTCGTCTGGTTTCCTAGCGCTGGGAGGCCTCAGGGTAGCCATGCGCTCTATAAATGCCTCTTCTATTCTATTCTAGAGAAATATATAAATGCACAGCTGGTCCAGTTCCTGGAAGAGCATTCTCTATTACACACATCCCAGACAGGCTTCAGACCAAAACATGGTACGGAAACTGCCTTGTTAGCGGTCACCGAAGAAACTAGAAGGATACTGGATCAGGGAGGATCAGTGGCAGTGATCCTCCATGATCTAAGTGCCGCCTTCGATACGGTCAGCTACACCACCTTGCTGGATCGTCTCCATAACATCGGAGTTACAGGTGATGCTTTAAGGTGGTTTGATTCCTTCCTGTCTGGTAGGTCGTTTCGGATCTTCGACGGTGAGACAACGTCCTCTAACAAACCCTTGAGCTGCGGAGTACCACAGGGCTCCTCCCTAAGCCCGGTTTTGTTTAAAGTGTACATGGGGCCGCTAGCGGGTGTTGTCGAACCGTATGGCATTAAAATGGTGTCATACGCCGACGACACCCAGCTTGTGGTCTCGCTGACAACTGGGAATAATAGGCACTCCCCAGCCAATCTGTTAAAATGCTTAGAGGACGTCAAGGGATGGATGACCACCTCCTCCCTCAAACTAAATGGAGAAAAGACGGAGCTCATGCTCCTTGGTCCAACCTCTCCTGTACCTCTCACCTCCCTGTGGCCCAGTACTCTGGGACCCCCCCCCTCCCCTAAGGAAAGTGTTAAAAGCCTGGGAGTATGGTTGGACAACAAACTTTCCTTCTCCATCCAGGCCACAAAACTGTCCGCCTCATGTTTTGGCCTACTTCGAATCTTGAGGAAGGTTCTCCCGCTACTTCCCTTAGAGGCAAAAAAGGTGGCTGTACAAGGTCTCATACAGTCTCGCCTGGACTCGAACAATGCCCTATACGTGGGGGCTCCTGAGATGACCCTCCAAAAATTGCAGGTTGTGCAAAACTGTGCAGCACGTTCTCTGCTGAAAGTCCCGCGCACCCAGTCGGCTAGACCTGCTCTAAAAAGCCTCCACTGGTTGCCAGTGAGGCAGCGAGTGGCCTTTAAGGCACTGTGCCTGTCGCACCGCGCCTTCTGGAAAACGGGCCCAGCTATTAATAACGACCTTGTCATCCCCTACCACCCTAACAGGAATCTTCGGTCGACGGAGGCGTTCCTTGCCGTCGTTCCCAGAGTGAAGCGAGCCAGGTCTGGGGGCAGGCTGTTCTCTTTGAATGCCGCCAAGCTATGGAATGCTCTCCCTTTTTCACTTCGTTCCAATCCGGATCTTTTCTCATTCCGTAAAAACCTGAAGACACTGCTGTTCGCCAAATCCTGCGTACCTTAGCTCCTTCTCCCTCCACCTCTCTGATCAACTTAGCGCTTGGACGCCTACGGGCAGCAATCGCGCTTAATAAATACTTTTACAATTACAATTACAATTACAATAGACCCCAGCTCCTGCCAAGAGACACTGGCCTGCATTGAGTTTGAGCTCTGTGTGATCTGAGGCAGGTGAGAGTGTATTTAGTGCCCCAGTATGTATAGCAGTGATGGGTTAGATTTGCTATCTCCTTGCATAGACCCCGGCTCCTGCACAGAGACCCCCGCCTGCATTGAGTTTGAGAGCATCGAGGCCATCGTGAAGACCAGCAGCCGCAACAAGTTCTTCATTGAGATCCATTCCTACTGCTTGGAGGGTAAGAGGGTGTGATGCCCAAGTAGCGCTGCTTGTATCTGTCACTCAAAGCCCTGCCTGTGCCTGCCAGATGCACTGTCCCTGTCTGTGACCTACAGCACTGTCTGCCCTGTCATCGGCAGCCATCTTGGTCCTATCATTTACACTGTTCTGTGCCTGTCGCCTACAGCAGCGTCTGTCCTATCCCATACATTACGCTGTCCTCTCACCTACAACTGTCTCAGTCATGTCATTTACACTACTATCTAACTGTCACATAAGGCACTCTGTCCATCACATGCAGTACGTTCTCCTGTCATCTACAGTCATCTGGGTCTCACCCCTACTCTCTATGCTTGTACCCTACATCAAGAACTCTTCTGTCCCCTCTTATTCCATAGATCAACAGTGTTTCCAAAACTGCTTTTTTCACCTCAAAACTTTGGAAGAATATCAGTCAGCTACTCTCTTTCTCCCATAAGGTGCAGATTATTATATCCCAGACATCTGTAGGACTGACATCTGTGGGACTGACATGAGTAGGGTATACTGGGGCTAGAGAAAATTCTACAGCACCAGCTAAAGTGGATTGAAGATGTGGCAGCTCGCCTACTGCTGCTCATGAAGCATGAAGAGCCCATGAGTCTGCCATGGCCTTGCTTCACTGGCTAACAGTGGCCCAGGTCCCTTGGTATGTGGCCCCTGGCACTGCATAATATGCAGCCGGCCTCATAAAAACACTCACACCCTTCATGGTGGCTGCAGCCCGCGAACTCCACACTCCTCACTATACAGGGGTCCCGGAAGGTGAAAGGATGTTGAAAGACCCTCTTTAGTCTATAGGGTGACCTTGTGGTATAGCTGAGATTAGGTATGTCTCTCACCACAGAAATCCTGCCTAACCTTTATCCACCCAATTAGGAACCAGAGTTGATATGAACTTTCTCCTGATGGGCTGGTAACAGGAGGTCACTCCTTGGCTGGTAACAGGAGGTCACTCCTTGGCTGGTAACAGGAGGTCACTCCTTGGCTTGGCTGTTTCTTGGCAATCAAGCAGTGTACATAAACACCTGCAGGACACACCGTGCTTTGCATGTCACTCACTGGTCCCTGTCTGGCACTTGAACCTCTGCCTGTTGTGCTCTTTGTGCTGTGACCACAAGTCCAAAGTACCCTCTATGTTTGACACCCAGTTCCATCTGAGCCTGACTGCCAGTCGCCGCACTCTGAAGGATGCGTAACTGCGTAGCTCCAATAGACACGAAACCCAGGGCGGAACTGCAATCTCGAAGAAGTGGTGCCCTGGGGTGCATCTCTTCTCCAGAGACATCAGCAAAGACATGGTCCTTAGCAACATCATCTTCGATGAGCCACAATTCAATAAAAATAAACACAACCAAAACTAAAATATATAGCATTCAAATAAATGATTAAAGGAAGCCAAAAAAGTAAAACATGAGCCATTCTGTCACTAACCTCATTGTCAAATACAGCACAAGCCGGGGCAAGGCACCGTAGCACAATCCTGCATGGAGCTGCACAGAAGGAAATGTAAACCGAGCCCACAGGTTGTTCAAACAGCTCATCTTCCTGCCAGAATCTCCCTTAAATGTGAGATTTCCAGGTCCAGCCAAAGCTGGGCTAGGGTTTGTCTGCTGTTTGTCTTTATTATAGGAGCTGATCCTAAGGGTGACCCCTTCGAAAAACCACACAGTCTGCATTGACAGCAACATTGGTAAGAGAAGGACACCCTTGAGAGCATCATGTCAAATACCACCAAGGGGGAAAAGCTACTAAGGTGTAAACCATCCTCAGGGTGAAAGCTTGCGTGGCCGGACAGACTCCAAATCCCTCATTAGCAACTTGGTGATGTGTAAACCGCAGTACTGCGCGAGCCTCCGCATTGGACTTGGCAGCATTTTATCACAGTTGGACTCCTGTGCTTTATTTACTCTGATTGTGGAGTTAGTTGGGGGCCTAGTCTTCTGTGTTTACTGATTTGACATTCAAACCAGATGGAAACTCACTTGTATCCCTGTCTGTTATAGAAATTAACAGAAAGTGTGTCTTGATTACCCTTCCGCCATACTTTAATAAAACCTTCCTGGCTCATGGCTGTGCAGAAGGACATATGGAAATTGTAAAAAGGCTTAACAACTCCTTGGTTGGAAGCCTGGCTCTCCAGTCCTTCCAGTTCCCTATTTATTTACTTTTCCGATCCTTTTCCTCTCCACTGAACAGGAAACCTATTTCACTTTGGTCTTTGTAAATGAGGGTGATCAGGTGCTGCATGGATCTATAGTTCTGAGCAAGAAGAACTGAACTTCCTTCTCAAGGCCACAAAGAGCTTCTCTACTCAGTGGGAGGCAGAAGGATCCAGCACATCTCTGGAGGATCTTCAATAGTCTAAAAGGTCTTGTGAATCCCCTAAAAAAGGTTGAACCATCACAAATATCCTGGAATTTAATGATATATAGTGTATATTTGGCCAATACATTACTACTTAATTACAGCTGAGATGGTTCAACCCAGTGATCAATCTTCTCTTTCCCACCAGGCCCACCACCTCGTGTTCAGAGTCGGAAAGAAAGTTTGAGTCGAATCACCCCAAACTCTTAATGCTATTAACTTTGAAGCCGGGTGTAGCTTACTGTCGTCCTTGTTTCACATCTTCCTTTTGCCTCGAGATCTCTCTACTCCACTTTTAAGTTCTCACATTCTCACTCTGCCTCCATTTGACTCCCTATTCTTGGCATTGTATTCTCCAGAGTACCAGAAGAGTGGGGAGAACTCATCGCAGAGCAGCGAGGTGTCCGGGTTCCTGAAGCTTGGCTGGTCGGGGAAGCACCTTCCACTGGTAAGGGATGAGGCTGGGTGGGGAGAAGAGGAAAACAAATGTGACTAGGAGATAGGAAGGTGAGAGTGTATGCATCTGCGGTCACTGGGAATTAGGGTTTGCTCAGTTGCTCCTTGAATCGGCTGCTTTGCTTGGGTGAAGGTGGGCGCTTCAAGTACGGAATGCCTCTTTTAGGCACGCTGGCTTACCCAATACCCGACTCCTAGTGCCCTTCTGTTAGTTGAATGTTTCTACGGGGGGGGTAGGAACTTACATCTCTTTAGCAGGTTTTTGGCAATTGTTGAGGCAGCCAAGCAAAGGTTGTGTTGTCGTCTTTCAACCTGCCAGTAAGCTGTCGGGCTGCTAATGGCACTTCTTAGTCACGCGAGGATGGGGTTAAAGAAAACTTTTCCTCCTCCATAGCACAAAAAGTCAGATATAAGGATGCCTTGGAAGAGGCTTGAATTGCCACCCTGTGGCCTGAACCTACTGGAAAGTAGTGGATGGTCAAGAAAAGGCTTCAGCGCTGCTGGACAGTGCAGGACGCTGACCTGTTTGTTGCTAACAGACATCTCGATGGCTTTGGTGTCATGTGATTATTCTCCAAGGAGGACAGTGAACATCATGTGATGTTATGTAATATCAATTTGTATGGCGCAGCTTATCACCTGTGAGAGTAGCCGGGTGCTGGAGTGGGAATGTAGGCCAAGCGGTGCTCCTAGTTGAACCGCCACGTCGTCAGTTTCTTGAGGAAATTAAGAAGTTGAGAAGCTGTTTTGATGTGCTGAGGAAGTTTGTTCCGGTTCTTGGCGGTGTTTTTCTTCCATTGACTTTAATGGTGCATAATTGTGCATAAAAAGGGATTTATTTTGCGAACTTGAAAATTTCACATCTCGAAAAGTACTTACTGTAGAACAAAGTTCTTGGTCTGAAAAACGACATAAAAATTGGTGTTATTTTTATTGATTGGTCTCAGATTCATTCTTCAGTGTGTGTCTCATTTATTGCCTAGGTGAGTACAACAAATGCTTAGCACTGCCCTCTGATAAGCCTAACTGCTCACCCACACTACCACAATGGAGTGTTAGTATTATCCACTTTTCCTCTGTGTGCCAATCTGTCTCTCCCGGGACTCTCTGCACATTGTACTTCATTTTACTGCACTATATAGAGAGCCAGTTTACTACAATCTCTTTCCCGAGTCCACTTTTAAATTTACGTAGGCTAACTAAAAGGCCATCTTTTTTATCTTTTTTGGGGGGAGTTTTATATAACGCAAACCCAAAGGTATCGGAGCATATTATATGACCTCCAGTTGCATTAGAGAAAGACACATTTATTTTGTTGGTCACGGGGAGATTAAGTGATTTGCCCAGAAGCTCAGGATGTTGAGCATCCCTGCCGAGACTCGAACCCGGTTCCCCAGCTTCGAGGGCTTACCACTCTAGCCGTTAGGGCACATCTTTGGTAAGGGCTATCTTGAGTGGTGTGTCGCAGTGGGGTTGATCCTTTGATGTAGTCTCAGTGTCTTGCGGTTTTTATGACAGCGGTGGTGAAAAAGGCAGTCACACTCTTCTGAGATTGCTTCTTGGATGGCATGAGTCACATCCATTGCAATTCCGCTAGTCTCTTTACGAGATAAGCATCCAAAGAGTGTGCCGGTCGAAGCAAGGGCTTGTGTCACACAGGTAGAGGTATCACTCACTGACTCTAGAAATTCTACACTGATGCCCGCACAATTCTCTAGAAAGAGCTGGACTACTTTCCCTGATCATGATGCAGCGTATTGCACTAGTGTTGCGTCTATCGGTGAGCACATACCACTTGACACGCTGGCCGGCTCCACGTTGCTGAGGCATGTAAGATCAAGACTATACATATCTTCAAATGATGCGCCCTATTTTGTTAGATGGCATTAAGTAAGGCGCTACCATAATATATCACAGCAGTTGGTATCACAGCTTTGTCATTCAGCTAGATGTAGCACGCGTGTTATAAGTTCACTTTCATTCTTTCATTGAATCAGGTTCTTTGGTTGCTGCTGGGGCTAAGAGAGTCAATCGGGAGTGCAGTCCCCACAGTCTCCAGCACTGAAATACTATGCCACCTTCTGCCTCCCAATCCCTGGGCACATTTCAGTGCGTCTCGCAAACACCGGACCCACCGGTATTGTTTCCACTCTTCTCCCTCAGCGCTGCGACACACCCTGAGGACAGCCCACTGAGGATCTTCTCCCGCACCACTCTCCAGAGACAGAGGCTCGCCTCAGTGCATCTCCTCTGAGCAGTGACCTTCAGGTTAAATTCACTGCTGCTCTGCTTCATGGCCTGAGTGTGAATGCCGCCATTTTGAAAGCTACCTGCGCCCTAAGCAGATCACTGTGGCTACAGCAGCTTTCCATCTCCCAAGTGACAGGCAGATTCTGGGGCTATGGGGCAACACGTCACTGATTTCCTTCTGAGTGCATACCGGACTGATGTTTGGATGGTCCCTTTATGCCGATGTATAAAGCAGATCACGGAGCGACATGCGCAGCCAAGCAGAGTCGCACAGTCATTACTTTTTATACAATCATCCATACTAGAAATAATGACTTGTAAGAGAGATTTTTAAAAGGTTGTGTTACCACAGCATAAATCATTAGTGAGGTGCCATCAAGAGTGTGGTGTTTTTTTAGAGACAAGGGGGAATATTAAGGGATAATGGGTATGAGTATTTTGAAGGAGCCAAGGTCACTTATTCCAAGATACCATAAACCATATTACACAGAAATATGATGAAATCCATGTCAAATTTCCAAATGGAACATCAAATGTATTTATTAAAATCTATAAAGCATTAATACAGTGAGAAACACAACCAAAAAAGGGGAAGTAACAAACGTGTAGGCTCAGGCATTCTTCATGTAACTACAATGAAAGCAAATTAATTATGTCCCATATGTCATACAGTACCAATGCTCATATACATATCAATAGTAGAAGTCATGGTACTAATGTCGACAACGTTTCGATCCCTTCATGTAATATGAGGACCATCATCAGGACATAATGTATTATGCCTGAGACGAAAATGCCTGCAAAGGAAGGCAATCAGTGTTAGAGGTCGAGTTCCAAGTTAGGGCAGGAGCTCTCCTAAGTCCGTAGCAGCACAATACAGTCTGAATAGAACGGCCTGCCGATAACAGGTCATATTGGGGGCCAGAGAATAGGGCTCACTAGCGGCAAGGCAACGCTGGGAGAATGACTCACTAGCCGGTCAGCATGGTATGCTCGGGCCGCAGATGCCGTAATCGGATTGTGATGTCTTGTTTCACAATCCAAATTTCCAAAAGGATGAGGAAAGGCTAGAGATAGTCCAAAGCCATACATATGAGTCATCTTTTAGGGAGACATTTAAAAGTTGTGAGTATAGACACAAAGGAGATATCTCCCTGAGGGTTGTGAGAGAAAACATTTTAGGTGTTGTAGGGATTCAGAAGTAATGTAAATCTTATATGGGATATGTGGACTTAATCTTTTTAGGGCTATATATGAATATCTGTGTATCAAACATCATCTTTACAAGTCCCATCTAGATAGAGTGCACACAAGCACCCACCAGAGCTTTGCTGTTTGTGATTTTAAATGTGTATTTTGAATAAAAACAATTCTGTCTTAAAAATGTGCATTGACAACGTCTGTAGCAGTAAGTGTGTTTTACATGTCGGTGTATCAAGCAATCAATCAGTGCTTTGGTAGAGTGCACTACTCACCTGTTAGGGTCTCAAGGTGCTTGGGGGGGAGGGGGTGTAGCTCCATTGGGTCATTCGAAGAGCCAGGTCTTGAGTTTTTTCCTGAATTGGTCCAGTGTCGGGCTTCGCCGGTGGTGGAGGGGGAGCCAGTTCCACGTCTTGGCTGTAAGGACCTTCCACCCGCTCTGTTCCTGTAGAAGCATAGGACGGAGGCTAGGGAGAGGTCTGCTGATCGTAGGTTTCTCTTGTGTGCATGGAAGGCGAGACCGTTATTGAGGTATTGAGGTCTAGTTTTGTGGAGGGCCTTGTATGCGTGTGTGAGCAGCTTGAAAGTTATCCTTTGTTCGACGGGGAGCCTGTGGAGGTTGCGAAGGTGTTGGGTGATGTGGTTGTGTCTTGGGATATTAAGAATTAGTCTGGCTGCACCGTTCTGGACGGTCTGGAGTTTGCGGAGAGGTTTCTTGTTGATTCTGACATAGAGGGCATTGTCATAGTCCAGTCTAGGAGATGAGGGCGTGAGTGACCGTTTTTCTCAAGTCTGCGGGTATCCATTTGAATGTTTTATGTAGTATGCGGAGGGTGTTGAAGCATGCGGAGGAGACGGCGTTGATCTGGCGATTCATTGCGAGTTATGAGTCCAGTATGATGCCCAGGTTACGTGGTTACATGGTTGCATGGTAGGTCGGGTGCGTGGGTTTCCGAGAGCGGGGGGCCACCCTGTGTCGTCCCAAACTGAGGGGGAGGAGCCAAGGATGAGGACATCTGTTTTCTCTGAGTTAAGTTTCAGGCAGCGGTTCTTCATCCATGTAGCGACGGCTTTCATTCCTTCTTGGAAGTTGTGCCTGGTGATGTCGGGTTCCTTGGTGAGAGGGAGGATGAGTTGGGTATCATCGGCGTAGGAGACGATGTTGAGCCCATGGTTTCTGGCGATGGTTGGGAGGGGGACCATGCAGACATTGAATAGGGTGGGGCTGAGGGAGGATCCTTGGGGTACTCTGCATGGGGTCTTTGTTGGTTCCGAGAGGGAAGGCGGGAGTCTTATTCTCTGTGTTCTGGTGGTGAGAAATGAGCGTATCCAGTCTAGGGCCTTTCGTTTCATGCTGGCGTCGTGAAGTCTGGTGGCTAGTGTGCGGTGGGAGACGGTGTCGAAGGCTGCTGAAAGGTTCAGGAGGATGAGGGCTGCTGTTTGGCCTTGGCTAAGGAGAGCACGTATGTCGTCTGTGGCGGTGAGGTCTTGGTGCTGTGGTTGTTGCGGAATCCAGATTGGGAGGTGTCTAGAATGTTGTTGGCTTCGATGAAGTGTGTTAGCTGGTTGTTGACGGCCTTCTCGATGACCTTGGTTGCGAAGGGAATCAGCGAGATGGGCCTGAAATTCTTGAGGTCCATTGGGTCTGCGGAGGGTTTCTTGAGGAAGGGATTGACTTTGGCATGCTTCCAATCACCGGGGAAAGTGGCGATCTTGAGGGAGCAGTTGATTGTCCGGCGTAGCTCAGGTGTGATGGCTGTGGCGGCCCTGTGAAAGATGTCAGGTGGGCAGGGGTCAGAAGGTGGATGCACTGGAGTGGATGCTCTTCATGGTCTTTATGGTGTCTTCTGTCATGAGTGGGGTCCACATAAGTAGGGTCTGTTTGGTGGCATCGCTGGGGGCGGTGGCTGGGGTGGTGCAGAGGTCTTGGTCGCCGAAGTTGTTGTAGAGCGTCTGGATCTTGAGCTGAAAGAAAGTGCTGAGTCTGTTGCAGAGGTCTTGGGAGGCTGGGACGTCGGTTGTTTTGCTGTTGGGTTTGCCAAATTCCTGTATGAATGAGAAGAGTTCGTTGGTGTTGTGGGCATTGGAGAGGATTCTGTGTTGGAGGAAATTCTTCTTTGTGGATTTGATGAGTTGGTGGTGTGCTGTGATGGCGGTTTTGCAGGCGGCGCATGTTTCAGGAGTTTTGCTGTTTCTCACATCTTTTCCAGCTGCCGGCAGGAGCGTTTGGATTCTTGGAGTGCTTTGGTGAACCAGTTTGCTTTCTTGTTGTGTCATCGTATGGTCTTCTGGAGGGGGGCAAGTGTGTTGGTACAGTTGGCAATCCATCGGTGGAGGATGCTTGCTGCGGTGTTGGCGTCAGCGCACGTGCTTGTGAGCGGTGGGTTTTATAAAAGAGAAATGGATGCAGTGGTGGTCCATCCAGAGCTGTTCTGTGGTGTGGCTGAAGGAGATTCTGTTTCCTCCTGCGAAGACGGGGTCGAGTGTGTGACCAGCTGTGTGAGTGGGGGTGGAGACCAGTTGCTTCAGTCCTATGTTGGTGAGGTTCTCTAGGAGGGCGATGGTGTTAGGGTCGTCGTAGTTGTCCAGGTAGAAGTTGAGGTCTCCTAGTAGTATGTAGTCTGTGGTGGCGAGGGCGTGGGGTGCGATGAAGTTGGTGATGGTGTTGGTGAATTGGGCACGGGGGCCGGGCGGGCGTCGGGAGTGTGTGTGTTGAGGAGGTCCCAGATTTCTGAGGCATGCCGGTGTAGGGAGCGTACAATGGGGAGGATACATTTCAGTGGTTTGTGTGCTCTGGCGTCCGGTGGACTGGGGGTTGCTGCTGGGGTCCGGAGGTGGGTGAAGGTGCGGCGGCAGTGTTGGCAGGAGATTGGACCTTGCGTGTCGGCATCGAGAGCTGGCAGTTGTTGTTGCATCCGGCGTTGAGAGCGTGGAGAGTGCAAGCTTTGTAGCGGCAGGGGGTCGGAGGACCAGGGTCCCTGTCTCTGGTTGCAGTCGGGTCGCGGACCGGAGCAGACGGGCTTGCATTTGGCATGCCTTCGGCGCGCCCACTGTCCACGGCCACTCAAGGGCCACCATTAAGTAGGGGTCAAGGAGGGTGATCACCTGGGAAGCAGGAGCCACGCGCAGGGGGAAGGGTGGCAGGGGCAACAGCGGCGGAGAGCACGGGAAGAGGGAGCCGGGATGGAGGAAGCGAAAATAGGCAATAAAGAGAGAAAGGGGAATTTAAAGAAAAACAAGAAGTGAAAAAAGGCAAAAGAGAAAAGGGGAAAAGGAATAAGAATCAAACACGAGAAAGAAAGAGGAAAAGAGCAAAGAAAGAGGCATAGTTCAAATAAGAGAAAGAAAGAGGCAAAGAGCAAAATAAAAGAGAAAGAAAGGTGTACATACATATGAGTCTCTGTGTTTGCATGTTTGGAATGGATCACCAGTAGGATGGTGGATTCTTGCACTTTTCTCCTGTATTGGTTCTGATTTTTGTCCCTGTCCTGCTTCTTTCTGCAGCTGCATCCGATTGTGGCGGACATGGAATATCTACTCGACCAGCACTTGCTCCTCACTGTCAAATCCAGCGACGGGCACGAGTCATATGGTACATTCTACATCCTGTGTTTTTGGGAGAGGAGGGAAGTGACCGGTCCCTTGGTTTTGTCTTGAGTCTTTTTATGCAGGTAGTTGAGTTTCATTTGGATCAGGTCCCACATGTATTTGGTTTGTATTGTGCCTGTTTACAAGGGAAGTTTGGTTTGTTATTCAGTGGTTACTACAGAGCACAGGTATTGTTTGCCTGTTGACTTGACACATGTATTTTTGGTTTCCATTGTTGTGTCTGTTTACAAGGAAAGTTTACATTTGTATTTCACCTGCAATTCGTTGGCATTTTTCTGCACCTGTTCTTGTGGGCAATAGTGTTGATGCTGTGAGTCTTTGCTGCATGGTTCTTCCCTAGAAAATCTCATTTCAGAACTTGTCAATCGCAGGGCAGTCAAAGACAATGTTACTCGGGCTTTCATCAGGGTTATTACATCAAGGGTGTATGGAAGTAAGCCTTTAGTCCAACATAACAAGCATCTATGGTTATAATAAATTCTCAACATAGTATATGTAGTCTCAAAGCCGCTGTAGTCTTCTTAAATGCTTTTGATCCAGGCTGAGCACCGGTTTCATAAGGGAGATACTTCAGCTTGGTTAGAAGGTCATTGAAAGTAAGTTCTATCCTGCTCTGGACCACAGCTGGTCAGTTATGTTCCATTTGAGCAGCAAGGTGGTACCTTCAGTGTGATGTCATGATGCCTTACCATCTCATTATAATGTTCCACTGCCCTCTGTAGGCGAGTGCTGCATAGCCATGCGCTCCATGATCAGCAGCGTACCGCAGACGTTTGAGACCTTCCTGTCCCATCGTGGAGAGGAGACGGGCTCCATCCGTGGCCGGATGAGAGTACAGATTCCCAGAGACCGGCGCGGGACACGGGAGAGGCTGTACGGTGAGCACTCTTGTATTCCTGGAGTTATTCCTTTATATGAAATTGTTAAGCACAAACTGTGAAAGAGGACTGTAGGCCACCATTTGCATTTTAAAACCATTTTTTGTGTTCTTTAATTAAGGTGTTTTTTGTTTAGTCCTTTCTTGACATGTTTTGTTGTTTTTCTTGCTTATGTGACGTCAAATTGCAGTCCCCGTACTACTGTAGTTGAGAAGAGAGGAAGACTAGTTGAAAGTTGAGCAAATAAAATTTTGTACATAAATCATACTGATATCCCGTTGATAAATAAATGTTTCATTGTGGCATAAAGTATTGTATGATCTATCCCTGCTATATGCCATGTTTTTGTTTACTGTGTAGGCCACCATGCAGCACTGTGAAACCATGTTGTAGTTTTAGCCATGTGCTCTACATAATCTGACCCAGGTTATTCTGTTCTGGGTACCCACCCTCATGCACACTATAGTAAAGTATAAATAGATAAAAGGATCTAATGCTTGGTGCAGGATTCCTCTTATGGTGTGGCTGTTCAGTCCCCTATTTTGAAATGGTAGAAAGCATTAGTTGGCAAGAAAGCATATGGAAGGACACTATGAGGTTTTGCACAATGTATCAGGCATGACATGAAAGAGAATTTGCATTGGAGCTGCAGAGATGTAAACAAAAAAAAAGATTAGTAGCCTGATCTTGGAGACAGTTTTACGTTAAGACTCATTCCCAGTCAGAGGTGGACTGGCCATCGTGTGCCTACCCATAGCTTCATGAGAAGATTGAACATTGCATCTTAGTTATACTGTTTGGTGATATCAATGACTGATACAACGCCTGTTATTGGGAAGTTCTTTGTCACAAGTGTATTCAGTGTCCAGTTAGGCTTAACTTACTCAAGGTTTAGGTGTCAGTAGTAGAGTTAATGTCTGACACCTGAAAAAGGACGAGCGCGCAGTAATCTACATTGACCACTCTCATTACTTCTTAGCTCATTACAATGCAGAGGATTTGAAAAATCCCATCCTCGTCGCCAAAATGTACTAGGTGAAGAATTCTAAATTGTAGACAAGGTGGTAGGTTCCAAGTTGTACTTTATTGTAATAAGTTCCAAGTAGTAGATAGATGGTAAATTGTAGTAAGATGGTAGTAATAAGCTGTAATAGAAGCCCCACCAGGAGCAGCTTCCTTCTGCTCAGCCTCACATCTGCAACCGACACTCTCAACCAGTCCACACACCAACATTCCATGACATCATACAGCATTCTCCAGTCATGCAGGCTGAACAGAAGGGAGGGTATTGGTGTAAAGAAAGAAGAGAAGAAATAACCTTACAACAAAACCTTTCCAAGAATGCTCCTCTGTAAAATGGGGCTTCCACAGGCCAGCCTCACTGCATCTCAGGATTCCTACTGACAGGGATAGATCTCTGCAGGGCGTCTGTGAGAATATAAAGTCTATTCTCATGACATAACACCCTGTTTTATCATTCACGTACTTGGATGTTCGAGCACCCAGTCATCTCTGATAAGCCGATTCTGTCCTTTCTGAATTTGTAGAAGAAACTATTCTGCACTAAGACCACCAGCATGTAGTGCCAAAATAGTAGGAGGTAAATCTTCCTCGAGTTCTTCTTCTATGGCTGCTGGAGAGGATAAGGCATCTGCTTTCCCATGTCTCTTCCCTGGTTGATAATAGAATCATTATAAAAAACCTGGAGAAGAAGAGTGTCCATCTGGCATGTCTAGAGTTACTGCACCTCTTAGATTTTACAAAGACCAGGTTCTTATAATCAGTCCAGATGGTGATTTTGGGCCAGATGCATCAAGGTGAATTGCGATCGCAAACGTTGAAATTCGCAATTTAGCTGTGTGTGATGCAGGTAAATAAGGAATCGCAAAATTTGTGATTCCCTATTTTGCGCAAGCATTTAGAGATTCGCAATTTGCAATTCCCTAAATGCTATGTAGGTATCCATCGCAAATTGCGATTTTGCTGTAAGGAATCTCAAATTACCACCAACTTCAGGTTGGTGGTAAATTGCGATTTCTTTGAAAAATGCAATTTCATGCATTTTTCAAAGTGCCATGTGGCGCACAATCATGGCCTTAGGGCATGTATGTGCACCACATGTGCACACGTTCACATTACAGGGGTGCAACAGGGTGTCTTTTAGAAACCCTTGGAGCCTTGAAATTGCGTGCGCAATTTCCGAGTACCTATTGGGTAATCGCAAATTGCGTATGCAATTCATATTCATTTCTATGGGCCTCTTGGCACATTGGAATGAATGGGTAGCCATTCCTTATTTGCAACTCGCAGTTTGCGAGTCGCAAATAAGGAATGTGTAGGAATCGCAAAAATGATTGTGATTCCTACCTACATAGTATTTTGCGAGTCCTTAATAGCGATTCTCTAAAAATCGCTATTAAGAACTCACAATCTACTACAATGATACATCTGCCCCTTTATGTTTTCCCCCTTCCAGATAATGACGTCACTAGCTAAATGTCTCCTTTATTGGCAGTAATTTTCTATCATAGATGATGTGGTTTCTTTCTGTAGAAGATAGCTCTCTTAAGAACAATGCAATAAGATGTAGTTCTTCCGTCACCAGATGTCTCTGGGACAAGATGGCTCCAATGGTAAAAGCTGAAGCATCAATCGTTGTTATGCTTGGGAGTTTATTATCAGGATACCACAGCATGGGTGCAGTTGTACACAAATTCTTTAATTGTTAAAATGCTTCTCTTGTTTGCAATCCCATTAGAACTTGACCCCTGCCTTTACTAGATTAGTGAGGGGCAATACAATTCTCGAGAAATAAAGGAATACATTGTCTATAGATGTTGGCAAAGCCCAAGAAATGTTGGATCCCTTTCACACTCTTTGGTGACACCAGTCCAAAACTGCTTTAACTTTACGTGGATCTATCTGTATGCCTTGTTCAGATACAGCAAATTCATGTGTCTCAAATTTTGCACACAGTCAATGCATCCAGAAGTGGGATAACACCTCTTTGACATGTCTTAGCTATTCTTCTATAGAGTTGAAGATTTCAGGGTATCATCAAGATAACTCACTACTTAGGGGCCGATTCCGATCTCGTTGGGAAAGCCCTCCGTCCGAGTTGGATCCGGAGGGTTTTCCGACCGAGCCATGCCCCAGGAGTCTGACCGAGCGAGTACGATGCATCCGTATGCTGACGGACTCGGGTCGCTCGGACTCCCATCAAAGTCAATGGGGGCCGGTCGTATGACGCGTACACGGGCTGCCATTGACTGAATGGGTACATTGCGAACAAGGGCGCCCCCTGTAGTGTGTACACGTTGGTGCCATCCGCACGGTACATGCATGTGTAGAGGTGCCCCTTGGGTCCCCCCCTGTGATCGACTCGTAAGGTTACGGGTGAAGGGGGGGTCCGGCGCGGACACCCGAAGACCGCTTCCCGGAGCGTTTACGTGTCGGAGGATCCGACTCGATCCGGCTGTCCGAATCGTGCATCATACTGGCTCGGTCGTAAATCGCCTACATTGCACGGCGCGGTTTGCTTATGGACAAGACGTACGGGGCGATTTGGAACCGGAAACGATTCGGTTGATGAATTTCGCGTTGCTCGCATCGTACTTGCTCGCTCGTACAGCTGTACGAGTTGGACGGAAAACACGCGTACGGCTCGTACTTTTTCCGGCCGGATCCCTTTCGGAGCCCTTTCGAGCGAGATCGGAATCGGCCCCTTAGTGTTTCAAGATATCCTTGAACATGTCATTTACTAAGTGTTCGAATGTGGTTGGAGTGTTACATTGACAGAAAGGCATGAATATATACTAAAAATGGCCATACCTGGTGGTAAAGGTGGTTTCCCACTCATTGCCTACTCTAATCTGTACCAGATTGTATGCCCCATGCAAATCCAACATTGTGAAGATCTTGGCAGTCTTCATTTTATTCATTAAAACTGAGATTTAGGGTAAGTTATACCCGTTGCAAATAATGATGTTGGTAAGTTCACAATAATCAATTTTTGGTCTGTAGGTCCCCTCTGAATAAGGAATAAAAAAGATGGAGGCTCCAGTTGGAGTAGCCGAATGCCTGTCAAGATATTCCTTAAGTACTTGGTATTCCTTGATGGTCAATGGATAAACCCTTCTATGATAGGCCCTGGAACGAAATCAATGGGGAAATCATATTCCCTATGGGATGGCTGTGAGCCAGCTTGAGCTTCAGTAAAGACGTCAACAAAGCCATGATGGAGCTTGGGCAGGGCAGGAAGCAATGAATCTTCGTGTTTCAGTACCAGGCGTGAAGTTTAATTATTTCTCCAGACATCCTCTCGGAAAGCATTTCTCCTGACAAAATTGAGATGAGAACTAAATGATGTGGGGCTTGCAATTAATAGTAGGACTATGGCAACTACAATGTCCCCATCACAACTGTGAACAATGGATTATCAGTCACATTGAAAGTCAAGGACTCCACTTGTCCTTCAGAACATACCATTACAAGATGTAGATTAGCTTATAATATATCTCGAGAGGTTAAGCGGGTTCCCTCTATTCCTTGAATGGGGTCTGTGCATGTCATTTTCTGCAAAGGTATTTTTGCCATCTTTTGAAATCTATACTAGTAAACAGTACACTGGCAATGTGGGCTCCAAACGGCGCACCGATATGTAATTATTACAAATTCTGTTTCCTCCAACACTCGACTTTTGTGACCCCATTGCCAAGAGGCCACCCCAACACAAGGTCAAGAAATAACAAAAGAAAAGGAGCGTTCAATTCTATATAGGATTATCTGTTCCAAATTCAACAGATGGTCACATTGTTCTCCAGCAATAGATCAAGTAGTCATGATGTGACGAATACAAGTTATTCAGGAGTCGTGCAAGTTGCTGTGAATCAAATTTTCTTTAAAATATGCCAATTTGATAGAAGCAATCCATTTGACCCAGCCAACGCGTTTCGTCCCAGTGGGACCTCATCAGGGCTTGATCAATATCCCAATGTTATCATCCACCCAGTGTTAGCTCCTGGCCAGAACTGTTGTGAACTCATAGGACATTCGAACCAGAAAACAGAAAAGATAAAGATAAGATGGGAGCGCAACACGCCATCTGGTGGTACAGAATTGTATCTGTGAGGATTTATGAGATAACAACAGGAGCTAACAATTTTTATTCGTCATATCTTGACTACTTGATCTATTGCTGGAGATCAGTTTAACCATCTGTTGATTTTGGACCAGATAATCCTGTATAGAATTGAACGCTCCTTTTCATTTGTTATTTCTTGACCTTGTTTTGGAGTTTATAGTCCATAAAACAACCAGAAGCTCCACAGTCAATCAGAGCCAAAAGGGTGCATGGCCATTAGGTGTCTTAACTTGAAGCGGTAAATAATAATCTGCTTGTGAAGGTGCAAACTCTTTTGGCAAAGAAGAGCTCCTCGGATTTGCGAGCCAAGGACAGGAACAGTAGTTTTCCTGCAACTGGGGGCAGCTTCTTACAAAATGCTGCGATTTACCAAAATAAAGGCAGAGCCCATCTTGCGACATCAATTTTTCTCTTCTTTGGTTGACAGTCTTTTTAAATTCCTAATCTGAGTAGGTTCTCTACATTTTCCTCTGATAATGAACAAACCTCTTCTTTTCTTTTTAGCAATGAAGGGTGAACCCACCCTCTTCTTTTATTCTTCCAATGTTGCTGCTGGGCTTAAATCTCAAGCATTAATTCTATTCAAGCTTTCGCTGTGGTTGATTGATATACCACTTGTGCCAAAGTGTCTTTTAATTCTTTCTGCAAGTCATTGTAGAGCGTGGCAGCAGCAGCATCATCAGTTCTACCTGTCTCCACCTTTCATTGATAAAAGGTGTTCACATGAGAGATAATGGGCCCAATTTTGATGTTGCCGGACGGAGTAAACTCTGTTGGTCTGGAGCAGGACTTTACGTCCACCAGACCGAGACTACTCTACCTGCCAAATTTATAAATGACCGCCACTGGCAGGAAATGCCATCATGGCAATTCCTGTCAATGCATTTTCCTGTTTGGTGCAGGGTCCATTACTGGGACCGAGCCCAGCACCAAACAGCATAGTTTTTATATTTTCAAAATGAAAATCCCTAAACTGGATTTTATTTTTTTAAATAAAAAAAAAATGCTCCCCTCGCTATGCGAGCCTTCTCCCATAGTGAAGGGAGCATTTAGCAGTTTTTACTGCCTCTTACTGCCAGGGTATTCCTGGCGGTGACAGGCGATGGAAACTCACCTGTTATTCCGCTCATGTAAATTAGGTGGACAGAATGACAGATCGACCTCCAACGGCCCTTACTCCACAGGTCCGTTGGGGAGATTACTCATGGGGGAGGCGTAGATGTCTCTGCCGTGATTATTGCTAAGGCCGCCCACATATAAAGTTGGTGGGTGAACCGCATTCTTGGCCAAAAGGATAACCTGTCGCTATCGAAGTATCCTTACCGCCAAGAGTTAAATTGGGCCCAATATCTCAAGTTCCATTGTTTAAAGTGAGAGGACTGCAACATCTGTTTTGTGGAAAAGTCATTTGCGAAAAGTCAGAATTGTGCCTTAGTAATGGGCTGTCTGTATTGATTAATGGTGTGGCCAGTGTAATGCATCTTGGGATAAACGAGAGAGAATGAACGTAATCTTAATCAGGTCCATTTGAAACAACTGAGGGAGCGAAGACTAAAAATAATACTTCATAGGATCCACTGAAAGTTCTCTGGTAATGCCAGAACGAGGATGGGAGCGACCAGTGCCTGAGATTTGAATCCACAACTTTTGTTGCTGTCATCCTCAATCAATCAGGATTTATATAGTGCTGCTAATCACCTGGTAGGGTATCCAGGCACTAGCAGGTCCCGGAAGCTTCATTCTAACAGCCAGGTCTTGCGCAGCTTTTGTAATTCCGGAAGGAAGTGAGGTGATGGTCCGGAGCTGCTTGGGGAGGCTGGCCCAGGCCTTTATTGCGATGTAGGACAAGGAGCGTCCTCCACTCCAACTTTGGTGGATGCAGGGCGTGTGGGCAAGTGATAGGGAGGTGCAGCGTAATTTTCTTGACCGTTGGTGGAAGTTCATGCGGTGGTTAATGTAGGCGGGTCCTTGGTTGTGTTACGTAGCGTCTTGTGTGCATGGGTCAGCAGCTTTAATTGACATGTCTTCTGTACGGGGAGCCAGTGGAGTTGCCTGAGGTGGGGTGTGATGTGGGTTCGTCGGGGAAGGTTAAGGGGGAGTCTGGCTACGGTGTTCTGTATGGTTTGAAGTCTCTGTATGAGGCGTGCGGTGATTCCTACGTAAAGGGCATTGTCGTAGTCCAGTCAGCTGGTAATGAGGGCTTGTGTCCCTGTGCGTCTCGTGTGTGGTGGTAACTATTTGAAGATAATTCGTAGCATGCGCAGAGTGAGGAAGACGGCGTTGACCTATGATTTCATGGTGAGCTTGTTATCGATGATGATTTCAATGTTTCTGGTGTGGTCGGTGGGAATGGGTGCCGGTGCCAGGTCTGGCGGACACCAGGAGTCGTTCCAGGGGTTGCTGTTGTTGCTGGAGATCCATGCAGTTGGGCTCAGTACTAGAAGGTTAATCTTATTTAAGAAAAAGGTTAGCTTTTGCAGAGTGACCTTCTATCACTCTGACTTTTATTAATAGCGTGTGTAATAACCTGAAATGGATTAGCAGCTGAATCAACGCCCATATGTGGACCTAGCAAACTGTCAGGAATGCACCCATTCCCACGAGGGAGAGCCAGGCTTTGGATTTAGATGGTAATCTACCAATCGTCCCTTAAGGACTTCCAGAGAGGCGGAATGGTCATGCAATCTCCTGAATCATTCCGAACCAGGGAAAAGAGTGTGGGGTTAGGGAAGGTGAGAGAGAAAGATATCATGCTAGCGAAGACCAGTCACAGAAGATTCCTTTGCACTCCTAGAGTGGATGGCATTATAATAAGCAATCTCAGAGTCGGGGTGGAAGGCCTGCAAGAACAAGCGACACAAACAGTGGGACTCAATAAATACTTTTAAAGAGATGGCGGAATTGAGCACCGAAGGCACCAGGAAACACCCAGATGCAGTAGTAGGGATGGGATCAAACAACCTAAAATTATGAATCACAGAAATTCGGCAGCGAAAGAGTTAGGAAAACCAACCAATGGAAAAGGGCTGCCCGAAACAGGGAAGGGATTAACTCAACAAAAGTGGATGAAAACAAAAGTATGACAAACTAAGAGAGACCGGGAGCCACACAACAAGGGCACAGTTGTCAGGCACCATCTTGCTAGTTCATAGTCTGTTCATAGATACCAGAAGGGTTGTGCCCTTCCACTGGACGTGACCTGGAACTGTCTGTTCTTGGCCATTTGACTGTACGCCAGTCACCCAGAGCTGGTAGTCCACGGCCTCCACTACTTAGGACCTGGAGTTCATCCAAACAACTTTTTGTCAATGCTGTTTTACACTGGCGAAGAAACAAACGCTTTGGGGGATGGAATGTCCCCTGCATGTTATACAGTTGTATTCCCCTGCCCTAAGTGTCAAACTGCATGTGTGTGATATTCTCTTTTTTATTTGGTTCTACTGTCATGCTACTCTGTGTGCGCAGAGGTCCAGTCCTCTCTCTTAACATGCATAAGATCCCAGAGCTGCCCTGTGACCCTGGAGGAGTGCCCCGCCACCAAGAGCACCGTCATTGACAGACAGAGGACTGCTGTCCCTGTTGTGAGTTTCGAGCATAGAGCAGCAGCGGCAGCGTACCCTGTGTTGTGAGTGACCACATCTTTTTATCTGTGTCAATGACGTGGAGGCCTACTGACCCTCTCATATAAAGCTCTGCTTCTATGTGCATTCCTGCTTCCTAGTGCTGACATTTTGCACTTATGTCATGCATTTCTGTGTGTGTAGCCAGCGTTGGTGTGTCTGAGTGAGCCATCGTAATGGAGGACTGTTTGATGCATTTTGGATACCCAAGGCTAGGCCTTTGCACAAGATAAAGGTGAGGTTGTTTTTCCAGACAGTGGAAGAGTATTGCTGACATTCCTGAAGCTGGAGGGAGGAAACCTAGACACTGACGTGAGGGGGACAGGGAGCCAGGGCTCCTTTAGAGATTGAATTCGGCCTCTCACTTGGGAGCTGCTGATCACTCTTCCGCAATGCTGCCATCTTGCAGATGGTTTAAGAGAGGTGTGGGACTGCAGACTCTTGTGAGGCCTGCGCTCTTGTCTTTCCTTGATGAACCAGTTCAGTTGGCTTATGACAACCAGGTGGAGAAATCACAAACCACTTCGTGCCTCTGCTGTGGGTGCTGCAGCGTGGGGACAACCCTGCTAGTAGAAGCATCACCGTACACAAAGGCTGTGTCTGGAGAGCAGCCTGGAACGGACACTTGACAGGAGAACCACCCTAAACCAGCTCTGAAGTACCTGACAGTGGATACCAATCTCCTGTCTGACTATGGTGTACAAAAGTGGGACCCCTTCTTGTTGTTCCAAACGCAAGTCCTTTGTGGTCTCCAAAGTTTGAGACTCTCAATTGCACAGTTCTTACAATTTCTGATGTCATCTTTTCAGCTACAATAATATATGGCTGAGAAGAGGGCTTATTCAGATACCATTGATCAAATTCAAGACACGCAAAATTGATCTGACAACGAAGCAACTTATTGGAGATGAATTAGAGCAACAGTCCAGCACCTCCTCCACAAAAACAAGCATTGACAACATGCATTTTCACCTATTTGCTATGCCAGTTCGTTTTTGCAGATGCAAAAAAAAAAAGAAGGGCGAGAATGCAGCTGCTGTTGCAAGTAGTCAAGTCAAGTCAAGTCATAAAATTTGTATAGCGCACTACGTACCCAGAGGGTTTCAAGGCGCTTAGGAGGGGGAGGAGGATTATTTGTCAAATATCCACGTTTTAAGCTGCTTTCTGAACGCTAGGTGGTTCTGGGTGAGGCGAAGGTAGGCGGGGAGTGAGTTCCATGTTTTAGCAGCCAGGTATGCAAAGGATCTGCCTCCCATGGTGGTCTTGTTGATGCGAGGTATAGTGGCGAGGGCTTGGCTGGAAGATCGTAGTTGGCGGGAGGGGGTGTAGAAGGACAGTCGAGAGTTGAGGCAATCTGGTCCGATGTCGTAGAGTGATTTGTGTGCGTGGGTAAGCAGTCGGAAGGTGATCCTCTTATTGACGGGTAGCCAGTGGAGGTCTTTAAGGTGATCAGAGATGTGTTCGTTGCGAGGGATGTCTAATATGAGCCTGGCTGATGCGTTTTGGATTCGTTGGAGTTTCTTCTGGAGCTTTGCGGTAGTACCCGCGTAGAGGGTGTTTCCGTAGTCCAGTCGGCTCGTGACTAGAGCGTGGGTAACTGTTTTCCTTGTTTCGAGGGGGATCCAGCGAAATGTTTTCTGAGCATGCGAAGAATGTTGAAGCAGGAAGAGGATACGGCGCTGACTTGTCTGTTCATTGAGAGTGAAGAATCCAGGAGGACGCCTAGGTTCCGTGCGTGGTCTGTCGGGATGGGTGCTTTTCCGAGGGCTTCAGGCCACCAGGAATCGTCCCATGCAGAGGGGGATGTACCTAAGATGAGGACTTCAGTTTTGTCTGAGTTCAGTTTCAGACGGCTTTGTTTCATCCATTCGGCAACTTCTTTCATTCCTTCGTGTAGGTTAGTTTTGGCGGTGCTAGGGTCATTGGTGAGAGAAAGGATTAGTTGAGTGTCGTCCGCGTAGGAGATGATGTTGAGGTTGTGTCGGCGTGCGATGGCCGCGAGGGGTCTCATGTATACGTTGAAGAGGGTGGGACTGAGTGAGGATCCTTGAGGGACGCCGCAGATGACTTCAGAGGCCTCGGACTTGAATGGAGGAAGGCGGACTCTCTGGGTTCTTCCGGTGAGGAACGAGGTGATCCATTCAAGTGCTTTTCCTTGGATTCCGATGTTATTGAGGCGTTGTAGAAGGGTGCTGTGGCAGACTGTATCGAATGCTGCAGAGAGGTCGAGGTGGATGAGGGCGACTGTGTCTCCGTTGTCCAGTAGAGTTTGAATGTCGTCTGTTGCTGCGATGAGGGCGGTCTCAGTGCTGTGTTTGGCTCGGAAGCCGGACTGTGAGGAGTCGAGGGATTTGTTGGCTTCGAGGAAAGCGGCGAGCTGGTTGTTGACGGCTTTCTCGATGACTTTGGCCGGGAATGGAAGAAGCGAGATGGGGCGGTAATTTTTGAGTTCGGTGGGGTCCGCTGTTGGTTTTTTCAGAAGGGCAGTGAGTTCGGCGTGTTTCCAGTCTTCTGGGAAGGTAGCGGAGTTGAAGGAGCAGTTGATGACGTCTCGGAGGTGCGGTGCTATGACGGAGTCTGCTTTGTTGAAGATGTGGTGAGGGCATGGGTCTGTGGGGGATCCTGAGTGGATGGAATTCATCAGGCGGATGGTGTCCTCAGTGGAGATTGGGTTCCAAGCGTTAAGGGTGTTCACGGGGGGAAGGTGGTCAGCAGATGGTAGGGTGGGTTGGTTTCCGGGTTGGTTGTCAAAGCTGTTGTGGATGTCTGCAATCTTGTTGTGGAAAAAAGAGGCTAGGGAGTCGCAGAGGGTTTGAGAGGGGATGATGTCGTTGGAGTTGGCCTAGGGATTGGAAAATTCCTTGACGATGTTGAAAAGTTCCTTGCTGTTGTGAGCGTTGTTGTCAAGTCGATCCTTGAAAGCTGTTTTCTTGGCTTTTCGGATCAGTTGGTGGTGGGTGCGGGTGGCGCTTTTGAAGGCGTCCTTGGTGCTGGTGGTTGGGTCTTTTTTCCAGGCCTTTTCAAGGGAGCGGCAGAGTTTCTTGGACTTCTTGAGATCATCGTTGAACCATGAGGCTTTCTTGCTGCCAGGTTTGCTTTGACGTTTTTTCAGTGGAGCTAAGGTGTCGGCGGTGTTGGATAACCATAGGGTGAGGTTGGCGGCGGCTTCGTTGGCGTTAGAAGAGAGGGCTGGGGAGTTTCGAAGGAGCGATGCGGAGATTTGGTCCGTGGTGATTTTGTTCCAGTTTCTTTGCAGGGTAGGTTGGGAGTGGATGATGGGTTTCGGCTTGTTGTAGATGAAGTGAACGCAGCTGTGGTCGGTCCAGAGGAGATCCGTAGTGTGGCAGAAGGAGATATGATTGCTGGATGTGAAGATGGGGTCGAGTGTGTGACCTGCGATGTGGGTGGGGGAAGTGACTAGTTGTTTAAGTCCGAGGTTGGCGAGGTTGTCCACGAGGGTGGAGGTGTTGTGGTCGTTGGTCTTTTCAAGGTGAAAGTTGAGGTCTCCCAGAAGGATGTAATCTTTGGAGGGGAGCGCGTGTGGGGTGATGAAGTCCGTGATGTCTTCACTGAATTTTGCGCGGGGTCCTGGTGGTCTGTAGAGGAGAGTGCCTCTGAGTGTTGTTTTGGGGTCGATGTGGATCTGGAAGTGAAGATGTTCGGAGTTGGCGAGATTGACGTCAGAGCTGGTTGAGATGCGGATAGATTTCTTGTGGACGATGGCGATTCCTCCTCCTGTGTGGCTGGTACGGTCTTTGCGGGTGATCTTATAGTCTTCAGGGATGGCAATGGTGATGTCTGGTGCGGAGGAAGCATTCATCCATGTTTCCGTAAGGAAGGCGATGTCCGGGGAAATGGTGTCTAGTAGATTCCATAGGTCAATGGCATGCCTATGGACCGATCGGGTGTTGAGAAGGATGCATTGTAGGTGGTTGGGGTCGGGAATCTGTGGTGTGGACGTAGCAGAGATGTTGTCGGTGCCGCTGAATTTGCAGGAGTAGCAGGAGAAAGGTCCATGAGTGTGTCCAGGAGCGGCTTGGACGCAGTTGGGGGCGCGACCGGGGTTGAGGGCTAGGAGGGTGGCGGCATCGTAGGTGATGCGGGAGGGCAGCGCAGCGCGAGGGGCAGGGGGTCTGGCGCTGGGCGCGGTCCAGGCGCGGACGGGCGTAGACGGGCTTACCTTTGGCGCACCTTCGGCGCGGGTTGGGCGCGGGCGCTGCGCGTGGGCGCTGCGCGCGGGAACTACTGTCATATATGGATAGCGGAGGGGGAGGGGCGAGGGCGGCTCAGCTGGGAGGCGTGGCGGGCTCAGGGGAACACAACAACAGCAGGATCAAAATGGAGGGGAGGTCAGAGCAGGGCGCCGGGGGAAATCACACACAACAATGCAATCAAAGCAATGTAAGCGCTGTGGGATAATAGCGCTATGAAATTACGAAGCTTACTAAAAATGGAGCTATGCAGATATCACAACTTGGTTACAATGCAGCAATACGATACCACGCTGTGAGGAGCAGCGAGGGGAGCGATCACTCAAGGCGGAAGCAGCGAGTGAATCACAGCGCTGCGAGGTTTGGGGAATGCTTTTGGGTGCTTGTGGGAGGGCGGCTCAGCTGGGAGGCGTGGCGGGCTCAGGGGAACACAACAACAGCAGGATCAAAATGGAGGGGAGGTCAGAGCAGGGCGCCGGGGGAAATCACACACAACAATGCAATCATAGCAATGTAAGCGCTGTGGGATAATAGCGCTATGAAATTACGAAGCTTACTAAAAATGGAGCTATGCAGATATCACAACTTGGTTACAATGCAGCAATACGATACCACGCTGTGAGGAGCAGCGAGGGGAGTGATCACTCAAGGCGGAAGCAGCGAGTGAATCACAGCGCTGCGAGGTTTGGGGAATGCTTTTGGGTGCTTGTGGGAGGGCGGCTCAGCTGGGAGGCGTGGCGGGCTCAGGGGAACACAACAACAGCAGGATCAAAATGGAGGGGAGGTCAGAGCAGGGCGCCGGGGGAAATCACACACAACAATGCAATCAAAGCAATGTAAGCGCTGTGGGATAATAGCGCTATGAAATTACGAAGCTTACTAAAAATGGAGCTATGCAGATATCACAACTTGGTTACAATGCAGCAATACGATACCACGCTGTGAGGAGCAGCGAGGGGAGCGATCACTCAAGGCGGAAGCAGCGAGTTCCAGAGGCATGCGTTCTGATGTTTACATGCTTCACCACACGTGTAAGTCCCTAGAGGAAGATGTGGACACGATTTCCTTTTTTCATGACCAGTGTAAGAAGACGGACTCCATGTAGATCAGTAGATAAAACAAATGCAATATTAAGTGAGTGAAGCGGAGCATGTGGGTGCAGATAGCAGTTGCCCTCCACAACAATGCAAAAAAAATGTCTGTACAGTGTGGGGGAGCAACAGGGACTAGTGGGGATAAAAAAAATAAAGCCTTGTTGAGGGAGGGGAAAAGCAGCATGTGAGGGAGAGAGCAACATAGACAGCAGGTGGGTACTTGGTGGGAGAGAAACACCAGGGGCTGAGAGTTAGAAAACACATGCACTTTCTTGAAGTCCTTACCGGCAAAGAAAAAAGTGGTTCCTTAAATGTGACCAGTGGGAGGATACAGGTCAGCCCATCAAACAGATGGTGAAATGGCCATGCTGCAGAGGAGGGACAAATACAGAGTGAGGAAGGAAGAGGCAGGAAATCCATTGAATAACAAGCAAGCAAATGAGAGTGACAGCAAAGCCCACCAATGAAAGCAGTGAGCTGGCTCTACGCCCACTGGAAGATCTTGGTACAGCCCACAAAAGGTGTTTTGCAACTAGACAGCTATCGCTGTCTGACAGTCAAGAGATAACAAGCATTGGCATAGCCAATAGGTCTCGCCATTGGGACCTTATAAGGGTTTAGCCATGCAACAGTTGCATAACTAAATACTTATAAGGTCCCAAAAGCGGGACCTATTGCCTATGCAAAGCGGCCGTGCGGCCGCGAAAGTGAAAGTAATTGCGGTAAAGCGCGGCACGCGCGCCCGCGCACATGCACTGTAGCTCTAGGCTGGCCTGGTGGCACTTTTTGGAGCCCTCTCAATAAGTCTCGCCAGACCAGCGCATGCGCTGGATCAGGCGAGACCTAGAAATGTGTAACTAGTCTTAGCCTAACAATTCAGTTGAGCTGCAACATAGCGGGATTGTTCCGGTTTTTATTGAAAGCCACTTACTCAACCTATTCAAAATGGCCGATAGCTCTTGCTTACAAGAAATCTGACCAGTCAAAGATTTTTTTTTTACTATTTGATTATTTTAGAGACAGGTACCGCTTTGTAGGAAGAACGTACAAAGGACGGGTAGGTGGTGATGAAATAGATGGTATTGGCACTCGGTGGATACATCCTTGCAGCAATCAATGGTCTTGCAAATATGTTGGTGTCCTATTGATGCTGTTTTAAATGAATCTACTGTGTTTCCCCTTAGAACGCAATATTGAAACGTATCTGTAAAGACTGTCATTGACGGAACAGACTCAGCTGGATGATCAGGCCTACATCACGGTCTATGTGTGTTGGTCATTTTAATGCACAAATGTCTAGAGTGGCACATCAGAAACAACGCATCTTCCTTTTCTGGGTTGATTCTGGTGTCGGCGCTCTCAGAATGAGATCCACCACACTTGGTAATAAGCTTGATTGCGCTCTTATTTTGAGCTCAATGGTGGAATATAGCACGGCGAAGCCGCTGCCTCCCAGGTGATACCCCCACAATGTCCGTTTGGTGCCGGAGACGCAGCTTTCCATCATCAGTAGTATTTTACTTAGTTATATCTGTATCACAACTATATGGAATTCAAGGGGATGTCCCAGCCTTACAGCGACCATCAGCCACTGAAAATCACACTATCCCAGAAAGCTTCTCAGTGTATGGGTTATTTCACTGTCTGAAAGAAATACAATGGAATTCATAAATATGTGCCCAGTTTGAGTAATAATTAGACAGACTGTGCACCTCCGCTTACTGTACTATCAAAGGCTTTGATGGTCTTCTGCCCACCAACCTGCAATGAAGTACATTTTTAGCCTGTATTCCTCAAGTTCAAATACCCTCTTCCTGGAGGGGGGGGGGGGTTAGGTTTCAAATCTATAAATAGGGTAAACTGATTGATTCTTCTGGCAATTATTCTGCTAAACCTAATCTATTTCTCTCGGTGTGGGCCATTGACAACAATATTATTTCTACAGAGCAGTGAAGTTTTCAATCTAATTGTTCACCACTAGATTACACCTTATTATTAAACTTACTCACCCCAAAAAGTAGTGGTACAGAAAAAACAGCACAGAGGTTGGTTTACTTATATTTTTCTTATTTGCCATTTTATTTCCGCCGAGTGCATTCCTTCTCACCAAATTTCGGTTCTCACGAGATTTCCCTTAAAGTGTATATTGATGGTTTGGTATTCATCTACCTTGCACGAGTTAGACTGTAATGGAAATACACTCTTTTGGAAATATCCATTTGGTAAAATAGGTAGAAAGTAAATATCCCAAAATCTATAATAATGCTAGTGTCTGAGAAAAAAAGCAGAAAAGCATGCTTTGCTTCTCTGATAGCCATAGAAGGAATATTCATATCCTGCAATCCATTTTCATCTAATTTGTCTTGGTGGACACAGGTGAATCAATAGGTACCCTCTACTCTTTCTTTATTTTCAAGTTTAGGCGTGAACAATCTGAAGTGTTGATACTGACATATGTAGACATGATTCCGCTGGTGTTGTCTGATGGCATGGAGGGCCTAAGCTAGTTGGCTATGTCTCTTTTTGAAAGAATCGAAGAAATCATAAGGAGATCATATTTATCCATCTGAGAGAATCTCTGTAAGATCCATGCACATTGAATTGGGTATGGTTGTCTTACCTTGGAAAGGGATTCGCACAGTTAGAACAGCGGTGGAATCAACCTTTAATGGCTCGGTAATCAGATTTTTGTTGAGTTATAGATATTAGCTACATAATCTCGAAATATCTTTTGTCAACCCGCAAAGTGTCTTCTGGAAAACCCCAAATTGGTGGTACTGCTTGGCAGAACTGATTGCAATTTAAAGACAGTGTGACGAAAACAATTGTTTATCTGAGCTTTGAGCATGATTCTTGTCATTGTGTTCCTTATGAGAAGATAAAAGGTTTATTTGCAACCTGACAATCTGGGCCAAAAGGTGAAGCGCAGTTTTATCTGAGAGACTCTTGAAGCGAAAGATCCTGATTGCATGGAATCTCGGAGTATGATGACGTCAGAAAGAAGGTGGTTGGTGCTATTATTTTTCATCCAGTTGTGTTCAGTCTGTCATACATGTTATTTTAATTTGCTAAAAATTGGCAGCTACTGAATCTTCTAAGACCCTTTCTAATACATGGAGAGTGAAGTGAATCTCCGAGGCATTATAATTGTTTTTCAATCAAAATTAGGTTAAAACAACAACATACATCACAATGAGTGACTCATCAGAGATGCTGCATTGTCCATGACATCATTTCCCAAAGATCTTGCTGGGTGCCAAATTGACTGAATCAGCAAAAAATAGTCCCCAGGCTCAGCCTGGGATCTGACCACTAACAAAATGCACTTCAAGGCAGTATCTTCTTAGTTTGGGCACCTCAACAAATGCGCCCAAAGCATCTATTCCTTGCTAGGCTGGTTAGACTGCAGTCCAGGGCCTAGTATTGTGCACTTCACAGAGGATGTATCCCATTCAATGGTGGGCACAGATGGGTCCATGCAGTATCCCTGCCAGGCAGCCAATGGTAGGCCTTCCAGATTGGTCATACCTGTGGGAGAGTGCCAAAGGAAATTTAAAAATGAATAAGAACCACTTTAAGCTGTGCATGCTGGGGTGCCCAGGATGTGTTAAAGGTATCAGCCTTATCTGGTCTCTGTATGTTGCTGAAAGAGGTTTCTATGTTGACCTATCCTTGCAGTATTACCGCTCATGTCTTACTTAAACTGTGGCCTTTGAATGCGGATCAACCATTGAGAATAACACACTGTTGGTTTTTGGGTCTATCGCTATCTGCTAAACTGAGCCATTTCCCAAATCTGGTCAGAACATGCTTCTCTCGCTTCCACCCCACAAAAGGAGCCAATCTTGTTCCTCCCTGGAATTGAAAATAGAAGGAGTTCACTGTAAGCCTTTTGCACTCATGGTCAGTGAGTGTTTCGAGTAGCACCAGTGAGTGGATGTTCCAAGGTCTGGGAACTGAAAGCTCATCGTCTTAATGCGAGAAGTCATAAAGCGGTGATTGTTAAGGTTCGAACCTTCCCTGAGAATGAAAACTATTCTCGAGTGGAATTGCTCCATGATGATCGACTACGCTTTGTGGGCCATCAGCTCCTGACCCATGGAAGCAATCTGATGCCACTCTGTCTATCTCTGCGTGTGCAAGTTCTCCAATTATTATGCACTGCAAATTACAATCTTCATACCTCGTCCCTGAAATCTCTTCACGTCTTTCACGCGAGTCTGGAGAACATGTCATCCTGGATATCGAAGAGCTCCTGACCTGTAACACTGGATCTCTTTAATGGAAGAGGGCCACTGTGTTGGCATCATAAATAGATCTACTATAACACCCAGGGCCATTTTGAGAAGAACTTTGCTATTCAGGAGTTCTCTCAAACACTTCTTTCTAGTGACATTGGGGTACTTAAAAGCCATAATAAACATGCACAGTGGTTTGTGATCCTTCATCCACATGTCTAGAATTTGTAGCACGAATATTTGCATTTGAAGAGATGACAAGCTTAAGAGCTGGTATTTCAGTTAAGTAACCATTCCATCTTATGGGCTTCAGACCCTTGTTTGGTAATTGTTGCATCTGGTATCCAGTTATTGGGATACCACTTCTGACGTTCAAGACTAACTTCTGTCATCTTTGATGTCCCCAGATTGGATCAGTTTAGAAAAGGAGGATGCAGAGTCCCAACCGCTCAGATCTCCGAAAGATGCCTGCAGCCCGACTCCTCGTGTTGTGAGGTGAGACAAGGAGCAAGTTCTAGGCAATGAACTTTGAACTTTAATCTCAAGTCTGGTGCACCAACTACAGGGGAGATATATCACTGTTTAGTCATAATGGCCTTTTCCTAAGAAATAAGGGGCATATACCGGACAAGCATTCGCAAAACCAATAGGTTTCGCCTATGAGACCTATTGGCTTTGTCAATGTTTTGTAGCCCTGCTGTATAGCAGTGTGGATACTTTGCAGTGTACCGGAAACTAATTTTAGAAAGTTCTAACAGGCAGCCAGGGCTAATGCATTTGTTTTAAAGCGTGTTAGCGCTGGATGCATCAAAGTTCCTTTTTTATTATTATTTTAAGCCATGCTGCACAGCAGCCACACTGCCATACAGCAGTTCCACAGTTCATTGCCCAAGTCGACAATGCACATGCACAGCAAGAACACAATCCAATGGCAGAGTCAATAGTCTCCAAGGCGAGACCGATTAGCTTTTCCAATGCGAATTTGGCCTCGGATCAACACCCCTATGATTCTGAACCAAGCATTCAATCTCCCCTTGCATGAAAAAGAAAAGAAATATGTCATCTGGCAAAAAAATCCTATCACATAAAGACAGCAATTGCACCCTTGCCCATGTGTTAGTGAGAATCCATTTGGAAGCAGACAACGTCTGTTGTCACAGTAAAAATCCATTTCAAAGGAGAAAAGTTCGACTTGAAGAGCCTGTGGTTTAGTAAAACAGAGCTCCACATGGCAAGCGGTTCAACAAGGACTACTGGGAAATACGAATAGTACCTCAGTCGCAGCAAGTATCAATGAAGTCAACGAATGTAAAACCATGGGCGGGCTGCGAGCCCCTTGTTATATACAATGGGGCAGATTTACAGGCCCCTTGCGACACTTTTACACCGCCGTTGCGTCACTTTTGTGACGCAGCGGCGGCGTAAACAATGCGCCACTATGCGACATATTTACAACGTGACGCATCTAGTGAAATGCGTCACGTTGTAAAGCCCTGCGCTACATTATACCTGCATCTGGTATAATGTATGCAGGGTGGGTGTTCCACCGCAAGGAGGTCCCGTAAAAGTGACGCAGTGAAATCGACAAGATTTCACTGAGTTACTTTTACGTCCCAGCTGCGTCAAATCCTTACACCTGCTTGTAGCAGGCGTAAGGAGTGACGCAGCATATAAGGTATAGGGCACCCCTGAGCAGTGCTGGAGTTGCGTCGAGCTTGCGACACAACTCCAGCACTGCGTCACCCTTACGGCGACAGAGGCGTCACACATCTGTCTATCCTTGCGCCACGGTGTGCCGCATTGTAAATGCGGTGCATCCATGGTGGCACAAGGGGCTTTCTGAGTCACGCAAAATAACTGGCGCATCCCTGCTAATATGCAGGGATGCGCCAGTTATTGTAAATATGGCCCAATATCTCTAGCAAGTGAGGGTGCATATAATGCATGTGCTGCTTCAGGCGAGACCTAAAAAAGGAACTAGAGCGCGACCTCCCACTATGTCATTATTTAAGAGCTGTCTACAGCGCATACTATAGAATGTGGGTGTCGGAGAGCTTTACAGTGGAACAGTGCAAGTTACACACAACACAACAAATACAAGCACATATAGACAAGCAAAAGAGTAACATAATCACCATCAGAAAACAGCGAGGGTACTTGGATATATACATCATTCAGAAAGCGCAGGGTCAGGTCTAGCAGACAACTGTGGAGGGCGAGAGGAGATATAGCTTACTCAGTAGGAAAGGGGGGGGGGTTAGAGCTTGGATCAAAGGATAATCTGCCCTATGGTGGAATACAGCATACAGTTCTCTTCTAGTGAGACCAGGAAAACAACATTTGTGGAGTCATTTTGGAGTGGGTGAAAGATAAGAGCGATTCATCTCTGCGAAAAAGTGGAGAGTGTAGCTTTTAGTTCATAAGGTATCCCCAGAACAAGAGGGCGTTCACCTCTCTTTCCAAAGATTCAAAAGTTGAGGGTCGGAATCTCTGGGGGATGGAGTTCCAAAGTTTGGAGCACTTCCCAGAGAGGGAGCAGGAGACAGTTGTTTCCCCAATCTTGGTCGTTCTAGCTGGAGCGAGTTCGCACTTCTTTTGGAACGGCAATCACCAGATGGTTTGAGTTTCCTAGCCAGGTATTCTGGAGTGCCCTCATGCACAGCTCTGGGGGTAATGCAAGATTCTGAAGATGCTTTTATGTTGTATAGATTGCCAGTTCAGGGCGATGAGCACTGGGGAGATGTGACGGAAACACCTTGTTTCTGAAATAAGTCTAGCAGCAGAGTCTAGGACTGCCTTCATGGGAGCCAGGTGCATCTTGGGAATGCCGTAAGTAGGTCTTTGCCATAGTCCAGCTTAGAGATGATGAGAGTTTGCACTATCTGTTTCAGATCCAAAATGAACGGTTGAATTGGTTTTAGGGTTTTCAGTTGGGCACTCTCTGTTATGTTAGTCAGGTGACCTAGAAGATTCAGGCACTTGTCGATGGTGACCCCGAGACATCTGGAGCACTCACTGATTTTGGGGTGAATAGTGGTTAGAGCAGTGGTCTTCAAACTTTTTAATTCCGCGCCCCCCAAGAGTTAAAAAAAAGAAAAAGTCCCCGGACCCCCCCTCAAAAATGTTCACAATTATTCTATTAAACTGGCAATGTTTAAATGTGTCTAGACTTATTTAAACATTGCAGCTAAGTTCTGCCACTGATTTACAGATGCAAACAATACATGTTTTCCAAACATACTATTCTGGTGAGGCAGGCCTTACTAATGTGTAAAGGTATCCACAGTGTGATTATTGGAAATGGTAGTGGGGGTTTGGGAGAAAACGTGGAGTCCTTTCCCTTGGGACACCTTCTCCCAGCCAGGATTTAAATGACAAAGGATGGTACTGATGGCCCATTACAGACGTGGTTACTGCTGCTCAGTTTTTTCGGCTGAAAACAAAGCATAATGTTTCTTCTGGCCAGAGCTGTGCACCCCCCCTGGGATCACTTGAGGCCCCCCTAGGGGGGGCCCACCCCCCAGTTTGAAGACCTCTGGGTTAGAGGTTACTATGTACAGATTCGAGAGAAAAGGAAAGACAAGGGAGCTTTTAGGTACTTTCTGGGCGCCGAGAGTTCGGTTCGGCAAAATACGTGTCTAATGTAGCTAATGAGTGGTTCTATGACTTTTTTTTAGAGTTTTATTTAGCGCAAACTAGACCCAAGACATCGGGTATCAGAGCGCTTTCGTTACAGATGGGCACATTCGTTTTTGTGAGGCACGGGGTGATTTGCTCAGATTCACTGGATGTTGAATGTCATTGCAAAGACTCAAACCCTGTTCCCCAGCTTCGAGGTCGACTGCTCTAGTCATAAGGCCACACCCACTCCCCAACATTACCACTCTTTGCATTGAGCTACCCCAAGGTATCCATATCATGTATCATCTTCATGGGGCTACTTTTAGCCCCAATGCCAGTGGCGACAGCCTGTTGCTGCAATTGCAGATACTTTTAATCAATCATCTTCAATGAAATTTCCATTTTTTATCCATCTTGTTTTTCCGCTTCTAATTCGACTCAGTTTTACAATATCCCATGCAAGGAAATGCAATTTTCACTTTTTCTTATGTTCTTGTGGGCCATCCGAACCTCTTCAATGAACACGAATGAAGCAATATTCGTCAAAAGCAGTTTATTAAGACCCAATGCATTTCGGGCCCCTCGGAGCCCTTCGTCAGGGGTAACTGTGAATGAACAATAAAAACTTATTTTCAAAATTGGATATACCATCACGATATATATTATTGAACTCCTTGCATTAACACACTTAGTTTCTCCATAAATTAAAAAAACGTTTAGTGACTGTCAATGAATGCCCCACAATCCTTCAATCTCCCTATCTTTTCAACTGTTTGTTAGTTTGCAAACATTTCTTTTCAGAACTTGCTTTTAGTTACAATTTCTCTTAACAGCTTATACTTCACTTCCACGTCGGTCTTTACTCAAGTAGGTTCCCATATCTACATCACTATTTCCCTCGTTCATGTTTCTCACTACTTTCCTCCCCTTTACCCAAGTAACCCATAACTCTCTCCCTCCTCCGTCACTCTCCACCCCTCTCACTACACCAACGTTCTCTTTCACGTACCTGCTGTGATACAAGCTTCCTCTCCTCACGTTAGCCAAAGGTGTTACCCTCTCTGATTATCTCCACCCTTTTTAAACTAACCGCGTTCGTTCTAATCACTCCTCTTTCTGTCCATATCATGTATATCATACCAATTCCAACCACCTTCCCCAAAGCTTGTCAAATAGCCATGGCATCCCCATGCAGTTTAAACAAACTTTCCAACGTAGGCCCGTCATCCATGCCCTGTGTCCCCGAGGAGCTTTGAGACTCCAATTCCTTTCTATGTCTCTTTTAGTGATCAGTACCCCAGGCCAAGGAGTATTTGGGTTGCTCTGTTACCATAAGTCTCTTCTCACCGCCCTAATAGGGCCACCTTGGGTTGCAAAGCCACCAGTTGACCCGTGACAAGGGAGCAATGGACTCCCTTTTCAGTAAGGTATTATAAGGGGAACAGTCCCAGGTCATATGCGTAAAGATACCCCTCTCCGCATGGCATCTAGCACAATGTAAGAAGCCGCCGGTCTCATTTTAGATAGCCTTTCAGGGCTATAATAGGTGCGATGCAAGTAACTAAACAGGATGAGGCGTAGACAGGAGAAGTTAGGTAGGGTGCGCGAAGCCATCGTGGCCTCCCTCCATTCGTCATCCTCAGGTGCACCAAGGTCTGTTTACCAGCTAACCAGCAACTGGTTAATGGGTCTCGGGAGTTGATAATCTAAGAGCGATATAACCTCGAGATCACACCTTTTTCAAGAGGTTCTAAGTAATTTAGACTCAAAGGGGTTATATTCCGGGGGCGTACAAGGTGAGATTGCATGGGTTCGAGCATATGACACAGTTGAAGTAATCATAAAATTTGGACTAATTCATACAATACGTGCTGCTTACAGTAGCAAAGGACTTCATTAAATTTCCTTCCCAAATGTCCTTCCGGTGGGAAATACCGGTGGAGTGCCATGCTTTAGATGTCAAAGCCATATTGATGGTCGGGAGTCGGTCGCCCTGCCAAAGCGGAGTTTGTAATGTAATTTGCTTATGCAAGGCCATTTGAGATAGTGCTTTGTACCTCACCATGAAAACCAATGTGGTGACCTCAGGAAGGTGCCTGTCTGAGCGCAGTGGAATGGCATAAGAAATGTATTGGGTTGGTGTCCCAACACCACTGCAGTTCTAGTCTATCTGCTGGGTCATCCCCATCCCCAACGTCCAACCAGGAACAGTGGTAAGATGAGAGGCCCAATAGTAAAGCTGAATGTCAGCCGTGCCCAGCACCCCTCTCCCAAACATAGCTTGTGTGCATTTGGCCCAAGACACTCAGGGTCATTTGAACAATGATAGATATCATCGTATAGTCGCTTTAAGGTTATCGAAGAAGGATTGTGGGACCGCACAAGCAGATTTTTGGAGAGTTGTTATGTGGAGTGTCGTTGAGTACAGTGGAGGAGAGTGTTCTAGAGTCTATTGTCATAGACTGTAGTATAGAAGCGAGCGGAGTGCTGCTCCTCTCTACTTAAGATGATTTCCATGAACTATAGACATCTATGCCTGCATTTCAATTACTTAAATAGAACATCCTATTCTCCAGTTACCATGAATACATTTCACACTTAGATAAGTCCAGAATGCCAAAGTTGTTCCTGGGAAGTGGCAGATCTTTTGGTTATGTCTTGCCCGATGAGAGCCTCCTTTTGACGAAGGGCAAACGAGGTCACAGAAGACAATGCTGCCTACACAATGGTACCGGACCATATGGCCCGCTGGGGCGGGTAGCAGAAGGCCCTGTGTCTGTTAGGATGCTCACTTCCCTGTTAACATTACTAGCAGAGGGCAGAGCTACCATGGCCCAGATGACAGCCCCCCCGCCCAGGATAGATGCCCGGATTCAGGATGCTGCCTACTGCAATGACTTGGCTGATTGCTTCTCCATGGTGTTGCTACGACAGAGTAAATGGAAGGGATATGTGGAGGCCCTCGAGCGGTATGTAGATCGCCAAGCTAAACTCATATATCACATTCACAAAGCCACTGAAACCGAACTGCTGCTGTGACGTTTGCTGGACATTTATGTAGGAAAGTAGTATCTGCTTCTTATGGTTACCCCCACTTTTTGCTGATGTCACACTGTTTTTGGCCTAGACTGACTGGGATCCTGCTATCCTGGACCCCAGTCTATCTGCTTTCTCCTGTAAATTGATATACATGTACTTTAGGTACACTCCAGATAGTATATGGTACACCATGTACCCAGGGCATAGGTACCCAAGAGGCCTCCCATGGACTGAAGCATGTATTGTGCCACACCTGAGACGTCATCCAAATGAACACGACCAGCCTGCTACAGCAGACTGTGTAAGGTGGTGCTTGCACCACTTACTTAAGATATAGGTTCACTATATCTATTTAAATCACTACACCTAAATACCTATCAGTCACCCCTATGGCAGGCCTTAACAGTCCTGAAGGCAGGGTGCTGGGTTTTATGTGAGAGGGTTCCCCTGCATGAACAGAGCCCCTCTGCAGCCTTCGGAGACCATTCTCTGGGTTTGTCTGTGATGCAGCCAGACATATATGTTTAAGTGCATTATAACCTCGCGGTAAATGCTAACTTTAAAACGGCTGCTTAGAAACATGTGTTTGGTGTCAAACACCTTGGAATCATACCTTCCCGCCAGTAACTGGCGGAGGAGGTATGATTCCACCCATCTGAAGGAACATATGTGGGTCACCGGTATACCCGGTACCAGCTTTCTCGACCTGGCAGCACAAAATGGATGCTGCCAACCACAGATACGGTTCTGCTCTCCTGCTGCTGACCAAGCTCATACAGATGAAGGCATGGCATCCTGTTACAGGGAGGTGTAACCACCTCCCAGACAGGATTTAGTGTATTGGGGCTGGGTGGGTGCACTCTTAGAGTGCCAGAAAGTCTGCACTGGGGACACATTTGGTGTCCCCGTGCATAGTCCAGCTCAAACCAATTCCAGGAGCCATTTGCTCTTGCTCTGGCGTGAAACTGGACAAAGAACATGGGTGAAGCCACCCCTCTTTCCTGCCCCTCCCCTAGGTGGGTCCACATCATCTTTCCAACCCCTTCCCATGGGTATAAAGTGGATTACCTGGTTACAGGACTTTAGATTTTACCTGGACAAGATTCTGCTAGGAAGAAACCAAGTACTTCGACTGCCTGCATGACGCTGGATGACTGAAGAATCTCCTTTGTAGTAAAGGAGTTACTCCCCTGCAAAAGCAGGCGCCTAAACGCATCTGACCGGTTTGCTTCTCCCGAGCTACTGAGGTCTACGAAGATAACAGCAACACAGGAGGTGGGTTCCCCAAGGTCCCTGAGGTCGAACTGCCCTCTCAGCAATTCTGAGACCAGTATCCCTCGTGGGGACCGTGCAACCCGAACCCCTGTGCACCGCGTACTTTTGCAAGTGCGTGTGCTTATTGACGATTTCTGAGCCTGTGCTTTGGACCCCGTATAGTCCAGACCCCGAGCAGTATTTGCAACAAAGATTTCTGGCCTCCACTCCACGAGTGTCCTGTGGGCTGGTGCTTTGCAGACTTGCTTGAGGTCTCCTTGCGATCCCTGGTCCGTTGACCTGTGGGTCCTGGCGAGGGTCACCCTGCTAATTCTTGGGCTTACCTGGTTGCTCCAGACATGCCCTGACTCTTCATTGCTTGGAGAGTCCCCTGGACCTTGCTGGTCCACACCGTGACCTGTTTCCTCTGACCGTGTGGGTTGCAGTTGCCAAGGCTTGTTGGTGCTCCAGCCGGACATCGACCCCTCAGCTCTTGACATCCTTCGTGGGACAGCTCACCTCTGGACGTTGGTCATCCTCGACGTCTCCTGGTCCCCGTGGCTGCAGAGTCAAGCAACCCTTCTTCACTCCTGAAGCACTTGACATCGGTGGGCATTCAACTACCGAACCCCTGGTCACCTGAAGTGACCCAGACTCTGTCCCCTCTCCTTTCAGATTCTTCTCCCCTCGAATCCAGGCTTGGATTCCACCGGACATTCTTCGCCCTCCGGGCAGCAGGACTTCTTTGCAGCTCTCCATTGAAAATGACAAAGGTTTCCGACACCACTTGACCCCTATGCACCCGGCTCCTCTGGGCTAGGTAACACGGGTACTTTGGTACTCACTGGTGGTTGGTCTTAGAATCTCCTAAATTCCAAAGGGTTTGCTCAAAGTCCTCTTAGAAGTGTCCTTAACTTGTAATTTTCCAACCGCGAATTACCCATAGAGTGAACGGAGCACATGTCTGTGTTTCCTCACTGTACCCGTCCTCTGGGGGCTCCCTGTGTCACTCCTTTGGGTGGTTCCTTGGGGTCCCAGCTATTCTACGTGCTCTAGGCACTGTGTCTATTGAAGTCATTGTTGTTATACCATTTGTTTAGTGTATGGTTCGGTCTCCCACTTGAGCCCGCTGTGTATTTCGCTGTTTACGAATGTTCTATTGATCTAGTATTGTGTGCTTTATGCTCTAGTCTCATGTAGAGACTAGTAGAGAGTGTTATATTAATAAATACATATTTTTATATAAACACTGTGTGGTTCTCCTTTCATTTAATTATTTAGGAGGTGATATTCTGGTAAAACAAGCCGCTTTACATTCCTTCAAGACTTAGCCTGAAGGCTGCTCCCCATAGCTACCTCTAGGATAGCTTTCAATACGGTTATCTTTGACCTCAGACATCATAAGGGTCGTGTGGCCTGGTACAAGGTGCCCACTTTAACTAGTGGACAGCATATACCAACCCACCTTCTCACAATTTAGTACTGGTCAGCCAGATGTATCAACGAGGTCCATTGTACTCAGCTAATAATGAGTGGGCGTATAGTATATTTAATTCAATGTATTAGAAACTGGACACCCAGGTTACTTTGAGGTGCAGGGCTCCGTGGCAGGGTCGCAGTTGACTGAATATGAGGTTGATACAAATCAAGAATAGAGGAGATTTTAATAAATAATGACATGCTATATGTGCTATGCTTGGTGGTGTCCTGAATGATGTATAATCGCACTATGTTGTCTATATGTCTTGAACCGAAACCTTTAAATATAGTTCTTTAAAAACATCACATGCTTGCCACCGCACAAATTGTGCCCAGAAGAACTCCTGGATTGCAGCTCTCATTTTGAATACTTCACAAGGGGACATTGTCTTGGTTGCAGGACAAGGCTGTTGCGGTGCCGAGCACAGGACGAGAGATGTGCTGGTTGAGCATGGCAATCAGATTAATTTATGCTTGAAACTGGGGGGTGGGGGGGATTTAGCTTTAAGTATCTTTGGTGAGGTAAGTCATTGTTGCTAGCAAGTAAGAACTAGAGGTCAGGTCCAGTGACACTACTTTTTTATTAAGGGGTTTCTTACACATAGGGAAGTGAGCTGCCCAGGAAATGGAGTTTGCAGGGAGTAGAGTAAGTGAGACTCAAGAGGTACAATTTAAAAGGCTGGTCAGTGTTGGTGGCCCTCAAGAAGAAGTGTGCGCCCATGAACGTGGAGTTGGGCCGCCGCTGTGACATACATAGATTGCTGACATTTCTCATGACAGTCCGTAAGTTGTGTGATGACACCGGAGCAAAGTCATAGGGAGGGTGATGGTCACTTCTTGAGTTGTTTAGTGTGACTGTTGTGTGGCTGTTCTTTGGAGACGTACAGATCTTTTTGCGTGTGATCAATATACCGACCCTCTGGTCTTCTGGCCCTAGATATGAACTCAGTAAACTCACCGCTCAGAACCCTACCTCATCCGTTGGAGATACAAATATTGCCCATCCCACAAGGTCTTGTTGAAGACAGGGACGTCTAACCACATGGAATGATTATTGAGTGCCAGTGGTTCCTACCTTAGCTAAAGCTGTGCTTGAGTGTTTTGAATCTGTGTTGTTTGTTGTCTTTGGCACTGTGACTGTGGTGTCTAGACTCTCTGCCAGGTGGAGTGTGTGTGAGGCCAACAATTAAACAAATTCTTGTCTTTATTTCAGAAGCCGGCCTTGCAGTTTCCCAAACTCTTCCAGCAGTTACACCAACCCTGCTTACTTTATCTTTGAAGGAGTCCAGATTTCAAAGGCACCTTCTCCTGGCCACGGTGAAGCACCCTGCAGCCCCTGCCTCATCACGCCACCTAAGGAGGCAAGCCTACAGCCAGCACCTTGCAGGAGACAGCCCTCCAGAAGCTCCTGCCAGGGTCCTGTGGTGGCACAGGGACAAGAAAGAAAAACACGGGCATCTACAGAGGATCCACCACCCTTGAGCCCACATGGCTGTTTGCCACGGGGCATCTCATCCCAGGCTCAGCCTACCAGACGGCACAAACCAATCAGACAGAAAAGACCAAAATCAGCCTATATATTGAGTAGTGTCTTGCCCTCGGGTTACGCAGAAGATCCTACCACCAATCCTAAATCTTGGAAGAGGCCAGAATTGTCCACCAAAGAGCAACCCTCACAGTCACCAACGCTTGGGTCCGATGATGACCGTTCTCTCACCGCTCTTCAAATGGCCAAATGTCTCAGTGAACTGGACTCTCAGATGAGATCAGGAAATGTGTCCGCCTCAGAACTGCAGTGGGGGGCTTCCAAAAACCCACTAAGACACACCCGTAGCTCAATAGAGGATGCATGGGGAACCCGAATGGAGGGAGGCAGACCTCTGCATGAAGTGCAGAAGCATACCCGAAGTAGACAGGTACAGTATTTCTCAAAAGACACCTGAATGTCATATTTAGGACCTCAAATGTAATCTCTGTCTGATATGCCCTATCTGGTGGCACGTGCTATGCATCCCACTTTGTTACGTGTATTTATGGCTGCATATTATGCTTCAACTACAATGACGTAATTTAAGACTGAGTTCCAGCCTGGCCTTGCCCTAAGGTTTGGAATCTGGTTGCAGAGCATGTTGGTGGAGCTTACATTCATTAGGGTAATAACATGATTACAGCGCCTCCATTGTCATAGCGGACGTCATCAGTTGTCAGTGGTAGGTAGCCAGTTGTTGGTAGCAGTATCATATTCGTGTTAAATATCAAATTATTTTTTTTAATATTTTTACAGATCTGTACATTCTACGTTCAATGTTTAGTATGTAATAAAAAAAAAAATAAGTAATAAATAAGTGCTACAGCCAAATGTTTTTTAGGAGGCCAGTGCCAGTCTAGCCTAATGCCAGGGATGCCCAAGTGTAGACCGTATGTCATTTCTCCTTCTTTCTCCACCCTACGCTTCCTGTCTCTTTATCGCACTCTTGCAGGTTCCCCCATGCTATGCAATTGAACTCCTTTTAGAATCCAGGGGGGGCGTTTTTTTTAAGCTTATTGTTACGCAACAGTCAGGTACCATCTAATTTATGTATGTGTTACTGTTACTAGCTCATAGGCAAAAGAAGGGTTACAGAGAGCAGACCGGAGCTGGTTGGTAATGAGGAAAATAATAAAGTGCAGGTACGTTATAAATACAGGTTTCACTTCACATATTCACACACATTTGACTGCCTTGTAGATTGGTATTCCACCAAAATATAGTTTGGGGAAAAACCGTGGAATACAAATATTGAGTTAAAAATATCATGATGTCAAAAACAATGTGACACAGTAATAGATGGTAAGAATATAATTTTTAACAGACTTTTCTTTTAAATATAGCTGTATATATTATCATATTTTATTGTTTTATTATTTAGCTACGTTTTACTATTTTTCATGTTGTAAGTTGTTATTACTTTAATGTTAAGTATGGTTAAATATTATAGTTTGTCTTTAATTCAACAATATTTTATGTTTTTTTATCTTATGTCTTTTTTTGGGCTAGTTGAGTTTGTAAAGGAATAGTATTTTATATATCTATTTTTAATTGATTTTACTTTTTTAGGTTTTATTTTTTTTATGAAATAATTATGTAAATACTTTCTTTGGTTATTTATTAGATAATTCTAATACTTTTTTAAATACTTTTTTTGTATTTGTTAATTGGTTATTTAGGTAATTGGCTGTATTATTTGTTTTTAATAATTTGGGTATTATATAATTATATATTTTTTAAATAATATGTATTGTTATTTTTTCTGTTATTAATTTAATTTGTTTTTGGTCATTGTCACTTTAGGATAATAGGGTGACAAATATTTCTAAAAGGGATTTCTAACCGCAGATTCCTCACCTTAGAATATTACCCAGGCATCAGACTATATCTGGAAAATCTTGAGCAGTACTTCTGCTCGTCAGTAGGTGGCATCCATTGACTCTGCATCAGTGTTGTCTGTGTCAGAAGGGACCTTGCAGTGCTACCGCGGCACGCTGACTTCAGTTCCTTTCTTTCCGTGCCAACAGTGTAGATCTGGAGAGCTACCAATGTCATTTTCTGACCAACTGTTTTGACCTTTTTTTACTCTTTTTGAGCTGTTGCTTCCAGTGTGTTAGGAACATGTCCCATGTGAAACCTACAGGGTCTAAACCTTGCAGGGAATGTCACAGCCAGTGTCAGATCCTCACTTGGTCTGATCCTCATTTGGTCTGTCTCTGGTCCCTAGAGTCTTTGCCATGACCCCAGAACCTGCATGGAGTGCAAGTCGATGCACCTCAAAGCAATTCGCTATTGGGCGAGGAAGTTCCTGACAGCGTGACAGAAGAAGGCTCTGTGACATTACCAGTCCCATTCCCAGGGTTGATCTTGGGGCCGCTCCCAGAGCCGTTCCTGCTGTCAATCGTTTTTGTGTTCTAAGACCTCTTCCTCCACGTCGGGTAACTCCAAGAAGCACATACATAAGACGTCAAAGCATTCTTAGACTTCCTTCTCCAAATGCCGTGCTTCTTGGCCCCGCTCCCGCACACCAGGTTCTGTCTGCTCTAGACCCTGGAGACTGGATTGTGGTGCTGGACCTGTAGAATGTGTATTTCCATATACCTGTCCTGCTGGCCCACAGGTATTAACTGCAGTTCACAGTGGGCCACGAGCATTTCTAGTTTGCTGTGCTCCAGTGCCCATTGGGTGTTCATGAAAGTGATGGCAGTGGTTGCAGCCCATCTGTGGAGGTCGAGGTTCCAGACTTCCCCTACGTCATAGTGTGGCTGCTGAAGGCGGGTTAGCCCCAGTCAGTTATCTTCTACCTCCAGACTATGGCTGACCTCCTGCATTCTCTGGAGCTCACTATTACCATGTCAAAGTCACACCTGACCCGTTCTCAGATGCTCCCTTTCATCGAAGCCATTCTGGACACAGTGTGATTCCGTGCCTGTCCTCCAGCAATGAGTCCAACATATTTAGGCATGATTTTAACATTTCAGCCTCCATCCTGAATGTCGTTGAGACTGGCTCTGAGGCTGCTGGGTCTCATGGCCTCCTGCATCCTGCCGGTGATGCTTGCCTGATGGGGGCTCTTCAGTGAGTCTTGAAATCCCGGTGGACACAACACTAGGGAAATTTCTTTGTCCTGGTCCAGGTATCGGAGGGGTCTGCGGAAGATCTGCACTGGTTGCTTACGACCCACAATTGGCCCAGCAGCAGGTCACTCTCCCTTCCCACCCAGGGCTGACAGTGGTGACCGATGCATCACTTTTGGGTCGGGCGGCCAGTTGGGAGAGGTGGAGATCAAAGGACTCTGGTCTCTGGCCAAGTCCCATCTCCACATAAATCTTCTGGAGATGAGGGCTATTAGTTTGTCATTGAAATCCTTCCTTCCAACCATCACAGTAAGGTTGGTTCTGGTGTTCACAGACAACACCACCGCCATGTGGTATTGCAACAAAGATGGACCCTGCGCCAGGAGGCTCTGCGCCACTGGAACTGGCTGGAGCGCTGGGGCATCTTCCTGGTCAGGCATCACCTGACAAGCTCACTGAACACCAGGGTGGACAAACTCAGCCATCAATGACTAGTGGATCACAAAATTAGACTACAAACAAAGGTGGCACAAGGTTTCTTCCATGTATGGGGAGAACCTTGCTTCAATCTCTTTGCCTCCGCTGAGAATACGCAGTGCCAGCACTTCTGCACATTGGAGTTTCCGAAGCGTCTCTCTTTCTGAGCTGCATTTCATCTGGAGTGGAATTTGGACTTCCTGTACACCTTTCTGCTGATACCAATCACATCTCAAGTTCTCAAGAAGACCAGGACGACCTACGCCCAAGTCATTCTTGTGACCTCGAATTGTGCTTGAAGGGTGTGGTATCCCAACATCCTGAGCATGATCCTCGGTTAGGCTGCCCCTTCTGGAGCATCTCATGTCACAGCAACAGGGCAGGATCTCGCACCCGAACCTGTGCATGCTCCGCATACATGCAGGGAGATTGAGTAGCTACTGTTGAGAGTTTTCGATCTTCCTCCTGAGATCTATCAGGTCATCCCTCCTCCAAGACTATATACGCCTGCCGTTGGGATAAGTTTGCGGCTTGGTGTTCCTCACGCCAGGTGGACCCCCTTTCTTCACTTTTGCCAGAGGTGTTGCTGTTTGTTTTGTGTCTAGCCCAGCAAGGCCTTGCCCTGGGCACTGTTGATGGATAGTTGTTGGCCAGTTCAGCTTTCCTCTGCCTGCCAGATCAACCCTTCCTGTTCAAGTCACCTTCTGTGACCGGTGGCGGCTCCTCTGCTAAGCGGGGGAGCGTCGCCCCACTGCTGCAAAGGACAAATAAAATGATAACAACTTGCTCTTATCATTTTATTATTCCTGCTGCTGCAGTTTTGCGGGCGGGGCGGGGTGTGGTGGGTCTGCTCTGCTCTCAGAGCAGAGGGGAAGAGTGGTGCCACTATGTAAGTGCACATGAATGTTTGGCCAGCTGTTTTGGGGCGGCCAAACAGTCATGCACACTTTGCATGTTCTCCACCCAGGCGGCAATAAAGCTTGGGAGGAGAACATGCCACATCACCCAATCTTATCTGCGGTCCCCAAGCACTCTGCTTTTCAGCTCGTTACGGAACACAGTGGGTCCCGAACAAGGATTTTATAAAAGTCGGGAGGATCCACTTATTCTTGAAGTCCGCCTACATATATAGCGGCAGTCTTCCATTCCCCTTGTAGTGAGCCGAGTATTGCTGCATTTCAGATTCCCTCTGAGTCCACAGCACTTGCTTACTGTTCAGTCCAGGAGGTCCATACCAATACACATACATGGAAGGATTTAGTACCAAGCCACACAATTAAGGCCATTTCCTTTATCCATCTTGGACTCAAACCTCAAGACTGATCCGTGCATATTGAAACACCATCTCTTCTCTGGGGGTATCGCTATCCTATTGAGGATTACGAAAGCACAGTTACATGGCATCCTGATGAAGGCTTCAAGCCGAAACGCGCGTAGGATCTAACATCGACCAAGCCATGACTACTCATAATTGAAACCTGTTATTTTGTACTAATCTATTATAGATACATATCTGAGTTCATTTATCATGTTTGATTTCTGATCCACCCTCCAAAAAAAACGAATTGCTTATAACATTGTATGAGACACATGTTCTATATATTTTTTGTCTTTACTGTTATCAAAATACATGAATATGATATGTAATCTTTTTATAATCTACATATAAAGAGACATAAATAAAGTATACTTTGCTACTTTGTATCTACTAGTATATATTTAATCATTTTGTCCGCTCTGTAGGTCTTTGTGTTTTTAACATTGTTCCTAAATTGTTTTGCAAACGAATGTTACAAGCACCCTGATTTAGGAACTAATCTCAGGGGCACCCCTATTTTTTCACTCACAGGCTCCCAGTCCCTGCCTGAGCGCCGAACCATGGCATTCAGACCAATCACAATGCTGCAGTGTAGCTTTGTGATTGGCTTAGGGAACCTGGGTGCTTGGTTCCTGTTCCTGTGCCGGGTGAGACGACGATGGAGAGATGCCGCCAAGAGGTACGTTTTTTTTTTACCCCTTCTGCCCTGCCCCCCATCAGATATGCCCCCCCCCGATATGTGCCAGCTGCCACTGGTTGTGACACATTTTCCCTAAGGTTTGCAAAACGTATTCCCTCCTACCCCTTTCGTGAATCTCCAATGAGACCTCAATCTGGTCCTCACGTTTCTCATGTGTTCCCCTTTGAGCCCCTAGACAGCTGTTCTCTGTGGCTCTTGACTATCAAAACAGTCGTCCTTGTGGCTATTACTTCGGCTAGGAGGGTCAGTGAGCTTCAAGCTCTCTCAGTTCAACCTTCATACACCAGCTTTTCCCTGACAAACTGGTTCTTGGGACGCGTGCCTCTTTCCTACTTAAAGTTGTCACCCCTTTTTGTGTCATTCAGAGCATCACTCTGCCTACTTTTTGTGCTCCACATCATCCTTCCAAGGAGGAGAAGAGACTCCATCACCTGGATCCAAAGAGAGCTCTCACTTTCTACATTGATCTTACCACAGACCATCGGCTGGATGATCACCCACCATCGAGTTTACTGGAGTGAAAAAGGGCAAGCCTTTGCAGAAGCAGACTAGCTCTCCATGGATTGTACTCTCCATTAGGATCTGCTATGCATTAGCTAAGAAGCAGCCTCCTGAAGGCCCATTCCACCAGGGCCAGGGCCGCTACCACTGCCCTGGACATCTGCCAAGCTGCTATATGGGTGTCACTCCACATGTTCATGAAGCACTACCGCTTGGACTGTCAGGTCAGTCGAGATGGGCATTTTGCCCGCTTGGTGCTCCAGAACCTTTTGGTTTGAGCCAGTTCGCAGAGCATCCTCCCGGGAGGTATTGCTTGAGTATCTCCCACCCCTCTTCCTGTCACTGAGGTAAAGAATCTAGGCATTTGGCTAGATTCCAAACTTAATTTTGTCTCCCATACCAAGAAAACTGCCGCCATTTGCTTCGGGATTCTCCGTAGGCTCAGACCTATCCTCAAATTTTTCGATGCTCCAACCAGACAGCTTATTGTACAAGCTACCATTCTGTCTCGGTTGGATTATGCGAGCTCCCTTTTGCTTGGAGCCAATCAGGCCGAACTTTGTAGACTCCAACGAGTTCAAAATGCTGCATCCAGGGCTCTTGTTGGTCTGCCTAGATTTTGTTCGGCAAAAAAATCTATTTTTAGACTTCATTGGCTCCCTGTCTCCCAGAGGATCAAGTTTAAGTCTCTCTGCCTCTCGTTTAAAATTTTGAAACATTCTTCCCCCCAGATTTTGGAACATCTTATTTCACCATATGTACCACCGCGGTCCTTAAGATCTTCAGGTTTACATCTGGTTACAGTTCCACGCTTTAAAAGGGTTAGGGCCGGTGGCCGCTCTTTCAGTGTGCTCGCTGCCAAGCTGTGGAACTCACTTCCTGCCCATATTCGCGCCATTGATGAACTTCTGACTTTCAGGAAAGCCGTTAAGACCCTTTTGTTCTCTTCGGGTGCTTAGCTTTGATCTAGCTTTTCGTGTATTGCTTATGTGCCGGTTCCTTGTTTAAGAAGCGCCGGGACGCCCCTTTGCTGGGGCAGCTGTGCGCTATATAAATCCGGGTAACATAACATAACATAACATCTGTTTTAGGGTGAGTAATCTCCAGTGAGAAGCTTCTATCAGAAGAACAAGTTACCTACCTTTGGTATTGCCTTTTCTGGTAAAGACTTTATGTAAACACAGATTCCTTACTGATCCTCACATTCTCTCTGCGAACTGGGATTTCAACCCAAAGATCCCATTAGATTCTGCATATTCGTTTATGTATTCGTTTTTACGTGAATCTGTGTTTTTGGCGTGGAAATAGCCACAAAGAAACTGATGCCAGTGTGCCAGGGTGGCGCTTATATGGACACCGCAAATTCATTTCCGATGCAGATGACGCTGACATGGGCCCAGTCGACAGCACCTACCAGCTCACAGAGGGTACGGCTCAAGATTTTTCGGATCCAGTCTGACGCATGGGGAATATTCTAAGGTGACGAAGCTGCAGTTAGATAGAGCCTCTACCAGAAAAGGCATTACCCAAGGTAAGCAACTTGTTCTTTACTTCTGTTGTTTTTTTATGGAATTGACATAATTCTTTTAGTAATTGTTTGTATAATTTGTGTTTTAAGTTTTTGATAATTTTCTATAAAATACATGATGTTAAAAATGCTGTTTATATTTTTCCTGGAAATATATTTTATGATTATTCATTTTATAAAGATGTTTCTATTAATTTAGGATAGGGAAAATTAACCCCGAGCTTTCTCAGGTTTAACATTTTCCTTACTTTTGAATACGCTGGATTGGGAATAGTAGTTCTGACCCTTCAAAATTCAACACTCTTCCTACTGTTGCTCAGATTGGAGTGGGAATAGTAAATGTGATCTAGTCAGAGTCAAATATTTTCCCTACTCTTGCTTACGTTTGAGAGGGAATAGTAAATCTGACAACTTCACAGTCCAACATTTTCCCTACTATTGCTTACGTTGGAGGGGGAGTAGCAAATCTGAACCCTCCAAAGTCCAACACTTTCCCTACTGTTGCTCCGGCTGGAGTAGCAATAGTAAATCTAACCCCTCCTGAGGCCCACTGTTTCCCCACTGTTGTGTTCATCAGCAGGGGAATAGTAAATCTGGCCCCTTCAAAATCCAACACTTCCACTACTGTTGGCCTGGTTGTGGGGGGGGAGGGGGAGGTGGGAGGTGGAGTAGTGAATCTGGCCCCTCAAATTCAAATTTTTGTAACTTATTGTAAAAAAAGGTTATGATATAAATATTTTTGCGTTTAATTTTATGTTTAAAACGTTTTTATTGAAACAAAACAAACCATGTGGGAGGGGGATAGGAGGTTAGGGTACACTTAATACAATCAAAGAAAAAAGGTGCAACTCAAGAGGGTTAGCGATGGATAGCTCGATGGGCCAGGGGAAAAGCACAGTAAATGAAAGGCTAAAAATGCAAACTGTGGAATCCCTGCGTGCATATCCAACACCCCAAATCTGAGCAATGAAAGCCAGCAGCAACTCGACAAAGTACAATCCACCCCCCCCCCCATCCCCCATCCCCCCAGTAAAGAAAGGAAGGAAGAAAAAACCCATACCCCACCCCCCCCGTCCTATGGTCCCGCGTCAGATTAGTCCTCACCAAGAAGCCCCGCACCCCCCCCCCCCCCCGGAGGCCCCTGTCTCACATGTGATCTAGTCCGCCGGGATCACCGGCGGCGTCAGCCTGAGAAGTCTAAGATACCTCGGACAGGTGAGCTCCCGGAATTCGGTGGACAGCAGCGCTAGAAAGGGTTGCCACAGCTCTTCAAATTGGTCTATTTCCCCCGCCACCGTGAGCGACAGCTTCTCCATTCCCAGCACATGCCAAAGCCTATGCAACCAACCCGTGATGGAGGGGACAGTGTCGGTGCGCCAGTGGATAAGGATGTTCTGGACCGCAGACCCCAGCGCAATCGCGATCTGCCTGCCCCTGCGGGACTTCAGTGGGTACATTAAGTCATTGGGGAGGCCCAGCAGGACATACGCCGGGAAGCGCGGCAGCTCTATCCCAAAGTGCTTATCCACCTCATCCAAAACTTCCTTCCAGTAAGCGGTCAGCACGGGGCAATCCCAAAGAATGTGTGAGAGGGTACCCTCCTGCCCGCAGCCCCGCCAGCACCCCTTGTCAGTGTGTTTATGCATTTCATACAGTCGCTCCGGGGTGTAATACCAATAAGTGGACACCTTAGTGAAGGTCTCCGTAAGGCCCATGTGATATGCAGAGTGCCGCGCCCGATACGCAATTTTGTCCCATTCCTTGTGGCTGAGTGTCCTACCCAATTCCCTGTGCCAGCGCTCCCTCCCCGGATTGTAATAGTGAAACGGCGGGGGTTGTAGGTACTTGTACAGATCGGTAATTAGCTTAGCGTCGGAGGTCCGGGTAGCCAGCCACCTCTCATACGGTGTAATTTGACGAGCAGCGGTGTCACGCACCTGGGGCTGGAGGGCCCAATGCCGAACCTGCATGTAGCGCAATCTGTCCAGCTCCGTCAGGCCGAACTCCTGGCGGAGTTGCTGAAACGGAATCACTCCCTCCGGGCCATAGATCTGGAAGAGCGCCCTGCAGCCCGCCTGCACCCAATGGGAGAAAACTCCCGGCTCCATCCCTGGGGAGAAGTCCGGGTTGCCCGCTATGGGTGTGAACGGCGAAGGGAAGGTGGTGAGGCCCCGAGCCTCACAGACTGCGTCCCACACCCGCAGGGGGACCCGCGTAATAAAAGAAGCGTAAAGGTTAGGGGGGCGGTGCGCGCGACGCAAGAATGGAACCTCTTGTAAAGTGCGGCCCGCCACTGCCTGGTCTTGAAAGAGCCAGTGTTTGTCGGACTCCCACCTGCTCCACTCCACCAAATATCGCAGCTGTGCCGCCTGAAAGTACTTACGGAGGTCTGGAATACCGAGGCCCCCCGCCTCCGGAGCAAGCGTGGAGAGGACCCTCTTCATTCGTGGCTTGCGGCCCTGCCAGACAAAGCGGGAGATGTCAGCCTGCATTTGTCGTATCCAGCCCACCGGGGGCTGGAGAGGGAGGGCCCGGAAAAGATACAGTATCTGGGGCAACACCGTCATCTTAACCGCCGCGATTCGCCCCAACCAGGACAGTAGGCCTTTGCTCCATCGACCAAGCTCCTCCTTGATCTTCCTGCTGAGGAAGGCATAGTTAGCCGTAACCATCTCCGGTAATGTGGGCGCCAGCAGAATCCCCAGGTATGGCACCGTGGAGGAGGACCACTGCATGGGGAAGAGTCGCTGAAGGTCCCTCCTGGTGTCCGCAGCCAGGGACACGTCTAACGCCATCGACTTGCTCATATTCATTTTGAAGCCGGCCACACAGGCAAAGGCGTCTAGTTCCTGGAGGCAAGCAGGCAGCGACCTCCTAGGGTCGTCCAAGGTCAACAGGACATCGTCCGCGTAGAGACTGACAGTGTGGACATACTGGCCCATCCGGACCCCGACCGCATCCGGGTTATCACGAATCCTCTGAGCAAACGGCTCCATGTAGAGGGCAAACAAGAGCGGCGAGAGGGGGCAGCCCTGCCTCGTGCCGCGTTCGATGGCAAATCCACCGGAGCTGCACCCGTTGACCCGCACCGACGCTGAAGGATGCTTATAACAGTTGAATACCATGGTGCGGAACTTATCCCCGATTCCCAATTTCTTGAGAACCAGCTCGAGATACGGCCAGTGAACTCTGTCGAAGGCCTTCTCCGCGTCGACGGACAGCAACATCCGCTCCCCCGGGATCCGCGAGGCCTTCTCCAGAACATGCGCCACCCGCTTGGTATTGTCAACCGTCTGTCTCCCGGGTACAAAGCCAGCCTGGTCCGCCTCCACCAATCCGGGGAGGTGTGGACCCAGCCTGGACGCTAGAATCCCTGTGTACAACTTGAGGTCGACATTTAAGAGCGAGATGGGTCGATACGAACCGCAGAGGGCCCGGTCCTTCCCAGGTTTCGGAATTACCGCGACCGTCGCCCTCAGGAGATCCGGTGGGATGGCTCCCGATTCGGAAAAGGAATTAAATAGCCGAGTAAGGACAGGGGCCACAGCCGTGCAAAAAGTCTTATAAAACAGAGACGTGTACCCGTCTGGGCCCGGGGCCTTACCATGCTTCAGCCGCGCGATAGCGGAAATCACCTCCTCAACATGGATATCCCGCTCCAGGTGGTCCGCCTGAGCCGGATCCAGCACCGGAAGGGTCACCGACTCCAAGTAGCCTTCGGCGTCCCGTGGCGAGGAGGGCTCCTCCGCATACAGCGCCTCGTAGAAGCCGCGGAAAGATTCCGCTACCGCTGAGTCCCCGGAGACTACCACCCCGTCCGTGCCCACCAGTTCCCTCACGACGCCACGCTGCTGCGTGACCCGGAGCCGGTGTGCTAGAAGCTTGCCACATTTGTCCCCCCCAGTGTAGAAAGCGTGTTTCAAGCGCAAGGCGGCATACTCCGCCCTATCAAGATCCAATGCCGACAGGAGCTTCCTCGCAGCCTTCAACTGCCTCCACACCCTTGGCGCCCCCGTACGGCGGTGGACCTGCTCAAGCTCCCGGACCTGAACGGTCAGCTCGTCCCTCTTCCGTTGCCGCTCCCTATTTTCGGCTGCGGAGATAGAGATAAATTCCCCCCGGAGGACTGCCTTCAATGCCGCCCACTGTGTCGCCTGCGAAGTGTCGGTGTTGCTGTTGTGAGTTAGGTAGTCCTGTATGACCTCCCCAATTCGCTGCACTACAGACTTTTTGTGTAAAAGGGTATCCCGGAGGCGCCACACCCCCCGAGAGGGGGAGGCCGCCGGCCACTGGAAAACGCCGGTGACTGGTGAATGGTCAGACAAGGTCAGGACCCCGATGTCCGCCGCCGTGGCAGCGGCATGCATCGGTCCACTCACCAGAAGGTAGTCCAGCCGTGAGTAGGTTCGATGTGCATGTGAAAAGTAAAAGTAGTCCCTATCCGTGGGGTGCATGGAACGCCAAAGGTCGTGTAAGTCCATTTCCGCAATCCGGGCCTTCACAGCCTGGGACAGTTCCCCCGTCTGCGGGAAGCGCTGCGCCGATCTGTCCATCACAGAATCGAAGACAATATTAAGGTCTCCCCCCAAAATGACGTGGCGGTCGGGGGAAGCAGTGACATCCACCAACACGGAGTCTAGGAAGCGCTCTTGGTGGTCGTTTGGGCTATAAACGGAGCCGACCGTAAACGCTATGCCCCCTAAGCGCATGCGATACGCAAGAAGCCTCCCCTTCTGTTCAGCACACTTATACAAAACCTCCCCCCTAAAGGAGCTCGCTAGAAGAATGGCTACCCCCGCCGTCTTGTTCGCTGCCGAGGAGAAGAACTGGGTAGGGAACTTAGCAGAGCGTAGCCTATGGCAATCCCGGGACAATAAGTGGGTCTCCTGTAAAAGGCAAATGTCCGCCTGCGTCCCCTCCAGCAAAGATAAGATCGCTCTGCACTTCACGGGATTATTCAGACCCTGAACATTAAGGGTCACTACCTTTAGGGCCGACATTCCTCTCGGGGATCGGGAGCGCCGTGCATTGGGCAGGGGATCAGCGGGTGGGGCGCGCGGGGCAGCCGCACAGGACAAGCCATAACATACCAAGCGTGGGCATGGACAACATCGGACGGGACCTCCCCAACCCCAGAACAACCCCTACACCCCCCCAAAACACAACCCTGGCAACTAGCCAAACGCAAACTCAAACACCCCATTGTCCCAGTCAAGCCCCAAAACGGGCAAGTCCGTAGAAAGGAACGAAGTGGACGTCCAGCCACTCACCTCCAGCCGCTCCCCCCCAACCCCCCGGCCCCGCACCCAGCATTTAAAGAAGCTAAAGGCATCTCCCCCCGGAGTGAGTATTAGGCCGTCAAGGCCACGCCAGTGGAGCCGGCCGAGTCCCTGGCCGCCGTCCTCAAAGCGTCGGCCATGTCCGCCCTGATGGTAGGGGAATCAGGACACCCTGCGCTGGCCGCTGATCGTCGCCTCGCCGACCTCCGCCGGCTCCGTCTCTCCGAGGCCCTCCACGACGGTGTAGCTCCTTCCTCCTCCGCCGCCGTAAGCCCCAAGACTCCACAAATGTCCTGCAAGGAGCGTAGCTGGTGTAGCACCCCTTTCCATCGAAAGATCAGGCGGAAGGGATGACCCCAAGAGTACGGCGTCTCGTGTTCGCGCAAAAAGTCAGTGGCAATCCTGAAGGACCTGCGTTTCTGCAGCGTGATGGCGGAGAGGTCCTGGTAAAGCGCCACCGGCCGTTCCCGGAAAGTCAGGGGCTGTTTCCTGCGGGCCTCAGTCATGATGCGTTCCTTCAGCGGGAAATCGGGCAGGAAGGCCAGAATGTCCGGTGGAGGTGCCGATGATTGGCGCTGCCGGCCAACCCTATGTGCCCTATCAATGCTGATGGGGAAGTCCGCAGCTTCCCCCAGGATCTCTCGGAACAGGTCCCGCAGGTAGCTCCCCAGATCGGACCCCTCGTCTGCAGTCGGCACACCACGCACTCGAATATTGTTCCTCCGTGATCTGTTCTCAAGGTCCTCAGAGTGGGCCTGGAGCTCAACACACTGCTCCCGGAGGCGGAGAACGTCCTGTTGAAGATGGACTATCTCCTCCTCCCGGCGTTGGGCCTCCGTCTCCACCGTTTCAACGCGCTCGCCAAGGCCCTCCACTTCCCTGCGCACTTCCCGGACCTCGCTGGCCACCTCCCGCTTCAGTGTCTGGAAGTCCTCCCTGAGGGAGCTAAACAGTTCCTCCATAAAGGTCCTCGTGACGGGTGGCTCCCCCCCAGTCACGTCCGCCGAGGCCTGGGAGGTCCCCGGTGAAGGCTGTGTTCTGTCCCGCAGTTGCTGGGCCCTGCCAAGCATGTCCGGCCGGGTGCGGTCCCCCTTCTTCGAGCCTCCTCTTCCAGACATCGCAAGCACTACGGTCGGGCACTGGTCCAGCCGCCCCAGGGATGCCCAGCTGCAGGCAAGCACTCGACGTGGGTGTCCCCCCACAAGCAGGGTCGCTGCGTCACAGGTGACAAAATGGCGGTCCAGCCCGGTCACCGCCAGCCGCGGGTGCCCATCCGGGACAGGAATGGAAGCTACAGTGGGGGGCTCCTCATCAGCACATCCCCCAAAAAGTCAGCCCGGCAGCAGCGGCGGTCACATACATCCGCCAGCAAGGGCACCGGCGAGGGCCAACACCACTGATCCCACGGGGACAAGATGGCGGCAGGGCGAGGCAGGGCAGAGCGACCAGGCCCGGCGACACCACCGGGGCCCACAGCAATCAAATAGGTTCCACCGCCGGTTTCAGTCTGTCACACTCAGGGGCCCAGATGGTCCGACCCCAACAGAGAGTCCGCCGTACTTCGGCCAAGGGACAGGGGCCTACACAGTGCGAAGTGTCGCCGACACAGGTCCGAGTGCCAAAGCACCCGTCCTAAGTCTTCCGCACCGTCGGGTCCCCTCCCGCAGGGCTCCTTCACCCTCCGTCGAGCGACGGGCCAGATTCCCTCCAGATCGCAACTTTCAGCACCAGGCCCAGCCGAGGCGCCCGGACAGCACTCCGATGCGCTCCGCCTCTCAGGCCCTCCTTCGCTCCTCGAGCTCGATCGGACTTTTTGGGGGCTTCCCCCGAGGCGATCAGAACCAAAACGGCAACAACGTGCGCACCAGGTGCTCCGCCACGCTCCTCTTCCACGCTGAGCCTCAGCGGGGGGAGAAAAGCATAAGAAAAGGGCTCAAGCTTGGCCGGGCCGGAGGAGCTACGGGAGGAAGCGTCCGCTCACCCCGCCATCTTGGCCACGCCCCCCGCGTTTAATTTTAAAATGTAATTTAAATGTAGATTATTTGCTATTTGTTTTTGTAGTAATTTATTTTTTATTTGAATGTTGTTATTGTATATTTTTAATGTGTAATGTGTAGTTATAGTTAATTTCTATGAGTATTTTATTTTATTATTTATTGTTTATTATTTACCTTTAAGGAATCTTTTTTTTAATATGCCCATTTTTTGCAATTATTCTAAATATATATATTTTTATTTTATGTTTGGACGTTAAATGTAATATCATTTGATAAGTTAATATTGTTTTAAAGTAAATGAAGTGTATATTAGTTACAGTTATTTATACTTACCTATCTTCGTTATTTTTGTTGTCGACATTTGTGACTTTACATTCTTAGGGCCTGATTCACAAAGGTAAACTTAGACTTTAGTGTAAGTTTACAAGTATTTGCTATTCATAAAGACATTTTACCAGTAGTATCTTTACGACTGCAGAGTCGCCGCACATAAAAATATAGGACTGTCCTATCTTTGTATGGGATGAAACTCAGTCCTCAACAGACTACTAGTAAACTACCTTTGTGAATAGCAAACAATCGTAAACTTACACAAAGGTATAAGTTTATCTTTTTGGATCAGGCCTAGAGTATGTGTAGTCGATATTTGTGTCCTTGTCATTTTTTGGACATTTTTGTTTTGTCGCCGATAATTTTGTGGGCGATACTTCATCATACAACCTTGCAGCCTGTCAGTTTCAATCTAACAAATGTGAAGTGATCGGCCTAGAATCACTCAGTATTAGGTCAAAAACTGAAGCCCGATCTAGAACCCAGCTCTGGCGCGTCCCAGACCAGACCGGAAGCTTAAAGCACACTGCTTACTGCTTTTCTGGCTGAAAAATTTCCATTCAGCCTCACATTCGGCAGTTTTCCCTTCCTGCACCTCATGGTTGCAAGATGCTTGCCATGCTTTCCACAGCGTTCACTCTAGATCCTTTCTAGCTGCTCCCTCCCTGTGGCGGTGAAACCCACGCTAGTCCACAGAGATATGAATAAATAGGGAGGAGGCTGTCTAATAACATGACTTATTTTATATTTTTTATGCTCGTGTTTGTTTATGTATATAGCGCACTCTGTGCAATCTAATTGCTTCAAGGTGCTTTAAAAATCCCCCTAGACAATATTTGACCCCGGCTGTTGGCACGAGGAACCTCCTGTTACACTTGCATTGACAAGGGCAATTTGGCAAACAAGTGCTTTTCACCCCTGCAGACACCTGTGTGGTGTTTGGGTTGGACTGAGGGTCCCCACTTTATCACCCAGGGCAGCCTTCCCAAGTCAAGCACAAGTGCTGCAAATATTTACATTAACTGATGGATCCCACCCGCAAATCTTTATCCTGCCACTAGGTGTCAGCACGAGCTCTCTCTGCAGCTCACAGTCTTCAGACACTGTCTCCCTGGCCAGATTCAGGAAACGTCTCAAACCCGCCAACAATCCTGCTTCCTACCAGGGAAATATACAACAGTCCATCGTTAGTCAAGTAATTACCAGTGGCTGAGATGAATTCGACCAGACCATGCATCACTTTTTTTGTATACTTTAGTGTGTCGCCCTAAGTGGGACTGGTATGCCAAGACGTGTGTCCCTTGCACACTGTACCACTGGAATCAAGCTGTGTTCCGGTTCAGAGAGGAGCTGGCCTGGCAGTTCGGGCTGGACTGTTCCCATGAGGACCAGGGTCAAGACTGATTTGCATATGGCTGGGTGCAAACTGAGGTGGCATGGTGTGCAAAATAACAATAGACTGGGATACGACTAGGTAATAATTACTAGTGGTTGAGATTAATTCCAACAGTTCCTCCATCCCCTTGTTGCTTTTGCTTTCACCACCCTAAGTGGGACAGGTATGCCCAAACGGGGTCCCAGATCACTGTGTCACTGGGCCCAAGCTGTGCCCAGCTGAGGAACCATAACTAGGGTGAAACCAGTCCATGTGACTTGTGTTTGGGTTCCACGCCTGATCTGGGATGCCGCCTCTAGTAATTACCAGTGGCTGAGATTATTTTAAGCATTCCATCGGTCACCTTTTTGTATTCTGACAACAGACAAGGCATGGGCAGACACCTTCTTGCTCTAATAACTTTGCCCATAAAAAAACAGTTCTTTTTTTATTTGACAACTGGGGGGCATATTATCAAGGACGGCGTTAAAAATTATCGCCGGTTTAGCGGCAGAAAACTGGTTCTGGTGTGAACATGGGCTTCTATTGGAATTCTCAAGGGCATATTATCAAGCCCATTATCGCCGCTTTAGCGGCAGTTTTCTTCCGCTAAACCGGCGATAATTTTAACTCCGTCCTTGATAATATGCCCCCAAGTTTGCTTAACAGAAACAGAGGACCATATTTACTAGGCGGTTGCACTGGGGCAAAGTCCCTGAAAGTGACGCAGAGCAGAGCAGCATACATTTTTGTAAGAGTATTACTTTTTTCGTGCTGGGCAGGTGCCATTTTCTCACCACCAAAAGCGCCCTGTGCATCTTTGCTCCACATTGTGCCGAGGGGGTGTCACTGCAGTGTAACCTGGGAGGATTGGTGCAACCACCCATAGTTTTGACTCAGAGTCAGATCTACTAAGTTAGTAGAGCAGGCCTTGTAGGAGGCGCTAACATGGAATAACCATTCCTCCAAACATGTCACTCATTGCACCTGTGCTGCACTGTACAGCGCACACACAACGCGTGCAATGCTTAAGAACTTGTCTGGGTATAGGATTTTGTACTAGAAGGGTATGCTTCCACTACAGACCCTCTGCTATAGAGCACGCACACAACTCTTCACCATAGTGCAAAAAGTGTACTGTGCTAGAGAGCCATTGCAGGGCCAATAGGCAGCACTTTTTGTGAATAAATATGACCGTGCTGTACTTGCTTCCCGTTGCACAACGCAGCACAGTAGCTTTGGTTGCTGAGCTGCACTGCGTTGCGCTAAAAATAATAAGTCTGCCCCTTAGTGTGCATGCCCGACCTGCCTAGCCTTGACCTCACACTCACAGACAGTTGCTGGTAATTTCATTGAAAAACAATCTTTCTGTATCATTTCTCTCCATAGTTCTCATTCCTTCTACCTTAACCCTCTCTCTTAACCTCTCTCTTTATCTCTACTTCTTCATTTACCTTGATTCTTTCTCTCTCTCTCTCTCCGTTCTTTCTACCTCAGCTTTGTCTCCCTCACCTCTATTTCAATACACCTACTATACCTCACTCAATTTCATCTTTCCCTGCCTCTCTCTTTTCCCTCTCTGTGCCTACATCTACACCTGTCACTCTCAGTCTCGACTCTGTACCCCAGATCTCTCTCACACATCCCTCTCTTTATTTCATCGCTCTTTTTTCCACCTGACCTCCCTGTATCTCTAGTGTATCTACCTCACTTCTCCCATACCCTCCTCTGCATCTTTTTCTTACCTCTGTCCATGCCGGTACTATTTCTCCTCTCTACCTTTCTCTCAGCCCTTCTCAGCCTCGCCACTCCCCCTTACCTCTGTCACATTTCTCGCTCTGCCCCACATCTCCCTCACTACCTCACCCCTCTCTACTCCCCAACTCTCTCTTGCTACCTAGCCTCTCAGTTTACCACACCGATAGTTCACACCCTCACCTCTCCACTGCCCTTTTCTATCGTTCTACCTCTGTTCCCTTTCCTTCACCTCTTATTACTCCTTTCTGGCTACCTCTGATCACTGATAAGTGTCTGCGCTTGGCGCATGCTCTCTGATGCTGCACCCGAGGGCTGACTCTGAGCAGGCTTCCAGGGGTAATGCCCCTTGTTCTGCTCACATGCTGCCTGCTGATAGCACTGTCTCATACCAGCTGACCGCCTGGTAGAGGTCAAGGGTTAAAATCAGGTCTGTCTCCACAACTGCCAGTGTCTGGTGAGTCGAGGATGGTGGGTGTAGGCTTGGACCGTGTCTGGGGCATCTTATGGATTTCGAGGGTACTGGGACAAACATAACTTGAGGCCCCCTGCACAGAACAACTCTAAATGTATTATCCATTTTTCACTTATTCGCGCCCTCAGCAACTATGTGGGACACTGGCAACCCTCCTCCTTGGCCAGCATCCATCCGGTGCCAACCCTGGAACAAACCGTCTCTGTCTGACTGGCAACAGAGAAGCCGACGCTACAGGCCCTCTGTCTGGGCTGAGGGGTGCCACCCCCCACCATTTTCCTGACAAGGAGATTGTCTGGTAGGCTGAATAAAGCTCAGCCTGACAGAGGCTCTCCTTATTCAGGTCTGGAAGTCAAGAGCTAGACATGCGCCAAATGCTCGGGCTCCTGGCTGCCTGAGCTGAACTTTGCCAAGTTAAGGATTTCACAGCCCTGTGGGTGGGACCTCCTCAGCCTGGCAAAAGTGCCTCGAGGCCCTCCCCCATGTGACCATGGAGAGTGTCACTAATTGCTTCAAACCTGGGCCCTTCATGTTTAAGCTCTGAAGTGCCCAGGTCTGTGTGTCAATCAGTGACACCTCGTCACAGATTAGGGCGGGGTCATCAGTCTCACTGACCCACCCACTATGTGACAAGGGAGGCACCGCTGTCTTTTCTCAGCTGACCTAAGGTCCGTAACTTAAGAAACTGATTATCTGCAAACTCTAGACAGTCTGGGACTGTTACACAAACTTAACGAGGGGGCCTCTTAAAAAGTGGGGTCCCTGGGCCAGAGCCCCCTTTGCCCATGACTGGAAACGTCTCTGGACTATGTGCCTACTCTGAGTACCAGCAGTGCACAAAGGGCAGCGTGTGAGGTCTAATACTACTCAGGTAGGGCTGGGAGGCATACAAGTGCCATTGAGCTACAGCCCTTGGTAACAGGCGACCCTCTGCGAAGGCCAAGCTGTGCCCGGGCATGGCATCCAACATGGCATTCAACAGGTGCTCGGCTCTGTGTGTATTGTGGCAGCACGGCAACCCTCTAGTGCTGTGAAGTAGTATCTCTTGGAAGAATACCAGCGTGCACTGCCAAGTGTGCCATTTGCCTGCAAGCCTGAAAAGTTGCAACTGGCAACATGGGCAAGCGGGGAAAACCCATTGCAAACTGGCATGGCTCCTTGGGGATTGGGCTGGAGACTCTGGGACCCAGAGGTTGGATTGATGGAGCTTTGAGCTACACGTGGGAAGATTTATTTAGATCTTTCTGTCCTGTCGCCATCTCAGACCAATGTATTGGGCGCCAGAGGTGAGGCCTTCTTCGAATCTGGAGCCGCTGGACTCCTGTGGGACAGTACCTTTACAAAACATGGTGGTTGACTGAAATACAGCTAACGCCCCTGGTTGACAAAGAGCTCAGGTGGGATCGTCCAACATGTCCGAGGGAGGGCTCCCTCACAGACCTAGGCGATGGGGACAGGTGGTTTCATTGCTTTCACTGCCCCCATCTTGTTGACCACACGCCATGGAAGGTGAGAGAAGCTACAATTGTCCCTCTAGGTGGGAAGACCCCTACAATCTTCTACGCCTGCCTGAGGCAACGAAGCAGCAGGAGACAGTAGTGTGTCATGGCAGAGTGTTTGAGGTTACTACTATGAGTAGATGTGACTGTAAGAATGTATCTTGCCATGAATGAGTGGGATTCCTTTCATGTGGCTCAGAGTGTCCTTCCCTGAGGCCGATTTAGATGAATTCTCTTCCTACAGCCACTATCTTTGCCAGGGACCGGTAGTTAAAAATACTGGTGAGGCGAGTGTGGCACACTGCCCTCTGTGTGACTCTTTATACAATCATGTATGTGGGGGTACAGGATCAGACATAGGAACTGGGGGTAAACGTATACACGGAAATGTTTGTATGGATGTGGGGGTCCAGGATCAGACGCAGAAGCAGGAGCTACACATATGTACTGAAGTGTTTGTATGGATGTGAGGGTCCCGGTCCAGAAGCAGACGCGGGATGTACATGTATGTACTGAAGTGTTTGCACGGATGTGGGGGTCCAGGATCAGACGCAGACGCAGGTGGTACATATATGTACTGAAGTGTTTGTATGGATGTGGGGGTCCAAGACCAGACGCGGGAGGTATATGTATGTACTGAAGTGTTTGCACGGATGTGGGGTCCAGGATCAGATGCAGGAGGTACATATATGTACTGAAGTGTTTGTATGGATGTGGGGGTCCTGGGCCAGAAGAAGACGCGAAAGGTACATGTGTGTACTAAAGTGTTTGCATGAATGTGGGGGTCCAGGATCAGACGCAAACGCTGGAGGTACATGTATTTGTACGGATGTGGAGGTCCAAAACCAGAAGCAGACGCGGGAGGTACATGTATGTACTGAAGTGCGTGTACGGATGTGGGGATCCAGGACTAGAAGCAGACGTGGAAGGTACATGTATGTACTGAAGTGTTTGTATGGTTGTGGGAGGGCAGGATTAGAAGCAGACGCGGGAGGTACATGTATGTACTGAAGTGTTTGCATGAATGTGGGGGTCCAGGATCAGACGCAAACGCTGGAGGTACATGTATTTGTACGGATGTGGAGGTCCAAAACCAGAAGCAGACGCGGGAGGTACATGTATGTACTGAAGTGTTTGTACGGATGTGGGGGTCCAAGACCAGACGCAGACACTAGAGGTACATGTATGTACTCAAGTGTTTGTATGGTTGTGGGGGTCCAGGACTAGAAGCAGACGCTGGAGGTACATGTAGATATGTGATTGGCGTGCTCTGAGGTTGAGATACACATGAACACTCACACATGTAGGTAGTGGTCTGCCACCAAGAACCCAGGATGTTCCTGGCTCCTGCTGGGACACCAGGACAGCATCACGCAGCACGTGGGTTTGGGACCCTGGGTGGGCCTCAGATACTGGAGGCAGGTGCCAACACCATCATGGGAGCTGGGGACTTACTCTGGTCTCTGTTATGAGCTGGTTTGGGCTTTTCAAGGGAATGACGGTTAGATTCTCTTCTAATAGGATGATTCAATCGTGTGTTTGTTGGTGAGGCCGGGGTTACCCTTGGCAGCGTCACTGGCTGAGTCGTCTCAGCTGGGGGTGAAGCATTTGTATTTCTGTATTTTAGCGACAAATGCTGACAGTTGGTGTTAAAGGGTAGTTCATTGTGTCGCAAAGCAGTTAATGGCTCTATTCCTTATCTATCTGCAGCGCATCAATGACTCCTGCGTGTTCCGGGGGTAGATCATGTTAGAGTGGGCAGTAAAACAGATATTCCATCCTCGCCCTCTGCTGTAATCGTTAAACCGTGTGCTGTATTTCAGAAGTCCTTCCTGTTAGATCTCAGTCAGTAGGGCAATAATCCCCCTTATCGGCCCACTGCTCCCATCACGTCTCGTATCCCAGTGTTAAAGGATAAAGCATGAATTATTCTTTATCACCTGGTTGCAATAATATGAATCGCACTGGTATTAGGCTCAGCTCCGCGTTAATCTTTGTTCCAGGGAAGGGGGACATTCTTATACCAGCAAATCGATCAAGCAGGGTAGGAAAAATCTGCAATCAATTATTGATTTGATGACTCTCACGTGTGCCGGCCTCCTCTTCCTGGTGGTGCACTGGGACAGATCTAGAGACTCCTGAAGCAGCTATGAGATGCACACGTAAAAATGAGGTCTCTGAGGTTCAGTCCCCACTCTAGAAGATGCTCCAGAGGAGCTGGTTATCAATGGGCGTCCCCTTTGGTGCTCTGGAAGAGCTCTTGTCAATGGGCGTCCCCTTTGGTGCTCTGGAAGAGCTCTTGTCAATGGGCGTCCCCTGTGGTGCTCCAGAGGAGCTTGTTATCAATGAGCGTCCCCTTTGGTGCTCTGGAAGAGCTCTTGTCAATGGGCGTCCCCTTTGGTGCTCTGGAAGAGCTCTTGTCAATGGGCACCGCCTTTGGTGCTCTGGAAGAGCTTTTGCCAATGGGCATCCCCTTTGGTGCTCCAGAAGAGCTCTTGTCAATGGGCTTCGCCTTTGGTGCTCCAGAGGAGCTGGTTATCAATGGGCGTCCCCTTTGGTGCTCTGGAAGAGCTCTTGTCAATGGGCGTCCCCTTTGGTGCTCTGGAAGAGCTCTTGTCAATGGGCATCCCCTGTGGTGCTCCAGAGGAGCTTGTTATCAATGAGTGTCCCCTTTGGTGCTCCAGAAGAGCTCTTGTCAATGGGTGTCCCCTTTGGTGCGCCAGAAGAGCTCTTGTCAATGGGCTTCCCCTTTGGTGCTCCAGAGGAGATCTTGTCAGTGGGCGTCCCCTTTGGTGCTCCAGAAGAGCTCTTGTCAATGGGTGTCCCCTTTGGTGCGCCAGAAGAGCTCTTGTCAACAGGCGTGTCCTTTGGTGCTTGTTAGAAATGGGGACCTCTAGTTGGCAGACGCTGGCACCAGTGTCCAAATAGGGACCCTTCTTCCTAAATCAGAGTAAGGTGGCTACACCCTTTGATAACCCCTGCTCAACCCTGTGGTAACGTAGCACGAGCAGACAGGCCTATCTCAGAGGCAGCGTGTGAAGCATTTATGACCATACACAATAACGCAGTGAAGACACTACAAAGGGACACCACACAAGTAGTTATAGAAAAATGAGTATCTTTATATAGGCTAAACACAAGGCTCAAAAGTGATCAAGAAGCCACAATGCACGTAAATATATATGCACTTAAAAAGCAATAAAAGCAATCAAAAGCGTGTGAAATGAACTTATTTTGAGGCCAGGGTCTACGTGACCCAGTGATGCACAATGTACCTGAGGTTTAAAAGGGCACGGCACGCAGCTTCGTGAGCGAGTCGCAATGAAGACAGGTGGACTTGCAGTGGCCACAGCTCCCAGTTGCAGCGGTCCGCGGCGTGCACTCACGATGATCCAGAGACGGTGATTAAAGGCGGGCACTCAGCGGCACTGCTCCTCAGCTGCAGTGGCCCACAGTAGCGATAGCGATGATCCTCGTAGCACAGACAGATGCGGGCTCTCAGCGGCCACAGCTCCTCAGCTGCAGCGGCCCAAAATAGCGATAGCGATGATTCTCATGGCACAGGCAAATGCGGGCTCTCAGCGGCAACAGCTTCTCAGCTGCAGCGACCCACAATAGCGATAGCGATAATTCTCGTAGCACAGACAAATACGGGCTCTTAGCGGCAACAGCTCCTCTGCTGTAGTGGCCCACAATAGCGATAGCGATAGCGATTATTCTCGTAGCACAGGCAAATGCGGGCTCTCAGCGGCAACAGCTCCTCACCTGCGGCGGCCCACAATAGCGATAGCGATGATTCTCGTAGCACAGGCAAATGCGGGCTCTCAGCGGCAACAGCTCCTCAGCTGCAGCGGCCCACAATAGCGATAGCGATGATTCTCGTAGCACAGGCAAATGCGGGCTCTCAGCGGCAACAGCTCCTCAGCTGCAGCGGCCCACAATAGCGATAGCGATGATTCTCGTAGAACAGGCAAATGCGGGCTCTCAGTGGCAACAGCTCCCAGTTGCAGCGGCCCACAGTAGCGATAGCGATGATTCTCATAGCACAGAAAGATGCGGGCTCTCAACGGCAACAGCTCCTCAGCTGCAGCGGCCCACAATAGTGATAGCGATGATTCTCGTAGCACAGGCAAATGCGGGCTCTCAGTGGCAACAGCTCCTTAGCTGCAGCGGCCCACAATAGCAATAGCGATGATTCTCGTAGCACAGGCAAATGCGGGCTCTCAGCGGCAACAGCTCCTCAGCTGCAGCGGCCCACAATAGCGATAGCGATGATTCTCGTAGCACAGGCAAATGCGGGCTCTCAGCGGCAACAGCTCCTCAGTTGCAGTGGCCCACAATAACGATAGCGATGATTTTCAGCCCGCGTTCCCCGCAGTAGACCCAGAGGCTCTGGAATTCTTGACAGAAGCCTCACCTGCGAGTAGAATCCCCCTCAATAGGAATTCAGAAGGCTGATGGGTGAAGTCTAATATCCCTGAGATTTCAGCAGGAGGCAAGCTCAAATCAGGCCATTGGGTAGTTGCTTCAGCAAGATAGATAGAAGTTTCAAAGTCCTTTCCCTCTAGTTACATGGTCAGAGGTTCGTCTTGACATCCCGAAGTAACACACCGTGTAGGGGTTTTAGCACAGATATTTATACCCCAAAAGTCTTTGTTCTCAAAAGTCACAAGTCACTGAACCCAGCCAGAACCAGTTCAGTGTGGTCCTGGAGCACTTTGTTTACAAGGCGGCATCCTGCCTTTCAGGAAGGGGGGGGGGGGGGGTCTGCCATCAGACGCACAGTGGGAGGTGGAGCCAGCATTCACCTTGCCAGGCACAGCTCTGCTCAGATCAAAGGGTCACCCCTCCCCATACTTCAACTGCAGATCTCTCTATTCAATCCAGTTCAGGCTCAGCCTGCCCTCCAAAACCAGACAGCCAATACACATAACAGCAGAGCACGCGGGAAGGCTTAGGCAAGGAAATACCTCCTTTCTAGAAGTGGTACTTTCAAACACGGAATACAAAAATAATCCTCACTAAAAGATGTACTCCAATATTCTGAGCTCAGGCATACTAAATTCGACTTTCCAAACATGTTCCTTGGGTCAGCTAGGGTTATAAAAGGAATACCAATTCATACAGTCACTTTACAATAGGGAGTATTCGAGCTGTGGCACTGAATGGCAGTGGCACAGCGCCCAGAGCATCTAACACCAGCAACACAGAGGAGACAAAAGCAAAAGATGGAAAAGAGACCCACGCCAATGGTGCTAGGTCTAACAGTGCTCCAGAAGAGCTCTTTGCCAATGGGCATCCCCTTTGGTGCTCCAGAAGAGCTCTTGTCAATGGGCGTCCCCTTTGGTGCTCCAGAAGAGCTCTTGTCAATGGGCGTCACCTTTGGTGCTCCAGAAGAGCTCTTGTCAATGGGCGTCCTGTCTGGTGCTATAGGGGAGCTTGTGGTGAAAGGGCATCATGTGTGCTGCTCCAGAGGAGGTCATTGTGCCAAAAGACTCAAGGGGCCCTCAGGTGCTACAGAGGAGACATCCTGATCACTTGCTGGTAATCTTCATTACCCGAGTCCTAGTTTTACTTGTCACAGTCTTTACATATGGGCGCATGTGCTCTCCTAGAGACAGATTACCATGTATCATTACTTGTGAAGAAAGTTCTTTTCCTTTTTCCACATAGTGGCTCATCTTTTCTTCCCATTCCATCATGCGGTCCTGGCTCTATCATCCATGGATTCACCCGCCCACTGAAGACCACCTGATGATGCCAGGCACCAATATCTCAGAACCATCATTCCGAGCCCTGGAGAACTGGTACGGAGGGATTGACGGCAGCTAACAGGACGGCAACGAGGAATACTAGAACTCATAGAGCCCGATTCACAAACGTAAACTTAGATCAAAAGTATAAGGTTACGACTTTCAGTATTCACTAAGCCTGGGTCGAGTTTGTGTAGTTTTACTCCGCAGAACTCTGCGAAGTGCCAGAAAAACTCTGCCACGCTCCGCGGAGTTCCGCCAGCGGTGGAGTCTGTTAAGATGCACTGCTCGCACTGATTTTTAGCGCCGGGAGTTTGTTCCATGCTTTAAAATCAGCACAAACAGCACTACGCGTCACGGCAGAGGACGCTGCTGCTTTCTTCTGGCTGAGTAGACATTCTACTCGAGCGGCACCTTCCTCAACGCGAATGGCAGATTACTCAACGCAATCAAACGCGACCGCCCGCGATGAGAAATCTTACCGAGAGGAGGTCTAGAGTGTGATTTATTCTCGCGAGTGCTCGCCAACTTACTGATGGCAAGCCACTCAAGAGAAGAAACTCTGCGTCACTTTGCGGAGTTTTTTGGAGGCTCCCAAAAAAACACCACAGGACACTGGAATGTAGTACCCAAAAAATGACAAATGAGCGAGTGTAAACCGAAGGGACGTTGAGCAGAAACTCAAGATCCCACCACAGCCACCAGGGCCCATGGACATCCAGGTGGAAAAAGAAGTGCCTGAGATGACGGCTCACGACAGCCCAACGACTTTGCCGAGGGTATGAGCACAAAGGAGGGCGCCCAGGAGGACAGTGCCCTGGAACTGAACTGGTAACATAAGGAGCAGGGCCATGGTGACACCACTGGGACTACCAGAGAGCCCACACCAAAGACAAGAAGGGCGAGAAGAGACACCTGAAAAAGCAGCATCCCAAAAAGTCAACCCTAGGACACAGGAAAGAGAAGGCAAGGAGCAAGCACCCTATGTATAGCCTTTGGAAGCCATCAGACCCTACCAGCAAGTGTTGAAGAAGACTGCTCCAGAGCAGTGGATACAAGAATATACCTAGCCCCAGAGCAGAGGAGTGAGTCCCACAGGAGCTCAGAGACACATGGGGTTAGGTACTGCCCAGGCTGAAAGGGGAAGCCTCAGCCAGGCAGCCAAGACTGGCTAATCTGACCATGGACACAGAGTCAAGAAACAAAACCATGGAACAAGAAGCAGCAAAGCGGCAGAACCACACAAGGTGCTTAGTAGGCAGCCAAAGCGCCCTGGTTCGGCAGGGCCCGAACACCAAGCAGCAGCTTTGGCGCTCTGTGGTTCCATTATTGTGCGGGTTCCACCAGTCCCCTCATCTATCCCCTGCCCCCTCTGGATTGGTTATTCCTGCCCCTTCCGCCCTCCGCAGGTGAGATGTTGTGCCTGTAGTTGTAAGGTGCAGTGGGGGGTGTTGTACCTTCTCCAGGTTCTCTTCCTTGAAGGTTCTTGACGCCTTCCCCTCTCCTGGTGAACTCATGGTCCCTTGTGGCACAGGCAAGGCCTCAGCAGAGATCTCAAGGCCAAGACTGCGCGTGAGTGAGACCGGAGACCCTGGTGCATGGCTCTGCTAAAGCCAGTGGGATCACTGGCAGTGGCCAAGAGTGAGACGGTGTGGGATCACTAGCAAAGGCCAAGTGAGTGAAAGTGTGGGATCACAGGCAATGGCAAGAGTGAGACAGTGCAGGATCACTGGCAAAAGCCAATGGTAAGATAGTGTGGCAATGGTGAACTGTGAGACAGTGTGGAATGTCAATGGCCAAGAGTGAGATGGTGTGGGATCACTGGCAGTGGGCAAGAGTGAGACTGCGTGGGATCACTGGCAATGGCTAAAAGTGACACCATGTGGGATCACTGGAAATGGCCTAGGGCAATGGCCAAGAGTGAGACCAAATACCCTGGTGCACAGCTCTGTTAAAATCAGTGGGATCACTGGTAGTGGACAAGAGTGAGACTGTGCAACATCACTGGCAATGGCCAAGACTGTGTGGGATCACTGGCAATGGCCAAGAGTGAGACGGTGTGGGATCACTGGCAATGGCCAAGACTGAGATGGTGTGGGATCACTGACAATGGCCAAGACTGTGTGGGATCACTGGCAATGGCCAAGACTGTATGGGATCACTGGCAGTGTCCAAGACTGTGTGGGATCACTGGCAATGGCCAAGAGTGAGACGGTGTGGGATCACTGGCAATGGCCAAGAGTAAGATGGTTCAGGATCACAGGCAATGGCCGTGATTGAGACTGTGTGGGATCACTGGCAAAGGCCAAGAGAGTGACAGTGCAGAATCACTGGCAAAGGCCATGAGTGAGACAGTGCAGGATCACTGGCAAAAGCCAAGAGTGAGATGGTGTGGGATCCATGGCAATGGCGAACAGTGAGACAGTGTGGAATCCCTGTCAATGGCCAAGAGTGAGACTGTGTGGGATCACTGGTAATAGCTAAAAGTGACACCATATGGGATCACTGGAAATGGCCTAGGGAATTGGCCAAGAGTGAGACCAAAGACCCTGGTGCACGGCTCTGTTAAAATCAGTGGGATCACTGGCAGTGGACAAGAGTGAGACTGTGCGAGATCACTGGCAATGGCCAAGACGGTGTGGGATCCCTGGCAATGGCCAAGAGTGGGATGGTGTGGGATCACTGGCAATGGCCAAGAGTAAGATGGTGCAGGATCATAGGCAATGGCCGTGAGTGACACTGTGTGGGGTCACTGGCAAAGGCCAAGAGAGTGACAGTGCGGAATCACTGGCAATAGCCAAGAGTGAGACAGTGCAGGATCACTGGCAAAAGCCAAGAGAAAGATAGTGTGTAATCCCTGGCAATTGGCGAACAGTGAGATGGTGTGGAATCACAGGCAATGGCCAAGAGCGAGACGTGTGGGATCACTGGCAATGGCTAAAAGTGACGCCATGTGGGATCACTGGGAATGGCGTAGGGCAATGGCCAAGAGTGAGACCAAAGACCCTGGTGCATGGCTCTGTTAAAATCAGTGAGATCACTGGCAGTGGACAAGAGTGAGACTGTGCAACATCACTGGCAATGGCCAAGACTGTGTGGGATCACTGGCAATGGCCAAGAGTGAGACGGTGTGGGATCACTGGCAATGGCCAAGACTGAGATGGTGTGGGATCACTGACAATGGCCAAGACTGTGTGGGATCACTGGCAATGGCCAAGACTGTATGGGATCACTGGCAGTGTCCAAGACTGTGTGGGATCACTGGCAATGGCCAAGAGCGAGACGGTGTGGGATCACTGGCAATGGCCAAGAGTAAGATGGTTCAGGATCACAGGCAATGGCCGTGATTGAGACTGTGTGGGATCACTGGCAAAGGCCAAGAGAGTGACAGTGCAGAATCACTGGCAAAGGCCATGAGTGAGACAGTGCAGGATCACTGGCAAAAGCCAAGAGTGAGATGGTGTGGGATCCATGGCAATGGCGAACAGTGTGACAGTGTGGAATCCCTGTCAATGGCCAAGAGTGAGACTGTGTGGGATCACTGGTAATAGCTAAAAGTGACACCATATGGGATCACTGGAAATGGCCTAGGGAATTGGCCAAGAGTGAGACCAAAGACCCTGGTGCACGGCTCTGTTAAAATCAGTGGGATCACTGGCAGTGGACAAGAGTGAGACTGTGCGAGATCACTGGCAATGGCCAAGACGGTGTGGGATCCCTGGCACTGGCCAAGAGTGGGATGGTGTGGGATCACTGGCAATGGCCAAGAGTAAGATGGTGCAGGATCATAGGCAATGGCCGTGAGTGACACTGTGTGGGGTCACTGGCAAAGGCCAAGAGAGTGACAGTGCGGAATCACTGGCAATAGCCAAGAGTGAGACAGTGCAGGATCACTGGCAAAAGCCAAGAGAAAGATAGTGTGTAATCCCTGGCAATTGGCGAACAGTGAGATGGTGTGGAATCACAGGCAATGGCCAAGAGCGAGACGTGTGGGATCACTGGCAATGGCTAAAAGTGACGCCATGTGGGATCACTGGGAATGGCGTAGGGCAATGGCCAAGAGTGAGACCAAAGACCCTGGTGCATGGCTCTGTTAAAATCAGTGAGATCACTGGCAGTGGACAAGAGTGAGACTGTGCGAGATCACTGGCAATGGCCAAGCCTGTGTGGGATCCCTGGCAATGGCCAAGAGTGAGATGGTGTGGGATCACTGGCAATGGCCAAGAGTGAGATGGTGAGGGATCACTGGCAATGGCCAAGAGTAAGATGGAGTAGGATCACAGGCAATGGCCAAGAGCGAGACGGTGTGGGATCACTGGCAATGATCAGAAGTGTGACTGTGTTGGATCACTGGCAATGGCCAAGAGTGAGATGGTGTGGGATCACTGGCAATGGCCAAGGGTAAGATGGTGTGGTATCACAGGCAATGGCCATGAGTGCGACTGTGTGGGATCACTGGCAATGGCCATGAGTGAGAAGACATGGAATCACTGGCAAGGGCGGAAAGTGAGAATGTGCAGGATCACTGGCATTAGCCATGAGTGAGACGGTGTGGAATCACAGGCAACGGCCATGAGTGAGACGTGTGTGATCACTGGCAATGGCAAAAAGTGACACAATGTAGGATTACGGGAAATGGCCTAGGGCATTGGCCATGAGTGAGATGGTGTGGCATCACTGACAATGGCCAAGAGTGAGACCAAAGACCCTGGTGCATGGTTCGGTTACAATCAGTGGGATCACTGGCAGTGGCCAAGAGTGAGACTGTGCGAGATCACTTTGCAATGGCCAATAGTGAGATGGTGTGGGAGCATTGGCAGTGGCCAAGAGTGGGAGGGTGTGGGATCATTGGCTATGGCCAAGTGTGAGACGATGTGGGATCACTGGCAATGGCCAAGAGTAGGAAGGTGTGGGATCACTGGCAATGGCCAAGAGTGAGACAGTGCGGTATCACTGGCAGTGGCCAAGAGTGAGAGAGTGCAGGATCACTGGCAATGGCCAAGAGTGCGACGGTGCTGGATCACTGGCAATGGCCAAAAGTGAGATGGTGCGCGATAGCTGGCAATGGCCAAGAATGAGATGGTGTGGGATCACTGGCAATGACCGGGAGTGAGACTGTGCGGGATCACTGGCAATGGCCAAGAGTGAGATGGGATGTGTTCATTGGCTATGGCCAATAGTGAGACGCTGTGGGATCACTGGCAATGCGCAAGAGTGAGATGGTGTGGGATCTCTGGCAATGGCCAAGAGTGGGACAGTGCGGTATCACTGGCAGTGGCCAAGAGTGAGACGGTGGAGGATCACTGGCAATGGCAAAGAGTGAGACGGTGCAGGATCACTGGCAATGGGCAAGAGTGAGATGGTGTGGGATCACTGGCAATGACCAAGAGTGAGATGGTGGGTGTGGGATCACTGATAATGGCCATGAGTGAGACTGTGTGGGATCACTGACAATGGCCAAGAGTGAGATGGTGCAGAATCACTGGCAATGCCAAGAGTGAGACGGTGTTGGTTCACTGGCAATGACCAAGAGTGAGGCAATGCGGGATCACTGGCAATGGCCAAGAGTAAGACGTGTGTGGTCACTGGATATTACAAAGAGTGGGATGCTGTGGGATCACTGGCAATGGCCAAGAGTGAGATGGTGTGGGATCACTTGCAATGATCAGAAGTGTGACTGTGTGGGATCGCTGGCAGTAGTCAAGAGTGAGACTTTGCGGGATTACTGGCAGTGGCCAAGAGTGAGATGGTGTGGGATCACTGGCAATGGCCAAGAGTAAGATGGTGTGGAATCACTGGCAGTGGCCGAAAGTGAGATGGTGCGGGATCATAGGCAACGGCCATGAGGGGGACTGTGTGGAATCACTGGCAATGGCCATGAGTGAGACAGTGCGGGATCACTGGCAATGGACAAGAGTGAGACAGTGTGGGATCACTGGCAATGACCAAGAGTGAGATGGTGTGGGATCACTGGCAATGACCAAGAGTGAGACAGTGCGGGATCACTGGCAATGGACAAGAGTGAGACAGTGTGGGATCACTGGCAATGGCCAAGAGTGAGACGCTGTGGGATCACTGGTAATGGCCAAGAGTGAGATGGTGCGGGATCACAGGCAATGGCCAAGAGTGAGACAGTGTAGGATCACTGGCAATGGCCAAGAGTGGGACAGTGTGGCATAACTGACAATGGCCAAAAGTGAGATGGTCGGGATAGCTGGCAATGGCCAAGAATGAGATGGTGTGGGATCACTGTCAATGACCAGGAGTGAGACTATGCGGGATCACTGGCAATGAACAAGAGTGAGACAGTGCGGGATCACTGGCAATGGCCAAGAGTGAGACGCTGTGGGATCACTGGTAATGGCTAAGAGTGAGATGGTGCGGGATCACAGGCAGTGGCCAAGAGAGAGACGGTGTGGAATCACTGACAATGGCCATGAGTGAGACAGTATGGAATCACTGGGAATAACCAAGAGTGAGACTGAGCGAAATCACTGGCAATGGCCAAGAGTGAGACTGTGCGAGATCACTGGCAATGGCCAAGAGTGAGACACTGTGAGATCACTGGCAATGGCCAAGAGTGGGACTGCGAGATCACTGGCAATGGCCAAGAGTGAGACAGTGTGGGATCACTGGTAATGGCGAACAGTGAGACGGTGTGGAATCACTGGCAATGGCCAAGAGTGAGACTGTGCGAGATCACTGGCAATGGCCAAGAGTGAGACTGTGCGGGATCACTGGCAATGGCGAACAGTGAGACGATGTGGAATCACTGACAATGGCCATGAGTGAGACAGTATGGAATCACTGACAATGACCAAGAGTGAGACTGAGCGAGATCACTGGCAATGGCCGAGAGTGAGACTATGCAAGATCACTGGCAAAGGCCAAGAGTGAGACACTGTGGGATCACTGGCAATGGCCAAGAGTGAGATTGCGAGATCACTGGCAATGGCCAAGAATGAGACAATGTGGGATCACTGGCAATAGCGAACAGTGAGATGGTGGGGAATCACTGGCAATGGCCAAGAGTGAGACCGTGTGGAATCACTGGCAATGGCCAAGAGTGAGACTGTGCGAGATCACTGGCAATGGCCAAGACTGAGATGGTGTGGGATCACTGGCAATGACCAAGAGTGAGACAGTGCGGGATCACTGGCAATGGCCAAGAGTGAGACAGTGTGGGATCACTGGCAATGGCCAAGAGTGAGACGCTGTGGGATCACTGGTAATGGCCAAGAGTGAGATGGTGCGGGATCACAGGCAATGGCCAAGAGTGAGACAGTGTAGGATCACTGGCAATGGCCAAGAGTGAGACTGTGCGAGATCACTGGCAATGGCCAAGACTGAGATGGTGTGGGATCACTGGCAATGACCAAGAGTGAGACAGTGCGGGATCACTGGCAATGGCCAAGAGTGAGACAGTGTGGGATCACTGGCAATGGCCAAGAGTGAGACGCTGTGGGATCACTGGTAATGGCCAAGAGTGAGATGGTGCGGGATCACAGGCAATGGCCAAGAGTGAGACAGTGTAGGATCACTGGCAATGGCCAAGAGTGGGACAGTGTGGCATAACTGACAATGGCCAAAAGTGAGATGGTCGGGATAGCTGGCAATGGCCAAGAATGAGATGGTGTGGGATCACTGTCAATGACCAGGAGTGAGACTATGCGGGATCACTGGCAATGAACAAGAGTGAGACAGTGCGGGATCACTGGCAATGGCCAAGAGTGAGATGCTGTGGGATCACTGGTAATGGCTAAGAGTGAGATGGTGCGGGATCACAGGCAGTGGCCAAGAGAGAGACGGTGTGGAATCACTGACAATGGCCATGAGTGAGACAGTATGGAATCACTGGGAATGACCAAGAGTGAGACTGAGCGAGATCACTGGCAATGGCCAAGAGTGAGACTGTGCGAGATCACTGGCAATGGCCAAGAGTGGGACTGCGAGATCACTGGCAATGGCCAAGAGTGAGACAGTGTGGGATCACTGGTAATGGCGAACAGTGAGACGGTGTGGAATCACAGGCAATGGCCAAGAGTGAGACTGTGCGAGATCACTGGCAATGGCCAAGAGTGAGACTGTGCGGGATCACTGGCAATGGCGAACAGTGAGACGATGTGGAATCACTGACAATGGCCATGAGTGAGACAGTATGAAATCACTGACAATGACCAAGAGTGAGACTGAGCGAGATCACTGGCAATGGCCGAGAGTGAGACTGTGCAAGATCACTGGCAAAGGCCAAGAGTGAGACACTGTGGGATCACTGGCAATGGCCAAGAGTGAGACTGCGAGATCACTGGCAATGGCCAAGAGTGAGACATTGTGGGATCACTGGCAATAGCGAACAGTGAGACGGTGTGGAATCACTGGCAATGGCCAAGAGTGAGACCGTGTGGAATCACTGGCAATGGCCAAGAGTGAGACTGTGCGAGATAACTGGCAATGGCCAAGAGTGAGACTGTGCGGGATCACTGGCAATGGCGAACAGTGAGACGATGTGGAATCACTGGCAATGGCCATGAGTGAGACAGTATGGAATCAAAGACTATGACCAAGAGTGAGACTGAGCGAGATCACTGGCAATGGCCAAGAGTGAGACTGCGAGATCACTGGCAATGGCCAAGAGTGAGACAGTGTGGGATCACTGGCAATGGTGAACAGTGAGACGGTGTGGAAACACTGGCAATGGCCAAGAGTGAGACTGTGCGAGATCACTGGCAATGGCCAAGAGTGAGACTGTGCGGGATCACTGGCAATGGCCAAGAGTGAGACTGTGCGGGATCACTGGCAATGGCGAACAGTGAGACGATGTGGAATCACTGACAATGGCCATGAGTGAGACAGTATGGAATCACTGACAATGACCAAGAGTGAGACTGAGCGAGATCACTGGCAATGGCCGAGAGTGAGACTGTGCAAGATCACTGGCAAAGGCCAAGAGTGATACACTGTGGGATCACTGGCAATGGCCAAGAGTGAGACTGCGAGATCACTGGCAATGGCCAAGAGTGAGACAATGTGGGATCACTGGCAATAGCGAACAGTGAGACGGTGTGGAATCACTGGCAATGGCCAAGAGTGAGACCGTGTGGAATCACTGGCAATGGCCAAGAGTGAGACTGTGCGAGATCACTGGCAATGGCCAAGAGTGAGACTGTGCAGGATCACTGGCAATGGCCAAGAGTGAGACTGTGTGGGATCACTGGCAATGGCCAAGAGTGAGACTGTGTGGGATCACTGGCAGTGGCCAAGAGTGAGACTGTGTGGTATCACTGGCAGTGGCCAAGAGTGAGACTGTGTGGGATCACTGGCAGTGGCCAAGAGTGAGACTGTGTGGGATCACTGGCAGTGGCCAAGAGTGAGACTGTGTGGGATCACTGGCAGTGGCCAAGAGTGAGACTGTGTGGGATCACTGCCAGTGGCCAAGAGTGAGACTGTGTGGGATCTCTGGCAGTGGCCAAGAGTGAGACGATGTGGGATCACTAGCAATGGCCAAGACCGAGACTGCAGGATCAGTGGGGATGGCCAAGAGTGAGATTATGCTCCAAGGAGTGAGGATCACTCCCGGATAGTGAGCGAGTGCTGGAAAGTTTTGGATTCACACATAAGAAGGATTCTGTGCACCAAGGTGGTGAAAACATAAATCAGTAAGACCAACCCAAGCACTGGGATTGATTCAAGGTTTGAGACCCACTGAACGAGTGACTCCAAGGTAAACTCACTAATCCAATGATTGTGAGGTGCTGCAAGATGTAAAGCTCACACCCGGTGAGTGGCAGTGTCATGCAAGAAGTGAAAGTAACACCCAGGGAGCGAGACTGTGCTTCAGGCCATGAGACGAACACCCAGCGAGACTGTGTATCTGGTCACAAGACTGACACCCAGTGAGACTGTACATCAGGTCATGAGACTGACACCCAGTGAGACTGTGCATCAGCTAACAAGACTGACACCTTTTGAGACTGTGCATCAGGTCATGAGACTGACACCCAGTGAGACTGTATCAGGTCATGAGACTGACACCCAGTGAGACTGTATCAGGTCATGAGACTGACACCCAGTGAGACTGACACCCAGTGAGACTGTGCATCAGGTCATGAGACTGACACCCAGTGAGACTGTGCATCAGGTCATGAGACTGACACCCAGTGAGACTGTGCATCAGGTCATGAGACTGACACCCAGTGAGACTGTATATCAGGTCATGATACTGACACCCAGTGAGACTCTGCAACAGGTCATGAGACTAACACCCAGTGCGACTGGCACCCAGTGAGACTGTGTATCAGGTCATGAGACTGACACCCAGTGAGACTGTGCATCAGGGCATGAGACTGACACCCAGCGACACTGTGCATCAGGTCATGAGACTGACACCCAGTGAGACTGCCACCCACTGAGACTGTGTATCAGGTCATGAGACTGACACCCAGTGAGACTGTGCATCAGGTCATGAGACTGACACCCAGTGAGACTGCCACCCAGTGAGACTGTTAATCAGGTCATGAGACTGACACCCAGTGAGACTGGGCATCAGGTCATGAAACTGACACCCAGTGAGACTGACACCCAGTGAGACTGTGTATCAAGTCATGAGACTGACACCCAGTGAGACTGTGCATCAGGTCATGAGACTGACACCCAGTGACACTGTGCATCAGGTCATGAGACTGACACCAAGTGAGACTGCCACCCTGTGAGACTGTGTATCAGGTCATGAGACTGGCACCCTGTGAGACTCTGCATCAGGTCATGAGACTGACACCCAGTGAGACTGCCACCCAGTGAGACTGTGCAGCAGGTCATGGGACTGACACCCAGTGAAACTGCGACCCAGTGAGACTGTGTATCAGGTCATGAGACTGACACCCAGTGAGACTGGGCATCAGGTCATGAGACTGACACCCAGTGAGACTGTGCATCAGGCCATGAGACTGACACCCAGTGAGACTGACACCCAGTGAGACTGTGCTGCAAGAAATGAGACTGCCACCTAGTGAGACTGCCACCCACTGAGACTGTGTATCAGGTCATGAGACTGACACCCAGTGAGACTGTGAATCAGGTCATGAGACTGACACCCAGTGAGACTGCCACCCAGTGAGACTGTTAATCAGGTCATGAGACTGACACCCAGTGAGACTGGGCATCAGGTCATGAAACTGACACCCAGTGAGACTGACACCCAGTGAGACTGTGTATCAAGTCATGAGACTGACACTCAGTGAGACTGTGCATCAGGTCATGAGACTGACACCCAGTGACACTGTGCATCAGGTCATGAGACTGACACCAAGTGAGACTGCCACCCTGTGAGACTGTGTATCAGGTCATGAGACTGGCACCCAGTGAGACTCTGCATCAGGTCATGAGACTGACACCCAGTGAGACTGCCACCCAGTGAGACTGTGCAGCAGGTCATGGGACTGACACCCAGTGAAACTGCGACCCAGTGAGACTGTGTATCAGGTCATGAGACTGACACCCAGTGAGACTGGGCATCAGGTCATGAGACTGACACCCAGTGAGACTGACACCCAGTGAGACTGTGTATCAGGTCATGAGACTGACGCCCAGTGAGACTGTGCATCAGGTCATGAGACTGACACCCAGTGACACCGTGCATCAGGTCATGAGACTGACACCCAGTGAGACTGCCACCCAGTGAGACTGTGTATCAGGTCATGAGACTGACACCCAGTGAGACTCTTCATCAGGTCATGAGACTGACACCCAGTGAGACTGCCACCCAGTGAGACTGCCACCCAGTGAGACTGTGTATCGGGTCATGAGACTGACACCCAGTGAGACTGTGTATCAGGTCATGAGACTGACACCCAGTGAGACTCTGCATCAGGTCATGAGACTGACACCCAGTGAGACTGACACCCAGTGAGATTGTGCATCAGGTCAGGAGACTGACACCCAGTGAGACTGTGCATCAGGTCATGAGACTGACACCCAGTGAGACTGTGCATCAGGCCATGAGACTGACACCCAGTGAGACTGACACCCAGTGAGACTGTGCTGCAAGAAATGAGACTGCCACCCAGTGAGACTGACACCCAGTGAGACTGTGCTGCAAGAAATGAGACTGCCACCCAGTGAGACTGACACCCAGTGAGACTGTGCTGCAAGAAATGAGACTTGCAACATGCATGTTTGTATTGTTTGACTATGTACAAGCGTATACATAAGTACAAATAGTAACACACAGACATTTGTGACTGACTATTCCTTGTGCCAGGCCTGACTCAGTCGCTCCTCTTCCACAGCTGTCCGGCGGATGTGTGCACACTCCCCGCAGCGCCGCCAGGCAGTGGCTGGCTCAGTTCGGGCTGGAGCAGTACGAGGAGGCCTTCCGCCGGAAAGGCTGGCACAACCTGGAGGTGCTCAGGTAATTAGTCCTTTGTCGCTGTTGATGGCTCCATCTTCACCCTTTTCATCCTCTGGTTATAATTTGTTTCTCTAACCCCTTGTTTTTTACCCTTCAGAGAGACTGTGCAATGGTGCGGGAAATAGAAACACTTGTAGTTTTTTTTCTTAGCATTGTACATTTTTCATTTGTATGTTTGTAGTGGCACATATAGCCCAAACTTACCTTAGAGAAACAGGGGGCAGCACAGTGGCCGAGTCCTGGGATACGATTCAAGATTGCCCAGGGAGATTGACATGACGTGCAGGGAAGGTTCCTATCCTACTGGCTGCTACTGCCCCTTAAAGCAATGCGCCTTCAGCTTGTTTCTGACTACAGCTGTCCGTGCAGTTCTGACGTCATAAAACCCTGAAGTATGTTTGGGTCAATCCTTGCTGACGTCTTTTGTTGTTCTGAAAGCATTCACCAATCAACATTGTCTCACCACACATCCCCCAGGGCGCTCCACCAATGAGATCTGATGTTGATCTTGGTGGAGAAGTGATTGATGGTCTTGCATTAGTTGACTGTGGGTCAGGAGGGTCTGGCAGTGGATTGATGCCATGTGTGCCAGCCTAGATGGGTGACTTGCTTCTATTAGCGACGTGATTGATGGTGGTTTGGTTGAAGGTGTGCTTGGTTTTGCTAATGAGGGCCCTACATTTGAAGTTTGGCGCTTCGAGCATGGGGTGATTGTCACAGGCATTGCCCCATCTCCTCTTCTTCTGTTGGCGGATGATGGCACATTTGTTTCCTGAGAGTTCCTGTTTGTACCATGGGACTAAAGGGTTTAAGTTGGGGGGAATGTGTTTTTAATGGTTTGTTGCATTCCACATCATTTTTAACGACGGTTTTGTTGAGGTGAATGTTGTCATCTAAGAGCCGGTGGGACTCTGATGATTGTTGGAATAGTGGTGGAGATGGTTCTCCAGGAGGACTTTTGAAGGAGCAATGTGCTTTTCTCTTTTCTGTTGACCTTGAGGCCTGGAACTGTTGTGAAAGGTAGAAAAGAGGATGGAGATGGTCTATCCTGTCGGAAGTGTCAGGGTCTTGCAGTGAATGGAGGATCAGAGGTTCATGATGAGGCTGAAGGTGCTGTCTTTGCAGTGGGCGGTGTTGGTGATGCGCTGTTTGATGTACAGTCTATTTTCAGGAGTGTGTAGAGATATGCTTTCATCGTCTTTGATCTGTGTTGCCTTTGAATGATTGTTTTACTTAAAATGGCCATTGCTTTGTAACTTGGGAAGGCAGTCCTTGTGTTCCTGTGCTGGGCTTCTTTTATATGATGTCCTAACCTCCTGACACAGGTGGACTTCAGTGGCATCCCAAGGGAGGAAGTAGCGGTATACGCTGGAATGCAAATTCGGAACATTTTAAGAAGTGTAATACTGTCAACAAATATTCTGTATCTGCAGCCACTGTCAGAATACCTTTATGTAGATCCCTCCACTCTCTCAAACCGAAAACCAATTACCAACCCCCCAGTCCTGGCCAAAATGGCTCTAACAACACCTGCATGCCCACGAATACCTTTCCACCTGGCACTCTTTTCCATTTGGCACTCGGGGTTTAGACCATGTCATGGGAAGGGGAGTGCCCTTTAGGGTTTTTGAGGACGATACCTAGAAGTGGGCAGATGAAGGGGCTGGCTTCATGATGCTGGACTTGACAGTGGCCTTCATTACTATGAACCACCAAATTCTGCTCAGTAGGGAGGTCCCTCTGCCTGGCCCGAGGACAATTGGGGGGTTTAGTTCATTTTATTTTAACCAATGTACTAAGAGGTCTAGGTTTTGCAAACACCTGTCGTTCCAGATTAGGGCACCCCTTGGGGCTCCCGCGGCTGATCTATTTCATCTGTTTGTCGGCTTAGACTTCGAAGTAGAATCTTATTCGTATGTCACCAGAGTGTATATTAAGATTTCCAATAGGTCTGGTACCATTCATATTTTATAGCAGTACCTAATTAAGATCAAGACCAGTCTGTACAAGAGCCAGCTCCAGTTCAATAACATTAAATGAGAATTCACCTTCATTGGGGGAGGAGATGGGAATATGCCTGAAAGGCCTAACATTGTTTCATACATCAATAGTATTGGGTCCAATCCTAGCTTTGTTCACCTACATTAAAAATCTAGATTTCACGTTTGACTGCAGGATGTCACTGCATCCTCAGAATGACAAGGCTATAGGCAAACACTTACACCATTTGTAAAACCCAAAATCTATTCTAGACCCTACTGTCTGCTTACCAAAAAGCCAAGGTTGTAGGGGTGAAGATAAGCTCCACAATAGATGACTGTAGTGGTTTATATTCTAGACTCTCTTTGTCTCTTGTGTCATGGCTGCAGAGGCTTCAGGATGACTGCAGAGGCTTCAGGATGCAGTGGTCCTTGCCGTGGTGGGGCTAAAACTGAAGGATGAATTCTTATAAACAAGAGGGTCTTTGCACAGCCTGCCACTCATGGAGGGGATCAGTTTTAAGCTGGCCTGGTGAATGTTCCAGTGTTTCTATCTTATAGATCCAGAGTCTTTACACCGATTCACTTCCTTTAGGCTTAAATCTAAGGGTGGACAGGCCTTTTATGTGGCAGGACCCATCCTGTGGTGTTCACTTCCACAACAGCGTAGAGCGTAGAGCTATCCTTTCAGTGTTAACGCAGCTTTGAGATGATCTTTTCTAGATCCCGTCTCAGACAGGCACCATTGGTGTAGTGTGGGCCTTACAAGAGCCATCCATCCATACCCATCCATCCATCTGTCTGTCTGTCCATCCACCCATCCACCCACACACCCACCCACCTACCCACCCACCCACCCACCGATCTATCCATCCATCAACCTTTACATCCATGCTGTCCTCTGTCAAATCTACCATTTCTCCATTCTTCCCTCCTGCATTTTAGACGGGCAATCACAGTAGATTTATTAGGGCGTAAATAAAATAAGGTTGCACATTACCATATACAACTAACTGAATCTTATCTTATATAGCAGGTGTTATACTCACCGAAGAAAATGATGCTCATTTTAGCAATGTCAGAAGGATGATGGGCTGTAATAGCCCTAGCAGAATTCAAAACTATGAACTGCATGTACTTAGCCCTCTGAGCTATCTGACCAACCATGCGGTGTAGAGACATCATGAGTGATGGAAAAAATGTCTGCTAGTGCAGCTCATATGTATTTATTTATCCAGGGGATTTAGTATAGCATCAGATATTTAGCTAACTGGTACTTCACAGCACTATCGTTCTGTATACATAGACAGTCCTGCCAAGTACCTCGCATCAGGCGTTAGACAAACGCATTTCTGGGTGGTGCTCCGCACCACGGCACTGAAATGCATTGTCAGGGCTGCCAGCTGAGAGCAGATTGCCGGCTGAGAGCTAATGCCGCGCTGGCAAGCTCACAGTCAGTGCTACAATGTATTTTTTTTTTTTTTAAGGAGTTTGTAGAGCGCGCAGCTACCCCCAACGGGGGTGTCCCGGCCTTGAGGCAGTCGGCTGATTACAAGCGCAAGGGGGACTAGATGTTGGTGAAGAACCAGGTTTTCAAGGTATGCCAAAAAGTGAGTTCTGTCTCCGATAAGCGGATGGAGAGTGGCAGGGCATTCCAGAGTTCAGTGGTTCTAAATGTCAATAAAGATGCTGACCGGGTGGAGGGTTGGAGAGACAGAGAGAGAATGATTAAGGAGAAGAGAAAACAGTGGTATGATAAGAGAAGGGCTGTCAAAAACACTGTTGTTACCGTGGGTGATTGGTTGAAGATAAAGTCACCTCGCTTGGGCAAATCTGGTTCGAAGTTCAGTGTATCTTTTAAAGTGATAAAGGTTTTTAATAATGCCATTTGTACAAGTGCCCATAGGATATGGAACTTAAATAGGGTGGCAAAATGTCAACCCTCTGTTGTGTCAGAAAGTAAAGAAGTGGTTTCCGCAAAGGATGTTTGTCAGACCTCGCAGGCTTGGTCAACGGCCTGCGAGATATCGAGACTATGTTTCATCTTCTTTCCTCCTTTGTTTGCTTCTGTAAGTTTTCTCTATTTCATTTTGATGTTATTGAGGGGGAGGTGATGTAGTGTTCCTTCTTAGAATGTATACCTGTTGCCATGTTACTTTGTCTAGAATGTAGAATGTTGCTTTAGGAAGAATGTAAGCAACTTGTCATTTGACAGTTGCGGGTCTTTAATGCTGGATGGGGTTGTTTATCCTCTAGCGTCTTGCACAAATAAAGTTATACTTTGCTTCACACTACGCTGCTACCTCTCATCTTTTACACTAGTCCTAGCCTTACAAAAGCGGGGAATGACAAGGAGACACAGACGGTTGGATCTCATGGCCCGGTTGTGATGGTAGTGCTGGAGTCTGGCTCTCGTACGCTGGGCCTAGTCCCCGGGAGGCTCTGAAAGCCAGGGTAAGGGCCTTGAATTCAATGCGCCTGGTCACAGGTATCCAGTGCAGGTTTCTCACGTGGCGGATGATCGAGTGACGGAAAGGTATCTTGCAGATCAATCTGGCAGCATCATTTTGGATTATCTGCAGTTGCCGAGTCAGATAGGCTGGGAGACTCAGGTAGAGACTGTTGGTATAGTCCAGGTGAGATGTGATTAGTGCATGGACTACTGTTTTACGGCACTCCAAAGGAAGGAAGTGGAGGAATTTTCACATAGTACGTAGGTTCCCAAAGTATGAAGAGGAGACTTGCCTGATTTGGGTTTTACAGGAGAGTTCGTTGTCGAATATGAAACCCAAATTTCTCACCGAGTCAACAGGCTTAGGAAGAGGATTCATTTCTTATGGCCACCATAGCGCAGGGGGGGGGGGATAGGGGATTTTTGATTAAAAAGAGTACCTCAGTTTTGTCCGGGTTGAGCTTGAGACAATTCAGTGTCATCCAGGCCGAGATGTTACAATGTATTATTCAATGTGTTTCCACGGCGCCGCGCTGCCTGCGCAGCTCTGAGTCACATGACGTAGCACTGAAACAGCCTGACGTCACGGCCGGCCCGGTAGCATGTCCAGTAGCTACTAGTACTACAGAGACTGTCAGTCAGGTTGTTTGATACATTATGTCTGTGGCGCAGCAGGGGAACGTCACGTCCTGCCTCCTGCTAGACTAGTAGCGCTGCGGGGAGTGTGAATGCCAGTGGCGCAGTAGTTTTGTGGGTGGGGCCGCTGGCCGCAATCATTATGGCACTGTCTGCTGCAGTGCTGAGTGACTAGTACTCTAACCGGCCGGGCTGCCTGTGCTGTGGGGCTTACTGCTGTTATGGCTGCCTGCGGCCAATTCAGTATTGCCGAGCCCGTCCAGAAGAGTGCAGTGGAGGACGTTGTCGGAGTCATGATCTGTAATTGACCGTCACACTCACTGGCCGACCGGCTTAGGTGCAGCGGCCGCTAGGAGTAGACTCGGACAGGCTGCCTGTACTAACCAGGGGCAACCGAAAATGATTGCCGCGGGGGGTGGCTTGAGGCAGCCTGAGCCTGCTGCCTGCCTGCTGCCGAGTCATTCGCAGACACCAGTCACACAGTGCTGTGGCTGCCTGGCTGAAGATCTGATCACCAAGAACAGAGTTTAGTAAGTAAAGTAGTTACCACTTGCCACTCCCACCCGAGTGTCTGTCAGTGTACTAGGTTAGTGCCGTTCCATTTCTGGTGGTTTGCAGTAGTTTTAAGATCTTCTTAGAGTCTCTCATTGCTGAAATGGGTGTTACACTGTCAGAAAACTTTGTTTAAGGTTATTACTAAACTCTCAGCCGCCAGTACATTGCTGGCTTCTCCCTCTCTCTCCCAACTTCAATGCGATGAGCTAGCGCCCTCCTTCTACAATAAAGTTAAGTCTATCCATGACCAACTTGCTGTGGATGCCCTCCAACAAGGGAATCAAATGTTTCCCTTGACAGGGTTCCCTGAATTTTCCTCCCAGACTTCTGAATAGATTAGTTCTTGGCCTTCTTTTGGTTTTGCCTTTCTTGAAGCTGTTACTGAGATCTATCAAGTCTGGTTCACCTCTTGATCCTCTCCCCATGCCCAAACTCATCCTCCTAGATGACTCAATTCTTTCTGTGATTCTTAACCTTCTCAATACTTCTCTTAGCACAGGTTTGGTTCCACAGGAGTGGAAACATGCACTTGTTCTCCCTCTTTTAAAAAAGGAAGGTCTTGACCCCCCTCTGTTGGTCTAATTTTCGCCCTGTCTCTCTTTTCCCTGTGTTTTATAAAATTTTGGAGCGACACATTAATACTCTACTCTCTTCCTATGTCACTACTCACTATTTTTTGCATTTTTCTCAGTCTGGCTTTAGATTTGTACTGAAAGATGGTGACCCGCTGTGTTAGCAGGTCACGCGCGGGTTGCACAGCGTGTACACATAGGTATTACCAAGTTAATACTCATCCACCATAGTGATCCAAATTTTGTCATGTTTATTTCCAAAGTTTTGACATATTTTCAGCCGTTTTGTTGAGACATCACGTCAAAAGATATGAAATTCGTAGCTTTTTAGATTTTAAGTTCAGTGCATTGCCCCTCCAGGCCTATACATGAATATTAATCGAATTTCCAAACGTCCACCAGATTCGGTACATTTCCTTTACTCAATGCATTTCGGTTTAAAAAACCTTCATCAGGAGTATCTATAAATTGTAAAAATGTATGCATTATCATCACAGAACAAGGGGGGATGGTTGAGGTGTTTAAACCAGATACAGGGAAGGATTGGAGTGGAACGAGTGTTTGGTTAATTAGATACAGAAGGTTTTAGTTCATGTGGGATTGTTTTTGAGGGGGGTTTAAAAACAAGGGGGTGTGGGTTTAAAGCACAGGTTTTTTGAAGGTTTTTTTTGTTATTGATGGAGGGGAGAATCTGAGGAGGTTATACGTAATACATGGCACTTTCTATTTTGAAGTTGGGAGTCGGGCTGGGGGGTGAAGGATTTGTGATGAATCGGAATGTTGAATTATTTATTTTGATACAGAGATATTTTGTTTCTTTTGGGATTAAAATGTTCTGTGATGATAATACATACATTTTTACAATTTATAGATACTCCTGATGAAGGTTTTTTAAACCGAAATGCATTGAGTAAAGGAAATGTACCGAATCTGGTGGACGTTTGGAAATTCGATTAATATTCATGTATAGGCCTGGATGAGCAATGCACTGAACTTAAAATCTAAAAAGCTACGAATTTCATATCTTTTGACGTGATGTCTCAACAAAACGGCTGAAAATATGTCAAAATTTTGGAAATAAACATGACAAAATTTGGATCACTATGGTGGATGAGTATTAACTTGGTAATACCTATGTGGACACGCTGTGCAACCCGCGCGTGACCTGCTAACACAGCGGGTCACCATCTTTCAGTACATTTGCCCCGGTGCGAAAGGAATGGTGCACCGTTTACGGGTGCTGCACACATATTTGAAAAAAACAGGACGGTTCGATAATAATGTGTAAAGAAGAAAAAAACAAAGGTGTGCTTCGGGACATTTTCAGTCATGGCTTTAGATTTGGCCATAGTACTGAGTCTGCTCTTCTTGGGGTTACTGAACACCTCAGGCTACAACTTGACTCCGGAGGTACCTCTGCCCTCATCCTGCTGGATTTGAGCACGACTTTCGATACGGTGTCTCATTCCATTCTGTAAGACCATCTCGAGGCCTCTGGCATTATGGGTCTGGCTCTGAGGTGGCTGAACTCCTTTTTAGAGGACCGTACCGTTCAGGTCTTTTCTAACGGAGTGAGGTCAAACACTCTAGCCTTAACCTCCGAAGTTCCTCAAGGCTCCATTTTGAGCCTGTTACTTTTCAATATATATGTCCGCCCTTTGACCCATATTGCTGAGAAGGCGGGTTTGACTATATTTTCCTATGCCGACGAAACTCAGATTGTTTTCTCTCTTTCTGCTGCCCAGCACCAAGATCCTTCTTTGTTGCAGCTTGGTTTGAGGAATGTTTCTTCGTGGCTGTCTAGTAACGCTCTTAAACTTAATAGCACCAAAACCAATGTGCTCATGCTGCAGCGTGGAATGCAAATCCCTCTATCCGTCACAGACCAATGATATCACAAACACAAACTCATTCAATACATTCGCTGGTGGGGCCAATAACAGCAACATACACTCTCCATCAATCTGTGTTTCCAGGAGGCGATTATCTTCCAAACGCTGTTATGAAAGGAAATAGTCTTTATACCCTAATGAGAAAACACATCTACAGTACCTTTCGTAGCTCATTTAGGCCTTAAATGTAACCTTGGGTATTCCTCTCATAATTTTGGCGGTGGATCTGCTAGTCGCTGGTTTAAATGAATTTCTAATTCTTAATCATTTCAGTATAATACATTTTCTATAAATAAACAACCCAACTCTTTTAGTGATGAATCCAAATATCTTTATCTAATAAATGCAAGTTAGGCCATTCTTTTATTCAAATCACCAATCGTCATATTTACCTATTCTGGCTAATCGTCGTCTTCTAAGTCAGAATTTGGTCATCAGTTCAGTCTGTCAAAGATTCAGGGAAACAGCTGTCCTGCAGTGTCACCGTCCTCTCCGTCAGCATAACGTCAGGAAATAGTAAACGAGCCATGTCACCTCTCTATTCTACCATAATTTATAGTAAAATCGATGTTATAAGTATCAAAATTTTGACTTTCGAGTTCGCTGATTGGACAATCAGGGATCATCCTTCTGGTTTCACACGAAAATGTCTATTGCGATATGACCTTTGTCAGTTCCGGTTCACATAACAGTCTTTGTTTTAAAAGTATGGCAGAGTGCCCAGACTGTCCTTGGATGGTACATGTTCTTCTGGGGTCAGGTCCAGGCCACAGTTGCTAGCAGTGACGCATGCGCACTTCACCCAGAGCCTCATGAAATGGAGTCGGTTCGTCAGGTATGGAAGTCAGCCATTTTGTGGCCACTCCGAATGGTAGACTTAAGCAAAGAAACACAAAAACATAATTAATACATAGAAATGGCTATTTAAATGTTATTCTCTCACTAATACCCATATGTGAGTGTATTTATCTAGCAAAAAGCAACACTTAATGCGGGTTATACTCACTAAATAAAGCACAAAATACAATTACATCACTCAAAGCAACATATATCATGCAAAATCATTAATATGCGTACATAATTTAGTTCACGTATTAATTAGGCCGTGCAAATGCAAATCCCACGTGTAATTCATATATTAGTAAGGTTGGTAAGTATTTTCCACATCACTCCAATCCATTAGTTCGATTATAATTAATTAATTAATCTAATTAGTATAAACATGCAAAATGGGGGGTATACAAACATTTTTAGAATTACCCGCTTCCAGCAATCCCCCCTTTGGTGATTTTATCACCACAACAACACAACATTTTCACGGAAGGAATCGAAATGCGTTCTTGCTCTTATTCATAATTCAGTTTCACCCAATTCTCCTCTTTTTGCTGTTTTATACATACTCTCCTTCCATTCTTCTAATGTTATCTCTTCCAAATCTCTATCTTGATCCTTGTCCTTTTTTTAAAATTTTTCTCTTTTTATTCTTTTCTTATTTTTCTTATTTTTACAACACATACAACCTAATCTAATCACTAATAATATGAAAATCACACATGTTAATGGAAACAATATTTTACCAATAAAGGTACTACCTATCTTTACTAAAAAGTTTTTAAGAGCAGCTATTTTCTTTCCAATCTTTTCCCAAACACCTTCAACCTCCAGTGGTACAATTTCATCATGCAATTCAGTAATATTTTTAATATAAACCTTCAAATCTTTACTTTCATCTGGAATGTAAGTACAACAATGTTGAACCTTCAGCATTCCACAGACTCCACCCTCTTTTGCCAATAATATATCAAGAGCAAGTCGATTTTGCATTACCATAGCACGCATGGCAACCATTTCAGTGTTTACCAATAAGAATTCTCCAGCGGTGCTTGTTGACAAGCGATCCACTACTGTTGATAATCTTCTAATTTTGTTTGCATTCAGAGATATTCCCACTGCTGGTATCAATGCTCCAAAAATATCACCGACAATTTCTGCCCAAGATTCTCTTTTACTACGTACTAAATTATTACCTAAACTATGTACACCATCTTCTCCTCTGTCCATGTGAAAGATTTTCAGAAAAACCAGGCCTACGTAACATGTGCCATACCAAAGGTCTGGCAAATGTTAATATGCCCTGTTCCCACAGATAAAATATAGTCCAGGGAAAACTGGATCTCTTCCACCTTTAAATCCCATCCACCCATGATTCGGTATGTATCCTGGCACTCATTATTACCTACAAAATAATTATCATATGCAGTTTGATTCCTTCTAATGCACAATTTCCCTTTCTGAGGCCAATCTAAAGCCAAAGTTGGATTGGTTTCTCCCCTCAAATGTTTTTCCATTTCTACATCCCAAACAGTTTTCTCTACTTTTCCTTCTGACGTCTTTCTTTGCATTTTCAGTCTCCTTTCTTCGACCATGTCTAAGAATATCTTTTCCTCTTTCTTTAAACTGCAAGTCAAATTGTTTTTAAATATATACTCTAATGTTAGTTCTTTAGTTTCTAAGAAAAATTCACCTAATACCTTAGCAGGTCTTACTTTGTTTAGTTTGTTATTAGCAGGCACTTGCGCAAAAATGTTATCTACATCTGAAAAATAATATTCTAATTTACCTATCTGATAAAATAAACTAGCTATTACACTACATGTTATTCCATATGTTGCTGGAAGGTGATGATAAGTCACTGCTTCCGACACAGATGCAGGTAACTGCATGCATACGTAGCAGTCCCTTACGTCCATGGTCTTTACATATTCATACAATAATTTAGAAAACACATTATTAGAAAAATCATTTATAGACCTATCTTTATGTAAATAATTATTATCTATTCTAGTCGGAACTACTTTTTGAGTCTTCCCTATATTAGTTATGTTTTCAGCATGTCCTTCTAATGTGTCTATAGTAACATTAAAATAAATCAAAAGAGCAAGTATGCTCCATAGAAGCATTAGTAATCCTGTACAACAACAACACATTTTACACCATCTTTTCATGAATGTACATCTACCTTTGCTACTATCTATGTTAGCCATCTTTGTTAAATTGGACCGTGCCTTTTGACTTAGCCTCTTTTAATTCACAACTAGTTTTCTATCCCAGAGCTCTAAGCTCCTACTTGGTTCTACCAGTATCTATCTTTCAACTTAATTTATTATTTTCCATCAATAGCTTCCAGGACTTATTCAGTTTGGCATCTCATCGTTTTTCACTTTCCTCTCATTGTCCAAATACAGAGTACCCTGAACTTCTGTTTCTTCTTCCCCGATGTCGGACAAGATAACTCTCAGGATCTCTAATTCTTCTTCTTCTTTAGCCACTTCCAGTACAGCCTCCTCTGGATTTCCTTGACTATCTGCCTCTTCTCCTTTTTCAGGCAGAGCCACGTACGTCCATTCCGGTGACTTATACTTCTGGTTAGGTTTCCTCGTTCTTTTACATTCTTTATTCTCAGTTGTTTCTTCTTCTTTCGATTTTCCTTGGCTTGTCACTTCATTCACCTGTTCAGCTCTTGGTAAATTCACTCGTGTCAGCCGATATCTCAATTTCTTTATTTTATTTGGCCATACATCATCCTTTGCAACTCTTTTCAGTTTACCTCCTTTATTGTTCTTTTCATCTCTCCAAGCTCTTTTCCTTAGAACTCGACCTTCAGGTTTTTCGTTTTCGCTTTCTTCAGATTCTGTCTCGACTTGCTTTTTCTTTTCAACAATTTTCTTTTCCACCACTTGTTTTGTTTTCACTATTTCTGTCCCTCCTCGGGTCTCCGACACGCAATCTTCCTGCTGGCTACTTGTCCCTTCACCTAACTGGGTGTTGCAATTCCCTACACCTCCTCGGGGGTCTTCCTCAATAATCTGTCCCTCTCTCTCTGTACCTGTCCCTTGTTCACTTAAATCTGTTATTTCAGGTGGAATTTCTCTCAGTCTTTCATCTGGAATTTCTTTTTCCTGAACTTCTTTCACTGCTTCGTCATTATCCTTTCCTTTCTTCTTTCTATGTTCTTTTCTAGGGCCTTGTGTCCCTTGTTCGTTTTCAGAATCTGAACTGGTATCTGAAATCTGCAATCTTCTTCTCAGAGAGCTACTTCTGGGGACCAATTATAGATTTGGTTCTGTCTCCCCCCTTTCAGAGTTTTCTTGTGGTTTTGGCTCTTCGTTATCTGAATCAGTACTTGACTCTGATTCATCATAATATTCATTTTCTGTACTGTCCACTGGATTTGGTATTCTCAAGGTATAACTGGCATGGATCCAGTTCTTCAGTCCAGCACACTTCACAGCTGTTGTCGTGGTCAGAATGACTTGTCTTGGTTTTCCCCACCTTGGAACCAAAGAGTTTCTTCTTCTGTGGACTTTTATCCTTACCCAGTCTCCTGGGCTTAGATCATGGGCTGGCTTCTTTTCAAGGGTGGTGGCATCCGCTCCAACCTGATGAAACACAGAATGAATTGCGTCAGCCAGGTTTTTACAGTATTCCAATACCATGTCATCAGTTATAGTCATCAGCTTGTTGACGGGTATAAACACATGTCTCATGGCGCGTCCCATGATGATTTCATGAGGACTTAACCCTGTAGTTCTGTCTGGAATTGACCTAATGGTCATGAGTACTAGAGGCAAGACATCAGGCCATTTCATACCTGTGGCCAAACACATTTTCCCAATTCTATTTTTGATCGTACCATTCATCTGTTCAACCACACCAGAAGCCTCTGGTCGGTAGGCACAATGTAGTTTTTGTTGTACATTCAATGCTTCACTAATCAATTTTACAATTTCATTATGAAAATGTCCTCCTCTGTCTGATTCAAGGGTCACTGGGAACCCGAACCTGGGGATGAATTCTCTCAAAAGTAGTTTTGCTACTGTCATCCCATCATTTCTCCTTGTTGGAAATGCTTCCACCCACCTAGAAAATAGGCAGACTATAACCAAAACATATCTCAATCTGTTACAAGGTGGCATTTCAATGAAATCTACTTGCATTCTGGTAAAAGGCCCTCCTTCTCGGCCTATTGTCCCTAGACTCACTACTGTCTTCCTGGCAGGATTATACTGCTGACATATTAAGCATCTCTGACATAGACTTTCTGCTACAAGTCTGAATTTTGGATTGTACCAGGTCTGCTTAAATGACCTGATCATAGCATCTCTCCCTATGTGTCCCTGGCCATGATACATCCGTGCCATGGTAGACATCATGCTATCAGGCATAACTGGTCTTCCATCTCGATAGACCCACACATGATCCTTCTCACTTGGTGCACATCCTGCTTTTATCCACTGCTTCATTTCTTCATCACCTGCCTCTTCCTGCAATTGTCTCACTTCTTCCCAAGTTCCCATAATGTTAGTGAACATCAAGGAGCAAGAAAACATTTCCCTTTCCTTAGCGCGATTGACAGAATTTTGATTGCGTGCACAATATTGTGCCATGTCATTGGCGTATCGATTTCCAGTAGTGATATAATCACTACCTTGACTATGGGCAGCACATTTCACCACAGCCAATTATCTGGGCAGCTGTATCGCCTCAAGCAACTTTCCAACCACTTCAACATTCTTAATGGGAGTTCCACTTGAGGTCAGGAAACCTTTTTGTAGCCAGAGTTGGCCAAAGTCATGGACCACTTCGAAGCCATACTGGCTGTCAGTTATCACAGTCACTCTCACATTTTTCCCAATCTTGCATGCTCTAGTTAGGGCCATTAGTTCTGCTACTTGGGCTGATTATACTCCTTTCAAATAGGATGCTTCCAGTACTGCTGCGACTGTGCACACCGCATATGCCGCACTCAGCACACCTTCTTCTGTTCTCAAACATGACCCATCAACGAACATCACAAAATCACTTTCTGGCAAAGGTACATCTTTTATATCTGGACGTCGTTTTGTACAAAAATCAAGTACATCCAGACAATCATGATCTGCTTCATCTCTCACTTCCACATTCTCAGCATCAGGCAACAAAGTTGCAGGATTCACATTTTGACATCTTGCAAGACTCACATTGGTTGCACCTACTATGACCTTTTCATACTTAGTCAGCCGACTGTGTGTCATATACTGAGTACGACTCCTTGTTAAGAGAATCGCCACATCATGAGGTACAAACACTTTCAATGGATATCCCATCACAATTCCTTCACTCTGCTCCAAACTTCGGCATGTTGCAGCTACCGCTTTCAAACATCCAGGTAAAGCTACAGCCACTGGATCAAGCATTGATGAATAATACGCAATTGGTCTTCTCACTTTTCCATGCTTCTGTATCAACACAGAAAGTGCACATCCATTTCTCTCACTGCAATACAACTCAAACTCTTTCTCATAGTCAGGCATACCTAATGCAGGTGCTTCACACAAACCATCTTTCAATTTCTTGAATGCTGCCAATTCTTCCTTATTTAATTCAATGGGATCTTTTACATCACTTATTGTCAGTCGTACCAAAGGTTTTGCAATCAAGGAAAAATTTCCTATCCACTGACGACAGTATCCAACCATTCCCAAGAACATTCTCACCTCTCTCTGAGTCATGGGAGCTCTCATTCCTTTTATGATTCTGATCCTGTCTATTGTTACTTTTCTCAGTCCTTTCTCAATGTTATGCCCTAGATACTGTACTTCCTTTTTGCAAAACTGTAATTTTGATGGTGACACCTTTAGTCCTCCATCTGCCAAGTGATTTAACAATGCTATAGTGTCTACCTCACAAGCTTCACGTGTTTTTGACGCCACAAGGAGGTCGTCGATATACTGAACTAGTACTGAACTTTCGGGCATTTCTAGACTCTCCAAAGATTTCTTTAACAGCTGATTAAAGATTGAGGGGCTTTCTGTATACCCCTGTGGAATTCGGCACCATGCCAAAATACGCTCGCCAAAACGAAATGCAAACATTTGCTGACTGTCACGGTGCAATGGGATAGAAAAGAAAGCATGGCACAGATCAATCACTGTGTACCATTCTGCATCATGGGGAATCTGATATAAAATCACTGATGGATTTGGTACAATCGGACAACATGATGCCACGATTTTATTCACCTTTCTCAGATCTTGCACTATTCTGAACTTTCCATTAGGCTTGTTTAGTCCCATTATTGGTGAATTACATGAACTACTCATTATTTCTCTCAGGATCCCTTGCCTGATCATTTTCTCAATTACGGGAGTTACTCCTTCAATTATCTCGGGTGTCAATCTATATTGCGGGACATTTGGGTATGTTACTCCTTCCTTTACGGTTATTTTTATTGGATCCACATTTCTCATTAGTCCTACATCTTCTCCAGTGAAATCCCAAACTTCCGCCTTTACAGTCTGTTTCAATTCTTTTGGTAATTTGTCGGGTTAAATACAGCATAAGTTTCAGTAACCTCATTTTGTCTGTTAGCTATGGTCATTTTATACAGTACATCTTCATCTGGTGTTTCAAATGCTATTCCATCTGGAGTGCAGAATATAGTGCAATTCATTTTACACAGCAGGTCCCTTCCTAACAAATTTACAGGACTTGTGTCGCACACGACAAAGAGGTGCATTTATGAAAATTTCCCTATACTAACTTTCACTGGTTCCGTAAGGTATGTTTTTATCTGTCTGTTGTATACCCCAACTACTTGGATTGTTTCATCCGAGAGAGGAAGATTCTTAACATCAGCTGATCTAACAGTTGATCGAGTAGCTCCGGTGTCCACTAGGAAAGTAATATTTTCATCATTAACCTTTCCATCTACAAATGGTCCTGTCTGGTCTACTTCTAGAGTTGCGCCAAGTACGCACTCCTCTTCTTCCCTTCGGCACCGTCAATAGCTTTCTTCTGAATCACTTTCATCGCGTTGCAGCCAATACTGCGAAACAGCACGAGCGCGTGGCAGCTTATTTACCTGTTCTTCATTGTAGAATCCCGATTCATTACTATACTTCTGAGAGTTTCTGTTCTTCGGAAAAGGCGGTTTTGGCACCTGATTCTGTGGGGTAACAACCTGCTGCTGTTGCTGTAGTTGACCACTCACCTCATTCTGCACCTGTGGATTCAATGATGGATTTTCATTGTTAGTACTCGGAGGGAATTTACACTCGGATTTCCAATGCCCTAACCTACCGCAATTGTGGCATGGGAACTTCTTTTTAGCTTCTTCTATATTAAAATTCCCTTTTCCTGGGCCAAATTTCTGTCTCATCCCTGTATTATTTGTTTGTTCTACCAATTGAGCCTCCTGCCTTTCCGCTACTTTTACCTGTGCCCACATGGCCTTTTCTTTCAATTTTCGCTGTTTTGCCTCAATCTCATCACTAAAGTATTTAGCATGTCTTAATACCTCATCTATTTTCTTATTTTGCCAATCAACAGTATGCTGTTTAATCATGTCACCAATTTCTGGACGTAAACCATATACAAATCTGTATACAAAATGACTCAAATCCTTTTCACTCAGGTTCTCGTCTCCATTGAACTGTTTAAAAGCTAAAATCAGCCTTTCATAATATGCATGTACTGACTCTTTTCCATCCTGATGTGTTCGATCAATTTTTACCCAATCTGTCTCTTTAGGGGGCACTTTGTTTTTCAAAAATACCATAACCTGTTCATATTTCTTCATTACCTCAGGGTCTGGAGCTCCTGTTTTAGGATCCCTAGGGTATTCTTGAGTTGGCCAGTTTATCATAAGTTTGCACTCTGTCCACAAGTCTGCTGGTACTATTATGTCAAATAGACTATTCAAATCAATCCATAATACTTTTGACAATTTCACAAATCTGTCTGCCTGCCTGTACCACTCGACGGGCTTCTCACGCAGTCGAGAGAAATCATTCGTAAAAGACAAAATGTTCTGTCTTGTCCATGGGACATGCACATATCCTTCTCCAGGAATCTCTCTCATAGGGTACTCTGTCACTACCTTTTCTTTTTCTCTTACAGGGAATGCTGAAAATGTCTTCTCTGAAGCATCATCACGTTTTCTATACCATCTGCTTCTCCATTTATCCACATCTCCCCATTTTCTCAATAGAACAATTATGTCCTTAATCTGTCCTATCCGTCCTGTTGTATTCTCAATATCTTTTTTAGTAAAATCAATTCGATAGGGTTTTTGCAAAGCTTTTACCTTCTCAATGTCTATTCCCATTTCATTTGCTACCTCTTCTAACCTTTCATGTAGGTTTTTCGCTCTCCATGTCGCACTTTTACATAAGAATAGTAATTCCTCATCCTGGTAATTTTTTAATTTTTCTGTGGGTATAGTCCCTACGATTAATTCTTCCAATACCATTCGTAACTTGGCCACATCAATTGATTGGGATTCCTTTTCTTTTCTCTGCAAGCTTCTTAACCACTCACTTAGTTCATCTGTAGACGGTCCTACTGGGTTCTCTATACTACCTTGTTCTGAAATCTTTTGTGGTTCCAAAATTGATTCCACTGTCATTCTACTTCTTTCCGGGGTGTTCTGATTTATAAATGGATTGTTTGAAACACATGGTTCAATCATACTCATTGTCTGTCTCCATGGATTCTCATTTTGGCTCAATTGTGGCTGTTCAACCTGTTTATAATTTGTATAAGGTACTGTTAAGCAATGTTTGCTATCCCTTTGTTTTTCGAAAATGGGCATTACTGGACCTATTGTCACTGGAACTGTTACAGCTTCTAGATTCTTAGTTAATTCCCTTATCTTCTCTGTCAATTCTAATGTGGTTTTTGCCAATTCTGCTGAATTCTCCCCATTTGTTCTATTTTCTGCCTCTCTAAAAGAATTACTCGTCTCTAAATCTTGCGACATTGGTTCTTTCTTAATAATCCGCAATGTTTCTCTCATTGGGGCATCTGGGTTTAGTGCTTCTGGTTCTGGTCGATACGGTGGTGGATTTTTATAGAACATGTCATCAAGAACATCATCTTCCGATTCATTCGCTCCGCACCTTCTCGACTCAACATTATGTCTCTTTTCTACACACTTTCGTCCTTCATTTTCTCCTGTAGTTCTTATGGGGAACAAACCTTCAGTCATACTTGCTTCCCGCCATCTTCTCATTCGATCATCATGCGTTTCATGCCCGTATGATCTACCAAACATGTAACTATATCCTCCACCATTTCTTTGTCTCTCTCGCTCATGCATTTCGTCTTCCCACTCCGTCAGAGCCTCAAACTGTGTTGGTCTAGGTCTTGGTTCTAATTTCATCATTTTCTCCCTCAAATTTCTCAAAACAGCCAAATTAAATGAACCATGTTCTGGAAAAGCTAATACTCCATCATCCACTGTATATTTTACCCAGTTATCTAACCAGATACAGGTATGATATCCATATTTCGCAACCATAAAGGATGCGGGGGTTTTCGGTGGAGGAAGTAACTGTCCTTCCCTAGTTTTGACCAGTTTATCCTTCTTAAACCACTTCTTAATTTTGCTAAACCAGCTCTTTTTCTCCTTTTCTGGTGGTTCGTAATAAATTTTTATGTCTTTCGTGTACCGCTAGTTACTTTATAACTGTACCGCTATTCTGTCCAATCCCAGCGCGACTTACACTAACGCACCAATCCGGAGCGTCTACGTCACCTCTATAGTTTTCCAATCCCTGCACGACTCACACTAACGCACCAATAAGGAGCGTCTATGTCACCCTGTATTTCTCCACTCCTAGCGCGGCATACACCAATGCACCAATCCGGAGCGTCTTACTGTTCTGACCGACTGTCCAATCCCAGCGCGGTCGTTCCGACGTCAGCAGCCGCTGCGGCAGCTCCTGCTCCTGCTACTGACCCCTCCTTTACAAAACCGCTCAGTAAGTTTTTGTTTCAATTTCTACAATTCTATTAGTAACAACATAGAAACATCTCCATTGTCCGCTTCGCTAACCAAAGAATAGTAAAGACCTTTCTCACGACAATTCCGTCTTTCCCGAGAGCAGCGCTTACCTCTGCCCTACTACGGAATCGTTACTTCCGTTGCTAAAGTAGCACATCCCTCCACCTTACCCTTCTAGCAAGCATCAACCAACCGCTTCTCTAGAATTAAGACACCTAGTTGGAGACCCAATGCTCCTGAGAAATAAAATTAGAGTTTCACCATTAATCGGAATGCTTTTTCATACACACACTGTTATACGGAAAACTGTAGTACATTCACACAGAATCCTGTCTTTCCCTAGAACAGCGAACAGCCTGTCCTACTACAGAATTATGACAAATGTTAACAAAGCAGCGCTTCCCTCTACTTTGTCCTTCTAGCAAGCTCAGAGAATACCTATTACCTTTCTAGTGATAAGCGTTATCGGAATGCCAGTTGGATCCCTGGTACCTAAGACCAGAATTTCACAGGTAGACTTCGCTATCATACACACTTCTCTCACACAGAAAATGTCTTCTAATGGCAACACCCTGCGATGTCACCGAATCGAACCCAGACCTTGCGTCGTGCAACTTCAATCGTTACACGTTTTTCCCTGTGTACCTACAGGGCAACAACAATTCCGTCTTTCCCGAGAGCAGCGCTTACCTCTGCTCTACTACGGAACCGTTACAAACTTCCGACTTCCTACATCCCAGAAGCCGTACCAACAACATTAAACTCAACGCAACTCAACATAGAGTGTTAGTAAATAAATCAATACCAATCAATAATCAATAAGCTATATACAAGCAATAATCATCAAACCAAAACAATAACAAACCATCATCCTGCTACCAGAAAAACTGCTGCAGCATGGAATGCAAATCCCTCTATCCGTCACAGACCAATGATATCACAAACACACACTCATTCAATACATTCGCTGGTGGGGCCCATAACACCAACATACACTCTCCATCAATCTGTGTTTCCAGGAGGCGATTATCTTCCAAACGCTGTTATGAAAGGAAATACTCTTTATACCCTAATGAGAAAACACATCTACAGTACCTTTCGTAGCTCATTTAGGCCTTAAATGCAACCTTGGGTATTCCTCTCATAATTTTGGCGGTGGATCTGCTAGTCGCTGGTTTAAATGAATTTCTAATTCTTAATCATTTCAGTATAATACATTTTCTATAAATAAACAACCCAACTCTTTTAGTGATTAATCCAAATATCTTTATCTAATAAATGCAAGTTAGGCCATTCTTTTATTCAAATCACCAATCGTCATATTTACCTATTCTGGCTAATTGTCGTCTTCTAAGTCAGAATTTGGTCATCAGTTCAGTCTGTCAAAGATCCAGGGAAACAGCTGTCCTGCAGTGTCACCGTCCTCTCCGTCAGCATAACGTCAGGAAATAGGAAACGAGCCATGTCACCTCTCTATTCTACCATAATTTATAGTCAAATCGATGTTACAAGTATCAAAATTTTGACATCCGAGTTCGCTGATTGGTCAATCGGGGATCATCCTTCTGGTTTCACACGAAAATGTCTATTGCGATATGACCTTTGTCAGTTCCGGTTCACATAACAGTCTTTGCTTTAAAAGTATGGCAGAGTGGCCAGACTGTCCTTGGATGGTACATGTTCTTCTGGGGTCAGGTCCAGGCCACAGTTGCTAGCAGTGACGCATGCGCACTTCACCCAGAGCCTCATGAAATGGAGTCGGTTCGTCAGGTATGGAAGTCAGCCATTTTGTGGCCACTCCGAATGGTCAACTTAAGCAAAGAAACACAAAAACGTAATTAATACATAGAAATGGCTATTTAAATGTTATTCCCTCACTAATACCCATATGTGTGTGTATTCATCTAGCAAAAAGCAACACTTAATGCGGGTTATACTCACTAAATAAAGCACAAAATACAATTACATCACTCAAAGCAACATATATCATGCAATTTTCTAATTGTCTATCACTAATATGCGTACATAATTTAGTTCACGTATTAATTAGGCCATGCAAATGCAAATCCCACGTGTAATTCATATATTAGTAAGGTTGGTAAGTATTTTCCACATCACTCCAATCCATTATTTCGATTATAATTAATTAATTAATCTAATTAGTATAAACATGCAAAATGGGGGGTATACAAACATTTTTAGAATTACCCGCTCCAGCACTCATTCTGGATAATAACCCGGAGTTTTGGGGGAATTAAACATTGTCCTGATAATCTGGGCCCGGTTCCTGCCTCTGTCCCTAAAGTCAAAAACCTGGGTTTTATCATTGATAAAAGGTTCTCCCTTAAGCCTCAGGTCTCCAGGGTAGCAGCATCTTGCTTTGCTACTCTTAGGTGGATCAAAAATATCCTCTGGTTAATTCCACCCCCAGCTCAGAGAACGGTTCTGCAGGATTTGGTGATATTCAGGCTGGACTACGGCAATGTGCTGTACCTGGGCGCTGACAAAGCCTCAATACAGCGCTTACAGGTCATTCAAAATGCTGCTGCTCGCCTTCTTTTCCATCTGTTTAGATATACTTCTGTGACTTCTCTGCTCCACCAACTCCACTGGCTTGGTGTTAACATGCATATTGAGTTCAAGGCCCTATGTTATATGTTTTATGTCAAATGAGGCCTTGCCCCTTCTTATATTCAAAGTCTGGTTACACCCTATGTGCCGGCTCGACAGTTGAGATCTTCCAGCCTCTCACTGTTTTCAGTTCCCAGATTTCAACTTGTCCGTACGAGGGGTAGTTCCTTTGCCTGTCTTGGCCCCAGGCTTTGGAATTCTCTTCCAATTTCCCTTAGGAACTGTCAATCCCTGTTATCTTTTTTGTAAAGGCTTAAAGACGTTTCTGTTTAGTGACTCGGCTTGATCTCTGTGTTCCCTTTTGCCTGTTGCTTAATTTGGTTTCTGCCTCCACATGCTCTCAGCACCGGGAAACCCTGTTGGGTAACTGCGCGCTTTACAAGTGCAATATTAAATAAATAATTTCTGATATTTATATGTTTCCCTCATCTTTATTGCTTGCTTTTCCTCGCGAGAAGGTAATGCATGGCGCCTGGGGACATTGTTGATATTGCTAAGTTAGCATGAGCTTCGCTGTCATGATGCTGTGCATGTTACTACATGATTTTGTTTTGTCAAGAATCTGTTTGTGCCTTTGACATGAGAACGGGCTGCCTTTCGCGTTCTCTGCCTTTCCTGGAGTTTAGTCTGAACACGATGTGCAAGGACGATGAACAATGCCCCTTGTTATTCTGTTCTGGTCAGTCCCTAGCACCTAGACATAACATGCTACACACAGCTGCAGTACTGAAGACTCGTGCTTTGATATTACGCTGTTGCATGTTGTTTTAACACACTTGGAGAAAGCCGTTCCATGGAGAAGATCTCCCCTGTTCCTATGATGTAAACCTTACATACAGGCTTTAATCTGCTGTCAAAGTGTGGAGATCTTCCTTTATATAAAATAAACTTCTTCTAGTCAAGGGGAGGGTGGTTAGGCCTAAATGCCCTAGTTTCCACAGTCTTTATAAAATGACTTCTCCCTTTGTATTCTTTGGAATTGTAACCATGCTAACTGTGCTGAGTGTATGCACTTTGCAGATAGTCGTGGCAGGTATTCTGTATTGTAGAGCACGATAGTTAAAATAAACATTTTGAACTATTTCAGTGACTCTGCCTATTCTCATTGTGGACAAGTACGAGTGAGTGAGTGAAAGAGTATGTCTTGCTCCCGTGATTCCTGAGAGAGTCAAGAGTGTTGTGTTCTGGGTTGTCTAATTATTTGTAGCTCTGTGATATTTGGAGGAGAATGAATGAGACACTATAGCTAGTCGGTTTGGGATTCTAGGTACTAATGTGGTAGGTTGGTACACCCCTAAACACTGAGGTCCTGTTTTCCTGTGCATAGTTCTGTGTATGTGCAGAATCCCTGCAACATGGCGCCAGCAACATTTGGTCTGGTTCTTATCTGCGAGACGCTTGAGTAGTGCGTGTGCTTGTCCACAATACCCTCACTTCTGTTTCCGGGACAGCTGTGACGGTGTAACCTCCTATATTGATGTTTTGTAAGTTCTTTCAAGCTTGAAGTTTTAAAAGGTTTCATCTTGACCCGTTATTGCGCTGCCACGCTCTAAGTTGACGTTCTTTGTTGTTCATTATGGCGGCTGCAATTTCTCCGCCTAATTGGGCTGCACTCATGGCTATTTTGACTCAAAATGGAGTCCCTAATGCTGGTTTTGCGCTCATTTAGGTAGTAGAAGCGGATGCTGCGTACCGCCTCAAAGTGTTTTATTCTTGGGTCACCTTTCTGGCGGTGGATGGAACGGATAACTTGTTTCACGAATATACGCCTATGGCCCTTCCTAATACTTATCAGCCCTATCGGGCTCTTGCGATTCTGCTTACAGCTTGGCAACACCAAATTTGGTTTAATGGCGCCCTTCCTCACCCAATAACGCCAGCCTGTTTAGGTCCTTTATCGATAGATGGGACCACATGGGCCGCGTCAGCTGATAACAGCGACGATTGCAGAACTCCGCGTGTTACATACGTCTTTAATACCCGTGCATAGAGCTGTTATACAGTTGATGTCGCGCAACTTCCAGGTGGGACCACCTGGCGTTGCTGCGCAACCTGCTGGACCTGGTGGTGTAACTATCAGTCCCGTTATGGTTAATTCAGTAAAGGGTGAAGTGACCACAGAATAAGGATGAGTTACCTTATTGACTTGCTGAAAAATTTGGACAACTGGAGGCTGTTTTTCCAAACACCTCTCCTGTGGAGAAACACAGGATATTGACTATTAGTTTGCCTAAAGACTTACTTCCCGAGGTAGCTGACTGTAACACCTGGGGCAAGGTGTTTGCAGCGGTACATTCGAAATGTTTCGGCACTCCCTCCATGACCGTGCTCGCCTCCGTGATTAAGCGTGTTCAAGATGAATACCGAGCTGAAGCGGCTGTAGAGCTGGGGATGAGACTGATGGGGGTGTTCGACGTGGTTGCCGATATGACCCTTGCCAATGGCAAGGGCGATGCAGTAAGCTTTCAAGAGGCAAATACCTTGGAGGCTGTCCCTGATGCGGACAAGCCACGCAAATAACCAAAAATTATTGCAAAGGCTTATAAGACCATAGGCCGCAATAGTTTGGGAGTTAAGCCTTTTACTCAAACGCAGACTCAATCTCAAAATCAACAAAAAGCCCTGACTGATAAAGAGGGGCGTCCGGTCTTTCCTAAAAAGAACCGAAAGAATAAAATACTGGGGCAGCAACAGCAGACGCAAGGTTTGTGTGATGGTTCACTGACACCTGAGTCTTCTGAGCGTACTTATGACTTGCACAACTGCGCGAAAATTAAGTCTCCTGATAGATTTCAAGTCCCTAATCAGGGTTCTCCTCATTATTCACAGGACACATCTGGCTCTCAAGTCGGAGGAGGGGAACGCCAAGATCGTGGCAAAAGTCTACCTGCGCCACAGGGACGTGATCAGCCTCGACAGTTTGAAGTCAAGGGAAAACAAGAGGATCTACCTTGTTTTCGACCCCCGTTTCAAAAGAAAATAGTTGCCGCTTTAACAGCGACTCCTGGATTGGACATGGGCAGTGACTCTGCTCGACAGCGCAGCGGAGGTTACCATAGTGCGGGAGGCTCTGCGTCCCTGTATGGAGACGACAGCAACTGATACATTTTACAGTAGAGACTGCAGACACCCGGGTTGCCCCCCCGGATTGGCTCTATGAAATTATTTTTCAAATTGAAGGTGATATACCTTTTCCAATAAAGGCAGTTTTCTGGGAGAATCTAACCTCATCGTATGACATTTTGTTAGCGGAGGCAGATTGGCCTCCACCCTTTGTGTTAGCCGCTTCCAGAGGGGAGGACGTGATACTTCCAAGTTTTTCGCGTTCCGTCCCTGAGGAACATGCAAAGGCTTTCGCAGCTGAGTGTGCTTTGGCCCTTGCCCCGGTGGTGTATCGTAATCAGGTGGGTTGGGATGTTGATTCACTGGCTCATGAAATATCTTTACGCTCTATGAAACAGGCACAACCGCAATATCCAATCAGACGTGAAGCAAAGGCTTCTGTTTGTGATATTTTAACACGGTTGCAGTATCAAGGAGTGATTGAATCATGTAAATCACCGATGAATAATCCTCTCTTTACGGTATCAAAACCTGATGGTTCATATCGGATTGGATTGGATTACCGAAATTTGAACAGACATTGTCGCACTTTGCAGTGCAGAACACTCACAGCTCTGCGCTGGTGAACAATCTTGTCCGTTAAAAATACAAAACTGCTCTTGATATTTCTAATGGTTTCTACAGTCACAATCTCGCTCCTGAGAGCCGTGATTTAACAGCATTCACTGCCATCGGGAATGAGAAAAAATATACACGATTGCCTAAGGGGTATAAGAATAGCCCCGGGGCATTTGCGGCACGTATTGTGTCTTTGTTGAACGACATAGACCCTTATGCGTTCTCGTACATAGATGACATTTATCTGACAGACGACGAGCTTATGCCACATCTTGTCCGATGCGACAGGATTATCTTGTCCTTTGCCGACTATGGATATAAATGCAATTTTGCAAAATCGCACATCCCCCATTTGGAGGTACTCTTTTTGGGCTATGAGCTCAATAATGAAGGGAAGGGCATATCCCCACACTTCTTGGAGAAATGTGCACAATTGCAACCCTCTTCTACACTGAAGAAACTTCAGTCCTTGCTGGGATTTTTGAATTTCTGGAGGACATACATTCCCGATTATGCCCAGCGTATCAAACCGCTTTATGCATTGATACAACCGACTTTTTCTTCTGCTAGCTGGCTTCCGGAACATACCTCTATTCTACAATCTTTGCAATCTGACTTGCTTGCAACTAACTACTTGTTGATATTGTTTCAGGGACAGTGGGTTTCACTTACTTGACGTTCAATGAGGGAGACACAATACTTATTGCATATAAATCACATTTATACACTGCTGCTGAAATGCGCTTTTCAACTGTTGAAAAGATCTTGACGGCAGTACAGATGTCGACACTGAAAGAACGCTCACTAGCGCAAGGCAAACACATTCTTATAGTCACGCCCTTGCCTGCTTTGGAAGCCGTGACTAAGGCGAGTGTACCTAACTCGAAAGCACTGCATCCCCGTTGGATACAATGGGCTACATCTTTGACATTGGCTGATGTCACGCTTATCTTTGATCCTGCACTTCAGACACAGGAGTTTTTACAGTATGAACACGTTCATCCTCCTCCTTTGTCTTTGCTACCTCTACATGAGTACGCCTGCATCATTTATACCGATGGCTCGGCTCAACCGGCCACGGTTTCCAAACATGCTTATTCTGCGGCTTGCGCAATTGTTGCTGGCTCGATTGTTAATAGAGAGTTTAAGTCTTCCATTGTGCACACTCAGGCACTTGGAGACTGTACGGAACAGTTGGCGGAGCTGCGTACTCTTGTTCTTGCTCTCGAGTTTGCTGATCCAAATGTGAATACTCTTATTGTGTGCGATTCTTATTATTGTGTCCAGTCTTTTAAAGACAACTTATTCTTTTGGTCTCGGAATGACTACCGTGACTCTAAACGCAGCGCAATTAAGCATAAAACGCATTGGGGTCAAGTGGCAGATCCTTAACAACGTCTGTCCCTCACACATGTTATACATACTCTTGGCCATCAGCGTGTGGGAGCACATGCTCTTGGTAATTCTTTGGCTGATGAAGTGGCCAAGTCTGCAGTAGCCACGTGTTCCGTAGCAGCAGTTACAAGATCCATGACTAAAATAGATAATTTTCTCGGTAGCGGAAATGGACTCTGCTGTTTGGTTAATTAATGGGGTTATCTCTCTCCCTTTTTCACTATTTCAATTTAAATCATGCATGCAACATTTTCCAATTGGCCGTTTTGAAGCACTGGGTAGTGCATTTCTACATGAATTGTGGTCCCTACCTTTCTGTTACAGATGTCAGAGGGAGAGTAAGGAAGTTTTTCTCACAGGGGAGGACTGCTATTCCACAGTAGAACATTCTCTGGTTTGCAAACACGTTAAGTTGCATAGCGCTTGTAATGTGTCAGCGCCCAATCTTGCTTGTTTTTTTAAAGGGACCCCAGTTCCGTCAATAATTTCGGCTTTTACTTTGCTTACAAATGGCAGTTATCTTATTTTGAACAACCAAGACTGCTGTGGTTTACGGGCAGGAGTCCCGTATTTAGTAACAGTTTCCTAGCGCGTAACTGGTTGTAGCAATGTGCTTTTTCCACCCCCGCTTGGGAGTCTGGATAGTTCAATTTGGCCTTCCATTCCGACTTTGAAAATAGATTTCAACAAGTTGAGCAGGCTCAAAGCGCTATTATTCCAAAAGGAGGTGGCTTTCACTTTGGCCCGAGAGACCTTCGAGTTACAGGTGGTTAGGACTTCTAGTGAGATACAGTCCCTTATGAACACTAACCTCCCACAACATTTTGGGGAGATTATATACCAAAAATTTAATGCGTCGGACACTAAAGACCTTGCACATTTTTTTAAACTTGTGGGATCTGGCCTTGTGACTTCTTTTCAGACGATATTTTGAGTAATACCAGCATTCATTCTATTTTTTTCTTGCGTCTTCAAAGTTTCCGCTAAGTATTGGCATTAGGTGCTGGAATCCTGCTTCTCCTGTTCCTGCTGTGTAATGGTCTGCTCATCTTGTAGTAATGCACAGGCCAAGCCAATTGCAGCTGTACCGTGATCGCATTCAACAAGTTTTTGGATGCTTGCCATTAGCAATGCTTGGCATCAGCTATGGATTAACTTTTCGCTTTGCCTACTTTACTTGCGTGGAACCAGTGTTTTACTTTCAGCGATGCCCCTTCTATTGGGCAATGGATATATGCCTCTCCAACACGTGATGTCCAGTCCCGGATTTCAACCAGTTGATGGATGGCCGTATGGCGCGTGCGGCTGCACTTGGAGTGTTGGCTGAATGGGATGTCTGTGCGGATGCACAGAACATCCTGCAAAGGAGTTTCATCGAATATCACGCAAGTTGCCCACTCGTACTTCTAGAGGCATCTGAACAGGAGGAGCACGTTTGTTCCTTCGACTTACTTAATTGGTTGGCATTACTTTTTTCTACCAACGATAGGGATGATCTTTTGGAGGGAATTGCATTCCTCGGATCGCACACCTTGATGGACTTCCCACCTCCTTCATAATAACTTCTTCATAATAGCATTATTATCCCGGAGACAGCTCTCTTTCAATAAGCAATAATGACAAAATTGATAAAAACATTTTTTGCAATTTCACATTTTTGCTTGTTTGTTTGTTTTTGTCCTTTGTCTATGTCCTATGACCTTACCAAGGGGAGGGTGTTATATGGCGCCTGGGGACATTGTCGTCATTGCTAAGTTAGCATGAGCTTCGCTGCCATAATGCTGCTTTTGTGCATGTTACTACATGATTTTGTTTTTTCAAGAATCTGTTTGTGCCTTTGACATGAGAACGGGCTGCCTTTCGCGTTCTCTGCCTTTCCTGGAGTTTAGTCTGAACACAATGTGCAAGGACGATGAACAATGCCCCTTGTTATTCTGATCTGGTCAGTCCCTAGCACCTAGACATAACATGCTACACACAGCTGCAGTACTGAAGACTCGTGCTTTGATATTACGTTGTTGCATGTTGTTTTAACACACTCGGAGAAAGCCGTTCGATGGAGAAGAGCTCTGCTGTTCCTATGATGTGAACCTTACATACAGACTTTAAGGTATGGTATCTGCTGTCAAAGCCTGGAGATCTTCCTTTATATAAAATAAACTTCTTCTAGCCAAGGGGAGGGTAGTTAGTCCTAAATGCCCTAGTTTCCACAGTCTTTATAAAAGGACTTCTCCCTTTGTATTCTATGGAATTGTAACCATACAAACTGTGCTGGGTTTATGCATTTTGCTGCTAGAAGGGGCACATATACTGTATTGTAGAGCACGATAGTTAAAATAAACATTTTGAACTATTTCAGTGACTCTGCCTATTCTCATTATGGACAAGTACGAGTGAGTGAGCGAAAGAGCATGTCCTGCTCCCGCGATTCCTGAGAGAGTCGGTAGTGTTGTGTTCTGGGTTGTCTAATCATTTGTAGCTCTGTGATATTTGGAGGAGAACGAATGAGACACTATAACTAGTCGGTTTGGGATTCTGGGTACTAATGTGGTAGGTTGGTACATCCCTATTCACTGAGGTCCTCTTTTCCTGCGCATAGTTCTGTGTATGTGTAGAATCCCTGCAACAAAGGTGTTACTTGGTGGCGGAGCTTGTGAGCCGCGAAGATGGCCGCTTGAGCGAAATGCTCCGTGCCGCCACCACACTATCCTGCAAAAATCCTGCGTCTGTGCCACGCTACTAACCTGTTCTTAACAGCCGCTTGTATCGGAGGGGCTCGAGAGCAAAAAGAGCTGCCTCTGGCTCAGAGTAGACTGAAGCGGCCTGCTGCAGCCCTGCGAGCGGCCTTGAGCCCTGGCCTACAGTGAAAGAAGAGGGGCGGACCCCGACTCTGCAGCCGCGTTGCTGCCGATAGTTCCTGATACGGACTCAGTAGCTGAGACCTGGCATTGCGACGGGGGCCGACTGAAGCGAGCTTGGGGCCGCTGGAGGAGACCGCATTGGATGGATTCTGGGGCGCCGAAATCATGCCGGATTCATCGGTGGGCTGCCGAGGGGCCCAGCTGTGACGCCCGAGCTCAGACCTGCCCAGACGGTACCCCCGCGCTGGATGACATCGAGGGGTACCTGACTGCTGGAGGCGGCCCCTCTGAGGCGCACGTACACGAAGACCTGTGCAGGCTGGCAGCCTGAGGCATAGTGAGTACCCTGCAGTGCTGGGGGCTGCGGTGTAAGCGCGGCTGGAACACTGGCCATCTTGATTGTCTGTGAGCGTTGAGGAAATTTTGGATTACCTTACCTCACGCATATAAAGCTACCATGGCTCACGAACACACATCGTGAGTTTCTTATGAGACCCATTGAGAGAGAGGAAATCCTCTTGGCTCTTTCGAGCATGAAAGCGGGTAGTGCGCCCGGAGTCGATGGCCTCGCTGTTGCTTTTTATAAGGCATTCCTGGATTTACTGGTGCCACAGTTGGCTACGCTTTTTGGTGACATGTGTGTATAGGGAACTATGCCGCCCTCGATGAGAATAGCAATTATTGTTGCTCTATCCTAAAACCGGGTAAGCCCCCGGAAGAATGCGCTTCTTACCGCCCGCTCTCTCTGCTCAATGTAGATGCGAAAATATTTGCAAAGATCCTGGCTAACCGGTTGGTCCCTTTAATTCTGATCCTGGTTGCACTGGAACAGACGGGGTTTGTGCCAGGCAGAAACCTGACCTATAACTTACGCACAGTGTTTGGCGCTCTACAACACACCCGACCAAAGACACAGGCGGTAGCAGTATTTCTCGACATGGAAAAGGCTTTCCACTCCGTTGAATCGCCCTTTATGAGACAGGTTTTAACTAGGATGGGCCTAGGGCTGGTCTTCCTTCAATTATTAGGAGTTCTGTATTACGCTCCCTCAGCCAGAATTAAAATAGGTAATCTAGTGACAGACTCTATACCTATTTCCAGAGGTACGCGACAGGGCTGCCCTTTGTCTCCAATCTTATACACGCTGGTGGCCGAACCCGTAGCCTGCGCACTCAGAGAATATCATAGACACAAGGGCATTAGGTTCCCGGGCTATGAACTAATAGTGTCCACCTATTCTTACACAATTCCAATCCCACAGAACACGACACGCGCTGCTGAAAATTTTAGGAGATGACATGCTAGAACCTCCTGAGCTGCCAGCCTTGTCCTACATCATAACGGCGAAGTCGCCTTCCAGTGTCCAAAATCTACAAGCTATTCATGTCCTATAGGGAAAACCACTACACTAAAACCCGATTAGCTTCGCAGTGAGACTTGCACTATGTGGGCTTACTGCTGTTCTAGCACGAAGCGCATCTCATTAAACGGAAGACATAGATTGATTCACTTTAAGTATCTGAACAGGGTCTACTACACTCCAGAGAGATTGCATAGATACGGCTTGCGAGATGAACCGGCCTGCAAGCGATGCAATGCGCAGACAGCTGATTTCCTTCACCTGGCCTGGTCTTGTCCGGGGATATCCAACTTCTGGGATTTGGTTTTTAGGGAACTGGGACGGGTGGCTGAACTGACACTCACACCGGAGCCCGTTCTTGCCCTGCTGGGCTACTCTAAACAGATACCTAAGGGAGTGCACCGGTTAGTGAACATGGGATTGTTATTAGCCAAATGAAGGGTGGCGATCTGTTGGTCACGGGGACCGACTCCCACGATAGCCCAGTGGTCACGGGAAATGCTCTACTGTAGCACTCAAACGGAAAATTTTAGTGACCTTCTCCCGCCACGGAGCAGACCTAAACTCTTTTGGGATTTGTACAAAACTTACTTCGCAACCAAGGGGGCGGGCACAGTTGCTGCTGAAAGTGACTCACAGGAGCTGACTGGAACTACTCCTGCCATATAGATACTCAGCGTTAGCCCTAAGCCGGCATACTGGGCAGGGTACATATTGACTGTTTTCTACATGCTTACATTGAATCGGGACTGAAGTGGGAGGGATTGTTCGTGGGTGGGTGGGGTGGGGTGATGCGGATTGTTAATATGATGTCACTGGAAATAATCTATCTGCCGACCTTTTGGTACTCTGCTGTAACATTTTTGATTGCCATGTGTTATTGCTATTGCCACTTTGAAGTATTAAGTCTCATGTCTGTTTTGAATAAAAACTCAATAAACCTCTAATCAAACAAAAAACAAAGGTGTCACTCATAGTCGCTGAAATGTCACTCATAATTACACTGAAATTACGAAAATCGCACTCTGGCAGGAATCCAAGGCTCTTTAAAACTCAGTTGTTACTAACTTTCTCCACTGACTTTTAGAGAGCTTTTTACCAAGCTTCCCCATCACACGTTTGCACACGTAGTCCTTCTGCCTTGCTGGCCATAGAAAACCAGTAGGACTCCAAAAGCAGCATGCGGCCTCTCAAGGATCGGACCAGCATGCCCTCCTTGCTGCCCATTAGCCTTCCCTCCTTTCCGTCCACTAGCCTGCTTTCCTTGCCACCCACAAATTTGCCCTCCTTGCAACCCCCCAGCCTGCCCTCCTTGCCACCTACCAGCCTGCCCCCCTTGCCACCAACTAGCCTGCCCTCCTTGCTGCACACTAACCAGCCCTCCTTTTCACCCACCAGCCTGCCCTCCCTGATGCCCCCTAGCATTCCCTCATCACCACCCACCAGCCTGCCCTCCTTGCCAGCCACCAGCCTGCCCTCCTTGCCGCCCACTGGCATTCCCTCCTTTCCGTCCACCAGCCTGCCCTCCTTGCTGCCCATTTATCATCCCTCTATGCCACCCACCAGCCTGCCCTCCTTGCCTCCCACTGGCATTCCCTCCTTTCCGCCCACCAGCCTGCCCTCCTTGCACCCACCAGACTGCCCTCCATGCCGCCCACTGGCATGACCTCCTCGCCACCCACCAGCCTGCCCTCCTTGCTGCCAACTAGCCTGCCCTCCTTGCTGCCCTCTAGCCTGCTCTCCTTGCACCTACCAGTCTGCCCTCCTCGCCAGCCACCAGCTTGCCCTTCTTGCCGCCCACTAGCCTGCCCTCCTTCCGGCCCACTTGCCTGGCCTCCTTGCCGCCTACAAGCCTTCCCTCCTTGCTACCAACTAGCCTGCCCTTCTTACCACCCACTAGTCTGCCGTCCACGCCGCCCTTAGTCAGCCAGCAGAATGCCAGAAGCTGCCTTTATGTGCAGGAAAGAGTGTAAAGAGGATGCTGAGGAGGAGTGAGATGAGATATGAGATATGGGATATGCAAATGTAGAATTTCAGAAAGATATCAGGAGAAAAACGACATAAGACTCTAGCTGAGAGACTGCAGAAGAAAAGTGGTGTGTCGAGCATAAATGGAGTGAGTGAGACACTCTAAAGACCACTGCCTCTTCCACAGACCTTAGTAATGTTTAATTCATAGTCTGCTTATAATGTGTGTGTGTGTATGAATATATACACACACACATGCACAGCCCTGTGATTGCCCATTGTAGATGGCCTTGCCACTTTTATCTGTGGTCACTTGTGTGCCCCCTAAAAATCACTTCTAGAGATGCACTGTGCGTGATCCACCCGGTGCTGCAGCTTCTGCCGTGCCCCTGATACGCACCTGAAGAAGCACCGTGCGTGATCCACCCGGTGCTGGTACGCGCCTAAAGAAGCACCGTGCGTGACCCACCCTGTGCTGCAGCTCCTGCTGCTCCCCTGGTACGCACCTAAAGAAGCACCGTGCGTGACCAACTTGGTGCTGCAGCTCCTGCCGCGCCCCTGGTACACACCTAAAGAAGCACCATGTGTGATCCACCCGGTGCTGCAGCTTCTGCCGTGCCCCTGAAGAAGCACCGTGCGTGATCCACCCGGTGCTGGTACGCACCTAAAGAAGCACTGTGCGTGACCCACCCTGTGCTGCAGCTCCTGCCGTGCCCCTGATGCGCACCTAAAGCAGCACCGTGCGTGACCCACCCGGTGCTGCTGCTCCTGCCGTGCCCCTGATACGCACCTAAAGAAGCACCGTGCGTGACCCACCTGGTGCTGCAGCTCCTCCAGTGCTCCTGATTCGCACCTAAAGAAGCACCGTGCGTGACCCACCCGGTGCTGCAGCTCCTGCCGCGCACCTGGTACGCAGCTAAAGAAGCACCGTGCGTGACCCACCCGGTGCTGCAGATCCTGCCGAGCCCCCTGGTACGCACCTAAAGAAGCACCGTGCGTTACCCACCCGGTGCTGCAGCTCCTGCCGCGCCCCTGGTACGCACCTAAAGAAGCACCGTGCGTGACCCACCCGGTGCTGCAGCTCCTGCCGCGCCCCTGATACGCAGCTAAAGCAGCACCGTGCGTGACCCACCCGGTGCTGCAGCTCCTGCCGCGCCCCTGGTACGCAGCTAAAGAAGCACCGTGCGTGACCCACCCTGTGCTGCAGCTCCTGCCGCGCCCCTGATACGCAGCTAAAGCAGCACCGTGCGTGACCCACCCGGTGCTGCAGCTCCTGCCGTGCCCCTGATACGCAGCTAAAGAAGCACCGTGCGTGACCCACCCTGTGTTGTAGCTCCTGCTGCGCCCCTGGTACGCACCTAAAGAAGCACCGTGCGTGACCCACCCGGTGCTGCAGCTCCTGCCGCGCCCCTGATACGCAGCTAAAGCAGCACCGTGCGTGTCCCACCCAGTGCTGCAGCTCCTGCCGCGCCCCTGATACACAGCTAAAGCAGCACCGTGCGTGACCCACCCGGTGCTGCAGCTCCTGCCGTGCCCCTGATACGCAGCTAAAGCAGCACCGTGCGTGACCCACCCGGTGCTGCAGCTCCTGCCGTGCCCCTGATACGCAGCTAAAGAAGCACCGTGCGTGACCCACCCTGTGTTGTAGCTCCTCCCGTGCCCCTGGTATGCAGCTAAAGCAGCACCGTGCGTGACCCACCCGGTGCTGCAGCTCCTGCCGTGCCCCTGATACGCAGCTAAAGAAGCACCGTGCGTGACCCACCCTGTGCTGCAGCTCCTGCCGCGCCCCTGATACGCAGCTAAAGCAGCACCGTGCGTGACCCACCCGGTGCTGCAGCTCCTGCCGTGCCCCTGATACGCAGCTAAAGCAGCACCGTGCGTGACCCACCCGGTGCTGCAGCTCCTGCCGTGCCCCTGATACGCAGCTAAAGAAGCACCGTGCGTGACCCACCCGGTGCTGCAGCTCCTGCTGAGCCCCTGGTACGCACCTAAAGAAGCACCGTGCGTGACCCGCCTGGTGCTGCAGCTCCTGCCGCGCCCCTGATAGGCACCTAAAGAAGCACCGTGTGTGACCCACCCTGTGCTGCAGCTCCTGCCGAGCCCCCTGGTACGCACCTAAAGAAGCACCGTGTGTGACCTACCCAGTGCTGCAGCTCCTGCCGCGCCCCTGGTACGCAGCTAAAGAAGCACCGTGCATGACCCACCCTGTGTTGCAGCTCCTGCCGTGCCCCTGGTACGCACCTAAAGAAGCACCGTGTGTGACCCACCCAGTGCTGCAGCTCCTGCCGAGCCCCCTGGCATGCACCTAAAGAAGCACCATGCGTGACCCACCCGGTGCTGCAGCTCCTGCCGCGCCCCTGGTACGCACCTAAAGAAGCACCGTGCGGTATCCACCCGGTGCTGCAGCTCCTGCCGAGCCCCTGGTACGCACCTAAAGAAGCACCGTGTGTGACCCACCCGGTGCTGCAGCTCCTGCCGAGCCCCCTGGCACGCACCTAAAGAAGCACCGTGCGTGACCCACCCGGTGCTGCAGCACCTGCCGTACCCCTGGTACGCACCTAAAAAAGCACCGTGTGTGACCCACCCGGTGCTGCAGCTCCTGCCGCGCCCCTGGTACGCACCTAAAGAAGCACCGTGCGTGACCCACCCGGTGCTGCAGCTCCTGCCGAGCCCCCTGGCACGCACCTAAAGAAGCACCGTGCGTGACCCACCCGGTGCTGCAGCTCCTGCCGCGCCCCTGGTACGCACCTAAAGAAGCACCGTGCGTGATCCACCCGGTGCTGCAGCTCCTGCCGAGCCCCCTGGTACGCACCTAAAGAAGCACCGTGCGTGACCCACCCGGTGCTGCAGCTCCTGCCGAGCCCCCTGGTACGCACCTAAAGAAGCACCGTGCGTTACCCACCCGGTGCTGCAGCTCCTGCCGCGCCCCTGGTACGCACCTAAAGAAGCACCGTGCGTGACCCACCCGGTGCTGCAGCTCCTGCCGAGCCCCCTGGTACGCACCTAAAGAAGCACCGTGCGTGACCCACCCGGTGCTGCAGCTCCTGCCGCGCCCCTGGTACGCACCTAAAGAAGCACCGTGTGTGACCCACCCGGTGCTGCAGCTCCTGCCGAGCCCCCTGGTACGCACCTAAAGAAGCACCGTGCGTGACCCACCCGGTGCTGCAGCTCCTGCTGCGCCCCTGGTACGCACCTAAAGAAGCACCGTGCGTGACCCACCCGGTGCTGCAGCTCCTGCCCGCCTCTGATAGACACATATAATATATTTGTTGCTCACAGAGATCTGTAGCTGAGACCTGGTGTCGGTCCATCGGTCGTGAGATGTACCAGACCATTGTTCATGAAAGGGAAAGTCTGATTCTCCCGGTCCTTGTTCAGATGAGCCAGTTCCAGACAAAGTGAACACAGGATGTTCCAGGCCCCATGGGAAGAAGAGTACTTTTTGTAGAATGTCCAAACAAGAATGCTATGTTTTTCCTTTTCAAAGAGAAAGTGAGTCTTCTTAAAATATATAACCTAGAACAGCACTATAAACCCTGACACTCAGACTATACTGAGAAATTCCCACTGAAATCAAACCGGTATTAGGCAAAAATAGCGTTGTTAAAGCCGCCTCCTCTTTTCCAGCAGCAGCTCTTCCTTCGTCAGATGAAATAATCTGAAGCTGTTACAAAACCATCGTTCAAAATATGCTGCTTGCTGGCCAAACATAAGAAACCATTCACAGGGGCAGAGCTGTCTGAAGCTGTTACAGAACCATCGTTCGAAATATGCTGCGTGCTGGCCAAACATAAGAAACCATTTACAGGGGCGAAATGTGTCCTCTCTGCAGCAGAATGCAATCTGAAACTTATAGTAGGAATGAAATGGGTGCATTGCAGCTGCCAGGTTCCACTTCTGCATCAAGAATAGCGGCAAAGGGCAAGAACATCCAAGAGCAGGTGATCAAAGCAGTCGTCCTCCATGAACTCCATGGATGGGTTTTATAGCGCAGACTCGAACCGGAGGTATCGGAGTGCTCTGCGCCAGTTACATTACAAAAGGACACATTTTAGGCACTGGGAGATTAAATGATTTGCCATTATAACAGGATGTTGAGCCATCACCGAGACTCGAACCTGATTCCCCAGTTTCAAAACCATCAGCTCTGGCCTTTACACCACATCCTCCCCACCAGAGATATAGGCGATGTGGTCCAGTTATTAGTTTGGGGGTGGTGTTTGAAGCCATCAATTAATCCAAAAGAAGAGCTCCTGGGCCTTTTTGCCACTGCGATGGCACCGAAGAGGAGAAGATATACTGAACAGCATCTGCAACGTCTTTGAAATGCATCACATGACAACAAACAATGCGAGAGGCGTTGCATCTCTGATTAAAAAGAAGCTCACAGGACACACCATCATGGCCTGCCACTGCATCATCCTTCAAGAATTTCCGGGGGCAAAATTGAAGCAAGGACAACTGGATAATGTCCTAAAACGTGCTCATTTTATCCATGCAAAAGCCCTTAGAGAAGTTTGAAAGCACTGCTGCAGGATTCTGAAACTAGATGTACAGACCTCTTGCAGCACATTGAAGTACAAAGGATAAGCAAAGGGGAAGTTCTGGAGTGGTTCATAGCTTTGTTTCCTGAAATTGAACACTTTGTAAACAATCCTCGTCAATTCTTCCCAGAAACGAAGGATGTGAAATGGCTCGCTGGGGCTCCATTTTCATCTGGATATATTAGGCCACCTCAGTGCTCTCGATGTGGCGCTGCGAGGCAGACGCCAGCTTGTGTTCTCTGTGATGAATGCTGTTCATTCATTTGAAAGTAAGCTCGTCCTATTCAAAGAGCACCTGGAAGATGCTGGTTTCACGCACTTTCCAAAACTGTTGGCTGTAACTCAAAGGGCTGCAAATTCTCAAGAAATGGTGTTAAAACTAAAGCTTGCTGCATGTCTTGAGGGAGTTTTTGGGTGGATTTTCTTAATTCCGGAGCCCTTACCCCTTCCCATGTGAGTGAAAGAAATCTTGAAGTTATTGAAGTTATTGGCTATGAAATGGCACAAGCAGAAACAGAGCTGGTTGACATGCAGTACAGTTCAGTTCTCAAAGCATCTTTTTTGGAGCGGGCACCAGAAGAATTCTGGAAAATTTACAGTTGATAAATTTCCTCTCCATTTTACACTGGCACAGAAAGTAATTTGCATGTTTGGGTCAACATATCAATGTGAAAGTTAATTTTCCACAATGGGTGTGCTGAAGAATAAACTCGCAAATAAACTTACTGGCTTTGATTCGGCTCAGCTCTTGAAGCTTGCACTCTCCAACAAAGTTCTGAATTACTGGGCATTAATAGGAGACATTAAATGTAAAATAGATTACAGTTACAAGGGTAGCAGTGTCCCCCTAAAAAGAGTGGGCTGTATAACTGAGCCAGAAATCCAGTACATAGGTTGTTGGGGTAGTGTTCGAACCAGTAGACAGTAGAGGATGTGACCTTGATAGGGTCAAGACAAACGTGTGAGGAGCCACTCTGGTGCTCCATTTTGTGTGAATAAAGTCAGGAATAAACTTACTGGCTTACATCTGGATCAGCTCTTAAGGCTTGCAGTCTCCAACATAGTTTCAGATTACTGGACCTTAATAGGAGACATTAAATGTAAAATAGGTTCATGCTATTTCTATCTCTCACTGATCTGACTGACTTAGGAACCTGTTAAACCTCTGCTACAGTCGACCCATGTTGAATATCAGGTTAATGGCACCGCCGTGCACTACCTATCGAGATTGCTATTGTGTCTAACAATAATAATGTACTATCACAATGTCAATAGAATCAGCTTTTTAAAGTCAAGCTAGTCTGTTTACTTCTATCTGAGAAGTTGTTTGAAAAACTTCCCTTGTAGTTGGGTTTCCATATCAATCTGCTTTTGAACAGCATTCTCTACTAATGTTTTGGAAAAGGTATGGATTGTTTTGTCTCTAACCGCTCCCCATCCCCTCCCGCTCCTCAGCATCAATGCAGCTCTCGATCATAAACTCGACCAGATCATACTTTTGGCCCCAGGACGAAGGCCCAATTCACAAAGGTAAACTTAGACTTAAGTCCAAGTTTACTACTTTTTGATATTCACAAAGGTAAGTTACTACTTGTAACTTTAGTACTAGTAAACTTACAAGTAGTAAAGTTATTAGTAGTAAAGTTACTACTAGTAAAATTACTAGTAGTAAAGTTACTAGTAGCAACTTGCCTTTGTGAATGCCAAAAAGTATTAAACTTAGACTTAAGTAGTAATCTTAGACTTAAGTCTAAGTTTACTACTTTTTGGTATTAAAAAATATAAGCTACTACTAGTAACTTTACTACTAATAAAGTTACTAGAAGTAAAGTTACTACTAGTAAACTTACTGGTAGTAACTTATGTTTGTGAATAGTTTTATACTTTTTGGCATTCACAAAGTTAAGCTACCACTAGTAACTTTATTACTAGTAAACTTACTACTATGCATGTAGTACTGCTGTTTAGTATATTCATAAGAACTCACAGATGACTAAATCTTATGCTTATGGCATTCATGCGCTGACAAGTAATGGCTTACCGTTCTATATTGTTTCCGTTAAACATTGCATTGAAAGCCTGAGTTTTACAGAGCGTGTGGGCCTTGGCAATTCCTGAAATTCAGAGAAACAACAGAAACTTTCGGGCAATGCATTTCACTGCAAATTCCTGTGGTAGAGAGCTAGTAAATTCTTGTCCAGACTCCAAAGAGGGTCGACACCCCTATTAACCAGTGGCGGCCCCTCTATTAGGGCTGAGGAGCGTCACCCCCCTGCCGCCAACGCCACAAAGGGGAAAACTAAAATGCTAATCAAATACATTTATTACCATTTTATTTTTCCCTTTCCCCAGCTGAGCTGTGTTTGGGGGCGGGGCCACTGCTGCTGACTGGCAGCTCACTCCACCAGGTAACACTGCGCATGTCACTTTGGACGGCTGTCTTGCGACGGCCAGTCTGGCATGCGCAGTGCAATCCTCTCCACCCAGCTGTCTTAGACAGCTGGGTGGAGAGCAGGAACAGGCCCCAGTGCCTGTGTGGGCATCGAGGCAGCCGTCTGCAGCCAATCCTGGCGCTGCTGTCATGCCCAGCTCTGCTCACATACACACATCTTCAGAATCTGCCTGAGAGAACATCTCATATGTATACGTGTTCACTTTGAGCTCGGGTCACATACCCACATACCTGAAAGGACATCTGACATGCTCAATGTATATCTGAAAGCACAGCTCACATGCTGATTGTATACCTGACAGAACACCTCAGATGCTCAACATATACTTGAAGCGCAGCTCACATATTCAATGTATACCTGAAAGCGCAACTCACATGTTCAATTTATACCTAAAAGCACAGCTCACATGTTCAATGTATACCTGAAAGCACAGCTCACATGCTGATTGTATACCTGAAAGCACACCTCAGATGCTCAATGTATACCTGAAGCGCAGCTCACATGTTCAATGTATACCTGAAACCACAGCTCACATGTTCAATGTATACCTAAAAGCACAGCTCATATGTTCAATGTATACCTGAAAACACAGGTCACGTATTCAAGGTATACCTGAAAGCACAGGTCACGTGTTCAATGTATACCTGAAAGTACACTGCAGATACTCAACGTATACCTGAAGCACACCTCACATGTTCAATGTATACCTGAAAGCAAAGCTCACATGTTCAATGTATACGTGAAAGCACAGCTCACATGTTCAATGTATACCTGAAAGCACAGCTCAAGTGTTCAATGTATACCTGAAAGCACACGTCGCGTGTTCAATGTATACCTGAAACCACAGCTCACATGTTCAATGTATACTTGAAAGCACAGCTCACATGCTCAATGTATACCGGAATGCACAGCTCACATTTTCAATGTATACCTGAAAGTGCACGTCAGATGCTGAGTGTATGTCTGTGAGCAGAGCTCAGATGCTCAGTGTATACCTGAAAGTACACCTCAGATGCTCAGTGTATGTCTGTGAGCCGAGCTCAGTGTATACCTGAAAGGGCGCCTCAGATGCTCAGTGTATGTCTGTGAGCAGAGCTCAGATGCTCAGTGTATACCTGAAATGAGACCTCAGATGCTCAGTGTATGTCTGTGAGCAGAGCTCAATGTATACATTAAAGGGCACCTCAGATGCTCAGTGTATGTCTGTGAGCAGAGCTCAGTGTATACCTGAAAGGGCAACTCAGATGCTCAGTGTATGTCTGTGACCAGAGCTTAGCTGCTTAGTGTATACCTGAAAGGGCACCTCAGATGCTCAGTGTATGTCTGTGAGCAGAGCTCAGATGCTCAGTGTATACCTGAAAGGGCACCTCAGATGCTCAGTGTTTCTGTGAGCAGAGCTCAGATGTTCAGTGTATACCTGAAAGGGCGCCACAGATGCTCAGTGTATGTCTGTGAGCAGAGCTCAGATGCTCAGTGTATACCTGAAAGGGCACCTCAGATGCTCAGTGTATGTCTGTGAGCAGAGCTCAGTGTATACCTGAAAGGGTGCCTCAGATGCTCAGTGTATGTCTGTGAGCAGAGCTCAGTGTATACCTGAAAGGCACCTCAGATGCTCAGTGTATGTCTGTGAGCAGAGCTCAGATGCTCAGTGTATACCTGAAAGGGCACCTCAGATGCTCAGTGTATGTCTGTGAGTAGAGCTCAGATGCTCAGTGTATACCCGAAAGGGTGCCTCGGATGCTCAGTGTATATCTGAAAGGGCGCCTGAGATGCTCAGTGTATGTCTGTGACCAGAGCTCAGTGTATACCTGAAAGGCACCTCAGATGCATAGTGTATGTCAGTGAGCAGAGCTCAGATGGTCAGTGTATACCTGAAAGGGCACCTCAGATGCTCAGTGTTTCTGTGAGCAGAGCTCAGATGTTCAGTGTATACCTGAAAGGGCGCCTCAGATGCTCAGTGTATGTCTGTGAGCAGAGCTCAGATGCTCAGTGTATACCTGAAAGGGCACCTCAGATGCTCAGTGTATGTCTGTGAGCAGAGCTCAGTGTATACCTGAAAGGGTGCCTCAGATGCTCAGTGTATGTCTGTGAGCAGAGCTCAGTGTATACCTGAAAGGCACCTCAGATGCTCAGTGTATGTCTGTGAGCAGAGCTCAGATGCTCAGTGTATACCTGAAAGGGCACCTCAGATGCTCAGTGTATGTCTGTGAGTAGAGCTCAGATGCTCAGTGTATACCCGAAAGGGCGCCTCGGATGCTCAGTGTATACCTGAAAGGGCGCCTGAGATGCTCAGTGTATGTCTGTGAGCAGAGCTCAGTGTATACCTGAAAGGCACCTCAGATGCATAGTGTATGTCAGTGAGCAGAGCTCGGATGCTCAGTGTATACCTCAAAGGGCACCTCAGATGCTCAGTGTATGTCTGTGAGCAGAGCTCAGTGTATACCTGAAAGGGCACCTCAGATGCTCACTGTTTGTCTGTGAGCAGAGCTCAGATGCTCTGTGTATACCTGAAAGGGCGCCTCAGATGCTCAGTGTATGTCTGTGAGCAGAGCTCAGATGCTCAGTGTATACCTGAAAGGGTGCCTCAGATGCTCAGTGTTTGTCTGTGAGCAGAGCTCAGATGCTCAGTGTATACTTGAAAGGGCGCCTCAGATGCTCAGTGTTTGTCTGTGAGCAGAGCTCAGATGCTCAGTGTATACCTGAAAGGGCGCCTCAGATGCTCAGTGTATGTCTGTGAGCAGAGCTCAGTGTATACCTGAAAGGGCGCCTCAGATGCTCAGTGTATGTCTGTGAGCAGAGCTCAGTGTATACCTAAAAGGGCGCCTCTGATGCTCAGTGTATGTCTGTGAGCAGAGCTCAGATGCTCAGTGTATACTTGAAAGGGCGCCTCAGATGCTCAGTGTTTGTCTGTGAGCAGAGCTCAGATGCTCAGTGTATACCTGAAAGGGCGCCTCAGATGCTCAGTGTATGTCTGTGAGCAGAGCTCAGTGTACACCTGAGAGGGCGCCTCAGATGCTCAGTGTATGCCTGTGAGCAGAGCTCAGTGTATACCTAAAAGGACGCCTCAGATGCTCAGTGTATGTCTGTGAGCCGAGCTCAGTGTATACCTGAAAGGGCGCCTCAGATGCTCAGTGTATGTCTGTGAGCAGAGCTCAGATGCTCAGTCTATACCTGAAATGAGACCTCAGATGCTCAGTGTATGTCTGTGAGCAGAGCTCAGTGTATACATTAAAGGGCACCTCAGATGCTCAGTGTATGTTTGTGAGCAGAGCTCAGTGTATACCTGAAAGGGCAACTCAGATGCTCAGTGTATGTCTGTGACCAGAGCTTAGCTGCTTAGTGTATACCTGAAAGGGCACCTCAGATGCTCAGTGTATGTCTGTGAGCAGAGCTCAGATGCTCAGTGTATACCTGAAAGGGCACCTCAGATGCTCAGTGTTTCTGTGAGCAGAGCTCAGATGTTCAGTGTATACCTGAAAGGGCGCCACAGATGCTCAGTGTATGTCTGTGAGCAGAGCTCAGATGCTCAGTGTATACCTGAAAGGGCACCTCAGATGCTCAGTGTATGTCTGTGAGCAGAGCTCAGTGTATACCTGAAAGGGCGCCTCAGATGCTCAGTGTATGTCTGTGAGCAGAGCTCAGTGTTACCTGAAAGGCACCTCAGATGCTCAGTGTATGTCTGTGAGCAGAGCTCAGATGCTCAGTGTATACCTGAAAGGGCACCTCAGATGCTCAGTGTATGTCTGTGAGTATAGCTCAGATGCTCAGTGTATACCCGAAAGGGTGCCTCGGATGCTCAGTGTATACCTGAAAGGGCGCCTGAGATGCTCAGTGTATGTCTGTGAGCAGAGCTCAGTGTATACCTGAAAGGCACCTCAGATGCATAGTGTATGTCAGTGAGCAGAGCTCAGATGGTCAGTGTATACCTGAAAGGGCACCTCAGATGCTCAGTGTTTCTGTGAGCAGAGCTCAGATGTTCAGTGTATACCTGAAAGGGCGCCTCAGATGCTCAGTGTATGTCTGTGAGCAGAGCTCAGATGCTCAGTTTATACCTGAAAGGGCACCTCAGATGCTCAGTGTATGTCTGTGAGCAGAGCTCAGTGTATACCTGAAAGGGTGCCTCAGATGCTCAGTGTATGTCTGTGAGCAGAGCTCAGTGTATACCTGAAAGGCACCTCAGATGCTCAGTGTATGTCTGTGAGCAGAGCTCAGATGCTCAGTGTATACCTGAAAGGGCACCTCAGATGCTCAGTGTATGTCTGTGAGTAGAGCTCAGATGCTCAGTGTATACCCGAAAGGGCGCCTCGGATGCTCAGTGTATACCTGAAAGGGCGCCTGAGATGCTCAGTGTATGTCTGTGAGCAGAGCTCAGTGTATACCTGAAAGGCACCTCAGATGCATAGTGTATGTCAGTGAGCAGAGCTCGGATGCTCAGTGTATACCTCAAAGGGCACCTCAGATGCTTAGTGTATGTCTGTGAGCAGAGCTCAGTGTATACCTGAAAGGGCACCTCAGATGCTCACTGTTTGTCTGTGAGCAGAGCTCAGATGCTCTGTGTATACCTGAAAGGGCGCCTCAGATGCTCAGTGTATGTCTGTGAGCAGAGCTCAGATGCTCAGTGTATACCTGAAAGGGTGCCTCAGATGCTCAGTGTTTGTCTGTGAGCAGAGCTCAGATGCTCAGTGTATACCTGAAAGGGTGCCTCAGATGCTCAGTGTTTGTCTGTGAGCAGAGCTCAGATGCTCAGTGTATACTTGAAAGGGCGCCTCAGATGCTCAGTGTTTGTCTGTGAGCTGAGCTCAGATGCTCAGTGTATACCTGAAAGGGCGCCTCAGATGCTCAGTGTTTGTCTGTGAGCAGAGTTCAGATGCTCAGTGTATACCTGAAAGGGCGCCTCAGATGCTCAGTGTATGTCTGTGAGCAGAGCTCAGTGTACACCTGAGAGGGCGCCTCAGATGCTCAGTGTATGCCTGTGAGCAGAGCTCAGTGTATACCTAAAAGGACGCCTCAGATGCTCAGTGTATGTCTGTGAGCAGAGCTCAGATGCTCAGAGTATACCTCAAATGGCACCTCAGATGGTCAGTGTATGTCTGTGAGCAGAGCTCAGATGCTCAGTGTAAACCTCAAAGGGCTGATGTATGACGTAACAACGCGTGTGTTTACAACGCATGCAGTTACATCCCGGTTTTTACAACGAACGCGATGTAACCACGCGATGCCATTACAACGCAAGTCTTTACATCGACTTGCGCTAGATGGCATGCTAACATTAGAAAAGTGTAATTTACTATTCCAACTCCAGTCCACTTAACAGTAGGGAAGGTGTTGGGATTGTAAACTACACTATTTGTAATGTTAGCATGCCATCTAGCGCAAGTCGATGTAATTGCGTTGTAATGGCATCGCGTGGTTACATCGCGTTCGTTGTAAAATCCGCGATGTAACTGCACGCGTTGTCAAAGTTTCATTGTAAAGGTTGTTCCCCTGCAAGGGCACCTCAGATGCTCAGTGTATGTCTGTGAGCAGAGCTCAGATGCTCAGTGTATTCCTGAAAGGGCGCCTCAGATGCTCAGTGTATGTCTGTGAACAGAGCTGATTGGTGTGCCTGGAAATGCAGCTCACGTCCTGTTGCTGTTAGTTAAGACAGCTTTTAGCTCAACCTTTGAAGGGCAGTGAGAACACAGTGCACCCTGGTATATTCAGCAGTAGGAGCAGGTGCTCACAGACACACACTAGAGACAGATTCCCCTTTACTGCTATAGAACCATACTCACTCACTGACTCACTCAGCTGCTCACTCCCAGATACAGGGACTTCACGAGAGCCTGTTTGAGAACTGTTGCCACCTGAGGTGAAGTGACTTTTGAATGCCGGATCCTCTCTGGCACTTTACTCACATCTTCTCTTGTTACACCAGTCTAGCGCTCACTAATGGTAGCACCCCAGGCGAGCACCCGGCACTGCTTTGCTATAAATATACAAAACAGAGATGGTTGGAATCCTTGAATTAATCTCAGTCACGCACTCACCGGTAATTACTCTGAGCCACATCCCAATCCATTGTTATTTCACTCGCCACGCCACACCAGTTCAGACCCAGCCATATGCAAATCAGTCTTGACCCTGTGCCTCATGGGAACAGTCCAGCGCAACCTTCCACGCCAGGTCCTCCATGAACCAGATTGGGATGCAGCCCCTCACACTTGCCAGTGGCTGAGATTAATTCAGGCATCCCACCCATCCCCTTGTTGCTTTTGCATTGCTATAGACATGCCCAGGCCATGATGCATCCCTGACCAGGCTCTCCCTCTGGGTGCTCTCCGGGCATAGCCGACCCAGCTCAATGATAGGGCGAGAGGTCTGATGCCATGTAGCGCGTGATGCTTAATGATAGGGTGAGACGTTTGATGCCATGAAGTGTGTGATGCTCAATGATAGGGCGAGACGTCGGATACGGTGAAGCGTGTGATGCTCAATGATAGGGCGAGAGGTCTGATGCCATGAAGTGTGTGATGCTCAATGATAGGGCGAGACGTCTGATGCCATGAAGTGTGTGATGCTCAATGATAGGGCGAGACGTCTGATGCCATGAAGCGTGTGATGCTCAATGATAGTGTGAGAGGTCTGATGCAATGAAGCGTGTGATGCTCAATGATAGGGTGAGGGTCTGATGACATGGAGCGTGTGAAGCTCAATGATAGGGTGAGAGGTCTGATGCCATGAAGCGTGTGATGCTCAATGATAGGGCGAGACGTCTGATGCCATGAAGCGTGTGATGCTCAATGATAGGGCGAGAGGTCTGACGCCATGAGGTGTTTGATGCTCAATGATAGGGCGAGAGGTCTGATGTCATGAAGCGTGTGATGCTTAATGATAGGGTAAGAGGTCTGATGCCATGGAGCATGTGATGCTCAATGATAGGGTGAGATGTCTGATGCCATGAAGCGTGTGATGCCATGAAGCGTGTTGCTCGATAATAGGGCAAGACGTCTGATGCCATGAAGCGTGTGATGCTCAATGATAGGGTGAGAGGTCTGATGCCATGGAGCGCGTGATGCTCAATGATAGGGTGCGAGGTCTGAGGCCATGAAGCGTGTGATGCTCAATGATAGGGTGAGACATCTGATGCCATGAAGCGTGTGATGCTCAATGATAGGGTGAGACATCTGATGCCATAAAGCGTGTGATGCTCAATGATAGGGTGAGGTCTGATGCCATGGAGCACATGATGCTCAATGATAGGGTGAGACGTCTGATTCCATGAAGCATGTAATGCTCATCGATAGGGCGAGAGGTCTGATGCCATGAAGCGTGTGATGCTCAATGATAGAGTGAGACGTCTGATGCCATGAAGCGTGTGATGCTCAATGATAGGGTGAGAGATCTGATGCCATGAAGCGTGTGATGCTCAATGATAGGGTGAGACATCTGATGCCATGAAGTGTGTGATGCTCAATGATAGGGCGAGAGGTCTGATGCCATGAAGCGCGTGATGCTCAATGATAGGGTGAGACTTCTGATGCCATGAAGCATGTAATGCTCATCGATAGGGCGAGAGGTCTGATGCCATGAAGCGTGTGATGCTCAATGATAGAGTGAGACGTCTGATGCCATGAAGCGTGTGATGCTCAATGATAGGGTGAGAGATCTGATGCCATGAAGCGTGTGATGCTCAATGATAGGGTGAGACATCTGATGCCATGAAGTGTGTGATGCTCAATGATAGGGCGAGAGGTCTGATGCCATGAAGCGCGTGATGCTCAATGATAGGGTGAGACTTCTGATGCCATGAAGCATGTGATGCTCATCGATAGGGTGAGAGGTCTGATGCCATGAAGCGTGTGATGCTCAATGATAGGGTGAGAGGTCTGATGCCATGAAGCGTGTGATGCTCAATGATAGGGCGAGAGGTCTGATGCCATGAAGCGTGTGATGCTCAATGATAGGGTGAGACGTCTGATGCCATGAAGCATGTGATGCTCAATGATAGGGCGAGAAGTCTGAGGTCATGGAGCGTGTGATGCTCAATGATAGGGCGAGAGGTCTGATGCCATGGAACATGTGATGCTCAATGACAGGGCGAGAGATCTGATGCCATGAAGCGTGTGATGCTCAATGATAGGGTGAGACGTCTGATGCCATGGATCGTGTGATGCTCAATGATAGGGTGAGATGTCTGATGCCATGTAGCGTGTGATGCTCAATGATAGAGCGAGAGGTCTGATTCAATGCAGCGTGTGATGCTCAATGCTAGGGCGAGAGGTGTGATGCCATGAAGCGTGTGATTCTCAATGATAGTGTGAGACGTCTGATGCCATGAAGCGCGTGATGCTCAATGATAGGGCGAGAGGTCTGATGCCATGAAGCATGTGATGCTCAATGATAGGGCGAGAGGTCTGATGCCATGAAGCGTGTGATGCTCAATGATAGGGTGAGACGTCTGATGCCATGGAGCATGTATTGCTCATCGATAGGGTGAGAGGTCTGATGCCATGAAGCGTGTGATGCTCAATGATAGGGTGAGAGGTCTGATGCCATGGAGTGCGTGATGCTCAATGATAGGGTGAGACGTCTGATGCCATGAAGCGTGTGATGCTCAATGATAGGGTGAGAGGTCTGAGGCCATGAAGCGTGTGATGCTCAATGATAGGGCGAGAGGTCTGATGCCATGAAGCGTGTGATGCTCAATGATAGGGTGAGACGTCTGATGCCATGAAGCGTGTGATGCTCAATGATAGGGCGAGAAGTCTGAGGCCATGGAGCGTATGATGCTCAATGATAGGGCGAGAGGTCTGATGCCATGGAGCGTGTGATGCTTAATGATAGGGGGAGAGATCTGATGCCATGAAGCGTGTGATGCTCAATGATAGGGCGAGACGTCTGATGCCATGGATCGTGTGATGCTCAATGATACGGTGAGACGTCTGATGCCATGTAGAGTGTGATGCTCAATGATAGGGCGAGAGGTCTGATGCCATGCAGCTTGTGATGCTCAATGCTAGGGCGAGAGGTTTGATGCCATGAAGCGTGTAATGCTCAATGATAGGGTGAGACGTCTGATGCCATGAAGCGCGTGATGCTCAATGATAGGGCGAGAGGTCTGATGCCATGAAGCATGTGATGCTCAATGATAGGGCGAGAGGTCTGATGCCATGAAGCGTGTGATGCTCAATGATAGGGCGAGAGGTCTGATGCCATGAATTGTGTGATGCTCAATGATAGGGTGAGACGTCTGATGCCATGGAGCGTGTGATGCTCAATGATAGGGCATGAGGTCTGATGCCATGGAGCGTGTGATGCTCAATGATAGGGCATGAGGTCTGATGCCATGGAGCGTGTGATGCTCAATGATAGGGCATGAGGTCTGATGCCATGGAGCGTGTGATGCTCAATGATAGGGCGAGAGGTCTGATGCCATGAAGCGTGTGATGCTCAATGATAGGGCGAGACGTCTGATGCCATGGATCGTGTGATGCTCAATGATAGGGTGAGACGTCTGATGCCATGTAGCGTGTGATGCTCAATGATAGGGCGAGAGGTCTGATGTCATGGAGCGTGTGATGCTCAATGCTAGGGTGAGAGGTTTGATGCCATGAAGCGTGTGATGCTCAATGATAGGGTGAGACGTCTGATGCCATGAAGCGTGTGATGCTCAATGATAGGGCGAGAGGTCTGATGCCATGAAGCGTGTGATGCTCAATGATAGGGTGAGAGGTCTGATGCCATGGAGCGCATGATGCTCAATGATAGGGTGAGAGGTCTGATGCCATGAAGCGTGTGATGCTCAATGATAGGGCGAGACGTCTGATGCCATGGATCGTGTGATGCTCAATGATAGGGTGAGAGGTCTGATGCCATGTAGCGTGTGATGCTCAATGATAGGGCGAGAGGTCTGATGTCATGGAGCGTGTGATGCTCAATGCTAGGGTGAGAGGTTTGATGCCATGAAGCGTGTGATGCTCAATGATAGGGTGAGATGTCTGATGCCATGAAGCGTGTGATGCTCAATGATAGGGCGAGATGTCTGATGCCATGGATCGTGTGATGCTCAATGATAGGGTGAGACGTCTGGTGCCATGTAGCGTGTGATGCTCAATGATAGGGCTGTTAAATGGTAGCGGCACCTTCAGTCGATAACCTTTCAAGTATTGCCCGGCGGTAATCGCCTCTCATACCATTCGATAATCAACCAACAAAAGAGGCAGGCGCCGGAGACTGGAAGGCAGGAAACAAGGGTTTATTCTCTCCGGAGGAGAACACATCAGATCAGACAGCAAGGTATCTTCACGAGGTGCTCTGGCCACATCTCTGAGGCCTGGCCTCTTATACACAGGTTTATTGCTTTATTACACGTGACACATTCTTGTTAAGACTTTGATGTACGGAAAGGCATCCTTGGAATCCCCACTTCAAGCTTGTTCCTACACATATCTACAGTGGAAGTCCCCACCCCACCCACAGTAAGAGATGGCTATCACACTGGTGGACATTCCGCCAATTCCCGGGGGTGTGTGCGACTGGTCGGGTCCCAGGGGGTGGGGGCCTTGATCTACTGTAATCCCTTTGACGTGAGGTGTTTCCCTTACAGTGGGGGCAATAAACTGCATCCGCAGGGCTAGGTGATGGCCTGGGATCGGTTCGGACAATCGTGCGCAGAGGAAGGGGGTTATCAAAAGGACGTATGACCATGTATGGGATGAAAGGAGGTGTTGGTCAGGCGCGGGATGTGGTTCCATGGCAGGGTCGCGCAGAAGGAGAGGGTTGATGGCCCATGTATGAGAGAGCGGGGGTGGCCGGCGTGCGGGGGGATGTTTGCAGCGCCAAGGGAACGTGCTGGTGATCGGCGAGGGGCAGAGGGGCCATGGTGCTTTCAAAATGGCTACTGCTTAAGTGAGCGTACGGGCCTGAGAGGGGACAAGGTGGCGCCGATTATGTTGACATCGCAAACCAGATTTTAACAGTCCTCCCTTTTCAACATATCTAGCCAGCTTGTCTAGCCGACATCCATCTTCGTTAAATTCTTAGCCACGACATCGTAAATGCTTTCATGCGTTCCTGTTTCAAAGTACAGAGTCTCAGGACAGACAGGAATAATCTGACACAATTGTACATAATTACATGTAGTTGATGTGATAGGCGAGGAGGTAGCGCAAACAGAGTTACATCAGCTGCGTCATATGTCAGGCCCGGAGATAGGTGGAGGGAAGCTCGCTTAAACACAAACCTGATACCGTAAAGAGTGATCTGACAAAACAAGGAATATTACGTACATTACTTAAGGCCTAGACTTCGTGTGGATCAAACTAAACAGCATAGTCATGTGTACGGCTGATGCTATACAATTGTCATTTATACTAAGTTAATGTTTCTTAACTATTAGTGTGCAGTTGGAAGTGACCGAAAAAAGACCTTGGGAACTTGATTGGAGGATAGTCAATTCAAAGGTGGTTGGGAGAGGAATTTCAACTCAACATGAGTTACAGTCAGAGAAGGGGGGAGGGGGGGGTAATGTCCACAAGGGAGTTCTTCTTTTCAGTGTCCTATTACCGCGAGCCATCACTGGTAAGCTCTCATTGTTCTTCTTCTTTCGTTGGCACTGTTGAGCACCGGCGGTGGAGCTAAGGTCCAGCTCACATCCAGGTTTTCACGTTGCAGGGTGTGACCACTCTTTGCTCTCGGATCACAGTCCTGTTTTGTCCTGTTCCTTAACTGATCTTATCATAGGTACCTTGAGACGGGGTACCCGCATTTCGTTCCTTTTTCGTCAAGTCAAGTTCAAAATCCCATATGGAAAAGAGAGGGGGGGGGAGTAGGGACGTGCCTTGGGAGGCCGAGGGAAGAGGGGGTGGAGTGGGATCGGATCAAAAAGCGGACCAAGGAGAGCAGAATCTTTTAGCACTGAGCCCATCAATCGGGCTCGACGGGCTGGGACTTCAGGCATGAGCTGATCAGTGAGCAGGGGGCTTCGGGATAGCCCTTCTTTTTATCGCTTTCCATGCTGAGAATGGTGCCTCGTCCCGCCTCTTTTTGCTCCATGGCTCCCCCTTGGTCGAGGCCATAGATGTTCCATGATCCGCAACCAGGCTGTGCGTCACGTCCGACCCCTCTTCTCCGATGACCACGTGTTATCTTTGAATGAGTACAAGAAACAAAATCTTAGAGAACTGGTTGGGAAGACATTTACACACTTAATTCTCTCTCTCCCAACCCCAAGTGGTCGGGGAAACGTTTATCGGTCGCTCTATGGTGGAAGTCCATTAACTCTTTAATCATTGCTGTGATGCAGGTTTGTGAGTGTTCTTGCAAATTTCCATCATTAGGTCTGCTATGTGTTCATTCCTGTACCTTATAGGTGTTACAAGAAGTCTGACATCCAATAACTTCCTGGTCTAGCAAAATTCGAACCGGCTTCCCCGGTAGAGACTCGTTCTTCTAACACAAGCCCTGTCTATCCATATTTTTCTCCAGGGACTGCTAAGTGTATGAAAAAGTGCGAGGTGCTACTGTCATGGGCTCACAAATATCTGTTTCGGGGAGGAACACAAGCTAAACATTTTTCTTGCTGGAGACAATAGTTAACCTTTATCAGTTTTTAGGCGATGTATCTTTAAAAACAAGGTCATCAGCTGTATTGCTTAAAATATCCAGGGGCGGCTAGTACAGAACTGGGACTATTCTGGAAGGACGGGGTGCTTAGACGCTCTATTTCTGTGCTATGGGCGGGGCGATTCTGAGCGATGGAGGTGGAGTCGTTAGAGCCATAAAACAAAAACCACTGACAAATAGTTCCCGTGATAAGGGCCAGATTGGGAGACATCAGTCGTCTTACCTGTCCTTTCTTTCTCAGCCAATTAAGTTTAAACATTTTACAGAAAGGAGAGGTAGTAGTGTGGTAAACTACGGTTGTTTTGCTTCTGTCAATTTGTTCGAACACCGTCGTGTTTAGGCCAATTATACATATACTGAGGACGTACTGTTTCGTCATCTATTCAAAAGAGGGCAAGGGAGCTTTCAGCGAGGAAGAGAGAGAGAGAGAGAGAGAGAGAGAGAGAGAAAGACGTGCGCACCAAGTAGGCTATTTGGTACACGTACGACATAAAACGAGAGAGAGAGAGAGAGAGAGAGAGAGAGAGACGTGCACGATAATAGGCTACTTGGTGTACACACAACATAGAGCAGCACGAGTCAGTTTTACGTCCAGGAACACAAGCTGGGGGAAAACATAAATTCAACGTTCACGTACACACAAATACCGAATAGGGTGTAACGGTACATACATCGAGCACAGAAACCTAAGACGAAGACACAGGGCTATTTTCGGTATCATCCGTAATTCATTTTGGGGGGGGGGGGGGGTCGGACTCTTTACTCCCCTCCCTTTCTGGGCAATTTATTGGAGGTCTCATTTTTAAAAAATAAAATAAAATACTCACTCCTCTTTTTCCGGTCGGACATTAGTCCAGTCGTGCTTATACTCACGGTGGAGCCTTCCAACCCCTGGGTAGGCGGTGATCCAGACTGAGGCAGAGGAGCGGTATCGGCCGGACGTTCAATGGTACAACTCTTATTTTCTAAGTGGATGGAAGATGAAGTGGTGAATCTAAAACATGCCAGTATCCCTAACTTCTGGGCTGGGGGGGGTTTTGGATGAACCCCGACCTGGGGTATTCTTAACTTCTCTTATTTAGTCAGCACACGAATCGACTCACTGGTGGCACATTTGGGTTACCAGTTGGAGTCGGGTTCGTCGTACCGAAATGACCCTTCAAGTTTCTGGTGTAAGTCACCCTCCAATTTACTAGCTTCCGGGAGAGGGAGAGTCGCTTCTTCAAACGAGGAGTTACCATATTCGGGGTTATTTTCCCATCCCCTTGATCGATAGACAAGCATTTCAGTCATACAAAGACGTTCTCTCCAGCGACCCAGGCATATGCAATACATACACATTCATACCGTACAATCAGGGCACGTACGCACAGTCATACCATACAGTTTTTCACGTTCCCAGTGATGGTCTGCATTCCACGCACCATCTCACAGCGCTTGTCTATGTCTTTCCCTACATGGAGCACGGTGCGGTCTATGTCCACTCCATTCTTCAGTCGGAGCTCCGATGTAACCTACAGAGAAGAAAGAAGGGGGGGGGGGCAGCATTCAAAGCACATCAGCGCGCATAAACACGAAAAAGTTCTACTTACCACGTACCAGACTAGCTGTAGGAGCGTTTAATACCACAGATCTACTATATCCTTCCTTTTTACTATACAAAGATGCTTCATTTTATTTGTCCCCAAATTCGAGTTCCCTCGTCGTGCAGTTGTTTCTCAATCAGTCGTATATTATGGGACAGAGTACCATACCTTGCATTCGGCAGATACCTTAAGCTACAGTCAACCATTTTCTAACAACTCTGGAAAAAAAAGACAGGTGTGATGGATACAAATTTTTCATCAATCCAAAATTCAGGCAAAGGGTCTGTATTATCTGTCTTCTATTGTTTGGGAATATTGGTCATTATTAAAAACCTTCGCCAACCCTAATGATTTGCTATGACGCTGATCCCATAATTCATTCGAAAACCCTTTATTGAAAAGAAATGTCAGTACACAAATACGGGCCTACAACCGTATAGGCCGGCCACGGTGCAAGAGGCGTCGAGTATCATGAGCAATACTACCTTAATGCGAAAATAAAAATAATCAATAATGAGAAGACCAGCATCAATAAGGTTGTTCGCATGCCCAGTCAGTACCCTCCCCGTCCCCCACCCGCCATGTGCAAAAAGACCGTATACATATCCCTTAACATCAATACCAAGTAACCGGAACGCCATAAGGAGTTGTAGGTCCCTCCTACATCGGCGCCATTTTGGGGCGAGGTCGGGTGGGTCCAGTCTAGATGTTTCCACTAGCTAACGGTCGGACCAGAATCCCTTTCGGCAGTCCAAAAAATTTCCATTAATGCCAACAGAAAGAACAGACAGCATGAATCGTGACTCGAAGGTGGGGAAAGCAAAGTTGTTTCCTACCGGATCATGCTGAGGTTCCACCAGAACTGATTCGGGTTGGTAGACTACAGTGTCTCCTGGTAATTCAAACGGAAACTGGCGTCAGCATGAGGACACCACCATCTCGCAGCGACGCCGTGGTCCTTTCGGAGAGCGGGACAGCAGGCGTGTCTCTCCGCTGATACCCTGAATCAGTCTCTCTCATGGCACCAAACGTGGACAAGGTGGCTACCGTCCGGGGCAAAGGCAAGTTAATGTGGAATGATCGAGCGATAGTTGCGGTTGCCCCCACCGGAAGTCCGCGGGAGTCGAGGGCCAATGACTCCCGTAGAATCTGCAAAGCTGAGAGGACGTCTTCAAGGGTGGGGCCCACGCCCGAGCAGGCAAGCTTCCGAGTTCCAAGGTAGCCCAGAGCCATCTTAGTGGACCAGGCCCGAATCCGAAGAGCCGGCCGCCATTTTTGAGACTCCTGTGGCAGCAGCAGTTCTCTACCACGGCCACCAGAGTGGGTCCCCCGACCAACCAACTGCGGGGGCCCACTTCTTGGGTGGAACGCTAATGGAAAACTTGGTGCAGAAAGGAACTTCCGCCTGGGTGGTCGTCCGGCAGGTGAAACGTTTAATGGCTGCCCTGCTGCAGCTGGCCGGTGAGTGAAGCGTCAAGGGGTGCCCTACTGCAACTGGTGAGCCTCCACCTGGGGAGGCGGGGGAGGCCCAATCGCGTCGCCTCCCCCCCAGGGCACCCCACGCCGTCTTTCGGTGCTGCATTGTAGGACGGCCAGGCCGGCACTACAACTTGCTGGACACCACCTCGATGCCGTACGGGTATCGGCGCATCGTGTTGCCTCCGGCCTCTTCGCACAACGGACCGTCACTGATGCCGTCTCACAGGCGGATGGATTTTGTAGGCCCTTTTTATAGCCCAAAGCCGACTAAGAGACAGCAATGTTGCTACTTCGAAGAAGGAGGGGCGGGGACTGTGTTACGCGGACGGTGAATGCTTTGGGATGGATGTTGCAGCAGGCTGCCATGTAAATAGTTGTGTTTTAACGTGTTTTACCCTGTTGGAGTGTTGCATATACCTACAAGTTATTAAAGCGTTTTAATCATACTATCTTGTTGGAGTGTGGTATATATAGGTTGGGAGGGAGCGTATGGAGGGGGCATATAGGTGATCGGAGGACCTAATAGCAATTCATCGTTCGCCCGTTGCTTGGAAGGCAACTCAGGGTAGAGCGTAGAGGGGGTCCTAACAGGGCACTGGCCTGACGTTTCAGATTCTTGTTTTTGTTTAGCTTCCTTTCTCTCCTTTATTTCTTCTTCTAACTTTCTGGCGACAAGGTGAGCTGCCTTTCGTAGTTCTTTTTCTGCCTTTACTTCTTCTCTCTTTTTCCATTGCGTTGTTTCTTTGCGCCACATGCCGATACTGTCGAGCATAGTGGGCGTCGTTTTATTGCTACGTAGAGCTATTTCTAGCGTTTCTATTTTATGGTCATCAAAGGATCCCATCAGTGGCCACTGACTCTCGGGGTCCTTCTTTGTATATTTATGCCATAGTTTGCTATAAGCTACGGCGACTAGTCCATATTTAGTAAACATGTCCTTATTAGGGGTGCCTTCCAGTGGAGCCGGATGGTTCATCTCTAATAAGCGGTCCGGGCATAACCAACTACCAATCAGTGGGGAGAAGATAGGCATGTAGGGTTACAACGGGGACAAAAGTCTGCACTACCTATCTTTTCACTGCTTGCAAAGACTAGATAGAATATCTCTATTCTACGTTATTTGCAAGTAGAGAATACCTCCAAAGAACCAATATCGAACAACCAATGTTCGGACAATCAATCAATCAAATGGTGAGAAAGAGATAGGCACGACGGGTTACAACGGGGACAAAAGTCTGCGTTACCTACCCTTCACTATTTGCAAAGACTAGACAGAATATTTCTGTTCTTCGTTATTTGCAAACAGAGAATATCTCAAAGAACCAATATTCTTCAAAACAATCAATGTTCGGACAATCAATCAGTGGGGAGAAAAAAATAGGCACGACGGGTTACAACGGGGAAAAAAGTCTGCGTTACCTACCCTTCACTATCTGCAAAGGAAGAGAGAGTATTTCTACTCTTCCCCGTTTGTAGACAGCGAATATCTCAAAAGGAACAATCAAGTAAGCAATACTAGTATTTTCAATCAATCAATCAATCGTTTCGCAATTCGTCGTGTTACACGACCTTACCCGGACCGCATGGACAGTTTCTCGTCTTCCGCCTCCAGCGCCCGATCGTCCTCTACTCTCCGTATTTGCCGCGGCACTCCTGACGGTTCCCAGTCAGGACCGTGGATCACTCGAGAGAGGCCTGTTCGGAACCAGTGAAGTTCGGATGATCGGCTGCCAGACGAGGGTCTATCAGGCAGGAGCTCTTCCCGATCGTTGCAGTCGTTCACTTTGTCGTCAGGACCTCTCCCACTGGATCCACGTGTCGCTGATGGGCCCCACGCTTGGGACGCCAATTGTTAAATGGTAGCGGCACCTTCAGTCGATAACCTTTCAAGTATTGCCCGGCGGTAATCGCCTCTTATACCATTCGATAATCAACCAACAAAAGAGGCAGGCGCCGGAGACTGGAAGGCAGGAAACAAGGGTTTATTCTCTCCAGAGGAGAACACATCAGATCAGACAGCAAGGTATCGTCACGAGGTGCTCTACCCACATCTCTGAGGCCTGGCCTCTTATACACAGGTTTATTGCTTTATTACACGTGACACATTCTTGTTAAGACTTTGATGTACGGAAAGGCATCCTTGGAATCCCCACTTCAAGCTTGTTCCTACACATATCTACAGTGGAAGTCCCCACCCCACCCACAGTAAGAGATGGCTATCACACTGGACATTCCGCCAATTCCCGGGGGTGTGTGCGACTGGTCGGGTCCCAGGGGGTGGGGGCCTTGATCTACTGTAATCCCTTTGATGTGAGGTGTTTCCCTTACAGTGGGGGCAATAAACTGCATCCGCAGGGCTAGGTGATGGCCTGGGATCGGTTCGGACAATCGTGCGCAGAGGAAGGGGGTTATCAAAAGGACGTATGACCATGTATGGGATGAAAGGAGGTGTTGGTCAGGCGCGGGATGTGGTTCCATGGCAGGGTCGCGCAGAAGGAGAGGGTTGATGGCCCATGTATGAGAGAGCGGGGGTGGCCGGCGCGCGGGGGGATGTTTGCAGCGCCAAGGGAAAGTGCTGGTGATCGGCGAGGGGCAGAGGGGCCATGGTGCTTTCAAAATGGCTACTGCTTAAGTGAGCGTACGGGCCTGAGAGGGGACAAGGTGGCGCCGATTATGTTGACATCGCAAACCAGATTTTAACAGGGCGAGAGGTCTGATGTCATGGAGCGTGTGATGCTCAATGCTAGGGTGAGAGGTTCGATGCCATGAAGCGTGTGATGCTCAATGATAGGGTGAGACGTCTGATGCCATGAAGCGTGTGATGCTCAATGATAGGGCGAGAAGTCTGAGGCCATGGAGCGTATGATGCTCAATGATAGGGCGAGAGGTCTGATGCCATGGAGCGTGTGATGCTTAATGATAGGGCGAGAGATCTGATGCCATGAAGCGTGTGATGCTCAATGATAGGGCGAGACGTCTGATGCCATGGATCGTGTGATGCTCAATGATACGGTGAGACGTCTGATGCCATGTAGAGTGTGATGCTCAATGATAGGGCGAGAGGTCTGATGCCATGCAGCTTGTGATGCTCAATGCTAGGGCGAGAGGTTTGATGCCATGAAGCGTGTAATGCTCAATGATAGGGTGAGACGTCTGATGCCATGAAGCGCGTGATGCTCAATGATAGGGCGAGAGGTCTGATGCCATGAAGCATGTGATGCTCAATGATAGGGCGAGAGGTCTGATGCCATGAAGCGTGTGATGCTCAATGATAGGGCGAGAGGTCTGATGCCATGAATTGTGTGATGCTCAATGATAGGGTGAGACGTCTGATGCCATGGAGCGTGTGATGCTCAATGATAGGGCATGAGGTCTGATGCCATGGAGCGTGTGATGCTCAATGATAGGGCATGAGGTCTGATGCCATGGAGCGTGTGATGCTCAATGATAGGGCATGAGGTCTGATGCCATGGAGCGTGTGATGCTCAATGATAGGGCGAGAGGTCTGATGCCATGAAGCGTGTGATGCTCAATGATAGGGCGAGACGTCTGATGCCATGGATCGTGTGATGCTCAATGATAGGGTGAGACGTCTGATGCCATGTAGCGTGTGATGCTCAATGATAGGGCGAGAGGTCTGATGTCATGGAGCGTGTGATGCTCAATGCTAGGGTGAGAGGTTTGATGCCATGAAGCGTGTGATGCTCAATGATAGGGTGAGACGTCTGATGCCATGAAGCGTGTGATGCTCAATGATAGGGCGAGAGGTCTGATGCCATGAAGCGTGTGATGCTCAATGATAGGGTGAGAGGTCTGATGCCATGGAGCGCGTGATGCTCAATGATAGGGTGAGAGGTCTGATGCCATGAAGCGTGTGATGCTCAATGATAGGGCGAGACGTCTGATGCCATGGATCGTGTGATGCTCAATGATAGGGTGAGAGGTCTGATGCCATGTAGCGTGTGATGCTCAATGATAGGGCGAGAGGTCTGATGTCATGGAGCGTGTGATGCTCAATGCTAGGGTGAGAGGTTTGATGCCATGAAGCGTGTGATGCTCAATGATAGGGTGAGATGTCTGATGCCATGAAGCGTGTGATGCTCAATGATAGGGCGAGATGTCTGATGCCATGGATCGTGTGATGCTCAATGATAGGGTGAGACGTCTGGTGCCATGTAGCGTGTGATGCTCAATGATAGGGCTGTTAAATGGTAGCGGCACCTTCAGTCGATAACCTTTCAAGTATTGCCCGGCGGTAATCGCCTCTCATACCATTCGATAATCAACCAACAAAAGAGGCAGGCGCCGGAGACTGGAAGGCAGGAAACAAGGGTTTATTCTCTCCGGAGGAGAACACATCAGATCAGACAGCAAGGTATCTTCACGAGGTGCTCTGGCCACATCTCTGAGGCCTGGCCTCTTATACACAGGTTTATTGCTTTATTACACGTGACACATTCTTGTTAAGACTTTGATGTACGGAAAGGCATCCTTGGAATCCCCACTTCAAGCTTGTTCCTACACATATCTACAGTGGAAGTCCCCACCCCACCCACAGTAAGAGATGGCTATCACACTGGTGGACATTCCGCCAATTCCCGGGGGTGTGTGCGACTGGTCGGGTCCCAGGGGGTGGGGGCCTTGATCTACTGTAATCCCTTTGATGTGAGGTGTTTCCCTTACAGTGGGGGCAATAAACTGCATCCGCAGGGCTAGGTGATGGCCTGGGATCGGTTCGGACAATCGTGCGCAGAGGAAGGGGGTTATCAAAAGGACGTATGACCATGTATGGGATGAAAGGAGGTGTTGGTCAGGCGCGGGATGTGGTTCCATGGCAGGGTCGCGCAGAAGGAGAGGGTTGATGGCCCATGTATGAGAGAGCGGGGGTGGCCGGCGTGCGGGGGGATGTTTGCAGCGCCAAGGGAACGTGCTGGTGATCGGCGAGGGGCAGAGGGGCCATGGTGCTTTCAAAATGGCTACTGCTTAAGTGAGCGTACGGGCCTGAGAGGGGACAAGGTGGCGCCGATTATGTTGACATCGCAAACCAGATTTTAACAGTCCTCCCTTTTCAACATATCTAGCCAGCTTGTCTAGCCGACATCCATCTTCGTTAAATTCTTAGCCACGACATCGTAAATGCTTTCATGCGTTCCTGTTTCAAAGTACAGAGTCTCAGGACAGACAGGAATAATCTGACACAATTGTACATAATTACATGTAGTTGATGTGATAGGCGAGGAGGTAGCGCAAACAGAGTTACATCAGCTGCGTCATATGTCAGGCCCGGAGATAGGTGGAGGGAAGCTCGCTTAAACACAAACCTGATACCGTAAAGAGTGATCTGACAAAACAAGGAATATTACGTACATTACTTAAGGCCTAGACTTCGTGTGGATCAAACTAAACAGCATAGTCATGTGTACGGCTGATGCTATACAATTGTCATTTATACTAAGTTAATGTTTCTTAACTATTAGTGTGCAGTTGGAAGTGACCGAAAAAAGACCTTGGGAACTTGATTGGAGGATAGTCAATTCAAAGGTGGTTGGGAGAGGAATTTCAACTCAACATGAGTTACAGTCAGAGAAGGGGGGAGGGGGGGGTAATGTCCACAAGGGAGTTCTTCTTTTCAGTGTCCTATTACCGCGAGCCATCACTGGTAAGCTCTCATTGTTCTTCTTCTTTCGTTGGCACTGTTGAGCACCGGCGGTGGAGCTAAGGTCCAGCTCACATCCAGGTTTTCACGTTGCAGGGTGTGACCACTCTTTGCTCTCGGATCACAGTCCTGTTTTGTCCTGTTCCTTAACTGATCTTATCATAGGTACCTTGAGACGGGGTACCCGCATTTCGTTCCTTTTTCGTCAAGTCAAGTTCAAAATCCCATATGGAAAAGAGAGGGGGGGGGGAGTAGGGACGTGCCTTGGGAGGCCGAGGGAAGAGGGGGTGGAGTGGGATCGGATCAAAAAGCGGACCAAGGAGAGCAGAATCTTTTAGCACTGAGCCCATCAATCGGGCTCGACGGGCTGGGACTTCAGGCATGAGCTGATCAGTGAGCAGGGGGCTTCGGGATAGCCCTTCTTTTTATCGCTTTCCATGCTGAGAATGGTGCCTCGTCCCGCCTCTTTTTGCTCCATGGCTCCCCCTTGGTCGAGGCCATAGATGTTCCATGATCCGCAACCAGGCTGTGCGTCACGTCCGACCCCTCTTCTCCGATGACCACGTGTTATCTTTGAATGAGTACAAGAAACAAAATCTTAGAGAACTGGTTGGGAAGACATTTACACACTTAATTCTCTCTCTCCCAACCCCAAGTGGTCGGGGAAACGTTTATCGGTCGCTCTATGGTGGAAGTCCATTAACTCTTTAATCATTGCTGTGATGCAGGTTTGTGAGTGTTCTTGCAAATTTCCATCATTAGGTCTGCTATGTGTTCATTCCTGTACCTTATAGGTTTTACAAGAAGTCTGACATCCAATAACTTCCTGGTCTAGCAAAATTCGAACCGGCTTCCCCGGTAGAGACTCGTTCTTCTAACACAAGCCCTGTCTATCCATATTTTTCTCCAGGGACTGCTAAGTGTATGAAAAAGTGCGAGGTGCTACTGTCATGGGCTCACAAATATCTGTTTCGGGGAGGAACACAAGCTAAACATTTTTCTTGCTGGAGACAATAGTTAACCTTTATCAGTTTTTAGGCGATGTATCTTTAAAAACAAGGTCATCAGCTGTATTGCTTAAAATATCCAGGGGCGGCTAGTACAGAACTGGGACTATTCTGGAAGGACGGGGTGCTTAGACGCTCTATTTCTGTGCTATGGGCGGGGCGATTCTGAGCGATGGAGGTGGAGTCGTTAGAGCCATAAAACAAAAACCACTGACAAATAGTTCCCGTGATAAGGGCCAGATTGGGAGACATCAGTCGTCTTACCTGTCCTTTCTTTCTCAGCCAATTAAGTTTAAACATTTTACAGAAAGGAGAGGTAGTAGTGTGGTAAACTACGGTTGTTTTGCTTCTGTCAATTTGTTCGAACACCGTCGTGTTTAGGCCAATTATACATATACTGAGGACGTACTGTTTCGTCATCTATTCAAAAGAGGGCAAGGGAGCTTTCAGCGAGGAAGAGAGAGAGAGAGAGAGAGAGAGAGAGAGAGAAAGACGTGCGCACCAAGTAGGCTATTTGGTACACGTACGACATAAAACGAGAGAGAGAGAGAGAGAGAGAGAGAGAGAGACGTGCACGATAATAGGCTACTTGGTGTACACACAACATAGAGCAGCACGAGTCAGTTTTACGTCCAGGAACACAAGCTGGGGGAAAACATAAATTCAACGTTCACGTACACACAAATACCGAATAGGGTGTAACGGTACATACATCGAGCACAGAAACCTAAGACGAAGACACAGGGCTATTTTCGGTATCATCCGTAATTCATTTTGGGGGGGGGGGGTCGGACTCTTTACTCCCCTCCCTTTCTGGGCAATTTATTGGAGGTCTCATTTTTAAAAAATAAAATAAAATACTCACTCCTCTTTTTCCGGTCGGACATTAGTCCAGTCGTGCTTATACTCACGGTGGAGCCTTCCAACCCCTGGGTAGGCGGTGATCCAGACTGAGGCAGAGGAGCGGTATCGGCCGGACGTTCAATGGTACAACTCTTATTTTCTAAGTGGATGGAAGATGAAGTGGTGAATCTAAAACATGCCAGTATCCCTAACTTCTGGGCTGGGGGGGGTTTTGGATGAACCCCGACCTGGGGTATTCTTAACTTCTCTTATTTAGTCAGCACACGAATCGACTCACTGGTGGCACATTTGGGTTACCAGTTGGAGTCGGGTTCGTCGTACCGAAATGACCCTTCAAGTTTCTGGTGTAAGTCACCCTCCAATTTACTAGCTTCCGGGAGAGGGAGAGTCGCTTCTTCAAACGAGGAGTTACCATATTCGGGGTTATTTTCCCATCCCCTTGATCGATAGACAAGCATTTCAGTCATACAAAGACGTTCTCTCCAGCGACCCAGGCATATGCAATACATACACATTCATACCGTACAATCAGGGCACGTACGCACAGTCATACCATACAGTTTTTCACGTTCCCAGTGATGGTCTGCATTCCACGCACCATCTCACAGCGCTTGTCTATGTCTTTCCCTACATGGAGCACGGTGCGGTCTATGTCCACTCCATTCTTCAGTCGGAGCTCCGATGTAACCTACAGAGAAGAAAGAAGGGGGGGGGGGCAGCATTCAAAGCACATCAGCGCGCATAAACACAAAAAAGTTCTACTTACCACGTACCAGACTAGCTGTAGGAGCGTTTAATACCACAGATCTACTATATCCTTCCTTTTTACTATACAAAGATGCTTCATTTTATTTGTCCCCAAATTCGAGTTCCCTCGTCGTGCAGTTGTTTCTCAATCAGTCGTATATTATGGGACAGAGTACCATACCTTGCATTCGGCAGATACCTTAAGCTACAGTCAACCATTTTCTAACAACTCTGGAAAAAAAAGACAGGTGTGATGGATACAAATTTTTCATCAATCCAAAATTCAGGCAAAGGGTCTGTATTATCTGTCTTCTATTGTTTGGGAATATTGGTCATTATTAAAAACCTTCGCCAACCCTAATGATTTGCTATGACGCTGATCCCATAATTCATTCGAAAACCCTTTATTGAAAAGAAATGTCAGTACACAAATACGGGCCTACAACCGTATAGGCCGGCCACGGTGCAAGAGGCGTCGAGTATCATGAGCAATACTACCTTAATGCGAAAATAAAAATAATCCATAATGAGAAGACCAGCATCAATAAGGTTGTTCGCATGCCCAGTCAGTACCCTCCCCGTCCCCCACCCGCCATGTGCAAAAAGACCGTATACATATCCCTTAACATCAATACCAAGTAACCGGAACGCCATAAGGAGTTGTAGGTCCCTCCTACATCGGCGCCATTTTGGGGCGAGGTCGGGTGGGTCCAGTCTAGATGTTTCCACTAGCTAACGGTCGGACCAGAATCCCTTTCGGCAGTCCAAAAAATTTCCATTAATGCCAACAGAAAGAACAGACAGCATGAATCGTGACTCGAAGGTGGGGAAAGCAAAGTTGTTTCCTACCGGATCATGCTGAGGTTCCACCAGAACTGATTCGGGTTGGTAGACTACAGTGTCTCCTGGTAATTCAAACGGAAACTGGCGTCAGCATGAGGACACCACCATCTCGCAGCGACGCCGTGGTCCTTTCGGAGAGCGGGACAGCAGGCGTGTCTCTCCGCTGATACCCTGAATCAGTCTCTCTCATGGCACCAAACGGGGACAAGGTGGCTACCGTCCGGGGCAAAGGCAAGTTAATGTGGAATGATCGAGCGATAGTTGCGGTTGCCCCCACCGGAAGTCCGCGGGAGTCGAGGGCCAATGACTCCCGTAGAATCTGCAAAGCTGAGAGGACGTCTTCAAGGGTGGGGCCCACGCCCGAGCAGGCAAGCTTCCGAGTTCCAAGGTAGCCCAGAGCCATCTTAGTGGACCAGGCCCGAATCCGAAGAGCCGGCCGCCATTTTTGAGACTCCTGTGGCAGCAGCAGTTCTCTACCACGGCCACCAGAGTGGGTCCCCCGACCAACCAACTGCGGGGGCCCACTTCTTGGGTGGAACGCTAATGGAAAACTTGGTGCAGAAAGGAACTTCCGCCTGGGTGGTCGTCCGGCAGGTGAAACGTTTAATGGCTGCCCTGCTGCAGCTGGCCGGTGAGTGAAGCGTCAAGGGGTGCCCTACTGCAACTGGTGAGCCTCCACCTGGGGAGGCGGGGGAGGCCCAATCGCGTCGCCTCCCCCCCAGGGCACCCCACGCCGTCTTTCGGTGCTGCATTGTAAGACGGCCAGGCCGGCACTACAACTTGCTGGACACCACCTCGATGCCGTACGGGTATCGGCGCATCGTGTTGCCTCCGGCCTCTTCGCACAACGGACCGTCACTGATGCCGTCTCACAGGCGGATGGATTTTGTAGGCCCTTTTTATAGCCCAAAGCCGACTAAGAGACAGCAATGTTGCTACTTCGAAGAAGGAGGGGCGGGGACTGTGTTACGCGGACGGTGAATGCTTTGGGATGGATGTTGCAGCAGGCTGCCATGTAAATAGTTGTGTTTTAACGTGTTTTACCCTGTTGGAGTGTTGCATATACCTACAAGTTATTAAAGCGTTTTAATCATACTATCTTGTTGGAGTGTGGTATATATAGGTTGGGAGGGAGCGTATGGAGGGGGCATATAGGTGATCGGAGGACCTAATAGCAATTCATCGTTCGCCCGTTGCTTGGAAGGCAACTCAGGGTAGAGCGTAGAGGGGGTCCTAACAGGGCACTGGCCTGACGTTTCAGATTCTTGTTTTTGTTTAGCTTCCTTTCTCTCCTTTATTTCTTCTTCTAACTTTCTGGCGACAAGGTGAGCTGCCTTTCGTAGTTCTTTTTCTGCCTTTACTTCTTCTCTCTTTTTCCATTGCGTTGTTTCTTTGCGCCACATGCCGATACTGTCGAGCATAGTGGGCGTCGTTTTATTGCTACGTAGAGCTATTTCTAGCGTTTCTATTTTATGGTCATCAAAGGATCCCATCAGTGGCCACTGACTCTCGGGGTCCTTCTTTGTATATTTATGCCATAGTTTGCTATAAGCTACGGCGACTAGTCCATATTTAGTAAACATGTCCTTATTAGGGGTGCCTTCCAGTGGAGCCGGATGGTTCATCTCTAATAAGCGGTCCGGGCATAACCAACTACCAATCAGTGGGGAGAAGATAGGCATGTAGGGTTACAACGGGGACAAAAGTCTGCACTACCTATCTTTTCACTGCTTGCAAAGACTAGATAGAATATCTCTATTCTACGTTATTTGCAAGTAGAGAATACCTCCAAAGAACCAATATCGAACAACCAATGTTCGGACAATCAATCAATCAAATGGTGAGAAAGAGATAGGCACGACGGGTTACAACGGGGACAAAAGTCTGCGTTACCTACCCTTCACTATTTGCAAAGACTAGACAGAATATTTCTGTTCTTCGTTATTTGCAAACAGAGAATATCTCAAAGAACCAATATTCTTCAAAACAATCAATGTTCGGACAATCAATCAGTGGGGAGAAAAAAATAGGCACGACGGGTTACAACGGGGACAAAAGTCTGCGTTACCTACCCTTCACTATCTGCAAAGGAAGAGAGAGTATTTCTACTCTTCCCCGTTTGTAGACAGCGAATATCTCAAAAGGAACAATCAAGTAAGCAATACTAGTATTTTCAATCAATCAATCGTTTCGCAATTCGTCGTGTTACACGACCTTACCCGGACCGCATGGACAGTTTCTCGTCTTCCGCCTCCAGCGCCCGATCGTCCTCTACTCTCCGTATTTGCCGCGGCACTCCTGACGGTTCCCAGTCAGGACCGTGGATCACTCGAGAGAGGCCTGTTCGGAACCAGTGAAGTTCGGATGATCGGCTGCCAGACGAGGGTCTATCAGGCAGGAGCTCTTCCCGATCGTTGCAGTCGTTCACTTTGTCGTCAGGACCTCTCCCACTGGATCCACGTGTCGCTGATGGGCCCCACGCTTGGGACGCCAATTGTTAAATGGTAGCGGCACCTTCAGTCGATAACCTTTCAAGTATTGCCCGGCGGTAATCGCCTCTTATACCATTCGATAATCAACCAACAAAAGAGGCAGGCGCCGGAGACTGGAAGGCAGGAAACAAGGGTTTATTCTCTCCAGAGGAGAACACATCAGATCAGACAGCAAGGTATCGTCACGAGGTGCTCTACCCACATCTCTGAGGCCTGGCCTCTTATACACAGGTTTATTGCTTTATTACACGTGACACATTCTTGTTAAGACTTTGATGTACGGAAAGGCATCCTTGGAATCCCCACTTCAAGCTTGTTCCTACACATATCTACAGTGGAAGTCCCCACCCCACCCACAGTAAGAGATGGCTATCACACTGGACATTCCGCCAATTCCCGGGGGTGTGTGCGACTGGTCGGGTCCCAGGGGGTGGGGGCCTTGATCTACTGTAATCCCTTTGATGTGAGGTGTTTCCCTTACAGTGGGGGCAATAAACTGCATCCGCAGGGCTAGGTGATGGCCTGGGATCGGTTCGGACAATCGTGCACAGAGGAAGGGGGTTATCAAAAGGACGTATGACCATGTATGGGATGAAAGGAGGTGTTGGTCAGGCGCGGGATGTGGTTCCATGGCAGGGTCGCGCAGAAGGAGAGGGTTGATGGCCCATGTATGAGAGAGCGGGGGTGGCCGGCGCGCGGGGGGATGTTTGCAGCGCCAAGGGAAAGTGCTGGTGATCGGCGAGGGGCAGAGGGGCCATGGTGCTTTCAAAATGGCTACTGCTTAAGTGAGCGTACGGGCCTGAGAGGGGACAAGGTGGCGCCGATTATGTTGACATCGCAAACCAGATTTTAACAGGGCGAGAGGTCTGATGTCATGGAGCGTGTGATGCTCAATGCTAGGGTGAGAGGTTCGATGCCATGAAGCGTGTGATGCTCAATGATAGGGTGAGACGTCTGATGCCATGAAGCGTGTGATGCTCAATGATAGGGCGAGAAGTCTGAGGCCATGGAGCGTATGATGCTCAATGATAGGGCGAGAGGTCTGATGCCATGGAGCGTGTGATGCTTAATGATAGGGCGAGAGATCTGATGCCATGAAGCGTGTGATGCTCAATGATAGGGCGAGACGTCTGATGCCATGGATCGTGTGATGCTCAATGATACGGTGAGACGTCTGATGCCATGTAGAGTGTGATGCTCAATGATAGGGCGAGAGGTCTGATGCCATGCAGCTTGTGATGCTCAATGCTAGGGCGAGAGGTTTGATGCCATGAAGCGTGTAATGCTCAATGATAGGGTGAGACGTCTGATGCCATGAAGCGCGTGATGCTCAATGATAGGGCGAGAGGTCTGATGCCATGAAGCATGTGATGCTCAATGATAGGGCGAGAGGTCTGATGCCATGAAGCGTGTGATGCTCAATGATAGGGCGAGAGGTCTGATGCCATGAATTGTGTGATGCTCAATGATAGGGTGAGACGTCTGATGCCATGGAGCGTGTGATGCTCAATGATAGGGCATGAGGTCTGATGCCATGGAGCGTGTGATGCTCAATGATAGGGCATGAGGTCTGATGCCATGGAGCGTGTGATGCTCAATGATAGGGCATGAGGTCTGATGCCATGGAGCGTGTGATGCTCAATGATAGGGCGAGAGGTCTGATGCCATGAAGCGTGTGATGCTCAATGATAGGGCGAGACGTCTGATGCCATGGATCGTGTGATGCTCAATGATAGGGTGAGACGTCTGATGCCATGTAGCGTGTGATGCTCAATGATAGGGCGAGAGGTCTGATGTCATGGAGCGTGTGATGCTCAATGCTAGGGTGAGAGGTTTGATGCCATGAAGCGTGTGATGCTCAATGATAGGGTGAGACGTCTGATGCCATGAAGCGTGTGATGCTCAATGATAGGGCGAGAGGTCTGATGCCATGAAGCGTGTGATGCTCAATGATAGGGTGAGAGGTCTGATGCCATGGAGCGCGTGATGCTCAATGATAGGGTGAGAGGTCTGATGCCATGAAGCGTGTGATGCTCAATGATAGGGCGAGACGTCTGATGCCATGGATCGTGTGATGCTCAATGATAGGGTGAGAGGTCTGATGCCATGTAGCGTGTGATGCTCAATGATAGGGCGAGAGGTCTGATGTCATGGAGCGTGTGATGCTCAATGCTAGGGTGAGAGGTTTGATGCCATGAAGCGTGTGATGCTCAATGATAGGGTGAGATGTCTGATGCCATGAAGCGTGTGATGCTCAATGATAGGGCGAGATGTCTGATGCCATGGATCGTGTGATGCTCAATGATAGGGTGAGACGTCTGGTGCCATGTAGCGTGTGATGCTCAATGATAGGGCTGTTAAATGGTAGCGGCACCTTCAGTCGATAACCTTTCAAGTATTGCCCGGCGGTAATCGCCTCTCATACCATTCGATAATCAACCAACAAAAGAGGCAGGCGCCGGAGACTGGAAGGCAGGAAACAAGGGTTTATTCTCTCCGGAGGAGAACACATCAGATCAGACAGCAAGGTATCGTCACGAGGTGCTCTGGCCACATCTCTGAGGCCTGGCCTCTTATACACAGGTTTATTGCTTTATTACACGTGACACATTCTTGTTAAGACTTTGATGTACGGAAAGGCATCCTTGGAATCCCCACTTCAAGCTTGTTCCTACACATATCTACAGTGGAAGTCCCCACCCCACCCACAGTAAGAGATGGCTATCACACTGGTGGACATTCCGCCAATTCCCGGGGGTGTGTGCGACTGGTCGGGTCCCAGGGGGTGGGGGCCTTGATCTACTGTAATCCCTTTGATGTGAGGTGTTTCCCTTACAGTGGGGGCAATAAACTGCATCCGCAGGGCTAGGTGATGGCCTGGGATCGGTTCGGACAATCGTGCGCAGAGGAAGGGGGTTATCAAAAGGACGTATGACCATGTATGGGATGAAAGGAGGTGTTGGTCAGGCGCGGGATGTGGTTCCATGGCAGGGTCGCGCAGAAGGAGAGGGTTGATGGCCCATGTATGAGAGAGCGGGGGTGGCCGGCGTGCGGGGGGATGTTTGCAGCGCCAAGGGAACGTGCTGGTGATCGGCGAGGGGCAGAGGGGCCATGGTGCTTTCAAAATGGCTACTGCTTAAGTGAGCGTACGGGCCTGAGAGGGGACAAGGTGGCGCCGATTATGTTGACATCGCAAACCAGATTTTAACAGGGCGAGAGGTCTGATGTCATGGAGCGTGTGATGCTCAATGCTAGGGTGAGAGGTTCGATGCCATGAAGCGTGTGATGCTCAATGATAGGGTGAGACGTCTGATGCCATGAAGCGTGTGATGCTCAATGATAGGGCGAGAGGTCTGATGTCATGAAGCGTGTGATGCTCAATGATAGGGTGAGAGGTCTGATGCCATGGAGCGTGTGCTGCTCAATGATAGGGTGAGAGGTCTGATGCCATGGAGCGTGTGATGCTCAATGATAGGGCGAGAGGTCTGATGCCATGAAGCGTGTGATGCTCAATGATAGGGCAAGACGTCTGATGCCATGGATCGTGTGATGCTCAATGATAGGGTGAGACGTCTGATGCCATGTAGCATGTGATGCTCAATGATAGGGCGAGAGGTCTGATGTCATGGAGCGTGTGATGCTCAATGATAGGGTGAGACGTCTGATGCCATGAAGCGTGTGATGCTCAATGATAGGGTGAGAGGTCTGATGCCATGGAGCGTGTGATGAACACTCTTCTCAGTCTGCTGACACGTGTCCTTGTTTCCTTCCTCCCATTTAGAGACATCAGGGACCAGGACTTGGTGGGGGCCGGTGTCTTGAACCCCACCCACCGGAAGTTGATCCTGGTGAACCTCAAAGAGACCTGGCAATGAGGGAGCCTCGCTTGGACCATCCATGAAGCCTCTGTTCTTCATATGTACAGCAAATTATATTTTACGAACATTTGGAATTCTGTACAGGAAGGGGTGGTGAAAGATATACGGGAACAAGTATAGGCAAGGCCAATAGGTGTCGCTTTTGTGTGGGGGAAATACTTCCGAATAGTTGGGCAACCTTTCTCCAGCTGAGCTACGCACAACATCCCACAATGAAGCAGCACCGTAGGCAACAACAATAAAGTGCTGCAAATAAGGCGCTTTTACCAAACGGACAGCATTAGCCGAGCTGAGCAGCACCCTCATAAAAAAGTATTGGTTTTGCATTATAAATGATGACGTTATGCATAAGCTTCAAAATATTCCATATTACATAGTTTTGACAAAGGGCAGGTATTTTCGCTGTGCCGTTAAGTAGGCCCAAACCAGACAAAACATTACACAATAGTTTTGCATGTTTCATGCTTACCGCCGTATTCAACAACCTCAATCTACCCACGACTGCCCCTTGCCAAACAAAAGGAGCATGCATTACATTCTGCTTGCAAGAAAAGTGGAATGGGAAGTTGTGGCTTGAAGTGGCATCCCCTATTTTACCCACACATACTCCAGAAGTTGGTGACTTCTCTCTGGAGCTGGAAGCGCATTGGAGCTGCTGTTTCCACCTATGGTGACTTATAACCATCAAGCAAAACACTAGTCCTTATGCAAAGTGAGGAACATCTGTGAGGACGCCAGCAGCACTGACCCTTGGCTTGGACATTTAAAGGACTCCCGAAGGGTTTTTGCACTCTCTCTCCCCGTCGCCAAGGTGCTGACATAGTCCTACACCCCTTTGTATTCTGCTCATAAAATATGTCTACTGTTGCCTATTCACTTTGTAATTGACCCTTATTGAAACATATAAATACCCCACAGTTGTGGCTTTTCATCAAGGGGTGTGGATGTATGTTTGCTGCTGTTGGTAAGTATGGGATGGTGCATCTAATAAGAAGAAGGGCACCAAGTCAACGGCCCTTTCCTCCAGTTTATAGTGAGATACGTCTAGCTATACAGAGAGGAAGAAGAGCAGTAATACAAAAATACACTAAGGCGAAGAAAAAGTAGGAATAGAGAAGTAAAAGATCAGCAGAAACTGGAATGGGTGGGAGATCAGGAAAGAATAGAGAAAGGAGGAATGAAGGCTACCTGGCAACTCACTAAAGAGAATATGTAGATGGGCATAGATGGAAGCCAGAGAAGACATCTAGGACCATTGAAGGCAGGAGGATTAGCGAGATCGAGGGCATGGAGCTAGTGGGAACCAATGAATGCAAATAGAGCCAGAGTGCAGAGAGGAATCAGAGAAGCATCGAGTGATGTTGCCTGCTGAATGATCTAAGTCCATCTGGTGCCAGGCTTCGAGCAGAGACAGACACATATAATACATTAACTTCTTTTTTAAATATTGAGTGTCATACCTCACGGGTAAAGAATTCGAGAAATTTGGCCTCATCAGTTGATCTTCTCTTTAAAGGTTACAATAATCAAGAGTATAACCTGATCTTTAACCAAGCAAGTCTGGTGCCATCATGCCTAGAGTAGGAGAAGCTCACCTGCTGATGCCTTCCAAGCAGGTCTGGCGCCAACGTGCCTAGAGTAAGAGAAGCCCATTTGCTGATCCCTACAAAGCGACAAAAGTCCACATGCCAATATCCGGGCAGGTCTGGTGCCATCGTGCCTAAGGTAAGTATAAATCCGGGGAACATTGATAGGTACCACTTCCCTATCTTCAGCTGAGCTGTTCCGGGTACCATTAAACATCCTTTATCACCAAACCTCCCTTACCGATGTCTGTATAGAAAGTCTGGTGCCATCACGCAGCGAGTAAACAAGTCCGCTTGCTGATCTTCACGTAGGTCTGACTAGCACCATCATGTTTAGATAAATTATGAATCTCATGGAAACAGATGGACACCAAATGCCCATCTCTAGCTGATCAGATATTGCTCAGCAATCTCTGTTCAGCGGTCTGGTGCCATCACGCCTAGAGTGTGGTGTGTACATATGCCACCACCTGGGACCCCGGGCCAAGAAGACTGGGTTCAGTGGTTTTAGTAAAGAGTGCAACTGGTAGAGATACATGTCACATGCCAGTCTCCAACCGAGCAGGCCTGGTGCCATCAGTAGAGTAATGTGTACACCGTGCCTACAGACAGTCATCGCCAACCAGTCCCAACAAAACAGGATGGGTTACATGGTAGGTCATTGAGAATCCACCTCAAAGGAGCTGATACGCCCTGCTGATGACAGGCATGCAGTCTGAAGCTACTGGTAGGGTATAGAATACCGTAAATACAGACAGGCATCATCCGCAGACACCTGGACACGGAGGATTTGTGTGATCTTTAAAGTTATTAAGGTCCACTTGTAGAGGCAGTCAGCAGCAGCAGACCGACAGCCGAGCAGGTTGGCTAGGATTAGAAGGGTCTACCGGATAGAGGCCGATTGACAGCTGAGTGAATACAATAGATGCAGAAATATATCTCCTGCTCATGTTTAGCCAACCCGCATGGGTACCATGATTAGATTAAGACAAATCCACAGGCAGACACCGCCTGCTGATCGACAGCCAAACACCTCGGGGTCACTGCTGGGGCAAGAGGAGTCCACTAGGTTCTGTGGTTATGGTAAAGAGTCCAATAGTTGCAAATAGACATTGCTTGCTCATCTCTAGCCAGACAGATTGGTAACATGATTAGAGTAAGACAAGTCCACAGCTACAGGCAGACACCGCCTGCTGATCGACAGCCGAACACCTCTGAGTCACTGCTGGCGCAGGAAGAGTCCACAAGGATCTGTGGTTATAGTAAAGAGTCCAATAGATGCAGACGGACATCGCCTGATTACTGTTAGAGTAAGAAGAGTCCACAGCTATAGGCAGACACCGCCTGCTCATTAACAGCCGAACACCTCTGAGTCACTGCTGGCAAAGGAAGAGTCCACAAGGATCTGTGGTTATAGTAAAGAGTACCATGGATGCAGATGGGACATCGCCTGATGACTGTTAGAGTAAGACAAGTCCACAGCTACAGGCAGACACCGCCTGCTGATCGACAGCCGAACACCTCTGAGTCACTGCTGGCGCAGGAAGAGTCCACAAGGATCTGTGGTTATAGTAAAGAGTCCAATCGATGAAGATGGACATCGCCTTATGACTGTTAGATTAAGAAGAGTCCCCAGCTACAGACAGACACCGCCTGCTGATCGTCAGCTGAACACCTCTGGGTCACTGCTGGCGCAGGAAGAGTCCACAAGGATCTGTGGTTATAGTAAAGAGTACCATGGATGCAGATGGGACATCGCCTGATGACTGTTAGAGTAAGAAGAGTCCGCAGCTACAGGCAGACACCGCCTGCTCATTGACAGCCGAACACCTCTGGATCACTGCTGGCGCAGGAAGAGTCCACAAGGATCTGTGGTTATAGTAAAGAGTACCATGGATGCAGACGGACATCGCCTGATGACTGTTAGAGTAAGAAGAGTCCGCAGCTACAGGCAGACACCGCCTGCTCATTGACAGCCGAACACGTCTGGATCACTGCTGGTGCAGGAAGAGTCCACAAGAATCTGTGGTTATAGTAAAGAGTACCATGGATGCAGACGGACATCGCCTAATGACTGTTAGAGTAAGAAGAGTCCGCAGCTACAGGCAGACACCGCCTGCTCATTGACAGCCGACCACCTCTGAGTCACTGCTGGCACAGGAAGAGTCCACAAGGATCTGTGGTTATAGTAAAGCGTACCATGGATGCAGATGGGACATTGCCTGATGACTGTTAGTGTAAAAAGAGTCCGCAGCTGCAGACAGACACCGCCTGCTCATTGACAGCCGAACACCTCTGGATCACTGCGGGCGCAGGAAGAGTCCACAAGGATCTGTGGTTATAGTAAAGAGTACCATGGATGCAGACGGACATCGCCTGATGACTGATAGAGTAAGAAGAGTCCGCAGCTACAGGCAGACACCGCCTGCTGATCATCAACCGAACACCTCTGAGTCACTGCTGGCGCAGGAAGAGCCCACAAGGATCTGTGGTTATAGTAAAGAGTACCATGGATGCAGATGGGACACCGCCTGATGACTGTTAGAGTAAGAAGAGTCCACAGCTACAGGCAGACACCGCCTGCTCATTCACAGCCGAACACCTCTGAGTCACTGCTGGCGCAGGAAGAGCCCACAAGGTTCTGTGGTTATAGTAAAGAGTACCATGGATGCAGATGGGACATCGCCTGATGACTGTTAGAGTAAGAAGAGTCCAAAGCTGCAGACAGACACCGCCTGCTGATCGACAGCCGAACACCTCTGGATCACTGCTGGCGCAGGAAGAGTCCACAAGGATCTGTGGTTATAGTAAAGAGTACCATGGATGCAGACGGACATCGCCTTATGACTGTTAGAGTAAGAAGAGTCCACAGCTACAGACAGACACCGCCTGCTGATCGTCAGCCGAACACCTCTGGGTCACTGCTGGCGCAGGAAGAGCCCACAAGGATCTGTGGTTATAGTAAAGAGTCCAATAGATGCAGACGGACATCGCCTTATGACTGTTAGAGTAAGAAGAGTCCACAGCTACAGACAGACACCGCCTGCTGATCGACAGCCGAACACCTCTGAGTCACTGCTGGAGCAGGAAGAGTCCACAAGAACCTGTGGTTATAGTAAAGAGTACCATGGATGCAGATGGGATATCACCTGATGACTGTTAGAGTAAGAAGAGTCCACAGCTACAGGCAGACACCGCCTGCTGATCGGCAGCCGAACACCTCTGAGTCACTGCTGGCGCAGGAAGAGTCCACAAGAATCTGTGGTTATAGTAAAGAGTCCAATAGATGCAGACGGACATCGCCTTATGACTGTTAGAGTAAGAAGAGTCCCCAGCTACAGACAGACACCGCCTGCTGATCGACAGCCGAACACCCCTGGGTCACTGCTGGTGCAGGAAGAGTCCACAAGAATCTGTGGTTATAGTAAAGAGTCCAATAGATGCAGACGGACATCGCCTTATTACTGTTAGAGTAAGAAGAGTCCCCAGCTACAGACAGACACCACCTGCTGATCGACAGCCGAACACCTCTGGGTCACTGCTGTCGCAGGAAGAGTCCACAAGGATCTGTGGTTATAGTAAAGAGTACCATGGATGCAGATGGGACACCGCCTGATGACTGTTAGAGTAAGAAGAGTCCACAGCTACAGGCAAGACACCGCCTGCTCATTGACAGCCGAACACCTCTGAGTCACTGCTGGCGCAGGAAGAGTCAACAAGGATCTGTGGTTATAGTAAAGAGTACCATGGATGCAGATGGATATCGTCTGATGACTGTTAGAGTAAGAAGAGTCCACAGCTACAGGCAGACACCACCTGCTGATCGTCAGCTGAACACCTCTGGGTCACTGCTGGCGCAGGAAGAGTCCACAAGAATCTGTGGTTATAGTAAAGAGTCCAATAGATGCAGACGGACATCACCTTATGACTGTTAGCGTAAGAAGAGTCCACAGCTACAGGCAGACACCACTTGCTCATTGACAGCCGAACACCTCTGAGTCACTGCTGGAGCAGGAAGAATCCACAAGGATCTGTGGTTATAGTAAAGAGTACCATGGATGCAGATGGGACATCGCCTGATGACTGTTAGAGTAAGAAGAGTCCACAGCTGCAGACAGACACCACCTGCTGATCGTCGGCCGAACACCTCTGAGTCACTGCTGGCGCAGGAAGAGTCCACAAGGATCTGCAGTTATAGTAAAGAGTACCATGGATGCAGATGGGACATCGCCTGATGACTGTTAGAGTAAGAAGAGTCCACAGCTGCAGACAGACACCGCCTGCTGATCGACAGCCGAACACCTCTGGATCACTGCTGGCGCAGGAAGAGTCCACAAGGATCTGTGGTTATAGTAAAGAGTACCATGGATGCAGATGGGACATCGCCTGATGACTGTTAGAGTAAGAAGTGTCCACAGCTACAGGCAGACACCACCTGCTCATTGACAGCCGAACACCTCTGAGTCACTGCTGGCGCAGGAAGAGCCCACAAGGATCTGTGGTTATAGTAAAGAGTACCATGGATGCAGATGGGACATCGCCTGATGACTGTTAGAGTAAGAAGAGTCCACAGCTGCAGACAGACACCGCCTGCTGATCGTCGGCCGAACACCTCTGAGTCACTGCTGACGCAGGAAGAGCCCACAAGGATCTGTGGTTATAGTAAAAAGTACCATGGATGCAGATGGGACACCGCCTGATGACTGTTAGAGTAAGAAGAGTCCACAGCTACAGGCAGACACCGCCTGCTCATTGACAGCCGAACACCTCTGGATCACTGCTGGCGCAGGAAGAGTCCACAAGGATCTGTGGTTATAGTAAAGAGTACCATGGATGCAGATGGGACATCGCCTGATGACTGTTAGAGTAAGACAAGTCCACAGCTACAGACAGACACCGCCTGCTGATCGTCAGCCGAACACCTCTGAGTCACTGCTGGCGCAGGAAGAGTCCACAAGAATCTGTGGTTATAGTAAAGAGTCCAATAGATGCAGATGGACATCGCCTTATGACTGTTAGAGTAAGAAGAGTCCCCAGCTACAGACAGACACTGCATGCTGATCGACAGCCGAACACCTCTGGGTCACTGCTGGCACAGGAAGAGTCCACAAGGATCTGTGGTTATAGTAAAGAGTACCATGGATGCAGATGGGACACCGCCTGATGACTGTTAGAGTAAGAAGAGTCCACAGCTACAGGCAGACACCGCCTGCTCATTGACAGCCGAACACCTCTGAGTCACTGCTGGCGCAGGAAGAGTCCACAAGGATCTGTGGTTATAGTAAAGAGTACCATGGATGCAGATGGACATCGTCTGATGACTGTTAGAGTAAGAAGAGTCCACAGCTACAGGCAGACACCACCTGCTGATCGTTAGCTGAACACCTGATGATGATGATGATAGAGGATTTATATTGCGCAAGACAATAACCCGAAGGTATCAAGGCGCCTAACAAAACGGAGATAAAAAAAAAGGAAAACCTTACACATAGGCTTGCAGGAAGAGGCGAGTTTTAAGGGCCCTTCGGAATAACTGTAGGGAGGGTAGGGACCTAAGATCCAAAGGAAGATCATTCCACCACTTAGGCGCCAAAGTGGAAAAAGCCCTACCCCCTCACTTGGCTCTTCGTACACGGGGGACTGCCAGGAGCAATTTACTGGAGGAACGCAGATCCCTTCCAGGTATATAGTGGGAAATAATAGAACCAACTCCCATGTCGCTATTCCTTGCAATGACAGTGTAAGTCATACATAAGACTTTAAACTGTACTCGGTGCTCTACCGGTAGCCAGTGCAGCGTTTTCCTGGCCAACGTGGCCGAGGAGCGTCTCGGAGCATCCAGAACAAATCTGGCTGCGGCATTCTGGACTACTTGCAGGCGCTGCAGTAGGCTCCTATTTAGCCCCGCATACAGCACATTACAGTAGTCCAGTCGCGAGCCGATAAGAGCGATAACTACCTGCTTTCTGGACTGCATGGAAAGATATTTCCTGATCCTTCGCAGGGTATGGATTAGGCCCCAACAGGTAGAGATGGTTCTACTAACCTGACCGCCCATGTCCAATGCAGGGTCTATCATCACCCCTAGATTCCTAGCAGATGTCGTGGGGGAAGGACACACCCGAGCGAGTCAGGCCACCAGCTGGCTGACCAGATGTTCTCATTCCCTCCAAACACCATCACCTCAGTCTTCTCCCCATTCAGTTTAAGTGAGTTCTGAACCATCCACTGACCAACTGCCTCCATACAAGATCTAAAATTGGAGGCAGTAGGTACATCCGAATGGGAAAGAGAGACGAGGATTTGGGTGTCATCTGCATAGGAGACTACCTCCATCCCGAAAGATCTAATTAATCTGGCCAGTGGGGTCATGTAGATGTTAAATAGGGTCGGGCTGAGAGCCGACCCCTGCAGGACCCCACATAGCACCGGTCGGGATGGAGATAGGAACTCCCCCAGCTTGACTCTTTGTTCCCTTCCTTCAAGGAAGGAGGTTAGTGGATCTAAAGCTGCGTCCCTCACCCCCACTTCCTTCAGACGATATGTGAGTACTGAGGGGGAGAGGGTATCAAAGGCCGCAGTTAGATCTAACAGGACCAGGAGGGTGGTCTGGCCCCCATCCACTCTAGTGCGGATCTTATCAAGCACAATAGTGAGGGCCGACTCAGTACTAAATTCCCTCCTGAATCCATGCTGGGAGAAGTCCAAGCAGCCCGAGCCTTCCACAAAGGCAGCGAGATGCTTGTTAAGATGTGCCTCAAGCATCTTTGAAGGGGCTGGAAGCAGTGAGATGGGACGAAAGTTTTTTAGAACTTCTGGATCAAGGGAAGGCTTCTTTAACAAGGGTCACTGCTGGCGCAGGAAGAGTCCACAAGAATCTGTGGTTATAGTAAAGAGTCCAATAGATGCAGATGGACATCGCCTTATGACTGTTAGCGTAAGAAGAGTCCACAGCTACAGGCAGACACCACCTGCTCATTGACAGCCGACACCTCTGAGTCACTACTGGAGCAGGAAGAGTCCACAAGGATCTGTGGTTATAGTAAAGAGTACCATGGATGCAGATGGAACATCGCCTGATGAATGTTAGAGTAAGAAGAGTCCACAGCTGCAGACAGACACCACCTGCTGATCGTCGGCCGAACACCTCTGAGTCACTGATGGCGCAGGAAGAGTCCACAAGGATCTGCAGTTATAGTAAAGAGTACCATGGATGCAGATGTGACATCACCTGATGACTGTTAGAGTAAGAAGAGTCCACAGCTGCAGACAGACACCGCCTGCTGATCGACAGCCGAACACCTCTGGATCACTGCTGGCGCAGGAAGAGTCCACAAGGATCTGTGGTTATAGTAAAGAGTACCATGGATGCAGATGAGACATCGCCTGATGACTGTTAGAGTAAGAAGAGTCCACAGCTACAGGCAGACACCACCTGCTCATTGACAGCCGAACACCTCTGAGTCACTGCTGGCGCAGGAAGAGCCCACAAGGATCTGTGGTTATAGTAAAGAGTACCATGGATGCAGATGGGACATCGCCTGATGACTGTTAGAGTAAGAAGAGTCCACAGCTGCAGACAGACACCGCCTGCTGATCGTCGGCCGAACACCTCTGAGTCACTGCTGACGCAGGAAGAGCCCACAAGGATCTGTGGTTATAGTAAAGAGTACCATGGATGCAGATGGGACACCGCCTGATGACTGTTAGAGTAAGAAGAGTCCACAGCTACAGGCAGACACCGCCTGCTCATTGACAGCCGAACACCTCTGGATCACTGCTGGCGCAGGAAGAGTCCACAAGGATCTGTGGTTATAGTAAAGAGTACCATGGATGCAGACGGACATCGCCTGATGACTGTTAGAGTAAGAAGAGTCCACAGCTGCAGACAGACACCGCCTGCTGATCGTCAGCCGAACACCTCTGGGTCACTGCTGGCGCAGGAAGAGTCCACAAGAACCTGTGGTTATAGTAAAGAGTACCATGGATGCAGATGGGACACCGCCTGATGACTGTTAGAGTAAGACAAGTCCACAGCTACAGGCAGATACCGCCTGCTGATCAACAGCCGAACACCTCTGAGTAACTTCTGGCGCAGGAAGAGTCCACAAGTATCTGTGGTTATAGTAAAGAGTCCAATAGATGCAGACGGACATCACCTGATGACTGTTAGAGTAGGAAGAGTCCACAGCTACAGACAGACAACGCCTGCTGATCGTCAGCCGAGCACCTCTGAGTCAGTGCTGGATTAGGAAGAGTCCACAAGAACCTGTGGTTATAGTAAAGAGTACCATGGATGCAGATGGGACATCACCTGATGACTGCTAGAGTAAGAAGAGTCCACAGCTACAGGCAGACACCGCCTGCTGATCGACAGCCGAACACCTCTGAGTCACTGCTGGCGCAGGAAGAGTCCACAAGAATCTGTGGTTATAGTAAAGAGTCCAATAGATGCAGACGGACATCGCCTTATGACTGTTAGAGTAAGAAGAGTCCCCAGCTACAGACAGACACCACCTGCTGATCGACAGCCGAACACCCCTGGGTCACTACTGGCGCAGGAAGAGTCCACAAGAATCTGTGGTTATAGTAAAGAGTCCAATAGATGCAGACGGACATCGCCTTATGACTGTTAGAGTAAGAAGAGTCCCCAGCTACAGACAGACACCACCTGCTGATCGACAGCCGAACACCTCTGGGTCACTGCTGGCGCAGGAAGAGTTCACAAGGATCAGTGGTTATAGTAAAGAGTACCATGGATGCAGATGGGACACCGCCTGATGACTGTTAGAGTAAGAATAGTCCACAGCTACAGGCAGACACCGCCTGCTCATTGACAGCCGAACACCTCTGAGTCACTGCTGGCGCAGGAAGAGTCCACAAGGATCTGTGGTTATAGTAAAGAGTACCATGGATGCAGATGGGACATCGCCTGATGACTGTTAGAGTGAGAAGAGTCCACAGCTACAGGCAGACACCACCTGCTGATCGTCAGCTGAACACCTGATGATGATGATGATAGAGGATTTATATTGCGCAAGACAATAACCCGAAGGTATCAAGGCGCCTAACAAAACGGAGATAAAAAAAAAAGGAAAACCTTACACATAGGCTTGCAGGAAGAGGCGAGTTTTAAGGGCCCTTCGGAATAACTGTAGGGAGGGTAGGGACCTAAGATCCAAAGGAAGATCATTCCACCACTTAGGCGCCAAAGTGGAAAAAGCCCTACCCCCCCACTTGGCTCTTCGTACACGGGGGACTGCCAGGAGCAATTTACTGGAGGAACGCAGATCCCTTCCAGGTATATAGTGGGAAATAATAGAACCAACTCCCATGTCGCTATTCCTTGCAATGACAGTGTAAGTCATACATAAGACTTTAAACTGTACTCGGTGCTCTACCGGTAGCCAGTGCAGCGTTTTCCTGGCCAACGTGGCCGAGGAGCGTCTTGGAGCATCCAGAACAAATCTGGCTGCGGCATTCTGGACTACTTGCAGGCGCTGCAGTAGGCTCCTATTTAGCCCCGCATACAGTGCATTACAGTAGTCCAGTCGCGAGCCGATAAGAGCGATAACTACCTGCTTTCTGGACTGCATGGAAAGATATTTCCTGATCCTTCGCAGGGTATGGATTAGGCCCCAACAGGTAGAGATGGTTCTACTAACCTGACCGCCCATGTCCAATGCAGGGTCTATCATCACCCCTAGATTCCTAGCAGATGTCGTGGGGGAAGGACACACCCCGAGCGAGTCAGGCCACCAGCTGGCTGACCAGATGTTCTCATTCCCTCCAAACACCATCACCTCAGTCTTCTCCCCATTCAGTTTAAGTGAGTTCTGAACCATCCACTGACCAACTGCCTCCATACAAGATCTAAAATTGGAGGCAGTAGGTACATCCGAATGGGAAAGAGAGACGAGGATTTGGGTGTCATCTGCATAGGAGACTACCTCCATCCCGAAAGATCTAATTAATCTGGCCAGTGGGGTCATGTAGATGTTAAATAGGGTCGGGCTGAGAGCCGACCCCTGCGGGACCCCACATAGCACCGGTCGGGATGGAGATAGGAACTCCCCCAGCTTGACTCTTTGTTCCCTTCCTTCAAGGAAGGAGGTTAGTAGATCTAAAGCTGCGTCCCTCACCCCCACTTCCTTCAGACGATATGTGAGTACTGAGGGGGAGAGGGTATCAAAGGCCGCAGTTAGATCTAACAGGACCAGGAGGGTGGTCTGGCCCCCATCCACTCTAGTGTGGATCTTATCAAGCACAATAGTGAGGGCCGACTCAGTACTAAATTCCCTCCTGAATCCATGCTGGGAGAAGTCCAAGCAGCCCGAGCCTTCCACAAAGGCAGCGAGATGCTTGTTAAGATGTGCCTCAAGCATCTTTGAAGGGGCTGGAAGCAGTGAGATGGGACGAAAGTTTTTTAGAACTTCTGGATCAAGGGAAGGCTTCTTTAACAAGGGTCACTGCTGGCGCAGGAAGAGTCCACAAGAATCTGTGGTTATAGTAAAGAGTCCAATAGATGCAGATGGACATCGCCTTATGACTGTTAGCGTAAGAAGAGTCCACAGCTACAGGCAGACACCACCTGCTCATTGACAGCCGAACACCTCTGAGTCACTGCTGGAGCAGGAAGAGTCCACAAGGATCTGTGGTTATAGTAAAGAGTACCATGAATGCAGATGGAACATCGCCTGATGACTGTTAGAGTAAGAAGAGTCCACAGCTGCAGACAGACACCACCTGCTGATCGTCGGCCGAAAACCTCTGAGTCACTGCTGGCGCAGGAAGAGTCCACAAGGATCTGCAGTTATAGTAAAGAGTACCATGGATGCAGATGTGACATCACCTGATGACTGTTAGAGTAAGAAGAGTCCACAGCTGCAGACAGACACCGCCTGCTGATCGACAGCCGAACACCTCTGGATCACTGCTGGCGCAGGAAGAGTCCACAAGGATCTGTGGTTATAGTAAAGAGTACCATGGATGCAGATGAGACATCGCCTGATGACTGTTAGAGTAAGAAGAGTCCACAGCTACAGGCAGACACCACCTGCTCATTGACAGCCGAACACCTCTGAGTCACTGCTGGCGCAGGAAGAGCCCACAAGGATCTGTGGTTATAGTAAAGAGTACCATGGATGCAGATGGGACATCGCCTGATGACTGTTAGAGTAAGAAGAGTCCACAGTTGCAGACAGACACCGCCTGCTGATCGTCGGCCGAACACCTCTGAGTCACTGCTGACGCAGGAAGAGCCCACAAGGATCTGTGGTTATAGTAAAGAGTACCATGGATGCAGATGGGACACCGCCTGATGACTGTTAGAGTAAGAAGAGTCCACAGCTACAGGCAGACACCGCCTACTCATTGACAGCCGAACACCTCTGGATCACTGCTGGCGCAGGAAGAGTCCACAAGGATCTGTGGTTATAGTAAAGAGTACCATGGATGCAGACGGACATCGCCTGATGACTGTTAGAGTAAGAAGAGTCCACAGCTGCAGACAGACACCGCCTGCTGATCGTCAGCCGAACACCTCTGGGTCACTGCTGGCGCAGGAAGAGTCCACAAGAACCTGTGGTTATAGTAAAGAGTACCATGGATGCAGATGGGACACCGCCTGATGACTGTTAGAGTAAGAAGAGTCCGCAGCTACAGGCAGACACCGCCTGCTCATTGACAGCCGAACACCTCTGGATCACTGCTGGCGCAGGAAGAGTCCACAAGGATCTGTGGTTATAGTAAAGAGTACCATGGATGCAGATGGGACCTCGCCTGATGACTGTTAGAGTAAGACAAGTCCACAGCTACAGGCAGACACCGCCTGCTGATCGACAGCCGAACACCTCTGAGTCACTTCTGGCGCAGGAAGAGTCCACAAGGATCTGTGGTTATAGTAAAGAGTCCAATAGATGCAGACGGACATCACCTGATGACTGTTAGAGTAGGAAGAGTCCACAGCTACAGACAGACAACGCCTGCTGATCGTCAGCCGAGCACCTCTGAGTCACTGCTGGATTAGGAAGAGTCCACAAGAACCTGTGGTTATAGTAAAGAGTACCATGGATGCAGATGGGACATCACCTGATGACTGTTAGAGTAAGAAGAGTCCACAGCTACAGGCAGACACCGCCTGCTGATCGACAGCCGAACACCTCTGAGTCACTGCTGGCGCAGGAAGAGTCCACAAGAATCTGTGGTTATAGTAAAGAGTCCAATAGATGCAGACGGACATCGCCTTATGACTGTTAGAGTAAAAAGAGTCCCCAGCTACAGACAGACACCACCTGCTGATCGACAGCCGAACACCTCTGGGTCACTGCTGGCGCAGGAAGAGTCCACAAGGATCTGTGGTTATAGTAAAGAGTACCATGGATGCAGATGGGACACCGCCTGATGACTGTTAGAGTAAGAATAGTCCACAGCTACAGGCAGACACCGCCTGCTCATTGACAGCCGAACACCTCTGAGTCACTGCTGGCGCAGGAAGAGTCCACAAGGATCTGTGGTTATAGTAAAGAGTACCATGAATGCAGATGGAACATCGCATGATGACTGTTAGAGTAAGAAGAGTCCACAGCTGCAGACAGACACCGCCTGCTGATCGACAGCCGAACACCTCTGGATCACTGCTGGCGCAGGAAGAGTCCACAAGGATCTGTGGTTATAGTAAAGAGTACCATGGATGCAGATGAGACATCGCCTGATGACTGTTAGAGTAAGAAGAGTCCACAGCTACAGGCAGACACCACCTGCTCATTGACAGCCGAACACCTCTGAGTCACTGCTGGCGCAGGAAGAGCCCACAAGGATCTGTGGTTATAGTAAAGAGTACCATGGATGCAGATGGGACATCGCCTGATGACTGTTAGAGTAAGAAGAGTCCACAGTTGCAGACAGACACCGCCTGCTGATCGTCGGCCGAACACCTCTGAGTCACTGCTGACGCAGGAAGAGCCCACAAGGATCTGTGGTTATAGTAAAGAGTACCATGGATGCAGATGGGACACCGCCTGATGACTGTTAGAGTAAGAAGAGTCCACAGCTACAGGCAGACACCGCCTACTCATTGACAGCCGAACACCTCTGGATCACTGCTGGCGCAGGAAGAGTCCACAAGGATCTGTGGTTATAGTAAAGAGTACCATGGATGCAGACGGACATCGCCTGATGACTGTTAGAGTAAGAAGAGTCCACAGCTGCAGACAGACACCGCCTGCTGATCGTCAGCCGAACACCTCTGGGTCACTGCTGGCGCAGGAAGAGTCCACAAGAACCTGTGGTTATAGTAAAGAGTACCATGGATGCAGATGGGACACCGCCTGATGACTGTTAGAGTAAGAAGAGTCCGCAGCTACAGGCAGACACCGCCTGCTCATTGACAGCCGAACACCTCTGGATCACTGCTGGCGCAGGAAGAGTCCACAAGGATCTGTGGTTATAGTAAAGAGTACCATGGATGCAGATGGGACCTCGCCTGATGACTGTTAGAGTAAGACAAGTCCACAGCTACAGGCAGACACCGCCTGCTGATCGACAGCCGAACACCTCTGAGTCACTTCTGGCGCAGGAAGAGTCCACAAGGATCTGTGGTTATAGTAAAGAGTCCAATAGATGCAGACGGACATCACCTGATGACTGTTAGAGTAGGAAGAGTCCACAGCTACAGACAGACAACGCCTGCTGATCGTCAGCCGAGCACCTCTGAGTCACTGCTGGATTAGGAAGAGTCCACAAGAACCTGTGGTTATAGTAAAGAGTACCATGGATGCAGATGGGACATCACCTGATGACTGTTAGAGTAAGAAGAGTCCACAGCTACAGGCAGACACCGCCTGCTGATCGACAGCCGAACACCTCTGAGTCACTGCTGGCGCAGGAAGAGTCCACAAGAATCTGTGGTTATAGTAAAGAGTCCAATAGATGCAGACGGACATCGCCTTATGACTGTTAGAGTAAGAAGAGTCCCCAGCTACAGACAGACACCGCCTGCTGATCGACAGCCGAACACCCCTGGGTCACTGCTGGCGCAGGAAGAGTCCACAAGAATCTGTGGTTATAGTAAAGAGTCCAATAGATGCAGACGGACATCGCCTTATGACTGTTAGAGTAAAAAGAGTCCCCAGCTACAGACAGACACCACCTGCTGATCGACAGCCGAACACCTCTGGGTCACTGCTGGCGCAGGAAGAGTCCACAAGGATCTGTGGTTATAGTAAAGAGTACCATGGATGCAGATGGGACACCGCCTGATGACTGTTAGAGTAAGAATAGTCCACAGCTACAGGCAGACACCGCCTGCTCATTGACAGCCGAACACCTCTGAGTCACTGCTGGCGCAGGAAGAGTCCACAAGGATCTGTGGTTATAGTAAAGAGTACCATGGATGCAGATGGGACATCGCCTGATGACTGTTAGAGTAAGAAGAGTCCACAGCTGCAGACAGACACCACCTGCTGATCGTCCGCCGAACTCCTCTGAGGCACTGCTGGCGCAGGAAGTGTCCACAAGGATCTGTGGTTATAGTAAAGAGTACCATGGATGCAGATGGGACATCGCCTGATGACTGTTAGAGTAAGAAGAGTCCACAGCTGCAGACAGACACCGCCTGCTGATCGACAGCCGAACACCTCTAGATCACTGCTGGCGCAGGAAGAGTCCACAAGGATCTGTGGTTATAGTAAAGAGTACCATGGATGCAGATGGGACATCGCCTGATGACTGTTAGAGTAAGAAGAGTCCACAGCTACAGGCAGACACCACCTGCTCATTGACAGCCGAACAACTCTGAGTCACTGCTGGCGCAGGAAGAGCCCACAAGGATCTGTGGTTATAGTAAAGAGTACCATGGGTGCAGATGGGACATCGCCTGATGACTGTTAGAGTAAGAAGAGTCCACAGCTGCAGACAGACACCGCCTGCTGATCGTCGGCCGAACACCTCTGAGTCACTGCTGACGCAGGAAGAGCCCACAAGGATCTGTGGTTATAGTAAAGAGTACCATGGATGCAGATGGGACACCGCCTGATGACTGTTAGAGTAAGAAGAGTCCACAGCTACAGGCAGACACCGCCTGCTCATTGACAGCCGAACACCTCTGGATCACTGCTGGCGCAGGAAGAGTCCACAAGGATCTGTGGTTATAGTAAAGAGTACCATGGATGCAGATGGGACATCGCCTGATGACTGTTAGAGTAAGACAAGTCCACAGCTACAGGCAGACACCGCCTGCTGATCGACAGCCGAACACCTCTGAGTCACTGCTGGTGCAGGAAGAGTCCACAAGGATCTGTGGTTATAGTAAAGAGTCCAATAGATGCAGACGGACATCACCTGATGACTGTTAGAGTAAGAAGAGTCCACAGCTACAGACAGACACCGCCTGCTGATCGTCAGCCGAACACCTCTGAGTCACTGCTGGAGCAGGAAGAGTCCACAAGAACCTGTGGTTATAGTAAAGAGTACCATGGATGCAGATGGGACATCACCTGATGACTGTTAGAGTAAGAAGAGTCCACAGCTAAAGGCAGACACCGCCTGCTGATCGACAGCCGAACACCTCTGAGTCACTGCTGGCACAGGAAGAGTCCACAAGAATCTGTGGTTATAGTAAAGAGTCCAATAGATGCAGACGGACATCGCCTTATGACTGTTAGAGTAAGAAGAGTCCCCAGCTACAGACAGACACCGCCTGCTGATCGACAGCCGAACACCTCTGGGTCACTGCTGGCGCAGGAAGAGTCCACAAGGATCTGTGGTTATAGTAAAGAGTACCATGGATGCAGATGGGACATCGCCTGATGACTGTTAGAGTAAGAAGAGTCCACAGCTGCAGACAGACACCACCTGCTGATCGTCCGCCGAACTCCTCTGAGGCACTGCTGGCGCAGGAAGTGTCCACAAGGATCTGTGGTTATAGTAAAGAGTACCATGGATGCAGATGGGACATCGCCTGATGACTGTTAGAGTAAGAAGAGTCCACAGCTGCAGACAGACACCGCCTGCTGATCGACAGCCGAACACCTCTAGATCACTGCTGGCGCAGGAAGAGTCCACAAGAACCTGTGGTTATAGTAAAGAGTACCATGGATGCAGATGGGACACCGCCTGATGACTGTTAGAGTAAGACAAGTCCACAGCTACAGGCAGATACCGCCTGCTGATCAACAGCCGAACACCTCTGAGTCACTTCTGGCGCAGGAAGAGTCCACAAGTATCTGTGGTTATAGTAAAGAGTCCAATAGATGCAGACGGACATCACCTGATGACTGTTAGAGTAGGAAGAGTCCACAGCTACAGACAGACAACGCCTGCTGATCGTCAGCCGAGCACCTCTGAGTCAGTGCTGGATTAGGAAGAGTCCACAAGAACCTGTGGTTATAGTAAAGAGTACCATGGATGCAGATGGGACATCACCTGATGACTGCTAGAGTAAGAAGAGTCCACAGCTACAGGCAGACACCGCCTGCTGATCGACAGCCGAACACCTCTGAGTCACTGCTGGCGCAGGAAGAGTCCACAAGAATCTGTGGTTATAGTAAAGAGTCCAATAGATGCAGACGGACATCGCCTTATGACTGTTAGAGTAAGAAGAGTCCCCAGCTACAGACAGACACCACCTGCTGATCGACAGCCGAACACCCCTGGGTCACTACTGGCGCAGGAAGAGTCCACAAGAATCTGTGGTTATAGTAAAGAGTCCAATAGATGCAGACGGACATCGCCTTATGACTGTTAGAGTAAGAAGAGTCCCCAGCTACAGACAGACACCACCTGCTGATCGACAGCCGAACACCTCTGGGTCACTGCTGGCGCAGGAAGAGTTCACAAGGATCAGTGGTTATAGTAAAGAGTACCATGGATGCAGATGGGACACCGCCTGATGACTGTTAGAGTAAGAATAGTCCACAGCTACAGGCAGACACCGCCTGCTCATTGACAGCCGAACACCTCTGAGTCACTGCTGGCGCAGGAAGAGTCCACAAGGATCTGTGGTTATAGTAAAGAGTACCATGGATGCAGATGGGACATCGCCTGATGACTGTTAGAGTGAGAAGAGTCCACAGCTACAGGCAGACACCACCTGCTGATCGTCAGCTGAACACCTGATGATGATGATGATAGAGGATTTATATTGCGCAAGACAATAACCCGAAGGTATCAAGGCGCCTAACAAAACGGAGATAAAAAAAAAAGGAAAACCTTACACATAGGCTTGCAGGAAGAGGCGAGTTTTAAGGGCCCTTCGGAATAACTGTAGGGAGGGTAGGGACCTAAGATCCAAAGGAAGATCATTCCACCACTTAGGCGCCAAAGTGGAAAAAGCCCTACCCCCCCACTTGGCTCTTCGTACACGGGGGACTGCCAGGAGCAATTTACTGGAGGAACGCAGATCCCTTCCAGGTATATAGTGGGAAATAATAGAACCAACTCCCATGTCGCTATTCCTTGCAATGACAGTGTAAGTCATACATAAGACTTTAAACTGTACTCGGTGCTCTACCGGTAGCCAGTGCAGCGTTTTCCTGGCCAACGTGGCCGAGGAGCGTCTTGGAGCATCCAGAACAAATCTGGCTGCGGCATTCTGGACTACTTGCAGGCGCTGCAGTAGGCTCCTATTTAGCCCCGCATACAGTGCATTACAGTAGTCCAGTCGCGAGCCGATAAGAGCGATAACTACCTGCTTTCTGGACTGCATGGAAAGATATTTCCTGATCCTTCGCAGGGTATGGATTAGGCCCCAACAGGTAGAGATGGTTCTACTAACCTGACCGCCCATGTCCAATGCAGGGTCTATCATCACCCCTAGATTCCTAGCAGATGTCGTGGGGGAAGGACACACCCCGAGCGAGTCAGGCCACCAGCTGGCTGACCAGATGTTCTCATTCCCTCCAAACACCATCACCTCAGTCTTCTCCCCATTCAGTTTAAGTGAGTTCTGAACCATCCACTGACCAACTGCCTCCATACAAGATCTAAAATTGGAGGCAGTAGGTACATCCGAATGGGAAAGAGAGACGAGGATTTGGGTGTCATCTGCATAGGAGACTACCTCCATCCCGAAAGATCTAATTAATCTGGCCAGTGGGGTCATGTAGATGTTAAATAGGGTCGGGCTGAGAGCCGACCCCTGCGGGACCCCACATAGCACCGGTCGGGATGGAGATAGGAACTCCCCCAGCTTGACTCTTTGTTCCCTTCCTTCAAGGAAGGAGGTTAGTAGATCTAAAGCTGCGTCCCTCACCCCCACTTCCTTCAGACGATATGTGAGTACTGAGGGGGAGAGGGTATCAAAGGCCGCAGTTAGATCTAACAGGACCAGGAGGGTGGTCTGGCCCCCATCCACTCTAGTGTGGATCTTATCAAGCACAATAGTGAGGGCCGACTCAGTACTAAATTCCCTCCTGAATCCATGCTGGGAGAAGTCCAAGCAGCCCGAGCCTTCCACAAAGGCAGCGAGATGCTTGTTAAGATGTGCCTCAAGCATCTTTGAAGGGGCTGGAAGCAGTGAGATGGGACGAAAGTTTTTTAGAACTTCTGGATCAAGGGAAGGCTTCTTTAACAAGGGTCACTGCTGGCGCAGGAAGAGTCCACAAGAATCTGTGGTTATAGTAAAGAGTCCAATAGATGCAGATGGACATCGCCTTATGACTGTTAGCGTAAGAAGAGTCCACAGCTACAGGCAGACACCACCTGCTCATTGACAGCCGAACACCTCTGAGTCACTGCTGGAGCAGGAAGAGTCCACAAGGATCTGTGGTTATAGTAAAGAGTACCATGAATGCAGATGGAACATCGCCTGATGACTGTTAGAGTAAGAAGAGTCCACAGCTGCAGACAGACACCACCTGCTGATCGTCGGCCGAAAACCTCTGAGTCACTGCTGGCGCAGGAAGAGTCCACAAGGATCTGCAGTTATAGTAAAGAGTACCATGGATGCAGATGTGACATCACCTGATGACTGTTAGAGTAAGAAGAGTCCACAGCTGCAGACAGACACCGCCTGCTGATCGACAGCCGAACACCTCTGGATCACTGCTGGCGCAGGAAGAGTCCACAAGGATCTGTGGTTATAGTAAAGAGTACCATGGATGCAGATGAGACATCGCCTGATGACTGTTAGAGTAAGAAGAGTCCACAGCTACAGGCAGACACCACCTGCTCATTGACAGCCGAACACCTCTGAGTCACTGCTGGCGCAGGAAGAGCCCACAAGGATCTGTGGTTATAGTAAAGAGTACCATGGATGCAGATGGGACATCGCCTGATGACTGTTAGAGTAAGAAGAGTCCACAGTTGCAGACAGACACCGCCTGCTGATCGTCGGCCGAACACCTCTGAGTCACTGCTGACGCAGGAAGAGCCCACAAGGATCTGTGGTTATAGTAAAGAGTACCATGGATGCAGATGGGACACCGCCTGATGACTGTTAGAGTAAGAAGAGTCCACAGCTACAGGCAGACACCGCCTACTCATTGACAGCCGAACACCTCTGGATCACTGCTGGCGCAGGAAGAGTCCACAAGGATCTGTGGTTATAGTAAAGAGTACCATGGATGCAGACGGACATCGCCTGATGACTGTTAGAGTAAGAAGAGTCCACAGCTGCAGACAGACACCGCCTGCTGATCGTCAGCCGAACACCTCTGGGTCACTGCTGGCGCAGGAAGAGTCCACAAGAACCTGTGGTTATAGTAAAGAGTACCATGGATGCAGATGGGACACCGCCTGATGACTGTTAGAGTAAGAAGAGTCCGCAGCTACAGGCAGACACCGCCTGCTCATTGACAGCCGAACACCTCTGGATCACTGCTGGCGCAGGAAGAGTCCACAAGGATCTGTGGTTATAGTAAAGAGTACCATGGATGCAGATGGGACCTCGCCTGATGACTGTTAGAGTAAGACAAGTCCACAGCTACAGGCAGACACCGCCTGCTGATCGACAGCCGAACACCTCTGAGTCACTTCTGGCGCAGGAAGAGTCCACAAGGATCTGTGGTTATAGTAAAGAGTCCAATAGATGCAGACGGACATCACCTGATGACTGTTAGAGTAGGAAGAGTCCACAGCTACAGACAGACAACGCCTGCTGATCGTCAGCCGAGCACCTCTGAGTCACTGCTGGATTAGGAAGAGTCCACAAGAACCTGTGGTTATAGTAAAGAGTACCATGGATGCAGATGGGACATCACCTGATGACTGTTAGAGTAAGAAGAGTCCACAGCTACAGGCAGACACCGCCTGCTGATCGACAGCCGAACACCTCTGAGTCACTGCTGGCGCAGGAAGAGTCCACAAGAATCTGTGGTTATAGTAAAGAGTCCAATAGATGCAGACGGACATCGCCTTATGACTGTTAGAGTAAAAAGAGTCCCCAGCTACAGACAGACACCACCTGCTGATCGACAGCCGAACACCTCTGGGTCACTGCTGGCGCAGGAAGAGTCCACAAGGATCTGTGGTTATAGTAAAGAGTACCATGGATGCAGATGGGACACCGCCTGATGACTGTTAGAGTAAGAATAGTCCACAGCTACAGGCAGACACCGCCTGCTCATTGACAGCCGAACACCTCTGAGTCACTGCTGGCGCAGGAAGAGTCCACAAGGATCTGTGGTTATAGTAAAGAGTACCATGAATGCAGATGGAACATCGCATGATGACTGTTAGAGTAAGAAGAGTCCACAGCTGCAGACAGACACCGCCTGCTGATCGACAGCCGAACACCTCTGGATCACTGCTGGCGCAGGAAGAGTCCACAAGGATCTGTGGTTATAGTAAAGAGTACCATGGATGCAGATGAGACATCGCCTGATGACTGTTAGAGTAAGAAGAGTCCACAGCTACAGGCAGACACCACCTGCTCATTGACAGCCGAACACCTCTGAGTCACTGCTGGCGCAGGAAGAGCCCACAAGGATCTGTGGTTATAGTAAAGAGTACCATGGATGCAGATGGGACATCGCCTGATGACTGTTAGAGTAAGAAGAGTCCACAGTTGCAGACAGACACCGCCTGCTGATCGTCGGCCGAACACCTCTGAGTCACTGCTGACGCAGGAAGAGCCCACAAGGATCTGTGGTTATAGTAAAGAGTACCATGGATGCAGATGGGACACCGCCTGATGACTGTTAGAGTAAGAAGAGTCCACAGCTACAGGCAGACACCGCCTACTCATTGACAGCCGAACACCTCTGGATCACTGCTGGCGCAGGAAGAGTCCACAAGGATCTGTGGTTATAGTAAAGAGTACCATGGATGCAGACGGACATCGCCTGATGACTGTTAGAGTAAGAAGAGTCCACAGCTGCAGACAGACACCGCCTGCTGATCGTCAGCCGAACACCTCTGGGTCACTGCTGGCGCAGGAAGAGTCCACAAGAACCTGTGGTTATAGTAAAGAGTACCATGGATGCAGATGGGACACCGCCTGATGACTGTTAGAGTAAGAAGAGTCCGCAGCTACAGGCAGACACCGCCTGCTCATTGACAGCCGAACACCTCTGGATCACTGCTGGCGCAGGAAGAGTCCACAAGGATCTGTGGTTATAGTAAAGAGTACCATGGATGCAGATGGGACCTCGCCTGATGACTGTTAGAGTAAGACAAGTCCACAGCTACAGGCAGACACCGCCTGCTGATCGACAGCCGAACACCTCTGAGTCACTTCTGGCGCAGGAAGAGTCCACAAGGATCTGTGGTTATAGTAAAGAGTCCAATAGATGCAGACGGACATCACCTGATGACTGTTAGAGTAGGAAGAGTCCACAGCTACAGACAGACAACGCCTGCTGATCGTCAGCCGAGCACCTCTGAGTCACTGCTGGATTAGGAAGAGTCCACAAGAACCTGTGGTTATAGTAAAGAGTACCATGGATGCAGATGGGACATCACCTGATGACTGTTAGAGTAAGAAGAGTCCACAGCTACAGGCAGACACCGCCTGCTGATCGACAGCCGAACACCTCTGAGTCACTGCTGGCGCAGGAAGAGTCCACAAGAATCTGTGGTTATAGTAAAGAGTCCAATAGATGCAGACGGACATCGCCTTATGACTGTTAGAGTAAGAAGAGTCCCCAGCTACAGACAGACACCGCCTGCTGATCGACAGCCGAACACCCCTGGGTCACTGCTGGCGCAGGAAGAGTCCACAAGAATCTGTGGTTATAGTAAAGAGTCCAATAGATGCAGACGGACATCGCCTTATGACTGTTAGAGTAAAAAGAGTCCCCAGCTACAGACAGACACCACCTGCTGATCGACAGCCGAACACCTCTGGGTCACTGCTGGCGCAGGAAGAGTCCACAAGGATCTGTGGTTATAGTAAAGAGTACCATGGATGCAGATGGGACACCGCCTGATGACTGTTAGAGTAAGAATAGTCCACAGCTACAGGCAGACACCGCCTGCTCATTGACAGCCGAACACCTCTGAGTCACTGCTGGCGCAGGAAGAGTCCACAAGGATCTGTGGTTATAGTAAAGAGTACCATGGATGCAGATGGGACATCGCCTGATGACTGTTAGAGTAAGAAGAGTCCACAGCTGCAGACAGACACCACCTGCTGATCGTCCGCCGAACTCCTCTGAGGCACTGCTGGCGCAGGAAGTGTCCACAAGGATCTGTGGTTATAGTAAAGAGTACCATGGATGCAGATGGGACATCGCCTGATGACTGTTAGAGTAAGAAGAGTCCACAGCTGCAGACAGACACCGCCTGCTGATCGACAGCCGAACACCTCTAGATCACTGCTGGCGCAGGAAGAGTCCACAAGGATCTGTGGTTATAGTAAAGAGTACCATGGATGCAGATGGGACATCGCCTGATGACTGTTAGAGTAAGAAGAGTCCACAGCTACAGGCAGACACCACCTGCTCATTGACAGCCGAACAACTCTGAGTCACTGCTGGCGCAGGAAGAGCCCACAAGGATCTGTGGTTATAGTAAAGAGTACCATGGGTGCAGATGGGACATCGCCTGATGACTGTTAGAGTAAGAAGAGTCCACAGCTGCAGACAGACACCGCCTGCTGATCGTCGGCCGAACACCTCTGAGTCACTGCTGACGCAGGAAGAGCCCACAAGGATCTGTGGTTATAGTAAAGAGTACCATGGATGCAGATGGGACACCGCCTGATGACTGTTAGAGTAAGAAGAGTCCACAGCTACAGGCAGACACCGCCTGCTCATTGACAGCCGAACACCTCTGGATCACTGCTGGCGCAGGAAGAGTCCACAAGGATCTGTGGTTATAGTAAAGAGTACCATGGATGCAGATGGGACATCGCCTGATGACTGTTAGAGTAAGACAAGTCCACAGCTACAGGCAGACACCGCCTGCTGATCGACAGCCGAACACCTCTGAGTCACTGCTGGTGCAGGAAGAGTCCACAAGGATCTGTGGTTATAGTAAAGAGTCCAATAGATGCAGACGGACATCACCTGATGACTGTTAGAGTAAGAAGAGTCCACAGCTACAGACAGACACCGCCTGCTGATCGTCAGCCGAACACCTCTGAGTCACTGCTGGAGCAGGAAGAGTCCACAAGAACCTGTGGTTATAGTAAAGAGTACCATGGATGCAGATGGGACATCACCTGATGACTGTTAGAGTAAGAAGAGTCCACAGCTAAAGGCAGACACCGCCTGCTGATCGACAGCCGAACACCTCTGAGTCACTGCTGGCACAGGAAGAGTCCACAAGAATCTGTGGTTATAGTAAAGAGTCCAATAGATGCAGACGGACATCGCCTTATGACTGTTAGAGTAAGAAGAGTCCCCAGCTACAGACAGACACCGCCTGCTGATCGACAGCCGAACACCTCTGGGTCACTGCTGGCGCAGGAAGAGTCCACAAGGATCTGTGGTTATAGTAAAGAGTACCATGGATGCAGATGGACATCGTCTGATGACTGTTAGAGTAAGAAGAGTCCACAGCTACAGGCAGACACCACCTGCTGATCGTCAGCTGAACACCTCTGGGTCACTGCTGGCGCAGGAAGAGTCCACAAGAATCTGTGGTTATAGTAAAGAGTCTAATAGATGCAGATGGACATCGCCTTATGACTGTTAGCGTAAGAAGAGTCCACAGCTACAGGCAGACACCACCTGCTCATTGACAGCCGAACACCTCTGAGTCACTGCTGGAGCAGGGAGAGTCCACAAGGATCTGTGGTTATCGTAAAGAGTCCAATAGATGCAGACGGACATCGCCTTATGACTGTTAGCGTAAGAAGAGTCCACAGCTACAGGCAGACACCGCCTGCTCATTGACAGCCGAACACCTCTGAGTCACTGCTGGAGCAGGAAGAGTCCACAAGGATCTGTGGTTATAGTAAAGAGTACCATGGATGCAGATGGGACATCGCCTGATGACTGTTAGAGTAAGAAGAGTCCACAGCTGCAGACAGACACCACCTGCTGATCGACAGCCGAACACCTCTGAGTCACTGCTGGCGCAGGAAGAGTCCACAAGAATCTGTGGTTATAGTAAAGAGTTCAATAGATGCAGACGGACATCGCCTTATGACTGTTAGAGTAAGAAGAGTCCCCAGCTACAGACAGACACCGCCTGCTGATCGACAGCCGAACACCTCTGGGTCACTGCTGGCACAGGAAGAGTCCACAAGGATCTGTGGTTATAGTAAAGAGTACCATGGATGCAGATGGGACACCGCCTGATGACTGTTAGAGTAAGAAGAGTCCACAGCTACAGGCAGACACCACCTGCTGATCGTCAGCCGAACACCTCTGGGTCACTGCTGGCGCAGGAAGAGTCCACAAGAATCTGTGGTTATAGTAAAGAGTCTAATAGATGCAGATGGACATCGCCTTATGACTGTTAGCGTAAGAAGAGTCCACAGCTACAGGCAGACACCACCTGCTCATTGACAGCCGAACACCTCTGAGTCACTGCTGGAGCAGGGAGAGTCCACAAGGATCTGTGGTTATAGTAAAGAGTACCATGGATGCAGATGGGACATCGCCTGATGACTGTTAGAGTAAGAAGAGTCCACAGCTGCAGACAGACACGACCTGCTGATCGTCGGCCGAACACCTCTGAGTCACTGCTGGCGCAGGAAGAGTCCACAAGGATCTGCAGTTATAGTAAAGAGTACCATGGATGCAGATGGGACATCACCTGATGACTGTTAGAGTAAGAAGAGTCCACAGCTGCAGACAGACACCGCCTGCTGATCGACAGCTGAACACCTCTGGATCACTGCTGGCGCAGGAAGAGTCCACAAGGATCTGTGGTTATAGTAAAGAGTATCATGGATGCAGATGAGACATCGCCTGATGACTGTTAGAGTAAGAAGAGTCCACAGCTACAGGCAGACACAACCTCCTCATTGACAGCCGAACACCTCTGAGTCACTGCTGGCGCAGGAAGAGCTCACAAGGATCTGTGGTTATAGTAAAGAGTACCATGGATGCAGACGGGACATCGCCTGATGACTGTTAGAGTAAGAAGAGTCCACAGCTGCAGACAGACACCGCCTGCTGATCGTTGGCCGAACACCTCTGAGTCACTGCTGACGCAGGAACAGCCCACAAGGATCTGTGGTTATAGTAAAGAGTACCATGGATGCAGATGGGACACCGCCTGATGACTGTTAGAGTAAGAAGAGTCCACAGCTACAGGCAGACACCGCCTGCTCATTGACAGCCGAACACCTCTGGATCACTGCTGGCGCAGGAAGAGTCCACAAGGATCTGTGGTTATAGTAAAGAGTACCATGGATGCAGACGGACATCGCCTGATGACTGTTAGAGTAAGAAGAGTCCACAGCTGCAGACAGACACCGCCTGCTGATCGTCAGCCGAACACATCTGGGTCACTGCTGGTGCAGGAAGAGTCCACAAGAACCTGTGGTTATAGTAAAGAGTACCATGGATGCAGATGGGACACCGCCTGATGACTGTTAGAGTAAGAAGAGTCCGCAGCTACAGGCAGACACCGCCTGCTCATTGACAGCCGAACACCTCTGGATCACTGCTAGCGCAGGAAGAGTCCACAAGGATCTGTGGTTATAGTAAAGAGTACCATGGATGCTGACAGACATCGCCTGATGACTGTTAGAGTAAGAAGAGTCCACAGCTACAGGCAGACACCGCCTGCTCATTGACAGCGAGCAGGACAAATACCATGGCTAGAATAAGAACCGTCTACTGACAGATGTGGGCATCACCTGCCGATCTTTAGTAAGACACTGGTGCCATCATGTCTGAGTCATCGGCCAAGGCTAGTCTGCGGAGAGGGCAGTGAAAACACTCAACTATCACTGACACTTTTTAGCAATGCCAGTCTGGTGCCATACCTAGAGTCCTTAAGCCTGTTGGGTACAGACAGATCCCACCTGACACGCTTCTGCCAAGCACTCCTGGACCAGAATTACAGATGAGGTGCACTGTCCCAATTTGTACCACAGCACAGCCTTAATTGGTTGCATCCGATTACAGAAAATGTACTTTTCCTAGGGCAGGCGTGAACCCGCCCCTGCACTAAGAACCGTCCATCAGTGGTAGGTGCACTGGTTTGTCCTTCACGGCTTACGGGATTTGGGCCCAAATGAAACAGTGGATGTACTGTTTTGGTTAGCTCCATGGTTTGCCCTTAACTCAGTGCAGACTGTGGTACTGCAATCCTTACACTAAAGAATGCCCAGCCCTCTATCCAGCCATGAACTCTGACTATATGCGCATGCGCTGAGGAGAATGCATGACGGAAAAACAGAGATACGGCTTGAAACCACGACTGTCTTCCACGGGGGACTGGCTTCAAGAGGGGACAGGGTTCTCTCCGCAGACGGTGCATTGAGTTATTGTATCCATCTTCATTGGGATGCCTTGGAGGTCCTTGGAACACTTGCCAACCCTTGCCAAGGGGTGCCCTATGGAGATGCACTGACTGTGTGCCACCTGTGTGGGGCACAATCAGTGTGCCTCTTAACAGCTTCTTTGCCATCGCACCTGCATCTGTACTATGGCACACATGCAATGACAAGGGCTTCTCTTAAATGCATGGGGCCATGCCCCCTTGTGATCGTGCTGGTCCCAGGTCCATATTACTGAAAGGGCTGCACAAGCATCTACTTCATCATCTGTAGCATCAATGTGCCTCAGGGGTGCAAAAAACAGGTGCACACTTTTGTTGCACCCTCAGGGGGGGTCTCCATGTGGCTGCCCTCACCTGTGGGGTCAGTGCCTTGGGGTTCTGTGGGATTCCCATGAGAACACAGGAACACATTGACCCTGTGCCACCTCATCAGTGCCACACATTAAGCATTCTTGCTCTGCACCTATGTCTTTAATACAGAGCTGGCACAAAGGCAAAGGGTTCCTTCATTTGCATAGCGCCAGGCCCACATGTAAATGCGGAAAGTACCATTTATTCACTGGTGTCTCTTTTGCATTAGTGAGATCTGTATTACAGAAAGCCCTTACAAGCATGTGCGTCCCCTTCTATAATACCAAAGTATCCCAGGGTGCAATATGTGGGTCTCTGAGGCACTTTGTGTAATATCACCCGCAGGATCATCAGGTCTAGAATAAGATGTGTCCAATGCACACAGCGAGGCAGTCACCACCTACAAGTGTCCATGGAGGTCTGACGCCATCATGCCCAGACTCAAGCATTGGGCGAGCACAGCTGGTCGCTGGCATGCCTTCTACACAGAACGCCAGAGTGGTTTCCTACACTTCCGCCGTGGTTAATTTTATTGAGGTGGTTAGATGTAGATGAGTTGGTTAATTATTTACCTCACATCCTGTCCACAGATAACAGTCTTTGCTTTCTGCCTCTCTTATCTTATTCAAACAGCATGATTCCAGTGTCTCTGGTTCAGGATTGCATTCATTTTTGATTCGCCAAATGTGTTATTAATATGATCAATATCGTTTTGACAATAATAATGTTTGCCTCTCCAAAAGATTGGACCCTTTTCTTGTGACTTGTTTTAGTGAGTGTGCCATGAGTCTAAAAGAGCCTTTTAGAGTGCTTCAGCTGTTAGCAGGAGCTTTAAGACAGCAGCCTGTTCCTGGTTCACCTGACATGTGCTAGCAGTGCCCTCCGGTGGTTGTCCTTGTCATTGCAGGAGCTTGCACTGCTGTTGGCTGCATCATACATGTCGTCTATGGGAAGGGCTCTTTCCTCAATGTTTGAGGGCTACATCTGTTCTGTGTGAGGGAAGTTCCACTACAGCACTCTGTGCTGAATTTGTTCTTGTGATGGAAGCTTGCACTATGCACTACTTGCACTGCTACTGTCTGTGCCGCACCCGTTCTCTTAGTGAATCTTGCACTATTTCTGTCTGTGCTGTGTGCCCCATGTCTGAGGGTGCGGACTCCAGATGCCCCCACTATGATGCAATGCCCTGTGATATCGCAGGTTTGGGTGGCGATACCTCATTTGGCAGCAGAGTTAACAGGGAGAACCGTGGACCCATGCTGGGCCTCCGGGTACTGATGCCTCGACCATGGAAAAGCAAGTGTGCTTCTAAACTCCTAGTCCTGGCACTGGTTCTGACTAGAAGTCTCAAAACAGTGGCACGGAGGCTCCCCATGGCTCCAGAGGTAAGCCAGTGCTTGAGAGATCTGCTGAAGGGGGCACCGCCGAATCCACCATCGTCTCAGCCTTACAGAAGAGAACCATGCGAGCACCAGTGGGCATGGTTTATTCCTGCAGTTGAAGCCACATCTGATCATGCTCCCCCTTGAGGAAACCCTAGCTGACCTTAGAAATAGTAAGAAGTATAACGCTGGAGTGCCAAACTGGAAGAGGCCCCTCCCCTACCCGAAATCACTGTCTGCCCACATCTGCGAGACTTATGGCCCGATTTAGAGTTTGGCCGACGGGTTACTCCGTCACAAACATGACGGATATCCCGTCCACTGTATTACAAGTGCCATAGGATGTATGTGCTGTGACGGATATCCCGTCCGCCGTATCGCAAGTGCCATAGGATGTATGTGCTGTGACGGATATCCTATCCGCCGTATCACAAGTTTCATAGGATAGATGTGCTGTGACGGATATCCTGTCCGCCGTATTCCAAGTGCCATAGGATAGATGTGCTCTGACGGATATCCCGTCCGCCGTATCGCAAGTGCCATAGGATGTATGTGCTGTGACGGATATCCTATCCGCCGTATCACAAGTTTCATAGGATAGATGTGCTGTGACGGATATCCGGTCCGCCGTATTCCAAGTGCCATAGGATGTATGTGCTGTGACGGATATCCCATCCACCGTATTACAAGTGCCATAGGATAGATGCGCTGTGACGGATTTCCGGTCCACCGTATTACAAGTGCCATAGGGGATATGTGCTGTGATGGATATCCCGTCCGCTGTATTACAAGTGCCATAGGAGATATGTGCTGTGACGGATATCCCATCCGCCGTATTACAAGTGCCATAGGATAGATGCGCTGTGACGGATATCCGGTCCACCGTATTACAAGTGCCATAGGGGATATGTGCTGTGATGGATATCCCGTCCACTGTATTACAAGTGCCATAGGAGATATGTGCTGTGACGGATATCCCATCCGCCGTATTACAAGTGCCATAGGATGGATGTGCTGTGACGGATATCCCATCCGCCGTATCACAAGTGCCATATGATAGATGTGCTGTGACGGATATCCGGTCCGCCGTATTACAAGTGCCATAGGATAGATGCGCTGTGATGGATATCCCGTCCGCCGTGTTATAAGTGCCATAGGATATATATGCTGCCTCTGTTTGTGACGGAGTGACCCGTCCACCGAGATCTAAATCAGGTCCTTACCTCGCCCTGTGGCCGGGTCAGTTCTTTGTAAGTCGGGGCAGTCACTGACAGGAGGTGGGTGTAAATGTTTGCAATAGGTGTTCCAAAACTGGCCATGCAGTTGATGGCAACCTGGTTAGTGTTTTTAAAAATGTGAATGATTACGATGTTTTTTGTTCCTATTACTATGTTAATGCAAACCAAGGTGGTCATTTGCTGACCTCTAAACAGAGCCTGCAAAATGTTTATTTAAAAGTATGATGGGAGGGGCGGATGGCAAGACTGGCTTCAGGCTGTGTAGTTTATCCTGGGTTATCACTGTATTAAGGAGTTTTATTGTTTTAAAATATAAAAGTTGAATAAAAGTAGTTTACAAAACATCTGTCTGTGCTGTGCATGTTGTGTGTGTCAGGGAAGCGTGCTCTACACTTGTTCCATGTAAGAGAAGCTTGCACTGTTTCAGCCTCCGCTGTACCTCTTGTGTGTGAGTGAACCTTCCTCTGTACCTGCCTGCCAATGCTGCCTCTGCTGTACCTCTTGTGTGTGAATTAAACTTTCTGTGTACTTGCCTGTGCTGCACATGGTCTGTGACAGAGAAGCTTGCACAGATGCTGCTTCTGCTGTACTGCTTGTGTGTGAGTGAAACTTGCACTGCACCTCCTTGTGCTGCACATGTTCTGTGTGCTTGAGGGAAGCTTGCTTTGATACTGTCTGTGCTTTACTTGTTCTGTGTAAGAGAAGCTTGCACTGTTGCAGCCTCCGCTGTACCACTTGTGTTTGAGGGAAGCTTGTGCTGCACCTGCCCATGCTGCGCTTGCTCCCTGTAAGAGAAGCTTGCACGGAAGCTGCCTCTGCTGTACCTCTTGTGTGTGAGTGAACCTTCCTCTGCACCTGCCTGTCGATGCTGCCTCTGCTGTACCCCTTGTGTGTGAATGAAACTTGCTGTGCACTTGCCTGTGCTGCACATGTTCTGTGTAAGAGAAGCTTGCACTGATGCTGCTTCTGCTGTACTGCTTGTGTGTGAGTGAAACTTGCTCTGCACCTGCCTGGGCTTCATGTGTTTCGTGCAAGAGGGACTTGCATGGATGCAGCCTCTGTTGTACCCCATGTGTGTGAGTGAAGCTTGCTCTGCACCTGCCTGTGCTGCACTTGTTCCATGTAAGAGAAGCTTGCACAGTTTCTGCCTCTGCTGTATCACTTGTGTGTGAGTGAACCTTCATGTGCTGCGCTTCTTCCATGTAAGAGAAGCTTGCACGGATGCTGCCTCTGCTGTACCTCTCGTGTGTGAGTGAACCTTCCTCTGTACCTGCCTGTCGATGCTGCCTCTGCTGTACCCCTTGTGTGTGAATGAAACTTGCTGTGTTGCACATGTTCTGTGTAAGAGAAGCTTGCACCGATGCTGCTTCTGCTGTACTGCTTGTGTGTGAGTGAAGCTTGCTCTGCACCTGCCCGTGCTGCACTTGTTCCATGTAAGAGAAGCTTGCACAGTTTCTGCCTCTGCTGTATCACTTGTGTGTGAGTGAACCTTCATGTGCTGCGCTTCTTCCATGTAAGAGAAGCTTGCACGGATGCTGCCTCTGCTGTACCTCTCGTGTGTGAGTGAACCTTCCTCTGTACCTGCCTGTCGATGCTGCCTCTGCTGTACCCCTTGTGTGTGAATGAAACTTGCTGTGTTGCACATGTTCTGTGTAAGAGAAGCTTGCACCGATGCTGCTTCTGCTGTACTGCTTGTGTGTGAGTGAAGCTTGCTCTGCACCTGCCCGTGCTGCACTTGTTCCCTGTAAGAGAAGCTTGCACTGATGCTGCCTCTGCTGTATCACTTGTGTGTGAGTGAACCTTCATGTGCTGCGCTTCTTCCATGTAAGAGAAGCTTGCATGGATGCTGCCTCTGCTGTACCTCTTGTGTGTGAGTGAACCTTCCTCTGCACCTGCCTGTCGATGCTGCCTCTGCTGTACCCCTAGTGTGTGAATGAAACTTGCTGTGCTGCACATGTTCTGTGTAAGAGAAGCTTGCACCGATGCTGCTTCTGCTGTACTGCTTGTGTGTGAGTGAAGCTTGCTCTGCACCTGCCCGTGCTGCACTTGTTCCCTGTAAGAGAAGCTTGCACTGATGCTGCCTCTGCCGTACCCCTTGTGTGTGAGTGAAGCTTACTTTGCACTTGCCTGTGCAGCACATGTTTTGTGTGCTTGAGGGAAGCTTGCTTTGGTACTGCCTGGCTGCACTTGCTCTGTGTAAGAGAAGCTTGCATGGATGCTGCGTTTGCTATACTGCTTGTGTGTGAAGCTTCCTTTTATACTGCCTGGCTTTGCTTGTTCTGTGTAAGAGAAGCTTGCACTGTTGCAGTCTCCGCTGTACCATTCGTGTGTGAGTGTAGCTTGCTCTGCACCTGCCTGTGCAACACTTGTTCTGTATGAGAGAAGCTTGCATAGATACTGCCTCTGCTGTACCCCTTGTGTGTGAGTGAAACTTGCTGTGCACTTGCCTGTGTTGCACTTGTTCTGGATGAGAGAAGCTTGCCCGGATGCTGTCTCTGCTGTACCGCTTGTGAGTGAGTGAAGTTTACTCTGCACCTGCCTTTTGATGCTGCCTCTGCAGTACTCCTTGGGTGTGAGCGAAAATTTCTCTGCACCTGCTTGTGCTGCACATGTTCTGTGAACTTGCGGGAAGCTTGCTTTGATACTGCCTGGCTGCACTTACTCTGTGTGAGAGAAGCTTGAATGAATGCTGCCTCTGCTGTACCCCTTGTGTGTTACTGAAGCATGATCTGCACCTGCCTGTGCTGCACTTGTTACGTGTAAGAGAAGCTTGCACAGATGCTGCATCTGCTGTACCCCTTGTGTGGCAGTGAAGCTTGCTGTGCACCTGGTGGTGCTGCACCTGTTCTGTGCAAGAGAAGCTAGCACATATGCTGCCTCTGCTGTACGCCTTCTGTGTGTGTGAAGCTTGCTCTGTGCCTCCCTGCTGTGTGTGTTATGTGTGCTTGAGGGAAGCTTGCTCTGCCCCTGCCTGTGCTGCACATGTTCTGTGTGCTTGAGGGTAACGTGCTCTCCACCTGCCTGTGCTGCAACTGTTCATGTAAGAGAAGCTTGGATGAATGCTGCCTCTGCTGCTGTACCCCTTGTGTGTGAGTGAAGCTTGCTATGCACCTGCATGTGCTGCGCGTGTTCTCTGTAAGAGAAGCTTGCTCTGCACCTGCCTGTGATGCACATGTTCTGTGTGCTTGAGAGTAACTTGCTCTCCACCTGCCGGTGCTGCACTTGTTCCATGTAAGAGAAGCTTGCACAAATGCTTCCTCTGCTGTACCCCTTGTGTGTGAGTGAAGCCTGCTCTGCACCTGCATGTGCTGCGTGTGTTCCGTGTAAGAGAAGCTTGCTCTGCACCTGCCTGTGCTGCACATGTTCTGTGTGATTGAGGGAAGCTTGCTTTCCACCTGTCTGTGCTGCACTTGTTCCATATAAGATACACTTGCGTGAATGCTGCCTCTGCTGTACCCCTTGTGCTTGGGTGAAACTTGCTCTGCACCTGCCTGTGCTGCACTTGTCGCGTGTAAGAGAAGCTTGCACTAATGCTGCCTCTGCTGTACTCTTGTGTGGCAGTGAAGCTTGCTGTGCACCTGCCGGTGCTGTACCTGTTCTGCTGCCTCTGCTGTACGCCTTCTGTGTGAGTGAAGCTTGCTCGGCACCTCCCTGCTGTGTGTGTTCTGTGTGCTTGAGGGAAGCTTGCTCTGCACCTGCCTGTGCTGCACATGTTCTGTGTGCTTGAGGGTAGCTTGCTCTCCACCTGCCTGTGCTGCACCTGTTTATGTAAGAGAAGCTTGGACGAATGCTGCCTCTGCTGCTGTACCCCTTGTGTGTGAGTGAAGCTTGCTATGCACCTACATGTGCTGCATGTGTTCTCTGTAAGAGAAGCTTGCTCTGCACCTGCCTGTGATGCACATGTTCTGTGTGCTTGAGAGTAACTTGCTCTCCACCTGCCGGTGCTGTACTTGTTCCATGTAAGAGAAGCTTACACGAATGCTTGCTCTGCTGTGCCCCTTGTGTGTGAGTGAAGCCTGCTCTGCACCTGCATGTGCTGCGCGTGTTCCGTGTAAGAGAAGCTTGCTCTGCACCTGCCTGTGCTGCACATGTTCTGTGTGCTTGAGGGTAGCTTGCTCTCCACCTGCCTGTGCTGCACCTGTTTATGTAAGAGAAGCTTGGACGAATGCTGCCTCTGCTGCTGTACCCCTTGTGTGTGAGTGAAGCTTGCTATGCACCTGCATGTGCTGCGCGTGTTCTTGCACCTGCCTGTGATGCACATGTACTGTGTGCTTGAGAGTAACTTGCTATCCACCTGCCTGTGCTGCACTTGTTCCATGTAAGAGAAGCTTGCACGAATGCTGACTCTGCTGTACCCCTTGTGTGTGAGTAAAGCCTGTTCTGCACCTGCATGTGCTATGCGTGTTCCGTGTAAGAGAAGCTTGCTCTGCACCTGCCTGTGCTGCACATGTTCTGTGTGCTTGACGGAAGCTTGCTTTCCCCCTGTCTGTACTGCACTTGGTCCATATAAGAGATGCTTGCACGAATGCTGTCTCTGCTGTACCCCTTGTGCTTGAGTGAAGCTTGCTCTGCACCTGCCTGTGCTGCACTTGTCCCGTGTAAGAGAAGCTTGCACTAATGCTGTCTCTGCTGTACTCTTGTGTGGCAGTGAAGCTTGCTGTGCACCTGCCTGTGCTGTACCTGTTCTGTGCAAGAGAAGCTTGCACAGATGCTGCCTCTGCTTTACGCCTTCTGTGTGAGTGAAGCTTGCTCGGCACCTCCCTGCTGTGTGTGGTCTGTGTGCTTGAGGGAAGCTTGCTCTGCACCTGCCTGTGCTGCACATGTTCTGTGTGCGTGAGGAAAGCTTGCTCTCCACCTGTTTGTGCTGTACTTGTTCCATGTAAGAGAAGCTTGCACAAATGTTGCTTCTGCTGTACTCCTTGTGTGTGAGTGAAGCTTGCTCTGCACCTGCCAGTGCTGCATGGGTTCTGTGTGGGGGGCATGCATGCACAGCTATTATGTGATTGTGTGTCTTGCTCTAGGTGTGTTGGAGGACGGCCTGCGCCTTGTTGGGCTGCATGTGCCTTTTTTCTTGTGGGAGTGAAAAGTGCACGGGAGCTTCCAAAGATGTAGCTCTTCTGTCTGTGACAGCAGCGTGTTGTTGCCCTCATTCTTCTAAGTGTGAGGGGGATTGCCTGTGTGTGTGAAGGAGGCTTGCAATGGTGCTGTGCAGTGCTTTGTGCTGAGCTGTGCCTTCCCTGCTGCTGCCGAGGCTGTGCCTGTGCTGTCTGCGAGGGAAACTTACACGACACCTGACTGTGCTGCACATGTTCTGTGTGTGAGGGGAGAGTGCCTGTGTGTGTGTGAAGGAGGCTTACACTGGTGCTGTGCCTTCCCTGCTACTGAGGCTGTGCCTGTGCTGTGTGTGAGGGAAGCTTGCACAACACCTGACCGTGCTGCACATGTTCTGTGTGTGATGGGAGAGTGTCTGTGTGTGTGAAGGAGGCGTACACTGGTGTTGTGCCTTCCCTGCTGCTGCCGAGGCTGCACCTGTGCTGTCTGTGAGGGGGATTACCTGTGTGTGTGAAAGAGGCTTGCACTGGTGCTGTGCCTTCCCTGCTGCTGCTGAGGCTGCACTTGTGCTGTCTGTAAGGGAGGATTACCTGTGTGTGTGAAAGAGGCTTGCACTGGTGCTGTGCCTTCCCTGCTGCTGCTGAGGCTGCACCTGTGCTGTCTGTGAGAGGGGATTGCCTGTGTGTGTGAAGGAGGCTTTCACTGGTGCTGTGCCTTCCCTGCTGCTCCTGAGGCTGCACCTGTACTGTCTGTGAGGGGGGATTACCTGTGTGTGTGAAGGAGGCTTGCACTGGTGCTGTGCCTTCCCTGCTGCTGTTGAGGCTGCGCCTGTGCTGTCTGTGAGCGGGGATTGCCTGTGTGTGAAGGAGGCTTGCACTGGAGCTGTGCCTTCCCTGCTGCTGCTGAGGCTGCACCTGTGCTGTCTGTGAGAGGGGATTGCCTGTGTGTGTGAAGGAGGCTTGCACTGGTGCTGTGCCTTCCCTGCTGCTGCAGAGGCTGCACCTGTGCTGTATGTGAGGGGGGATTACCTGTGTGTGTGAAGGAGGCTTGCACTGGTGCTGTGCCTTCCCTGCTGCTGCTGAGGCTGCACCTGTGCTGTCTGTGAGAGGGGATTGCCTGTGTGTGTGAAGGAGGCTTGCACTGGTGCTGTGTCTTCCCTGCTGCTGCTGAGGCTGCACCTGTGCTGTCTGTGAGAGGGGATTGCCTGTGTGTGTGAAGGAGGCTTGTACTGGTGCTGTGCCTTCCCTGCTGCTGCTGAGGCTGCACTTGTGCTGTCTGTAAGGGAGGAGTACCTGTGTGTGTGAAGGAGGCTTGCACTGGTGCTGTGCCTTCCCTGCTGCTGCTGAGGCTGCACCTGTGCTGTCTGTGAGGGGGGATTGCCTGTGTGTGTGAAGGAGGCTTGCAAGGGTGCTGTGTCTTCCCTGCTGCTGCTGAGGCTCCACCTGTGCTGTCGTGAGAAGGGATTGCCTGTGTGTGTGAAGGAGGCTTGCACTGGTGCTGTGTCTTCCCTGCTGCTGCTGAGGCTGCACCTGTGCTGTCTGTGAGACGGGATTGGCTGTGTGTGTGAAGGAGGCTTGCACTGGTGCTGTGCCTTCCCTGCTGCTGTTGAGGCTGCGCCTGTGCTGTGTGTGAGGGAAGCTTGCACAACACCTGACTGTGCTGCACATGTTCCGTGTGTGATGGGAGAGTGTCTGTGTGTGTGAAGGAGGAGTACACTGGTGTTGTGCCTTCCCTGCTACTGCTGAGGCTGCACCTGTGCTGTCTGTGAGAGGGGATTGCCTGTGTGTGTGAAGGAGGCTTGCACTGGTGCTGTGCCTTCCCTGCTGCTGCTGAGGCTGCACTTGTGCTGTCTGTAAGGGAGGATTACCTGTGTGTATGAAGGAGGCTTGCACTGGTGCTGTGCCTTCCCTGCTGCTGCTGAGGCTGCACCTGTGCTGTCTGTGAGGGGGGATTGCCTGTGTGTGTGAAGGAGGCTTGCAAGGGTGCTGTGCCTTCCCTGCTGCTGCTGAGGCTCCACCTGTGCTGTCTGTGAGAAGGGATTGCCTGTGTGTGTGAGAAGGAGGCTTGCACTGGTGCTGTGCCTTCCCTGCTGCTGCTGAGGCTGCACCTGTGCTGTCTGTGAGAGGGGATTGCCTGTGTGTGTGAAGGAGGCTTGCACTGGTGCAGTGCCTTCCCTGCTGCTCCTGAGGCTGCACCTGTACTGTCTGTGAGGGGGGATTACCTGTGTGTGTGAAGGAGGCTTGCACTGGTGCTGTGCCTTCCCTGCTGCTGCTGAGGCTGCACCTGTGCTGTCTGTGAGCGGGGATTGCCTGTGTGTGAAGGAGGCTTGCACTGGAGCTGTGCCTTCCCTGCTGCTGCTGAGGCTGCACCTGTGCTGTCTGTGAGAGGGGATTGCCTGTGTGTGTGAAGGAGGCTTGCACTGGTGCTTTGTCTTCCCTGCTGCTGCTGAGGCTGCACCTGTGCTGTCTGTGAGAGGGGATTGCCTGTGTGTGTGAAGGAGGCTTGCACTGGTGCTGTGCCTTCCCTGCTGCTGCAGAGGCTGCACCTGTGCTGTATGTGAGGGGGGATTACCTGTGTGTGTGAAGGAGGCTTGCACTGGTGCTGTGCTGTGCCTTCCCTGCTGCTGCTGAGGCTGCACCTGTGCTGTCTGTGAGAGGGGATTGCCTGTGTGTGTGAAGGAGGCTTGCACTGGTGCTGTGTCTTCCCTGCTGCTGCTGAGGCTGCACCTGTGCTGTCTGTGAGAGGGGATTGCCTGTGTGTGTGAAGGAGGCTTGTACTGGTGCTGTGCCTTCCCTGCTGCTGCTGAGGCTGCACTTGTGCTGTCTGTAAGGGAGGATTACCTGTGTGTGTGAAGGAGGCTTGCACTGGTGCTGTGCCTTCCCTGCTGCTGCTGAGGCTGCACCTGTGCTGTCTGTGAGGGGGGATTGCCTGTGTGTGTGAAGGAGGCTTGCAAGGGTGCTGTGCCTTCCCTGCTGCTGCTGAGGCTCCACCTGTGCTGTCGTGAGAAGGGATTGCCTGTATGTGTGAAGGAGGCTTGCACTGGTGCTGTGTCTTCCCTGCTGCTGCTGAAGCTGCACCTGTGCTGTCTGTGAGACGGGATTGGCTGTGTGTGTGAAGGAGGCTTGCACTGGTGCTGTGCCTTCCCTGCTGCTGTTGAGGCTGCGCCTGTGCTGTGTGTGAGGGAAGCTTGCACAACACCTGACTGTGCTGCACATGTTCCGTGTGTGATGGGAGAGTGTCTGTGTGTGTGAAGGAGGAGTACACTGGTGTTGTGCCTTCCCTGCTACTGCTGAGGCTGCACCTGTGCTGTCTGTGAGAGGGGATTGCCTGTGTGTGTGAAGGAGGCTTGCACTGGTGCTGTGCCTTCCCTGCTGCTGCTGAGGCTGCACTTGTGCTGTCTGTAAGGGAGGATTACCTGTGTGTATGAAGGAGGCTTGCACTGGTGCTGTGTCTTCCCTGCTGCTGCTGAGGCTGCACCTGTGCTGTCTGTGAGAGGGGATTGCCTGTGTGTGTGAAGGAGGCTTGCACTGGTGCTGTGCCTTCCCTGCTGCTGCTGAGGCTGCACTTGTGCTGTCTGTAAGGGAGGATTACCTGTGTGTATGAAGGAGGCTTGCACTGGTGCTGTGCCTTCCCTGCTGCTGCTGAGGCTGCACCTGTGCTGTCTGTGAGGGGGGATTGCCTGTGTGTGTGAAGGAGGCTTGCAAGGGTGCTGTGCCTTCCCTGCTGCTGCTGAGGCTCCACCTGTGCTGTCTGTGAGAAGGGATTGCCTGTGTGTGTGAGAAGGAGGCTTGCACTGGTGCTGTGTCTTCCCTGCTGCTGCTGAGGCTGCACCTGTGCTGTCTGTGAGAGGGGATTGCCTGTGTGTGTGTGAAGGAGGCTTGCACTGGTGCTGTGCCTTCCCTGCTGCTCCTGAGGCTGCACCTGTACTGTCTGTGAGGGGGGATTACCTGTGTGTGTGAAGGAGGCTTGCACTGGTGCTGTGCCTTCCCTGCTGCTGCTGAGGCTGCACCTGTGCTGTCTGTGAGAGGGGATTGCCTGTGTGTGTGAAGGAGGCTTGCACTGGTGCTGTGTCTTCCCTGCTGCTGCTGCTGCTGAGGCTGCACCTGTGCTGTCTGTGAGAGGGGATTGCCTGTGTGTGTGAAGGAGGCTTGCACTGGTGCTGTGCCTTCCCTGCTGCTGCTGAGGCTGCACCTGTGCTGCCTGTGAGGGAGGATTACCTGTGTGTGAAGGAGGCTTGCACTGGTGCTGTGCTGTGCCTTCCCTGCTGCTGCCGAGGCTGTGCCTGTGCTGTGTGTGAGGGAAGCTTGCAAGACACCTGACTGTGCTTCACATGTTCTGTGTGTGAGGGGAGAGTGTCTGTGTGTGTGAAGGAGGAGTACACTGGTGCTGTGCCTTCCCTGCTGCTGCCGAGGCTGTGCCTGTGATGGCTGTGAGGGGGGATTGCCTGTGTGTGTGAAGGAGGCTTGCACTGGTGCTGTGCTGTGCTCTCTTCCTGCTGCTGCTCCCATGTCTGTGCCTGTGCTGGCTGTGAGAGGGGAGCTTGCGCGACACCTGACTGTGCTGCACATGTTCAGTGTGTGAGGGGCCTGAAACTACTGCTTTTACGCACATAATGAACACCCCCGACGCATAGGGAGAAAGCTGTGGTCTGTGTTGGGCCTGGTTTGGGAGAGCACGTTAACTGGTTTGATTTGGCTCTTGGAGGTGGTGGTTGTGATATTGTGTGTGGGGGGAGGGAGGTGGCACCGTAAGCTCAAGTCTAGCCATGTGATTACCCACGCTGGGCTGTGGACACCAAACCACTCTCAGCTGATGGCTGTTTCTTAAAATCTCATTCAAAACCAAGAGCAGATAAGATAGCTCAGTGACCTGAGCACCTACCCTGAGACCGACAGGTCACAGGGTCCAGCCCTGGGTGTCAACTTAACCAGCCCCTCTGACTGCAAATACCAGCTGGATCTGAGCATCGGTGGACAGGTCAGTGGGCAGCGTTACTATCATTGTTATCCATAGGGCTGAACGTAAAATGGAGCATCATGGGAGAATGAATCACGGCAAACAAAAGAGGCGAGTCCACTGTTGTGCCACCGTGCATCAGTTACACTTCGAAATACTTCTCAGCCGCAGGCTGGACCTGATGCTGCTAGACACACCCGCCGCATGCTCCCCGAGATCTTCAGGTGGCTCCCAGTCAATACCAGAAGCAGGCCCTCGTCAGCAGCAGGCCTGGACCTGATGCTGCTAGACACGCCCTCCGCATGCTCCCCGAGATCTTCAGGTGGCTCCCAGTCAATACCAGAAGCAGGCCCTCGTCAGCAGCAGGCTGGACTACGGAAACACACTCTACGTAGGGATCACTACCCGCCTCCTTTATTTATTTGTTTATTTTTAAAATCTTTTTTGTGTCCTCATTCTGCCAACTTTCTTGCTAGGTTGTACTCTAATCCCTCTAGGTCTTGCAAGGGGAGACCAGACCGGAGACCAGAAGAGGAAAAGGAAAAGTAGTGTCCCACAAGTATACTGCTGTTTCCACTTCCATCTCCTTTACATACTGAGACCACCCGAGGATAGGCGATACCATGGCCGACAGCAAGACTGGCTTAATCATATGACTTTGAAAACGAGGAGAGGGGCTCAAAGAGTCTAAAGGGACAGAGCTCCTATGTAATTGAAAAGTTAAAACCAAACTTTTTCCCTTAGGAAATCCTTTATATACACTTAATCTTTCACTCATCAGTCATACCACTGAACATATGATGTTTCACTAATCCCCCAAGAATAAAATTAAAAAACTGCAATCATATTATAAGCACTCATGTTCGTATTTAATAGATCATATCACAAAAAGAAAAATATATATATACAATAAAATTACATGTCATAATAAACATTTGGGCATATACTTATCATAATTAAGCAATAAAAAAAATGTTAATAATAAAAATGTTAAAAACACCTAAGTGGTCACATAAACACCAGTTCATAAATGAGCAACTGCTCTGGACCGGGAACTAACAGACAATGACATTTGTCTTACAACTTGGTCATTTGAAAACTTATGCAGACAGCACCCCGCAGGGGAAAGGCTTCCCTTTCTTTTTTGCAGTTACTGACTATGAGAGGTTGGCCTGATATATGCTGTCCACTAGTTCTAGTGGGCACCTTGTACCAGTCCAAACAGCCCCTTATGGTGATTGGTTAAAGACAACCTTTATTGAAAGCTATCCTAGTGGTAGCTATGGAGAGCAGCCTTCAGGCTAAGTCTTGAAGGAATGTAAAGCAGCTTGTTTTACCAGTCTATAATCTCTTGAATGACCAAATGAAAAGACAACCACACCAGGTATATATTTAAAATATATGTATTTAAGATAAAACACACCCCTCTAGTCTCTTTATGAGACTGAAGTTCGAAGTACTTAATTTACAAGTTAGTTATCAACAGTAATAGCACAAATGCACATTTGGGCCCTAGGGGCGTACCAAACCATATACCAGAAAAGTTGTATAAGACCCACGACTGAGCTAGACACAAGGCCTAGAGCCTGTAGAATCGCTGGGACCCCAAGTAACTACCCAAGGTAGTGACACAGGGGACCCACGGGGGCCGTGTGCAGTGTGTAAACACAACCGCGGGTTCCCGTTAGCTTCTATGGGCAATGTCGCGGTTGGAAATTTTAAGATTAGGGATACTTAGAATCAAGTCAGGACCAAACTCTTTTGGACTTAGGCAGTTCTAGGGCTAGCACCCACGGGAGCACTGGAGTACTCGTGTTACCTCACCCAGGGAAGCCGGGTGCATAGGTGTCTTTTGGTATCGGGTCGCGTCGTTGATTTCAATGGAAGCTGGCAAAGAAGTGCTGCTGCCGTGAAGAGGAGAAGTGTCTGAAGTGATCCAAGCCTGGATCTAGAATAGAAGGAACCTGAAAGCAGAGGGGACAGAGTCTGGGTCACTTGCCAGTGACCAGGGGCACGATGGACCAATGCCCACAGATGTCGGGTGCTTCAGGTGAGTTGACGAGTGTCTTGACTCTTCAGCCACGAGGTCCAGGAGGTGTCGACAAAGTCCATGAGCCAGATTCCAGCTGTCCCACAAAGTCTGTCAAGTGCTGCGGTGTCGGCGACTAGAATGGACCCAACAAGGCTTGGCAACGGCAAGTCTTGTGGAAAGAGAAGAAGGACGTCGGTGCAGACCAGCACGGTCTGAGGGACTCACCCAGCGAGAGTAAGTCAGGGCACATCTGGGGCAACCAGGAAAGCCCAAGCAGAAGAGGAGTTGCCTTCGTGGGGACCCACTAGCCAACGGGCTAGCGATTTCAAAGGAACCTCGAGCGGTCGCACTGGAAACTGGCCCACGGGTCACTCGTGGAATGGAGGCCAGAGATCTTCGATGCAGTCAGTGTTTAAGGCTGGGGCTACTCAGAACCCAAAGCAGAACTTCAAAGATAAACAGGAAGTTGATGTACCAGTAATACTATGCGGTGCCCAGGGGTCACGGTTCCTCGTCACCCACGATAGCCTTGGGCCTCAACTTTGCTGTAAACTCAGGGTAGCCTCAGGGAAGTCAGGAAATCCACCTCTGGTGATGCAGAAACTTCAGCGTCCAACGGGAGCTTCGGAGTTGCAGACCGGACAGTTGCTTCTTTGGTGCCTGAGAGCAGGGGAGTCACTCCTTGACTCCAAGGGAGATTTCTTCAGTCTTCGAGTCAGGATAGAAAGTCGAAGGTCCAGGACATATATTGTAGAGTTTCGTCCAGGGTAATCTAAAGTCACAAGGACTGGGTTCCCATACTTATACTAAACTTATACTAAGCAACCCTTATGGTGTGGTTGTAAGTCAACCTTTTCGGACTAGCTGCCCTAGTGGTAGCGTAGGCTAAGCAGTCTTTGAGGCTAAACTCGTTAAAGCGTGTTAAGCAGGCTGTTTTACCAAATGTAACCCCCCTTTATACCAATGAAAGGACACCACATAGATATATATTGAAAATATATATGTATTTATTTCTCAAAGTATCCCCTAGACTCTTTATGAGCACAGGAGCACAAATCGTTAAACAAGACAACGTTATAATATACAGAAGTTGCACTCTATATGGATGGGCCCTGGTGGCCACTCAAACCATATACTAAAATAGTGGTATAAGTACCACGAACAGGAAAAGGAAAAGGCCTAGGGCCTCTAGAATCGCTGGGCCTACAAGGAGCTAACTTCAGTTAGTGACCAGGAGGTCCACGGGTCGCGTGTGCAGTGAGGAAAGTTACACGCCGGCTCCCATAGGTTTTCAACGGGTGCGTAAAAGTTTAAAAGTTACTGCAGAAAGGGTCTTCTGGGTGGACTACGATCTTTAGATTCAAAACACAGACACTAGAGACGTTTCTCTACACTTGGGCACCGGAGTGCCAGCTTTACCTCATCCACAGGAAGCGGGTGCATAGGTCTTGAAGTGCGTCGGGTTTCTTCTATCGATTCAATGGAGCCTGATGACAAAGATGCTGCAGGCGGTCGGTCCAGAAGAGCTGCGTTGGTTTCAAGGGTGGATCAGAGTTGTAGAAGACCTGAAAGCAGAGGGGACAGTGTTCACAGTCACTAGCCAGTGACCGGCGTGGCACCAGGTAGGTACCAGGCGATGTCGGGTGCAAACAGGCAAAGAGGTGTAGCTTGTCTCCGCAGCCACGTGGTCCCTGAAGGTCGACGACGTCCAGGAGTCGCGTCACGCGCTGTCCCACGCAGGGTCTCGCTGTCGGCGACTCGAAAGAAGCAAACAAGCCTTGGCAAAGGCAGGAGTCGTGGAAAGAGAGGAAAGCTGATTGTTCTGACCAGCAAGGTCAGAGGGGCTGCTCTTTTGGAGAGCAGGTAGGGCCAGTCTGGAGCAACCAGACCAGCATCGTTGATTTTCAAGTAGGTCACCAAAATGGCCACTAGCCAACGGGCCAGGGACCGGGCAGGCGCGTCAAGATGCAAAGTGCAGAGGGGCCCCACGCAGATCGTGGAGATGCTGGAGGGCTCACCTTTGGTGCAGATGCTGCTCGGTGGTTGGGCTTCTCAGGACCCAAAGCACAACTTGGAGGGAGCCTCTGTCGTTGCGCTTGCAGCTTGTCGTCGGTCTTCCAAGATGGCTGGCTCCACGTGTCTCGGTGCCTCCACGGGTTCCTTCTTTGCAGGGACTGTGGATCCGGCAGTGAGAGGTCTGGAGGTCTAGGTCTTGTCGGGCTCTGGGCTCGGGCTCCGGCAGGAGGCGGCGGCAAAGCAGACGTTGAATAGCTGGTTGCTTCTTGCATTAGCAAGATGGTCACTTCCTGACCATAGGGGAGATTTCCTTCAGTCCTCTGTGCAGCAGAGCGTCGAAGTTCCCGTCTTCTTCTTGTGGTTAAGTTGATTCCAGGATGTCTGAAGTCTTAGGACACAGCTCCTAACTTTAAGCGGATTCTAGGGGCCGGACTAGCTGCTAGGTCCCTCCCTGAGGGTGGGACCAGGAAGGGGGGAGGTTACACCCCCAATCCTTTGTCCAGCTCGCCCCAGGTCCGGGGCTGGTGTGCCCCAGGACCGGTTTGAACTGGCATATGCACCGAGGCTCCTTGTGAGCCTCAGGCGTGTCTGGTTCCTTTCAAGCCCTACCTGACCAATACACAAAATCCTGTCTGGGGTGGTGCTCGCACCTCCCCTGGCAGGAAACCCTTTGTCCACACCTCCCAAGCTGGAAGGACTCCCAGCAGCAGGAGGGCAGACTTGTGTCTGTGGTGGCAGCATCCATTTTGTGGAGCTGAGGCTATGTCTGATTTTACCCGGGTTTCAGGTACTGTACATGTCGTGTCCCTCTAGAAGGGTGGAATGCTAACCCCGTCGCCAGAATTGGCGAGGGGTTAGTATTCCAATTCGTATGACACCTTACTCGACATGTTTTGATAAAGCCAAACCAAAGATAGCATTTAACCGCGAGGTTCATAATGCACTTAAGAGTATATGGCATGACGATATCTGGAAACGGTAGAAGGAAGTTGTTCCGACCACTGCAGACAGGCTCAGCTCATGCCAGAGCACCATCTCACATGGAACCAAGCACTCTGCCTTCAGGATTGTCAAGGCCTGCCATAGGAGTGACTTATAGGTTAACAGGTGTCCCATTTAAGGTTAGGTATAGGTATACTACACCTAAGTAAGAGGTGGTTACACCAACTTACCCCAGCTGAGTGATCAGCCAGTTGTGTCAAATTGCTAGGCCAGGCCAGGGGTGGCACAATACATGCTTCAGCCCCTGGTAGGCCTTAGATACACCAATGCCCTGGGTACCTAGTGTACACTGGTACAGGGGCTCACAGGGTGATCCAATTCCAATTGGTTATGCACCTAGGGTGCACAGTGTCAATTTAGTAGAGAGAACAGCAGGCTGGGGGTCTGATTAGCAGGCCCACAGCCTCAATATGTCAAAAACCAGTGAAGCAAAAAGCGAACATTTGGGGTGACCATAGGATAGCAGACCCTACTCTCCTACACAACCCCCCCCCCCCCAAACGCAGGGACATTAAACTAGCCTTGACCAGTCTCGTCTTCATGTCCTAAGTGGAAGTACCTGGAGAGACCATCTGCATTCCCATGGTCTGTACCTGGCCGGTGCTCCGCTGTAAAGTCCATCCCCTGTAGGGAAATGGACCACCTAAGCAGTTTGGGGTTTTCACCCTTCATCTGATTTAGCCACAAGAGGGGCTTATGGTCGGTCTCAATCTTGAAGTGAGTGCCAAACAAGTATGGCCTCAGCTTCTTCAGGGCCCACACCACAGCAAAGGCCTCCCTCTCAATAGCTGACCAATTCTTCTCTCTGGGGGTCAACCTTCTGCTAATAAAAGCAATGGGTTGGTCTTGACCATCTACATTAAGTTGTGACAGCACAGCTCCCACACCCAACTCAGAAGCATCTGTTTGGACAATAAACTCTTTGGAGTAGTCAGGACTTTTCAGGATAGGTGCAGAGCACATGGCCTTCTTCAGGTCATCAAATGCCTTTTGACAGCTTACTGTCCACTGAACCTTTTTGGGCATCTTCTTGGATGTCAGATCATTAAGGCGAGTCACAATGGACCCATAGTTCTTAACAAACTTCCTGTAGTACCCAGTCAAGCCCAAGAAAGCTCGAACTTGAGTCTGGGTGGTTGGAGGAGACCAGTCCTTGGTGGATTGTATCTTACTCTCCAGTGGTTGAACTTGGCCTCCACCTACAAGGTGGCCCAAATACACAGCCTTACTCTGCCCTATCTGGCACTTAGTAGCCTTGATAGTGAGGCCTGCCTTTTGCAGAGACTCAAGTACCTTCTTCAGGTGGAGCTAAAGACAGCAATGTCATCAAGATATGCTGCACAAGTCATCCAACCCAGTAAGGACTTGATTCACCAACCTTTGGAAGGTGGCAGGTGCATTCTTCAGACCAAAGGGCATCACCAAAAATTGATAATGCCCACCTGGGGTTCAGAATGCTGTTTTGGCCTTAGACTCCTCAGCTAATCTGATTTGCCAATAGCCAGCTGTCAAGTCAAATGTGCTCAAAAACTTAGCAGAAGCTAGTTTGTCTGTGAGCTCATCTGCCCTTGGAATAGGATGTGCATCTGTCCTAGTGACAGCATTGAGTCCTCTGTAATCCACACAGAACCTCATCTCTCTCTTGCCCATCTTTGGTGTGAGGTTTGGGGACCAGAACCACTGGGCTAGCCCAGGGGCTCTCTGAGGGTTCAATGACACCCAGTTCCAGCATTTTGTGTACCTCAGCCTTTATACAGTCCCTGACGTGGTCAGGTTGTCTGTAAAGTTTGTTCTTCACATGCAGACTGTCACCAGTGTCCACCACATGGGTACACCAGTCAGTTTGACTAGGTATCAGTGATAACATATGTTGAAATGATTGTAGAACCTGTCTACATTCAATCTGCTGATGCTCAGTGAGGTTGCCTCCAAGGGTCACTCCTTCAACTTAACCATCTTCAGGGTTCTGAGACAACAGGTCTGGGAGAGGTTCACTCTCTTCCTCCTGTCCCTCATCTGTAGCCATGAGCAAGCCCATGTCTGCCCTGTCAACATATGCCTTTAACCTGTTAACATGGAGTACCCTGTGGGGACTCCTGGGAGTTCCTAGGTCCACCAAGTAGGTAACCTCTCCTTTCTTTTCCAGGATTGTATGGGGTCCAGACCATTTGTCTTGGAGTGCTGCGGGGGCCACTGGCTTCAACACCCATACCTTCTGTCCTGGCTGAAACTCAACCAAGACAGCCTTTTGGTCATGCCAAGCTTTCTGTAAGGCCTGGCTTGCCTCAAGGTTTTTGGATGCCTTCTCCATATACTCAGCCATCCTGGAGCGGAGACCAAGTACATAGTCCACTATGTCTTGTTTAGGCTTTTTGAGAGGTAACTCCCATCCTTCCTTCACTAAACACAGTGGGCCTCTTACAGGGTGCCCAAACAACAATTCAAAGGGGCTGTAGCCAACTCCTTTTTGTGGGACCTCTCTGTAAGCAAACAGAAGGCAGGGTAGAAGGATGTCCCATCTTCGCCTGAGCTTTTCAGGTAATCCTTTGATCATACCCTTTAGGGTCTTGTTGAATCTCTCAACAAGCCCATTGCATTGTGGGTGATAAGGAGTGGTGAACTTGTAGTTGACACCACATTCCTTCCACATAGCTGTCAAGTATCCTGACATGAAGTTGGTACCTCTGTCAGAAACCACCTCCTTAGGAAACCCCACTCTGGAGAATACTCCCAGCAGGGCCCTGGCCACAACAGGAGCTGTAGTGGTCCTAAGGGGAATTGCCTCTGGATACCTGGTGGCATGATCCACTACCACCAGTATAAATCTGTGCCCAGATGCAGTGGGGGGATCCATGGGACCCACTATATCTATTCCCACTCTTTAAAAGGGAACCCCCACCACAGGAAGTGGTATTAGGGGGGCCTTTGTTGTGCCACCTGATTTGCCACTGGCTTGGCAGGTTACACAGGAGCGACAAAACTCCTTGGTATCTTCATTCATGTGAGGCCAGTGAAAGTGAGGGACAAGCCTGTCCCAAGTCTTGTTCTGGCCTATGTGTCCTGCTAGAGGAGTATCATGGGCCAAGGTAAGAAGGAAGCCCCTAAATTGCAGAGGTATAACCAACCTCCTGGTTGCACCAGGTTTTGGGTCTCTAGCCTCTGAATAAAGGAGCCCATCATCCCAATACACTTTATGGGTACCTTGAGCATTCCCAGCAGCCTCAGCAGCAGCCAGCTGTCTGAGGGGTTCAAGAGATGGACAGGTTAACTGAGCCTGCCCCAAGTCAGCCCTGGAAGGTCCCCCTGTCCCCAGAAACTCAACCTGATCAGGTTCAAGCTCATCAGGAACAGTTCCTTCAGGGTTCTCTAGATCATCTTCCTGGGAAGGCTGATCGTCACTTGGAGGCAGGGGGGAAGGCACAGCCTTTACCCTCCTGTTCTTCTTCTTGGTAGGTGCTTGGTCCATTGTTCCAGGATCCAAGACCTGAGGTTCAGTGAGGCACTTTTTGGCCTGTGACCTGGTCACAGCAAGGACATGTGGTGATATACCTAACATCTCTGCATGTGTCCTGTACTCCACTTCTGACCATAGAGAACTCTCTAGGTCATTGCCCAACAAACATTCTACTGGGAGGTCTGCACTAACCACAACCCTTTTGAGGCCAGTTACCCCTCCCCATGAGAAGTTAACAACTGCCACCCTATGTGAAGTAGTGGCATTGCTGGCATTGGTCACCAGGTAGTTCTCACCTGGTATGTACTGTCCAGGGTCCACAAAGCCTGGTGTCACCATAGTGACACTGGCACATGTGTCCCTGTAGGCTTGAGCCACTTTTTCATTTATTAAAGGAGTCTGTCTGTACTTGCCCAGGTTACTGGGGCTCACAGTCAGGGACAAATCCATGTCCCCATCACAGATCAAGACTGCCTGTGTAAGGGTTCTGTCTAAGTCAGAATCTCCTTCAGTTCCCATAGTGATTCCCACTACACCCTTTGTTTGGGGACCAAGACTGCTAACAGTAGTACTGGGGGCAGGTGCCTTAGGGGCAACAGTGTTGGGGGCTCCACCCTTCTTACAATCACTAGTCCAGTGAGTTGTATTCTTGCAAGATTTGCACCAGGGTTTCTTTGGACCTTCTTTCTTCTTCCCTTTAGGCTGGGACCCACCCTCGTTAGTACTAGTTTGGGGCCCTGTTGAAGACTTCTGGTCTTTAGATTTCTGATCACCGCCCTTTTGGTCTGTTTTCTTCTGATCACCCCCTTGGCCCTGGTTCTGGTTCTTTTGCTTAACCCTGGTTCTGACCCATTTGTCTGCCTTCTTTCCCAATTCTTGGGGAGAGGTCAGATCTGAGTCAACCAAGTGTTGATGCAGTTGCTGGTTCTGACAATTATTTAAAATCTGTTCTCTCATCATCAAATTGTACAATCCTGTATAATCAGATACCTTACTTCCCAGCAACCAACCCTCCAAAGCCTTAGTGGCACAGTCAATGTATTCAGACCAGTCCCGAGTCTGTGTCTTCTGGGTGTCTCTGAACATTAACCTGTACTGTTCAGTGGTTAAGCCTAACCCATCAACTAGGACACTCTTCAGGGCTCTGTAGTTTCTGACATCCTCCTCCCTAACAGAGAGGAGTCTATCTCTGCCTCTTCCTTCAAAGGAGAGCCATAAGATTGCTGCCCACTGGTCTTCAGGAACCTGCTGCACTTTGCAGGCTCTCTCAAGAGCAGTCATCCACTTGTGGATATCATCCCCACTTTTGTAGGGGAGCACAACCTTGGACATGTTCCTATTGTCAAAGACCCTATCTTTGTCCTTAGGGACAATGCTGCCACCAGTGGGTATAGACCCACTCTCTCTAGGTTCCCTAGCTTTACTCAGTTTCTCTTCCATCAGAGCTACTTCTAACTCCTGTCTCCTGATTCTCAGCTGAGCTTCCTTCATTCTGGCCTCACGCTCCCTCCTCTGAGGGGTGGTCATCCTTCTCCTGGAGTGACCTTGAGAGCCTCTAGAGGTATGAGAAGCATTAGATTCACCTGAGTGATTCCTTTGCCTCCCAAGCCCCTGGTTAAGTCCACTGGGGAGATCCAATGGGATGATCCCATTGTCAGTCCCCAATAGCCTTAGGTTAGTTGGGCCACGTATAACACTTGGCACTGGGCTAGTTCTCCCTTCATCCTCACTACCTTCTGTATCAGTACCCTTATCACTTTCATCCTCTGTAGTATGATTCTCATCTAAGGGGTGACTATTGGAAAGGGGTACCTAAGTAGCATCTTCAGAAGGGGGGCCTCCTGTTCCAGTCCCTACGGGGCCTAACTGGGAGGCTTTCTTGAGAGCTCTCTGATCTTCATCAGCCTGTAAGAGTTCTCTGAGCTCAGCAGAAGTAGGGTTCTTGGGCTGTTTAAGGCCCCTGATATTTGCCAACTGCCTGAGCTCATTTTGATTTAGGGTAGCAAAGAGAGTTGGTGCCCTCTGGGGGTTACTCTCGACAGAGATGGGTACCTTGGACCCCTCTGCCCCCTCCATTGCTCTTAAGTGTGGGTGGATGTGTTGCAATCTACCTACACTTGGGTTTACCTACTAAACCTATCTAGTAGTTGTAGGCAGGGTGTGCTACTCCCTTTGCTCTACAACAACTAAGTTCAGTAGAACTTAAGTATATCTATCTTGTTTGATATGTACCTACAGGTACCTATGTGATCTTTCAATTGGTAACCAAGAGATTACAATGGTAAAACACAGCAAGCTCAAATCCCACCGCTACCACCAATGTGAGAAGTTGGCCTGGTATATGATGTTCACTAATTAAAGTGACCACCTTGTACCATGCCAAGCAACCCTTATGGTGTGGTTGTAAGTCAACCTTTTCGGACTAGCTGCCCTAGTGGTAGCGTAGGCTAAGCAGTCTTTGAGGCTAAACTCGTTAAAGCGTGTAAAGCAGGCTGTTTTACCAAATGTAACCCCCCTTTATACCAATGAAAGGACACCACACAGATATATATTGAAAATATATATGTAATTATTTCTCAAAGTATCCCCTAGACTCTTTATGAGCACAGGAGCACAAATCGTTAAACAAGACAACGTTATAATATACAGAAGTTGCACTTTATATGGATGGGCCCTGGTGGCCACTCAAACCATATACTAAAATAGTGGTATAAGTACCACGAACAGGAAAGGGAAAAGGCCTAGGGCCTCTAGAATCGCTACAAGGAGCTAACTTCAGTTAGTGACCAGGAGGTCCACGGGTCGCGTGTGCAGTGAGGAAAGTTACATGCGGGCTCCCATAGGTTTTCAATGGGTGCGTAAAAGTTTAAAAGTTACTGCAGAAAGGGTCTTCTGGGTGGACTACGATCTTTAGATTCAAAACACAGACACTAGAGATGTTTCTCTACACTTGGGCACCGGAGTGCCAGCTTTACCTCACCCACAGGAAGCAGGTGCATAGGTCTCGAAGTGCGTCGGGTTTCTTCTATTGATTCAATAGAGCCTGATGACAAAGATGCTGCAGGCGGTCCGTCCAGAAGAGCTGCGTTGGATCCAAGGGTGGATCGGAGTTGTAGAAGACCTGAAAGCAGAGGGGACAGTGTTCACAGTCACTAGCCAGTGACCGGCGTGGCACCAGGTAGGTACCAGGCGATGTCGGGTGCAAACAGGCAAAGAGGTGTAGCTTGTCTCCGCAGCCACGTGGTCCCTGAAGGTCGACGACATCCAGGAGTCATGTCACGAGCTGTCCCACGCAGTCTCTCGCTGTCGGCGGTGTCGGTGACTTGAAAGAAGCAAACAAGCCTTGGCAAAGGCAGGAGTCATGGAAAGAGAGGAAAGCTGATTGTTCTGACCAGCAAGGTCAGAGGGGCTGCTCTTTTGGAGAGCAGCAAGGGCCAGTCTGGAGCAACCAGACCAGCATAGTTGATTTTCAAGTAGGGCGCCAAAATGGCCACTAGCCAACGGGCCACGGACCGGGCAGGCGCGTCGAGATGCAAAGTGCAGAGGGGCCCCATGCAGATCGTGGAGATGCTGGAGGGCTGGAGATGCTGGAGGGCTCACCTTTGGTGCAGATGTTGCTCGGTGGTTGGGCTTCTCAGGACCCAAAGCACAACTTGGAGGGAGCCTCTGTCGTTGCGCTTGCAGCTTGTCGTCAGTCTTCCAAGATGGCTGGCTCCACGTGTCTCGGTGCCTCCACGGGTTCCTTCTTTGCAGGGACTGTGAAACTGGTCCTAGGAAGCTTGTTTCCGGTCCAGGGAATGCATGGCTTGGCAGTTTGGGCTGGACTGTTCCCATGAGGCACAGGGTCAGACTGATTTGCATATGGCCATGTCTGAACTGGGGTGGTAGAGTGGGCTAAAGAACGGTGATGGATCAAACCCAGATCTGCTGACTGGGTGTGAGTGTTTGATTGGTTCTGTGCTCCGTCCATCACCACCACCTTTTGTACCACTGTGGATCGGGCGGTGAGAGGTCTGGAGGTCCAGGTCTTGTCGGGCTCTGGGCTCGAGCTCCGGCAGGAGGCGGCGGCAAAGCAGACGTTGAATAGCTGGTTGGTGCTTGCGTTAGCAAGATGGTCACTCCCTGACCATAGGGGAGATTTCCTTCAGTCCTCTGTGCAGCAGAGCGTCGAAGTTCCCGTCTTCTTCTTGTGGTTAAGTTGATTCCAGGATGTCTGAAGTCTTAGGACACAGCTCCTACCTTTAAGCGGATTCTAGGGGCCGGACTACCTGCTAGGTCCCTCCCTAAGGGTGGGACTAGGAAGGGGGGTGGTTACATCCCCAATCCTTTGTCCAGCTCGCCCCAGGTCCGAGGCTGGTGTGCCCCAGGACCGGTTTGAACTAGCATATGCACCGAGGCTCCTTGTGAGCCTCAGGCGTGTCTGGTTCCTTTCAAGCCCTACCTGACAATACACAAAATCCTGTCTGGGGTGGTGCATGCACCTCCCCTGGCAGGAAACCCTTTGTCCACACCTCCCAAGCTGGAAGGACTCCCAGCAGCAGGAGGGCAGACTTGTGTCTGTGGTGGCAGCATCCATTTTGTGGAGCTGAGGCTATGTCTGATTTTACCCGGGTTTCAGGTACTGTACATGTCGTGTCCCTCTAGAAGGGTGGAATGCTAACCCCGTCGCCAGAATTGGCGAGGGGTTAGTATTCCAATTCGTATGACACCTTACTCGACATGTTTTGATAAAGCCAAACCAAAGATAGCATTTAACCGCGAGGTTCATAATGCACTTAAGAGTATATGGTATGACGATATCTGGAAACTGTAGAAGGAAGTTGTTCCGACCACTGCAGACAGGCTCAGCTCATGCCAGAGCACCATCTCACATGGAACCAAGCACTCTGCCTTCAGGATTGTTAAGGCCTGCCATATGAGTGACATATAGGTTAACATGTGTCCCATTTAAGGTTAGGTATAGGTATACTACACCTAAGTAAGAGGTGGTTACACCAACTTACCCCAGCTGAGTGATCAGCCAGTTGTGTCAAATTGCTAGGCCAGGCCAGGGGTGGCACAATACATGCTTCAGCCCCTGGTAGGCCTTAGATACAGCAATGCCCTGGGTGCCTAGTGTACATTGGTACAGGGGCTCACAGGGTGATCCAATTCCAATTGGTTATGCACCTAGGGTGCACAGTGTCAATTTAGTAGAGAGAACAGCAGACTGGGGGTCTGATTAGCAGGCCCACAGCCTCAATATGTCAAAAACCAGTGAAGCAAAAAGCGAACATTTGGGGTGACCATAGGATAGCAGACCCTACTCCCCTACAGACACCAAGAGAGTGCTCCCGCCCAGCCCCAATACACATCTGCCTGTCTGGGGAGGTTTACACCTCCCTGGGACAGGAAACCTACTGTCCAGGCCTCCCCTGCCGGAGTTTTGGTCAGCAGCAGGAGGCCAGACCCGTGTCTGTGGCAGAGGCATCTATTTTGTGATGCCAGGGCTGTAGAAAGTGCTACCGGGTTAGACCAGTGTGAACATGTCTCTCCCTCTAGAAGGGTGGAATGCTACCCCCGCCGCCAGAACTGGTGGGAGGGCGGGGGTAGTATTCCAAAGCGTTTGACACCAAACACAACATGTTTCCGTGCAGCCAGTCCAAAGTTAGCATTTACCGCGAGGTTATAATGCACTTAAGAGTATATGGTCAGGCTGCACCACAAACAGCATCAGAGGAGGTACTCCGAACGCTGCAGAGGGGCTCTGCTCATGCTTGGGCACCCTCTCACATAAAAACCAAGCACTCTGCCTTCAGGATTGTTAAGGCCTGCCATAGGAGTGACTTATAGGTTTTATATGTGTGTGCAATGGTAGTGATATAGGTAGCCTATACCACAGGAAGGGGTGCAAGCACCACCTTACCCAGGCTGCAGCAGCAGACCTGTGGTGCCATTTTGGAGTACTTCCCAGGGGTGGCATAATACCTGCTTCAGCCCCTGGTAGGCATCTGAGGTACCCATGCCCTAGGTACAGAGTGTACCATATACTAGGGGCTTATAAGGCACTGCAGAATCCAATTAGATATGTACATAATGTACATGAAAACCATTTTAGAGAGGAAGCAGCTAGGCTGGGGTCCTGATTAGCAGGGCCACAGCCAGACTAAGGTCGTAAAACAGTGAAACACCAGCAAAAAAGTGGGGGTACCCATGTGAAGCAGATCCTACTCTCCTACACTGGCTCTCTTCAAATTTAACCAACTCTTGTGCGTCAACGTGTTTCGGTGGGGTTATATAATTAAAGCCACCTTCAGCTGGAATAACAATTTTCTTCCCTTATCCACATTGTTCACTGATATAATCATAGTTCACCTATCATGGAAAGATAAACATTAAAAAAAACAATCTCATTACTCCTCATAATCTTTCTAATAGGGCATTTCTATCTTTTTAATACATCCCAGTTACATTTGTGACATCAACCCTTGTTTATTAAGTAAAATAGAAACTATCTTTCTCTTCTTTACACAATACATGCTTTATTTATTAATCCCAATAGCCCTCATACATTAAAATAAAATTAAAAACATCTTACAGTGCTGCAACGTTTAGATCAACATTCCATAGACCCTTCTGTGTATAATCCTATAAATACACACATGTTTGATGCGCTTGGTGAAGCGGAGACCCATTAGTTCAACATCAACCAGTTCAGACCATATTCTTGTATACTATCAAACACTACTGTCCTATCATACAAATTACCCATTCATCCATGGCTAAACATCTTCATAATGCGTAACTACACTCACCGGTGCAAAAGCACTCTGGATGGTGTGGCTCCTTTGATAATTCGGATTTGCACACTTCGGTAATAAGGTGTGGATCAGGCCTCTATAAATATAGATGAATAATATGGAATACTTGTTCAGTAGATTGTTCTCTTATTGTAAATAAAATCTAATAGTCTTTTTGCAATTAATTCTTCCATCTTCTGAGTAATTAAAACCCCAAGACACCGTATTTGTGTTTTTGCCTCGTGACTCACCAGACCCTGGTTCCATTCCATTATCTCAGTTTTACCCGTATTCACTTTGTACCCAGGGATACGGCCAAATATCTCTGCCTTCCTCATCAGATTTGGATTGCATCTTGCGGATTAGCTGTGAACAGCATCAGATTGTCTGCATATAGTGCTTATTTAAATTCAAAATCATACGATTTAAAAGAAAGAGTAGTGGTGTCTGCCCTTATCAAGTTGGCTAGTGGCTCTATATACAGATTAAAAAGAAGTGGGGACAGGGGGCAGCCCTGTCTTGTCCCTCTAAAAATATTGAACCATTTTGACAATTCCCCATTTACCAACACCTTAGCCTTAGGACCATCATACAGCTTTTGCACCGCCCTTACCATATTCTGCGGGAAGCCAAAACTTAGTAAAGACTCCCAGAGGTAAGCCCAATGCACCTGGTCAAAAGCTTTGGCTGCATCCACTGCCACTGTAGTTAGGGTTAAATTCTGATCCTCCGCCATGTCTACAACCCCCATCAGCTGAAATGTTAATTCATTAAGCTGCCTCCCTGGTATAAAGCCTCTTTTGTTGGGATGAATAACCTCGTTTATCACCTTAGCTACACGTGATGCTATAACTCCGGAAAAGATCTTGTAGTCCGTATTGAAAAGGTATATCGGTCTATACGAATCTACTTTCTGTGGGTCCTTATTTGGCTTTAAAATCAAAGTAACTGTAGCCGCTGACCAAGAACTGGGGACCCTTTCCCCACTAATATATATCTCATTAACCTCTTCTGTGCCCATGACGAGATGGTCTCGTCATGGAGCACAGTCGCGCTGTCCCCATGACGAGACTATCTCGTCATGACACCCACCCACTGGGGAAGCGCCAGGCACAGGAGGGGGAAAACGCCTGGCAGCGAAAGGGTTAAACAGGACTCTTAGAACTGGAATTATTATATCAATAATACAGAGAAAGACCTCGACTGGGAGGCCATCTGGTCTGGCTGCCTTTCCCTTTACCATTTTCGTACACTGGACTCTTATCTCTTCATCCGTAATCTCTCCCTCTAGCTCTTTCTGTTGGTCATTAGTTAACTGTGGAAGTATTGTCAATCCTTGCCACTCCTTTATGCTCTCGCGGCCCGGTTCAATCAATCAATCAAGGGCCGTGGCAGGCACCGGGCAATTCCCCAGTGCACCGCATGGGTGGGGGCCGGTTTTGGGCCCCTGGGGGCCATTTTTGTTACAGGGCCGTTTTTGCAGCATAGCTGCAAAATCGACCCTGTAACAAAATCAGCCGAAAACCGGCCCTGGCAAAGAGCTCGGCGGCACCCCCAACCCCCCGGGGGGCCTGCCGAGCACTTTGCCAGGGCCGGTTTTGGTTACCAGTTCGGCCCTGACTCAATCAAGCATTTGTAGAGCGCACTACTCACCCACGAGGGTCTCAAGGTACTAAGGGGGGGGAGCTGCTACTGTTCGAACAGCCAGGTCTTGAGAAGTCTCTGAAGGTCAGCGGGTGCTGGGTCTGTCGCAGGTGGATGGGAAGGGTGTTCCAAGTCTAGGCAGCGAGGTGGGAGAAAGATCTGCCTCCAGTGGTCGTTCAGTGGATGCGTGGAACGGTGGCGAGGTCAGCGGAGCGAAGCTGGCGGTTAGGAGTGTAGAAGGTGAGTCGTTTGTTGAGGTATGTTGGTCCGGCGTCGTGGAGTGCTTTGTGAGCATGGGTGAGGAGCTTGAAGGTGATCCTCTTGTTGATGGGGAGTCAGTGGAGGTCTCTCAGGTGGACAGCGTTGTGGCTGTGGCGGGGGATGTTGAGGATGAGGAGTGTGGAGGCGTTCTGTATGTGTTGAAGTCTTTTCTGGAGTTTGACTGTGGTTCCCGCGTAGAGGGCATTGCCGTAGTCCAGCCTGCTGGTGACGAGGACCTGGGTGACCGTCCTTCTAGTTCCGGTGGGGATCCATCTGTAGATCTTGCGAAGCATGCAGAGGGTGTTGAAGCAGGAGGAGGAGACGGCGTTGACTTGCTGGGTCATTGACAGTGATGAGTCCAGGATGAACCCCAGGTTGCGTGCGTGTTCGGTGGGTGTCGGTGCAGCTCCCAGCGAGGCCGACCACCAGGAGTCGTCTCAGGCGGAGGGGGTGGAGCCGAGGATGAGGACATCCGTCTTGTCCGAGTTGAGTTTTAGGCAACTGTTATTCATCCATTCGGCGATGGCCTTCATTCCTTCGTGGAAGTTGGTTTTGGCGGTGGCGGATGAGCTAGGTGTTGTTGGCGTATGAGACGATGTTGAGGTTGTGTGATCGGGCGATGTTGGCGAGCGGTGTCATGTAGACGTTGAAAAGGGTCGGGCTGGGGGATGATCCTTGGGGTACAACACAGGTGATCTTGGTGGCTTCGGATCGGAATGAAGGGAGGCGGACTCTCTGGGTTCTGTCGGTGAGGGAGGCGGTGATCCAGTCCAAGGCTTTGTCTCGGATCCCTGCTTTGTGGAGGTGTGTGCGTAGGGTGTGGTGGCAGACGGTGTCGAAGGCAGCCGAGAGGTCTAGGAGGATGAGGGCCACGGTTTTGCCGTTGTCCAGCAGGGTCCTGATGTCGTCGGTGGCGGCGATGTGGGCGGTTTTGGTGCTGTGGTCGCTGCGGAATCCGGATTGGGACGAGTCCAGGGTGTTGTTCTCTTCGAGGAAGCGGGTCTGTTGTCTGTTGACGATCTTCTCGATGACTTTTGCCGGAAACGGGAGCAGAGAGATGGGCCGGAAATTCTTGAGGTCCTTTGGGTCTGCATTGCATTTCTTGAGTAGGGCATTGATCTTTGTGTATTTCCAACTCTCCGGGCAGGTGGCGGTCTCGAAGGAGCTGTTGAAGATCTTCTGGGGTTGGGGTGCAATAATGGAGCTCGCTTTGTTGAAGATGTGGTGAGGGCAAGGGTCTGATGGTGAGCCGGAGTGGATGGTGTTCATGGTTTTGATGGTGTCTTCGTTGTTGACGTGGTTCCAGGAGAGCAGGAGGCTGGTGTGACTGGGGGGCGGTGAGTCTGAGGTGTCGGCGGTTGTCGGGGGGGTCTGAGTGTTAAAGCCGTCGGGGATGTCTATGATCTTGCGGTGGAAGAAGGTGGCTAGAGAGTCGCAGAGGACTTGTGACGGCGGGATGTTGTTAGAGCTGGAGCTGGGGTTGGCGAGTTCCTTCACGATGTTGAAGGGCTCTTTACTCTTGTGTGCGTTGTTGTCGATGCGTTCCTTGAAGGAGGTCCTTTTGGTGGTTCAAATGAGTTGGTAGTGCCTGCGGCTGGCGTTCTTGAGGGCTGCATGGTTGTCCGGTGTCTGTTCGTGGCGCCACTTCCTCTCGAGTCTTCGGCAGGTCAGCTTGGATGTCTGGAGGCTGGTGGTGAACCAGATGGCCCTTCTGTTGGTGTGTCTGTTTGAGGGTTTCTTGATCGGGGCGAGAGTGTTGGTGCACTCATCGATCCATTGCCTGAGATTTTGGGCGGGTGTGTCGGTGTTGGTGTGGTCGGTTGGTGGGTCTCGGGCGAGGGTGGTGATTAGCTGGTCTTCGGTGAACTTGTTCCAGCTGTAGTGGGGGATTCGTTGTGGGTGGTTGTTTGCGGTGCTTTTCTCGAAGGAGAAGTGGATGCAGCGGTGGTCGGTCCAGTGGAGTTCGTGGTGTGGCTGAAGGTGACGTGGCTGCTGGCGGAAAAGATGGGGTCGAGCATGTGTCCGGCAGAGTGGGTGGGTGTTGTGATGAGCGGTTTGAGTCAGAGGTTGGCGAGGTTATCCAGCAGGGTGGTGGAGTTGCTGTCGTTGGCGTTCTCGAGGTGGCAGTTCAGGTCTGCGAGGAGGATGTAGTCTGTGGAGGCCAAGGCGTGTGAGCTGACGCCGTCTGTGATGGAGTCGCTGAACTGTAGCCGGGGTCCGGGTGGTCTGTAGGCGACGGTTCCTCTGAGGGTGGTGTTGGGATCGATGTGGATCTGGAAGTGCAGGTGTTCGGTGGTGCTGAGGGTGTCTTCGGTGTTGGTCGAGATTCTGAGGGTATTTCTGTGGATGATGGCGATTCCTCCTACCGGTCTGTTGGTGCGGTCCCTGCGGGTGAACTTGTAACCATCGGGGATGGCTATGGCAACGTCGGTTGCCGATGAGGAGTTCATCCAGGTTTCCATCAGGAAAGCGACATCCGGGGAGGATGAGTTGAGCAGGTCCCAGAGTTCGACGGCGTGCTTGTGAACAGAGCGGGTGTTGAGCAGTATGCATCTGAGATGGTTGTGGCCTGCCCTGGTGGGAGGGGCAGGTCATGCTGGTGTATGCTGGCTGATGAAGCTGAAGTTTTGACAGGTGAAGGGTCCGTGGATGCGCTTCGGGGTGGCCTGGAAGCAGGTAGATGAACGGCCGGTGTTGAGTGCATGGAGGAGGTTGGCGTCGTAGCGGTGTCGGGTGTCTTGACGCTCACAGGGGCCAGGGCGTCTGGTGGTTGGTGCATTTCAGGCGTGGATGGGCACAGACAGGCTTGCCTTAAGCATGCCTTTGGCACGCCAGCGGCATGCCAGCTCCACGCAGCCGCGCAGTGGCCGTTATTAAGAAGGGGATGTGGGAGGAAGGAGTGGCTGGGAGGCGGGAGGAGGGGCGAATGGGCGAGCGAGGGGGGCAGGACCGCAGGGGACGAAGCGGCGAGAAGGGGAAGAATGCAGGATACAACAAGCAAAATAAGGAGGCAATAAAGCAATCAGAGCAGAATACAGCAAAAGGAGGTGAAATACAGTGAAAAAGTGAAGTGTGGAGGAAAACGGCAGAAAGGCGGGAGGGAGAAAACAGAGCAGAGGACTGGAGTGAACTTGCGGCAGCAGCGAGGGCGGGAACATGGGCACAAACTGGTGGAGCTGTGCAGCGTGGGGAGCGACCTGCCTGTAAACAGGGTCTACGGTTGTATATCTTCACTATATAAATCGCTCATAAAGCTACGGGCCTCTCCGCAGATATCTGTATTGGCGTACAATACTTCCCCTGATTCCCTACTAATTAGCTCCCAAATTGTATTCCTGGCCCTACACGCCTCCTGAAGAGACTACAGACAGTACAAAACTCAGCGGCAAGACTCATCCTCGACCTCCCCAGAAGGAGCCACATCACACCCCAGAAACAACACTGGCTCCCGATTCAGAAGAGATGCCAGTTCGAAAAACTGTCCCTCGCCTACAAGGCCCCGCACTCCCAAGGACCAACATACATCAACGCCTGGCCTTCCTCCAACCAACCAGACACCTTTGATCTGCTTCCCTCACAGACACCCCTCGGATCCATTGAGCCACCATCAGAGGACGCTCCTTCTCACACCTTGCGGCCAAAGCATGGAACAGCCTTCCGCTACACCTCAGAACCACACCTTCACTACAGCTTTCAATGAAGGAACTCGAAACCTGGCTGTTCGACTGAACATCCCACCACACACCAGCCAACTTCTCCAGTGCCTCGAGACCCTCACAGGTGAGTTGGGGTGCTTTATAAATGCTTGATTGATTGCGACAGACAAAACAAGGGAGGTATTGCACCCTCCCACCCTTCTTTGGGCCTGTGCACCAAAAAATGTTGTGAAAGTCTGAGCAAAGGTCTCTACCCCCACTCCACCCCCCATGTGTGTAAAAAAGAGGTGTTATTATTGGGTTTATGCCCCCGCACACACACACACACACACACACTCTCTCTGAAGAGCTTATTCTGTACTCCTATAAAACACTCACTAGGCAGCTAGGAATGAAACTGGAGTGTGTCAAGACAGCATGTCCCCCAGCACCCCCAAATTCAAATAGATAATCATACAGTCTGCATCCTCACACTGGAGAGGGCTCTGCTGCAAGAGACCACCTCACCCGTCGTCTGTAAACAGCAGCGCTATCATTCGTGCTAAATTATGTGTAGGTTTTGTGCCAGAAGCACTTTTGCTGATGGAATGGTCTCCTCCTTCACCTGGGTGGTGCCTGATGTCAGCTAAGAGCAGCAGATTATAGCTACCTCTCTAAAGATAGAAGCTGATGAAAGGGCAGATGCTGAGCACAAAAATGGGAACAAAGTCCCAGGTTTCTTTTGCTAACAATGGTTTAGTGGTGGTAGGGAAAAACTCCGCGCTGAGAGGTGAAAAGTCACATTAACAACATCTCCATCAGATGCCACTGCTTCAGGTTACCTTACAACGACCACCTCACGTTGTAAATGTGGAAGATCCACCATAACAAAGTACAATGATAGGTAATCCGAGCACAGGCAAGAAAGTCTTAACAAAAGTGTAGTCCAGATGCCAGTCTTGATCAGATTCTTCTCAATTTATTTCAAGCTTTGTTTATCCAATAGTATATTCATATTTCAAGCAAGTCTTCAAACCGCACTGGATGCCAACACGTGTTTCGTCCAACTGACTGTAAGTCAAGGACTTCCTCAGGGCAATGTAGCAAAATCTTATTCCAAATTGAAAAAATGCAGAAGTATAATTCCTGCGTAAAATAGTTGAGCTTCGTCATAAATTCTAGACGATTATATGTCCATAAATAGTAATAGCGGTGAGTATTCATCAAAGTCAGCCATGTATCCTCTGGTTCTACATCTGAACCTCGTGTGTATTCGTCTTTTGCTAACCAAATGTTATTGAGTTTTAGAGGTAACGACACACATTTAATTGGTTTCACAAGTCCATGCAGTCGGCACAAACTCAGCATCCATACATTAAGGTCCCTCATCCAAGCCATGGTATTCCCACCACTTGCCCAGGGTCTCACCATGTTTCTGAGGGCATCCTCGTGTTTCGAAAGAAGTCCCAGTTCAAGGCGCTGGATACAGGCACTGATGCGTGGGCACACTTAGGCCTTCCTCACAAGGGGCTTGGTGTAGTGCCTGTTCTTGTAGTAGGGGCTCCTTTAGCAGTTAGTACCTCTAGTAGTTACCAATACTGTAGATACAGTTAACTCTAAATTGTAAATGTAAATTTGATACTTGTATAGCGCACTACTCACCCGCAAGGGTCTCAAGGCGCTTGTACGAATACCGCTGTGGAACCCATCCTGGCTTTCCCTGTGAGGCGTCCACTCCTGGGCACCCCCAAGGTGGAGGCCAGGCATCCTTAGCGTTGTGGGGGCCGTTGTGGAGATTAAGCAAGCTATTGCCCAGAGTTGCAGAGTGGGACTCGATGATTGGAATAGGCACCGCGGCGAGAATTACCAGGTCCGTGGAATTTTTTTGCCCAAGACCCGCCGAGGCGGGGAATTGAACCCTGGTCCCGGGCTAGATCTCTGCAATAGGGTCTGCCGCTCTAATCATTGAGCCACACTTCTCCACGGCGCTATTACCGAGTATAATAAGTGGGCCCCTGAGTTCCCTTATAAAATAAGGAATTACCTTGTGACCCTGTAGTTGTGATCCTATCCCCCGGTTACTCATCATTTCATACCCGGTGTTTCACCCAAAGACACTGTCTGCTTTCGGTAGCTGATGTCTACTTGTGAAATACACCAGGCCCGGCATAGTACCCGATGGGGCTGGCCATTACTGTCATCAGAATTACAGAGCTGCTCGTAATCGAAGCCTTGAGGCTCAGGAATGGATACAGTGGCTGTGCTGAAACCATTACGAGCAAAGGTTTTATAAACCGATAAATAAAACAAGCACAGGCAAAGACAATAAGTTGGGGTTTAGACTGCTAATGCATGCAGCGTAAACACATTAGTACGACGAGACACACAGGAGGGAGCCAGCAAGACCAGACAGGGGGGGGTATAGTTGTAACGTAGTCCCTTATGCACTACATTGCAAGCACTGGAGTGGAGGTGGAAGGATACACCCAAGCAGCTAATAGCATTAGGTGGGAGGTGAATAGTAGTCCACTGGGCTGAGCCTAGAAGTGATTGACATGGTCAGAAGCTGGTTGAAACAAGCATTAAAAATGCAATAGGTCTCGTGTTTTAAGTTAAAGACATTTGCTTTGCTATACAATACAATTAGCAAAGCAAATGGCTTTAATTTAACCAAAGGCCTGTTGCATTTTCAATACTTGTTCTTGCTCCTGCAGGTTCCTACATTCTATTTGTTGTGGTTTTTGCCATATTTTTCTTCCTCTGTCTTTCCGATTCTGTGTTTTTTCCTCTGCTGTATTCGGTAAATATCTGATCCTGAAAAATAAGTGCCGGGTCCCAAAATACGGCCCCCCACAGGCAAACACCGGCTCAAATTAAGCACTGGACATGTACAGCTATGAAGTGATTGCCTTCTGTCTACGAAATAATGCCCTCTAGTATGAATGGGCTACACTGAAGGCCACACTGAGTGATCTAATGAATGTGCTTGAGTGATTGTCACCTCTTTATCCCATCCTCTGACAGACAGAAAGGATATGGAAGGTTCTTTAAATTAACCCCCAACCTGTGCTCGAAGTGCAGGGGATCCATTCGGATCCCAAACCTGGCAGATCTTTTTGAGTCGGACACGCCCCGCACCAGTGAACTGTGCAGACTCTGTCCTGATGAAGACACCAGGGTGCATTCATGGGTGTGGCACTGTGTCTGCTTGGTATTCAGCGCATGTACCTGCAGGGGCAAGAGGGGCATCTTAGTTTCAGTTCCCACTGGGTGCAATATATATGCCTCAATGTAAGGGCCATTAGCACTCCCTTTGTTGGAGCCTTCTTCCTGGATAGGGGCTAGCTGGACCTTCAACACCTCGATGCCAGAAAGCAAACACACCCAGCTTGTCACTTCACAGGCACTCAAGAGGGAAACCGTGATTTGGGGGCAGGTTTTCAGTTTTCTAAGCCTTGCAGGGAAGGTATACCTGCACTGTAAGAATGTCAGATAACTATGTATTTAGCACTTACTAATAAGTAGTTGTAACTGCCAAAGGAGGCCTTTTTTAGCAGCCATTGAATAATAAAACATTGAGAATAAAACAGCAAGTATCTTAACTTCTGCTTTGCTGTTTACACGAAGCTCTTTGGCGCCAGTTCCAACACAGCAGGCTATATTCAAAGGATTGTAACTGGTGTCATAGTAGGGTTTGTTTATGCAACATAGGCTGTAACCCTCTGAGCTACCTGCATAAAATGCACATCTGTGTAGCGCCTGCTACAAGCTGTGCTTCGCAGCAGGCACAATAGCCTTCTGTTCGGTTTTGTGATTAGTCAAAGCTGTGACTAGGCTACTTACAGATCTCTCCAGAAGTGCATTGAAGCCCAGCGCTATCGCCTCTCTCCTACGCCACAGAATGCACTGATCTCAGTGACGCTGCCTCCTCGTGCCCAGCCAATAACGAAGGAGAACACGGCCTGGTTTTCAGGCTCGGCTGACTGAGGGCCTCTCCAGCCCTCCTCAATGAAAGGAAATACACATCTTACCATCAGTGTCACGCGCTCCCAAGCAGGCCGCGGCCCCACCATCCCCTTCCGCTTCTGGCTTCCATTTAGTATTCATTTATATTTTTGGGGAGGCTCCCACACTATGGTCACCTAATTGGTGGCCTATCAATCTTGGGAAGCCTCCCGTCCCAGAAACTTCTGTCAAGAACCTAGGAGTTCGTCTAGACCATACCCGCACTTTCAAGGAGCATATTGGCCAGACAGTTGGCACATGTTTCCATACTTTGGGCCTACTTCGACGAGTCTTTCCTTTACTCCCAGACTCTGTCCGAAAGACTTTGATTCAGGCACGCATATTGAGTCGCCTAGATTATTGCAATGGTCTGTTGCTTTCTGCCAATGAAACTTCGATCAGCAAATTGCAAGTTGTACAGAACACGGCGGCACGACCGGTCTTGAACATGCCTCCCAGATCAGCTTCCCGCCCTCTTCTTTTAAAACTTAATTGGCTACCCATACGTCAACGAATAAAATGTAAGATCTGTTGTACTCTCCATAAGGCATTGTCCAATCTTGGCCCTAGCTATTTGTCAGAAAATTTTACCCCCTATCATCCCTCGAGATCCTTGCGTTCCAGTACTAAACACCTGTGGACGGTTCCTAGAATTAGGAGAGCGAGTTTAGGTGGCAAATCTTTGTCATATCTCGGTCCGCAATACTGGAATGAACTTCCCCTTCATTTAAGAGAATGTTCGAATCACCTTCTTTTTAGAAAATTACTTCATCATCAAAAGTATCTTTATTCGGATATTAAAACATCCAGGAAAAGAACAATATATTTACACATATCATATACAATAATATGAGCAGTTCATCATAAAACATTAAAATAAAACATATCTAATGGGCCATTCCAAGATCACAATAGCAGGGTTGGGCCTGAGCTTCGGACTAGATTACAAATTCATGGTTTTTATAAAGTGCAGTGTGCTAACAACTATAAAAATATGGGATACCAACACATTAACATTAATTAAAATGCATGATCGTAGTTTACATAAAAACAATCCATTTTAAAATAAGCCATGGCCTAAATAAAAAAGAACTTCTTATAACATCCCAAGTACTCTAAACGTTGCAATACAACAATTGCAAAAACTCCACGTATTATCTCCTATTCTGTGTACAATGTATAACAATCTTGCGGAGGAGCTTTAATCCAGATGCCTCGACTGCAGTATCCGGCAAACAGAATAACTTACGCCTCTCTTCTAGATTTCCTCAATTTAGCTGCTAATCTTAAAAAATTTACAGTACAGAACAAGGTAAAAGGTTCCGCGGAGAGTTTTAAGTATAGGAGTGCTACTCTAACTTGGGTGAATTTATTCACTCTTAGGATGGTTTTTAAAAAAAGAGCCCGCGGGTATTCATATAATGGACAAAAGAATACAAAATGGAGGGTATCCTGTGGAGATCCCAGATCGCAGCCACAGGGACCCTTTGAACCAATATCTTTCGTGAACCCTGCAGGAACAGCTAAAATGTGATGTAAAAGATCCAGTCTAAATCTGGTCATTAAAAATCTATCGTTTTTGTTATAGATCTGTGCCAGGTAGGGTTCTAAACCTACAACAGATTTTGTTAATATATGTGATCGCACTGACCCTTTCAGTATTTCGCTATCTTCCCGGGCGCAGGCTATCCGACTCGTATATTCTGCTTTTATCGTGACTTTTAGCTGCGGCGTTAGGGACGTAGGTTCCTTGAAGTATCTTGCAAAACCCAGCCACTCCAGTTTATCCTTTACGTATTTAAGCCATGGTATCTTGTGACCTTTGTCCCTGTTGATACAGTCTATTAATATTTCTCTACTTAGACTAGCTTCAGGGTTGGTCCAGATTTTAATCCAACACAATAATGGGTTAAGACTTAATCGGTCGGAGATATAGGGGAGCCCTAGCTCCTCGTGGATAATATGGGCCAGGGTGCTTTGAGGAACTTGCAAAATCCTCCTAAGAAACTTATTTTCCTCTAGTTGTATAGTGGAAATGTTTCTAAATCCCCAAACCTCACTCCCATACATGATTTTGGAGCAACAGATTGAATTATATAAATTCAATATTTCCATCACTGACCAACGACCTAATCTCGTGGCTCGGTTCATGATTGAGCCCATTATGCTCACATGCTGCTTGCATTTTTCTGTAATTAGTATATTAAAATTGAGGTGTTTATCGAAGATGATCCCTAAATAATTGAAAACCTCGACCTTCTCTAGTTTGTGTCCCCCAATTTTAAAAATAAAATTCTTAGTTGGTCTTTTTCCTGCTTCCATGATGTTAGGTTAGGGGATAAATCTAGGTTTGCCATAAACTCACAGAAGCCATCGATAAGAGACTGCAGTCCCCTCCCTGTACGCGAGAGGAGTACTGCGTCATCCGCGTATAATAAGACAGGTATACTTCTATTTGCCACTCTCGGGCAATCAACTCCCAATGTTCTTAGAGCTTTATCCAAACCATTTATGTACAGTGTGAATAAAAAAGGCGCCAGAATGCAGCCTTGTCTCACGCCCCCTGTGCAAGAAAAGTGGTCGGTGAGATTCCCCTCGTTGCTATACCTAACTTGGGCTGTAGTATTCATGTGCAATGTTTTTAAAATGAATATCAAACTTAAGTCTACCCCTAGCAACTCTAAAATCTCCCATAATTTTCCTCGGTTAACCCGGTCGAAGGCTGCTGTCAGGTCCATGAAGGCTAAAAAAACTGTGCCTTCACCAGCCACAGTATATTTTGCGACCAGGTTATATAAGTTGAGGCATTGGTCTGATGTTGAGCGGCCCATTCTAAAACCGTACTGGGTGTCTGTAATGATTTCCTTTTCCTCCGCCCAGTCCATTAAACGATTTAGAATCACCTTCCCTAACACCTTTGCCAACACGTCGATTAAAGAAATCGGGCGGTAACATTGAGGGTTGCTCTTGTTTCCCTTTTTAAATATGGGGACAATATTGGCAGTTGACCAGGACCTGGGCAATCCCTCTTCCACGGCTGTATTAAAAATTCTCACGAGTATAGGGGCCCACAGCTCAACCTGTGATAAAAATAGATCTGGAGGAATCCCATCTGGCCCCAGGGCCTTGTTTCTTGTCAAAGCAAGTATTCCATTTTTAACCTCGTCCACTGTGAACTCCACCCATGAGTTTGGAAGAGTACCCATGTCTATGACTTGTTGGGCAGTTACACAGCCGTGGTTATACAACTTACTGAAATGAGAAACCCATTCTTCTGGGAGGATATTACAAGCCATCTTCTCGTTATTCAGTGGCTGGAAAATTGGGTCATTTATCACCTTCCAGAATTTAGACATGTCTCTCGACTCCGCTGCCTCCTTTAAATTCTCCCAAGCCTCAGATTGGATAGTATGTTTCCTCCTCTTTATGGCTGATTTATATTGGGCCCTACATTCTACTATCCTACTCCTATCTTTCGGTACCTTTTTGAGTGCCCGTTTTAATTCTTTTTGAGCACTGGAGCATGCTTTGTCAAACCATTTTGGTTGAAGATTGGATGTAGGTAATAACTTGGCCCTGAGTAGCTTGTCAATATCCCTTGCCATATTTACAAAGACACTTATCAGTTTTTTGCCTTTGACTTCCTGGTCTAAGCACATCCAAATCCCACTATCGGGGGATGCAATAAGTTTTTTGTAAAATGCTTCCCCATCTATATTTGACCAACGTATACGCCTGCCTTGGTCGATAGCTTCCAATTTGCCCCTCGTCATCCTGGCCCTTGCCTGGGTGGAAGAGTCCTCATCCATCAATGACAACACCAAGGGGTTGTGGTCACTAAAAATGCTAATCTGTATACTAAAATCTACGATCCTATATTTAAGACAATGTGAAACAAAGATAAAATCAATAATTGTATCCCTGCCCCTGCCTTTAAACGTTGGGTTAATGATATTAGAATTCCTGGGCTTGATTAAGTCCATCGTAGGGATTAGATCATATGTGCCCAGAATGTTTCCCAGTTTGCTACCTTCCAGTGTATGTTCTAGGTGCCAATCCTTAGTAGATGGACAAGAATCCCATTTAGCCCCTTCCCATTTTAAATGTGGGCATTGATGGCAATTAAAGTCGCCCACCAAGATCAGGGTTGGGGGATTATTTCCCCTGGAATGTAGATCTGACAATCTATCCTCAAGCTCATTCAGCCTCTGCGTTGGCTGGGCCGCATTATAAAAATTTATCAAAACAAATCTTAAGCCCTTCCTACAGTAACTGATACCCTGTAAATTATCCGAACTCCAGCCCAAGACCTCCCAGGTCCCTTGTAGCGCAAGAGACACATACGTTATTAGTCCTCCTTTCGCTCTTCCCATACTAGATTTCCGAGCAGATACGAAAAACATTTTATATCCCTCTAGGTGTGCAGCACTACTATCCGTCTCCCACGTTTCTTGTAGACAAATAATATAAAATTTCTGACTGAAATCCAACCATTCCTTGTTTTTTAGCTTGGTTGAGATTCCTGCAATATTCCATGATACCACCCTGAGTTCCTCAGCCACATGATTTATCGTACTCCTGACTAGGGTAGACTGTTTTTGATCGGGGAATCCTGCAGGACAAGTCCCTCCCAAAACCCAGCTATTAACTACGGGATTTGGTGTAATTTCGTTTTGCCTGGTGGTAAGAACCGGAGTATTTCCCGTGATATCCGCGATCTCCTTTTGCATTGAATTAGCTAACGGGGATGGGGGCTCTAAATGCTCATCATGGGCCAGTCAATCAAGTTCGTCCATCACTGGAGGGGGCGCTAGGTGGCGCACAGCGGAATGGCTGCCTTCGGGTGAAGCTCCCGCAGCCCAGCGAAGGAATCCTTAAAAATCCTTCCTGAAAGTCGCATTTGCCAGCCCACACGGGCCTGTGCGGGCGGACCAACACCCCTACCGCAGTCGGAGCGCTGTCTTATCCCTGGCGACCCGGCGATATCGGACTGAGGAGCCGCCGCGAGTTGTGCCGGCTGTGAGGGACATCCCGCTGGAGCTGTGTCCGGGAGGCGGCTGCGACGCGAGTCCGGTGCGTCCCACGTGGGTGGCAGGCCTCGCCTCCGGATTCATGGCTGTGGACGGCGGCCCTGCGGCGTGTCAGCTGGGGTTTGCGGTGGCCCTCGTTGGATACCCCCGGCCGGGGGCGAGAGGACGGACTGGATTACGGCGTGCTGCACAACGGACGCGGGCGCTGGTGAGTGGCGCGCCCGGCTGAGTTCGCAGCTGAGGTGGCCGCCTTCCCTGCCCGCGCCGGATCCTTACTGCGGCGCGGTGCCGCCCCGCTCGTACCGGCCTGCGCAGATCCCCCCCCCGGCTGCTACCTTACTGCTACCCCACTGGGGGCGATTACACGTCCGACGGAGGGACAGATCGGAGGAGGTGCGGGGCCCGGAGAGACTGTTGCCTAGTGCGCTGGCCGCTGGCCCTCCTGCGCTGGGGCCCCCGAGGTGGAGCCTACGCTGGGGAGAGACGAAACAGAGGAGGTAGCCATCGGCCGGAGGGGGCCAGACGGAGGTGTGTACCTGGCGAGCGCACGATCGCGGGGCCTGTGTGCGGGGCCCCGACTTGGATCCTCTTTGCCCCTATCTACCTGACTCTCTTCTGCTGGCGCACCGCGCGGAGATCATCCCGTTCACTCACGGAGAGTGGCTACTGGCGGTGGAGGTGAGAGGTGTGCTTGTGGGGTCGCGGTCGGCCCCGGGGACGGCGGCTGGTCCCCAGCGAGGCCCTGCTTGGCAGGTGGAGGGGGTTGCACGAGGTGTTGGTGGTTGATCCTGTGACCTGCTGTAGGATCTGGCCGTTCTCCCTCTTCCCTAAGCTGCCGCTCCCCCCCTCCTTTGCTGCTTGCCCCCGGGGCCCACCCGGGCGTCCCCCCTGATCCTGCTGCGGGCAGCCTGGTGGCGCCGCCATGGGGAAGCCGGACAGCCGACAGTCTCGCCTTACCTTTGAGTCCAAGAAGCAGACCAGGCCGCAACCGGAGGCCGCTGCGGCGGGGTCGATGCCGGTGGAGGCCCCGCCGGGGGATGATGTCAAGGCCATATTGCTGGACATGAGGCAAAGTCTAGCGACCATAGTTGACAAAATGGATTCCATGCAATCCCGCATGGACTCGATTGTACATAAGGTTGACAGCCATGGCGAACGCCTCACGGAAACGGAGAGACGTATCTCAGACACCGAAGATCGCACGACGGAACTGTCCGCCGCTGTGGCGCGCATGGACAAAGTCCTCCATGTAATAGCAGCCAAAAACGAAGACTTGGAAGCGCGTAGTCGGAGGAACAATATCCGTATAATTGGCATTCCTGAATCGACCCACACGGGCAAGATGGAGGACTATGTGGAGGGTCTCCTGCGCGAGGTGGTGGGCACGGACTCCCTATCTCCCCAGTTCATTGTGGAAAGGGCACACAGATCTCTGGCCCTGAGACCACCGTCGGGGGCTCCCCCTCGCCCTATTATCGCACGCCTATTGAACTTCCGCGACCGAGATGTCGCGCTTAGGACGGCGAGGGAGAAGAAGAGCCTATCCTATGGCGGCAATACCTTCACCATTTTCCCGGACTTCACCCCGGTGGTTCAGGAGGAGCGGAAGAAATTTGTCCAGGTCAAGCATAAACTACGCGCTGCACAAGTTGACTACGCGCTTCTTTACCCGGCCCGCCTGCGCATCACACATCAAGGGAAACAAATTTTTTGCACTAAACCCCAACAGGCGGAGGAGTTTTTGAAGCGACTCAAGAAACGTGATCAGGACTGCTCCTCACCGCCGACATCAGACTGATGGGACTGGATTGTTGACCTGTCGATTCTGAGACTGTGGCCTGTCAGCTGGTAAGGTGGTGCGCGTATCTGCTATTATGGGACTTGATACAGTGACCCGTGAACCCGGCTTTGTCCACTGTGAGGGGCTGATGGCGGGGTGTAGAAACTCTTTGGCTTGAACTAGACTCTCAGGAAATCATCGTCTGGCTGGGCACCTTTTTTTGACCATGGGGAGGGCCCGGCCCACGGGCGGGGAGCTCCCTTCTGGATCAAGGGGTTACTGTGTATTCACCTAGACTGTCCTCCCAAGGGTATTACCCAATCGACTTTAAGTTCTCATGTTGCTCCACTGTGGCCTTTGCTATGGACGGAGTTCGTTTGGGGGGGGGGGGAGGGGGTCTGTCCAGATAGCATGTTTGGGATGCTGCTGTGGGTGGGGGGAGGGGGGGGGGAGTTGGGGATTTGCTATGTTTGTTAAGTTTGTATGGAATGTGGCGCTGTTGGCATGGTCTTCTTCACACGGGTCGGGAGGTGGCGTTTGCATTATATTGCTGGGTGTGAGTCTTTTGGTCTTCCATGAGTGATCCGCAAACACATAGGGACTCTACTGGGCAACTTAACTTTCTATCCTGGAATGTGAGGGGCTTAGGGGACCACAGAAAGCGCAGGCACGTCCTGGCATACCTGGACAGGCATCACGTGGGAGTGGCCTTTCTTCAGGAGACGCACCTAGATCCCTCCAGGCCGGTGCTGTTTGCCTCGCGCTGGGCTGTGCACCGTACCTTCTCCTCCTACTCCACCTACTCGCGTGGGGTGGCCATCCTCATTAGGAAACATACCCCGTTTGTGCACATGGGCGAGCGGATAGATCGGGAGGGCAGGTATTGTATTGTCTGGGGGCGCATGGGCATGGATACGCTCACTTTGGTGTGCTATTATGGTCCCAACACTGATGATCCGTCCTGTCTTCAAACGCTGTGGGGAGAGATCCTGCGTGTCGGTTCCACTCACCTAGTGTGGGGAGGTGACTTTAACATAGCTGTTGACCCCTAGAGTGATAGGTCGAAGCCGAACCCACACCACTATTCCCGCTCGCAGGCATATGTGCATGACCTTCTCACCGAGCGTCATCTACTGGACACGTGGCGTTCTAGGCACCCGGTGACAAGGGAGGGCACGCACTGGACTGCCGCGCACTCCACATGGGCGAGACTGGACTATATCCTGGTTTCACCGGGGCTTGCCCCCACGATAGGCTGGGTAAAACACCTCGCTCGCACGTACTCCGATCACGCCCCGGTCCTGCTGAGCTTTGTCTTGACTGACCTCGCCGGTTCCCCGATGTCGTGGAGACTGCAGCCCACTGCCCTGCTGGACGATGTCTTCAGATCCGAAATAGCGCAGGAAATTGAGAGCTTCTTCCAACGCAATGGTGGCACGGTGGATAGTGTTGCCGTGGTGTGGGAGGCCTTTAAAGTCACGATTAGAGGACTATGCATCTCGAAGGGGGTGGGGGTCCTCAAGGTTTTACGTAGCGCCCTTTGTAAACTCGAGACTGACCTGAAAGACTTGGAGAATGCCCCCACGTTTCATACTGATGCTGGGGCTCAGGCCCGCTTTCTGGAACTGCTGACCGAATATAAAGACACAGCGGACAGAGAAGTCCGGTTCAGGGGGAAACACTTTCAGGCTCGCAGATACGGGGAGGGGGAGCACCTGGGTAAATACCTAGCTTGGGCAATCCGGCCGCCCCGGTTTAACAACCAAATCCTCGAGATCCAGGATGGGTCGGGGGAGCTCCACAGGGACACCCGGTCCATCATGCAAACATTTGTTACTCATTATACCGACCTGTACTCCTCCGCCCACGCGGAACCGCCGGAGCTAGCTCCCTATTTGGGGGAAACCACACTGGGATGGCTATCTGATACGCAGAGGAAGTTCCTCATGGCACCGCTCGGGATTGACGAAATTCGTGAGGCCATCATGCAAATGGCCTCGGGGAAAGCCCCTGGCCTCGACGGGCTCCCGATCGAGTTTTATAAGTCGTACATAGATATCCTTGCCCCGATCTTGAAAGAGGTGTTTGAGAGGCCCACACACTGGGAAAGCTCCCCCCTACCATGAGAGAGGCATTGATTACCTCCCTTTTGAAGCCGGGTAAACCGGCGGCCTCCCCTGACTCCTACCGGCCACTGTCCCTCCTTAACTGTGACGTAAAGATCCTCTCCAAAACTCTGGCTAACCGGTTGACGCTCCTTATGCAGGGGCTAGTACTCCCGGATCAGTCGGGTTTCATACCGGGCAGGGCGACGTCGCACAACCTGCGCACGCTGTTCGCCACTCTGCAGAACGTTGACCCCAGCCTCCAGATGGCGGCCGTCTTTTTGGACGCGACGAAAGCGTTCGACTCCCTGGAGTGGGATTACCTGGTGGCGGTGCTGACTAGTATGGGCTTCCCCCTGGTTTTCCTGGGCTGGATAGCTATCCTTTACGGAGGCCCCCGCGCCAGGGTATTGATCAATGGTAGGACGTCGGAGCCCTTTGGAATCGCCCGGGGGACCAGGCAGGGGTGCCCCTTATCCCCGCTCTTGTTCGCACTGGCGGTAGAGCCCCTTGCTTCGCGGTTGCGACAGCGTCATCAACATCGGGCGCTGATCTGCGAGCAGAGGCAGCTTCTGCTGTCGCTCTATGCAGATGACATAACTTTGTATGTGCGGGACCCCCAACACAACCTGAACCCACTACTTCGGGAATTCATCACGTATGGGGAAATGTCGGGCGTGCGAATCAATTGGTCAAAGTCTCAGATCCTCCATTTGACGGATGGATGTCGGAGGTTCTCACTTGACTATCCCATAGAATGGTGTGAGTCTGACGTAAAATATCTCGGCATCAGGGTATCCCGTGACAGGGAAGAACTGATGCGCTCTAACTACGGTGCGGCGTTGACACAGGTCTCCTCCTGTGTGGACCGCTGGATCGCGCTCCCCCTCTCGCTGGCAGGACGTGCTGCCTTGATTAAGATGGTGGTACTCCCCCGACTCTTATATCTGTTTATGAACATTCCCTTCCCACCGGGTCGGCATTTTTTCAATCGAATGCGCTCGGAACTGATTCGGCTCGTCTGGGGTGGGAAGAGACCTCGGTTGAAGTGGGAGGTGATGATCTCTCCCTACTCCCGGGGGGGTTTGGACATACCGGACCTGGAGTTGTACTACTATTGCGCTCAAGCACACTATGCATATTACTGGTTCCACCCCATTGCATTTATGCCCCAACTCGCTGCGGAGGACTGGCTGGCGGCTCCTCTGCCTCTGCACGGTCTGCTGCATAGTACTCTCCCTCATAACACCTCGGATTATAATGCATTGCAGGGAACGGTGCGGGCATGGCGGGAGATATCTAAGCGAGTTGCGAGCTCGTTCTTGTACTCGCCCCTTCTCCCCATTGCCTACCACCCGCAGCTTCCCCTTCTACAGGAAAGACTGTTTCAAGACTTGATCCGCAAATTGGGAATTCAAAGGTGGGGAGATCTATTCTCAGCTGGGCGCTTCCGAGATCGGGAACACTTCTTCGATGGGTACGCGCCTACCCCCTTGGAGCTGTTCACCTACGTGAGACTGAGGCATGGCATGCGGTCCATATTACAGACATTCCCGGTGGAACCCGAAATCACTGACCCATTGCACAGAGTCTTACAGGCGTCCTCGCCCTCCCACCTGGTCTCCATACTATACCACACAATTCGATCTGACGCTGCACTAGACACCTCACGGGCTCGTGGGGAGTGGGAGCGGGAGTTGGGGCTAGAGCTGGGAGATGACAGGTGGTCCTACTGTTGCATACAGACAGAGCAAATTTCTGCGAGCAGCAGACACCGTATCATACACTTTAAGTTCCTAAACCGCCTGTACTGCACACCGGTCACCAAACACAAATTTAAACTGCAAGACTCGGATAACTGTGAGAGATGTCACGCCCCACATGCGGACTTCCTGCACTTGTCCTGGGATTGCCCCACAATTCAGACCTACTGGACCCAAGTGTTTTCCGCTGTCTCACAGATGGTGGACCTACTCCTTGAGCCCGACCCGGTGCAGGCCCTATTGGGGTATACCAAACACATTCCGCGGGCGAGCCGCAGGTTTGTCACGGCGGCGCTGCTGTTGGCGAAGCGGCGGATAGCGTGCCGTTGGGGTAGGGGGAGGGCTCCGAAATTTAAGGAATGGCTTAAAGACCTTGTCTACTGCCAAGAGCAGATACTGGCATACTCCGACCTGCTCCCGGCTCGATCCCGCCCCGCCGATATCTGGGGCCCACTACAATGTTACCTACTGCAATACCCGGGGGCCCTGGCTGGGGATGCCCCCCCCATGGCCCATGACGGCGTTGCTTCTGCTGCTCATGATGCACAACTTGAGCGGGGGGACGGTTGAGCTGTTGCGGTGCTGTGGGGGCGGGTGTTCTGTTCATGTATCCCCGGGCCTCCTCCTCTCCCTACGTGGCCATTCTGCCCTTTCTTCCAAGATTACCAGGCCGGGATGATCGGGTTGCATACCTGTTACACGTGTTTTAAGGATGACGGTCTCGCCCTGGGAAGGGTATACTGCATGGGGAAGGTCCATTACAGTACCTCCCAGGAATACATTGTTCGCTTGATTTGTGTGTAGCTCTGCTGCCAGCTGTTCTTGCCCAAGGTCCCTGCGCCAAAGACTCATGATAATTTATGTTTTGCTGTGATCGCTCCCCCCGAACATACATCAGATATACTGCTGTAATGATTCAGACCTTGTAATGCCACTGAAGTTTGCTTATGATAAACTGTGTGAATGTAATGTTTTGATGCAAAATTCAATAAATAAAGTTTTAAAAAAAAAAAAAAAGTTCGTCCATCACTGCTGCCTCACATAGTGGGGTGAACCGGTTTGGGCCGGACCACGGGCTATTAGTTCTTGTAATGGGTATTACCCTTCTTCTCCAAGTCGTTTGTCGTGACTCGGTTAAGTGGTCCCTATAGAAGAAATTAAGTGGAAGCATTTTTATTGTCGACCCTCTATCAAAGAACCCATAACTAGAAGCAAGTAATTCTTTTACCATTTGCGGGTCTCTGAAGTTAACAATAACGCAGTCCCCTGGAAATTTTTTCTCTGATGGTCCAACCCAAGCTACCCTCCTTGCCATGAGAATTTGGCTATTCCTCAGCTTAACTCCCTTCACGTTGTTATACAACCAATGATTAGTCTTATTGATCAGGGAACTTGTGGGCTCTTCTCTGTCACAATTTTGGGCTGGGACTCCCGCCAGAACTATTGTATAAGGGCAAGAGGCTGGAGGCAAGTCCAGTGTCTGCAAACCTGGCGTACTCTGCACCTGTGCGTCTGAGAGACTGTGAGCTATTACCAGCCCTTTATTCTTACCCTCCTGTTGTGAACTAGGGGGTACGATGTTGGGGAGTGTATCTTTGTCCTTGCTCGCTATAGGGGCAACTCTCAGGTTGCTCCCTGCCAACCTACTATTATTTGTGCCGGCGCTGGCAGGACACGAAACACTCCCCAACCCTTCCTGACTCGTAATTAATTGGGCCACTGGGTGTTCCCCATTATGTGTTTCTAGCAACCTATTTACTTTCTCCTCAATTTTCTTAATGTGTTCTGCTAAGGGGGCCAAATGTTTAAGGAGAAGGACTTCTATATTGGACTCTAATGCTTTCAATATCTCCTGTGACCATTCCTTCCTATTTACCGGAGAGCGGGTTTCACATTGTGTACAAGTTGGCCGAGTTCTTACGTCCTCAGTGACTGACGATTCTTTCCTAGGGACTCCTTTTTTCGGTTTATTTACATTTCTAGTTTTTTCCGTTCCTTTGCGATATGAGATAGCCGGAGACCTTGCATTCACACTGGGGCCGGAAACTAGGGTGGGGTCTGGCACCAATAACGCCTTTTTAGAGCGGGTAATCACTTCTCTTTCCCTCCCTATTGAGGTGTCAGGTTCCCTCTCCCCCCCAGTAGTGATCCCATTCTGTTCTGCATCTCCATTTTCCCTATTGCCCGGGGTATCTGACTCAAAATCTCCTGACGCAGTTACATTCAGTCTCGGGGGTGAAGTGTGATGTTGGCGAGAGGGAGTTAAAGACCCCTCCAGTATTATTAACTCTTGTTCCCCATCTACTAGCGTCTTTGTGTGAACTTGTACTGTGGTAACATGCTGGGTATTACTATGGGCGGAGGTGCCCTGACCTTCAGGGATACTCACCCCGGGTGTGACACACTCAGCAATTGTCCCCAGCGATTATCGTTTATGTGCCAGGAGGGAGTCGAGGGATAACCTACGCTCCGTCAGTAATATTTCGTGTGTTAACAAGGATTCTGCACGTGTGATAAATGCGTCTAGGGTTCCCTTTACTCCTCCCCCTATTCTATTGGGGTTTTTTTTAGTTTTCCCCATGGCACAACTTTGACCTAGCGGGTTTGTAATATAGTATAACAACCACTTTAAGATGCTTTATCCCTTAGTAGACCACTTGTGACTAACCAATTACAAACACAAATCAGTGGGTATTGTCCGATGTACAACTTAACAACGAATGACCCACAGGCCCCCCCCGTGACTTATCTCAACTGTCCACTGACCAATATGGAGATGTCCAAAACTTGACTCGATGACCAAGAGTATTGGCCCTGCACGGCCTCCTCTGGCACCGGACGGCCACAGACGGCCTACCCTCAGGCCGGGCTCAGCCCGGCGTCGCCCGCGCGCGTCCCACGACGCGGAGGGAGCCTCAGCAATTTATGCGCCTCCGGGCGCGCAGCTCGTTGCCACCAGGAAGTGGTACCGGGAACTCTGGGAGCTGTAGTCTCCCCCCACAGCGGCCAGCGGTAACGGTGGCGGCGGGAGAGACCAACAGCGTGAGCAGCCCAGGAAGAGTGCAGCAAGAGGTGACCGGTGTCAGCGTCGTCAGGTAAGTGCTATTTCAGGCCCCCGCTCCACCGAGGGAGCCTCAGCAATTTATGCGCCTCCGGGCGCGCAGCTCGTTGCCACCAGGAAGTGGTACCGGGAACTCTGGGAGCTGTAGTCTCCCCCCACAGCGGCCAGCGGTAACGGTGGCGGCGGGAGAGACCAACAGCGTGAGCAGCCCAGGAAGAGTGCAGCCAGAGGTGACCGGTGTCAGCGTCGTCAGGTAAGTGCTATTTCAGGCCCCCGCTCCACCGAGGGAGCCTCAGCAATTTATGCGCCTCCGGGCGCGCAGCTCGTTGCCACCAGGAAGTGGTACCGGGAACTCTGGGAGCTGTAGTCTCCCCCCACAGCGGCCAGCGGTAACGGTGGCGGCGGGAGAGACCAACAGCGTGAGCAGCCCAGGAAGAGTGCAGCAAGAGGTGACCGGTGTCAGCGTCGTCAGGTAAGTGCTATTTCAGGCCCCCGCTCCACCGAGGGAGCCTCAGCAATTTATGCGCCTCCGGGCGCGCAGCTCGTTGCCACCAGGAAGTGGTAACGGGAACTCTGGGAGCTGTAGTCTCCCCCCACAGCGGCCAGCGGTAACGGTGGCGGCGGGAGAGACCAACAGCGTGAGCAGCCCAGGAAGAGTGCAGCCAGAGGTGACCGGTGTCAGCGTCGTCAGGTAAGTGCTATTTCAGGCCCCCGCTCCACCGAGGGAGCCTCAGCAATTTATGCGCCTCCGGGCGCGCAGCTCGTTGCCACCAGGAAGTGGTACCGGGAACTCTGGGAGCTGTAGTCTCCCCCCACAGCGGCCAGCGGTAACGGTGGCGGCGGGAGAGACCAACAGCGTGAGCAGCCCAGGAAGAGTGCAGCAAGAGGTGACCGGTGTCAGCGTCGTCAGGTAAGTACTATTTCAGGCTCATCTTCCAAGATGACATCTGTAGATGTTATCTTGCGCCCCCATGAGAGACAGAGCTTCAAAATTACTTGAAACCACCTTGTTTTGCTTTTAAAATTCTCAGTTTCCGCATGTGCACTTGATACGCGTCCAAAAGCGCAGAGATACTCCCCGGAGTCGATTCTGGCGCTATACAAACCCTTAAATAAATAAATATAACAATCACGTGACTGCCTGTCACGGCGCGGGGTGACGCTAAATACTCCGAAAGGCAGTCGATAATTCACCATTGCCGTATCTTTCTCCTGAGCCCAGCACCGGCTCTAAAGTCACACTTCGACAGCTTGGAACCCTTTGAGTGTACAGGTCGGAAAGCTTAAAACAGTCGGATAAACAGACCGATTTCTGTGGTTTATTCTGTGGCTATTGAAGTGTGCGTGGTGACGCACTGGATTAGTGATGCCATTTGAAACCTTCCTGTAATATGAGTGCAGGCACAACTTAGCGCCTGTGTCATACAATCAGCACGGAGACCTCGCTGCTTCCGCCGTGTGCCGGGCAGTTCAACAGTGTGTGCATAAAATGAGCCAGCAAGATTCTACACAGCGCCAAGACACCCCGTGAGAGTGAACGTTGTGCTAAACAAATATCCTGAATAAATAAATAATTTAACAAAAACATTTCTTAAGTTACTAGTGCAGAGGAGAAGCTGTACTGCCTCGATGATTATTAGGCGCAGGGGTTTGTACAGCTTAGTGGCACTAAGGATGGACAAGGAAGGATGAAAGGCTCAGCCAGTCCCTTCCTTTAAGGTTGCAAGCTGAGCTCCGCAGTTTGCGCATTAACCCACTGATATACGTTACCAGCCGCTGAAGGAATTCAGCTTCATGCAGCCCACGCAGTGTTCCAGCCCCTGAGCGTCAGGGTGCTTGCTTAGCTCTCTCCTGTATGTGCATTAACCTATTGACCGGCATGAGAAGGATGAAGGGCAGAGAAGGATGAAAGGCAGAAGTGTACGGTAATGCAACTCCTTACCACTTCCTACAAGCATACACACCACAAACACAGGCAGAGAGAGAAAGATAGAGCTATCTGCAGTGTAAGCCCACTCACCCAGCTATTTGAATGGGTGTTAACTGAGGCAAAAATCACTTTCTTAAACCCGCCTCTGGTGAATGTCATGTTCCTCCCCGTACAAGCTTGCTAGCTCAAGCCGTTTGCAGGCATTTTGGGCAGCGCAGCTCCCACACAGACTCGGGGCTGTAAAGCTGTGAATGAGTCTGTTAATGCAGCGTCGAGAAAGAGGGGTTGTAATGGGCTACGCCGCCCCAGCCTGGCCATTAAAAAGTGAGCGCGCGGTGGAAGCGGCGAGGCCGGGTGCAGCCTGCCATGTGTGCCGTGTCAGAATGATGGATGCGCGGGGGGAATGGTGTGCAGTGTGGCTGTGCAGCCGCTATCCGGCGGAGGCCCGCTTTAATCACAAGAATTCCCCATAAAAGCAGAAGGCAAGGCGGGAAAGTAACTGCCCCTCCAGGGAGAACGGTGGCGAGCTGAACGAATCTCATCTGCCAAAATACAACGACTAGGGAGAGCTCAGGTGGGCAAAGAACAGCAAGGACCGTTTTACATAGCGGCTAAACACCTGGGTATCGAGGCGCTGCTGTGCGAATAAATGTTACTATTACCAGCCACATTGGCACGCATGCCGGCCACTGGCGGAGGGTAACATGCACAGTTTTGGAGCTTTTTGACGTCCTGCGCACACCAATTGAATACCCTCGTCAAAAACACTGTCCACTGTAGTAAAAACACAGGACCAGAAAAAAAAATTGAAAAGAAGCTGAAGTGTGCAACAACTGCGGCGCCTGGCTGCAGTCTGGCCGGGGTACGGGCGCTCGCAGGGTTCATCCTCAGAGGGATAACTCACGGCAGGGGTATTCTATAGCGCCGCTTCGGGGGTGCCTCGTCACAACGCCCCACGTACGCATTACTGACGAGCAGGCGGAAAGATCGCTGTCCTCTGCCAAAGTGTCAGGTCACACACACAGCAGGTGGTACACACAGCCCCACCCCTCCCCCGCTGCGCGTGGGCAGGGTGCAGACACAGCGATCAGTGCCTGGCACGCACTCTCGACATCTCCTCACCTCAGCGTTGACAGCCAGTCTGGTGTGTGCTGGTAAGATCTATATGACTGTGGGGGTAAAAGTTGGGGTTGAGACAAATGTGACAACTGAAGTAAAAGTCCAATGGTGAGACTGGGACAATGGTCCAATGAGGGAATGGATGAATCTAACATTCGTTTATACAACGCATTCAAAAACAAAGGTGTCTCTAGGCGCTAGAAGAATGACGAAGTTAATACAAGGCGCTGTATTTAGCTAATAGTGCTTTGGGGACAATCTTGTGCCCCCCAGCAAACCCTCGCGCACCCAGACATCCACTTCTGGTTCCATGAAAGTGTTTAAGTGTGTAACTCAGAGCACAGTGCCACACGCATACACACTTAGATCGCGCGCACACACCCACACGTTACTCTTTGAAGTCGCAAAAAGAACAAGCTCTCGGCATTGCGCTAGCAGCGGTGAAAGTGAAACCGAACGTGCTGACCTGATAAGGGTACGCCGGAGCCAGAGTTGTAGGAACCCGGCGTGAACAAGATGGAGGCGGACTGACCACTGTCCCACGGACCCGCGCATGCTGTCTGCTATGGACAGATGGCGAGAGCAGTTATCTTTGTCCATGCAGGCGCGTGCATGAGCTCACGGCGGAGAATCAATTCCAAAAGGTCGCTCTGCCGAGAGCAACGCATGCGCTGCTTTTCACCAGGCGAGACCTAAAAACCTAATGGGTGAAAGGAGCCAACCCCAAGCCAACTCTATGTATACTCTGAACCTGCGTTTCCCAAACTGTGGGCTGCAACTCACTGGTGAGCCGCAAGCACATTTGTAGTGGGTCGGAAAATCCAAGAAAGGAATAAAGATGCCATTAAATTCTGTGTTTAACTTGTTACATTTGCTGCACATCAAAGACAGAGGTCAAATGCCACAAATTGCTGCGGCATCGGTGTTTATTTTGCTTTCTCTGTCTGCAGAGTGAGTGAAGCTTTTAAAGAGAATTATGTGGCAATCTTCCAGAGAATGCGGAAGGAAAGGCTGTTGGTTTTTCGAAACACACAACAAAATATAAAGATCTGGAAATGAACTGTACGCGTTGTGATAGAAACTCCGATTTTAATAGGATCAAAACAAACGAAGACACTTGACTTGGTGATGCTCAAATGCTAAATTGTCCCTGAAACCCAATTCCCACATTACCATTTTTGTGTAATATAGTTTGATCATTAAAACTATATTTGAGCAAATTTAGTGGCTATTTCAACGGAAAATGTGCAGTTTGAAAATGACAATGCGCTACCCACAATGCTTTAGTTCATTTAACAAGTCGCCTGCCTCGTGCCCATTAAACGTAAGGGGGTCGCACAAGTTTGTTGTTCTAAAAAGTGGGTCATGGTTCCAAAAAGTTTGTGAACCCCTGCTAAAAGCCAAGGGTCTGTTTGACCTGAAAGTCAGTGGCTAAAAGGAGAGGACCAATACCCAATCGATGTCTATCGCAAGCAATCGATCAATTTGACGGCTGCGTTGTCAAACCCAGACCTACGAATCATTGTTACCAAATGTGAATCTTACGTATATGTGAGAGTGCGTGGAAAATGAATATAAAAGTGGCAACGGAGCATCAATGGAGTAGTTTACTGTTGAGATTCACAGGTAGCGCAAGTCATGGAGTGAGGAAAGTGAACCAATTTAAAGTCAGTCAAGAGAGCACCTACTTTTTACTACTTAATGTAGTCTTCCTGCTTTTAGAAACTCAACAAAAGGATGTAGATGAGATCAGAGACTTGAAGTGCGCTTGGGGAGCTGGAGTGATAGGCCGACATCATGGAAACATATAGCTCCTCGACTCCTAATGTCGGCGCTAACTGCTGTCCCCTCTTTGGGTCTTACTGCACTGCAGGTAGATTTCAGTGCTTTGTCCACTGTTCTGCTGCCTGTCTTTCAGCCCGTGACTTGCTGGATTTGTCGGTGGCCTTTGATATAACTGATCTTGCGATGTACAGTTGCCAAACTTTGGGGCATATTTACAAGAGCTTTTTGCCATCAGAATGTCACTTTTGTGACGTTCTGGTGGCAATAAGCCCTTTGCATTATTTACAAGGTGGCGTTAAACCACTTAACGTGACTTAACGTCGCCTTGCGAATAAGGCCCCCTTCCACGCAGCACTTAGCTTGAAAGGGGCAGGCAGTGGGCGTTCCGCCGCAACACCCATTGCTTTTTGACACTGGTGCCTATTTCCAAGGGGGGCGTAAATAGGAGGCAGCACTAAAAATAAGACCAGGGAAAACCTGGTCTCAGCATGGGCAAACAAGAAGAAACAATGAATTTCTCCTTGTTTTTGCTATTTTTATTTGTGCTGCATTCTGCAGCACTCGTAGAAAGAGCAAAAGGCCATTGATTGTTAATGTGCAGGAAGGTGACCCTTCCTGCACATAAACAATCATTAAACAATGACGAGTTGTAACTTCTATGTTTGCTGCATAAAGCAGCACACATAGAAGTTACAAATCGCCATTACTGGTTGTTTATGTGCAGGAAGGGGCGCCCTCCTTCACATGAACAATCATTCCCCGCAATGCAGGCACCCTTGCAGTGCAAGGGTGCCTGCGTCGGCGCTAGGCAGCTAAATTTAGTGCCAGCTCTAGGGGAGGCGCAGGGGTGCGCTGAATTCTTATAAATACGACGCATTCCTGCGTTTTCAGAATGCTGGGGTGCGGCATAAGAAATGTTGTCTTAACGCCGCGCTCCACCATTCTCTTGTAAATATGCCCCTTGCTTCAGTGAACTAAGGAATGCTGCTGACATCTGCAGTAATTTACAGGTAACTACTTTGAATCATGACAATGCCAACTCACCCGTTCATCCCTCTCAGGTTGATAAATTCGGTAGCAGTGCTATTCAATTAGACACTAGTAACTTAGGAATGCCAGAAGCGCAGTATGAAGTCCCGAATAAACATGCATTGGCAAAGTCAATGGATCTCGCCTTTTGGTTTTGCCAAGGCTTTCTGATAATGCTGTTCAGCATTAACAAGACAAAATGATTGTTACAGATGCTGTACAGAATAGCCAAAAAAGACGGGGAAAAAGCTACGGCACAATGATGACGTGTCATTATGCATGTGCCCATATGTATCGATGCTACAGTGGCCCCAACATCATGACGTATACATGTGCTTGTATCACCACGCATGCGCACACATGCATCATGGCGCAGCAGCGGCCATATTTTTCCTTTTCATTTATTTTCCAAACACATCTTGGAGTGGTAAATATAAATAATATGAAAACTGAAAAAGAAAAATAAGCGGCTTAGCAGTAACTTGCAGCTGCCGGGTCCTCTAAAAAAAGGGAAAACAATAAAACGCATATGCCATGGAGTGGTCGGGGCGCAACGGAGGAGCGGTGAGACCAGCGTGGAGCGATGGAGGGCAACTCAGGATTTGGGTGAGGAGGGGTTTAAGTAATAAAATGAAAAAACTCATCAGGGTAAAAAAAGTTGGCTAAAAGCTATATTTTTTTTCTCACAATGCACTCACTGCCATAGTAGACTCAAGCACGAAAGAGAACTACTTTGAGTGTGAATGCGCTCCTTGTGAAACGAGAGGATGTCAATACTCACAGTGAAGTTAGCCAATGACTGTAGTGGGCAGAACCCCCTGCCCCGTGATGTAGTGGGCGGAATAGAACTATGAGTGACACAATAACAGACCAATGGATGACGGGAGATGGCTAAATTCATATAATATGTATACTATATATATATATATATATATATATATCCTTTTAGTAAAATCAAAAGATATTAGCAAAGTCAGACCTTAATAGTAGTTCCCTGAATGTGAGCAGTGGAAGTATAGAATTGTCCAAACAAAAGGGTGTTACGATATACTCCACAGGGAGGGACAAACTCAAGAGGTAGAAGGACAGCCATTGAATAGGAAGCAAGCAAATGATATTGACAAGCCATGCTAGGAAAGCAATTTGCTAACCGAAAGCCGACTGTAATTATGGGCATTATCTACAATAGGTCTTCGACAAAAGACAGCACGACGCTGTCTGTAGGAGTGATTTACCAAGACTGGGCACAGCCAACGGTCTCGCCTTTGGGACCTTTGCCTTTTCCTGATGCTATACAGTATGGAGGAAAAAGCAAAATGCTTTATCCAGCGCGGTGCAACATGTAAAAAAGAGAAAAAAGCATTGGCAATGCAATAGGTCTCGCATTACTGAAAGTTTGAGCTCTTGTTGTTGCATTATTATTTGCAAAGCCAATAGCTCAAACTTTCAGTAATGCAAGACCTATTGCATTGCAAATGCTTGTTGTTATTTGTGATGTAGAAATGTGATCAAGGGCTCCTGTCTTGCTGCCTCCTCGTGCCCAGCCAATAACGAAGGAGAACACGGCCTGGTTTTCTGGCTTGGCTGACTGAGGGCCTCTCCAGCCCCCCTCAATGAAAGGAAATAAACATCTTACCATCAGTGTCACGGGAGGCTCCCACACTATGGTCACCTAATTGGTGGCCTATCAATCTTGGGAAGCCTCCCATCCCAAAAACTTCTGTTAAGAACCTGGGAGTTTGTCTAGAGCATACCCTCACTTTCAAGGAGCATATTGGCCAGACAGTTGGCACATGTTTCCATACTTTGGGCCTACTTCGACGAGTCTTTCCTTTACTCCCATTCTCTGTCCGAAAGACTTTGATTCAGGCACGCATATTGAGTCGCCTAGCTTATTGCAATGGTCTGTTGCTTTCTGCCAATGAAGCTTCGATCAGCAAATTACAAGTAGTACAGAACATGGCGGCACGACCGGTCTTGAACATGCCTCCCAGATCAGCTTCCCGCCCTCTTCTTTTAAAACTTTATTGGCTACCCATACGTCAACGAATAAAATGTAAGATCTGTTGTACTCTCCATAAGGCATTGTCCAATCTTGGCCCTAGCTATTTGTCAGAAAAGTTTACCCCCTATCATCCCTCGAGATCCTTGCGTTCCAGTACTAAACACCTGTGGACGGTTCCTAGAATTATGACAGCGAGTTTAGGTGGCAAATCTTTGTCATATCTCGGTCCGCAATACTGGAATGAACTTCCCCTTCATTTAAGAGAATGTTCGAATCCCCTTCTTTTTAGAAAATTACTTGAAACCACCTTGTTTTGCTTTTAAAATTCTCAGTTTCCGCATGTGCACTTGATACACGTCCAAAAGCACAGGGATACTCCCCGGAGTCGATTCTGGCGCTATACAAACCCTTAAATAAATAAATATAACAATCACGTGACTGCCTGTCATGGCGCGGGGTGACGCTAAATACTCCCGAGAGGCAGTCGATAATTCACCATTGCCGTATCTTTCTCCCGAGCCCAGCACCGGCACTCAAGTCAGACTTCGACAGCTTGGAACCCTTTGAGTGTACAGGTCGGAAAGCTTAAAACAGTCGAACAAACAGATCGATTTCTGTGGTTTATTCTGTGGCTATTGAAGTGTGCGTGGTGACGCACTGGATTTGTGACGCCATTTGAAACCTTCCTGTAATATGAGTGCAGGCACAACTTAGCGCCTGTGTCATACAATCAGCACGGAGACCTCGCTGCTTCCGCCGTGTGCCAGACAGTTCAACAGTGTGTGCATAAAATGAGCCAGCAAGAATCTACACAGCGCCAAGACACCCCGTGAGAGTGAACGTTGTGCTAAACAAATATCCTAAATAAATAAATAATTTAACAATAACATTTCTTAAGTTACTAGTGCAGAGGAGAAGCTGTACTGCCTCGATGATTATTAGGCGCAGGGGTTTGTACAGCTTAGTGGCACTAAGGATGGACAAGGAAGGATGAAAGGCTCAGCCAGTCCCTTCCTTTAAGGTTGCAAGCTGAGCTGCGCAGTATGCGCATTAACCCACTGATATACGTTACCAGCCGCTGAAGGAATTCAGCTTCAGGCAGCCCGCGCAGTGTTCCAGCCCCTGAGCGCCAGGGTGCTTGCTTAGCTCTCTCCCGTATGTGCATTAACCTATTGACCGGCATGAGAAGGATGAAAGGCAGAGAAGGATGAAAGGCAGAAGTGTACGGTAATGCAACTCCTTACCACTTCCTACAAGCATACACACCACAAACACAGGCAGAGAGAGAAAGATAGAGCTATCTGCAGTGTAAGCTCACTCACCCAGCTATTTGAATGGGTGTTAACTGAGGCAAAAATCACTTTCTTAAACCCGCCTCTGATGAATGTCATGTTCCCCGTACAAGCTTGCTAGCTCCAGCCGGTTGCAGGCATATTGGGCAGCGCAGCTCCCACACAGACTCGGGGCTGTAAAGCTGTGAATGTGTCTGTTAATGCAGCGTCGAGGAAGAGGCCGCCCCAGCCTGGCCATTAAAAAGTGAGCGCGCGGTGGAAGCTGCGAGGCCATGTGTGAAGTGTTAGAATGATGGGGGAGCGGTGTGCAGTTCGGAGGAGACCCGCTTTGATCACGAGAACTCCCAATAAAAGCAGAAGGCAAGGCGGGAAAGTGTAAACAACTAAACACAATGCTAGCGGTGGCCCTCTAGAGCAGCACCGGATTTAAAATTACTCAATATCAGTTTTGGTGATATAATCCAATCACCCCAAGTGTGTAAATTTGGTAGACACCCGCCAGCACAATGTCGTTCCAAGGACTGGAAAGTACATGTACAAAAACCAAACCAAATGCACCACTTAAACAATGTAAATTAAATCAAGTCCGAGTTCTTGGGTTGTTTTACGTTTTCTCAAAGGATTCTTCTTTATTTTACAGTAACTTTTACAATTAAAACAACAATTTTCCAAAACAGCCAGAACAGCCGACGCGTTTCGTCCACCAAAGGACTTCTTCAGGGCTGTAACAGATATATACAAAAACGTATTGTAAATATTTGACAAAAGGACAAGACACAAATAGATACAACATAATAGTGCTGAAAATTCCATGTATATGCAGAATGTGAACAGACGCATATATTGGTACTTAAAAAGGTTATTCAAAACCCACAAATACAAATTTAACATGTTGCAACTAAAACATTCAAAAAGCAATTTATGAATTTACAGGATGACACAATAATTCATATTAAAGAAAGCTACATCAAATAATTATAAATATAACCACCTATGTGAAGCTTATGGTCAGTAGATCTTTCAAATGTTAGAGCACTCCTCTCGAAATGTTTCGACCAGAGCCTGATTGGGTTAACTCAGGCAAGAGGAAGAATGACCAAGGGAATGGGAAAAGAGAAAAAACAATGATAGAAGAAAGTCACCTATAGACGTGGCCAAAGCCTGAGAAATATGCTTTGCCCTAGCCTGATCAAATCGCCAAACAAATCCAACTGGATGTGAGAGGGCCAAGGGGGTTTCTATACATGTACCAAATGTTGTGTCTGCAAGATTGGGAAAAATAGAACGCGCACCTTCCAATTTAACACTGAAAGGATACACACGATCAGACACATCATAACATGCAGAACCACGTTTGTCACATATATCTTGTGATGCCCTTGTAACAAAATTTATGTGGGCAGTACCAAAAGGGAACTCAGGATCAGGATACAGGAACACCTAAGGGCAATAAACAACGGAGACTCCAGATACCCTCTTACATCTCATTTCCAGGAAAAGCAACACAAGTCCAATGAACTATGGTTCTTTGGTATAGACCATACACCAGTGTCGCCCCGAGGAGGAAATAGGGAACTTACCTTAAGAAGGAATGAGGCCAGCTGGATTTGTAGGCTCCGCTGTGTTGAAATGGGCCACAATAGTGAGTCGGAGATGCACTATTTTCTCTAATTCCCTCAGGTTCCTTTTACCCATTCCGCGAATACACCTACCCTAGCATGTTAAGAGACTCATGGACACATGTAAGGCTAGTACATTGGGTATCCCTCCTTTTGTCACAAGTGCAAGATGGGAATGATTTCATAGGACTTTCGTAGTTGTATTTCTATTTTTGAAAACCTGGATCTAATTCATGTTCTCAATGAGCACCCCTTTCTACATGTTACACGATCTGGTTCAATTTGTGGCTATTGAATTTATTTGGACATTTATACTGTTGATTCCCCTTTGGCACATACCTCCTTTTGACTTGGCTGCATCGTTTACAAAGTCTGATTCGCCTTTCCATCATGAGGGCCTACTATCCTGGGTCGATACTAATTTCTATGGGTAGTTCTTGTAGCGTATTGAGGCATTTTTTACCTCTTCATAAACTTCATTGACCAGCCCCTTTTAACATTCCAAGATGTCGGCCTCAGTACCAGTGGATTTTATAGTTCCTTGGCAATGGACACACGAGAATCGTTTACGTATTTCGGTTTACTACATTAGTCATGTGGGGATGGGTCGTGTTACTTGTTTCATCCTAGACCTATCCGCCGTTTATACATGCGTCTCTTGTTACCAAATTATGACGCTTTCTAATACAATGTTAATGACACTTTTTGATGCACATTCATGGGTACACCTTGGAGATAGTCTTTTTGCAGTGACAAACTGAGATATACTTACATGGCCCCTGATGACTTGTATTTTGTGACTGATGTGTCAAGGAGGGGCATTTAAATGTAGGCCATATACTTTCTTTATTGGTTTCGTAGACCGTTTAAAGATGGCGGTCCCAGTACCAGGGATTGTCGATTTCTTCGTCCTCACGTATCACCACTTAGCGCTCGTAATAACAAGTTCTATCATTTTGACCCTGTTCAATGCGTTTTTTATTATTAGATTATGCCGCTTTCCTAATTGAGTTAATATCGCTTTTTTAATGTACAATACGAGGTACACCTTTGTGGACTTTCCGTCGGCTTTAAATGATTCTCATTGATGGGGACTCATGTGTCGGAGCGAGGCAATTAAATATATTCAACGCATTTCAACTATGTGGCGTCTTGACTGTTCAAAGATGGCGGCCATAGTACCGGGGTTTTCGAGTCCTTCATCGTCTCGCACTTCCGCGTAGGGCGTCTCATAACCAGGTGTGATCACTTTCGCCCAGTCAAACAGACTATAAATACGGGACTTTCTTATTGGAGGTCCTGCGGCTGCCTGATTGGACGGGTGGATGTCTGACCCTCCCTTGGAGATACGGATTCTGGTAAGTGCTTGCACGGCATCAAGCACTCTGTTTTCTAAGTCTAGGAGTCCTGCTCGTTTGGAGTAACGGCATTGGGACTTTGGGAGTAACGGCATGAGGACTTTTTCCTTATTTGATTTAGTGAATTGTTTCTTGTGTACACGAGTGAGCGTGTACTTGGAAAGTCATATGCCACGAGTTTTCACGTCCAGTACTTATGTAGGCGGTGGCATAGCCCAAGCGCTTTAGAGCGTTTTTTTAATCCATTTTTTATTCAGTTAATCTTCTTCCTGGGGAGACTAGCGAGATGGTATTTTGAATTCAGGATGCTATGAGTATTTACATCTAGTATCCATGTGGGTTCTTGTTTCGCACCTGGACAACTGAGCAGATTTTATTCAGTTACTATCATTGCATACATGAGACTGTTTTTTTGGTGTGTCATTTTCACTATTATTATGGCGACCGCCATAACGGTTTCTTGTAAATAGCTTTCATCTATTGCCACTGTTTTTTCTTCCCTTTTTTCTTTTGCATTAAAAACCTCCTGATTACAATAGATTGTTTAGACTCTACAGATCTTTCCATTTGATAATAGTGGTCGAGTTTCTGTTTTTATTTTTGCATAAATATGATTATGGTTACATTTGGATACATATATTTTGTTTTCCATTATAGGTATCTTCACTACATTACATTTGCCTCATATGTTGAACGAACCTTTGATATAGATCGTCTTTTCTTTTTGTCATAACCGGATGTGGGTTCTTCACTTAATTACTTGGCCATTTCGAATCAGTATTTGTTTATCTGACACGAAGTGAGTATCGTCCCATTCACTATCATTGTTTGACCTGGCCTTTCATTTTCTAATCAGGCCTTTGACATAATCATGGACGTCTATATACTATGTTTGTCTTTTTAGAAACATGTACCTCTGACCTTGTTACTCTGGATACCTGCAATTGTGAGGGAACCGTAAGACGATGAATAGCATGTGAAGACATCTTTCACTCCACAGTTACTTTTTGGTGTGTATACGTTTTACATTTTTTTTCCCCTTTTTCTTTGAGTCACTATGACATGATTTGACATATAGTTCTTCCCCGCTACCACTTCCAACCCCCCCCCTTTCTTCTATCATTGTTTTTTCTCTTTTCCCATTCCCTTGGTCATTCTTCCTCTTGCCTGAGTTAACCCAATCAGGCTCTGGTCGAAACATTTCGAGAGGAGTGCTCTAACATTTGAAAGATCTACTGACCATAAGCTTCACATAGGTGGTTATATTTATAATTATTTGATGTAGCTTTCTTTAATATGAATTATTGTGTCATCCTGTAAATTCATAAATTGCTTTTTGAATGTTTTAGTTGCAACATGTTAAATTTGTATTTGTGGGTTTTGAATAACCTTTTTAAGTACCAATATATGCGTCTGTTCACATTCTGCATATACATGGAATTTTCAGCACTATTATGTTGTATCTATTTGTGTCTTGTCCTTTTGTCAAATATTTACAATACGTTTTTGTATATATCTGTTACAGCCCTGAAGAAGTCCTTTGGTGGACGAAACGCGTCGGCTGTTCTGGCTGTTTTGGAAAATTGTTGTTTTAATTGTAAAAGTTACTGTAAAATAAAGAAGAATCCTTTGAGAAAACGTAAAACAACCCAAGAACTCGGACTTGATTTAATTTACATTGTTTAAGTGGTGCATTTGGTTTGGTTTTTGCAAGGCGGAAAGTAACTGCCCCTCCAGGGAGGACGGGGGCGAGCTGAACGCATCTCATCTGCCAAAATACAACGACTAGGGAGAGCTCAGGTGGGCAAAGAACAGCAAGGACCGTTTTACATAGCGGCTAAACACCTTGGTATCGAGGCGCTGCTGTGCTAATAAATGTTACTATTACCAGCCACATTGGCACGCATGCCTACCACCGGCGAAGGGTAACACGCACAGTTTTGGAGCTTTTTGACATCCTGCGCACAAACCGAAATAACTTGAAAAATACATATTTGAGTGTGGGGGAGGGGATTCTCCTTCTCTCAAGCCTGCTGACAAACAACACTTTTTAGACAGAATATACTGTTGTGCTATTGTTTACCAAACAACCTATACACAAGAAAAATGCAAACAGCGCCTCGAAGCGATTCGCATGTAAAGTTTCGCAGTATATCACGTGCACGTCGTGTTTAGCCTTTAAATTCCCCAGAACACTATTAAAAAGTCTGGCGCCAACCAATTGAATACCCTCGTCAAAAACACTGTCCACTGTAGTAAAAACACAGGACCAGAAAAACAATTTGAAGAGAAGCTGAAGTGTGCAACAACTGCGGTGCCTGGGTGCAGTCTGCCGGGGTACGGGCCCTCGCAGGGTTCATCCTCAAAGGGATAACTCGAGGCAGGGGTATTCTATAGCGCCGCTTCGGGGGTGCCTCGTCACAATGCCCCACGTACGCATTACTGACGAGAAGGCGGAAAGATCGCTGTCCTCTGCCAAAGTGTCAGGTCACACACACAGCAGGTGGTACACACAGCCCCACCCCTCCCCCGCAGCGCGTGGACAGGGTGCGCAGGGGCGTAGGAAGTGTGGGGGACGCGGGGGATATATCCCCCCCAGATTTTGGAGTGGGGGGACACGGGGGGGGGGGACAAGGGTGGGGGGGACGAGGGGACAAAGGAATTTCCCCTCTCCCTTCTGTTATCGCAGGGCCATTAGCACGCGAAAGCGCTACCTAATTGCCCTGCACTTGACCTGGCTGGAGTCAGAGGCCCCCGCCCTCGGCCTTTTGTTCTGCTGCAGGAAGGCTCCGCCGTTCTGGGAAGGGCAGAGAACGGAGAAAAAATAAACGCCGTCTCTTTTCATTCATGGCAAGGACCGTGTCCACTACTCCTGATCGGCCTCTGGCGGCTGCCCTCCTCTCTTTATTCCTCCATCTCTTTCTGTCTCTGTCTCGCTCCTGCTTACGTGCTGGTTTCAAGAGGCAGCTCTTAGGTACTCTCTCTTGCCTCTCCTTTTCTTTATTTGTTCCCCTGTGAAATTGATCCAAAAAAGGCTGAACACTTTGGCTGTAAATGTCCTCATTTTCTGACCGTTTTCTATTGAAAAGAAAAACCTCGGAATGGAGAGAAAAAATAGTTAAATACCTAAATAAAGCAATACAGAGTGGACAGCAGACAGGCCAGACTGTTATTTACACCCACACACATTAGCGCCACTTTACAGAGTTTGCCAGTGAAAGCGCTACTTTCTTTTTATCTTCTTTCTTTGAACAACATTGTTTTCCCAGGGTGGGTAAGTGCGCCATTCCTAAAGGGACTGCAATGCCTGGTTGATGGGTAGTGTGGAAACGTTTAATATGATTGTTTTCAACTTTTTAATTATTTCAGCTTATAAAATGCGGCTCTGTGTTTGGGGATGTGGTCTTTTTTAAACCAAACTGCATATATTTTGAAAGGATATAAGCAATGGACATTGAAAGTTGTCCCTTCCTGGTCCTGTAGCCATGTCTTGAACTTTTCAGGCAAAATCACTTACTGATTTCTGAATAATGAGTTTAAAACCATTAAGGTAACCATGTTTTTTTCTGATTACAGTTCACATGCTTTGCTTGTTCTTGCATTCCCTATGAGTGTTTGCTTTTTCCAGGGTGTTATTCATTTTTTTTCAGGCAGCATTTTACTGTTGTCTAGTGCATAATTTGAATTTCGTCGCAGCACAATTGAGTTGTGCTGAAGGCAGTGCGAGTTTCTCTCAGTGGGGCAGCATGGTGTTCAGTGTGGGAGAGAATGTGGCACTCTGGCCAGAGCTGCTGAATTTGGAACTGGAGAACCATGTTCAGACCTTCATGACTAGTTCACCATACCACACTCTTGACAGAGCTTATTCCGATGCTACACCTTAGAAGGCCCGATAGACCTTAGAAGCCCAGGTGTCTTAGCACCCGCAGGTGGACCTGTCCACCACAATCCATACTGCAGTTCACTTCAAGTCTTACGGGCAGGCATATGAAGAAGCACATCCTAGATCGACAGTGAATCTGCCACTGAGGTCACAAGACCCTTGAGGCCAGTCCACCTCACCCATTGATACCTCCATTGGCCTTTTTCCAGCACTAGCAGTGCAACTTGCCAGGGGTTGGCAATGTAGGATTTGCATGCACACCAAACTTAGGGGGTGATTATAATGGCAGTGGGACCGCCACGTCACCCCGTCGGTGGCGGTCCCACCGCCATTGGTGACTGCATCACAGCCCGCCATATTACAATGGCGGGTGGTTACCTGGCGGTCGGAAAGACCAACCACCACGCACCCGACGGGCTTCTTGAGCCCGCCGGTGTGGTGGAGGGGCTCGTGGTTCCTACAATGCTGGTAGTGCCTACCATGCACCGCAGCAGGGATTACGATGTCCCTTACCCGCCAGCTTATCAATGGCGGTTCACCTGCCATGGAAATGCTGGCGAAAGGGACATTGGGGGCCCGTGGCAGGCCCCTTTACCCCTGGCCCTCAGACATGGGTCCTGGGGGGCATCTATGATGCCCCACAACATATCACTGCACCATGTGGCAGGCACCGATATATTTAACATGTTCCTTTTTTTTTTACTTTGCGGCGGATGATGCAGCCAGCAGCACCTGCTGCAATGTAAAAGATAGGCACTGCGAACACCGTAGTGGCAGTCGCATTGTAATGCCTATCGTGGGGCCTCCACCTTGAAGGCCAGCGGTCCCATTCCCCGATTTGATGGCGGTGGTACTGAAGTCCGCCTGCCGTCGTAGTCAGCCCCTAAGTTTGCATTTTATGAATATGATTCAGTGGGAAATAAATTGATGTTTGCAATTTAATTGACTTTGGTTGGCCTCTTATCTATGAGATTTCCCTGTTGAATGTGCCTTTACATTATACTTTTTTTTTTTTTTTTTAAATTTTATTTTTGAAACTTTAGAGCAAAACATACAGCTGTATTCCAAAGAGTGACAATGAGTACATAAAATCATCATTATTGATACATAGAAGGCGTGGAGTAGGAACAGGTAATACATTTCAGGCATTGTTGGCGAGAACAGCATCATAGAACCAGTTCAAAACAACATCCAGTTACTCACCCACAGAAGTCAACGCATGGCTCCCACATCCCGGGGGGGGCCCTCCGATACAACACACCCCACAATAAGAGCACACCATGTCAGTCGGATTTGCGACCCACATCTACAGCGCCCACAGTGCTAACCCACCATGTCAGCAGCCCTGGGCAGCCACTCCCGCCAGCACCCGAGATCACCAGCTCTAGATCACCCAGCTGACAGCACCTCGTCCGTGGCAGTCGCCCCAGCTAGGAGATAGCATCGTAGCGGAGCCCAAATGTCCGTGGGCTTAGACGTTTGCGGCATAAGCTCAGAGTACGTACATATCTGTTCTTGACAGTATACGAGATCCCGCATCCAGTCCTTGAATTTTGGGGCCCTGCCTCTGCCCCAACGACACGCCACCCTTCTCTTATCAAGCAAAAAAGCAAGCGCAATGAATTTGCGGTGCGTCGCCTGTATAGGCTTTACATAGCCCAGTAGGGCAAGGAGAGGGGAGGGCACCAACACTGTGTTGATCATCTTTGAGAGCGCGTCGAACACCTGGCACCAATAGCGGTGCACTTCTGCACACGACCATGCCAGGTGAAGAAAGTCCGCACCGGGAGCCCGGCATCGTTCGCATCTATCATCATCGCGGAGCTGATAGCTGTGAAGTCTGGCCGGTGTGTAATAAAGTCTGTGAATGTATTTGTAATGGATAATTCTGAGCCGGCTACTGGAGGAAACGCAATCCGTCTGCATTAAGCAGAATTGCCACTGCTTATCCGTCACCGGGGTCGGCATCTCTCGGTCCCATTTCTCCCTGGCTGCCAGCTGCGGCGCCGGCGTTGAGGAATGCACCGATCGGTATATTTTGGAAACGAACTTGGCTGGAGTGTCATCATTCAATATGCGTTGCAGCAGAGCCATATGCGGGGGCTCCCGTGGGAAGCTGGGCGTGAGTGCCCTCAACCCCTGTCGGAGGCGGAGGTATAGAAAAACATCGAGGGGAGAGGGCTGTATGCTGTCATACAAGTGCTCCATGGATCGGAACGCGCCATTATGGTATAAGTCCCCCCACGTCTCTACATGTATAGCGTGAAGTAATTTCCGGAAACCCGCCTCCTGCAACAGGGGCATATTCGGGTGGTAAGCAAGGGGCAATAGCGGCGCGTAAACCAGGTCCAGCCCGAGAGTGGCAGCCAACTGATTCCACGCAGTCACCGTGCTAATCAACGTCGTGGGCGTCTTGTCTCTTCCCTACACTGGGATGTACAACGCGCCCTCTATAGGAATGGGGTGCGCCAGCCAGTGTTCGGCCGCAAGCTGCGGCATATATCTAGGCTGCCGTATCCAGAAGTAGGCGTAATGCACCTGGGCTGCCTGGTAGTAGAGCTCAAAGTTGGGAATGCCAAACCCACCTTGGTCGTAGGGCTTAATAAGTATCTCCCACTTGAGCCGGGGTGACTTACCGCCCCACACTAGCCTGATGAGTTCCGAGCGGAGTTGCCTAAAGAAAAAAGCACCGGGATAAAAGGGAATATTCAGAAAGAGGTACAACAGCTGCGGTAATATTACCATTTTAATCAATGATGACCTGCCAGCCATGGAGAGGGGCAAAGCGATCCAACGAGTAATGCAATCCGTAATGCGGGACATCGCTGTACCATAGTTAGCCCTCATAAGCTCTTCCCTGTTTTTTTCTATATGGATGCCCAGGTATTTAAAATCCCGCTCACACCAGGCAAGGGGGAAGTCCAGCCCGAATCGCTCAGTGGAGGCTGTCAGGGGGAACAGACAAGACTTGTTCCAGTTGATCTGGATACCAGAAATCATGCCAAACCGAATAAATTCCCGAAGGATCGGGTTGAGATTATCCTTATGGTCGCGGACGTAGAGGGTGATATCATCAGCGTACATGGATATCAATATCTGCCGCTGGAAACATCTCAGCGCCTTGTCACGATGGTGTTGCCGCAATTTGGGCGCCAAAGGCTCCATGGCCAAGTCAAACAGCAGGGGCGAGAGGGGGCACCCCTGTCTGGTGCCTCTGGTAATAGGGAACGCAGAAGAAAGCTGGCCGTTCACCAGTACTTTGGCCGTAGGAGCAATGTATAATAACTTGATCCACGAGATAAATATGCTCGGGAATCCCATGCGCCCCAACACTTGGAACAGATAGTCCCACTCAAGGGAGTCAAAAGCCTTCGTGGCATCAAGGAACACGGCGGCCATGGGCAGGTCATCATGCACAGAGTTGAGGATCGAGAAGAAAGTGCGCAGATTATGTGACGTAGCCCTACCTGGCACAAACCCGGCCTGATCGGGCAGTATCAGGTTAGGGAGGAGCAGGTTAATGCGAGTGGCTATGATCTTGGCTAGGATTTTCACATCGCAATTGAGCAAGGAGAGAGGCCGGTAGGAGTCACAGTCACTCGCCTCCTTCCCCGGTTTAAGAAGCGACGTGATGAGGGCCATGCGCATCGAAGGGGGCAGGTGGCCCACCTCCAGCGCATCCTCATATACCTCTCTCAAGACTGGTGCCATAAAATCAATGTAGGTTTTGTAGAATTCGATTGGTATCCCATCCAGTCCGGCGGTCTTGCCTGACCTCATGTGCATGATGGCCTCCCGCACCTCATCCAACTCAAAGGGGGAACTCAGAAACTCTCTTTGCGCATCACTAAGCCACCCCAGGGAAACATCTGCCAGGTAGTCGTGCAATTGTAGCTCCCCAGCCCTAGTCGACGCGTACAGCACGTGATAGTGTGCTACAAATGCGTTGAGAATTTGCGCAGTATCTCTGTACAACGTGCCGTCCGCCCCCACAATCTCCATGATAGTATTAGACGGTCGCACTAGCCTCATTGTCGCTGCCAGGGCTTTCCCCGCCTCTCGCCATCACCATAACTCCGGGCGACCCAGTATTTGCCTCTAAACTTTGTTTCCCTAGCAGCCTCAGCAGTATACTCTGTGACTTTGTCCCGAATACCTGCCAACGTGGCATCATCAGGATTTGCAGCCAGCGACGTCTCCAGCGCCCGAAGATCAGTCTCCAAGGCGCGCCATTATACTCTTCAGAACACCCGACCCCTTGGCAATGCACAGACCACGCAGGGTCACCTTGAACGCATCCCAAATAGTCTCAACATCCTTCACGGAGTCCTTGTTGCGCCTAAAGAAGTCCAAGCAGTCTTCCCGAAGCTCCTCCTGGAAAGGGGCATCGAGGAGCATCATGGGCTGCAGACGCCAGGCCGCCAGTGGGGGGCCGAGTTCCGCAGCCCTCAAGGTAACGCGTACCGGCGCGTGATCCGAGAAGGTTTGCGGGAGATGACGCGCCGCACCCAGCGCCGCATGAAGCTGTGGGGCCAGGAAGACATAGTCGAGCCGAGCCCATGTGCGTGCCTGTGCCGTGAAATGAGTACCCTCACGAACTTCCGCGTGGAGGTGTCGCCATGTGTGTATTAGTCTATGCTCTTCTACGATCTCAAACAGCGCCCCCCGGGATCGGGTATAATGATGTGGGGCCGGGTGGGACCTGTCCATCGTCGGATTGAGCGCGACATTGAAATCACCCCCCATATGAGGTGTTGCGTGCCCACACCCACTATGTCTGCACCCAGGTCCGCAAAGAAGGTAGGGTCGTCCACATTGGGACCATAGCAGCATGCCAGGGTAACCACCCTGTGTCCTAGTCTACCCCACATCAGGCTGTATCGGCCTTGGGCATCACCTTTTGTACCCGACAGAATAAAGGGGGTTCCCTTTTTTGACCAATATTGCAACACCGCGAGAGTATGATGAGTAGGAAGAAAAGGCAGTGTACTTCGCCCACCGACCAGCAAAGGTAGGAGCAGACTGCGCCCTGAAGTGGGTCTCTTGAAGAAACGCGATGTGTATTGTATGGCGATCTAAATAGGACAGGATTTGTGTCCGCTTTCGAGGGTCACCCAGGCCTCTGACGTTCCACGTAAGTATGTTCAGGTCAGTGTCCCCCATAGGTGGGTCAATACAAAACAGGAACATAATGCATTGGTATAGGGCTCTCGCCCACACATCCCCAACCAGCCATGCACGACATCCACTCTACTCATCTCGCGCGGAGGCACCGTCCTTCCATAGCCCTCACCAGCCGTCAAGCCATAATAGTATACACCTCCAACAATTGTGTGCCCTCCACGCCCTGCAAGGGGACCTCTTCGCGACCACGCAGCAAAGACCTTTGTCACCTTTGTGGACAGTAACACCCTGAACACAGCTGCTCCCAACAATGGAACAACATTAAGAAACACTCCCGACCTCCCACCCATCCCCGCTAACTGTACCAACATGCGCCCCATGCAAAGCGCAATTGCGAAGCGATCAGAAGGAGTGCGACAACCCATCCCACAAAGCCACAAACTAGGTATTCTCCCCTCCACCCAGGAACCAGCCCTGCAGTGCAGCCTCCCCAGTCCGGTGGGCAGAGCCTGAATCCCAGGGAAAGGAGCCCACCCTGCGCCCCCATCCCGCAGCCCCGGACCATATAAGATCAGTACTCCACTACCCCCAGCGCTATACGCCCCTCTGTCACGGCCGGCAGAATAGACCATAGGAACTTGGGGCTTTGCGTCTAACCTAGGGGTCGCAGTGCGATCCCCCACCTGAAGGGCAACGTAGCTTAATAAGGCTGTCAAATCCTGCACAGTGCCAAAGGGCCCAGCAGCAAGGCAAATGGGCTCCCCCCATCTTCGCCATAGTCCAGCCTTAGGTATACACAACAGAGTCCCCAGGGAGAGCCTCGCACCCCTTATGAGCACCAACCCATCAGCTCTTAGGAAGGGAAAGGAGGAAACCGGCAAGGCCTCGAAGCCCTCAAACCCACCCCCCACCCACTGAAGCAGCCCCAACTCACCAGAAAAAACTACCCACCCCCCACCCTTCATTGCCATCAAAGAGCTCAACAGGAGCAACCAAGTCAGTTTAGTCAATGGGGTACACCCTACGGGGGTCATCCAGGGGGCACACATATCCACCCTCTACGGCCCGCTCCCCATCTGAGACACAGGAAGAGGGGGAAAGGGTGGTGCCTGGAATACATTACCGATCACCGACCAGCACACGACCAGGACAGTCTTGATCAGTCTTGACGCCGCCCATCAAGAAGGGCTCACGTGACGGGTCACCAGGAAAAGGCAGAGGAGCCGCAGACTAGTTCAGGGGCATGGCCCCGGTGACCAGCAGGTTAGCAGTTAATGTTCATTCCCCTGAGCAGCATCATCCTCTTCAAGTCGTGCGTCCCGCACTCTCCGCAGAGATTTCAGGAAGTCCTCCACTTGTTGCGGGTGCATGAAGAAATGTTGCTTCGCTTGATGGGTGACTCGTAGCTTCGCCGGATAAAGCAACGCGTAGTCAATTTGGAGTGCACGGAGCTTTTTCTTGACATCAACGAATTTGCGCCGCTGTTCTTGAACAACAGGCGTGAAGTCTGGGTAAATGGTGAAGCTGACACCTTCGCAAGATAGGTTTTGGTTCATACGCGCGGCCCGCAGCGCAGCATCGCGATCTCGGTAGTTTAGGAGCCGCGCGATGATGGGCCTAGGTGGGGCACCAGGACGGGGTCGCGGCCCAAGTGAGCGGTGTGCCCTCTCCACGATGAACTGTTTAGAGAAAGTCTCCGCGCCAATAGAGGCCAGTAGTATCTTTTCCACGTAGTCTTCCATGCGCCCCGTATTGGTGGACTCCGGCACACCCACCACGCGAATATTATTACGCCGGCTGCGGGCCTCCAACTCCTCATTCTTAGCAGCGATGACCCTCAGAACATTGTCCATTTTTGTAAGTTGCGTAGAATGGGCTGCAGTTGTATCATCATTATCAGATATCCGTCTCTCGACCTCAGTGATACGTTCCTCGTGGGCATCGATTTTCTGGGCAAACGCATCCACGCGTGAAGAGAGGCGGTCCACCTGGTCCACTACGGTGGCAAAGCCCTGCCTCATCTCCCGTATCATCTGTTGGAGGTCCGGTGGCGGAGAGGCCATGTCCACATCCGTCGCCGGAAGGCCCTGCCCGCCTCCATCATCTGGCGCACTCCGCAGCCCCGTCTTAGCAACCGGGGCAGCAAATCACAGCTTCGATTGTTTATTGTCATGTTTGCCCATCGTGGGCTCGACGAAGGGGGACGCCGCCCACCCCCAGAGGGCGGAGGTCGCCCACGCCACCGGCAGGACAGACCCAGAGGACCCCAGGAGCTGCCCAGCCCCCGCCGGTGGTCTCACAGATGATGGCCCAGTCCGTCACCGTGGGAGGAATCAAGGAAGGGAGCTCGGCGTCAATCCTCGCCACCACCGGGACTGCGCCGGTCAGCACATCTCGTCCAGCAGTCGCCACTCTCACATTAGCAGGGTGTAGTCACGCGGCAAAGTCACCCAGGGCACGGAGGCCCACGGGCCAACGATCCCAACCCCTGGACAAGAGTGGGGGGGGGTCGGAGCCAGCCAGCGGGGTCCGCAGTAGTGGTCAGGCCGCGCTCAATGCAGCCGCTGCAGGCGCCGAACCAAGGTCTCCGCTGTCGCACCGTGACTCCGGCCGCCAGCACCACAAGGTCCAACAGCTACGAGGCAACGGCGGTGCAGTGCCATCAACAACAGGCCTCCGTGCGCCACGGAAGCGAACACAGCAGGAGGGCCTCCCCTCAGCCGGGGCTCCAAATCACCGGAAGCAGGAGACTCAGAACGGTCTCAGCGCGACATCAGGCAGCAGCCAGCAGGCACGTGAAAAACGTCGGGGGGGCCTACAGCAGCACCCCAATCAGCACGATCACACCAGAGGGGGGGGGGCGGCGGCCCACTCCTCATGTATCCCCCAAGAGCCCCCACCGTCACAATCCGCTACGGCGCCCTCGCTCCACAATTTGTCCCAAGCCTCCCGCCGACGAGTAGATACCACGATCTTCGCTCCCGAGGGCTCCGTTGCAACAGCGGACACTTCTGGGCCCACCTGCCTCGTGGCATGCACCGGAGTCGCATAACTCCAGAGCCCAGCCGCACACTCCACTTCACAGCAGCCAGGGGCACGGTCCAATTTGCAGCGCCTGTATCTCCGTCCCCGGAGGTCACACAGCTCCCAAACTTTAGGCGGAGCCGCAGGGGGACATTAGCAACATCCACACCCGGTCGTGGCTCGGAAGGCGGTCAAATAACCAGGATAATTACAGGATTGTGCGTCCAGGCTGCAGGAGCCTCACGTGTGTGCGGCCATACTGCTTGTGCGCCCTCTAGCGCCCCTACATTATACTTTTTTGGTTGTATGAATTGATTGCATACTACACTCTCCAACAGGTATTAATTTGAGTGTCATTAGGAGTGTCTGGGACCAATTGTTTTCTTAGGAATTGTTTTCTTTACTAACCTTTGCAAAGGGCCCTAAACTTCACAGCAACACAAGTCACATTTCTTTTAGTAATTTGGGATCCGTTTGAGCTACAAAATTGTTTTGGAGGAAATCGTTAGATTATGCAGCAGATGATGTATTATGTGGCAAATATGATACAGCCATAGTTAAGTGGAAAACATTTTTCCACTTAATTTTGCCCCAACATTGTAGTTGATCAATTTGTAAGTTCCCCAAACCCAAAAGTCGAGTTTGGGCACAATTTGCATTTTAAAAGCAGCCCTATAACACAGGGCTACTTTTAAACTGACCTCAGGCTTCAGCAGTGCACACATGCAAGCGCAGAAAGGGCTGATGGCCTCTAAACTGCCATGCCTTATTATATTCTAGGGACTTAACAGTAGTTCTAATCCCCCTGCCCTATTATGTACTGGTGCCTTATAGGAGAGGTCATGCCAATCATAGGGGTACCCTAACCCATAGTGCACCCTAGTGTATGTAGGTGTTTTCACTGTATTTTTAAGTGCCTCTTTCAGAATAGCACTGGCTGTTTAGGCAGAGGCCAGGGTCAGTCAGTCAGGTACCACCAGTACCAGTCAGTAAAAAGTTGGGGAGTGCCCAGGGCGGCTTTGCAACACTAGAGAAACACAAACTCAGAATGTAAAACATAACACCATGGTTGGGGGGTTCTCTTCAATAATCAGAATTGATTTGTATCCTAATGAACCCATTTTCCAACATTAGGATAGGGAAAGACTGGGGAAAAATCATAACGTTCTAATCTATACATTGAAGTTTTTATGCAGCTCTTTGATGACGGTTAATAGCTCACTGTTCAATGTTAGGATTTTAACTTATAAACTTCAAATACCAAAAGAATATCTCAGACAAAAGCAGTAACTCACTGACCTATTGAATTAAAACATTCACTAGACAAGCCTTCGATCTCTCTCAAAAAAAGAACATTAATCACCAAAGTTATCTTCACATTTTTATTGTTGCCTGAAAATTGCTGGAGACCAGGAATGCAGCAGCAGGTACTTTACAAACCCTAATGCACTTGCAAACACGACGCCCCCACCCTAAGTCAGCGGCCTTTGTTTGCTTTGTGCATTAAGATGCAAGATTCATATATATGTTTTTTTTAAACATTTGGTCTCATTACTAAATGAATGTAAATAACAATAAAGCATACTTGCAAACTGTGACTACATGCCTGCTTTTCTCAATATTTCACTTCGAAAGTATGCAATTGTATTTGTTTAACGGGCGGTGATTTGTATAGGGTCACTGGAAAGTGCACAAGGTTGTCCCTGTCCCCCCCAGAATTTTAGTGTCTCCTACGCCCCTGAGGGTGCGGACACAGCGATCAGTGCCCAGCACGCACTCTCGACATCTCCTCACCTCAGCGTTGACAGCCAGTCTGGTGTGCGCTGGTATGATCTATACAAATGTGACAACTGACGTAAAAGTCCAATGGTGAGACCGGGACAACGGTCCAATGAGGGAATGGATGAATCTAACATTCGTTTATACAACGCATTCAAAAACAAAGGTGTCTCTAGGTGCTAGGAGATTGACAAAGTTAATACAAGGCACTGTATTTAGCAAATAGTGCTTCGGGGACAATCTTGTGCCCCCCAGCAAACCCTCGCGCCCCCAGACATCCACTTCTGGTTCCAGACAGTGTTTAAGTGTGTAACTCAGAGCACAGTGCCACACGCACACACAATTAGATCACGCGCACACAGCCATGTGTTACTCTTTGAAGTCGCAAAAAGAACAAGCTCTTGGCATTGCGCTAGCAGCGGTGAAAGTGAAACCAAACGCGCTGACCCGATAAGGGTATGTCAGGAGCGCGAGTGCACTTTTTAAAGTGAAAGCATGCTGGAGCCAGTGTTGAAGGAAGCCGGCGTGAACAAGATGAGGGCGGACTGTCCACTGTCCCACGGACCTGCGCATGCTGTCTGCTATGTACAGATGGCGAGAGCAGCCATCTTTGTCCATGAAGGCGCGTGCATGAGCTCACGGCGGAGAATCAATTCCAAAAGGTCGCTCTGACGAGGGCAGCGCATGCGCTGCTTTTCACCAGGCGAGACCTAAAAACCTAATGGGTGAAAGGAGCCAACCCCAAGCCAACTCTATGTATACTCTGAGCCTGCGTTTCCCAAACTGTGGGCTGCAACTCACTGGTGAGCCGCAAGCACATTTGTAGTGGGTCGGAAAAATCCAAGAAAGGATTAAAGATGCCATTAAATTCTGTGTTTAACTTGTTACATTTGCTGCACATCAAAGACAGAGGTCAAATGCCACAAATTGCTGCGGCATCGGTGTTTATTTTGCTTTCTCTGACTGCAGAGTGAGTGAAGCTTTTAAAGAGAATTATGTGGCAATCTTCCAGAGAATGCGGAAGGAAAGGCTGTTGGTTTTTCGAAACACACAACAAAATATAAAGATCTGGAAATGAACTGTACGCGTTGTGATAGAAACTCTGATTTTAATAGGATCAAAACAAACGAAGACACTTGACTTGGTGATGCTCAAATGCTAAATTGTCCCTGAAACCCAATTCCCACATTACCATTTTTGTGTAATATAGTTTGATCATTAAAACTATATTTGAGCAAATTTAGTGGCTATTTCAACGGAAAATGTGCAGTTTGTAAATGACAATGCGCTACCACACAATGCTTTAGTTAATTTAACAAGTCGCCTGCCTCGTGCCCATTAAACGTAAGTGGGTCGCACAAGTTTGTTGTTCTAAAAAGTGGGTCATGGTTCCAAAAAGTTTGTGAACCCCTGCTAAAAGCCAAGGGTCTGTTTGACAGCTGCATTGTTAAAACCTGAAAGTCAGTGGCTAAAAGGAGAGGACCAATACCCAATCGATGTCTATCGCAAGCAATCGATCAATTTGATGGCTGCGTTGTCAAAACCCAGACCTAAAAATCATTGTTACCAAAAATGAATCTTAGGTATATGTGAGAGTGTGTGGAAAATGAATATAAAAGTGGCAACGGGACATCAATGCAGTAGTTTACTGTTGAGATCTCTGTGACAAAGTCCTGGGAAATACTGGCACTGTTGGCACTGTTTGGGGGAATTTGCTGGAAAGCTTAACATCTGTTTTTTAATATCGTCGTATTGTTTTTAGTATTGCACTCGGAGCTGTGTTCAATGCTCCTCTAGAACCATTTTGGCAAGGCAGGTCACTGGCCTCAGCTCTTCCCTGACACACCCCCTCACGTGACTCGCAGTCGGCATTATTAGGAGCCGAGTTGCGAGCGCACAGCGGACATCTCTGTGACAAAGTCTTGGGAAATACTGGCACTGTTGGCACTGTTTGGGGGAATTTGCTGGAAAGCTTAACATCTGTTTTTTAATATCGTCGTATTGTTTTTAGTATTGCACTCGGAGCTGTGTTCACTGCTCCTCTAGAACCATTTTGGCAAGGCAGGTCACTGGCCTCAGCTCTTCCCTGACACACCCCCCTCACGTGACTCGCAGTCGGCATTATTAAGAGCCGATGAGGCGTACGCGCAGCGGGCGCGCCGTGGGCGCGCCGGAGGCTCGCCAAAGGCGAGCCCGTCTGCGCCCGTCCGCGCCAGCTCCGGGCCCAGGGCCACTCCCCCTGGCTGTGCAGACCTTGCCTACCAGAGCACTAGGTTATATTACTCCCATTCCCAGCTGATGGATCTGAACTTAGGGACTCCTAGTGATCGGTGCTTATGTCTGCCCCCTGCTACCTGTCTCATATCCATACCTGCCTCATGTCCGGGCTGCAGATTTGCTCTCCCCCGTCCCTCCCCTGTAAAGCATATTATCGGCCCAGGTCCTACTCCCATTTGCTATATCCGAGTAGCACTCATTAATGCCCGCTCTCTCCCGAGTCACTGTTGGGAAATAAGGGAATTTATTACGTCTCAGCAGCTTGATATCTTGTTTATTACTGAATCTTGGGGAGATGCCTCCTCTGGCCCGGATTTTTGCTCAGCCGCCCCCAGAGGGCTTCTGTGTGGTGAGACAAGACAGAACTACGGGGAGAGGAGGTGGCTTAGCCATAATTCTTAAAGCTAACCTAAGAGTCAAAACTGACCCTCTAAGTCGACCACACTGTGAAGCGTTTCTTTTTGCAATTTCACTCAACCACAATCAGGCCTTTAAAGGGATTTTGTTATATCATCCCCCCGGTCCCCATGCGCGCTTCCTTCTGGCCTTGGATGAATTCGTAGAACTCTCATTAAGTCATCCTAACTTTACCATCCTAGGTGACTTCAATTTCCACTTAGAGGACCTTGAGAATAAAGATACTATTCAACTAACAGCCAACCTACATGTGGCCGGCTTATCTCAATTGGTAGACGTCCCCACACATCAAGCGGGACACACGCTGGACGGGCTGTTCACCAACAACCCCAAGCTTTCCCTATCTTCGGTAAGTCCTGTGGTATGGTCGGACCATTCTGCTGTAATCTTTACCGTCCAGGCTAACAACTGCAGCATCTTCAAACCTATGCCCCGTACTCCCATCAGCTATAGAGCCTGGAAAAACTTGGACCATTTACTTCTTTCCCAGACTCTAGTAGACTCCCGTACGAGGCTTCCCCTAATCCCAGCGTAACGTCCTGCAGATACCAGGATTGGATTTCTAATGCAGTGAACCACGTGGTCCCAGCTAAATCTTTTATTTCGAACAGGGCATCACCATCTGCTCCATGGTTCACAGACGATCTCCGCTTACAGCGTCAACATTGCAGGAACTTGGAAAGGCGGTGGCGAAAGCACTATAATCCTGTCGATAGGCAGACTTATAAAGATGCCCTGGCACTATACAAAAAACATATTGTAAAATGCAAAAGTATCTTCTTTTTGGCTCAAATTGAATCAGCTCAAAATTCAGCTAAAAAGTTGTTTCAGGTAGTTGACACCTTGTCCAACCCCCCTACAGGTCCTCCGACGGAACCCTCTCAAGTTCTGTGCAATGCGTTGGCCAGTTTCTTTTTCACTAAGGTCTCCACGATTTACTCATCTTTCTCCCTCCCTACAAGTTTCACTGTCCCTGATTCTCTTTTTCACACGCCCAAGTTTACCAACTTCCTTCCGGTCTCAACTGAACACATCAGTAGGTTGGTTACTTCCATCAAGTCCGGCTCTCCGTTTGACCCATGTCCCCCCGCGATTTTGAATACTCTTACTGAAGTCATAGCACCTCCCCTAACGGATCTTTGTAATTCCTTCTTTCAATCAGGCATCTATCCGGAAGTCTGGAAAAAGGCAGTAATCAAACCACTTTTGAAAAAACCATCTTTAGATCCCACTGACTCAGCTAGTTATAGGCCTATTGCTTGCCTACCCTTCCCGGCCAAAATATTTGAGTCAGTTATGAACCTGCAATTATCCAAGTTCATCGACCATCACAATCTATTAGATGATACTCAGTTTGGGTTCAGGAAATATCATGGCACAGAAACGGCCTTGATAAAGGCTTCCGATGAGATCAGGTCCATCATGGATGAGGGGGGGGCCGCATTCCTGGTACTCCTTGATCTGTCCGCTGCCTTCGACACGGTCGACCATTCCATCTTGGTCGACCGTGTCGCATCTATGGGGGTAACTCATCGTGCAAAAGATCTCATCGCCTCGTTTCTGGCCAATCGAACTCAATCGAAACTGGGTAACTTCTACTCACCCACTTTCTCTCTCCCTTGCGGGGTCACTCAGGGATCCTCGCTAAGCCCCACATTATTTAATATATATGTGGCAGACCTGGCGAGGGTTATAAAAGCTCACAAGCTGCAGCTAACTACCTATGCCGACGATACCCAACTGGTGCTGGCTGTTCAAAAAGATGGTCCCGCAGTCGCCGCTAAGTTCCAAGAAGGGATGATGGCCATCAGCTCATGGATGGCGGATAACAGTTTAAAATTGAACTCGGACAAGACCGAGGTGCTGACCTTTGGCAGGCCTTCTCCTGAGTGGTCATCGATCTGGTGGCCCAGCGATATGGGTCCCCCCCCCCACTCCAGTGACCAAGGTCAGGAACCTCGGCATCATGTTCGATAATAAACTGTCGTTTAAGCATCACGTTAACACTGTGGCGGCATCCTCCTTTTATATGCTGAGAAAGATTAAGAAGTTACTGCCATACCTTCCCTCAACTGCACGAAAAACCTTAATCACCACCCTTGTTTTTACAAAAATGGATTATGGCAATGGCCTCTTCCTCAATGCTCAGGAGCAGGTGCTAGCCAAGCTACAATCAGTACAGAACGCGGCAGCCAGATTACTGCTCAATGTTCCATTTCGCCACCCTACATCCGCGGCCTTACACCATCTGCACTGGCTGAGAGTAAAGAGTCGGATAAAGTTCAAGGCTCTATGTATTGCCTATGAAGCTATCCATGGTTCAGGACCTAAGTTCCTGAAGTACGCTTTTCGAATCTATGTTCCTAAAAGAACTTTACGTTCAGCCTCTACGAACTTATAAACATAAACATAAACAGATTCACAGGTAGCGCAGGTCATGGAGTGAGGAAAGTGAACCAATTTAAAGTCAGTCAAGAGAGCACCTACTTTTTACTAAAATGTAAATTTGATACTTGTATAGCGCACTACTCACCCGCAAGGGTCTCAAGGCGCTTGTACGAATACCGCTGTGGAACCCATCCTGGCTTTCCCTGTGAGGCATCCACTCCTGGGCACCCGCAAGGTGGAGGCCAGGCATCCTTAGCGTTGTGGGGGCCGTTGTGGAGATTAAGCAAGCTATTGCCCAGAGTTGCAGAGTGGGACTCCATCATTGGAATAGGCACCGAGGCGAGAATTATCAGGTCCGTGGAATTTTTGAGCCCAAGACCCGCTGAGGCAGGGAATTGAACCCTGGTCCCGGGCTAGATCTCTGCCTCAGGGTCTGCCGCTCTAATCATTGAGCCACACTTCTCCACATGTAGTCTTAATGTAGTCTTCCTGCTTTTAGAAACTCAACAAAAGGATGTAGATGAGATCAGAGACTTGAAGTGTGCTTGGGGAGCTGGAGTGATAGGCCGACATCATGGAAACGTATAGCTCCTTGATTCCTAATGTCGGCGCTAACTGCTGTCCCCTCTTTGGGTCTTACTGCACTGCAGGTAGATTTCATTGCTTTGTCCACTGTTCTGCTGCCTGTCTTTCAGCCCGTGACTTGCTGGATTTGTCGGTGGCCTTTGATATAACTGATCTTGCGATGTACAGTTGCCAAACTTTGGGGCATATTTACAAGAGTTTTTGCCATCAAAATGTCATTTTTGTGACGTTCTGGCGGCAATAAGCCCTTTGCATTATTTACAAGGCGGCGTTAAACCACTTAACGTGACTTAACGTCGCCTTGCGAATAAGGCGCCCTTCCACGCAGCAGTTAGCTTGCAAGGGGCAGGCAGTGGGCGTTCCGCCGCAACACCCATTGCTTTTTGACGCTGGTGCCTATTTCCAAGGGGGGCGTAAATAGGAGGCAGCACTAAAAATAAGACCAGGGAAAACCTGGTCTCAACATGGGGAAACAAGAAGAAACAATTAATTGCTCCTTCTTTTTGCTATTTTTATGTGCGCTGCATTCTGCAGCACACATAGAAAGAGCAAAAGGCCATTAATCATTTGTGTGCAGGACGGTGTCCATTCCTGCGCATAAACAATCATTAAACAATGATGAGTTGCAACTTCTATGTTTGCTGCATAAAGCAGCACACATAGAAGTTACAAATCGCCATTACTGGTTGTTTATGTGCAGGAAGGGGCGCCCTCCTTCACATGAACAATCATTCCCCGCGATGCAGGCACCCTTGCAGTGCAAGGGTGCCTGCGTCGGCGCTAGGCAGCTAAATTTAGCGCCAGCTCTAGGGGAGGCGCAGGAGTGCGCTGAATTCTTATAAATACGACGCATTCCTGCGTTTTCAGAATGCTGGAGCGCGCCATCAGAAATGTTGTCTTAACGCCGCGCTCCACCATGCTCTTGTAAATATTCCCCTTGCTTCAGTGAACTAAGGAATGCTGCTGACATCTGCAGTGATTTGCAGGTAACTACCTTGAATCATGACAATGCCAACTCACCCGTTCATCCCTCTCAGGTTGATAAATTCGGTAGCAGTGCTATTAAATTAGACGCTAGTAACTTAGAAATGCCAGAAGCGCAGTATGAAGTCCTGAATAAACATGCATTGGTAAAGTCAATGGATCCCGCCTTTTGGTTTTGCCAGGGCTTTCTGATAATGCTGTTCAGCATCAAGAAGACAAAATGATTGTTACAGATGCTGTACTGCATAGCCAAAAAAGAGGGGAAAAAGCTACGGCACAATGATGACGTGTCATTATGCATGTGCACATACGTATCCATGCTACAGTGGCCCCAACATCATGACGTATACATGTGCTTGTATCACCACGCATGCGCACACATGCATCATGGCGCAGCAGCGGCCATATTTTTCCTTTTAATTTATTGTTCTAAACACATCTTGGAGTGGTAAATATAAATAATATGAAAACTGAAAAAGAAAAATAAGCGGCTTAGCAGTAACTTGCAGCTGCCGGGTCCTCTAAAAAAAGGGAAAAAAATGAAACGCATATGCCATGGAGTGGTCGGGGCGCAACGAAGGAGCAGTGAGACCAGCGTGGAGCGATGGAGGGCAACTCAGGATATGGGTGAGGAGGGGTTTAAGTAATAAAATAAAAAAACTCATCAGGGTAAAAAAGTTGGCTAAAAGCTATATTTTTTTTCTCACAATGCACTCACTGCCATAGTAGACTCAAGCACTAAAGAGAACTACTTTGAGTGTGAATGCGCTCCTTGTGAAACGAGAGGATGTCAATACTCACAGTGAAGTTAGCCAATGACTGTAGTGGGCAGAACCCCTGCCCCATGATGTAGTGGGCGGAATAGAACTATGAGTGACACAATAACAGACCAATGAATGACGGGAGATGGCTAAATTCATATAACATGTATACTATATATATATATATCCTTTTAGTAAAATCAAAAGATCTTAGCAAAGTCAGACCTTGATAGTAGTTCCCTGAATGTGATCAGTGGAAGTATAGAAGTTGTCCAAACAAAAGGGTGTTACGATATACTCCACAGGGAGGGACAAACTCAAGAGGTAGAAGGACAGCCATTGAATAGGAAGCAAGCAAATGACATTGACATGAAAGCCATGCTAGGAAAGCAATTTGCTAACCGAAAGCCGACTGTAATTATGGGCATTATCTACAATAGGTCTTCGACAAAAGACAGCACGACGCTGTCTGTAGGAGTGATTTACCAAGACTGGGCACAGCCAACGGTCTCGCCTTTGGGACCTTTGCCTTTTCCTGATGCTATACAGTATGGAGGAAAAAGCAAAATGCTTTATCCAGCGCGGTGCAACATGTAAAAAAGAGAAAAAAGCATTGGCAATGCAATAGGTCTCGCATTACTGAAAGTTTGAGCTCTTGTTGTTGCATTATTATTTGCAAAGCCAATAGCTCAAACTTTCAGTAATGCAAGACCTATTGCATTGCAAATGCTTGTTGTTATTTGTGATGTAGAAATGTGATCAAAGGCTCCTGTCTTGCTGCCTCCTCGTGCCCAGCCAATAACGAAGGAGAACACGGCCTGGTTTTCAGGCTCGGCTGACTGAGGGCCTCTCCAGCCCCCCTCAATGAAAGGAAATAAACATCTTACCATCAGTGTCACGGGAGGCTCCCACACTATGGTCACCTAATTGGTGGCCTATCAATCTTGGGAAGCCTCCCATCCCAAAAACTTCTGTTAAGAACCTGGGAGTTTGTCTAGAGCATACCCTCACTTTCAAGGAGCATATTGGCCAGACAGTTGGCACATGTTTCCATACTTTGGGCCTACTTCGACGAGTCTTTCCTTTACTCCCATTCTCTGTCCGAAAGACTTTGATTCAGGCACGCATATTGAGTCGCCTAGCTTATTGCAATGGTCTGTTGCTTTCTGCCAATGAAACTTCGATCAGCAAATTACAAGTAGTACAGAACACGGCGGCACGACTAGTCTTGAACATGCCTCCCAGATAAGCTTCCCGCCCTCTTCTTCTAAAACTTCATTGGCTACCCATACGTCAACTACTAAAATGTAAGATCTGTTGTACTATCCATAAGGCATTGTCCAATCTTGGCCCTAGCTATTTGTCAGAAAAGTTTACCCCCTATCACCCCTCGAGATCCTTGCGTTCCAGTACTAAACACCTGTGGACGGTTCCTAGAATTATGACAGCGAGATTACGTGGCAAATCTTTGTCATATCTCGGTCCGCAATACTGGAATGAACTTCCCCTTCATTTAAGAGAATGTTCGAATCACCTTCTTTTTAGAAAATTACTTGAAACCACCTTATTTTGCTTTTAAAATTCTCAGTTTCCGCATGTGCAATGCATGCACGTCCAAAAGCACAGAGATACTCCCCGGAGTCGATTCTGGTGCTATACAAACCCTTAAATAAATAAATATAACAATCACGTGACTGCCTGTCATGGCGCGGGGTGACGCTAAATACTCCGAGAGGCAGTCTATAATTCACCATTGCCGTATCTTTCTCCCGAGCCCAGCACCGGCTCTAAAGTCACACTTCGACAGCTTGGAACCCCTTGAGTGTACAGTTCGGAAAGCTTAAAACAGTCGGACAAACAGACCGATTTCTGTGGTTTATTCTGTGGCTATTGAAGTGTGCGTGGTGACGTACTGGATTTGTGACGCCATTTGAAACCTTCCTGGAATATGAGTGCAGGCACAACTTAGCGCCTGTGTCATACAATCAGAACGGAGTCCTCGCTGCTTCCGCCGTGTGCCAGGCAGTTCAACAGTGTGTGCATAAAATGAGCCAGCAAGAATCTACACAGCGCCAAGACACCCCGCGAGAGTGAACGTTGTGCTAAACAAATATCCTGAATAAATAAATAATTTAACAATAACATTTCTTAAGTCACTAGTGCAGAGGAGAAGCTGTACTGCCTCGATGATTATTAGGCGCAGGGATTTGTACAGCTTAGTGGCACTAAGGATGGACAAGGAAGGATGAAAGGCTCAGCCAGTCCCTTCCTTTAAGGTTGAAAGCTGAGCTCCGCAGTTTGCGCATTAACCCACTGATATACGTTACCAGCCGCTGAAGGAATTCAGCTTCAGGCAGCCCACGCAGTGTTCCAGCCCCTGAGCGTCAGGGTGCTTGCTTAGCTCTCTCCCGTATGTGCATTAACCTATTGACCGGCATGAGAAGGATGAAAGGCAGAGAAGGATGAAAGGCAGAAGTGTACGGTAATGCAACTCCTTACCACTTCCTACAAGCATACACACCACAAACACAGGCAGAGATTAAAGATAGCGCTATCTGCAGTGTAAGCTCACTCACCCAGCTATTTGAATGGGTGTTAACTGAGGCAAAAATCACTTTCTTAAACCCGCCTCTGATGAATGCCATGTTCCCCGTACAAGCTTGCTAGATCCAGCCGTTTGCAGGCATATTGGGCAGCGCAGCTCCCACACAGACTCGGGGCTGTAAAGCTGTGAATGAGTCTGTAATGCAGCGTCGAGGAAGAGGCCGCCCCAGCCTGGCCATTAAAAAGTGAGCGCGCGGTGGAAGCGGCGAGGCCATGTGTGAAGTGTTAGAATGATGGGGGAGCGGTGTGCAGTGTGGCTGCGCCGCCGCTCTCCGGCGGAGACCCGCTTTGATCACGAGAACTCCCCATAAAAGCAGAAGGCAAGGCGGGAAAGTGACTGCCCCCCCATGGAGGACGGGGGCGAGCTGAACGCATCTCATCTGCCAAAATACGACGACTAGGGAGAGCTCAGGTGGGCAAAGAACAGCAAGGACCGTTTTACATAGCGGCTAAACCCCTGGGTATCGAGGCGCTGCTGTGCTAATAAATGTTACTGTTACCAGCCACATTGGCACGCATGCCTGCCACCGGCGAAGGGTAACACGCACAGTTTTGGAGATTTTTGACATCCTGCGCACAAACCGAAATAACTTGAAAAATACATATTTGAGTGTGGGGGAGGGGATTCTCCTTCTCTCAAGCCTGCTGACAAACAACACTTTTTAGACAGAATATACTGTTGTGCTGTTGTTTACCAAACAACCTAAACACACGAAAAATGCAAACAGCGCCTCGAAGCGATTAGCATGTAAAGTTTCGCAGTATATCACGTGCACGTCGTGTTTAGCCTTTAAATCCCCCAGAACACTATTAAAAAGCCTGGCGCCAACCAATTGAATACCCTCGTCAAAAACACTGTCCACTGTAGTAAAAACACAGGACCAGAAAAACAATTTGAAGAGAAGCTGAAGTGTGCAACAACTGTGGCGCCTGGGTGCAGTCTGGCCGGGGTACGGGCCCTCGCAGGGTTCATCCTCAGAGGGATAACTCGCGGCAGGGGTATTCTATAGCGCCGCTTTGGGGGTGCCTCGTCACAACGCCCCACGTACGCATTACTGACGAGAAGGCGGAAAGATCGCTGTCCTCTGCCAAAGTGTCAGGTCACACACACAGCAGGTGGTACACGCAGCGCGTGGACAGGGTGCGCATGGGCGTAGGAAGTGTGGGGGACGCGGGGATATATCCCCCCAGATTTTGGAGTGGGGGGGGGCACGGGGACAAGGGTGGGGGGTACGAGGGGACAAAGGAATTTCCCCTCTCCCTTCTGTTATCAGGGGGGGGGGGACCCAGGGGGTGCAGGGCGCGAGCCAGGTCTCCCCCTGGGTGGCTTCGCACAATGGAGCGGCCACCCAGGTGTAGGTTAGGGGTTTTAATTAGGTGGGCCCGCGGCGCGGGGAAGGTGATAAGTAGTGGGAGGCAAGGGCGGGAAAATCACTGGGCCCTCGGGAGCGGGGAGGAGGGGCTGGTTTGCACTTTTTGTCCCACCCACCCACCCTCTTTTCATAGCCATTGTTTTCTTCCCCCTTTTTTCTTGGTGTTGGCGATAAGCCGATGTTCTTTTTCCTTTTGCCACGATAAGACAGGTTTTTCTTTTGTTTTGTTTTTCAGGCCTGATAGTGTCCTGGGTAGGCGGGGTTTTGCTGGGGGGGTGGGCAGCCTTGAGCGGGTTAGCCTATCCTCCAACGGGGGAGGGGGGGAGCAGTCACGTGAACAGGAAATGAGAAGTAGGGGAAAATGCACACAGGGGTCAGTATTCTGTTTAGGGGTGGGGTTTTACATTGGGGGTAGGTTTTGGGGGGATTTGAAGACAAACTTTGGAAAGTTATTTCATTGCAGAAAATTATGATTTGGCACCTGTCTTAATAAAGTGGCCTTTTTTGCTAACAAGTAAGTGGTGGTTGGTGATTTATTGTGCGAAGGCACTTGACCTGCCTGGAGTCAGAGGCCACCCGCCCTCTGCCTTTTGTTCTGCTGCAGGAAGGCTCAGCCGTTCTGGGCAGAGAACGGAAAAAATAAACGCTGTCTCTTTTCCTTCATGGCAAGGACCGTGTCCACTACTCCTGATCTGCCTCTGGCGGCTGCCCTCCTCTCTTTATTCCTCCATCTCTTTCTGTCTCTGTGTCGCTCCTGCTTACGTGCCGATTTCAAGAGGCAGCTCTTAAGGTACTCTCTCTTGCCTCTCCTTTTCTTTATTTGTTCCCCTGTGAAATTGATCCAAAAAAGGCTGAACACTTTGGCTGTAAATGTCCTAATTTTCTGACCGTTTTCTATTGAAAAGAAAAACCTCGGAATGGAGAGAAAAAATAGTTAAATACCTAAATAAAGCAATACAGAGTGGACAGCAGACAGGCCAGACTGTTATTTACACCCACACACATTAGCGCCACTTTACAGAGTTTGCCAGTGAAAGCGCTACTTTCTTTTTATCTTCTTTCTTTGAACAACATTGTTTTCCCAGGGTGGGTAAGTGCGCCATTCCTAAAGGGACTGCAATACCTGGTTGATGGGTAGAGTGGAAACGTTTAATATGATCGTTTTCAACTTTTTAATTATTTTAGCTTATAAAATGCGGCTCTGTGTTTGGGGATGTGGTCTTTTTTAAACCAAACTGCATACATTTTGAAAGGATATAAGCAATGGACATTGAAAGGGGTCCCTTCCTGGTCCTGTAGCCATGTCCTGAACTTTTCAGGCAAAATCACTTACTGATTTCTGAATAATGAGTTTAAAACCATTAAGGTAACCATGTTTTTTTCTGATTACAGTTAACATGCTTTGCTTATTCATGCATTCCCTATGAGTGTTTGCTTTTTCCAGGGTGTTATTCATTTTTTTTCAGGCAGCATTTTCCTGTTGTCTAGTGCATAATTTGAATTTAGTCGCAGCACAATTGAGTTGTGCTGAAGGCAGTGCGAGTTTCTCTCAGTGGGGCAGCATGGTGTTCAGTGTGGGAGAGAATGTGGCACTCTGGCCAGAGCTGCTGAATTTGGAACTGGAGAACCATGTTCAGACCTTCATGACCAGTTCACCATACCACACTCCTGACAGAGCTTATTCCGATGCTACACCTTAGAAGGCCCGATAGACCTTAGAAGCCCAGGTGTCTTAGCACCCGCAGGTGGACCTGTCCACCACAATCCATACTGCAGTTCACTTCCAGTCTTACGGGCAGGCATATGAAGAAGCACATCCTAGATCGACAGTGAATCTGTCACTGAGGTCACAAGACCCTTGAGGCCAGTCCACCTCACCCATTGGTACCTCCATTGGCCTTTTTCCAGCACTAGCAGGGGTTGGCAATGTCGGATTTGCATGCACACCAAACTTAGGGGGTGATTATAATGGCAGTGGGACCGCCACGTCACCCCGTCGGTGGCGGTCCCACCGCCATTGGTGACTGCATCACAGCCCGCCATATTACAATGGCGGGTGGTTACCTGGCGGTCGGAAAGACCAACCACCACGCACCCGACGGGCTTCTTGAGCCCGCCGGTGTGGTGGAGGGGCTCGTGGTTCCTACAATGCTGGTGGTGCCTACCATGCACCGCAGCAGGGATTACGATGTCCCTTACCCGCCAGCTTATCAATGGCGGTTCACCTGCCATGGAAATGCTGGCGAAAGGGACATTGGGGGCCCGTAGCAGGCCCCTTTACCCCTGGCCCTCAGACATGGGTCCTGGGGGGCATCTATGATGCCCCACAACATATCACTGCACCATGTGGCAGGCACCAATATATTTAACATGTTCCTTTTTTTTTTACTTTGCGGCGGATGATGCAGCCAGCAGCACCTGCTGCAATGTAAAAGATAGGCACTGCGAACACCGTAGTGGCAGTCGCATTGTAATGCCTATCGTGGGGCCTCCACCTTGAAGGCCAGCGGTCCCATTCCCCGATTCGATGGTGGTGGTACTGAAGTCCGCCTGCCACCGTAGTCAGCCCCTAAGTTTGCATTTTATGAATATGATTCAGCGGGAAATAAATTGATGTTTGCAATTTAATTGACTTTGGTTGGCCTCTTATCTATGAGATTTCCCTGTTGAATGTGCCTTTACATTATACATTTTTTTTTTTTTTTTTAAATTTAATTTTTGAAACTTTAGAGCAAAACATACAGCTGTATTCCAAAGAGTGACAATGAGTACATAAAATCATCATTAGTGATACATAGAAGGCGTGGAGTAGGAACAGGTAATACATTTCAGGCATTGTTGGCGAGAACAGCATCATAGAACCAGTGCAAAACAACATCCAGTTACTCACCCACAGAAGTCAACGCATGGCTCCCACATCCCAGGGGGGGGCCCTCCGATACAACACACCCCACAATAAGAGCACACCATGTCAGTCGGATTTGCGACCCACATCTACAGCGCCCACAGTGCTAACCCACCATGTCAGCAGCCCTGGGCAGCCACTCCCGCCAGCACCCGAGATCACCAGCCCTAGATCACCCAGCTGACAGCACCTCGTCCGTGGCAGTCGCCCCAGCTAGGAGATAGCATCGTAGCGGAGCCCAAATGTCCGTGGGCTTAGACGTTGGCGGCATAAGCTCAGAGTACGTACATATCTGTTCTTGACAGTATACGAGATCCCGCATCCAGTCCTTGAATTTTGGGGCCCTGCCTCTGCCCCAACGACACGCCACCCTTCTCTTAGCAAGCAAAAAAGCAAGCGCAATGAATTTGCGGTGCGTCGCCTGTATAGGCTCTACATAGCCCAGTAGGGCAAGGAGAGGGGAGGGCACCAACACTGTGTTGATCATCTTTGAGAGCGCGTCGAACACCTGGCACCAATAGCGGTGCACTTCTGCACACGACCATGCCAGGTGAAGAAAGTCCGCACCGGGAGCCCGGCATCGTTCGCATCTATCATCATCGCGGAGCTGATAGCTGTGAAGTCTGGCCGGTGTGTAATAAAGTCTGTGAATGTATTTGTAATGGATAATTCTGAGCCGGCTACTGGAGGAAACGCAATCCGTCTGCATTAAGCAGAATTGCCACTGCTTATCCGTCACCGGGGCCGGCATCTCTCGGTCCTATTTCTCCCTGGCTGCCAGCTGCGGCGCCGGCGTTGAGGAATGCACCGATCGGTATATTTTGGAAACGAGCTTGGCTGGAGTGTCATCATTCAATATGCGTTGCAGCGGAGCCATATGCGGGGGCTCCCGTGGGAAGCTGGGCGTGAGTGCCCTCAACCCCTGTCGGAGGCGGAGGTATAGAAAAACATCGAGGGGAGAGGGCTGTATGCTGTCATACAAGTGCTCCATGGATCGGAACGCGCCATTATGGTATAAGTCCCCCCACGTCTCTACATGTATAGCGTGAAGTAATTTCCGGAAACCCGCCTCCTGCAACAGGGGCATATTCGGGTGGTAAGCAAGGGGCAATAGCGACGCGTAAACCAGGTCCAGCCCGAGAGTGGCAGCCAACTGGTTCCACGCAGTCACCGTGCTAATCAACGTCGTGGGCGTCTTGTCTCTTCCCTGCACTGGGATGTACAACGCGCCCTCTATAGGAATGGGGTGCGCCAGCCAGTGTTCGGCCGCAAGCTGCGGCATATATCTAGGCTGCCGTATCCAGAAGTAGGCGTAATGCGCCTGGGCTGCCTGGTAGTAGAGCTCAAAGTTGGGAATGCCAAACCCACCTTGGTCGTAGGGCTTAATAAGTATCTCCCACTTGAGCCGGGGTGACTTACCGCCCCACACTAGCCTGATGAGTTCCGAGCGGAGTTGCCTAAAGAAAAAAGCACCGGGATAAAAGGGAATATTCAGAAAGAGGTACAACAGCTGCGGTAATATTACCATTTTAATCAATGATGACCTGCCAGCCATGGAGAGGGGCAAAGCGATCCAACGAGTAATGCAATCCGTAATGCGGGACATCGCTGTACCATAGTTAGCCCTCATAAGCTCTTCCCTGTTTTTTTCTATACGGATGCCCAGGTATTTAAAATCCCGCTCACACCAGGCAAGGGGGAAGTCCAGCCCGAATCGCTCAGTGGAGGCTGTCAGGGGGAACAGACAAGACTTGTTCCAGTTGATCTGGATACCAGAAATCATGCCAAACCCAATAAATTCCCGAAGGATCGGGTTGAGATTATCCTTATGGTCGCGGACGTAGAGGGTGATATCATCAGCGTACATGGATATCAATATCTGCCGCTGGAAACATCTCAGCGCCTTGTCACGATGGTGTTGCCGCAATTTGGCCGCCAAAGGCTCCATGGCCAAGGCAAACAGCAGGGGCGAGAGGGGGCAACCCTGTCTGGTGCCTCTGGTAATAGGGAACGCAGAAGAAAGCTGGCCGTTCACCAGTACTTTGGCCGTAGGAGCAATGTATAATAACTTGATCCACGAGATAAATATGCTCGGGAATCCCATGCGCCCCAACACTTGGAACAGGTAGTCCCACTCAAGGGAGTCAAAAGCCTTCGTGGCATCAAGGAACACGGCGGCCATGGGCAGGTCATCATGCACAGAGTTGAGGATCGAGAAGAAAGTGCGCAGATTATGTGACGTAGCCCTACCTGGCACAAACCCGGCCTGATCGGGCAGTATCAGGTTAGGGAGGAGCAGGTTAATGCGAGTGGCTATGATCTTGGCTAGGATTTTCACATCGCAATTGAGCAAGGAGAGAGGCCGGTAGGAGTCACAGTCACTCGCCTCCTTCCCCGGTTTAAGAAGCGACGTGATGAGGGCCATGCGCATCGAAGGGGGCAGGTGGCCCACCTCCAGCGCATCCTCATATACCTCTCTCAAGACTGGTGCCATAAAATCAATGTAGGTTTTGTAGAATTCGATTGGTATCCCATCCAGTCCGGCGGTCTTGCCTGATCTCATGTGCATGATGGCCTCCCGCACCTCATCCAGCTCAAAGGGGGAACTCAGAAACTCTCTTTGCGCATCACTAAGCCACCCCAGGGAAACATCTGCCAGGTAGTCGTGCAATTGTAGCTCCCCAGCCCTAGTCGACGCGTACAGCACGTGATAGTGTGCTACAAATGCGTTGAGAATTTGCGCAGTATCTCTGTACAACGTGCCGTCCGCCCCCACAATCTCCATGATAGTATTAGACGGTCGCACTAGCCTCATTGTCGCTGCCAGGGCTTTCCCCGGCCTCTCGCCCTCACCATAACTCCGGGCGACCCAGTATTTGCCTCTAAACTTTGTTTCCCTAGCAGCCTCAGCAGTATACTCTGTGACTTTGTCCCGAATACCTGCCAACGTGGCATCATCAGGATTTGCAGCCAGCGACGTCTCCAGCGCCCGAAGATCAGTCTCCAAGGTGTGCAGGCGCGCCATTATACTCTTCAGAACACCCGACCCCTTGGCAATGCACAGACCACGCAGGGTCACCTTGAACGCATCCCAAATAGTCTCAACATCCTTCACGGAGTCCTTGTTGCGCCTAAAGAAGTCCAAGCAGTCTTCCCGAAGCTCCTCCTGGAAAGGGGCATCGAGGAGCATCATGGGCTGCAGACGCCAGGCCGCCAGTGGGGGGCCGAGGTCCGCAGCCCTCAAGGTAACGCGTACCGGCGCGTGATCCGAGAAGGTTCGCGGGAGATGACGCGCCGCAACCAGCGCCGCATGAAGCTGTGGGGCCAGGAAGACATAGTCGAGCCGAGCCCATGTGCGTGCCTGTGCCGTGAAATGATTACCCTCACGGACTTCCGCGTGGAGGTGTCGCCATGTGTCTATTAGTCTATGCTCTTCTACGATCTCAAACAGCGCCCCCCGGGATCGGGTATAATGATGTGGGGCCGGGTGGGACCTGTCCATCGTCGGATTGAACGCGACATTGAAATCACCCCCCATATGAGGTGTTGCGTGCCCACACCCACTATGTCTGCACCCAGGTCCGCAAAGAAGGTAGGGTCGTCCACATTGGGACCATAGCAGCATGCCAGGGTAACCACCCTGTGTCCTAGTCTACCCCACATCAGGCTGTATCGGCCTTGGGCATCACCTTTTGTACCCGACAGAATAAAGGGGGTTCCCTTTTTGACCAATATTGCAACACCGCAAGAGTATGATGAGTAGGAAGAAAAGGCAGTGTACTTCGCCCACCGACCAGCAAAGGTAGGAGCAGACTGCGCCCTGAAGTGGGTCTCTTGAAGAAACGCGATGTGTATTGTATGGCGATCTAAATAGGACAGGATTTGTCTCCGCTTTCGAGGGTCACCCAGGCCTCTGACGTTCCACGTAAGTATGTTCAGGTCAGTGTCCCCGATAGATGGGTCAATACAAAACAGGAACATAAAGCATTGGTATAGGGCTCTCGCCCACACATCCCCAACCAGCCATGCACGACATCCACTCTACTCATCTCGCGCGGAGGCACCGTCCTTCCATAGCCCTCACCAGCCGTCAAGCCATAATAGTATACACCTCCAACAATTGTGTGCCCTCCACGCCCTGCAAGGGGACCTCTTCGCGACCACGCAGCAAAGACCTTTGTCACCTTTGTGGACAGTAACACCCTGAACACAGCTGCGCCCAACAATGGAACAACATTAAGAAACACTCCCGACCTCCCACCCATCCCCGCTAACTGTACCAACATGCGCCCCATGCAAAGCGCAATTGCGAAGCGATCAGAAGGAGTGCGACAACCCATCCCACAAAGCCACAAACTAGGGATTCTCCCCTCCACCCAGGAACCAGCCCTGCAGTGCAGCCTCCCCAGTCCGGTGGGCAGAGCCTGAATCCCAGGGAAAGGAGCCCACCCTGCGCCCCCATCCCGCAGCCCCGGACCATATAAGATCAGTACTCCACTACCCCCAGCGCTATACGCCCCTCTGTCACGGCCGGCAGAATAGACCATAGGAACTTGGGGCTTTGCGTCTAACCTAGGGGCCGCAGTGCGATCCCCCACCTGAAGGGCAACGTAGCTTAATAAGGCTGTCAAATCCTGCACAGTGCCAAAGGGCCCAGCAGCAAGGCAAATGGGCTCCCCCCATCTTCGCCGTAGTCCAGCCTTAGGTATACACAACAGAGTCCCCAGGGAGAGCCTCGCACCCCTTATGAGCACCAACCCATCAGCTCTTAGGAAGGGAAAGGAGGAAACCGGCAAGGCCTCGAAGCACTCAAACCCACCCCCCACCCACTGAAGCAGCCCCAACTCACCAGAAAAAACTACCCACCCCCCACCCTTCATTGCCATCAAAGAGCTCAACAGGAGCAACCAAGTCAGTTTAGTCAATGGGGTACACCCTACGGGGGTCATCCAGGGGGCACACATATCCACCCTCTACGGCCCGCTCCCCATCTGAGACACAGGAAGAGGGGGAAAGGGTGGTGCCTGAATACATTACCGATCCCCGACCAGCACACGACCAGGACAGTCTTGATCAGTCTTGACGCCGCCCATCAAGAAGGGCTCGCGTGACGGGTCACCAGGAAAAGGCAGAGGAGCTGCAGACTAGTTCAGGGGCATGGCCCCGGTGACCAGCAGGTTAGCAGTTAATGTTCATTCCCCTGAGCAGCATCATCCTCTTCAAGTCGTGCGTCCCGCACTCTCCGCAGAGATTTCAGGAAGTCCTCCACTTGTTGCGGGTGCATGAAGAAATGTTGCTTCGCTTGATGGGTGACTCGTAGCTTCGCCGGATAAAGCAACGCGTAGTCAATTTGGAGTGCACGGAGCTTTTTCTTGACATCAACGAATTTGCGCCGCTGTTCTTGAACAACAGGCGTGAAGTCTGGGTAAATGGTGAAGCTGACACCTTCGCAGGATAGGTTTTGGTTCATACGCGCGGCCCGCAGCGCAGCATCGCGATCTCGGTAGTTTAGGAGCCGCGCGATGATGGGCCTAGGTGGGGCACCAGGACGGGGTCGCGGCCCAAGTGAGCGGTGTGCCCTCTCCACGATGAACTGTTTAGAGAAAGTCTCCGCGCCAATAGAGGCCAGTAGTATCTTTTCCACGTAGTCTTCCATGCGCCCCGTATTGGTGGACTCCGGCACACCCACCACGCGAATATTATTACGCCGGCTGCGGGCCTCCAACTCCTCATTCTTAGCAGCGATGACCCTCAGAACATTGTCCATTTTTGTAAGTTGCATAGAATGGGCTGCAGTTGTATCATCATTATCAGATATCCGTCGCTCGACCTCAGTGATACGTTCCTCGTGGGCATCGATTTTCTGGGCAAACGCATCCATGCGTGAAGAGAGGCGGTCCACCTTGTCCACTACGGTGGCAAAGCCCTGCCTCATCTCCCGTATCATCTGTTGGAGGTCCGGTGGCGTAGAGGCCATGTCCACGTCCGTCGCCGGAGGGCCCTGCCCGCCTCCATCATCTGGCGCACTCCGCAGCCCCGTCTCAGCAACCGGGGCAGCAAATCACAGCTTCGATTGTTTATTGTCATGTTTGCCCATCGTGGGCTCGACGAAGGGGGACGCCGCCCACCCCCAGTGGGCGGAGGTCGCCCACGCCACCGGCAGGACAGACCCAGAGGACCCCAGGAGCTGCCCAGCCCCCGCCGGTGGTCGGACAGATGATGGCCCAGTCGGTCACCGTGGGAGGAATCAAGGAAGGGAGCTCGGCGTCAATCCTCGCCGCCACCGGGACTGCGCCGGTCAGCACATCTCGTCCAGCAGTCGCCACTCTCACATTAGCAGGGTGTAGTTACGCGGCAAAGTCACCCAGGGCACGGAGGCCCACGGGCCAACGATCCCAACCCCCGGACAAGAGTGGGGGGGGGTCGGAGCCAGCCAGCGGGGTCCGCAGTAGTGGTCAGGCCGCGCTCAATGCAGCCGCTGCAGGCGCCGAACCAAGGTCTCCGCTGTTGCACCGCGACTCCGGCCGCCAGCACCACAAGGTCCAACAGCTACGAGGCAACGGCGGTGCAGTGCCATCAACGACAGGCCTCCATGCGCCACGGAAGCGAACACAGCAGGAGGGCCTCCCCTCAGCCGGGGCTCCAAATCACCGGAAGCAGGAGACTCGGAACGGTCTCAGCGCGACATCAGGCAGCAGCCAGCAGGCACGTGAAAAACGTCGGGGGGGCCTACAGCAGCACCCCAATCAGCACGATCACACCAGAGGGGGGGGGGCGGCGGCCCACTCCTCGTGTATCCCCCAAGAGCCCCCACCGTCACAATCCGCTACGGCGCCCTCGCTCCACAATTTGTCCCAAGCCTCCCGCCAACGAGTAGATACCACGATCTTCGCTCCCGAGGGCTCCGTTGCAACAGCGGACACTTCTGGGCCCACCTGCCTCGTGGCACGCACCGGAGTCGCGTAACTCCAGAGCCCAGCCGCACACTCCACTTCAAAGCAGCCAGGGGCACGGTCCAATTTGCAGCGCCTGTATCTCCGTCCCCGGAGGTCACACAGCTCCCAAACTTTAGGCGGAGCCGCAGGGGGACATTAGCAACATCCACACCCGGTCGTGGCTCGGAAGGCGGTCAGATAACCAGGATAATTACAGGATTGTGCGCCCAGGCTGTAGGAGCTTCACGTGTGTGCGGCCATACTGCTTGTGCGCCCTCTAGCGCCCCTACATTATACATTTTTGGTTGTATGAATTGATTGCATACTACACTCTCCAACAGGTATTAATTTGAGTGTCATTAGGAGTGTCTGGGACCAATTGTTTTCTTAGGAATTGTTTTCTTTACTAACCTTTGCAAAGGGCCCTAAATTTCACAGCAACACAAGTCACATTTCTTTTAGTAATTTGGGATCCGTTTGAGCTACAAAATTGTTTTGGAGGAAATCGTTAGATTATGCAGCAGATGATGTATTATGTGGCAAATATGATACAGCCATAGTTAAGTGGAAAACATTTTTCCACTTAATTTTGTCCCAACATTGTAGTTGATCAATTTGTAAGTTCCCCAAACCCAAAAGTCGAGTTTGGGCACAATTTGCATTTTAAAAGCAGCCCTATAACACAGGGCTACTTTTAAACTGACCTCAGGCTTCAGCAGTGCACACATGCAAGCGCAGAAAGGGCTGCTGGCCTCTAAACTGCCATGCCTTATTATATTCTAGGGACTTAAAAGTAGTTCTAATCCCCCTGCCCTATTATGTACTGGGGCCTTATAGGAGAGGTCATGCCAATCATAGGGGTACCCTAACCCATAGTGCACCCTAGTGTATGTAGGTGTTTTTACTGTATTTTTAAGTGCCTCTTTCAGAATAGCACTGGCTGTTTAGGCAGAGGCCAGGGTCAGTCAGTCAGGTACCACCAGTACCAGTCAGTAAAAAGTTGGGGAGTGCCCAGGGTGGCTTTGCAACACTAGAGAAACACACACTCAGAATGTAAAACATAACACCATGGTTGGGGGGTTCTCTTCAATAATCAGAATTGATTTGTATCCTAATGAACCCATTTTCCAACATTAGGATAGGGAAAGACTGGGGAAAAATCATAACGTTCTAATCTATACATTGAAGTTTTTATGCAGCTCTTTGATGACGGTTAATAGCTCACTGTTCAATGTTAGGATTTTAACTTATAAACTTCAAATACCAAAAGAATATCTCAGACAAAAGCAGTAACTCACTGACCTATTGAATTAAAACATTCACTAGACAAGCCTTCGATCTCTCTCAAAAAAAGAACATTAATCACCAAAGTTATCTTCACATTTTTATTGTTGCCTGAAAATTGCTGGAGACCAGGAATACAGCAGCAGGTACTTTACAAACCCTAATGCACTTGCAAACACGACGCCCCCACCCTAAGTCAGCGGCCTTTGTTTGCTTTGTGCATTAAGATGCAAGATTCATATATACGTTTTTTTTTAAACATTTGGTCTCATTACTATATGAATGTAAATAACAATAAAGCATACATGCAAACTGTGACTACATGCCTGCTTTTCTCAATATTTCACTTCGAAAGTATGCGATTGTATTTGTTTAACGGGCGGTGATTTGTATAGGGTCACTGGAAAGTACACAAGGTTGTCCCTGTCCCCCCCAGAATTTTAGTGTCTCCTACGCCCCTGAGGGTGCGGACACAGCGATCAGTGCCCAGCACGCACTCTCGACATCTCATCACCTCAGCGTTGACAGCCAGTCTGGTGTGCGCTGGTATGATCTATACAAATGTGACAACTGACGTAAAAGTCCAATGGTGAGACCGGGACAACGGTCCAATGAGGGAATGGATGAATCTAACATTCGTTTATACAACGCATTCAAAAACAAAGGTGTCTGTAGGTGCTAGGAGATTGACAAAGTTAATACAAGGCGCTGTATTTAGCAAATAGTGCTTCGGGGACAATCTTGTGCCCCCCAGCAAACCCTCGCGCCCCCAGACATCCACTTCTGGTTCCATGACAGTGTTTAAGTGTGTAACTCAGAGCACAGTGCCACACGCACACACACTTAGATCGCGCGCACACAGCCACGTGTTACTCTTTGAAGTCGCAAAAAGAACAAGCTCTTGGCATTGCGCTAGCAGCTTTGAAAGTGAAACCGAACGCGCTGACCCGATAAGGGTATGTCAAGAGCGCGAGTGCACTTTTTAAACTGAAAGCATGCTGGAGCCAGTGTTGAAGGAAGCCGGCGTGAACAAGATGGGGGCGGACTGTCCACTGTCCCACGGACCCGCGCATGCTGTCTGCTATGTACAGATGGCGAGAGCAGCCATCTTTGTCCATGAAGGCGCGTGCATGAGTTCACGGCGGAGAATCAATTCCAAAAGGTCTCTCTGACGAGAGCAACGCATGCGCTGCTTTTCACCAGGCGAGACCTAAAAACCTAATGGGTGAAAGGAGCCAACCCCAAGCCAACTCTATGTATACTCTGAACCTACGTTTCCCAAACTGTGGGCTGCAACTCACTGGTGAGCCGCAAGCACATTTGTAGTGGGTCGGAAAAATCCAAGAAAGGAATAAAGATGCCATTAAATTCTGTGTTTAACTTGTTACATTTGCTGCACATCAAAGACAGAGGTTAAATGCCACAAATTGCTGCGGCATCGGTGTTTATTTTGCTTTCTCTGACTGCAGAGTGAGTGAGGTTTTTAAAGAGAATTATGTGGCAATCTTCCAGAGAATGCGGAAGGAAAGGCTGTTGGTTTTTCGAAACACACAACAAAATATAAAGATCTGGAAATGAACTGTACGCGTTGTGATAGAAACTCCGATTTTAATAGGATCAAAACAAACGAAGACACTTGACTTGGTGATGCTCAAATGCTAAATTGTCCCTGAAACCCAATTCCCACATTACCATTTTTGTGTAATATAGTTTGATCATTAAAACTATATTTGAGCAAATTTAGTGGCTATTTCAACGGAAAATGTGCAGTTTGTAAATGACAATGCGCTACCACACAATGCTTTAGTTAATTTAACAAGTCGCCTGCCTCGTGCCCATTAAACGTAAGCGGGTCGCACAAGTTTGTTGCTCTAAAAAGTGGGTCATGGTTCCAAAAAGTTTGTGAACCCTGTGAGAAGTTGGCCTGATGTATGATGTCACTAGTTATAGTGGACACCTTATATCAGTCCAAATACCCTTATGGTGATTGGTTGTAAAGTCAACCTTATAGACCAGCTATCCTAGTGGTAGCATGGACAAGAGCAGTCTTAGGCTAAACTCTGAATGGCATGTGAAGCCAGCTGTGATACCATATATAATCCCTTGAATACCAAATGAAAGGACACCACAACAGATATATATATAAAATAAAGTGTATTTATTCTAAGCAAACCCTCAGCACTCTTTATGAGATTAGAGGTAAGTACAACACAGTCTTATTAATGCATACAGTAAGTCACACAGGTAAGTAATACAGTTAGGCCCTAGGGGCCACGCAAACCATATACTAAATAAGTGGTATAAGAACCACTGTCACGGAAATAGAATAGGCCTAGGCCTAGGGAATCGCTGGGGCTACACTACACTAGCGTTAGTTAGGAAGTGGGAGGCCCACGGGATTCGTGTGCAGAGTGGAAACACTCACGCGTAATGCGTAAAAGTCAATAGCAATATTACAGTTTAGAAAACGGTAGATTTAGGACACTTCCGGAGTAGCTAGGAAGTTGAGACTTGAAAACTAGACACTAGGATAGTCACTATCCTGATGAGCACCAGAGTACCCAAGTTACCTAGCCCACAGGCTGCGGGTGCATAGGGGTGAAGATGCGTCGTTTTCGTCGTCGACTCCTATGGATGCCTGAAGAAAGATGCTGACAGGCAGTCAGGGGGGAGTGTCCGGTGGATCCCAAGGCTGGGATCAAGAAGAGAAGAAACCTGCAAGCAGAGGGGACAGAGTCAAGGTCACTAGCCAGTGACCACGTGGAACCAGGAAGGAACCAGGCGATGTCGTGAAGAGTTGCAGGTGAAGGTGAAGCTTGTCGCTGCAGCCAGGAGGACCAGGAAGCGTCGAGGACAACCAGGACCAGGAGGCGAGCTGTCCCACGAAGGCTCTTGCTGTCGGCGGCGTCGAAGTTGGACTAGGACTCACCAAGCCTTGGCAAGCGGAACCCACGAAGAACAAAGGACTTGCTTCTGGTGCAGACCAGGAAGGTCTGGGGTGCTTCTTCTTTGCAGAGAAGCGGGAGCCAGTCTGGAGGAGCCAAACCAGCGCAGAAGATTTCAGGGTGCGTTGTCACAGAGGCCACTAGCCAGCGGGCAAGCAACCGGACAGACGCGGCAAGCAGGAAAATGCTGAAGGGCCCCACGCAGGACTCGTGGAGTGTGGGGGGCTGATCTTCGGTGCAGATGGTGCTTGGGGTTGGGGCTTCTCAATCCCCGGTGCACAACTTCGAGGGTACCTCAGAAGCTGCGCTGTAAGTTACTAGCCACTTTTCCCAGGTAGCCGGTCCCACGTCGCTCGTCGCCTCCACGGATCTCAGCTCTGCTGCAGATGTGGATGAGGGTCGGAGAAGTCTGGAAGTCAAGGCTCTGGTCGGGCTCTGCAGTCGGTTCCTCGTAGAACGGTCGCAAAGCAAAGGGTAGTCTCTTGATGGTGCCTGTTTGCACAGGGTAGCCACTCCTTGGCTACAAGGGAGATTCTTCAGTCTTCTTCTTTCGTCGAATGTCGAAGGTCCAGAGTTTCTGTTCAGTTTTGCAGGTTCAGGATAATCTAAAGTCTTGAGGCCCAACTCCCACTCTTATACTAATCTGGGGGGCTGGGATACCTGCTAGGTCACGCCTTATGGGTGGGACCTGGGAGGGGGTGGTTACACCCACTTCCCTTTGTCCAGTTTCGCGCCAGAGCTGGGGCTGGAGTGCCCCAGCGCCGGTTTGAACTGGACTATGCAAGGAACACCTTGTGTGCCCCAGGCATGTCTCATTCCTTTCAGCCCACCCTGCCCCAATACACTAAAGGCTGTCTGGAGAGGTGCTAGCACCTCCCCAAGCAGGAAACCTATTGTCCCGGCCTCCCTGGCTGGGATCACTCCCAGCTGCAGGAGGTCAGACTTGTGTCGTGGCAGCAGCATCCATTTTGTGATGCTGAGGCTTTGGTCAGAGGCTAACAGTTGAAGTATGATTTTAACATGTCTCTCCCTCTAGAAGGGGGGAATAATATTCTCATGTCCAGAAATGGCATGGGGGTATTATTCCCTAGTGTTAGACACCTTACACGACATGTTTTGATAAAGCCAAACCATAGTTACCATAACCGTCTAAGATTATAAGGCACTTTAAGAGTATATGGTAGGCTATATCATAGAACAGCTATAAGGACATGGTTCCGAAAGCTGCAGACAGGCTCAGCTCATGCTAGAGCACCATCTCACATGTTACCAAGCACTCTGCCTCCAGGATTGTTAAGGCCTGCCATAGGAGTGACTGATAGGTACACATGTGTCTATATATAAGGGTAGATATAGGCATACTTATATCTAAGCAAGGGGTGATTACACAACCTTGCCCCAGCTGAGTGATCAGCCAGTTGTGTCTGATTGGAAGGCCAGACCAGGGGTGGCATAATGCATGCTGCAGCCCCTGGGAGGCCTAGGGTACACCTATGCCCTGGGTACCTAGGGTACACTGTACAGGGTCCAATAAGGTGATCCTTACCAATTGTGTATGTACCTAGGGTACATGGAGTCCATTTTACAGAGAGAGCAGACAGCCTGAGACCCTGAATGGCAGGATCTCAGGCCAACTAAGTCGAAAAACCAGCTAGACACTAGGCAAAAAGTTGGGGGTAACCATAGTCAGATATCCACCTTCCTACACAACCCCCCCCCAAACGAAAGGAGATAAGGCTGGCCTTGACAAGGTAAGCCTCTATTGCCTGAGTGGCCATATAAGGAAGAACCAGCACTGGCATGGTTACCCCCTGTCTCATGGTCCACTAAGCAATCCCTCATCCTAAAGATATCATAGGGTCTCCACCATAGGGAATCTCTACCTTTGGTGTGTCTTTGCAAAGTAAAAGGCTGGTGTTGAGATGGAGTACTGAAGTGAGTGTCCTCAAAGTGAGGCCTCAGCTTCCTCCAATCATCCTCCACCATGGATGCCTTTCTTTCTCTAACTGAGTTGCACTGTGCTCTCAGGGTCAGCCTCTGGCTACCTAAAGCTGGAGGCTGGGTCCCTTTTGTGGGCTTACTGGAGGGACAGGTCAGGTTTGGGGCCCTAAGGTCCCATGTTTGCCTGTGCCCAACAGAATCCCTCTGGGGGAGGTCCCTAACTACCTGTGAAGGGGATCCCTCAGGAATGTTTTTACCCATCACCTGGCTAGGGCAACTAACCAGGCAATCCTCATTCTTTTGATGGGGGGGTTCTTGTGGACAGGGGCCCTCTTGGGGTCCACTGGCCTCCCTGACCTCTGCAGCCCTGGGCTGACTGAGGCAGGGTAGAGAGAGGCAGGCTACCTGCACCAGACTGGGTCCCACCTTGGAAGGGGCCACTGACATCAGAGGCTCTGCCAGGCCAGGCCTGGCTACCTCTGGGGCAGTTCCTTCACAAGGGGTGAGGTCAGATCCCTGAGGAGGCTGACCTTTTCCTAATGTCTGGGGAGAGGGAGACTTTTCTTCCTCCCCACTACTCTCTGTTTGTGTGGAGTGATCCATAGTTTCAGGCTTCACTACACCTATATCAGTCTGAGTGTGGGCTGAGACCATTACAGCCTTGCCAACCTTTTCAGGAAGGCACTCAGTTTGTGTTTGAGCTGTGACTGTCACAGCTCTGCCAATTTCTACAGGGAAGTCTGTCTGTGCCTGGGCTGTGGCTACCACTGCCCTTCCAACCTTTTCAGGGAGGAAAGCTACTTGGACAGGGGTTGTGACTGGCACAACCCCACTACCCTTTTTGGAAAGGCCTACCATTTTAGAATGGGTGTCTTGTTCAACTCCAGCCCAAGCTGAGAGTTCTAAGTCATTCCCCAGCAAGCAGTCCACAGGCAAGGTTGGAGACACTGCCACCCTTTTAGGGCCAGTGACACCTCCCCAGCTGAGACATACCTCTGCCATGGGATGACTGTTCTGGTTGCCATCAATGTTAGTTACCTGGTAGGAGAAACCAGGCAAAAGCTGCTCAGAGGGAACTAGCCTATGGGCCACCATAGTGATGCTAGCTCCAGTGTCTCTGTAGGCCTCAGCTTTTCTACCATTGATGTAGGGTTCCTGTCTGTACCTACCCAAAGTGTTGGGACAGGCAGTGAAGTTGGCAAACCCCATGCCACCATCACAGACAAGAGTAGCTGCTGTAGGGGAATTGGCTAAGCCAGGATCCCCCTGTGTTCCCCAAGAAAACCCAACCAAATTTTTGGGGGCACTCCCACCACCTGGGGGATTACTGCTGACAGTAATAGGTGGTGTGACAGGAGTAGTTGGAGGAACAGTTTTGTTTTTAGCCTGTGGACAACTGCTGTCAGTTTTCCAATGCCCAGGTGTTTTACACACATGGCAGTAAGGCTTTTTAACTGTGGTAGAGGAGGGAGCTTGGGACCCACCACCCTGTGTGGAGTTTTGGGGCCCTGAGGAAGATTTCTCTTTTGCTTTATCCCCACCCTTCTCTTGAGGCTTGGTGGTATCTTTCTTTTGGTCACCACCCTGATTTTTAGGCCTAATCCTGGTCCTGACCCATTTATCTGCCCTCTTTCCCAATTCTTGGGGAGAGGTCAAATCTGAGTCTACCAGGTGTTGATGGAGAAGCTGGTTCTGACAATTATTAAGGATCTGCTCCCTCATAATCAAGTTGTACAATCCTGTATAGTCCTGCACCTTGCTGCCATTTAACCAACCTTCCAAAGCCTTAGTGGCACAATCCACAAAATCAGACCAGTCCTGTGTCTGTGTCTTCTGGGTGTCTCTGAACAACAACCTATATTGCTCAGTGGTTAAGCCAAACCCATCTATCAGAGCACTCTTCAGGACTTTGTAATTGTTTGCATCCTCATCACTGACTGTGAGGAGCTTGTCTCTACCTTTGTCAGAAAAGGAGAGCCACAAGATAGCTGCCCACTGACTTTGGGGTACCTGCTGTACTTTGCAGGCCCTCTCCAAAGCAGTCATCCATTTGTGGATGTCATCCCCATTCTGATATGGGGGGACTATCTTGCTTAGGTTTCTATGGTCATAAGACCTATCCCTATCTCTAGGAATGTTGCTGCCACCAGTGGGTTCTGACCCACACAATTTTTGCTCTCTAGCCAGAGCAAGCTTCTCTTTGGCAAGGGCAATTTCTTCCCTCTGAATCCTCAGATTAGCCTCCCTCATTCTGGCTGCATGCTCCTTTCTCTCAGGTGAAGTCATTCCCCTGTGAGAGGAAGCATTAGAGATGCTAGAGACATGGGAGTGGATGGATTCCCTTGAAGGGGATCTGTCCCTCCTGCTTCTCTGTGAATGCCTACTTGTGGGTCTGTATGGGGGGACCCCATGCAAACTCCCATGTAAACTTAAGTTAGCCTGGCTAAGTCTCCTTACTTGGCTCTGGCTGTCTACCTCCCCATCTGAAGCCCCATCTGACTCCTCTGTAGACCCTCCTCTGTGCCTAGGGCACCTGCCTGAGATGCCCTCTGAGCATCATACTCCTCTAGGAGTTGTCTTAACTGAAGGAGGGTAGGGTTTGCACCCTGTTTTATTCCTCTGGAGGTACACAAGTGTCTCATCTCCTGGAATGTTAAGGTATCATATCTAGAGGGGATCTTTTGCAGACCTGATCCTCCTGAGAGAGCATCTACTTGATCTACTCTCAGAGACATGATCTAGTGAGGGTGTGGTGTGTGCACCTACCTACACTAGTTGTATCTACTAAACCTCTCTAGTAGTTGTAGTCAGGGTGTGTTACTCCCTTCAACCTACAACTACAAAGTCCAGTAGGACTTAAGTATAATAATCTATGTTATATGTACCTAGACAATATCTGTGTGATCTTTCAATTTAGTATCTCAAGATTACAATGGTATTACAACAGCAAGCTCAGATCCCAACCGCTGCTCACCAATGTGAGAAGTTGGCCTGATGTATGATGTCACTAGTTATAGTGGACACCTTATATCAGTCCAAATACCCTTATGGTGATTGGTTGTAAAGTCAACCTTATAGACCAGCTATCCTAGTGGTAGCATGGACAAGAGCAGTCTTAGGCTAAACTCTGAATGACATGTGAAGCCAGCTGTGATACCATATATAATCCCTTGAATACCAAATGAAAGGACACCACAACAGATATATATATAAAATAAAGTGTATTTATTCTAAGCAAACCCTCAGCACTCTTTATGAGATTAGAGGTAAGTACAACACAGTCTTATTAATGCATACAGTAAGTCACACAGGTAAGTAATACAGTTAGGCCCTAGGGGCCACGCAAACCATATACTAAATAAGTGGTATAAGAACCACTGTCACGGAAATAGAATAGGCCTAGGCCTAGGGAATCGCTGGGGCTACACTACACTAGCGTTAGTTAGGAAGTGGGAGGCCCACGGGATTCGTGTGCAGAGTGGAAACACTCACGCGTAATGCGTAAAAGTCAATAGCAATATTACAGTTTAGAAAACGGTAGATTTAGGACACTTCCGGAGTAGCTAGGAAGTTGAGACTTGAAAACTAGACACTAGGATAGTCACTATCCTGATGAGCACCGGAGTACCCAAGTTACCTAGCCCACAGGCTGCGGGTGCATAGGGGTGAAGATGCGTCGTTTTCGTCGTCGACTCCTATGGATGCCTGAAGAAAGATGCTGACAGGCAGTCAGGGGGGAGTGTCCGGTGGATCCCAAGGCTGGGATCAAGAAGAGAAGAAACCTGCAAGCAGAGGGGACAGAGTCAAGGTCACTAGCCAGTGACCACGTGGAACCAGGAAGGAACCAGGCGATGTCGTGAAGAGTTGCAGGTGAAGGTGAAGCTTGTCGCTGCAGCCAGGAGGACCAGGAAGCGTCGAGGATGACCAGGACCAGGAGGCGAGCTGTCCCACGAAGGCTCTTGCTGTCGGCGGCGTCGAAGTTGGACTAGGACTCACCAAGCCTTGGCAAGCGGAACCCACGAAGAACAAAGGACTTGCTTCTGGTGCAGACCAGGAAGGTCTGGGGTGCTTCTTCTTTGCAGAGAAGCGGGAGCCAGTCTGGAGGAGCCAAACCAGCGCAGAAGATTTCAGGGTGCGTCGTCACAGAGGCCACTAGCCAGCGGGCAAGCAACCGGACAGACGCGGCAAGCAGGAAAATGCTGAAGGGCCCCACGCAGGACTCGTGGAGTGTGGGGGGCTGATCTTCGGTGCAGATGGTGCTTGGGGTTGGGGCTTCTCAATCCCCGGTGCACAACTTCGAGGGTACCTCAGAAGCTGCGCTGTAAGTTACTAGCCACTTTTCCCAGGTAGCCGGTCCCACGTCGCTCGTCGCCTCCACGGATCTCAGCTCTGCTGCAGATGTGGATGAGGGTCGGAGAAGTCTGGAAGTCAAGGCTCTGGTCGGGCTCTGCAGTCGGTTCCTCGTAGAACGGTCGCAAAGCAAAGGGTAGTCTCTTGATGGTGCCTGTTTGCACAGGGTAGCCACTCCTTGGCTACAAGGGAGATTCTTCAGTCTTCTTCTTTCGTCGAATGTCGAAGGTCCAGAGTTTCTGTTCAGTTTTGCAGGTTCAGGATAATCTAAAGTCTTGAGGCCCAACTCCCACTCTTATACTAATCTGGGGGGCTGGGATACCTGCTAGGTCACGCCTTATGGGTGGGACCTGGGAGGGGGTGGTTACACCCACTTCCCTTTGTCCAGTTTCGCGCCAGAGCTGGGGCTGGAGTGCCCCAGCGCCGGTTTGAACTGGACTATGCAAGGAACACCTTGTGTGCCCCAGGCATGTCTCATTCCTTTCAGCCCACCCTGCCCCAATACACTAAAGGCTGTCTGGAGAGGTGCTAGCACCTCCCCAAGCAGGAAACCTATTGTCCCGGCCTCCCTGGCTGGGATCACTCCCAGCTGCAGGAGGTCAGACTTGTGTCGTGGCAGCAGCATCCATTTTGTGATGCTGAGGCTTTGGTCAGAGGCTAACAGTTGAAGTATGATTTTAACATGTCTCTCCCTCTAGAAGGGGGGAATAATATTCTCATGTCCAGAAATGGCATGGGGGTATTATTCCCTAGTGTTAGACACCTTACACAACATGTTTTGATAAAGCCAAACCATAGTTACCATAACCGTCTAAGATTATAAGGCACTTTAAGAGTATATGGTAGGCTATATCATAGAACAGCTATAAGGACATGGTTCCGAAAGCTGCAGACAGGCTCAGCTCATGCTAGAGCACCATCTCACATGTTACCAAGCACTCTGCCTCCAGGATTGTTAAGGCCTGCCATAGGAGTGACTGATAGGTACACATGTGTCTATATATAAGGGTAGATATAGGCATACTATATCTAAGCAAGGGGTGATTACACAACCTTGCCCCAGCTGAGTGATCAGCCAGTTGTGTCTGATTGGAAGGCCAGACCAGGGGTGGCATAATACATGCTGCAGCCCCTGGGAGGCCTAGGGTACACCTATGCCCTGGGTACCTAGGGTACACTGTACAGGGTCCAATAAGGTGATCCTTACCAATTGTGTATGTACCTAGGGTACATGGAGTCCATTTTACAGAGAGAGCAGACAGCCTGAGACCCTGAATGGCAGGATCTCAGGCCAACTAAGTCGAAAAACCAGCTAGACACTAGGCAAAAAGTTGGGGGTAACCATAGTCAGATATCCACCTTCCTACAAACCCCTGCTGAAAGCCAAGGGTCTGTTTGACAGCTGCACCGTTAAAACCTGGAAGCCAGTGGCTAAAAGGAGAGGATCAATACCCAATCGATGTCTATCGCAAGCAATCGATCAATTTGACAGCTGCGTTGTCAAAACCCAGACCTAAGAATCATTGTTACCAAAATGAATGTTACGTATATGTGACAGTGTGTGGCAACGGAACATGAATTGGTAGTATTGCTGGGAGTGAAAATCAGATTCCCTGCGGGAACAAAAGGACACATAGAGTGCGCTAGTATACCGAAAGATTACATACAAAGAGTCGCCAAGTTAAAGGTCATAAAAATATCTTACTCACTTTTGTTAAAATAAAAAACATTCTAATCGATGTAGAGAAGTTGTCTATTGAGTAGCCCAGGTAAGGGATCATAAAGAAGAAAGACAGAATCCAAAAACGGTGATACTCCCTACAAAGTCTTTTGGTGTGTACATTCCTCCCTCTCTCCTTCAGTTACCATGTCTCTACTTTTTCTCCCCATTCAAGTCAGACCTAGACTGGGATTCACTAACGCTGTCCCTACTAGGTGACACTTCTTGCTTATTTATTGAATTGTTACATTCATTTCGCTCTGCTATTTTATATCAGACGCTGGTGGTCTACCACCCATTGCCTTGCATTAGTTTAACCTTCTTTTTCGACAAAATTAGCCCTTCAAGGCCGTTTTACGTGGCATATTGAGAGGAGTGTTCATACATTCTGATTCTGCACTCATCGGCCTACCCAACTAGTAAATTTGTCACAAAAATGTTGTTGTAAACATCAATTGATATTTTACGAATTATGGATTTCTCTTTGTAATGTTACATGTTGAATTTTAATTGTCAAAATGGATATGATGTAAGTGTATTTGGGCTTGTATCTTTTTGTATCAAATATGCGTCTAAAATATCCATAATGTCTTCTATTGTGTTGTCATAAATGTTTGTGCCTAGTCCTTATGTTTATCACTTATATTGCGTTTTTGTATAAATTTGTTGCAGCCCTGAAGAAGTCCAGATGTGGACGAAACGCGTCGGCTGCTTTGGCTGCTTTGGCTGCTTTGCAAGTTTTTATAATTGCATGACTAACTGAACAATAAAGAAGAATTTTTTGAAAAAGAAAAAAACTTATTTGAATCATATTGTATAAGTAGAGTGGTGCATCTGGTGGTGTTTTTGTACATGTACATTCCAGGAACTGGAACGGCATTGTGCTGGCGGGTGCCAACCAAAATTGCACACTTATGGTGAATGGAATATATCACCAGTAGTTACATTGAGTTATTTTTAAATCCGGTGCTGTCCTAGAGGGTTACCGCTAGCCTTGTGTGTTTGCATTTGTACATATGTTGCATGCGCCTGTAAATCTGTGACTTACAGTGTACATTCTCATGGGTAAAGTGGGGGATATCAGATGTTTGCAATTTGTTTTTATTAGTTCTCCGTAGAGCCTGTTCTGTGAGAACTGCACAACAAATACATATATGGCAAATGGGCTTGTAAAAAAAACATTGACAAGTTATTATACCAATTTCAAATCATACTTATATTTTCACATTGTAAGTACTACTGGACCAGAGGCGGGTGTGTATATATACATAAATCTCTAACAAAATAATTTAAATAAATTGAGTAGCTTTTGCCATTAGTTATTGGTGGTACTAAAGCCCCAGAGGCCCTTATAACATGGTGCCCATGGGCACTTAAGATTACACCAGGATAGTGAGGGGCACCTTCCAAATCGGCTGTTGTTGCAACATGATCTGCGAGTGCAAGGACGCTGCAGAGCAGTTTACAGAGGTGGGGAAGGAAGGCTTTGGTGCACACTTTCACAAACCTTTTATTGGGGGCTTTGGGGCGGCGGCGTAGTGTTAAAAAGGCAGATCTCTGGAGAGTTTGAAATGAAGAGAGGGCTGCGGGGAGGGGGGGTCAGTCATATTTCACAGGTTAGTTTTTATGTGTGGTTTACAGTCACTTGTTGATAACTCCGCCCACAATGAGATTTGAGGTGCGCGCAATTATCATGCTCTTTATAGGCTCGCCTGTGTCACCTTTTAATAATAAGCATGCAAACTTTACATTTACTTGTTAGTTTTGTTCTGTAGTGTTTTTATTAGCAGAGGTGCTTAGTTGAAAGATGCACAATGGGGTTGTGTGACCAGAGGCGACATACGCTGTTTAGTGTAATAATTAAAGGAGATTACCTCTTTGTTATTTCCATCGTACATGCATAGTGAGAGTCGTGCATATGGATTTCCTGGCAGTCCTGTACATACGCCGGGAACCCTTGGTGAAGTGTGAACACACGGTGGAGTGAGATGATGAGACATGAAACGCCAAGGCGTGCTGCCAGCTCTGATTCCCACTGCACTCTTCAACGTTCTCCTTTGGTAGTGGATGAACCAGTGGTGCGCGTGCACCAGAGAGGAGCGGGGGTGGCAATTGAAACCAGTGGTGCGCGTGTACCACAGAGGAGCAGGGGCGAGGGAGCGCGGCAGCGATGCGAACGCACGCTGCTGCGTGTAATAGACACCGATGGGAATAGGCGAAGCGAAGGCGGGACATGCGCCCGCCTTTGCCCAATTAGGGCCTTATTTAAAAAAAAAAACATGCTAAAGCCAATTGCAGCCTGCGAAAGCCTGTCCACACGCACCAGCGTATGGTCAGCTTTCAGAACCCCCTACATGAGGTCTCGCGCAGCGCGAGCAGTGCTTTGCACTCCAACGCTAGGCGTGAGACCTAAAAATGGGATGATGCGACCCCTGCTGGGGGTCATGTCATTCTCGAAAACGTATGCAGACACACACATCACAACGCATGCGTGCCAGTTTAATGACACTATTGCTATTTGATTTTTAATTTACCAATCCAAAATAGCAGATGCTACTTAGATCAGTAATTTAAAAATGTACACATTTTTTTGCACGAGAAAGCAACATTTACAAAAAAAATGTTTGTGGGAGGGGGGACAATGGAGGAGCAGGTGGGGTGAGAAGGGAAAAAGTAGCGGATAAATCGAGACAGCAACATGGGTGTGGAAAAATTACAAGTGAAAGCAAGAGGTAACACACGGGGTGGACGGAAAAGCAGATGAAAGTGAAACACCAGGGTAAGAAGTACACAAGAGAGAGAAACACGTGTGAGAGTAACATAGAGCATTGGGGAATCCTCGGGATGACGTACACAAGAGAGAGAAGCACATGTGTGAGAGCAAGACGGAGTGCTGGGGCGGCATTTGGGGGTAGCACACAAAGGAAAGAGCTGGAAAACACATGCGTTCTCATGGAGTGTGTAACCAAAATGGATTTAAAGTTCCCTAAATGTGAGCAATGGAAAGCCATCGAATAAGAAGCAACAAACGAGAGTGACAATAAAGACAATGTTAAGCAATGAGCGGACTGTAAACCCTGTAAATTCTTGGTGAGCCACAAGAGGTCTTTTGCAACCAGGCAGCTTGTTCTGTGTGTAGGCAAGACCTGAAAAGGGCTACGCCACTCCATGCTACTCTACTACACTCTACGCCTCTCTGTACCATGCCACTTCATTCAACTCTAAGGTATTCTATGCCACTCTATGCCACTCTGCGCCACTCTGCACCACTCTACGTCAGTCCGCTCTACACTACGCCACTCTATACTACTTTACGCCACTCCATGCCACTCCACATTAATCCATGCCACTCTATGGCACTCTATGCCACTGTATCTCAATCTAAGTCACTCTACTCCACTCCACTCTGTGCCCCTCCATTCTACACACTCTGCACTATTCTACGCCACGCCACTCCATTCTACGCCTCTCTCCTCTACATCACTCTAGTATACGCCACTTCCCTCTGCTACTCTATGCCACAAAAATCTACACCACTGTACTCTACCCCACTCTACCCTACGACACTCTACCCTACGCCATTCCACTCTCTGGTACTCTACACCATTCCAATCCATGCCACTTTATGTCCATCTACTCTACGCCACTCTAAGCCACACCACAAACTTGGAGCAAGGCTGGACAGAGAGCCATGCTGGTGTCCAACATGGCTAACAGACATTGTCAATTCCAATATCTCTCACATAGGCAAGGCCTATTGGCTTTGCCAGTGCTTGTTTGCCTATTCGATGGCTTTCCTTCTTGTGCTTGTCCCTCCCATAAAGCAACGCTTCATTATTACTGCATTGCCTCTACGGAGCCTCTTTTCTTTCCTCCCTCTCAGCCACTCTCTCACTTTCCCTCCAGCCCGTCTCCTTCCCCCTCGGTTTGTGTTTTCCGACCCCACTCTTCAACCCACCGCCTTCACAAGGTGACTATTAGGAGGTTCATGCAAGTGCCGGGTAATACTAGTATAGTATTTATATAGCGCTTATGTGTGATTAGTAAGTATACCCGTGTATTTACTGATAGTCCTGCCCATGTGCACAAGTTTGAAAATAGAGGCTGCTGAATGGACACACGGGTTAGCAGTTTTAGTCACGCGCGAGCACGCGCGGACAGGATTGGTCACGCATGAGCACGCGGGGACAGGATTGGACACGCATGAGCACAGTTTGGTCACTCATGAGCACACACTGTATTGTGATCACCGTTTATATAGCGGTTACTACCAACGAGGAGGCATTGAAGCGCCTCACCCCCAAGAGTGGAAAATTGGTCACGCATGAGCTGAGATGAGCGCACATTAGCAGGGCCCCCACAGGGGCGGAGCAGCAGCACAGTGCTCCCACCAGCTGCACACAGTTAGGGGCTCCAGATGTGGGGGCTCATAAGAGGGGGCGTTGAGTGATGGGCCCGGCTGAACTGTAACACCCGCTGACGCCATCTCTGCGGCTCAGCCGTCCCTGGGAGCAGAGGATGTCACAGCTCAGCTGCCCATACCGTCTGGGCGGGGCCTCTCGTCTAACCCCATGCAGCAGGGACCGTGCTTGCAAATGTATCTGCCATTCTAGTGTTCCTCTGTGTGAGCCGCATCCCTTCGTGGAAGACCCCGCCCCCGAGACAGAGCAGTGTTGTTTTCACATACATCTCACCGCCATAGTGCATTATTACGTGTGTGCAATCTATTCACAAGTGTAAATACACGTTCGTTTTGTGATTACCAGATGTCTATTTACCCATGAAAATTAATCTTAAACCTAGGTTCAACTTCAGTGAGCAAATACCTTTGCGAGTTTTTATTTATTTTATTTTAAAAGTTTAATATAGCGCTAGCTTGACCCGTGGGTATCAGAGCACTTTACATATCCACAGGAGAAAAAGGTTGTATTACATAGCATGATCTAAGGAAGCAAAAAGTATATAAGCAAAAGCATAATCATTAGGCAAAAACAGTGAGATAAAGGTTGCATTTTATAGCAAGAACTAAGGAAGCAGGAAAAAATATAAGCAAAAACATAACAAAAACCTAATAATTAGGCAAACGGTGGGGGAGGGGGAGACAAAATAAAGTAGGTGGTTGGGACAGTCCAGTAACCACCTATCCTTGATGGTCAAGTGAGGGGGAATCAACTAGGTTATCAGAGTCTAGGATGGTTGACCTTGGTCGGTAAAGAATTTGTTGAGGAGATGGAGTTTCAAGTCCCTTTTGAAGCAGGAGAAGGAGGGATTGCATCGGAGGTCTCTAGGGAGTGAGTTCCACATCCTGGGTACATTACCAGAGAAGGATCGACACTGAGTGGTTTTCCTTTTCACTTTCGGAGGGATGAGAAGAAGTGAGTTGGAGCTTCTCAGAGTTCTGGATTTTCCTGCTTTTACTAGTTTGCTGTTAAGGTAGTTGGGGGAAAGTGAGTGAAGGGTTGTGTGTGTGATGGAGGCCAGTTTGTAAATACATCTACCTTCCATCGGAAGCCAGTTGAGGGAGTTGAGAGCTGGTGTGATGTGATCAAATCTTTTTGCACCAGTAATGAGTCGGGCTGCCATGTTGAGGACTGACCTTAGTGGGGCTAGGTGACCTTTCGGTGTCCCTGTTAGGATGGCGTTCCCATAGTCCAGTTTGGAGAGGACTAGGGATTGTACTATTGTCTTGAGATCATCTTGGGGAATGAAAGGTTTAATTTTCTTGAGGCGTTTTAGTGAGTAAAGCGCACCTTATGCAGAGTTTTTGATGTGGTCTTTCATTGGTAAGTTCTTGTCCAGGGTACCGAGTCGGATAGGACGAGGGAGCAGTTTAGGGCATCAAGATTCTTGAGCCAGTCTTGGATTGGTCGGTGGTTACTTTTTTGAGAGAACAGTATTAATTCTGTTTTGTCTTGGTTCAGCTTTAAGTGATTTGCGTTGAACCAAGATTGGATCTTGGTTAGTGTGACATTGAGGTGACGGATGTCGCTGGGAGATTTGATTTTGTAGTAAATTTGAGTGTCATCTGCATATAGGTGCTAGTTAACTCCTGCTTGTTTCAGAATGATTGTCAGGGGTTCCATGAAGAGACTGAAGAGGGATGGTGAGAGGATCGATCCTTGCGGGACTCCAAGTTTGACTTGTGTTGGTACTGAGAGGCAAGAGTTGATTTTAATCTGTTGCGAACGGTGCTGAAGGAAGTGAACCATTTTAGTTCTAAGCCATTAAAGCCAGAGCACCTCTTCAAAGTCTCAAGTAAAGCTGGATGATTTATTGTGTCGAATGCCGCGGATAGGTCAATAAGGATGAGGAGACAGGCTTCGCCTTCATCTAAGGCTCTGTGGATATCATCAGAAATATTGAGCATCGCTGTTTCGATGCTACAACCTTTCCTGAATCCCGATTGAAAGGTGTCGAGGAGGTTGAAATCGTCAATGAGTTTGTTGAGTTGTTGGAGAACGCACTTCTCCAATGTTTTAGCTAGGAACGGGAGGTTGGAGATAGGTCTGAGGTTTTTGAGATCGTTGGGGTCGGCGCCTGGTTTCTTGAGTATGGGTGTGATTTGTCCTAAATGAAGGGAGTCTGGGACATAGCCTGATGTGAGAGAGGAGTTGATAATTTTTGTCCAGAAAGAGGTAATGATGTGATTGAGTTGTTTTACTATTGTGGATGGAAGGGGGTCCATAGTGTGGGAAGAGGGCTTTAAGCTTGCAATTATGTTGAAGACCACGTTTTCCGACATGAGTTCGAAGTCTGACCAGTGAGCATTATTTTTTGGTTGGAAGCAGACCTGGTTGTCCTTGGTATGATCTCTTTCTGTTTGGTCCAGGGTGCTTGAGGGGGTGGGGGCAGGTTAAGAGGGAGGGGGGATTTGAGGTTTGGATGAAGGATTGTTCAATTTTTGTAACTTTATCTGTGAAGAAGCAGGCAATTTCTTCGCAACGATCTTTGGTGGCTTTGATTTCAGGTGAGAATGTGCCGTTTGTTTGACTTTTAACAATGTTGAAGAGTTCTCTAGGTCTATTCTTCGCCTGGTCTAGTTGGTTGCGGAAGTAGGAGGCCTTTTCTCAGAAAATGTGTTTTTTATAGGCCAGCAGCACAGATCTAAGTTGCGATAGGTGTAAAGTCGATGGGTTTAGTCTCCAAGTCCTTTCCGACTGTCTGAGTTGTCTTTCGTTATTAAGATCCACGTTGAACCAAAATTTAGATTTGATTGGTCTCAGCTGTTTGAGTTTGAGTGGCGCTATTTGATCTAATACCTCCGTCATTGTTGAATTAAAGTGAGCTGTGAGGTCCTCAGCCGACAAAGGGGAAGGCTGGGGCCGCAGAAGGGCATGAAAGCTGGCTCCTTATGTGATATATCAATAAGCTGATGTATCCTGAGTCCAGGGGTTCCCTTACTAGTGGGCAGGGGCTTGCTATGCAATCCCAAAGCGTTCTATTAGGGGGTAGGTAGTGTGGTCGAAAAGCCTTAGGCTTAACACGGAGGGTCACAAGACATCTGTAAGATACCCACAATGATCAATAAATTACGCGGCTAAAGAAGGAGATCCGCGCCAATTGATAAAAACGGCAAGTATCTTTATAAATATTTAGGCATCAGAGAAAAATTGTTCAGGTAAGTACGTTTTTAATTATAAATTCTTTTACTTTAAAAAGTGGACACAGTGCAAATTGTGAGTTCTGCAGTGTTATCCTATGGGAGGAAGAACAAGTTCTTCAAACAGGTATAGTACATCGACTCACGGGACCAATCTCCAGGAGTTAAGGCGAGTGGTGGGCAAGGTCCCAGGCAGCACCAACAGTACACCAGAGGCACGAGGGTGGCCGGGTGCAGGGTACAAAACATCGCTGGGAGCCAAACACGTTTCTATGGAGATCGGTTACTGCGGAAAGAGGCTGCACACTCTGGCCAGGAGGCCAGCAGGATGAGCCAGCAAGGAGCTTCAAGACTTGCCATGCTGGGGCATGGGGGACACCTTTAGTCCTTTCTCCAATGCCCAGGGGTGATGGGTGCAGGGGTGTCCTTAGGCATCAGGTTGTTCCTTACCGGAGCAGTCGTGGTTGAGGGGGCCTTCTTTCAGAGGCTGCAGGCGACATTAGGGAGTCCAGGAGGGGTGAAACCATGATGGACTCAAGCTCTGGAGTGCTGGAGGACCTTGTTGACTCCAGCAGCCCACTTCAACTCGGGCCGGAGGCAACGGGTGCAGTATTGACTTTGGGTGTCCGGTTTTGGCTGTTCCGGAGGCCTCAGAGTCTTCTCTTTTGGAGTTTATTCAGAACATGTCCACCGTTCACAGGAAGTATTGAGTCTTTTTTAAAGGCAGGCAGTCCTCCCACGTTTCTGGATTCAACAGCTTCAGGATGAGTCGACTTTTGTCCCGTTTTCTACAAGGGATGCAGACAGAGTGCTGGGGCTCGTACCAAGTCAGCCGCTTCTTCTCTCCTCTCTGCTTTTCCAGCTCTTCAGTATCCTCTCTTTTCTTAGGTCGTCCGTATCTGCTTCTCTGGTCTCAGGGACTCCCTTAAATTATGTGTTAAGGGCTGTTAGGGGAGTGTAGGGTAGTGTCAATAGGCTACTGACCCCTGGTGTCAATATGCCCTTTATATGACCATTTCCTGTGGCAAGTGGGCATAACCCTGTTCCAGAATTCCTAATATGCTATCACAAAGATGGCTACTTCTGAAAAATGGTGTCTACCTCACAGTAGCCCACCTTAGGCCTACCTGTCTAGCTAATTTTTCCACCTGTCCAGGTGACCAGGGGTCCTGGACAAAGAGGTCAGCTTCCTCTCCTGTGAGGGGGGAGTCAGGTTCGCATTTCAAAGGTGGCAGCCCTTTGAGGCTTGCCGCCCAAGAAAGGCTATTCAGCAGGTCATTCTGTGGGAAGGGGTGTGACACCATCTTCCCATACAGGCGTTTGTCCTGGGTCTCCTGAGAGCAAAGGCTCTGACCCTAGGAGGTCAGAACGATGTCTCAGGTGGCAGGCTGGAAGAAACCAGTCAGTGAGCACACCAGAGGCTGGGGAAGCTCTAAGGTGTCCTCTGGGTGCATGTATTGGTAAATCCAACACTGACAGCAGTGTGGGTTTACCAATACGAGATGCTTGGTACCAAACATCCCTATTTTCAGTGAAGCCATCATGTAGCTGGGGAACTCGTTTTCACCAGTGTCCAGCACATGTCTTAAGATGGCTTCCCTGGTCACTTGTTCTGGCAATAATAGGACTGACCAGCACAGGGGCATATCTGCTCATGCAGGTATGCCCTCACATGTAATATTCAGCACCATGCCTTATGGCTGCAAGGCCTGCTCTAGGGGAGACTCACAAATATCACATGCAGTGTTAGGGGATATGGCACACAGGCATGTGTGACATGTCGTGTTTTCATTTTTGCACCAAGACACGCAGCCTGCAATGGCAGTCTTACATGTGCTTGGTGAGGGCTCTCTTAGGTTGGCACACTTCGAGTTGCTGCCCTTAGTGACCGTCTTTAGTACTTCAGGCCCTATGTACCAGGGTACCATTTACTAGGGACTTACAGTGGGTGCTAAAAGTTTCGCCAATTGGGGGAACAATTGTACAGTTTTGTGAAAAAGCTCTGGCACTGGACACCTGGTTAGCAGGGACCCAGTGCACTTTCAGTCGAAATAACATCATTTACCAGGCAAAAAGTGGGGGGTGACTATGTTAAAAGGGGGACTTTCTTACAACCTTCATTAAAATAAATTCAAGGAAAATACATAATTGAAACAATCTGCTTAAGAATCATTCAAGGTAATCAGGTCAGGACTGTCTGCAGAACGGAGCTGCCTCTATCAGCGGCCCCCTGAAAGGCTGGGGCCCTGGGCCAAAGCCAGCTTTGTCTATCCCTTACAACATCTCTCGCACTGAAAAATGTAATTGGCTTGGCCATTGCATTGTGTATGCAGCAAGACCAACATGACATACAGTCACACAAAGAGCATGCACAAGGCTATGCAGACCAACACTTGCAGGCAAACACAGCATGCACAGGCACCTATTCACAAGCTTCATCAAATGTTTAGACACAAGTGCACACAGGCAACATTCAAATAACACTGTGTGCATTAGACAGCACCATGTGATGTGCATCAGTGAACACTGTGTGCTGTGCATCAGGTAGTACTGTGCATCAGGCAGCACAGCGTGCTGTGCATCAGGCATTACTGTATACTGTGCATCAGTCAGCACGGTGTGCTGTGCATCAGGCGTTACTGTGCGCTGTGCATTAGGCAGCACTGTATGCTGTGAATCAGGCAGCAGTGTGCATCAGGCAGCACAGCGTGCAGTTCATCAGGCAGCACTATCTGCTGTGCATCAGGCATTACTGTGTACTGTGCAACAGGCAGCACTTTGCAGTGTGCATCAGGCAACACTGTATGCTGTGCTTAATGCAGCACTTTGTGCTGTGCATTAGCCAGCACTGTGTGCTGTGTATTAAGCATCACTGTGTGCTGTGCATCAGGAAGCACTCTGCGCTGTGCATCTGGCAGCACTGTGTCCTCTACATCAGGAAGCACCATGCGCTGTGCAGTAGTTGAGCACTCTGTGCTGTGCATCAAGGAGCTCTGTGTGCTATGCATTGGGCAGCAGCGTGTGCTATGCATCAGGGAGCACTGTGTGCTGTGCATCAGCCAGCACTCTGCGCTGTGCATCAGGCAGTCCTGTGCACTATGCATCAGGCACACTGTGTGCTGTGCATCAGGCAGCACCAGGTCCTGTGCATCAGGCAGCACTGTGTGCTGTGCATCAGGGAGCACTGTGTGCTGTGCATCAGGCAGCACTGTGCGCTGTGCATCAGGTAGTCCTGTGCGCTGTGCATCAGGCACACTGTGTGCCGTGCATCAGGCAGCACTGTGTGCTGTGCATCAGGCAGCCCTGTGCGCTGTGCATCAGGTGGCCCTGTGCGCTGTGCATCAGACACATGGTGCGCTGTGCATCAGGCACTACCGTGTGCTGTGCATCAGGCAGTACTGTATGATGTTCATCAGGCAGCACTGTGTATTGTGAATCAGGCAGCGCCGTGTGCTGTGCATCAGGGAGCACTGTGTGCTGTGCAGCAGGAGAGCACTGTGTGCTGTGCCCCAGGGAGCTCTGTGTACTATGCATCAGGCAGTATTCTGTGCTGTGCATCAGGGAGCACTGTGTGCTGTCATCAGGGAGCACTGTCTGCTGTGCAGCAGTAGAGCATTGAGTGATGTGCAGCAGGAGAGCACAGGGTGATGTGCAGTAGGAGAGCATTGCGTGACGTGCAGCAGGAGAGCACCAGGAGATGTGCAGCAGGAGCGCACTGGGTGATGTGTATTGCGAGAGCACCAGGTGTCATGCAGCAGGAGAGCACCAGGTGAAGTGCAGCAGGAGAGCACTGGGTGATGTGAAGCCGGAGAGTATTGAGTGACGTGCAGCAGGAGAGCACCGAGACATGTGCAGCAGGAAATCACTGGGTGATGTGTAGTGGGAGAGCACCAGGTAACTTGCAGCAGGAGAGCACCAGGTGAGGTGCAGCAGGAGAACACTGGGTGATGTGCAGCAGGAGAGCATTGAGTGATGTGCAGCAGGAGAGCACCAGGAGATGTGCAGCAGTAGAGCACTGCGCAATATGTAGCAGGACAGCACTGTGTGAAGTGCAGCAGATGAGCACTGTGTGATATGTAGCAGGACAGCCCAGGGTGATGTGCAGCAGGATAGGACCAAGTGATGTTCAGCAGGAGAGCACAGGGTGATGTGCAGCAGGAGAGCACTGCATGACATGTAATAGTAGAGCACTGTGTGATGTGTAGCAGTAGAGCACGGTGTGATGTGCAGCAGGAGAGCACCAGGTGAGGTGCAACAGGAGAGCACCAGGAGATGTGCAGAACAAGAGAGCACCAGGTGAGGTGCAGCAGGAATGCACCGGCCGATGTGAGCTGGAGAGCACTAGGCGATGTGGAACAGGAGCTCATAGAGTGACGTGCAGTAGAGGAGCACAGAGTGACATGCAGTACAAGAGCATGTTGTGACGTGCAGTAGGATAGTACGGGTGACATGCAGCAGGAGAGCACTGAGTGATGTGCAGCAGGGCATCACCGGATGATGCACAGCAGGAGAGCACCGAGTGAAGTGCAGCAGGAGAGCACATGGTGATGCACAACAGGAGAGCACCAATGAAGTGCAGTAGGATAGCACAGGGTGATGCACATCAGGAGAGCACTGGGTGATGTACAGCAGGAGAGCACAGAGTGTCCTGCAGTAGGAGAGCACCAAGTGATGTACAGCAGGAGAGCACAGTGTGATGTGCAGCAGGAGAGCACTGTGTGGTGTGCAGCAGTAAGAGCACTGTGTGACATGTAATAGGAGAGCACTGTGTGATGTGTAGCTGTAGAGCACCATGTGATGTGCAGCAGGAGAGCACCAGGTGAGGTGCAACAGGAGAGCACCGGGAGATGTGCAGAACAAGAGAGTACCAGGTGAGGTGCAGCAGGAATGCACCGGCCGATGTTAGCTGGAGAGCACTAGGCGATGTGGAACAGGAGATCATAGAGTGGCATGCAGTAGAGGAGCACAGGGTGACATGCAGTACAAGAGCATGCTGTGACGTGCAGTAGGATAGTACGGGTGACATGTAGCAGGAGAGCACTGAGTGAAGTGCAGCAGGGGATCACCGGATGATGCACAGGAGGAGAGCACCGGGTAAAGTGGAGCAGGCGAGCACAGGGGGGTGCACAGCAGGAGAGCACATGGTGATGCACAGCAGGAGAGCACCGGGTAAAGTGGAGCAGACAAGCACAGGGGGATGCCCAGCAGGAGAGCACTGGGTGATGTGCAGCAGGAAAGCACAGAGTGACCTGCAGTAGGAGAGCACCAAGTGATGTACAGCAGGAGAGCACAGTGTGATGTGCAGCAGGAGAGCACTGTGTGGTGTGCAGCAGTAGAGCACTGTGTGAAATGTAATAGGAGAGCACTGTGTGATGTGTAGCAGTAGAGCACCGTGTGATGTGCAGTAGGAGAGCACCAGGTGAGGTGCAACAGGAATGCACCGGCAGATGTGAGCTGGAGAGCACTAGGCGATGTGGAACAGGAGATCATAGAGTGGCGTGCAGTAGAGGAGCACAGGGTGACATGCAGTACAAGAGCATGCTGTGAAGTGCAGTAGGATAGTACGGGTGACGTGCAGCAGGAGAGCACTGAGTGAAGTGCAGCAGGGGATCACCGGATGATGCACAGCAGGAGAGCACCGAGTGAAGTGCAGCAGGGGATCACCGGATGATGCACAGCAGGAGAGCACCGGGTAAAGTGGAGCAGGCGAGCACAGGGGGGTGCACAGCAGGAGAGCACATGGTGATGCACAGCAGGAGAGCACCGGGTAAAGTGGAGCAGGTGAGCACAGGGGGATGCACAGCAGGAGAGCACTGGGTGATGTGCAGCAGGAGAGCACAGAGTGACCTGCAGTAGGAGAGCACCAAGTGATGTACAGCAGGAGAGGACAGTGTGATGTGCAGCAGGAGAGCACTGTGTGGTGTGTAGCAGTAGAGCACTGCGTGAAATGTAATAGGAGAGCACTGTGTGATGTGTAGCAGTAGAGCACCGTGTGATGTGCAGTAGGAGAGCACCAGGTGAGGTGCAACATGAGAGCATCGGGAGATGTGCAGAACAAGAGAGCACCAGGTGAGGTGCAGCAGGAATGCACCGGCCGATGTGAGCTGGAGAGCACTAGGCGATGTGGAACAGGAGATCATAGAGTGGCATGCAGTAGAGGAGCACAGGGTGACATGCAGTACAAGAGCATGCTGTGACGTGCAGTAGGATAGTACGGGTGACGTGCAGCAGGAGAGCACTGAGTGATGTGCAGCAGGGGATCACCGGATGATGCAGAGCAGGAGAGCACCCGGGAAAGTGGAACAGGCGAGCACAGGGGGGTGCACAGCAGGAGAGCACATGGTGATGCACAGCAGGAGAGCACCGGGTAAAGTGGAGTAGGCGAGCACAGGGGGATGCACAGCAGGAGAGCACATGGTAATGCACAGCAGAAGAGCACCGGGTAAAGTGGAGTAGGCGAGCACAGGGGGATGCACAGCAGGAGAGCACTGGGTGATGTGCAGCAGGAGAGCACAGAGTGACCTTCATTAGGAGAGCACCGAGTGATGTACAGCAAGAGAGCACTGTGTGATGTGTAGCAGGAGAGCACTGTGTGATGTGCAGCAGGGGAGCACTGGGTGATGCACAGCAGGAGAGCACCGAGTGATGTACAGCAGGAGAGCACTGTCTGCCATACTGCCTTGGAAACAAAGGATCACAGTATGTTCTTTCGCCCTGTTTAGTCCTTCCCATGGAAGAGATGGGTCACTCCCCTGTGCCGCACACTGGGTGTGCCGGGCACTCGGTGTGCCGGGCACTCGGTGTGCCGGACACTGGGTGTGCCGTACACTGGGTGTGCCGGACACTCGGTGTGCCGGACACTGGGTGTGCCGTACACTGGGGGTGCCGGGCACTGGCTGTGCCATACACTGGGTGTGCCCGACACTGGGTTTGCTGGACAGTGGGTGTGCTGGACACTGAGGACCCGGACACTGGTTGTGCCAGACACTGGGTGTGTAAGTCACTGGGTGTGCCAGACACTGGGTGTGCAGGACACTGGGTGTGCTGGACACTGGTTGTGCTGGAGAATGTGTGTGCCGGACACTGGTTGTGCTGGACACTGTGTGTGCCGGACACTGGTTGTGCTGGACACTGGGTGTGCCGGACACTGGTTGTGCTGGACACTGAATGTGCCGGACACTGGTTGTTAGACGGACCGGGAGGGTCGGCCGAGGACAAGGGGAGAGGTCTCCGGGGAGAGCCGTCTCCAGCGATCGTACAGACGAGTAACTTCCCCCCCACAGATGTACAACACACAATGATAGGATTTAACGTTCTTTATAAGCGATTTCTTAAGGTACGATGGAATGGTACAAGGAGGTCTGGACTCAGGGGTCCCCTCGATTCTAGTCTCTTGGTTTGGGAAAGAGGGTAGCGGGACAGTCTGGTTACCAATCTGGTAGATGCGATGATGGATAGCTCACAATCCTCGAGCTCGGTATTCGGGCTTGGACGGGCCGCGGCAGCGCCAGCAGGTCCCGGTGAAGGTGGTCGTTACATGGTCCGCGGCAGCGCCAGCAGGTCCCGATGAAGGTGGTAGTTCCAACGGGCCGCGGCAGCGCCAGCAGGTCCCAACGAAGGTGGTAGTCCAACGGGCCGCGGCAGCGCCAGCAGGTCCCAACGAAGGTGGTAGTCACAACGGTCCGCGGCAGCGCCAGCAGGTCCCGACGAGGATGGAGGTTGCAGAAGGCCGTGGCAGCGCCAGCAGGCAGGACGATAGTTCACAAGGCAGGGCTACGGCAGCGCCGGTAGTCCGTCAAGGATGAGTTCTTCTCGGTGTCTCTCGACTCCAGGATACAACTGCCTTCCTGCTCTGGAGCTGCCCTAGTTATAGGTCTGGCGCCCTTTGATGTCCGGACCCTCGCACTTGGAGGTCGGAAGGTCCGGGATGAGGGAGTCCAGACACCCAGCAGGGGGGTGGAGCCAGCGCCCGGGGGAGCTGGAGGGCGATCGGCACCTGGCGGGGAAGAGCCATCGGCACTTCTTTCTCCCATTGACCTGCCAAGTGGTCCGTTCACCTCCTGGGTGGATGGTGGTGCCGGGATGTCGGGGCCTGGCCAGGCCCAGGGTTAGGGTCGAGCTGAGGCCATGCGGCCTCGTGGTGCAGTGTCCAAGATGGCGGCTGATCCGGCCGGGGGAGCCGGTAGTGGTTCGGCCCCATGATACCTGGATGTCCGGGGGCAGGAGTTCCGTCGGGAGACGGGGTGCGGGTTGTTTTCTGTGGGTACACCTGGAGGGCCGGGGCTGGGGCCCTGTCATGCGGGGAGGGAGCAAGCCCTTCATGTGGCCTGTCCAACATGCGTCCCCCCCAGCTGAAGGCGGGGAGAGTCACCCATCCGCTTGGGGACTCTCCTCGTCGAGGCGGAAACAGCGTGACAGGCCATCTGCGTTGGCGTGGTCTTGGCCCGGTCGATGTTCTACAGTGAAGTCCATCCCCTGCAGGGAGATGGACCAGCGCAATAGTTTGGGGTTTTCCCCCCGCATCTGCAGTAGCCACTGCAGGGGTCGATGATCTGTTTGCACCCGGAAGTGGGTACCGAAGAGATAGGGCCGGAGCTTTTTGAGGGCCCACACCACTGCGAAGGCCTCCCTCTCGATTGTGCTCCAGCGCTGTTCTCGGGCCAGGAGGCGTCTGCTGATGAAGACCACCGGCTGGTCAAGTCCCTCGGAGTTCAGCTGGGAGAGGACCGCCCCGATACCATGGTCGGAGGCATCCGTTTGCACAATGAATTCCCGGCTGTAATCGGGGGCCTGGAGCACAGGGGCAGTGCACAGGGCGGCTTTCAGCTTTTCGAAGGCCGCTTGACAGTCTGGGGTCCAGTTGATTTTCTTCGGGTGGTTCTTGGATGTGAGTCCCGTGAGGGGCCCCACAATGCTGCCATAGTCCCTCATAAACCGCCGGTAGTAGCCGGTGAGCCCCAAGAAGGCTCGGACCTCGGTCTGCGTGACTGGGGGCTGCCAGGACTGGATGGCAGCGATTTTGAGTTGCAGAGGGGCCACCAGACCGCTTCCCACCTGGTGTCCGAGGTAGGTCACGGATCCCTGACCAATTTGGCACTTGCCGGCCTTGATTGTGAGGCCGGCCCGCTGGAGGGCCTGCAGGACCTCTCGGAGGTGGTGGAGGTGGTCGGACCAGTGGCGGCTGTACACAGCGATATCGTCCAGGTAGGCGGCGCTGAACTCCTCGAGCCCCGCCAAGACCTGGTTCACTAGTCGCTGAAAAGTAGCGGGGGCATTCTTCATGCCGAAGGGCATGACTTTGAAGTGGTAGTGGCCATCGGGGGTAGAAACGGCGGACCGTTCTTGGGCCCGGGGTGTGAGGCCGATCTGCCAGTAGCCCGCTGTCAGGTCGAAGATGCTGAGGTAGCGGGCAGCCCCCATGCGGTCGATCAATTCATCCGCTCGGGGGATGGGATGAGCGTCGGTCCTGGTGACAGCATTCAAGCCCCGATAGTCGACGCAGAATCGGAGTTCAGGAGTGGTGCCGGGGGCAGCAGCTTTGGGGACCAGCACGACCGGGCTGGCCCAGGGGCTGTCCGAGGGCTCGATGACCCCGAGCGTGAGCATCTTGGATACTTCCTCTTGGATGCAGGCCCGCACCCGATCTGGTACGCTGTATGCCCGGTGTCTGATAGGGGGACTGTCCCCAGTGTCCACGTCGTGCAAGCACCAGGGGGTGACCCCTGGGGTGAGGGAAAACAAGGTAGCAAACTGCAGCAGGAGGTCCCGGCAGCCTTGGCGCTGCTCGGGGGTGAGGGCATCGGAGAGCCGGACCCCGTCCACGGAACCATCTTTCTCCTGAGTCTTCAGGAGATCAGGGAGAGGCTCGGAGTCTTCTTCCGCTCCACTGTCTGTAGCCATCAGGAGGCTGAGTTCCGAGCGCACAAAGTGGGGTTTGAGTCTGTTGGTGTGGAGGACCCGGAGGGGGTTCCGGGAAGATTCCATGTCGATGAGATAGGTGACGGGGCTCTTGCGTTCGACCACTTTGAAGGGCCCTGTCCACTTGTCCTGCAAGGCACATGGTTCGGTGGGGGACATCACCCACACTTGTTGACCAGGTTCGAACTCAACGGAGGAGGCATTTTGATCGTACCATTTTTTCATGTCCTCCTGACTGGCCTCAAGATTCGCTTTTGCCATTTCCCTGAATCGCCGGGTCTGATTGCGTAGTGTCAGGAGGTACTTGAAGACGTCTGGAGGGGTCTTTAGGGGGGCCATCTCCCAACCTTCTTTGACTAGGCTGAGGGGCCCTCGCACAGGGTGCCCGTACAAGAGTTCGAACGGGCTAAAACCGAGGGACTTCTGGGGAACTTCTCGATAGGCGAAGAGGAGGCATGGAAGTAGTACATCCCACTGGCGACGGAGGGGCTCTTCCAATCCCCCAATCATTCCCTTGAGCGTGCGGTTGAATCGCTCAACCAGTCCGTTTCCTTGAGGGTGATAGGGGGTCGTGAATCGGTAGGTGACCCCGCACTGTTGCCAGAGGGACGTCATATATTTCGAAATAAAGTTTGTGCCTCTGTCGCTGACGACTTCTCGGGGGAAGCCCACCCGGGAGAAGATCCCCATTAAGGCCCGGCCGACCACCGGGCCTGTTACAGTTCGCAGGGGCACAGCCTCGGGGTAGCGGGTGGCGTGGTCCACCAGTACCAGGATGAACCGATGTCCTTGTGCTGTGCGGGGGTCCAGGGGCCCCACAATGTCTATTCCCACCCTCTCGAACGGGGTGGTGACAACTGGGAAGGGTTGCAGAGGTGCTTTGAGTTTGCGGCCGCTCTTCCCGCTGGCCTGGCACGTGGGGCAGGACCGGCAGTGGTTGAGGACGTCGTTTCTCATCTTCGGCCAGAAAAAGTGGGTCACCAGGCGCTGTAGGTTTTGTCCTGGCCCAGGTGTCCAGCCAGAGGGACATCGTGGGCCAAATTTAACAGGAAGTCTCTGAAACGGAGGGGCACCACCAGCACTCGACTGGCCCCTAACTCCGCGATTCTCTGTTCACTGTATAACAGGTCGTTATCCCAATAGATCCAATGGGCTCCGGTGGTGTCCCCGGCGCTCTGGGCGATGGCTTGCTGGCGGAGTCCCTCGAGGGAGGGACAGGTCTTCTGCTCTTGACGGAACTGTTCCTGGGTGGGCCCCCCCTCTTGACGCCACTGAGCCAGGTCGGGAAGGTCCTGGGGCTGGGCGACCCCTTCGGGGGTTTGCTCTGGGGGGTCGGTATAGTCGGTGTCCTCTACTGAAGCGATCGGGGGAGGAGGTGCAGGCCATTCTGGTTCTTCTGGTCGGGGGATGGCACGGGCGGCCATGGACCGGGTGGTTACGCACGCCCAGTCCGGGAGGCCCAACATCCCCAGGTGCTCTCTTCTTTCGACGGCGGCCCACGGGGAACTCTCAAGATCATTCCCCAGGAGACAGTCCACGGGGGCATCATCCCGGACCGTCACCTTCAACATGCCGGAGACCCCTCCCCATTCGAAGGGGACGCAGGCCATTCGACATAGACTCTCTGAATTGTCGGCTGAACGTACGGGGCAGAGAATGTTCGGCAGGATCTGCTCTGGTTTTACCAGGTGACAGCGGACGGCCGTCACACTGGCCCCGGTGTCACGTAGTGCTTCGGCCCGGCGCCCATTAATGTTCACCCACTGGCTATATTTTCTGGTGTTGGCGGGTAGGGGGGCCCGCGGGACCATGTCTTTCCCCCCTAGGCACGCTAGAACCATGGCGGCCGGTTCCCACTCTTGTTGTGCCTGCTCGTATTCTTCTTGTTCTTCGGAGATTTGTTCTCCCCCCTGGGCGGCGGCCGCTACCTGGCGAGGTTTTGGGGTTTGGTTCTGTGGACAGTTCGGGTCATTGGCGTAGTGGCCGACTCGCTGGCATCGGTGACACGCGACATTGGCTCGGAACCCCGGGCGCATCGGGGGGTTGCCCCGGCTGGCCGGGGGCGGGGTGCTGGCAGCGGGAGCGGCCGGGACGGTGTCTCTCCCTCGCCCCTGGCCTCCTCCTCCTCCTCGGGGACGGTGCTGACCTTGGTTGTTCCGGTTCTGCTCGTGTGGCCCTCTCCGGCCCACTCGGGTGCTTTCCCACCGGTCAGCTTCGGCGGCGAGTTGCCGTGGGTCAGTCAATTTACTGTCGAGGAGGTGCTGCCTGAGCTCGACGAAGCAGTTGTTAGAGAGGTGCTCCCACACCATGAGATTAAAAAGTTGCTCGTAGGTTGTTACATGGCTCCCCTTGATCCAACCCTCGAAGGCTCGGCTGAAATAGTTGACATATTCCACCCAAGTTGTACCCGGGATCCGGGTGCAGTCCCGAAACCTCTGGCGGTACATTTCGGGTGTGAGCCCATATCGGGTGAGGAGGGCAGCCTTCATGTGGTCATAGGATGACATCTGATGGTCTGGGAGCTGTAGCAGGGCATCGCGGCCTTCGTTGACGAACCTCCCCCATAGGCCCGCTCCCCAGTCACTTCGATCGATCCGGTGGGAGGTCATGGCGATCTCGTAGGCCTTGAACCACTGTTGTATGTCGTCCTCTCGGACATACTCTCGAACGACATCCTTGGGGATGTGGACTTTCTTTTCTGTCGCTCCCGGGGTGCGCGGTCGCTCGGGCACCTCCGGTTCTTTGTTCTGCTTTCGTAGGTCTATTTCTGCCAGTTTGCGCTCGTGTTCGTATGCTAATCTCTTTTCTTCGAGCTCTCTCTGCCTCTGTTTTTCTTCCCGTTCTTCTCGTAGCTGCAGATGTTCTAGGTTCAGTTTTTGCTCGGCTAATTTTAGTTCACCGTTCATTTTGAGCCGTGCCATTTCTAACTCATGCAGTCTGTTTTTTTCTCTTTCTTGGATCTCTTCCTGCGAGAGGCCCGTTCCTCGCTCCTCGGGAGCCGTGGCGTTCCTCTCTGATGCTGTACTGTTTCGGTCTGGGGATCTGGCGACCCCGGTTTCTGCCCACGACTCAATGGCGTGCTTGAAATCGTCTTTGGTACTCAGGCCGGTGGTAGCAATGCCTAGTTCCATGCAGAATTGTTTCAACACACGATGGCTGTACTCTTCCAATTTCTCCATCTGGAATTTCTCGGTGGATCCGCTCTCTTTGGTTGACATTGTGGTTTTGTCGTGGGGTGAGCTACTCTCTGTACGATTATGCGTTGATTCGGATCGCGCCGCTGGCCACCAATGTTAGACGTACCGGGAGGGTCGGCCGAGGACAAGGGGAGAGGTCTCCGGGGAGAGCCGTCTCCAGCGATCGTACAGACGAGTAACTTCACAGATGTACACCACACAATGATAGGATTTAACGTTCTTTATAAGCGATTTCTTAAGGTACGATGGAATGGTACAAGGAGGTCTGGACTCAGGGGTCCCCTCGATTCTAGTCTCTTGGTTTGGGAAAGAGGGTAGCGGGACAGTCTGGTTACCAATCTGGTAGATGCGATGATGGATAGCTCACAATCCTCGAGCTCGGTATTCGGGCTTGGACGGGCCGCGGCAGCGCCAGCAGGTCCCGGTGAAGGTGGTCGTTACACGGTCCGCGGCAGCGCCAGCAGGTCCCGATGAAGGTGGTAGTTCCAACGGGCCGCGGCAGCGCCAGCAGGTCCCAACGAAGGTGGTAGTCCAACGGGCCGCGGCAGCGCCAGCAGGTCCCAACGAAGGTGGTAGTCACAACGGTCCGCGGCAGCGCCAGCAGGTCCCGACGAGGATGGAGGTTGCAGAAGGCCGCGGCAGCGCCAGCAGGCAGGACGATAGTTCACAAGGCAGGGCTACGCAGCGCCGGTAGTCCGTCAAGGATGAGTTCTTCTCGGTGTGTCTCGACTCCAGGATACAACTGCCTTCCTGCTCTGGAGCTGCCCTAGTTATAGGTCTGGCACCCTTTGATGTCCGGACCCTCGCACTTGGAGGTCGGAAGGTCCGGGATGAGGGAGTCCAGACACCCAGCAGGGGGGTGGAGCCAGCGCCCGGGGGAGCTGGAGGGCGATCGGCACCTGGCGGGGGAGAGCCATCGGCACTTCTTTCTTCCATTGACCTGCCAAGTGGTCCGTTCACCTCCTGGGTGGATGGTGGTGCCGGGATGTCGGGGCCTGGCCAGGCCCAGGGTTAGGGTCGAGCTGAGGCCATGCGGCCTCGTGGTGCAGTGTCCAAGATGGCGGCTGGTCCGGCCGGGGGAGCCGGTAGTGGTTCGGCCCCATGATACCTGGATGTCCGGGGGCAGGAGTTCCGTCGGGAGACGGGGTGCGGGTTGTTTTCTGTGGGTACACCTGGAGGGCCGGGGCTGGGGCCCTGTCATGCGGGGAGGGAGCAAGCCCTTCATGTGGCCTGTCCAACACTGGTTGTGCCAGACACAGGGTGTGCAAGACTCTGGTTGTGCCAGACACATTGTGTGCAGGACACTGGGTGTGCCGGACACTGGGTGTGCTGGACAATGAATGTGCCGGACACTGGTTGTGTCAGACATTGGGTGTGCAGGACACTGGGTTTGAGACCCCACTGGCAGACACTAGGGACACCACTGAATTCAGGGTGTTTGGTCAGTCAAGGGCCTTCTTCGGACATGGCCACTCCACCTAAAGATCAGTTGTAACGTACATAGCCCACAGTGTTCATAATATATTGTGCTATTTTAAATTCTCTTTTTGTCTCTCACTATATTGCTGTTCAAATAAAATAATATTGTTGAGAACACAGTTACTGTTTTTTTGATGTGTGAGTTTTATGGAGACTTTCCCTGAAATAAACTTTATATAAAGAATTGGCAGCAGTAAGTCTTGCAGACAGCTGTGCTATCAAGACAGCCCTAAAAAGCAGTTGCAGAGTGAATATTAATTCCAGCATTTAATGAACATTTATCCAGATCCCTCTATAGAGCTTGCGTTAGTCAAGGAGTAGGGCATATCCCTATCTAACCCCTACAATAGAGGTGACATATCGGGGCCAATCAGCATCTGGCCGGGGGGTACCTGTCTGAAGTTACTGGGGTACATGAGATTTGTTTTTCCAGAGTCTTGTAGAGCGCATAGCTACCCAAAGACCGTCTTCCTAGCGCAAACAGGAATCATGAGAATGAAGTAGATTGCTTTTAGGGGAAGAGGTCCATCTTCACTTGCTTCCGGATACTTAAGAGATTGCTGTTGGATCTGAGGTGAGTAGACAGAGCGTTCCAGAGCTCAGACACTAGATAACCACACGATCGGCCTCCGCCACGCGCTCTTTTAATTCCGGAAGCGTCCAGGAGGGAGCGATTGTTGGATCCTAGCTCTCTCGCATTGTTGTATGGTGTAACAAGGTGACTTAGGGTGTGTGGGCCTTCTTCATATTTCACCTTGTGTGCAATGCATTGAGCCTTGAATTCAATTATTTTTCTCAGTGGCGGCCTGCCAGAGCCGGAAGCGCAGACTGTGTTTTTGGTAAGCCCAGCAGTATTCGAGCTGCGGCATTTTGGATAACTTGCAACTTCCGAGTCACATAGGCAGGGCTGCCCAAATAGAGAGAGTTGCCAAAGTCTAAGCGTGTAAGCACAAGACCTTGAACAACTACTCTTCGAATGTCTATAGGGAGCCATTTAATCGTCTTTCTAAGGGCTCTCAGGAGACCAAAACATGTCCCTGCCACTTTCTTTGCCTGGACGGCCATGGTGAGGTCTTTATCCATCAGTACCCCCAAGCTCTTTACTTCTGATTTGGGGGCCAAGTGGTCACCCAGGCACGCAGGCCAGTGAATGTGGTCCCACAGTGATGGATTATTTCCGACAACCATAACCTAGTTTTTTTTGCCATTCAATTTCCGGCAGCTGGTTGTCATCCAGTTGTCCACCTTCAGTAAGAGGGTGGACAGAGTTTCTCATGTTAAGCTGGTGTTGGGTGATAGGGAGACAATGATTTGGGTGTCATCAGTGTGAGACCGGCCTCACGGCGTTGCCCTCCCAATCATCCAGCCAACCTGCAACCACCCTCAAGACACGACATCTCCGACTCCGGCCGCCCCAGCCACCCAGATCCGAGGGCCGGCCAGAGCCCTGACAGACTCGACACCCTACCACGCATGTCCGACCAAGGGAGCGGGAACCCTCGAGCCAGACCCAGAGGCGCCAGCCCAGTCACACCTCGGGTCGCCTTCCCCGGGAAGACTCGATCGGCCACCAGGCCCCTGGGGAGCAGGCGCCTCCCCTGCCGAGCGTCTGGGGTCCCTCCCAGACCCACCTGAAAAGACCAAAGAAGTGAGCGGCAGGAAATCCCGCCGAACCCCCTCCGTCACCCCAGTCCCCCCTCTGCGAGGACTCCGGACTTCAAAGAGCAAGCGGAGTATAACAAGGGGTGCCGGGGGAACGAATGCAGAGAAGACCTGGAACCATCCGAGCCTGCTGACGCTGTCGCGGCTCCTGAACGCTGAAGTCACCTGGGCCTGCTGAGTGACTCGCGGCCTCTCGCTATTGAACCATCTGAGCCCTGCTGACGAGGTCGCAGCTCCCGAACACTGAACCACCTGGGCCTGCTGAGTGACTCGCGGCCCCCAGCTCTTGAACCATCTGAGCCTTGCTGACGGAATCGCGGCTCCCGAACTCCGACCACCTGTGCCTGCTGAGAGACTCGCGGCGCTCCCCTTGAGGACGACTCGGTAAGAGATCGCCCAGAGACACGACACCCTTCAGCTTGAGGATTGTGAGCTATCCGCAGGGTACTTCGCAGAGACACTATCTTTAAAGACTGTCCTGCTACCCCCATTCCCCACGACCGATTTGTGGTACCCTGTGCCACTGCTGCACTGCTTGCACCTTGGATCATAAAGATCCCTTGAAACCATCGATAAAAGAACCTATCGACCTACAAAGAATACGTGTGGTGTCACTCTGTTCGTAGTGTTAGCTCAGGGTATCGACCTACAAAGAATACGTGTGGTGTCACTCTGTTCGTAGTGTTAGCTCAGGGTGTGCGCGCCTGGTTCGGCCTACTTGGGAGAGGTGGGTCAAAGGGGTGGGCAAGACCGGTACCGAACCCCCCTCCGGCGAACGCCTTTCCAACATTTGGTGGCAGACGACGGGATCCGAGCCGACACCGAAGGAGAGCGTGCAGTGAACGACTGACACACTACCAAACAGAGATGGAAGGAGAAACCTCCCTGGGTGCCGCAGGTACCGAAATAAGCTCACCGTTCCGAGAGGATCAATTGGACTATTACACGCATAGAGAATTAAAACAGTTTTGCAAGGACCTTGGCATCGCTACCACCGGATTAAGCACAAAGGAAGACTTCCAGAAAGTACTGAAAACCTGGGTCGAGACGGGGGCGCCCCCGACCCAAACGGAAGGAGACTCTGCCCATGAACCACCAAGCATCCCGGTGAGAAACAACGGGCCAGAGGGGAACCTGTCCCCCGAGGAGCTAGCGGACCGAGAGAGAAGCCGCAACCACGAACTTGAACTGGCAAAGCTAAAAATCGAGGGAGAAATAAAACTGGCAGAGAAAAAGTTGGCCGTTACAGCTACAAGGGGAACTCGAGGAGAAGAGACGCCAAAGAGAGCACGACGAAAAAAAACTCCAGCTAGAACATGAACGCAGCCTGAAAGAGATCGAGTGGCGGGCTAAAAACGAAAAGTCACAGCCGCCCGGGAATCCACCGTCCGCTCCCACCGGGGAAACCAAAGTCCACATCCCCAAGGATGTGGTAAAAGAGTATTACAAAAATGACGATATCCAGCAGTGGTTTATGGCCTACGAAGTCGCCATGACCTCTCACCGAGTCCCGCAGAAGGATTGGGGGGCTGGCCTATGGGGCCGGTTCTTAAGCGAAGGAAGAGACACCCTGCTAGATCTGCCCTCCACGGTCATGAACTCCTACAGCCACATGAAGGAAGCCCTCGTGGGCCGGTATGGACTCACCCCCGAAATGTACCAACAACGGTTCCGAGATTGCAAGAAGATACCGGGCACCACGTGGGTAGAGTACGTGAACTTTTACAGCCGAGCCTTGGACGGGTGGATCAAGGGCAGCAAGGTCTCCACCTTCGAAGAACTGTTTGATCTGATTGCCTGGGAACATTTAGCGGCCAATTGCTTTGTAGAACTGCGCCAACATCTCCTGGACAGTAAACTCACCGACCCTCAGAAGCTGGCCGCTGAGGCTGATCGTTGGGTGAACACCCGGGCCACCCGGGGCCCCGTGGGGGACTACGGCCGCCACAGTCAAGGCCCCCCCCGCCAGAGGGGCGGAGGAAACCACAGCCGACCAAGAGACTTCCCCGGGGGGCCCTCACACAGCCCCCCCAGCAGCCCACCAGCGGCAGGTTCAGCACCGTCCCCAGCTAGCGCCGGAGCCCCAGGACGGCTAGGTCCACGAGCTAGGATCACCTGCTTCCGCTGCCAACAAACCGGACACTACGCCAATGACCCCCAGTGTCCCCAGTATCAGCGAACCGCAACGACCAACCCCCCGGCCCGGCAGATGGCCTCCGTGGCTCTGGGGGAAGAGATGGAGGACTCCGAAGAATGGGAACCAGCGGCCATGGCCCTGGTCTCCCTTGGTGATCGAGAAATGGTCCCCGGGACACCCTTGCCCGCCAACACAAAGAAATACCGACAGCAGGTGACCATCAACGGCCACCGAGTCGAAGGCCTCCGCGACACCGGGGCGAGTGTCACCGCGGTCCACCGCAGCCTAATCTCAGAAGACCAGATCCTAACCGGTGCCCTCTGTCCGGTCATATCCTCCGACAAATCGGAGAGCCTCTGCCAGATGGCTCTGGTGCCTTTCGAGTGGGGAGGGGTCTCCGGAGAATTGAAGGTAGCGGTCCGAACATCACAGCCCGTAGACTGCCTCCTGGGCAACGACCTGGAGAGTTCCCCGTGGGGGCAAGTGGAACGAAGAGCCCATCTCGAGATGATGGGCCTACCAGAATGGGTCTGCGCCACCACGCGCTCCATGACCGCGCGATTGCCTCTCGCCGCGGGTAGTGAGGGCCGCGCCCCGAACACTGTCCCTGAGGACCGGGACGCCCTACCAGAGCCGGACAACCCTCCTTTGGACGGAGGAGAAGCCACGACCCGGGAGAGGGGCCGGAACTGTCTGCCCCTGAGGCACTGACTGAGCTCGGAGAACTGCCCGAGATGGCCCAATGGCGCTGTGAGGGAGGGCCCTCCCGTGAAGAGTTCTGCCAGGAACAGGCCACCTGCCCTTCCCTCGTGGGACTCAGACAACAAGCCGAAGCCCAGGCCGCCGGTGACCGAACCGGAACCCATTGGGTCTATTGGGACAATGGCCTCCTATACAGCGAACAAAAGTCAGCCGAGCTGGGCGCAGCCCGAGTACTGGTGGTACCCCTGCGTTTCCGAAGCCTCCTCCTGGGCCTGGCCCACGATGTACCCTTGGCAGGACACTTAGGCCAAGACAAAACATATCAACGATTGGTTACCCACTTCTATTGGCCCAAGATGCGAGCGAATGTAGAAGTACACTGCAAATCCTGCCTCACGTGCCAGGGCAGTGGGTAGAGTGGCGGAAAACGCAAAGCTCCCTTACAACCGTTCCCCGTTGTGAGTACCCCGTTCGAGCGGGTCGGCATCGACATCGTGGGACCCCTGGATCCAAAGACCGCCCAGGGCCACCGCTTCATCCTTGTCCTGGTGGACCATGCCACCCGCTACCCCGAGGCCGTTCCCCTCCGCACCGTGACGGCTCCCGTGGTGGGCCGGGCTCTCATGGGGATCTTCTCCCGTGTCGGGTTTCCCCGCGAGGTTGTGAGTGATCGCGGCACTAACTTCATATCCCGCTACATGAAGTCCCTGTGGCAGCAGTGCGGAGTCACATATAAGTTCACGACCCCCTACCACCCCCAGGGCAACGGCCTAGTGGAACGCTTCAACCGAACCCTGAAGGGAATGATCCTGGGCCTCGAAGAGCCCCTGCGCCGGAGATGGGACGTCCTCCTCCCTTGCCTCCTGTTCGCGTACCGAGAAGTTCCCCAAAAGTCTCTGGGGTTCAGCCCCTTCGAACTGCTATACGGACACCCCGTCCGAGGGCCCCTGAGCCTGGTCAAAGAGGGCTGGGAGACAAGCCCCCGGGGGACACCCCCTGATGTGTTCCGCTACATCCTGGCGCTCCGCAACCAGACGAGGAAGTTCAGAGAACTCGCAGAGGCTAACCTCGAGGCCAGCCAAGAAGAAATGAAGCGCTGGTATGACCAGAACGCAACCCTGGTCGAGTTCCAGCCGGGCCAGCAGGTTTGGGTCATGGCCCCGGTGAAGCCCTGCGCCCTACAAGACAAATGGACTGGTCCCTTCAAGGTGATCGAGCGGAAGAGTCAGGTCACGTACCTGATCGATGTACAGTCCCCACGGAACCCCCTCCGGGTCCTCCACGTGAACCGTCTCAAGCCCCACTTTGTGAGAACGGAATTAAGTTTGCTACTGGCCACCGATGATGGGGCGGAAGAAGACACCGAACCCCTGCACGACCCCCTGTGCGCTAAAGACCTGGATGGTTCCATGGAGGGAGTGAGACTTTCAACCACCCTCACTCCCCAACAGTCCGACGACTGCCGCCAGCTGCTCAGACAATTCGCAGACCTCTTCTCCCTCATTCCAAGGGTCACCGACTGGTGTGTCCACGACGTGGACACCGGCGACAGCCCGCCTGTGAGACACCGAGCCTACCGGGTGCCTGACCGGGTCCGCAACTGCATCAAGACCGAGGTACAGAAGATGCTCACCCTTGGAGTAATCGAACCCTCCGACAGCCCCTGGGCCAGCCCGGTGGTTCTGGTCCCGAAAGCGGCTTCCCCTGGGGTCGCCCCCGAACTAAGATTCTGTGTGGACTACCGGGGGCTCAATGCAGTCACCCGAGCAGACGCTCACCCTATTCCCCGCGCCGACGAACTCATCGACCGCCTTGGGGCCGCCCGGTTCCTCAGCACTTTCGACCTGACCTGCGGATACTGGCAGATTGCTCTCACAGAGGGAGCGAAAGAACGCTCCGCCTTCTCCACACCAGATGGACACTACCGCTTCAGGGTCATGCCGTTCGGGATGAAGAACGCCCCAGCCACGTTCCAGCGGTTGGTGAACAAGGTCCTGGCCGGACTCGAGGAGTTCAGCGCAGCGTACCTTGACGACATCGCCGTATTCAGCTCTCAATGGCACGAGCATCTCCAGCACCTCCGGCAAGTACTAATGGCCCTGCGCCAAGCCGGACTAACCGTGAAGGCCAGCAAATGCCAGCTCGGACAAGGCTCCGTGGTCTACCTGGGGCATCAGGTGGGCAGCGGCCAGGTCGCCCCCCTCCAACCGAAGATCGACGCCATCAAGTCCTGGGAGCCCCCCACCACGCAGACGGAGGTCCGGGCCTTCCTGGGCCTTACAGGGTACTACCGGAGGTTCATTAAAAACTATGGTAGCCTCGCGGGGCCCCTCACGGAGTTGACCTCCAAAAAGCTCCCGAAGAAGGTGCAGTGGACCCCCCAGTGCCAGCAGGCGTTCGACGCCTTGAAAACCGCCATGTGCACCGCCCCCGTACTCAAGGCCCCCGACTACTCCCAAGAGTTTGTGGTCCAGACCGACGCATCCGAACACGGCATCGGGGCCGTCCTCTCGCAGTTCAACGACAAGGGCATCGATCAGCCCATAGCCTTCATCAGCCGAAGGCTGCTGCCGCGAGAGCAGCGTTGGAGTACTATAGAACGAGAGACCTTCGCCGTGGTCTGGGCCCTCAAGAAACTACGGCCCTACTTGTTCGGAACCCATTTCCGAGTACAGACGGACCACCGGCCTTTGCGGTGGCTAATGCAGATGAGGGGGGAGAACCCCAAGCTACTACGATGGTCCATCTCTCTCCAAGGGATGGACTTCACTGTCGAACATCGCCCCGGGACGGATCATGCCAATGCCGACGGCCTGTCCCGGTTCTTCCGCTTCGGCGAGGAGAACCCCCCAGTGGATGGGTAGTTCTCCACGCCTTTCAGCTGGGGGGGACGCGTGTGAGACCGGCCTCACGGCGTTGCCCTCCCAATCATCCAGCCAACCTGCAACCACCCTCAAGACACGACATCTCCGACTCTGGCCGCCCCAGCCACCCAGATCCGAGGGCCGGCCAGAGCCCTGACAGACTCGACACCCTACCACGCATGTCCGACCAAGGGAGCGGGAACCCTCGAGCCAGACCCAGAGGCGCCAGCCCAGTCACACCTCGGGTCGCCTTCCCCGGGAAGACTCGATCGGCCACCAGGCCCCTGGGGAGCAGGCACCTCCCCTGCCGAGCGTCTGGGGTCCCTCCCAGACGCACCTGAAAAGACCAAAGAAGTGAGCGGCAGGAAATCCCGCCGAACCCCCTCCGTCACCCCAGTCCCCCCTCTGCGAGGACTCCAGACTTCAAAGAGCAAGCGGAGTATAACAAGGGGTGCCGGGGGAACGAATGCAGAGAAGACCTGGAACCATCCGAGCCTGCTGACGCTGTTGCGGCTCCTGAACGCTGAAGTCACCTGGGCCTGCTGAGTGACTCGCGGCCTCTCGCTATTGAACCATCTGAGCACTGCTGACGAGGTCGCGGCTCCCGAACACTGAACCACCTGGGCCTGCTGAGTGACTCGCGGCCCCCAGCTCTTGAACCATCTGAGCCTTGCTGTCGGAATCGCGGCTCCCGAACTCCGACCACCTGTGCCTGCTGAGAGACTCGCGGCGCTCCCCTTGAGGACGACTCGGTAAGAGATCGCCCAGAGACACGACACCCTCCAGCTCGAGGATTGTGAGCTATCCGCAGGGTACTTCGCAGAGACACTATCTTTAAAGACTGTCCCGCTACCCCCATTCCCCACGACCGATTTGTGGTACCCTGTGCCACTGCTGTACTGCTTGCACCTTGGATCATAAAGATCCCTTGAAACCATCGATAAAAGAACCTATCGACCTACAAAGAATACGTGTGGTGTCACTCTGTTCGTAGTGTTAGCTCAGGGTGTGCGCGCCTGGTTCGGCCTACTTGGGAGAGGTGGGTCAAAGGGGTGGGCAAGACCGGTACCGAACCCCCCTCCGACGAACGCCTTTCCAACAATCAGCATACGGCACCACGGCACGGCCTGTTAAACAGATAATGTCTGCTACACGACGAACATAGACATTAAAAAGAGAGGGGCTAAGCCCCGAGGCACCCCAAATCTGAGCTGTGTACCTCTACAGACAGGGCCCTACCCTGACCAGGAAGCTTCTGTTGTCCAGAAATGAGGACAGTCACCCTAGTGCCCTTCCAGTGATACCTAGTGCCTCCAATCTATGTTGGGGAATGACGTGGGAGACAGTGTCGAAAACTCTGCTCAAGTCCAAAAGAATGAGCGCAGCTATCCCTCCCTGGTCTAGTGTTTTTTAAGACCCTCCGAAGCTGATAGAAGGGCTGTCTTGGTCCTGTTTCCGCCCCCGGGCCGAAAGCCCATTTGCATCTGGAGCAGGAGGTTGTGCGTCTCCAGGAGCCGTTTACCACATTGCCTATGATCTTACTGGTGCCTGGGAGCAATTATATCGGTCTGTAGTTCTCAAACAGACGACTTAGTCAGAGACCAGATCATTCTCTTGGAGCAGAAGAAAGACTTTACGTACATTATCGGTGATTGGCCACAGGTCAGGATCTACGGAGGTCACGGTACCCTACACAGAGCGGTGTCCCTGGTTAGTGAGGAGAGCGAAGCTCACTAGATGACTGTCACCTGTAGCCTCCCCTCCCTTGTGCGTAGGGTTTTTTATCCCAGATAAGTTTTAATCTTCCTAATAGAACTTTGTGGGAGACTTTGACATTACTAAAGAAGATAAATTGACTCAAATGTTCTAAGTTTGTTGAACCCCCTTTGTGCAAAGTGAGATTACAACTCCATCAACGCGTGGAATGTACCGAAAAAAGCTCATTTTCACCAGAGAGGCCCAGAAGAGGTTATATACAGATCTGTCCCAGTAGGACTTCTGCAGCCCTCCTCATCCCCCCCCCCGCTTTCTGTCAGGACTGGCCGCTGCATGCAGGAACTCCCAGTGAAGCACATGAGAGCTACCACTGCTGCTTGAAGTAAACCTGGCCCCTTGGAGCCCAGGTCAGACCTCAAAAGGGGTTGATGAACTCTCAAACATCTGATACCTTTAGTAGTCATCAATTTCAGTTTTTCATTGGTGTTATGCATTCATCACTCTGGCCTCTGCAGTGTGGGGATTTGTTGGCATGGGCATCCGGGCGATGTTCAGAACACCAGTGAAGTTCCAACCAGTGAGACGTTCTTGCACAGGCGGCTGGAATCTGGTGCTCCGCCATGCAGACGTCATCCTGATCTAGCACGTCCGATCGATTAAAATGGATTACAATCAATGGATGACCCCGTCTTTACCTGATCGAGGGCCCGATTTAGATCTTGGTGGACGGGTTATTCCGACACAACAGTGAGGGATATCCCGCCACCAGAATATAAATATTATTATATCCTATGGGATTTATATCTCGGAGGAAGGGACATCTGTCACCGTGGTGATGGAGTAACCTGTCCACCGAGATCTAAATCAGGCCCCTAAGTGTATACGTCAACTTCAACCAGCTCTATAGATTTACACCGATGGTGGATATGTTTTGTGACTGTTTAACAGTCTTACACCCAGCTCGTGACTCACCTCAACCAGATCTCTTCTTTGACACCAGATCTAGACCAGGAAGCGACAGCTGGACTGATGCCCATGGTGAGGTCCCCTCTCTGGAAGTCTCCGCCACCGTTCAGCCTGATGAAGGCAGAACTTATATCGTGTTACCCTATCAACGCAGATCATTATAAATGGATAAGGAATACCATTCATTGGGAGGGCTACTCACCTCTGGAGCTCCCGAACCCCCTGTAGAGACAGACTGAGCTCCTCGCTGCGCCAAGTTCTTCGAAGGCAGACTGGCTGCACCACCAGTTATTATTATTATTATTAATTTAATTTATAAGGCACAACAGCTACCCAAAAAGGGTTTCCCGGTGCCAACCAGAACAAGGAACAGATATCAACTTAACGATTATTGGTTAAAAGCCAAGTTTTTAAGAGTTTGCGGAATTGGACATACACAGTTTCATTCCGAATTGATATAGGGAGGGAGTTCCATGAGGAGGGACCAAGACAGGCAAACGAACGGCCGCCCATCCGAGATAGTCTGGCTCTGGGCATGGAATATTTCCTTTGAGTAGATGAGCGAAGGTAACGGGAAGGCACATAGAGATAAACCAAGGACTGCAGATACTGGGGGGGCCACACCTGTTTTTATTTTGAACATATAGCTCAGGGCTTTGAACTTAATTCGGTTCTCCACCCTGAGCCAGTGAAGCTCACGCAGGTGGCCGGAAACAGAGATAGCTCTAGGAACCTGGCATAGCACTCTTGCGGCAGAGTTCTGAACTGTGAGACCGGCCTCACGGCGTTGCCCTCTCCATCATCCCGCCAACCTGCAACCACCCTCAAGACACGACATCCCCGACTCCGGCCGCCCCAGCCACCCCCGATCCACGGGCCGGCCAGAGACCTGACAGACTCAACACCCTACCACGCATGCCCAACCGAGGGAGCGGGAACCCTCGAGCCAGACCCAGAGGCGCCAGCCCAGTCACACCTCCGGTCGCCTTCCCCGGGAGGACTCAATCGGCCACCAGGCCCCTGGGGAGCAGGCGCCTCCCCTACCGAGCGTCTGGGGTCCCTCCCAGACCCACCTGAAAAGACCAAAGAAGTGAGCGGCAGGAAATCCCGCCGAACCCCCTCCGTCATCCCAGTCCCCCCTCTGCGAGCACTCCGGACTTCAAAGAACCAGCGGAGTATAACAAGGGGTGCCGGAGGAACAAGGACAGAGAAGACCTTGAACCATCTGAGCCCTGCGGACGAGGTCGCGGCTCCCGAACACTGAACCACCTAGGCCTGCTGAGCGACTCGCGGCCCCCAGCATTGAACCATCTGAGCCTGCTGACGGAATCGCGGCTCCTGAACTCCGACCACCTGTGCCTGCTGAGAGACTCGCGGCGCTCCCCTTGAGGACGACTCGATAAGAGATCGCCCAGAGACACGACACCCTCTAGCTCGAGGATTGTGAGCTTCCGCAGGGTATTTCGCAGAGACACTATCTTGAAAGACTGTCCCGCTACCCCCATTCCCCACGACTGATTTGTGGTACGTTGTGCCACTGCTGTACTATTTGCCTTTTGGGTCATAAAGATCCCTGAAATCATCGATAAAAGAACTTATCGTCCTACAAAGAATACGTGTGGTGTCCCTCTGTTCACAGTGCAGCTCAGGGTGTGCACGCCTGGTTCGGCTTACTTGGGAGAGGTGGGTCAAAGGGGTGGGCAAGACGTGTTCGAACCCCCTTCCGGCGGACGCCTTTCCAACATTTGGTGGCAGACGACGGGATCCGAGCCGACACCGAAGGAGAGCGTGCAGTAAACGACTGACGCACTACCAAACAGAAATGGAAGGAGAAACCTCCCTGGGTGCCACAGGTACCGAAATAAGCTCACCGTTCCGAGAAGATCAATTGGACTATTACACGCATAGAGAACTAAAACAGTTTTGCAAAGACCTTGGCATCGCTACCACCGGACTGAGCACAAAGGAAGACTACCAGAAAGTACTGAAAGCCTGGGTCGAGACGGGGGCGCCCCCGACCCAAACGGAAAGAGACTCTACCCATGAACAAACAAGCACCCCGGCGAGAAACAACGGGCCAGAGGGGAACCTGTCCTCCGAGGAACTAGCGGACCGAGAGCGAAGCCGCAACCACGAACTGGAACTGGCAAAACTAAAAATCGAGGGAGAGATAAAACTGGCAGAGAAGAAGTTAGCCGTCGAGCAGTTACGGCTACAAGGGGAACTCGAAGAGAAGAGACTCCAAAGGGAGCACGACGAAAAGAAACTCCAGCTAGAACATGAACGCGGCCTGAAGGAAATTGAGTGGCGGGCTAGACACGAAAAGTCACAGCCGCCCGGGAATCCCCAGCCCGCTCCCACCGGGGAAACCAAGGTTCACATCCCCAAGGATGTGGTCAAGGAGTATTATAAGAACGATGATATCCAGCAGTGGTTTAAAGCCTACGAAGTCGCCATGACCTCTCACCGAGTCCCGCAGAAAGATTGGGGGGCTGGCCTATGGGGCCGGTTCTTAAGCGAAGGAAGGGACACTCTGCTCGATCTGCCCTCCGCGGTCATGAACTCCTACAGCCACATGAAGGAAGCCCTCGTGGGCCGGTACGGACTCACCCCCGAAATGTACCGACAACGGTTCCAAGATTGCAAAAAGATACCGGGCACCACGTGGGTCGAATACGTGAACTTTTACAGCCGAGCTCTGGACGGGTGGATCAAGGGCAGCAAGGTCTCCACCTTCGAAGAACTGTTCGATCTGATCGCTTGGGAACATTTAGCGGCCAATTGCTTTATAGAACTGCGCCAGCATCTCCTAGACAGTAAACTCACCGACCCTCGGAAGCTGGCCGCTGAGGCTGATCGTTGGGTGAACACCCGGGCCACCCGGGGCCCCGTGGGGGACTACGGCCGCAACAGTCAGGGTCCCCCCCGCCAGAGGGGCGGAGGGAACCACGGCCGACCAAGAGACTTTGCCGGGGGGTCCTCCACCAGCCCCCCCAGCAGCCCACCAGCGGTGGGTTCGGCCCAGTCTCCAGCCAGCACCGGAGCCCCAGGACGACCAGGTCCACGAGCTAGGATCACCTGCTTCCGCTGCCAGCAGCCCGGACACTACGCCAATGACCCCCAGTGTCCCCAGTATCAGCGAACCACAACGACCAACCCCACGACCCGGCAGATGGCCTCCGTGGCTCTGGGGGAAGAAATGGAAGACTCCGAGGAATGGGAACCGGCGGCCATGGCCCTGGTCTCCCTTGGGGATCGAGAAATGGTCCCCGGGACACCCTTGCCCGCCAACACAGAGAAATACCGACAGCAGGTGACTATCAACGGCCACCGAGTCGAGGGCCTTCGCGACACCGGGGCGAGTGTCACCGCGGTCCACCGCAGCCTAATTTCCGAAGACCAGATCCTAGCCGGGGCCCTCTGTCCGGTCGTATCCTCCGACAATTCTGAGAGCCTCTGCCAGATGGCCCTGGTGCCCTTCGAGTGGGGAGGGGTCTCCGGAGAACTGAAGGTAGCGGTCCGGACCTCGCAGCCCGTAGACTGCCTCCTGGGCAACGACCTGGAAAATTCCCCGTGGGGGGAGGTAGAACGAAGAGCCCACCTAGAGATGATGGGCCTACCGGAATGGGTCTGCGCCACCACGCGCTCCATGACCGCACGAGTGGCCCCCTCCAAGGGCGGTGAAGCCCTCTTACCGAACACTTTCCCCGAGAACAGGGACCCCCTACCAGAAGCAGACAACCCTCCTTCCGAGGAAGTAGGAGACACTAACCCAGGGGAAGGACCGGAACCTTCCGCCCCAGAGGCCCTGATGGAACCCGAAGAACTGCCCGAGTTGGCCCAGTGGCACTGCGAAGGGGGGCCCTCCCGCGAAGAGTTCTGCCAGGAACAGACCACTTGCCCCTCCCTCGAGGGACTTAGACAACAAGCCGAAGCCCAGGTCGCCGGTGATCAAACCGGAACCCATTGGGTTTATTGGGACAATGGCCTCCTCTACAGCGAGCAAAAGTCCGCCGAGCTAGGCGCAGCACGAGTACTGGTGGTACCCCTGGGGTTCCGGAGCCTCCTCCTGGGCCTGGCCCACGATGTACCGTTGGCAGGACACTTAGGCCAAGACAAGACATACCAGCGATTGGTGACCCACTTCTATTGGCCCAAGATGCGAGCGAATGTAGAAACACACTGCAAGTCCTGCCTCACGTGCCAGGGCAGTGGGAAGAGTGGCGGAAAACGCAAAGCTCCCTTACAACCATTCCCCGTTGTAAGTACCCCGTTCGAGCGGGTCGGCATCGACATCGTGGGACCCCTGGATCCGAAGACCGCCCAGGGCCACAGATTCATCCTCGTCCTGGTGGACCATGCCACCCGCTACCCCGAGGCCATCCCCCTCCGCACCGTGACGGCTCCCGTGGTGGGCCGGGCTCTCATGGGGATCTTCTCCCGGGTCGGATTTCCCCGCGAGGTTGTGAGTGATCGCGGCACGAACTTTATATCCCGCTACATGAAGTCCCTGTGGCAGCAGTGCGGAGTCACGTATAAATTCACGACCCCCTACCACCCCCAGGGCAACGGCCTGGTGGAACGCTTCAACCGAACTCTGAAGGGAATGATCCTGGGCCTCGAAGAACCCCTGCGCCGGAAATGGGACGTCCTCCTCCCTTGCCTCCTGTTCGCGTACCGGGAGGTTCCCCAAAAGTCTCTGGGGTTCAGCCCCTTCGAACTGCTGTACGGACATCCCGTTCGAGGGCCCCTAAGCCTGGTCAAAGAGGGCTGGGAGACAAGCCCCCGGGGGACACCCCCAGATGTGTTCCGCTACATCCTGGCGCTCCGCAACCAGACGAGGAAGTTTAGGGAACTTGCAGAGGCTAACCTCGAGGCCAGCCAAGAAGAAATGAAGCGCTGGTATGACCAGAACGCAACCTTGGTCGAGTTCCAGCCGGGCCAGCAGGTTTGGGTCATGGCTCCGGTGAGACCCTGCGCCCTACAAGACAAATGGACTGGTCCATTCAAGGTGGTCGAACGGAAGAGCCAGGTCACGTATCTGGTCGACGTACAATCCCCACGGAACCCCCTCCGGGTCCTCCACGTAAACCGTCTCAAGCCCCACTTCGTAAGGACAGAACTGAGTTTGCTACTGGCCACCGATGAGGGGGCAGAAGAGGACACTGAACCCCTGCCCGATCTCCTGTGCACAAAAGAACTGGACGGTTCCGTGGAGGGTGTGAAACTGTCGGACACCCTCACTCCCCAGCAGGCCGACGACTGCCGCCAGCTGCTCGGACAATTCGCAGACCTTTTTTCCCTCATTCCAAGGGTGACCGACTGGTGTGTCCACGACGTAGACACCGGCGACTGCCCGCCTGTGAGACACCGAGCCTACCGGGTGCCTGACCGGGTCCGCACCTGCATCAAGACCGAGGTACAGAAAATGCTCAACCTAGGGGTCATCGAGCCCTCCGACAGCCCCTGGGCCAGCCCGGTGGTTCTGGTCCCGAAGGCTACCTCCCCAGGGGTCGCCCCCGAACTAAGATTCTGTGTAGACTATCGGGGGCTCAATGCGGTCACCCGCGCAGACGCTCACCCTATTCCCCGAGCCGACGAGCTCATCGACCGCCTGGGGGCCACCCAGTTCCTCAGCACTTTCGACCTGACCTGCGGGTACTGGCAGATCGCTCTCACGGAAGGGGCGAGAGAGCGCTCTGCCTTCTCCACGCCAGATGGCCACTACCGCTTCAGGGTCATGCCGTTCGGGATGAAAAACGCCCCAGCCACGTTCCAGCGGTTGGTGAACAAGGTCCTGGCCGGACTCGAGGAGTTCAGCGCAGCGTACCTTGACGACATCGCTGTATTCAGCTCTCAATGGCACGAGCATCTCCAGCACCTCCGACAAGTACTAATGGCCCTGCGCCAAGCGGGCCTGACAGTGAAAGCCAGCAAATGCCAGCTCGGACAAGGCTCCGTGGTCTACCTGGGGCATCAGGTGGGCAGCGGCCAGGTCGCCCCTCTCCAGCCGAAGATCGATGCCATCAAGTCCTGGGAGCCCCCCACCACGCAGACAGAGGTTCGGGCCTTCCTGGGCCTTACGGGGTACTACCGGAGGTTCATTAAAAATTATGGTAGTATCGCAGGGCCCCTCACAGAGCTGACCTCCAAAAAGCTTCCGCAGAAGGTGCAGTGGACCCCCCAGTGCCAGCAGGCGTTCGACGCCTTGAAAACCGCCATGTGCACCGCTCCCGTACTCAAGGCCCCCGACTACTCCCGAGAGTTCGTGGTCCAGACCGATGCATCCGAACATGGCATCGGGGCCGTGCTCTCGCAGTTCGACGACAAGGGCATTGATCAGCCCATAGCCTTCATCAGCCGAAGGCTGCTGCCGAGAGAGCAGCGTTGGAGCACTATAGAGCGAGAGGCCTTTGCCGTAGTCTGGGCCCTCAAGAAACTGCGGCCCTACTTGTTCGGAACCCATTTTCGAGTACAGACGGACCACCGGCCCTTGCAGTGGCTAATGTGGATGAGGGGGGAGAACCCCAAGCTACTACGATGGTCCATCTCTCTCCAAGGGATGGATTTCACTGTCGAACATCGCCCCGGGATGGATCATGCCAACGCCGACGGCCTGTCCCGGTTCTTCCGCTTCGGCGAGGAGAACCCCCCAGTGGATGGGTAGTTCTCCACGCCTTTCAGCTGGGGGGGACGCGTGTGAGACCGGCCTCACGGCGTTGCCCTCTTCATCATCCCGCCAACCTGCAACCACCCTCAAGACACGACATCCCCGACTCCGGCCGCCCCAGCCACCCCCGATCCACGGGCCGGCCAGAGACCTGACAGACTCAACACCCTACCACGCATGCCCAACCGAGGGAGCGGGAACCCTCGAGCCAGACCCAGAGGCGCCAGCCCAGTCACACCTCGGGTCGCCTTCCCCGGGAGGACTCAATCGGCCACCAGGCCCCTGGGGAGAAGGCGCCTCCCCTACCGAGCGTCTGGGGTCCCTCCCAGACCCACCTGAAAAGACCAAAGAAGTGAGCGGCAGGAAATCCCGCCGAACCCCCTCCGTCATCCCAGTCCCCCCTCTGCGAGCACTCCGGACTTCAAAGAACCAACGGAGTATAACAAGGGGTGCCGGAGGAACAAGGACAGAGAAGACCTTGAACCATCTGAGCCCTGCGGACGAGGTCGCGGCTCCCGAACACTGAACCACCTAGGCCTGCTGAGCGACTCGCGGCCCCCAGCATTGAACCATCTGAGCCTGCTGACGGAATCGCGGCTCCTGAACTCCGACCACCTGTGCCTGCTGAGAGACTCGTGGCGCTCCCCTTGAGGACGACTCGATAAGAGATCGCCCAGAGACACGACACCCTCCAGCTCGAGGATTGTGAGCTTCCGCAGGGTATTTCGCAGAGACACTATCTTGAAAGACTGTCCCGCTACCCCCATTCCCCACGACTGATTTGTGGTACGTTGTGCCACTGCTGTACTATTTGCCTTTTGGGTCATAAAGATCCCTGAAATCATCGATAAAAGAACTTATCGTCCTACAAAGAATACGTGTGGTGTCCCTCTGTTCACAGTGCAGCTCAGGGTGTGCGCGCCTGGTTCGGCTTACTTGGGAGAGGTGGGTCAAAGGGGTGGGCAAGACGTGTTCGAACCCCCTTCCGGCGGACGCCTTTCCAACATGAACCATCTGCAGCCTACGAGTCACCTCCTTATTGGTCCCCAGATAAAGAATGTTACGGTAGTCCAGTCTAGAGGTGACAAGCGCCTGGACTACGGTTCTCTGGGTATGCTCTGGCAGCATCCAAATAATCTTTTTTAGCCATTTCAATATGGTAAAACATGTAGCAACCACCTTAACAGCTTGATGTGGCATAGTTAATAAATCATCGATGACGAAGCCCAAGTTACAAACTTGACGGGAGGACTGAGGAAGAGCACCCATCTCACTAGGCCAGTGCTGGGGGTCCCAGAGATCCTTGTTCTTCCCCAAACCAAGACCTCGGTCTTCTCTCCGTTGAGCTTGAGGTAATTAGCCTGCATCCACGAGGCAATTTTTCCCAAACCCAACTGGAGGGGGGAAGTCTCAGCCGCCCTCTCCACAGAAAGAGAGAAGATAATCTTGGTGTCGTCTACATAAGAGAACAAGGACAGCCCGGCTTCTTCTGCAACATCAGCCAAAGGTCTGACATATAGATTAAATAATAGAGGGCTGAGAATGGAGCCCTGAGGTACCCCATTGGGTGAAGAATCGGTATCGGAATTGGCCGCTGGAGAAAAGACTTGGAAGGTCCGATTGGCAAGAAATGAAATGAGCCATTTGAGAGTTGAACCACAGATGCCCATGATCTTAAGGCTTTCACTAACACGGTGTGAGACAGTGTGTCGAAAGCTGCGCTTAAATCAAGCAATATACGAGCCACCGTATCTCCAGAATCTAGGTGGCGACGCAGTCTTTCCGTGACTCCAAGGAGAGTTGTTTCTGTTGAAAAGCCGACTATAAAGTCCAATTGAGATGGATGAAGACATTTTTGTGAATCTACAAATTGGGACAGCTGTAAGTTAATGTGCTTCTCCAAAATCTTTGAAAAACAGAGAAATAGGCCGGTAATTGAAGGGCAAATCAGGGTCCGCATTAGCCTTCTTCAGAAGGGGGAGCACCATAGCATGCTTCCACTCTGGTGGAACTATTGCTTCCTGTAGGGAGGCATTCAGGAGTTCCATAATTACCATCAATGATGGCGGTTCGAGCTGCTTGCTTGAGCACAGAGATAGGGAGAGGGTCCCTGGGAGAACCTGGCTTAAAAGAGTCCCTGTCAAATAGAGTCCATGTATCCAGTTTGTTAGTGGGTTCTTCAGAAGGCACTCTGTCTTGATCAAGTTAGGTATTGTCAGTTAAAAACAGTGTGGATGCTGGTTGGGGGGAGTTAGAAATTTGCAATTGAGCGGAACTGTTAAGCTGCAACCTTTCTATTTCAGAGTATATTTTCTCTACTTTCCGGAGAAAGAAATTAGCCAAATCTATACATTGCCGATTATTTAGCGAAGGGAGCCCAGATTGAGTTTCGTAGCCCGAAAGCTACTTGACCATATTAAATAGTGTTTTGGAGCAGTTCAGAGCACCGAAAATGTTTGCCGATACGTACTCGCACGAGCAGACTTGCAAAGATGATGGTATTTTTTTTTGGCCCTCTCATAAGCAATTTTGGAGTCAGATGCATAGTTCCTCCTCCAGCATCTTTCCAGCGCCTTACATTTGGTTTTCTCCATTTGTTATTGTTCAATGAACCAGGGCGCCGGAGGACGATGGTTGTTGACGTTTTTTAAGGAAGAAGGGAGACAGGTGTCAATTGCGTTTAGAAGCCACTTTTGTACGGTACCCGAGCGAGTACCCAAAATTTGTTTAGAGATGGGAGTATTTAAGGACAAGATCTTCTTTAAAGTTACCATATCTAATTTTTTCCAGTTTCTTGTTGGTTTCCTAAGAATAGGATTAACAGAAAAAGAACTTGCTAATGATTCCAAACGAAAGACCGTAGCAAAGTGATCTGACCAGCATAGCGGAAGAGCTGGAGAACAATGAATGTTGGATAAACTGGAAAAGATGAGATCTAATAAGCGGCCCGCCATGTGCGTGGGGCCAGAATTATGTAATTCAATGTTCATTGCTGCCAAATCAGAGATGAAAGTAGCACTGATATTACATGTGGGATCTTCCAAATGCAAGTTAAGATCACCCAGAATAGAGAAATGTGCAGTATTCATAAGAAATGGAGTTACCAAACCAGGGAGAGATGAGGCCCATGGACCAGATGTAGATGCTTCATCATCAATTTATCAATAAAGGTATTCGATACTAGATGCACAGGGCCCTCACTGTCAACACCCCTCCCCCTCCCTCATGGGACCCTGGCCCCTTAGTACTCACACCAGATGCCCCAACCATTGCATACGTTGATCTACACTGCATATGTAGCAGCACACACAGAACACAACTCAGACACACACACATACAACACACACACACACACAAAACTAAGGGTGGGCGTAGTGCTCCGCTCCGCCCACGGAGTGTGCGTAGTGCTGCCTACTACGTGGGCCACGAAGTAGGCATAGCAGGCAGCGCTACGCACACGCCACGGCGGAGCAGAGTTGCCCGCCACCCGCCTCCCACCCGCCCTCATTTTAAAATAACTTAAAGTATTTAAAAGTAAGAAAATGTCTTACCTGAGGTGCGGCGTCCCAGGGCTCCCTCTACCTCCTTCAGCGGCAACTTCTTCCTCACATTTCTCGCGCGTAGTGGGGCTACGCGGAGTGTGCGTAGATTTGGCCACACTACGCGATGCTCCACGTAGCCCCATTACGCCCACTACGCCCAAGGTTACACAAAACACTCTATCTCTGTCTCTCACACACACACTCACTCACTTTATTCCAGCCCTCTTCATCCATTGTCCTGTTGAAGTTGCTTCCACCCTCAACAGGGTAAGGAATGCGGCAATAGCCCGGTAGGGCATCAATGCATGGAGGTTGGCATCAGCAGGGCATCAGCGCACGGAGGTTGGCATCAGCAGGGTGTCAACGCATGGAGGTTGGTTCCAGCAGGGTGTCATTTTACATGGCTAGACCGGCCGTAGCGGGCACCGGGCGTTTCTTCCAGTGGACCAGAAGGGTGGGGGCCGGTTTTGGACCGGTAGGGGCCGTTTTTTTGTTACTGGGGGCCAGTTTTGTAGCAAAATCGACCCCTTGTAACAAAAGCACAGCAGCAGTGTTCCCGCCAGCCCCCAACCTCCAACCCTCCCCTTCGTCGGACCTAATTGCCAGGCTGAGGCTTCCATGAGAGGGGGTGCCCATGCAGGCTTCCAGGATGAGGGGGTGCCCATGCAGGCTTCCAGGATGAGGGGGTGACAAAAGGATGAGGGGGTGCCCATGCAGGCTTCCGGGATGAGGGGCTGCCCATGCAAACTTCCAGGATGAGGGGGTGCCCATGTAGGCAAGACTCTCAACCCAGCGTGCACCAAAGACTACTGGCGCAGTTCCTTCCTGTTTCCCTGAAGGGTTGGCGGATTACAGGACGGCCTTTGTGGCTTCACCTTGGTGGAAACCTATACCCCGGGAGCGTCGCCAGCATTCTTTGAAGACACCTGACACCCGGGATCTGGAAAGAGATGCACAAAACTCAGCACTAGGGGGGTGTTTATTAGAGTCACCTCACTTAGGCACAGACGGTTCTTAAAGCACCCAAAACAAATTTCCACGTTCGTGGTTGCTGACGCGTTGCAGCCTGGGACATCTGACGTCACACATGAGTAAACTACACCTAGATGTGCCTCAAAATGGAGGAGGGGTAGTTATTCCATCGGCTGACTACATCAAAGGTGGGGGGGTGTGTGTGGGGGGGGGGGGGGAGACCACTTGTGGCCCAGAGAGGAGCTGTGAAAGGATGTATTTCTGTACAAGGCAGAGGATGTTTAAATCAATGTGTTTAATGGGCGATCAATAGACCAGCTTTCAAGTTGGGCTTATAAATCCCCAGTCTGTAGATGCTCAGGATTTTGGCTGGGGGACTCCCTAGACTTCAGTGCCATGGTCAGTCAGAGAGAGTGATCAGTCTTTGGTGCGAAGCAGTGGGGGAACCCCAGGGAGGCTACAGAGGTGAATGAACACTCTTTCGGCCACAGAGTTAATCTGAGAAGAGAAAGAGCATTCAAGTGCCAAACTCTCTGAAAGATGTCCCTAATTGGAGAGAAGTGCACTGGTGCTGTCCCAACAGTCGAAAATCAGATTCTACTTTAACATGACTCCATGGGAATCCTCTGACCTGACTCGAATCCTCTGACCCAACTCAATGGGAATCCTCTGACCCATCTCGAATCCTCTGACCCGACTCAATGGGAATCCTCTGACCCGACTTGAATCCTCTGACCCGACGCCATGGGAATCCTCTAACCCGACTCCAGTCCTCCAACCCAACTCGATGGGAAGCCTCTGACCCGACTCGAATCCTCTGACCCGACTCAATGTGAATCCTCTGACCCAACTCGAATCCTCCAACACGACTCGATGGGAATCCTCTGACCTGACTCGAATCCTCTGACCCAACTCGAATCCTCTGACCCGACTCAATGGGAATCCTCTGACCCGACTCAATGGGAATCCTCTGACCCGACTCCATGGGAATCCTCTGACCCTGCTCCATGGGAATCCTCTGACCCGACTCCATGGGAATCCTCTGACCCGACTCCAGTCCTCCAACCTGACTCGATGGGAATCCTCTGACCTGATTCGAAATCCTCTGGCCCAACTCAACGGGAATCCTCTGACCCGACTCGAATCCTCTGACCCAACTCGAATCCTCCAACACGACTCGATGGGAATCCTCTGACCCAACCCGAATCCTCTGACCCGACTCAATGGGAATCCTCTGACCCGACTCGAATCCTCTGACCCGACTCGAATACTCTAACCCAACTCGAATCCTCCAACACGACTCGATGGGAATCCTCTGACCCGACTCGAATCCTCTGACCCGACTCGAAGGCAAACCTTCAAAAGCCATTGTGGAAAACACATAACTCTTCTTTCTTGATTTTGACTCGCAGTATAAAAACACATCATGAGAGTGAGGCCTCACCATCATTCCGTCTCTATGGATTTCATATGGTGCGGTTTTGAGTAATGGTTAGATTGAGTGTGATGGTTTGTGGTCTTGTAGAGTTAGCGTTGGGGTTTCCATTTTTGGTCACGCCATGGGAGAGTCATCTTGTGTTTTTATGTTATGGAATGCCAAAGTTTGTTTATTTTCATGTTAGAGGGAAATGAGGAGGGGGTGCTGTATCCTGATTCTGTGTGTCGCCTTGTGAACCTGCCCATGTCCCTTCAGCTGTGTTAAGAGAGGCTGGTGGTGGAGCTGTGAGACTCATAGCTGAACAGAGATGCCGCTCCTGCTCCTGGTGGGCCTTCACCTGGAGGTTTAACCATGAAGTCCCCTCCTGGTGGGACTTCAACTAGAGGTTTAATATTAAGGCTCCCACCTGGTGGGACCTCACCTAGAGGTTTAACCTTGAAGTCCCCTCCTAGTGAGACTTCACCTACAGGTTTTAACCTTGAAGTCCCCTCCTGGTGGACCTTCACCTAGAGGTTTAACCTTGAAGTCCCTTCCTGGTGGGACTCCACCTGGACGTTTAACCCTGCAGTCCCCTAATTGTGGTTGGTTTGACCTTGAATTTAACCCTGAAGTCCCCTAGAGGTTTTTGAAGTCCTCTCCTGGTGGGACTTCACCTAGAGGTTTAACATTAAGGTTCCCTCCTGGTGGAATTTTACCTAGAGGTTTAATATTAAGGTTCCTACCTGGAGGGACTTCACCTAGAGGTTTAACCTTGCAGTTTCCTCCTGGTGGTAGGGTTGACCTTGAATTTAACCTTGAAGTGCCCTTCTAGTGGGGCTTCACCTAGAGGTTTAACCCTGCAGTCCCCTCCTGGTGAGTCTTTGCCTAGAGGTTAACTTTGAAGTCCTCTCCTAGTGAGGCTTCACCCAGAGGTTAACTTTGAAGTCCTGTCCTGGCGAGGCTTCACCTAGAAGTTTAACCCTGCAGTCCTGTCCTTGCGAGGCTTTACCTAGAGGTTAACTTTGAAGTCCTCTCTTAGTGAGACTTCACCTAGAGGTTCAATGTTGAAGCTATGCGTGTGTCCTCTACATCCATCTGTATACATCAAACCTCCCCATGTGATGTGTCCTTAGTCTGTGGTAAAGATCTGTGTTCTGTCTTCTTCCTCTTCCTCAGTGGTTGTGGGTGAGGATTGTTAGAGCATGGGTGGCAAGGGTGGCGGCCGGAGTGCTCATTGTGAGAAGTGGTGCATCATGTGATCTCCAGTGCTTGTGGATTTCCAAGAATATCGACCACTTTGTATTATGGTTTTCTCACTATGGCAGATGCAGAAAGATTAAGAAAAAAACATAAGCCTGATCACAAAATCTAATGCCCTGCCCGGACCAGTTCCACTCTAATCTGGAAGAACATAATGACACACCTGAGATCAAATCATTACCTCTTCCAAAAATTGTTTCACTGTACACAGGTCTTCTCTTGAACACAGCTCTCTTGACCTTGGCAGCTAGATCACTGGTTTTCTTTTCCAATACCTATGGGAATTGGCAACTGGTATTTAGAGTCCGAGCCCTACAGTGACGCTCAAAGTTGGATAACACTGGTACCGTAAGGACACACACACACACTTTAATGAGTACTCAAATAACCATCAGGGTGATTGGCTGAGCCAATGAGACACTGATGGAGATGAGTACAAGTCGGGTCACGTGACCTGACCTACCCGCCTACCTTTCTGGCAGCTAGTCAGGAGACTGAAACTGATTTACACCCTTTGGGAATAGAAGCTCCACCAGCTCACCTACTTAAAGGGAAGAATGGCGCGTCTGCCCCGCGCCAATGGCAAGTCCGTCTGCGCCCGTCCAAGACCAGTCACTCTGCCTCTCACTTCATTTACTCTAGGGATGAATTGCTAGGTCTCGACCGTGGCAAAATATCTCTCTCCTTATTTCAACGGTTTTAGAGGACTCAGGCATACTGGTAGGCCCCCAAGCTGAGGCAAGCAAGTCCTATTTCTGATCTACCATCCAATCGACTGAGTCAAATCCAAGTCCCCCTGTAACATCCCTCAAGGCAAATTTATCTGACCTGGGGGTGATTTACCTTAATACTCGTTCCTTGGTAAGACACCAGGACGAGATCTTCGATTTCCTGAGGGCTCAATCTCCGGACATATTGCTACTTACAGAGACATGGATCACAGAGGAGTTCTCACTGGATAAACTCTTGGCTACTCCAGACCAGTATTATATTCTGTGCACTAACAGGACTTCTGGGAGGAGAGGGGGCGGTGTTGCAGCCATTATTAAGAACAATCTTTGATTTAGTAAAATGAACCCCATGGTTTTACCTTCGGCTGAGAATCTAGTCATCCACCTGGAGTCCTCGACTTTGTCACTCACTTTTGTACTATTATATAGACCTCCCATCTACACGCAGGAATTCCCACAAGCCCTGAAGCGATAGCTTCTCTTATTGTTGACAACGCCAACGTCATCCTTATAGGGGACTTTAACTACTGTCCCAATATCGAAGGAGGGGGACAGCAAGCTATAGATCTAACGGCAGCCCTCTGTGATCAAAATCTAGAACAACTGGTGAATGGTCCAAATCACATCAAAGGCCACACCCTGGATCATATGTGGACCACCAGTCTCCCGGTGATGGACCTGAGTATACTACCCTGTGGTTGGTCTGACCACCACCTGATCTATTTTTCAGTGCCCCTGTTTGAGCGGAATAGCCCCTCACTGGGTCCACCGATCATAGCCAGAAATTGGGCCAGGGTTATCCGCCTGGTCTTCTGTCAGGCGTTAAGAAAGGCGATGCCTGGATCCAAGAGGGATATTGAGGACTTTGAGCGGGATTTTACAAACTGGCTGGGGGAGGCTAGTAATGCTCATGCCCCACTCCATAGATCTAGACCAGCAAGAACACATGAGGCGAATAAATGGTTTTCAGAGGAATTGAAACTAGCAAAACTTCACCTTCGACAAGCTGAGAGGAAGTGGCGGTCTAAGTACGCACCAGACTCTAAAATCGAGTATATTAAACATTTGAAAAATTATAAATATCTCTTAAGGCAAACTAAAGTAAGTTTTTTCATGAGTAAAATCTTGAGAGCCCCTAAAAAAATCCAAGGAGATATTTAAGATTGTCTCAGACCTTTCAAACCCTAAGAGAGTCACTCTCTCAGTCACTCCAACACAAGATCTATGTGACTCGACTCACTCAAGACCTTATTTATTAACAAAATTGAGGCCATTAAAAAGAGTATTCCCTCCGGTTCCTAAGTCAGCAAACCACGATCAGGAGAGGGGAACAGTCACACAGTCTCTTGCTTAAAATTTCACAACAGGACCTGGTCAATTTACTGACAAAAGTCAAGTTAGGGTCTCTGTAGTACATGTTCTGGGTTTTCTCTTCATGTTGAGCATTCTCTGGGTTTGTAGAATGTTCCTTTCACTATGTTCTATGTTGCTTTATGGTTCTGCGTTCTCTCCTTTGGCAGTTGCGTTTGGCTTCTGCTGTGGAGAGTCCGCTCTTGTATCTCCTCTGTAACTTAATAAAGCAACTTGATGAAGAAAGCTCTTGTGGACCTCCTTCTATCTGCAACAATTTTGGCGACGATTTCTTCCTTCAACCCACGTTTGGCACTTCTTCTTTCAAGTCTTCACTACAAGAGCGGAACATCTCTACACCTCCACCCTCCAAATAACGGTCCTACAGTACTGTCTCAAGGCTGGGTGAATGCAAACGGATGAGTTTTCGTTTTCCTGCGCGATTAGCTCTCTGGTTTTGTTAGTCAACCCACGGATCGTTTTACGCGTCAAGCGCGAGGAAGAGCCAAACCTGTAGGAAACGTTTCGCACAAGGAGAAGGTATGGACTGAGTCTAAGTGGCGTGGAAACCCTCGCGACTCACCTTTGAGCCTGGTTCTGGTCACGGTGACGATCGGCGTGGGAGTGACAGTTGATGCTGCAGGAGCTCCGCTACTCGTGAAGTTTCCCCTCCTCTGATGACATCATGGAATCTTCAACGCAGAGTGGTTCACGGCAAGAATCCTGTGACTCGATGTCATTGTAGAAGTCTCCTGGTCTGCTGTCGTCAAGCGTCTAGTTACGCTTCCACGTCTCTGCGTCATCGACGTGGCGGCCATCTTTGTTTAGCATTGTTTCCATGACAACTCCTTCCCTGTCAGCCACCGAGCTACGGAACTCGGTTTTCTCGCGGATTTGGGCAGTGTTTCGTTCCCAGCAGCGACACACGTGTCGTGTGTCCCATCCTACTCTCCACTGACCTGGTTTGCGGTGGATTTACACTGAATCTTTCAGGTACTGTCGTGCTGTTTTGCATTGTTCTTTGTTTTCTCTCTCATTACAGACTTCAGTTCATTTAAGCCAAATTCCCTGTTTTCTGTAGAGGGCTTAGCGCGGACAGTCATGACAAACGAAAATCCCTCTATAGTTCTTCCCCCAAGTTTTTTGGCCCTTCCAGGACAACCTAGCATTTCTTGGAATGATTGGTTCCCGATGTTCGACAACTATCTGGATGATTTAGATGCACAAGAATATTCTGCAAAAAGGAAAAAAGCACTCTTACTAGGTTCGTTGGGCAAAGAGGGTCAACGCAATTTTCGCTATCTACCTCAAGCACTACAAGCAAATGGGCAACCTGTTCCTGACGAGTATAAAGAGGCCATTTGTAGGCTGGAGGTAAGATATGCGAAGGAAGAGAACTTAGTCATGAATAGATATAGGTTCTACACAAAGAGTCAGAGAACAGGAGAGTCAATTGATGACTTTGTTGCCAGGTTGAGAGAGATGTCAGTGAAATGCAAGTTCGGTGGAATGACGGATGAACTTATTAGGGATCAACTTATTGTACAGTGCAACAACAAGAAAATCCAAGAGCGTCTTTGGGCGGCGAAAAATCCTAACCTACAGACAGCAATAGAATTAGCTAAAATCGTAGAGGAGTCTCAGGGGTGTATGAAAGAACTAGAAAAGAAGAGTTCCGGTGACGTCAATGAAATTTCCTGTCAAGAATGCTCAGAACAAACTTACTCTTCTGGAGAACAAGTTGACATAGCTGCAGTGAAAAACAAGAAGCTTGTCAAAAAAGTTCCTTTCATCAAAAATCCCACTACACAGAAGTCGCCTGTAACTCGCATGTGCAATAGGTGTGGCAGCACCGTTCATCCTTCAGACTCCTAGTTTTGTTTTGCAGCCAAACAAGAATGTTTGAAGTGTGGTCGGGTGGGTCATTATGCGAGAGTTTGCCGTGGCAAACCTCGTTCTTCCGTGGCTTCTGTGGAGGATGGTGCATTATTTGATGAAGAAGGCCACAAAATTCTAGTTGTTGATGGTGACTCATCTATGGTGTTGAGTGAGAAACGCAAAGTCAGGCCTAAGGCGCTTTTCACCATAGATGGCAAAGAAATTCACTTAATGGTGGATACAGGTTCAAGGTACACTATTATCCCACATGAACTTTTCTTGCACAACTGGGGTACTAGAAATCTTTTACCTAAAGACATTTCCCCGGGGGGATATCAGGGCGAGACCATTGATATTTTGGGGTATTTTAATGCGTACATTGTTTTCTCTTACAGGAACATACAAGGAAAAGTTTATGTCTCTAAGTCAGGCCCAGCAATTCTGGGTTGGGTTCACCAGTATGACTTGGCAATTATTGTCAACCCCCGTGCTTCACCACAGGTGATGATAATTGAGGATAATGAGTTGGAGAAGATTTTGGGGGGTGCTAGCTCTGTATTTAGGGAAAGCTTAGGTCAAATCAGAGGGTATTCTCATCGAATTGTTCTGAGGGAGCATTCCATCCCAGTGCAACACAAGGTCAGGCGGGTCCCAATCGTTGTTAGACATGAGGTTAAGAACATGATTGATGAGATGCTGGCTTCTGGAGTAATTGAACCAGTTGAAGCCTCACCCTGGGTTTCTCCCATAGTCGTCACAAAAAAATCGGTCGGCAAGCTCCGTTTTTGTGTTGATTTGAGGTCTTTGAATGATTGTGTGGTTGCGGACACCTTTCCCCTTCCCAACATATCTGAGTTGGTCACTACTCTACATGGCGCTAAAGTATTTTCTAAGTTGGATCTCAGAAGTGCTTACCACCAGATTAACCTAAATAAGGACTCTAAGCATTTAACTGCCTTAATTACGCCTTTTGGCACGTTTCAATTTACTTGCTTGCCTTTTGGGCTCAATTCAGCTGCCAGTGTATTTCAAAGGATGGTCTCCGACCTCCTTGAGGGAGTAGGAAATACTGTCTACTTTCAAGACGACATTTTGATCTATGGGCAATCAGTGGAGCAACATAACGTCACTCTTAAGATAGTGCTAGACAGACTTTTGGTGGCTGGTTTGACATTGCGCAAAGATAAATGCAAATTCTTGTCAGAGCGTGTAGATTACTTAGGGTACACTATTAGTGCAAGTGGGGTGAGTCCGAAAGAGGATCTGTGTAGGGCAATTCGCTCTGCTCCCCAACCTCAGGACAAAGATCAGTTGCGGTCCTTTATGGGGCTTATCGAATATTATGCTAAGTCTGTCAAGAATTTTTCCGACAAGACTTCATGTTTGAGGTCACTGTTGAAGAGAGGTGTTGGCTTTGTGTGGTCTACTGAGGTACAAGAATCCTTTGAAGCTATTAAAAGAGAGATCTGTGAGGCAAAGGTTCTTACCCCGTTTGACATTAAGAAGAGTTCTGTGGTGACGGTGGATGCTAGTGCCACCGGTCTAGGGGCTATGCTTTCACAAATCTCTGGTCAGGCTGAGCGTACTGTTGCTTTTGCGTCACGAACTTTAACTGAAGCTGAGAAGAATTACTCAGTTATCGAAAGGGAGGCTCTGGCAGCTTCATGGGCAGTGGAAAATTTTCGAACCTACCTGTGGGGCATGAAATTCGTGCTCAAAACCGACCATAAGCCTCTCATTAAAATTATCTCCCCGGGGGGGACGGGTAAAGGCTCGGCTAGATTAGCTAGGCTTGCTTCCAAGCTTCAGGAATTCCAATACACTGTCCAATATATTCAGGGATGGAGGAACACACAGGCTGATTGCCTTTCAAGGTTGTCGCTAGATTGGAAGACTGTGGGAGCTCCGCCTTAATCTGAGGATGACATTGCGGTTGCTTCTATTGAAGATGCTGTATTTGTTGGTGAGGGGGTTTTTCAGGCTGCTGATTGGGAGCGCGAAATGTCCGCTGATGTCACGTTACAAGAAGTCATTAAGCTTATCAAGCTTGGCTCTAGGAGGGAGAGTACTGTTTCAGTTTCGGTACGTCCTTTCCTAAAAGTTTTGGAGGATCTTTCTCTTATCACGGATAATTTAATTGTCAAAGGAGAAAGGTTTGTACCTCCTGGTGGTTTGAGAAGGAAACTGTTGGCTCTTGCACATGAGGGCCATTTGGGTCAAACTCTCACACAACGTCGGTTGAGAGATAACTTCTGGTGGCCAGGTATGGACTCACAAGTGGTGGACTGGGTAGTGAATTGTTCTACTTGTAAGGAGGGTGAAAAGAGGCTTAAGGTTGGTCCCAGCACCTCACAAACTCACATACAAAACCCGGGTTCACCATGGCACAGTATTTGTTTGGACTTTATTGGTCCAATGGGTGAACTACATGAGAAAGATAGGTATGCTATTGTGGTTGTTGATGTGTACTCAAAGTGGTTGGTGGTGGAATTCACTAACAACATTACTACCGAAAGGGCCATTGGATTTTTGGGTGATTTGTTTAAAGATGAGGGTCTTCCGTCTGTGCTTCTCACGGACAATGGTACCCAACTCACCTCCTCGGAAATGCAGTCTTTCCTTAAGGGTTGTGGAGTTACTCATCATCGTACCTCCTTGTACAACCCTCAGGGTAATGGGATCTGTGAAAGAGCTAATAGAGTGGTGAAGGGCATTATTCAAATGGCTTTTTCTGAGGGTCTTATTGTAAGGAAAATGGTTAATGAGATGTTATGGGCCTATCGTACTACACCCTTGGTAGAGGGTCAACAGTCACCTTTCCAACTAATGAGAGGGCGCACGCCTGGTTCCAAACTAGTTCCTGCTTGGATGAAGCGGGTGGTGTCTTTGCAAAAGAATCCCTCTTCTGTTGCTTCTTCATTCACTCGGCGTCCTTTCCAGGTGGGTGATTTAGTTAAGGTCAAGAGTGGTAGAATTGCAAGAGGGTTGTCTAAGTTCAGGGGACCTTTTACTGTGAAGAAAGTTTTGGATCATTGTGTCATTCTAAACAATGGGGAGTGCTGGAACTTTAGACGAGTGGCTCTTTATGGAATGGGTGTGTCTCTGGCCAGCAGGTGTGAGTCTCCTTCAGGGGAAGATAACAGTGGTTATCTTTTGGCGCCCATGCCACACGAATCTAGCTCGGTGCCTCCTGCATCCCATGTGGTTGGTGGGTGGGGGGATTCAAGCTCTTCTGGTGTTCACTCTGCTCCTGATTCTATTCCACTTCCATTGCCTTTGCCCCAGAGTCGGGTTCAAAGGTTTAGAAGAGCCCCAGCATATTTGCAAGATTTTGTGTGTTGAGGTGTGTTTTTTTCTTCATTAGAAAGAAAGAAGATGTGTAGTACATGTTCTGGGTTTTCTCTTCATGTTGAGCATTCTCTGGGTTTGTAGAATGTTCCTTTCACTATGTTCTATGTTGCTTTATGGTTCTGTGTTCTCTCCTTTGGCAGTTGCGTTTGGCTTCCGCTGTGGAGAGTCCGCTCTTGTATCTCCTCTGTAACTTAATAAAGCAACTTGATGAAGAAAGCTCTTGTGGACCTCCTTCTATCTACAACAGTCTCCAAATGATATCTGCCCACCAAAGGTCAGTGGTATGTACTGACTTTGCTGATATGGTACTATCTCTCCTGAACCGATCCATCAAATCGGGGCTGGTCCCCAGGGCTTTTAAGAGAGCAATTATGGTCCCCATACTAAAAAACAGTGGGAGCAGATCCCTCGGATATGAAAAACTTTCGCCCGATATCTCTTTTACCGTCCTTGGCAAATGTTCTGGAGGCGCATGTAGCCCGCCATCTCTGTTCCTTAATTGAGGAATCAGGGTTCTTGGACTCTAGTCAGGCGGGATTTAGGCCGGTGCACTCTACAGAGGCTGTGGTCATGTCAGTTGTTGATGACATGCGGAAGGAAGTGGATAACGGCAGTATTCAGGCCCTGGTGCTAGTGGACCTGTCTGCGGCCTTTGATGGGATCAACCATGCTATTTTGGCTGATCGGATCAGGGCGACAGGATTTCGAGACCGAGCCTTGAGCTGGATTACCTCTTTCCTGAGCGAGAGATCCCAATCAGTCAGGTTAACCCCCTATGTGTCATCTGAAGTACAGCTGAATTGTGGAGTGTCTCAGGGATCCTACAACACAAAAATGGACAGTGGGCCACAGAGAACTGATGCAGCACCAGTTTAGACAATCTGACCAATATCTTACAAAAAACGTATAAACATAGTTTATGTGTGCAGATTCCAAAAGCACCCCCTGCCCAAAGGTGCTTCCTTAAACAGGAACAACAGAGAAAGCAATAGATTGGAACTGCACCACTTTTCTTAACATGCTGATGGCTTTCTATTAAAAATAAAGAAAATATAAGCAACTGATGGGATACTGAACTTTCTTCATACAAATCGGTTCTAGTGGATGTTGTGGACATTTAGGATTTCTTATTCAGATGTTGAGGAAAAGTGGTGCAGTTCCAATCAATTGCTCTCTCTGCCTCAGGGATATCTCCTCGCCTCTTCAACATTTACATCCGCCCTTTAGTTAGCTATATTAAAGAAGAAAGAAATTAACATCTTGAACTACGTGGATGATATCCAATTGCTGTTCACAATCAAGGACAGCCCCCCACCTCTAGACTACAATTCCAGGACACTATGCGGCTCATCCGGGATTGGATGTACTGTAACCAGCTTACATTGAGCTCCGACAAAACGGAGACAGTCATCACGAAGAGTAAGGTGGCCCGCTGGGTTCCATCACTCAGGCCCAGTGAGATGGGCTCTCCGCCTGACCCTAAACAGGCAGTAAAAAGTCTTGGGGTCATCATTGATGAGTGTAGGAAAGTGGGTTTCTGTTGCAGTAACCCCCCCACTTTTTGCCAGACTACTGATGCACTTTGATTTGATGTGCCCTGGGTCCCTGCCAATCAGATTCCCAGGGCCATCTCTGGCCACAGGGCAGCCTCTGGTAAATGGTACCACAGGTACCCAGGGCACTGTGACCAGGGAAGACCTCTAAGGGCTGCAGCACTCATTGTGTCACCCTTAGAGGTCCTGTACCTTTACACTCACTCACTGCCTTTGCAGGCTGCGTGTTTTGGTGCAGAACAAAGTGAAGAGTCGACATGGCACACATCCCTGTATGCCATGCCTACAACCCACTGCTCTGGCATAGATCAGTTACCCCTCTAGCTGGGTGTCCTATGCCAGCGGTGAGGGTACAGGTGCATGAGCCCTGTACCCCTACAGTGTCTAAGTCCATTCTTAGGCATTGTAAGTGCTGTGCTGCCATTAAGAGTACATGGTGCTGGGAGCTTGTCATTACGAACTCCACAGCACCATAATGGCTACACTGAAAACTGAGAAGTTTGGTATCAAACTTCTCAGCACATTAAACCCACACTGTGTGGGATTTATTGAAAAATACGCACAGAGGGCATCTTAGAGATGCCCCCTGAAAAATTACCAGCCTTTGGTGGGTTCCCTGACTGGTACACACCAGGCTGCCACCACGAGACATGTTTCTGGACCCCTAGGATGGGAGCCTACGCTCCCTGAGCCCAGTTACAAAGCCTTTCCTGTGTGGAGTTGTTCACACCTCCGCCAGGCCAGGAAGAGCCATCTGTGGCAGGGGAGCTTTAAATGTCTGGCAGCCTTTGTAATGCGACCCCAGCCTCTGCTGCTATCAGAAGCAGACCCCCTTCCTGTCTCCCCTCCCTTTCGGTGGGAAGACAGGCGAAAGGCAAAATCTAGCCAGCCCAGAAGGTGTGCCCACCTCTGCCAACTCCACCCCTCAGGTGCTGGAGGCGAGGTGAAGCCCTCTCTTCAGTGCTCGCCATCTTGCAGATGGCAGGCACTTCCCAATCAGGACTAGGGATTGTGCTCACTCCCCCACGTGGGGTGAGCACACCAAGAGTGTAGTCACCCTAAGGTCAGTAGCCCATTTGCTACTAACCTCAAGACCCCTAAAACGCCCCCTAAATACAGTATTTAGGTGGCAGCCCTGAACCAAGAAAGCAGATTAACGCAACCTAAGAAGAAATAGGACGAAAGAAGACGCCCAGCAGAGAAGACTGCAGAGAACAACTGATTTGGCCCCAGCTCTACCTGCCCGTCTGCGGTTTCCAGAGATCCTGTGCCAAAAATCGTCTTGTCCTGCAGCCAGCGACCTCCCGAACCCGTGGGAGGACTGACTGCCTTCCAAAAAGACTGGATATCCTGTGAACAGCAGTGCTGTTCAGAATAAACCACAAAGAAAGACTCCCAGACTGCTGAGGAAAAAGAAACCAGACTCCTGGAACCACCACTGCACCCGTCGCCTACGGCCCAAATGGCCCACCGGCCCCAGTGAAGTCTCCCAGTTCTCCAGAGTCTGAGTCCACCGTGGGTTGACCCCTCCAGGACTCTCCAACGTTGCCTGCAGCCTCTGCACGGAGACCCCCCAAACCGCGAGTGGCCTGGTAAGGTGAAATCCGACCTCAAAAGATACCCCTACATCCAGCCGCCATGTGCCCTGGTGAACAGAATCCGAGATGTACTTAGGTCCCGAGCCCTCCAACTTACCTGCCCAGCTGTTGGTTCCTCCTGGAAGTCTTCCTGGACCGAGCCTGCAGCTGAAAACCAAAACCGAAAATCCCCATTGAAAACAACAGGGCATCCAACGCCAAACCAGCACCCTGCACCCAGCCGTTCCTGCGCCGCTGCAGGTGTGCTTTTTTTTAGCTAAACAGGATCCCCTTTTGCCCTGAGCCTAACACCAGGAGCTTGGCTCCCACAACCTTGTGGCCTGCTCGCCAGCAGCCACCAACCTGAGGCCCCCTATCTCTCATTGGATAACATTGGCCCTCAGCACTCTGCACCCGGCCGCCCTAGTGCCGCTGAGGGTGTAACAAGAGTGCATCCTTGACCCTGGGGGACCCCTGAGTCTACCTCCAGAACCTCAACTACCACTTCCGAATACTTACCCGAAAACCAATAACACTATTTTCCTCCATAGGATAACATTGACTGTTTTTCTTGGAAAAGTTTCAAGAAGTGTGGAGTTTGAAAACCTAAAGAAATTCTTTAAAATTCTACTATTTAACCCAAACTATTCTACTTACCTGTTTACGGGAAATGTCCCAGAGTAGTATCCAGGTATACCACTCTGCGTAAGAAAAGTAATCTCAAAAGTAACTTACCTGTAATTTTACTGAAAGGCCCATTCAAGTCTATGTACTGTATTTACAAAGTATTGCATTTCTCTGAAAACATACTGTCAGTCAAAACATAGTGCATATACACAGGGGCGGCTGGTGACATTTGAAAGTGGTGAGTCGTAAAATGATTGACATACTGCACTGTTGCGAGCAAGCGAGCATGAACCACCATAAAGGGCGTTCTGGGGGGTTCTCCCCCAAGAAAATTTTGAAAAAAGAGAAGAAAAATTGTGCATTTTCAAGCAAATTTGAGAAAGCAGGAAGGTTTATAAAGCAATTGTGAAAGTGCAGTTATTCCATTAATAAAGAGATGTCATATAACATAGGTAACTGCTTATTCAGTATCACCACAAGAGCTTCATAACAGACTTCGAGATGCAATGCATTTCTGAATACCTCACATTCCCCCGTCATAGCAAATGACAAGTAGTTACGACAGAGCACATCTCAGACAAGAATCGGATGAACTATCTCTATAGCGCCTAATATGTACCGGTGATTGCAGGTGGTGGGCACTTAACGCTGCCACTCTTTTAAGGTCCGGAGTCGGGGCGTATTTCTCATCATCGGCCTTCACCCCCAGAGCAAGAGAGAAAAGTCAGTTAACCGGGGAATAGAAAGAGAAGGAAAAGAGGGTGCGGAAAGGAACATGTGAGAGTAATGGGGGAGCGGAGGACGTAGATTGGAGGAAAACAAAGGGAGGCAGTCAGGCAGAGACGGCCGGGCGTGGACTGACACACAGGGAGATTTGTGCTCAGGTAGCTGACCTAATGCCCATTGCTTATATCATTACAAAACGAAAGCAGAATGGTTTCAAAAGACCACGTTTGTCAATACAGAGCCGCAGTATGCATTTTGCTTTCCAATGGACCCAACAAGCAGGCATTTCAGTACCTCCAGGAATAATGTGCTTTCCCACCCAGGGAAAACATGGTTGTTCAAGGAGCGAGGAGGCAACAAAAGTAGGGCTTCACTGGCAAACACTGTAATGTGGCGCTAATGTGTTTAGGTGTGAATAAATCAATCTGGCCACCTTGCTTTAGTTAGTTAGTTATTTTTCATATTTTGAATGTTTTATTTCTCTCTACCCTGAGGCTGCACTCAGAAATTAAAAAATGTCAGAGAAAGACTACGTTTCCAGCAAGTGTTTTTCTTTTTTGGATCCATTTCACAAGGGAGCAAATAAACGAAAGGAGGAAAGAGAAGGTGATACCTGTTTCTTGAAGTCTCGGTTTTTACTACATGAGGAGGAGCGAGACAGAGAGGGAAGAGGGGCAACATATCATTACAAAACGAAAGCAGAATGGTTTAAAAAGACCATGTTTGTGAATACAGAGCCGCTCAGCCGCAGTATGCATTTTGTTTTCCAATGCACCCAACAAGCAGGTTTTTGTGGGGGTCATAAGAGGGGGCGTCGGTGCCGTTGAGTGATCGGCCCGGCTGGACTGTAGCACCCCCTGACGCCATCTCTTCGGCTCAGCAGTCCCTGGGAGCAGAGGAGGTCTCTCAGTCTAAGCCCATGCAGCACGGAATGTGCTTGCAAATATATCTGCCATTGTAGTGTTCCTCTGTGTGAGCCGCATCCCTGCGTAGAACACCCCGCCCCCAGCCCCCGAGAGAGAGCAGCGTTGTTATCACACACATCACACCGCCTGCGTGCATTATTACGTGGGAGCAATCTATTCACAAGTGTAAATTCACGTTTTGTGATTATCAGCTGTCTATTTACCCTGGAAAATGAATCGTAAACCTTTCAGTACCTCCAGGAATAGTGGGCTTATTCCTACGACCTACCCAGGGAAAACATCATTGTTCAAAGAGCGAGGAGGCAACAAAAGTAGGGCTTCACTGGCAAACACTGTAATGTGGCGCTAGTGCGGTGACGTGAGGGAGTCGAGTCGGCCTTCTGCGCTGCGAGCTTCAGCCAGGATGTCACCACGACAGCCAGCGGCAGCGGCCCGAAATGGCCAATCACTGCATGGCTTCACATGAAGTCACACAGTGATTGGCCATACATAAGTGCGGCTGCGGCAGTGCCACCACCCCGCGGCACGGCACCCAATAATGGATTGCCTGCCCTTCTGCGCAGTGAACCAGCCAATCCTGGCACTGCATGCAGTGCCAGGATTAGCTAGGGGGGCACTGTTACTCTTTGCCCATATCAGACCCGGGGGCTGTGGCCCTGGCTGTTGTATGAAGCAGCACCCTTGGGTCCCTCATAATGGGAAGATAGTGTGCGTGCATGTATGGGCTGGTCATAGCCCAAAAATGCATATGCGCACTACTAGAGCTGCTGCAGCTGAGTCTGGACTGTATGTATGTATGTAAAAATATTTATAGAGCGCACTGCAACCCCACGGGCATCCTGGCGCTATAGACATAATGAAGGGAGGGAAGAAGATGGGGAAAGGCAAGGAAAAAAATTAGGCTCTAGGGAACAGCCAGGTCTTAAGCAGTCCACGGAAACACGTCAGATCATGAACCTGTCGTAGTTCCGGGGGGAGACCATTCCATAGTCGAGCAGCCGCATAGCTAAAAGCTCTGCCTCCCAAAGTAGCTCTCTTTATCTTGGGAATCAGGGCCAGCCTAGCTGAGGAAGAGCGCAGAATGCGCGAGGGGGCATACCATCTAAAGCGACTTTGCAATGGTATAGGGCCAAGGCCATGAAGAGCTTTAAAGGCTATACACAGGGATTTAAACATAATCCTCTGTTGCACAGGCAGCCAGTGGAGCCCAGCCAGAGCCTCGGTGCTGGATGAGTAGCGTGGTCTTTGAAGGGCTAGTTTTGCGGCAGCTGCTTGGATACGTTGAAGCCTCCGGATCAGATAAACTGGGGAAGCAAGCAACAAGGCGTTACAATAATCCAGACGACTAAGAATGGTGCATCGGATTACTGTACCTCGCACATGGGGAGGAAGAAGAGGTAGGATCCTGCGTAGGCCTCTCATAATCAAATAACAATTCGAGACAACCTTGTTGACATGCGACTCCAGACTTAGCTTCTCATTGAAACAGACCCCCAGATTACGTACAGTCTTTACAGGGACCAGGGGGGTGTCCAAAGGAAGAGGCCAGAAATTAAGAGGCAGGGCTGGCGATACCCTGCCCACTGAACAGTGTAAAATCTCGGTTTTGGCACCATTAAATTGCAGAGCATTATTTCTCAGCCAAGTCGTCATTTCCAGCATACAATTATGGAAGGTGGGCAGGGAGTCTGCCTGATCACCTTCCAGGGAAATGATTAGTTGCGTATCGTCGGCATAGTTGACGGTGCAAGATTTAATGATTTGTAACAACGGTCGCATGTAAACATTAAACAGTATCGGGCTGATAGAGGAGCCCTGTGGGACACCCTGTTTGTTAGGCGAAAAATCTGACTGATAAGGAGGCAGAAAAACCGCCTGCCGTCTATCCGACAGATAGGAACATAGCCATTTTAGGGCCGAGCCAGTGATCCCCACCTCTTCGAGCCGATGTAAAAGAATATTATGGCTGACTGTATCGAATGCGGCGGATAAGTCAAGTAATATCAACGTTGCAGACTGCCCCTTATCCGCTCGCATTCGCAGATCATCCAAGGCAGTGATCAGAGCAGCCTCGGTACCATGCCCCGGACGGAAACCAAATTGATTATCCTCCAATATACCTTTGCTCTCTAAGAACCCAGATAGCTCCTGGCTAACGAGGCATTCAGCTATCTTAGCTGGATAAGGCAGCAGAGAAATAGGGCGATAGTTTCCATAACAGGTTGGATCCAGCGAAGGTTTTTTCAGAAGGGGAGATACCAACGCATCCTTCCAGTTGGCCGGGACCTCACCACTAGTCAATGACTGATTGGTAATCAGGTGGAGGTGCGGAAAAATTTCTGACCCCAATTCCTTCCAGAGTTTATGCGGAATAGGGTCAAGAGGAGACCCCGAGCAGACTTCCCTGGCCACATTGGAAAAGTCCTCCCAAGAAGGGCACGTCCAATGATCCAAACGAGGTCCTGCTGTTACCTCCTCGTTTAGTCTGAGAGTTGAATGATTTGGTGGCTCCACTGTTGGTAGGCCTACATCAGTTTTGCAGCCAGTAATAGGATCATACTGCAGGCCCTCAAGGATCCCCTTGATTTTATTGTGAAAAAAGGCTGCCAGCCCATCACACAAATCCTGCGAGGGAGAAATCTTATTGGCCAAACATTCTGGATTAGCAAGACCTCTCAGAATGTTGAAGACACACTTAGCACTATTCGGGGAGTTTTGAATGAGGTCCGCAAAGTAGAGCGCCTTAGCAGATACAATAGCGCACTTATATCTGCCCAGCAGGTTCCGCCAAGTAATCCTATCACTGGCTAGATAGTGACGTCGCCATTGCCTCTCTGCATGTTTGCACTGAATTTTAAAAGCCCTTAGTTCCTCTGAGAACCAGGGGGCCGAAGGGGTAACTCTTTTCCTGAGCTGCTGCAGCCCAGCCCCACCCCTTGGCTTCAGCGCACTCTGTCCAGATTCAGTCGGGCGTGTCCCGGTACTACTAGTACCGGGACACGCGTATAATATATTTATTCAGCGACAGCGAGACGTGAGCATTGCGCTTGACGGTGGGTCCGTGTGGCTTAGTGGGGCTACGCCCCAATGAACGCACCACGCCTGCATATACAATTGCAATTCAAACTGTTTTACAAGCTGCATTACTACTGTAAAGTATTTATTGCTTACCTGTGCCAGGCTTGTTTGGTTCTAGAAAATAAAATAACTAGAAGAATATTTTCATGCAAAAACAATTGGTCTGAAGTTCAGTCTTTGAGTGTGTGACTTCATTTGCTGATTGAGTGGGTTCAACAAATGCTTAACACTGTCCTCTGATACTGCCTTACTGCTCGACCACACTACCACAAATAGAGAGTTAGGTTCTATCTAACTTTGCCGCTGCCTACCTTTGGGGTTCCACTGGACTCTGTGCACACTATACCGTACTTTGGTATAGTATACACAGAGCCAGCTTCCTACATTGAGGAGCTTTCGTTTAAGCGGCAAGTAGGCGCCGTCACATTGGCAAGCTTTTACCGACTGCGGCGCAAGATAAGGAAATTTCTTACCAGGGAGGCTCTGATCCAGGTAATAATAGCCCTGGTCACGTCCAGAATTCACTATGCCAACTCTCTCTACTTGGGCCCCCCCTAAAATCCTTCGGTGCAGACTCCAGATAATTCAAAATCAGGCTGCCCGACTGATATGCTTTCTGCCCAAATACGGCCAGATCTCCCACGTGATGAAGGACCTTCACTGGCTGCCAGCGGAGCAGAGAGCCAGGTTCAAGGTGTGCTGCACGGTCTTTAAGGCCCGGTATCTGAACTGTCCTGCCTTCGTGAAGTGACGATCAACAATTATTGTCCTACCTGACGACTGAGATCTTGCCATCTACATTACTTGGTGGTCCCACCGTGTAAAAAACAACGAACGGGAGGTCGTAGGTTCTCTGTTATTGCTCCGCGTGTCCCGAACACTCTGCCAGTGGGCCCTAGGTCCACTGTAAATGAGACCAGATTCAGACAACATCTGAAAGCGTGGCTGTTCAAACAGGCTTATCAATAACCAGGGACTTGGGCTGCATAAGCATTCCAGCGCCAAGAGACCGGTTGGTGAATGTGTGCTTTAGAAATACTCAGTAACCTAACAGCTATGGACACCAGCAAAGAGGAGAGCGAGTTGGCTTTATTGTATGTGTATCCTGCCCCAAATTGCCTCTGCTTCAATATAAACCAATGAGGAAAATACATTCCTCCTGTTGTTTTTCAAACATCTCCAACTTACCAGTTTGAAAATGCTGGCATGTGTGGTCGCATGACTTGCCTTGCCGACTGAGCCTAGCAGCAGCCAATCAGGAGTCGGCAACTGTTGTTAGGTGATGAAGGTGGGTGAGTAGGAAGACGGGAAGGATTGACAATAGTATCACGGTGAGGGAGCAGAGAGAAAAGAAGGCTGAGGGAAGTGCACAGGAGAAAAGTGAGTGGAAAGAAAAGAAGTTACTGTTTCAAATTTGGTACAGCAGCAAGTCAGAGCAGGCAGTGTCCCCAGGGCATCTCAGTTCCTCTGATAAACAGGCGCACAGGGTGGGGCCGCTCCAGAGGAAGTCTGCAGTGCAGCAGCATGGCACTCACAGTGTTTAGTTTCCATTCTAAGAAGGCTGGTGCCCATGGACTCTTTTATGCCTCTGGTAATGTCCATGAAGAATGTCTGACAGAATATCGACGGACAGAAAATCGACCTACAAAAATATCGACACAAAAATATCGATGACAAGAATATTGAGATCCTATCTACAACATGGTAAGTACAAAAATATCGAAAATAAAATATAGAATGTCAAAAATATCGTTATTTAAAATATAAAGTATTTTTTTGTTAAAAAAAATATGTAAAATAAACCAAATAATACTTATAAATAAAATAAACATAATTAAATATATGTTATAATGTTTAAAATTAATAATTAATATATATAATGTAATAAAACATTGATTAAACATATACATATAATATATAATATATATACTTACTTAATAATACATTTTAATAATTGTTTTAATAACTTATAACTTGTTAAAAATTATTATAAATTACAAATACATCATACACATAAAACAATAACATGAATAAAAAACAAATAATTATATATAACACATTTAAAAAATTACATTTAATTTGAATATTGTTAAAATTAATTATATATTGCATTAGCTAAAATAATACAAAAATATTAAATAGCATCGACAATAAAACTACTACTCCAGCTCCAAAAAAAAACAGTAAAGAAAATGTTGGATAGCGTAGAGCTAAAAATTACTATTTCCACTCCAGGGAGTGTAACAATAGGGAAAATGTTGGATAGCGTATGGGTAAAAATTACTATTCCCACTCCAGAGAGTGCAACAGTAGGGAAAGTGTTGAATAGCGGAGGGGTAAAAATTACTATTCCCACTCCAGAGAGTGCAACAGTAGGGAAAGTGTTGGATAGCGTAGGGGTAAAAATTACTATTCCAACTCCACAGAGTGCAACAGTAGGGAAAGTGTTGGATAGCGTAGGGGTAAAAATTACTATTCCCACTCCAGAGAGTGCAACAGTAGGGAAAGTGTTGGATAGCGTAGGGGTAAAAATTACTATTCCAACTCCACAGAGTGCAACAGTAGGGAAAGTGTTGAATAGCGTAGGGGTAAAAATTACTATTCCCACTCCAGAGAGTGCAACAATAGGGAAAGTGTTGAATAGCGGAGGGGTAAAAATTACTATTCCAACTCCAGAGAGTGCAACAGTAGGGAAAATGTTGGATAGCGAAGGGGAAAAAATTACTATTCCCACTCCAGAGAGTGCAACAGTAGGGAAAGTGTTGGATAGCGTAGGGGTACAAATTACTATTCCAACTCCAGAGAGTGCAACAGTAGGGAAAGTGTTGGATAGCGTAGGGGTACAAATTACTATTCCAACTCCAGAGAGTGCAACAGTAGGGAAAATGTTGGATAGCGTAAGGGTAAAAATTACTATTCCAACTCCAGAGAGTGCAACAGTAGGGAAAGTGTTGGATAGCGTAGGGGTAAAAATTAATATTCCCACTCCAGAGAGTGCAACAGTAGGGAAAGTGTTGGATAGTGTAGGTGTAAAAATTACTATTCCAACTCCACAGAGTGCAACAGTAGGGAAAGTGTTGGATAGCGAAGGGGTAAAAATTACTATTCCAACTCCAGATAGTGCAACAGTAGGGAAAGTGTTGGATAGCGTAGGGGTACAAATTACTATTCCAACTCCAGAGAATGCAACAGTACGGAAAGTGTTGGATAGCGTAGGGATAACATTTACTATTTTAACTACAGAGGGTGCAACAGTAGGGAAAGTGTTGGATAGCGTAGAAGTTAAAAATAACATAGTTATAAATAAAATAATTTTTTAAAATAATTAGTGATTTAATTATTAAACAACTCAAAATATTTACAAATACCAATAAATAATTATTACAAACATAACTACCAAAGAATAATTAATTAACAATACATTATTAATAAATACCAATAAATAATAATTAATAAATATTAATTACCAAATAATAAATATTAAGCGATAAAATATTTTTCATAACCAAAAACATATGAATTATTAAAAAGTAAATACCAATTTAAATATATTTAACCATTTAAAAAAATATATACCGCAAAATAATAATTATGAAACATTAATTACCAATTAAAAAATATTAAATATTTTTCATACGCCAAAATAATAAATATTACACATTAATTACCAATTAATAATTACTTATTAATATATTAATTAGAAACATCAATGCATAATATTTAATTATATTTAATTCACAATTAATGATTAATCAACAATTAATTATTGTTCATAACCAAAATATTATAATTTAAAATATTTACCAATTAATAATTATTGTCCAATTAATTAATTATCAATACCCAACAACTAATTTAATAATTACTTAATTAGATTTCAATTACTTCTAACACTATTCCCCTATAAACGCACGACACACTCCACTAATAAAATAATACACTTAACATAATTATCAATTAATCAACTAATTAAAACTAATTGCCAATTAATAAAAATTAATTACCAATTAATACTTAATTAACAATAATATAATTATCAATACCAATAAATGAAAATAAATTATTAATTAATTACAATTAAATTACTTCCCACCCTATTCCCCTATAAACCCACAACCCGCTACGGAACTTAAACGCAAAAATGTATTAAAATCAATTTATAATTCCTAAAATGTATAATTAATTCCATATAATTAAATTACTTCCCACCCTATTCCCCTATAAACCCACAACCCGCTACAGAACTTAAACGCAAAAAATATTTAAAATTAATTTATAATTCCTAAAAATGTATAATTAATTCCATATAATTAAATTACTTCCCACCCTATTCCCCTATAAACCCACAACCCGCTACGGTACTAAAACACAAAATTGACTTAAAAAACCATTATTAACATATAAAAATTGTATACATATATGTTAAAACCAGTAGAACACTTAACTAAACACATATAACACATACATATTAAATACATAATAAAATACATAACAATAATATAAATATCGATATTAGTAACATCAATATTAGTAAAATCGATATATTTGATGTTGATATTACTAACTTCGATATTACTAACATCGATATTAAAATACTTACCTTAGGATCGATATTCTGTCCATAGATATTATTGACATCGATATTCTGTCCCTTCGATATTTAAAACTCGATATTTGTGTAGGTAGATATTTTAGTTTCGATATTTTGGCTGCTCACCGTCCATGAAGGAGCAGAGGCATTTTTGTTATTAAAGTCTAAGAGCTTTAAATATGATGTATGCCAACTTCATTTTTCTATAGACTTTATTAGTTCTTTTCTTTTGTAAAACATTACAAATGTAGGAGAGAAAACAAGCATATGCAATGCAATCGGTCTCGTATTTGTGAAAGTTAGAGTTCTTGGCGTTTTAAATTACATCATTTTTTACTTATTGTATTTGCTTGTGGATGTATGTTGCTTGTAGTGGAATTATGTGGTTTAAATTGGAATTCTTAGTTGTGGACATGTGTGGTGTGGAATTGTGTAGTGTGCAATGTATTTGTGTATTGGAAATATGTGGTATTGTGAATATCCAGAGATGAGAGCTGTATAAAATAGATAGAAAGTACGATTGAGAGTGATAGGTAGTATGTGTATGGAGTGGTGTATGAACTCTAGATAGAGTAGTAGAAAGAAGTGTGTGAGAAAAAATAATAAAGGGGAGAGAAGGATATATATTATAAAGAGGCTGCATATGTGTAGATAGAAGAGAACAAAAGAAAAGGAGGAGAGTGTGTGTTTGATGTTTGAATTTTTTTGAAAAGTTATGGTAAATAAACTTTGCTGAAAGACTTGAAGTGAACCAATATGGGAAACGCCGGATCAGTGTGTTTGTGTGCAATGGAATTTTGTGGATAGTAAGTATGTGGTATTAAGTGTAGTGGACTTCTGTGTCGTGGTATTGTGTGTCGTGGAGTGGTATGTATTGAGTGAAATTATGTGGTGTTAAAATATGTTCCATTATGTGGAATTTTTTAGTGTGTAGTGGGATTATGTGTTGTGGAGTGGAATTTTGTGCCGTGGAATAGAATTGTGTAGATTTGAATTATGTTGCATGGTGTGGATTGTATTTATGCGGAGTGTTGCTATGGGGCATGGTGTAGATTTATGTGGAGTGTAATTATGTGGTATGTAGTGGAGTGTATTTATGTTGTGCATTATTATACTGTGTGGCGTTGAATTGTGTGGTGTGGCATTGTGTGGCATGGTGTGGATATATGTGGAGTGATAATATGGGGCACGTTGCAGAGTTTAATTGTGTTAACTGTAATTATGTGTTTTGGAGCTTTGTGGTATTTTGTGTTGTGTTCTCATGTGGCGTGAATTGTAGTTACGTAGGTTGGAGTGTACTTATGTGTAGAGGAATTATCCAGATAATGTGTTGCGTGGAGTGTAATGGAATTATGTTGCATGCAGTGGTATTATGTGAAGTTAAATTATGCGGCATGGAGCGAAGTGGAAATTTGTGTAGTTGAATTTGATGTATTGTCATTATGTGGCATGTAGTGAAAGGATGTGGAGTTGAACTGTGTGGTGTGGAATTATGGGATGTTGAAATGTGTTGTGCAGTGGAAATATGCTGTGTGCATTTGTGTATTGCAGCATTGCCTGGCACTTAATTGGGTGATGGTGTTTTGAATTATATTGAGTTGTGCTTGTTGTCTTCATAAGCCAGCTGAGTGTGGGGAGCAGTTTGCATCAGTTGGCTATGTTGTCCAGTGATCTCAGTGGGCCGTAGATTGCTGTTGACTTGTAATGGGCTTGTGTTATTTAAAGTATTTAAAGCAATGGGTCGGACTAGGTTAAAATAAACAACATTTGTCATGAGAGGGCTTGGCCAAAAGTGCCTGTGTCCACCCCTCCAACTGCCTTTATCTTCCGATGATGAATGAGTGCCGGGAACGGAGCCCGCCTGCACAACGCTGGAATCCCAGGAAATGGCAAGGAATGGCAGTCACGAGTGGGCAGGAAAACTGAGAAGTGAGGGGTGGGTGTGACAAGAAGCAACAGAGCCTAAAGGGTAATAAAAATACGTTCAAACCTCAGTCACAGCGCACGAAGTAAAACAAGCATTTGCAATGCAATAGGTCTCGCATTTACGCGAGTTTGAGCTATTGACATTGCAAATAACAATGCCTTTTATTTTTGTTTTCGTTTTTGAAACATAAATAAAAGGCATTGTCATTTACAATGCCAATAGCTTAAACTCGCGTAAATGCGAGACCTATTGCATTGCAAATGCTTGTTTAATACGTCTTCCCAATTGTACCTCACTGGAGGCCGGTACCTATTGCTGAACATTAGATCATCTATCAAAAACGCTTAGAAACTAGTATTAGTTTCGTCAGATTAGTTCTCGACCTAGAGACACTCTGCAGCTTCTACATAAGATGCATAAAAAAAAAATAAACAAGCATTGGCAAAGCAAATTGGTCTTGTCTTTTTGATTTTTTGGCTTTGTCAATGCCTTTGCCAATGTAGTAGCATCTGTATAAAAGCAAATGCTTATTGCCTAAATTAATCAGAATAAGCACACAAAATACTGGAAAATATAAACCGTGCGACAATTAGCATACATCACGGCACATTTGCACTTATGTGTCATGAAGCTACGTTAGACCGCTATATTGATAAATGTACGCTCATACAATATAACGGACGGCCGTCATTTTATTCATTTTGTTTGCTGTTCTAATCATGGAGCAGTAAATTAGAATTTAAAAAATCAAATTAAAAGTGCATCTGAAAAAAGAATAAGTGGCCGAGCAACTATCAGGTCCCTCCGTAAAATGTAAAAATGTTTTTTGTTTTTTTTACATTGGTTTAAAATAACAATACAGGAGGACAGGAAAGCCAAGGAGTGGGCTGGGAATGGGTGACATTCTTTGTCAGTCGAGCTGCAGGCCACCAGACTAGAAAGGCAACCATTACTCAGACGTTTCTCTGAGTCATCTCTGGACACACCTTTTTTTTTTTTTTAGGAAGGCTTAGCAAGAAGAATAGCCTCCTAAAAACAGGAAATAATTATTTGGTGAACCCTGAAAGAATATAATTCTTTCCTGTTTTCTTACTAAACGAAGATCATTATATCAATCTACCCTTAAAATATAGACGGTGAAGACCCTCCAGACCAAGTGGTGAATTGTACTTTAATGGTTTAACCGGCCTATAAATAGCTCTATGTACATGTAGACATAAGTGAATAATCAGCAGCGGCAGAGAGCCATCAAGCCCACAAAGGCGGCCTACTTTCGGACATACCGTTCTACTCAGAGACCCAAATTAACATATGCATAAATACTTTTATTTTGATTTGTTAAAATCATAAAAGGGTGGGACTTACCACCATGTGATAAACATCAACGTATTGAATCAGCGTAAAACAGCATAAAACAAATTAACATATGCAATTTGCATGGGGTAAATCTAAATACAAATCAGATTTCTGCAGTCCGTGGCGTGTTTTTTTATTTCATTGCTTTTCTGAAGACCACCCGCTTGGAAGGCATATTTGTACATCCCAATAACAAAGAGGATTTTTTTTTGTACATCACCAACAACACTGGACTTGCTAATATACAGATGATGAAGGGAGACAGGGACTGGACTGTAAATCCCATGTAATGTTCCCATTCGACTGCTCTTGGTAATGCCACACATACCAGAAAACATGTGATAAGGGTGCAACAGCTTGCTCCCAACCATTGACGCTAAGAGGGGGGTCCATTTGAGAGTTCTGGCATCGACAGAGATTGTCTCTGAAATTCTCTCCATCAGTCAGCATCACTTAATTTTATCTACAGCGGATCACATCATATGGTATCTGGAAGGAGATTGTGGGGGGATGCAGCACATGAATGCAGAAGTCTCTTTGCCCTAGTCAGCGGTTTAAGACAAAATCTATTGGCACTGTGCGGAGCATTCAGCTAGACTCAACTTTATATACAATCTCCAACACAATGGGCTTTTGGAATAGTTTAATCGAAGGCCAAACATTTATGAAACTTGCAATATAAGACAGACAGGACCAACAGCCTTGCCACTGTACAAATGTAAAATATGCACACTGTAAAACATCTGCGAAATGACACTTTGCAGCTGTACTGATGAGGTGTTACCAACAGCCTTTTCACCAATGCCCAAGTGTCTATAACCGGTGAGATGAGGTCATCCTACAGGTGAGTGAGGGCTGCAGTAGGGAAGGCTGTAGCCTGTGGGTGGAGATCCTGTAGAAGTCTGGAACCTGAGGTGGAATTCAAAAGCAACAGGTTTATCCGATATCAAATACGTCATCACCAAACGTCATCACTTGAAATAATCAAAATGCATTTACTCCGCGCCCCACCCCAACGCACACACAAAATGGGATTATGTTACTTATTTTGGCACCATAGCACTTTTGGTCAACGAGGGTAAACAAAATGACTGGTATTACACGAGAAACACTGAGACATAAACAGACACTGAGCTACGCCTGATCTGACGCAAGGAATGAGCGCACGTGTTATGGGTGTTGGAATGGCGCGCTGACACTATTTTACGCTCATTTCCAGCACACGAACAATATACATCTCATTCAAATGGACCCAGGGCGAGGGGCACCGACCTGAGTTTAAACAAACACGCAAAAGAGACAGATTTCCAATTCAGGGGGATAAAGTGGGGCGCCGTCCACGCCATAAACGAGGGCGGTAGAGAGGTGTCAGAGAGTGGTGGCGGGTAAGCACTGCAAGCATGCCCTCCCGCCGCAAAGAAGGGGGCACGTGAAGCGGGCACATGTGCCTTCATCTCACAACCATCAACTGCATTCCTCAAAAGGAGTGAACTCTTGGGATCTCATCCAACATCAGAAATGTTTCTATCTGGGGATAGTCCCTGGCGGGGACGGGAAAGGCTTGGGTGGCTGGTCGCCAGCGCGCAGGTCACACCAGCTGCCCCATCCGGCCACCAGGTGTTTAAAAGCATGCAAGGTCATTACCTCCTCGTTAGTCTTCCTCGCCACATGACTAACACAGTGAGTTTCAGCTCCACAACAGACAGGGAGGGAGGGATGGGAACTCATGTGGCGAGGAAGACTATACTCGGAGTAATGAAGATTACCGGTAAGTAATCGGGGGATTTAGAGCGGTCTGAAACAGTGTACACCCAACCCAACGAAACAAAGAAACAACGGGATTCAGGGAAAACCATCGTGTACAAAACTAAAGGCCCCCAGAATAACGCACGTGGGAATATCGGAGAGATGAGAATACAAGTTGTCCGCCTTTTATTTGAGGAAAGTGCGCGTGCATAGGAAGTATAGACGATTGTGGCATAATTTACGCAGGAAAGGCGCACCAGCCTAAAATCAAAATGGGACACCTCCGCAAAGCACTCTATGATGCACTGAGAACACATACACTTGTACCAGAAGTTGTAACATAAACAAGGGCACCAGGTCCGGACTGGGAACAGAAACCGGCCCTGGCTAACTGATCAGCCGCCCCCCCCTCTGGGGTGAGAGCAGCCGAGCAGTTTGCAAGGGCCGGGGCGGCAGCCGGCTTCCCGTTCTGCTCCTTGGCGCTGCTGGTGTGCAGCTTGCTGCTGAGGTTGGATTCCGCCCGGGATCCATGCTGCTGGAGGCGCAGGGCAGAGGCTAGGAGGACGAGCAGGGCAGGTGCCAGAGGGGTCATTTGGAAGAGCTGGGTGCACATTGCACTGGATTGTAACACGGCGTCCTTGGTGACCAACCGCTCCGGGCCTCCCCTTAGAAATGAAAACCCTCCATCCATTTGTCTATAATAACCGAAGTTTGTAGTTCAGTGCGAAAATATTTATTGACATAAAATAAACTTTAAAACGAACCCTGTAATATAGTTAAAACCTGAGAGCGGCCCATTCATTTGAATTTTATGTCCAAAATATGTGACCACCACTTTTCAAAAGTGAAAACCTAATAAAACTGTAACCGGAAAATGAGCTTTGCAAACGAGACCTGACTGGCAGGTCAGGACAGCCCGGGGTATTTTGGAAGGGGTGACGAGCAGGGGCTTGGGGTGGTGAGGCGGAGGAGGGAAGGAAGGACAAAGGTTAAAAGGGCGCGTGTGATCAGAGGAGGAAAATCAGGGTGAGCAGGAAGAAAGCGAAGATGAGAATTTGAGGCGGGGGCAGAAGGATGAAGGGCGTGGTTAAGAGCCATAAAAGAAGTCGCCGTTGCCAGATTCCGTGGGGATATGGACAAAAGTGGCAGGAAGGAAGAGCGACAATATCATACTGGGATGAGCATATTGCTTTGCTCAAGTAAAGGAAACAAAGTTGACCTGGGTTCGGCCTCAGCATGAAACCTCTGCTAGTTGTGGGATATCGACTCTGCGAGTTAGTGAGAGCGCCCCTCATTACATCCTATAACCTCATTACATCCTATAACCTGCTTGATTGGCTGCTAACGCCGCTATTCCAGCCCGATGGCATACGTCTCAGCACCCATTGCATTCTGGGAGATGTCACCGTGCCTTACTTGGATGTAACCAATCGCGCCAAGGCAGCTGATGACGAGCGACATGTAAAGGAAACCTCGGGGGATGGAAATGGGAGGTGCTGGTGACATACAACCGTCTGGTCACCACTTCTGTGCTTCGAAACTGGCACTTGTAGGGTTAACTTCTCTTATACTCTGAAAGAGTTCAACTAGTCGCTGTACCTTTCTGACCTACCCATGCCGCAGGGTAATGACACTTTTGAAGTCGGCACTCACTCACAGACATCATAAAAAGCTCCTGCTCCTGTCCACCGAAAGCGCTACAGCGTGTTCTCAGAAATATGAAACACTATGTAAATGCATTTGCTATTATTTTCAGGCTTGTGAGATTGTATTTAACTAAATTAGTGCATTCTGGGAGTTGTAGTTGACTCAGATGGGCTCACAATCAGCGATTTGTGAAAGGAAACCAAACCAAGGGATTGGAAAACCAACTTTATCTGACCCATCAGTCTGTACAATGAAGGGCCGACGGCAGTCAGGTGCCTTCAATACAGAAGCGCCGCACAGTGCTGCCTTTATGCCCTCAAAGGCCTTCTGACATTCTGTAATGCAAACCACTTAGGCTGCTTCGTGAATATGTCAGGGCTGCTGAGGGTGCAACCGTGGACCCCCAGTTGGCTAACGAATAGGGCGCTAGAAAGCCTCTCACCCCTGCGTGGCCTCCGACTCCAACAAAGACTGGACCTCAGGGCCGCATGGACTGAAAAATGCATTAGGTAAAAGGGGTCCAAATTTGCACACTTACCGAATGTATTCTTATTTTGCAAACCAACCTATTTATTACGAGGCCACTTATCAAAATACAGAATCGTAGTGGGTTGCAATTCGACCTACTTCATACATATTAATGGCTGCAAGCACAGACATGGTGGTCTGTTTGCAAACATGATGCATAAAAAAATCAAATGAAAATGTTTACAAACTTTTTTTAGGATTAGGCAGTGGTCCAGGGGACCACATCCCACTCTTAAAAAATGTTTTATCATCATTCACGAAGGGGAACAGCTTCCTTGTGAATGGGTTACCACCTCCTTTGAGTTGCTGGTAAAATATTACTGTTTTGTGAACTGATTTTTTCTGCAAAAGGTTAAAGCATACCTTAAAGAATCAGTATTTGGAATCACTGCTCTTAAAACGATCCTTCCAGATGGCAGTTCCTTAACGTTTCCTAATAAACGTGGTTAGTAGATTTAAATAAGTGTTTTAGCAGCGGCTGTCCCTCAGATTTACCGAATCTGAGAGGTTGCAATGATTAAAACACTTTGTACATCCGTTTTTTAGAATCCAGGAGGCTGATCTTCCCAGTGCCTACTGATTCCCAAGGTAGACCACGGAGAGCTGCCCACCTGACGTTTGGCCTCTTTTATGGTCAGTTCACTCCCTGCATCCTGACCAACATCTGTTCTAGGTGCTTCAGGCGATCCTCCCACGAACGGCCATGTGATGACAGTAGGTGACACACAACTCCTGAAGCCCTGAGAGAACATAGTTCAATGGGCCTTGAAAGTGGCAGGAGCATTCTTGAGTCCAAAAGGCTAAACTCGTATAGACCCCCTGGCATCGAGAATGCAGCTTTCATCTTGGTACTAGGCACCAATGTGACCTGCTAATACCCACTGGTCAGATCAATGGTATTGAAGGAGCACACAGCACCTTGTCGATCCACCAGCTCGGAGACCGAGGTGCATCCGTCTTGGTCACCTCATCTAAGGACCGACAATTCACTCAAAAGCATTAGCCCACGGACTCTTGCTTTTGCACCAGCACTGCTCAAGCACCACCAGCATGCTCAACCACTCTGAAGCCCAACATCTTAGCAATGTCTGCTTTGATACATTCATAGTCTCAGTCTGACATCCTATACACCTTGCTCTTGACTAGCAAGCTATTCCCCCATATCTATGTCATGTTCACAAATAGGTTTTAGTCAAGGGCTCAGTGAGAAGAGGTGGGGAAACCACCCCAGTACCGATCAACACTGTTCCTGCTGCTTAGGAGTCAGTGTAGGGGATAAGATCTACACCCTCTACAGAATGATCCTTTTCATCCTTGTGCAATAGGTCAGGAAGTTGTCAACTCTCCTCCTCCTCTTCTGTCATTGGAAGGATGCTCACTGTGAAGTCTCTCCTGAGGTGTTGATTCAGCAGGTTTACACCGTGCGGCCCCTCTGTCCACCAGTAGATCACATCGGAAATCTTCTGTACTCCCTTGTATGGTTCACACCACTTATCCTCCAACGATGTAGGACAAATGAGCTTTATCCCCAACAGCTCATGAGCCTCATGGCAATCTGCCAGTGTTGCGTTCTGGTCACACCATTCCTTCATCGGCTCTTGGCTAGCCTAAAGGTTGTTTTTTTTCCTGACTCATGTATTGCGCCATTAATCTCATGAAGCCAGCCACAAAGTCCCCGTCTGGCATGACTAAGAAGTTCCTTCCCAACCTTCTCTCGACTAAGGTAAGAGGTCACTCACTGGGAGCCCAAATAGTGGTTTGAAGGGGCTGACACCAGCTCTTTTCTGTGAAATATCACATTAGTTGAATAAACAGCAAAGCAGGTGAAGCTCTCATTTCCACCTGAGGTTCTCTGGCAAGAGTCTCCAGCACGCTCCTAAGGGTCTTGATAACCCGTTCCACCGGCCCATTGATGTGTAAACGGGATGCTGTGGGGAAGTGGTGGTTCCCATCAGTTTGCTTCCACCACCTGAGGTTCTCTGGCAAGATTCTCCAGCGCGCTCTTAAGGGTCTTGATAACCCGTTCCACTGACCCATTGATGTGTGAACGGGATGCTGTGGGGAGGGGGTGGTTCCCATCACTTTGCTTCCACCACCTGAGGTTCTCTGGCAAGAGTCTCCAGCGCGCTCCTAAGGGTCTTGATAACCCGTTCCACCGGCCCATTGATGTGTGAACGGGATGCTGTGCGGAGGGGGTGGTTCCCATCAGTTTGCTTCCACATCTCTCTCATGTACGAGAAGAGATAATGTTTATTCCCTGGTCAGAAATAAAAGTCTTGGGGAATCCAAACCTTGAAAGCATCCCTCCGAGTGCCGAGGCTAATACCCTAGAAGTCCTGCTCCTCAGAGGCACCACCTCTGGATACCTGGTGGTGCGATCCACCACAACTAAGATCCACATGTTGCTTGAATCAATACGAGAGGGTGAATGGACCAATAATAATACCCGTCTCCCACCTGCTCGACTGGAACACCCACTACTGCACTTATCAAGCCTTAGTCCTACCTCTTAACTTACCACTTATTTGGTAAAGACAGGTTCTGCAAAGCCTCTCTGTGCCTGGTCACATTCCTGGCCAATGGAGAAAGATTCCAACCTCATGTGTATCTTTTTAAAGCCAAAGTCACCTGCTAAAGGCCCTTCATGTCCCAGTGACAACAGGAAGTGTGTGTGCGCTGGGGAACCACTGGCCTCTATGCTCCGCATTCACGATCTCACTCTACATCAGTTCGTTCCTCCAGCCAGTCTAATGCCTTCAAACCACTCCTTCGCTGACCTGTTCCTGGGCTCCCTTTTGAAGTCTCACAAGTGTAGGGCGCTCAACCTGCGCCTCTGAGGATTCCTTTTGGGCGGGTCTTCCAGCAGCTAACAAACCCATCCGCCCTGGCAGTGGCCTAGACTCCAATACCTGGTCCACTCTGGGGTCATCATCCTCTTCTCTGTCTGGAGCAGGGCAATGGATGCCATGGCATGAGCCTCCTTGGATTCTGCACTGGCCTTCTTTGGCCATTGTCCATCTGGAATGGCCTCAGTCTTTTTCTGAGACTGGCATACAGCCTCTGCTCTGGTCAGCATAGCTGATGAAATCTAAGCCACGTATGCTTCTCATCCTGGTAGTTAACCTACCTGAGAGACAGCCAGCACTTTGCTCCTCTCTGACCCTTATATCAATCGTGGCTGACTTGTCGTTGACCTCATCCTCAATGACTGCAATTGGGTACTTCCTGTTGTCCCCACTGGCTCCCAAGCATGTGCCATTGGCACCAGGGAGAATCTCCCCAGGTTCGAGATACTTCCTCCAAACCGCAGTCATATAAGCACCTGTATCCCTCAGGGCAGTAACATTCTTCTTATTAATACTTGCATCACAGACAAATCTCATGGCATTTGGATGGATGTGCTTGAGGGCCTCTGGGTGCCTTTCCCGAATGTCCATATCGCCTACGTTGAGTCCTTTCACCCGTAGTCAATGCGCACGCTGTAGCGGGTGTGGCTGGCACAGGGTCTTTCATCTGACTGCTCCTTTTATTATGCCCCTCCTCGTCACACCTGTAGCAAGCAGTCACTTTGGGCTTGGGGGAACCTTCCTTTGCTCCTTTATTCTTTTGTTACTGACAAGGAACCTAATTCCCTTTCTGCCTGTGTCCTCCACTGAACCCTTGGCAGTTGCCCTTTCCCTGACCCTCTTCTTTGGAAGCAGTGTGTTGAGAGTTCCTCTTTCACTTGCTGCTCTAGCCATTTCTTAACCCTGTTAGCTAATCACTTGTCAGCCCACACTGCAAGTTACCCTGGATGCTTCTCCGTCAGGTTACGCCTAAGCAGGATCCAACATAAATCCGTGAGTCATTCTGTTACCATCAACTGGTGGAGGGCAAGAAAATACTTGGCACTCTCCTTTGAATCTCTGAGGGCACTGAGCTGGCTTCAGCCCAAACAGAATTATCAGAGCTTCCTTCATTCGCTCATAGTTCGTTTGATCGGCCACAGGAATTCGCTCATTGTCTGGCATACTTTGGGCAAGCAACGCATTCCACTAAGAAATTCACTAGGCTGGACAATATGTTATTGTGTCTGTTGTTTGACTTTTGAGCTCTGAGCTCTTGTCCCCACACGATCACCCCGAGAAAACTTTGACTGCTTCTCTCGCTACCCTCAGAGTTAACTGAGAAAAGGTGAACTTGGTTCACTTTGTAGTTTCATAGCAGGACAAACCCCAGGACACCAGTGGCAAACAACTCAAACCAACATGGATGGGACCCAGTACCTCCTGTCTGCCCTGTAGCACCCTGATAGGGGTCTGACACTGAGCGATGGAGTTCTCTGACGACGGGAAGTATGTGGTTGGATTTGTTTCCTGAGAAAAGCTTGGCTGCACAGTGTAGAATCACTGTGAGTGGCTTTAGGTTGGCTTTTGATGTACCCACAAGGGGTGCATTCCTATTGTTGATGCAAGGTGTGGGTGTACCACAAGGTGGAGGTCTGAAGGTTGTACCCACAAGGGGTACATTCCTATTGTTGATGCAAGATGTGGGTGTACCACAAGGTGGAGGTCTGAAGGTTGTACCCACAAGGGGTGCATTCCTATTGATGCAAGGTGTGGGTGTACCACAAGGTGGAGGTCTGAAGGTTGTACCCACAAGGGGTGCATTCCTATTGTTGATGCAAGGTGTGTGTGTACCACAAGGTGGAGGTCTGAAGGTTGTACCCACAAGGGGTGCATTCCTATTGTTGATGCAAGATGTGGGTGTACCACAAGGTGGAGGTCTGAAGGTTGTACCCACAAGGGGTGCATTCCTATTGTTGATGCAAGGTGTGGGTGTACCACAAGGTGGAGGTCTGAAGGTTGTACCCACAAGGGGTGCATTCCTATTGTTGATGCAAGGTGTGGGTGTACCACAAGGTGGAAGTCTGAAGGTTGTACCCACCAGGGGGGTATTCCTATTGTTGATGCAAGGTGTGGGTGTACCACAAGGTGGAGGTCTGAAGGTTGTACCCACAAGGGGTGCATTCCTATTGTTGATGCAAGGTGTGGGTGTACCACAAGGTGGAAGTCTGAAGGTTGCAGAAGTTTTTTAGTGATTGAAGAGCTGGTTTGAAGGATTGCAGTGTGTTGAATGTGAGAAGACACGTCTAGGTGAAGTTCCAGGCTGAAAACCAGAGATCATACTATGGGGAAAGTCCAGGAAGCTTCGGTTCAGCCAACCGATCCCAGTAGATTCTGACATCCTCTTGACAATGAAGTAAGATGAATTCTGCCCATCCACAGTTGAAGATTCATCAGGTAGTGTTTCAAAGTGTAAATGCCTTAAATTGTGGAGGTTTTACTGCTTCCCAGTATGAATGTCTTAGATTGTGGAGGTTTCAGTGTTTCAAATTGTGAATGTCTGAAATTGTGGAGGTTCTTGTGTTTCAAACTATGAATGTCTTAAATTGTGGAGGTTTTAGTGTTTCAAAGTGTGAATGTCTTAAATTGTGGAGGTTTTAGTGTTTCAAAGTGTGAATGTCTTAAATTGTGGAGGTTTTAGTGTTTTAAAGTGTGAATGTCTTAAATTGTGGAGGTTTTAGTGTTTCAAAGTGTGAATGTCTTAAATTGTGGAGGTTTTAGTGTTTCAAAGTGTGAATGTCTTAAATTGTGGAGATTTCAGTGTTTCAAAGTGTGTATGTCTTAATTTTGTAGAGGTTTTTAAACAGATTTGGGTGTCCACATATTCATGTATAGGAACCCCTACTTTCTACACTAATAATCTTAGTGGTTGCATACTGAAAACCATCTGGTCTAAAGTTGATCCCCCTATCAGAGCAAGTAATTGGCAGCCGCAGAAAAATCTCAGAGGACAAGAATGCATGTGTAACCTTGGTCTAGGACCTTGTGCATGTCAATGAGAACTTTGATTATCGCAGTTTCGGTGCTAAATCCTTTGCGGAACCCTCTTTTGTAGAGGGGGAGTAACTTGTGTTTGTCAATGGATGAGTATAGTTATTTGGCTATGCATTTCTTGATTACTTCGTCCAGCAAGTATAGATGAAGGACTGGTCTAAACCGGTTGGGATTCGCATGAGGATTCTTTCGAAGTGGCATGATTTGACTGATCTGCAGTGAGTAAGGAAAAATGGAATTTAGTAATAATAAGTTGATGAGTGGGAGCCTAAGGTTGCTAAGCTAATAAACAAAATATGGGTCTTAAGTGCTTATCAGCTTTGGACAGGAAATCTTCTGAAATTGTCTCAAAACTTAGTTTAATATTCAATAGATATTGTGGGTCACTGGAGTGTGGGAATAATTTGTGTCGCGGCACGGCGTGAGTGTTTTGGAAATAATATACGGGGCACTGTACCGCGCTGCCCTGCACCAACATCGATGTGTGGATGTGACCGGAAGAAATAGCAGGATCGTAGTGTGATTTAGGGTCTTATTTAGATCTCGGCGGATGGAATACTCCATCTCAAACATGACGGATATCCCGTCCGCTGAATTGCAATCTCCCTAGTATATAATGTGATCGCAATACAGCGGACGGGTTATCAGTCACGTTTGTGATGGAGTAGTACCCTCCTCCAAGATATAAATCAAGCCCTTAGTGTTTAAAAAGGGAGGATGTACGGTGGTCCGACCTCCCCCTCTCCACTCGTGTTAAAAACTAAGGGCGTGAACACCTGCATCGCACACCTCATGCACAATATGTTTCATCATGTGTATACTCTGAACTCCACTATGCACCAACTTCACTATTTCATGTCCACTTCTATATGGCGACCCTACACAACATCCACAAAACTCAACCAAGAATATCCCCCATTATCCCACATGCTACCACCCACAGCAAACCCACTATGCGCACACTTGATTTCATACTGTTTAATGGTCACTCCACAGCCATGTAGACAATGAACCTACCCAACCACCTTGTCTCTAATAACTTGGATGTCAGCTTTGTGCTGAGTCCGGGAATGTCAGCAGTGGTCAACAGGTGGAGATGGCATCCTTCATAGTGTTGTATGATGATGTGGTCTGACATCTCAATTGAAAGTCGGTTCACACCTGGGTGATCAGTGGAGGTGGTATGTGTGGTGGGCAATGGGAAGTGGCAGGAAAAAATTCAAAAGACATCTTCACCTTTGACCTGAGCCACACATCTCTAAGCCTGAAGGGCCAACAAAAGCCAGCAAATATGTTGAGTCAGTCCTTTTAGAATCGTGATAGAGGAACTCTACCACAGATTAAAAACCGGGCAACTTCATCCAACTCTAGCACAAATGTCAAATCCTTTGTCCTCATATAACAAAAGATGCTCATGCCCCAATCAATCCTGCTCCAACAACGACAAGCCCACTGCACTATGGTGTGGCCTGGAGCCTGCAGCCAATAAAAGTGGTCCCAGACACAAAGACAAGAAATGGAGGTTGTAAGAATGTGGGTTTTAGTCAAAGGGGAGTGACTACCCACCTTGAGTAATAATCACAAGTCACTTAATTACTCTGAGCTCAACCCCATGGTAGCTATGGCACAGAGCAGCTTAACGTCGGGCAATGTGTAAACTATTTAATGCACTACCTAAACAGTAATAAAGTAAAAACACAACAATGTAAAAAATCCCAATCTGAATTTGAAAATTAGAGTACATTTTAATAATTAAAATGGCACCAAAATGTAAAACCTTCAAGAAAGGGACCACGAGATATGAATTGTTAAAGTGTTAAATAAAAATAGCACCAAAAAGCATTAAGCGGCATCCACGGTCAAGTGCTCGTGGTAGGAGGGGACCAATGCACAATTTAAGAGTGACCGCGGAGGAGCGCCAGTCAGATATACAAACCAGGATTGATCTGAGGGCTCCACGAGGTCAGATAGCCGATGGACACAGTCCTGGTGAAGCAGTTACTTTTGGCAGAAAAATCTCAGAGCAGGGGAAATTTGAATATTGCACCCCGGGAAGCCCTCTCACTGGCTGGATACATTTCACTCCTTTGCCCGGTCAAGATTTCTGTGTTCAGACTTCGTCACTTTTTCGAAACTTGGAATCCAGCAGGGCAAAGAGGCAGGACGTATCCAAACAGAGCTCCACGAGGCTAGATACCTTCTCTGTGAGGTCCTGCTCATCTGGACTTACTGATGTGGAGAAGCTCCAAGCGGGATAACCTGCATCTTCAGCCCAGGGACAACGCACCGTCGGCAGATCCGCTTGGCTGGTTGGTCCCAGTCCTCCGGAGATCTTGCGGCTGAAACATTGTTTAAGTCCCAGGTTTTCAAGAATGGTAGGAAAAGTCCAGCCAAATACAGCCATATATTTCAGGACCTCATGTGTAGCACTTGGGGGTCAGGAATTACTCTAGCAGCGGCCAAGAACAGGGTCTAGGGCAAGTCCAGTTGGAACTGGTCAGCTGGGAAGGCCTCTTATAGCTTGTTGTATCCCTGTAGTTTGAACAGGAGGTCTGTCTTATGATGCTTGGAGTCCACTTCGGTGTCCCGGGTTACAAGAGGGAGAAATCCTAGTCCTTCAGGACTCCTATAAGGTCACAGACATCAGGATCAGTTCTCTTCTGACCTTCCTCATTTCCAGTAGTGTTCTGAGGAGGGTGCCATGGGATGCCACATTTATGCCTGGCATTAATGTGTGGGTGGAGGTGTCTCTCAGCCCCTCCCTAACCAATAGGATAAAAGTTCTCAGGCATAACCGTATTTACTTTTACAGCAGTGCCGGTCTGCCCTACTGTCAACTATCCCATAGTGCCCCTTACTCCCAAAATCCAAAATGGTGAAGCCCTTCTATGGTTGTGCAGGGTCTGCGTGCCCACCCAGAAGCGTAGCCAGGGTATTGAGCGATCCTCTTCCTGAGGTCACTCTAAACCTTTTATGGGGGCACGCCGCCCCCACTGGGTTTGTGCCTGCCTTCCTGGGAGAACAAACCAAGGAGCCTGTCACTTAATATCTGCTTGTGACAGAGGAAGCCCCTTTGACGTAAATTAAGGGGCATATTTACGGAGGGCAAAGCAGCTAGTTACCTTGCTGTGCTGCCCTGTATCACAGGGAAAGGACAATAATGCACGGTATTTATCCACTTTGGTGCATTCCTGTCCTTTTCCCCTGTGACGATGCCGTTTCAGGAGCCTAGTGCCAAAGTAGGCACCCTTGCACCATGGTCCAAATGTGCCTGCAATACATGGATGAATTTTTGTGCAGGATGGGACACCTTCCTGCACAAAAACAATCCATGGAGACATTTTCCTCTTTCTATGTGTGCTGCAGAATGCAGCACACATAGAAAGGGGAAATAATGAGGAGCAATAAACACATTTTTCCTTCGTATGCCTCACCTAGGGAGGCCTATGATTTTGATGCATTCGCAGGTTTACAAGTCCTTGTGAGTCTGGGAATGGGTCAAAAATGATGGGAGTTTCATGGGAACAGCCACTGCAGTGCCCAAAGAACGCCTCCCTTGCGCAGAGTAAGGCAGCGCAGCACAGCAATTTGTGCTGCATTGCATTACTTTATATTTATGAAGCTATTCAGAGCCACGTAAACTGGCTTTGCGTGGCTTTATAAATATGACCGAGAGGTTTGCATCGTGCATGCACCACATTGCGTGGTGCAAGCATGATGCAAAGCCCTTATAATTATCACCTTAAGTGTTTGGGCACAGCCCAACTGCTCTTCCTACTAGGGGAAGAGAACACCTCCCCACACACAGGCCTTTGTCTCTGCTCTTGGAGCAGTTCTCACACCACATTCAGGGCCATTCACCAGCTTGGTGACAGTTGGAAGGCTCATGTTAATTACCCTTCAGGAATTTCAGGTGTGGAAATAACTTTTTAAAATGTACTTTTCCTTACCACTTAAAAAAAATATGATTTCACCATTGAGTTTGGCTTTTAATAAATATTAAAAAGATTTTTTGAATCATATTTCTAGCTGGTTCCTACCCTGAGATAGCAGAAGTAATATTTAATAACAGATAGGGCAAAAATCTAGGGTAGTGCCGCACAAAAGATTGTCATTTCCTACAGAGGTGTAAATAGATGCCAGATGAGCTGTAAACTCTGCAGTCTTTCACATCAGACACAGGCAGCTCATCACAAACGCCAAGATTGCGTGCGACTAGACCGTCATTAGGAACCCTCTAGTGAACGCTGTTAATACATCCCTTGAACAAGGTGCCTTTCTGGATCCTCTGTAGGACTGGACGGATCCTGCCCTCCTGAAAACATCTACCCAGACCCCAGTTACACCGCAAACGTTCCCTAGGATGGCAGATGGTGTGCATCTCTTGAGAACATAGTATATGATATATAGGGGTCATTTCACACAAAGGGAGGGACATGCAAGGGTTCAGTCCCCTGAGAGGAGTCACTGCTGCCTGAGATCTCTGCTGTGATTGGGCATTGAAACCTAACTCCTAAAAGACAGTGACAGGGGCAGCATAAAGGGGAGAGAGTCCTAAAGTGTGAGAGGGGACACATGGCACAGGCAGTCTAAACCTTGGAAGTGGCATGAGAGCAGCATTTATTGATTGTGGTTCTTGGCATGGGCCTTCAAGACCCTGCACAGGGGGGGGGGGGGGCAGAGTGTTTTGCAACATGGTACAGTCATAAATAGAATATGTGGCTCGAGGGCAATAAGCCACAATGTCGCTCTTCAGGGAGACTTCCTGGCCACAGTTTTATTTGCTTTTAGAAAAGTGTGAGTAAATGAAGCAGAATCATTGTGATTGACTCTACCTTTTTATAAGACGTGCCCATGCCATTCAACCACAAAACCCTGGCCTATAATATTGATATGAAGAAACCAACGGTCGGCCAAGCACAGGGGTCAGAGCTCCTTGGCTATGGAGTTAGCAGAGGGCAGATGTGTGAGAGGAAGTCCCTCTTCTATGTTTTTTACAGTCTCCTGCTGGCATTAATCATGTCAGGGGTGTAACAGGGAATCTAGCAGCTTGTGTCAGCTGATCCATTTCCTCCACCTGGAACCTCATTCTCTCCAGCACTGCCAGTCAGGCCAGAGATGCAGGACTTTAAACTAGGGTGCCCCAAAAGGCTCATGGGGAAAAGCATGGGATGTTGATATATATCATTGTGAGTGTCATTAACACAGAAATTAGAGAATTGTTTCCTCGAGAATAAACTTGGATCTGTCCACATCTCTGTTCTCATTTACTCCCATGACCCGTTTAAAAACAGAACTAAAGTACTGAAGAGGCCAACTTGTTGGACGACAGCGCAGTACTGCGGTGAAGTGGGGACAGCGCAGTACTGCGGTGAAGTGGGGACAGCGCAGTACTGCGGTGAAGTGGGGACAGCGCAGTACTGCGGTGAAGTGGGGACAGCGCAGTACTGCGGTGAAGTGGGGACAGCGCAGTACTGCGGTGAAGTGGGGACAGCACAGTACTGCGGTGAAGTGGGGACAGAGCAGTACTGCGGTGAAGTGGGGACAGCACAGTACTGCGGTGAAGTGGGGACAGTGCAGTACTGCGGTGAAGTGGGGACAGCGCAGTATTGCGGTGAAGTAAGGACAGCACAGACGGAAACCCTGTTGGCGCTGATCAGTCCCTCAGCTGATGATCTTTCTCAGTCTGCTCTGTAAGCTTCACTTCTAGGGGGCATATTTACAAAGAAATGACGCAGTGCGGCACTGCAAATACTGCGCACCCCTGTGGCTTACCTTGCACTGGCGCTAAAAAAGCTGCCTCGCACCAACTCAGGCACCCTTGCGCCATGGTGCAAGAGTGTCTGCGTTGTAGGTATGATTGTTAATGTGAAGGAAGGGAGACCTTCCTGCACATAAGCAATCATTAAAGGAGATTTGCTCCACACATAGAAAGAGCAAAAAAGTGGGAGAAATTCAACATGTGTCTCGTTGTTGAGCCGTTCGAACGCCTGCTTTTCAATGGCATTCGTTTTTGGCGCTGCCTCAGATTTACACATCCTTCTAAGTCTAGAGAAGCATCAAAATGCAATGGGCGTTGCGTTGGAACGCCCACAGCAAAACCCACTGCATGCCCCTTTGACGCAGATACCTGCGCGAAAGGTTACGATATTTACAATGCAGCGTTGAGCCATGCAAAGTGGCTAAGCGGCGCATTGTAGATATAGAGCAGGGCATTGTGCCAACGGAGCATCGCAAAGAGGGACGCTCCAGGGGCAAAATGCCCTTGTAAATATGCCCCCTGGTGTCTCAGGAATGCATGACGTTACAACGCATACATTTACAATGCATGCCTTTACAACGCAGTTTTTACATCGCAACATCCTTTACAATGCATTCTTTTACATCGCATGCCATTACATCGCATTTTCAGAAACTACCTTTACAACGCATTCCATTACATTGCATTATACCTTTACAACGCATACCATTACAATGCATACCATTACATCGCATTTAAGGTAAGTGTTGGATAGTATAGGGGTAATAATTACTATTCTAACTCCAGGGAGTGCAACAGTAGGGTAAGTGTTGGATAGTGTAGGGGTAATAATTACTATTCTAACTCCAGTGAGTGCAACAGTAGGGTAAGTGTTGCATAGTGTAGGGGTAAAAATTACTATTCTAACTCCAGTGAGTGCAACAGTAGGGTAAGTGTTGGATAGTGTAAGGGTACTATGCGTTGTAATGGTATGCATTGCAATGACTTGCGATGTAATGCCTGCGTTGTAGTGACATGCGTTGTAATGACATGCGTTGTAGTGACATGCGATGTAATGGCTGCATTGTAATGACATTCGATGTAAAGGTTGTTGCGATGTAATGACTGCGTTGTAAAGGTTGTTTCCCGTGTCCCAGCAGTGATGGCTCAGCTGACCAGAACCAGCCCTTGAGCTGACCTCAGTCATGCTCCATGCGTTGGCTTCCTGCTGGTACCAACCTCCATGCGTGGATGTCCTGCTGGTACCACTCTCCTCAAGGTGATGCCCTGCTGGTACCAACCTCCATATGTTGATGTCCTGCTGGCACCAACCTTCATGCACTGATGCCCTGCTGGTACCAATTGCCACGCTTTAGCGCTGTTCAGGTACCAACCTCTATGCTTTGACACCGCTGCCGCACTGAGGATAGAAACCAGCCCTGGATAGCAGCTCAACCAGCCTGGGGGGAAGACCGGATGGTGCTGTGGGAAGCACAACTCGCACTGCACCGCTGTCACTTTTGTTACGGGGGACGATATTGCAGCACTGCTGAAAACTGGCCCCTTGTAATAAAACCGGCCTCCCTGGGTCCAAAACAGGCCCCCACCCTTACAGCCCACCGGGGAAATGCCCAGTGCCTGCTAGGGCCAGTACGGCACTGCAAATTAACATTTCAAACAGAAGTAGTGCGATGGTCTCGTCCCGTGAGAGGGGTGGAAAGGCCAACAGAGTTGTATATTCCCCCGCTGCCAAATATACAACTCTGTTGGCCTTTCCACCCCTCTCACGGGACGAGACCATCGCACTACTGTGCAATGTTAAATCCGGCTCCCCTCTTGATGCTATGCCCGCAAAAATCTCGGCATCTGTCGCATTCGTACTTGCAGACTCCGTCAGCTCACTTCTTAATGCCTCCTTAAGTAAGGGGCAGGTTCCCCTTGCTTGGAAAGCAGCACAGGTCATCCCTTTGCGAAAAAATAATAAACTCCCTATGGACGACCTCTCCAATCTGCGCCCTATCTCCCTCCTCCCTTATCTGAGCAAGGTCTTAGAGAAACACGTGAATAAACATCTTTCTAACCATATCGAGACAACTGGTTACTTGGACCCGTCTCAATCAGGGTTCCGTGCTAATTATAGTACCGAGACCGCTCTGGTAGCAGTCTCCGATTGCATCAGACGGACTCTTGATCAGGGACAATCTGCCATCTTAGTCTTGTTAGATCTCTCCGCCGCTTTCGATACGGTGGACCATCTGACCTTGCTCGGAAGACTAAAAGCAACTGGACTAGGGGGAATGGCGATGAGCTGGGTAACTAGCTTCCTCTCTGAACGCACACAAACTCTCAACCTAGGTCCTTTCCGCTCCACCACCGAAAGCTTGAACAAGGGTGTGCCACAGGGCTCCTGCTTGAGCCCAACGTTATTTAATATCTACGTGGCTCCCCTCGCCTCTCTTCTAAGATCTCTTGGGTTCATCCCCGTGTCCTATGCAGATGATACCCAATTGATCTTCCCTTTTGACAAATCCTCTCCGACAGCTCAATCCACCTTCTCTTTGGGTATGCTAGCTATTTCGAAGTGGATGAGCGGTAACTATCTTCAGCTGAATGCCACCAAAACAGAGATCATTCTCTATGGGGACGCCATCACTATGTGGTCTCCCTCCTGGTGGCCAACTGATTTGAGCCCAGCTCCCCAACCTAAATTAACAGTAAAGAACCTCGGTGTTCGTTTTGATCAGGCCATGACTATGACTGATCATGTATCTCATACAGTCAGTGCTTGCTTTTACACTCTGAGCCTCTTGAGGAAAGCCCTTCCTTTCCTCCCGGATTCTTTTCGCAAGACGCTTGTCCAAGCTCTTGTGTTGAATAAAATGGACTACTGCAACGCTCTTTTGGTCGCAACTAATGAATCTGCCCTCAGTCGCTTGCAGGTGGTGCAAAACACCGCTGCACGACTGGTTACTAACGCTCCGTTCAGATCAGCCTCTCTTCCGCTGCTCCATCGCTTGCATTGGCTGCCGGTGAGGAAACGTGTCTTGTTTAAGCTCTGTTGCTTGACACATAAAGCTTTGTGGGGCCCCGGACCGATATATCTGGCTGAAAGGCTCCACCGATATACCCCTAACCGTGAACTGAGATCATGCTCCAAATCTCTGCTACTTATTCCCAGGATAAAGAAAGCACGGATGGGAGGTAGATCTTTTTCCTATCAAGCCCCGCTGGTTTGGAATCAGCTCCCCCTCGCGCTCAGACAATGTTCTAACTACCTCAGGTTTAGGAAGATTCTGAAAACCACCATGTTTACGGAGTGACATCTCTTTTATATTTTCGCACAGTTCTGCCAGTGCTGAGAGACCCCTACGGGGGTGATTCACGCGCTCTACAAACTATTTAACATAACATAACATAACAAGCTCCACAAAGAAACCAAATTGAGCACTCGGCGAGGTCAACGTATCCACGTGATTTATTCATACAGACGCGTTTCAGCTACAAGCCTTTTTTAATGTCAGTAATACGTTGGATGTTAAAGTCCACACACTTAAATAGGTTTTCCCCCTTTCCCATTGGACAGTGGGTTGTAGTTGGTTCCTTTCCCCTTTATTTACTGGTTTCCGGAGTCTGCAATTGTAAGGTGTATATACTGCACCAAAGTAAGGTTCAGTGTGCACAGAGTCCACAGTCTCCAGAGGTTTGGCAGAGGTTGAAGTTAGATATAACCTTACTCTCTAAAGTGGTAGCCTGGTCGAGCAGTAAGGCAGTATCAGAGGACAGTGTAAAGCATTTGTTGTACACACTCAGCCAGCAAATAGTCTCACACACTCAATAACTGAACTCTAGGCCAATGGTTTGTATATAAAAATATATAGTTGTTTCATTTTAGAACCAACAATAGGTATCAAAATATACTTTCTCAGAATGAGATGCTTCAGTTAAATACCTTCAATAGGCAATAGACTTTTGAATGCAATAGGTACAGTTGTTGCAATAGGCAACACAATTCAAACACAATCATAACATTGAGCTCAATGGGACTTTCTAAGTAAATGCAATTTCAGTTACTTTACGTATGAGTTTCTTACTCAGGGTTGGATCCTGGATTTAACCCTGGGGCATTTCCGGTAAACAGTTGAAACAAATTGTTTTTGTTACACAGGTGATTTTTAAGGAATATTTCTAAGTTTCAAAAATCGACACTTAGAAGAATTACTGGCAAAAACGAGGCAATGTTATCCTATGGAGGAAAATCAAGTTATCTGTAAGTACGGTTGTCATTACTTTTCAGGGTCAGTGCTGGGCACCAAGATCCAGCCCTGGGATCTCTCCTGATAGCAGGTGAGTAATTTCGTTTTCGTTGATCGGCTGATTTTTTGTGAATATTTTAAAGTTTCAAAACTCGACAGAAGAATTTCCAAGTGAGACCAGTCAACGTTACCCTCTGGAAAAAAAGTGAGTTATCGGCTTTTGGGTAAGTACTCGACTGGCAGAGTTAAGGTTCTGGGCATAGACTCAGAGGTCTCCCAGGGTCAGGTAGGTACAGTTGTTACACCCTCAGCGGCACAGGGGCAGCCGGGTGCAGAGAGAGTTATGCCCAATGTTAGCCTATGGCGGGCAGGGGGCCTTTGGTTGGTGGCTGCTAGCAGGCAGGCCACTCGGCTGTGGGAGCTGGGCTCCTGGTCGCTTGCTCAGGGCAAGTGGGGAAGAAAAATAGGACAGAGGTTGCACTCCCAGTGGCACTCGGGCGGCTGGTTGCAGGGTGCTTTTGAGCCGTCGGGCGCTCAATGGATTTCAATGGAGAAGCTCTATGACGAACAAAGGCTGCAAGCTCGGGGATGAAGATTCTTCAGGTGCGACCACCACATCGAGAGGTAAGTTGGGAAGCTGTAGGTTAGGTAGGCACCCAGGAGCTGAGCACAGGGGGCCGCAGGGCGCCGCAGGGCGCCGGGTGCAGGTGTGTCTTTTCGCGTCGGGAAATCTTACCCTCAGTTGGTCGCGGTTGGAGGGGTCCCTGGTTCTGAGGCTGCAGGCGTCATCAGGAGCATTGAGGTGGGTCCTTGGGTGCTGGATTCGGGGTCACAGTCACCGGGGGTATGTACTTGTGGTCTTTGTCCACTCTGGCACAGGCCAGGCATGGCGGGTGCAGAGTGTGCAGGAGTCGTGGTTCCTGGTTGGCACCAGGGGCTTGTTACTTGCTTTGAGCAGAACAACTGCTCGTGGGAGTCCCAGTATTTTTAGAGTTACAAGGCAGTCAGGTCCTCTGGGGTTTTTGAGGTTGCTGACCACTGGAGATGCCGGGTTTCAGCAGGAGCAGGTTCGAGGGTCGACAGGCCTGTAGGGCTGGGGCCAAGTCAGTTGGTGTCTTCCTCTTGTTAGCAGCTGCACAGCAGGTCTTCTTTCTTCTTGTTCTTCTTGCTTGTTTTGGATTAGGGATCTGAGGAAGAAAGGTTCAGGGTGCCCCTAAATACTAAATTTAGGGGAGTTACAGGTAGGTAAAGGGCAGGGACCAATGGGTCCCTATCCTGGAGTGGGCACACCCCCTATTCTGCCACTCTCCAGTGGGAGGGGGCAGAAGCCTAGTCCTGATTGGGCAGGGCTCCCCATCTTCAAGCTCGCGAGTGCCCGGAGATATGCTTCACCTCGCCTCCCCCACCTGAGGGGTAGGGTTGGCAGAGGCTGGCACACCCCCTTTCCTCACTTGGGGTTTCACGCCAGTCTTCCCGCCAGAGTGGGGGGTCAGAACCAGTGGGGGTCAGTTGCTGAGTACAGCAAGCGGCCTGGAGAAGCTCACAAAGGCAGTATGCCTTTGAAGCTTCCCCTGCCCATCCTGGGGGAGGAGACCTAGCATCTCGCCCAGGATGTGCATTGTTGCAGGCCCAGGAGAGCGGATGGCTCTCTACCCAGGGGTCCAGCAACATGTCTGCTGTGTGGTAACCTAGGCAGCCTCTCAGACAGGACGTGGATTGTAGGTTAGGTTCAGGGAGCAACTGTTGTGCATCTTACATTAAATCCCACACTGGCATCAGTGTGGGTTTAATGTGCTGAGAAGTTTGATACCAAACTTCTCAGTCTTCAGTGTAGCCATCATGGTGCTGTGGAGTTCGTGTTGACGACCTCCCAGCACCATATACTCTTAATGGCAGCACTGCACTTACAGTGCCCAGGAATTGACCTGGGTACTGTAGGGGCACAGGGCTCATGCACCTGCAACCACACTACTGGCATAGGACACCCAGCTAGAGGGGTGACTGAGGGATGCCAGGGCAGTGTGTGTTGTGAGCATGGCACACAGGGATGTGTGCCATTTCGACTCTCTGTTTTGTTCTGCACCAAGACACTCAGCCTGCAAAGGCAGTGTGTGTGTGTGTGTCAGGGTACAGGGACTCTAAGGGTGGCACAATAAGTGCTGCAGCCCTTAGAGGCCTTCTCTGGTCACAAGGCCTGGATACCTAGGGTACCATTTACCAGGGGCTGACATGTGGCTAGAGATGCCAATTGGGTTCAGGCTTCATGCAGTTTTAGGGAAGGAACACAGGCCCTGGGTACCTGATTGGCAGGAGCCCAGGGCACACTCAGTCAAAGTACATCAGCAATTCATCATAAAGTGGGGGCATACCATGCAAGAAAGATGGCACTTTCTCACAACGCAGCAATGGAAAAGGAGTAAAACTTATGTGTGAACTTTAATGCCCATCGTATTACTGGCATTGAAAAAGGCTTGTAGCTGAAATGGAACATGCTGTCATTTATTTAATGGAAGGATTGAAGTAATTCATACTTTAACCTGCAGGAATGCGCAACATTTCTGACACTTTGGCACGGCGAGGGATGGCAACAAGGCACCAGCAATAAAAAGGAGGCACAGAGGCTGGCATCACGAAGGACGGCATTAATCATGTTGTGTGTAAGTGACATTTAAATAATATGACTTTCTTTTCATTCGAGAGGAAATGCAGCCTTTTAAACACAATGAGGTATTCACCATAAGGCTGTAAGCAGTAAAGCACACACCAACATGGCAGCCACAAGATTTAACAATATACTGTGAACTGAATTAGTCCTTCGTCACTGGCCATGACAATTGCTACTCCAATGAAACCATTTGCGGTTGTATTTGAATGTGCTTTGTGCTTGGGGCTAAGTTGATGAGCACTGAGGAAGGCTAAACGCTGAAATGCATTTGCTCTAATAAATACCTTTGAAAACGTCCTGGGAGTGCTCCGCATTTTGGAAGCTGGAATATATATATATATATATATATATATATATATATATATATATATTTATATATATATGTGATCAAGGCCTCTGGTAGGCCGAAACCCGTCATGGCGGTGGTGCAGTTTTGGACTGAATAAATGAAAATCAGCACTTACTACTGGGTCCGTGTTCGTCTCTTTGTACGTTTATGGAGTGCATCTTGTGAGGCGATTCCTTGTGGCATATTTATATATATATGTACATATATCCCAACACCTCGTCACCAACTCCAACTTCTCAGAAAAACGAGCGTGGACCCAGGTAAGTGATGCAATTATTTTATTTTGCCATTGTCTGTCATATATATATACACATACACACACACACAAGTGGTGCTGGACTTACTGTAAGGCTGGGCTGGAGCACATTTGCGACTGTTTTGGGTCTCTTTTGGCTGTAGTGACTTTAGAAGTGCAGTATTGAGTGGTAACAGACAACATCCATATAAGACCAAAGTCACAATCGGAAATTCAGTTTGACTTACACATTCAGTTGGTTTGCTTCAATAGTGCAAATACATGTTTTGAAAAATGCAAATGAATACTCTTAAATGTACTCACTTGGTACATCACATTAGTACGGTCCAGGGGGTGGTTTCTGATAACTTATTTGACTAATACCTCCACTGTAGGGGCCTGTATTTGACCTCATGGTCACAGGTTCAGACCCCCCTGGGTCCACTCACCCTTTCATCCTTCTACGGGCGATAAAATGAGTACCATTGAGTTGGGTAAAAATAAACATCTGTAAATCAGTGCCAAGATACCCTTCTGGAAAAACCTGGGCTTTACAAATACACTTTATGTTATGTTAGGTAATGGTTATGGTGTTTCCGAGAGGTCATGACCTGGAGAGTTTCTGCATGCCCACAGGTCTTTTGGAACCTACCTTTTTCCCCTGCCCATTTTCACCTTGTATATGGTTGGTGACCTCAGTGGCAGCTGGCATGGATCAGGGTTGGCAAGAGGAAGGAGATTTAAAAAAATTTACCTCCTCGCTGTGTCTCTCCTCCGTCGTCTCTCTGCGTCCGACTGGAACAGGAAGCACCAGGTTCCCCTAAGCCAATCACAAGGCTGCAATGCAGCATTTTGATTGGTCTGAGCGCCATGGTTCGGTGCTCACACAGGCAGTGGGTGCCTGTGCATGTTCTCCACCCAGGCTTTAATATAGCCTGGGTGGAAAACGGGCAAAGTGAGCATGACGGCTGGCTAAACATTCATGCACACTTACAGCGTGCCCACCACTCCTCCCCCTTCTCTGAGAGCAGAGAAGCCCCGTCCCACCCCCCACGCAAAGCTTCAGCAGCAGCAAAAATAAAATGATAATATAATCGAGTGATCATTTTATTTTTCCTTAATTTATACTGCGAAAAGGAGTGGGGCGACGCTCCTCCGCCTAAGCAGAGGAGCCGCCACTCGTGACTTACTCCTCTCAAGGATCATACTTTTCATCGGAGCAGACGGCTGCTCTACACTTGTCTATACAGATTCTGCAGCACACTAGCCCTTATCAAGGAGGCCCTCGCAGCTGTTTTGTTCATGATCACTACAACTCAGACGCCATAAATAATTTTGCCTTGAAAAAGTTATTGTACACAACATGTACAGACGAAACACGTGTTGGCTGTAATCCTTATTCAACATGTACTGAAGAACATTAAAATCAACAACATATTCAGGAGCTTGGCGGATTCTCTTTTCATCATTTGAAAACTGTTTGGATATCCCTACATCAATTCAAGAACTTTATCGACAATAGTTACCATACTATTATTGGTCTATGATATTTGCCTAGTACCTATGGTCTAATTCTACACTTATGGGATGTGCTGTTCAAGCCAATTTTCTTTCATTCCTCTCAAGGGGTAAATGTCCTTCATGGTGAGCATGGGTAACGAAATAAAAGTCTAGATTGATGGGAGTGTAGAGGGGTTCTAACCACGCGGAAATTCTCAATGTGGAAGCTGAATCTGAAAAGAAAAGTAAAAAAGTAATACTTGTTCCCGGAAAGGACAAAAGATTAAATGCAAAAGACATTAATAACAAGAGTAAGCAATTAACCATAAAAGACATATTTTACCAAAACATCCACCAGGGAGTGGTGGGAGGGATAATGTCAGCCTCTGTTGTCTTTAATGAAATCAAGATTCTCTCTGTATGATAATTGGAGAATCATCATTTCATTACAAGACCGGAGGCTACATTATACAAGTTAAAAGCTTTTCAATGCGACATTGCTTCATGTTCTACAGGTTTCAGATAAAATTTTACAAAAGTTGAGGCATTTGACCAATCTGCTGCTTTCAGAATATCAGAAAGGGATCCCCCACCCCAAAAATGTTTACTGGCCATAGCGCCACGCGAGGAGTGTGCGCCGAACTTGGACAAATCTATTCCCCCTTTAAACACCACTGTTCTTACCCATCTAGAAATTGTAGCAGAAGAGACTGCTTTATAGGGTTTGACAAAAGAAATTAATAATTGGTTTTCATTGTAAGGTCTAAAAATACTCATTTTCTGTTTGTATACCTTCATGCAACTAACCAAACATAGTTTGGGAAAATCCAAAAAATAAGGGTAGAAAATGTTCTCAGACATGGTCTTGGTCCTTTTCCATATTTCGAACCATACTCCATCTGGTGAGTAAAACCTGTTACATATTTCTATCGCCTTAACATCGGATACTCTCCTAAAAGATAGAAGACAAAGTAAAGTAGCTAGTTTAATGGATAACTGTTTCCTTGTAAGGAAACAATTGTCTGGCCAAAATGAGAAAAGATTGAAAACAAGGTTTACGTTCCATAAGGAATTATATTTGGGTTTAGGAGGACGTTTAAGTCTTATACCCTTCATTACTCTACGAATCAAGGGGTCGGTACCAATAGAAAAATCGTTTAACAAAGTATGTCCTGCAGAAATTGCTGATCTATAGCAATTCACTGTTCTATAACATAGTCCTGAATTAAAAAGATCCGCTAAGAAGTTTGCAACTTCTACTACAGGTGCCTCCACGGGATCCATATCCTGTTCCATGCACCAACCACACCATCTTTTCCATGGACCGGCATATTTTCTCCTTGTTCCCGGAGCCCATGACTCATCCAAAAGGCTTTTAGCCTCTCCTGAAAGGCCTGAGTATCTTGTAGAACCCCTGAAATCTTCCAGGCGAGAAGGTTCATGTTTCCTTCTAAAAGAAGAGGATGTATTTCTCCTTCTAGACCCTGAAGGAGATCTAAACTCCCTGGAATAAGACGTGGAACTTCCATCGCCAATTCCATCACACCTGGGAACCAAATTTGGGAATTCCAAAAGGGAGTAATTAGAACAATGCGGCAGCGTTCAACGAACTTTCAGAAGAACTCTCTGGATTAGAGCGAAAGGAGGGACGGCATAACAACTGTGAGTGTTCCAAGGTTGGAGAAGTGTGTCCACTGCAATTGCTAAGGGGTCTGGTCTCCAACTGAAAAATCGATCTATCTGGGAGGTCAGTCTGCTGGCAAATAGATCTATTTCGAATGGTTCCTATAAATCTTGAATTCTCTGGAAAACTAGAGGATTCGGTTTCCAATCACTTGAGTCTCTCAGGAATCTTGAATTCCAATCCGCCCTTGTGTTTAGATGGCCCGGAATGAATTCTGCTCTCAGTATTATTTTCTGACTCCAGCAAAAGTACCAAATCTTCTTGGCTAGATTTGCCACAATCATAGATTTTGCTCCCGCCAAACGGTTGATTTAAAAGACGGCTGTAAAATTGTCCAGTTTGATCAGGACTACACTGTTTTTCAGAATTGACTTGAAACTCATGAGAGCGTTCGAGCTCGCCATCATCTCTAAACAATTTATATGTAAAGTGAGTTCTTCTTGGGATCATTTCCCACCTGTTTCTAACATTCCTAATCTGGCCCCCAGCCTAAATTGCTCGCGTCGGATTTCCAAAATGTGATCCAGCGTATTTCCGAATATCGCTTTCCCATTCCAACTGTCTAGGTTGTTCCACCACCAAAGGAGGTCGGCTCGAGCCTCCAGAGACAGGGGAATGTGGTCTGAATACCAAAGACCTTTCTTCAGTCCCACGGATTTTAATCTCTGTAGGGCTCTGTAGTGAAGCGGTCCTGGTGAAATCGCTTGAATGGATGAAGATAAGAGACCTACTTCTCATGCTAGTTCTCTCAAACTCACCAAATCTTTGGACAAAACATAAGAGACCTCTTTCTTTATTTTTGATAATTTTTTTAAGGGGAGTTGCAATGGGGCTGAAGATGTATTTACTTGAAAGCCTAGAAACTCCAGATTTTGTGAAGGAGTCATGACAGATTTTTCTACATTGATGATGAATCCTAAACTCTCTAAAAGTTCCACAGTCCATTTCATGTGGACTAGTAGTTCCTCCTGGCTTTGAGACATCAATAAGATATCGTACAGATAGATAATCAAACGGACTCCTCTTCTCCTTAGAGATGCCACAACCGGTCTCAGGATCTTGGTGAAACACCAAGGTGCGAGGAGAGACCGAAGGGAAGACAACGAAATTGATAGGTCACGCCCTTCCATACAAACCTTAGATATTTATGAGATTCCATATCCATAGGGATTGTAAAATATGCGCCTTTGAGATCTAGTTTTATGAGCCAATCTTTCTCTTGGAGGATGTCTCTCAGAAGATGGATACCCTCCATCTTGAAGTGTCTGTACACAAGAAAAGAGTTCAGAAGCTTTAGATTTATTACGGGACGCCAACCCTTGTCTTTTTTCTTCACGAGAAATATTGTGCTGACAAAGCCGGGGCCAGTGTTTGAGACAATGAAAATTGTCCCTTTGTCTAACATTTGACGAACCAGAGCGGATTGATCCTGGTCCAGAATAGGTTCTCTGGGAAGTGAGGTCTGGTAAGGAGTAGGGATGTATGACGTTACAATGCATGCTGTTACAACGCATGCTGTTACAACGAAAGTTTTACAACGCGAGTGCATTGACAACGCAGGACATTACAACGCAAGTCTTTACATCGACTTGCACTAGATGGCGTGCTAACATTAAAAAAGTGTAATTTGCTATTCCAACTCCAGTCCACGTAACAGTAGGGAAGGTGTTGGGATAGTAAACTACACTATTTTTAATGTTAGCACGCCATCTAGTGCAAGTCGATGTAAAGACTTGCGTTGTAATGTCCTGCGTTGTCAATGCACTCGCGTTGTAACAGTTTCGTTGTAATGGTAGTGCGTTGTAAAAGTTGCGTTGTAAAGGTTGTTCCCCAAGGAGTAGTCATGAAGTCTATTTTGTAACCTTTTACAGTTTCTATTACCCATGCATCGTTTGTTATTGATAACCAATTTTGGCTGAAAATAGAAAGTCTTCCCCCTACCTTTGGGAGGAAAGAATCAAAAGGAGGAGTTGTTACCTTGATTTCCTTGTCCTTGGAATCTTCCACAGTTGTTTCCACCTCCTCGAGTACGGTAGTTACGGCCTCTCTGAGGGAAGAAAGAGTTGTTCCCTCTGAAGTATCTTCCATAGCCACGCTGGTTCTGTTGATAGAAGGAGGACCTGTTGTACCCTCGGCTGGCAGCCGGTCCTGCCCTGTCAGCCCTTCCAAAAAATCTACCCCCAAACATTCGTCTCATACTACTTTGGGCTTCATTGAATGCAGAGAAGGTGGACACGTATTTGTCAAGTATCTTAATAAAGGACTCGCCAAAGAGAAGTCCATTAGGGTCTCCCTCAATGTCTTTATTAGCTAGGTCCCCCAATTTAGGGTTCATTCGCATAAGAATGCCTCTTCGCCTTTATGATGTAAGTCTAGCATTGGCATTACTGAGGAGGCATAGGGCACGTTGACTCCATCCTCTTAAGAATTCGGTGTCAACTGGCGTACCATTCATAGAGGACTCCTCTGCAAGGTCCAGAATTCTGGCAAGAGGGCATAACGTGTCCAGCACCTTATCTTGACACTGCTTAAGGCAGCGTTCGAGTCCCTTCTGAGGGTCCTTTCCAGTTTTGAAAAGGAAGGTCAATAATTCAGGGTCTAGGTTAGGGGTCATGCCTGCCTTGTTGTCCAGGAAGGGTCTTGGGCATTCAGACCTCATTAGGTTTCGTGAGTCCCTCTCAAGGGGCTTTCTGATCCAAACCTTAATAAATTTGGCTACGTGGTCAAGGGGCCACCAGTCAGAGCCTCTAGGATGAGTGATTTTTGAGGGGTTAAACATCTCCACCCCTGATGTGTCCTTAATGGAGCCTGAGGTGGTGGGTTGATTAAAATCCTCATCGAGTAGGTCATCAAGTTTTTCTAATGGGTCAAAAACGTATTCATCAGCCTCATCAGTGTCATCAATTTTTTATTTTTAAAAAAATATCTTTATTGCATTTTATCTTTTCTGGTACATTAGTCCACAGGCAGGTGTACACATCAATATTTCAACGACATCGCTTGTTCCTGAACACTTTGCATATAAATCAAAATATTACCGTCAGTGTACTTCATTATCAGCCATGCCTAGGGCGTGGGAGTTACACTAACGTATACAAATCCCCTCGGGCTCCTGCAGCCCACACACTCTGTTATCACCAATGGAGGGCCAGGAGGAAGGCACTAAGCACACCTCTCCTTGCCAGCGAGGGCGGTTTGCAAGAACATCAGTGCGTGCTGATAAGTACAGTTCGCCATAAAATCCAACTCTGGAATTACATCATATAGCGTGTTATGGGTAAATAGATCAATGGACGTTCCAGCGTCAAGTCTATGCATTAGATATATATTTTTGTTTTTTGTTTCTGTTCCCCCCCCCCATATGCAACAACAATTCAACCTCACTCATCAGTGTCATCAATAGGGGACAAATAATCCTCATCATCATAGGGGATGACATCTCTTGTGCCGTGAAGGACACCTTGTCTCATTGTGCCGCGAAGGGCACCTATATTTTTTGCGCCATGAAGGTCGCTCATTCTCTTTGTGCCGCTCGAGACGCCTGGTTCATTAGTAGCGCGTGAGCTACCCATAAATAGGACTTGATCGCTTGTAGCGCGAAGGCTAACCTGAGTCTCAAGATGTTTCGTCTTCTTTAAGACCTTACCGTCTTTTTTAGGGAGAGGATACTCCTCAGCCGAAGAAACTGTGTCGTCTTCAAGGATATCCCTTTTTCTTTTAATCAGAGCTGCTTCAACTGCCTCCTTTAAGGAGGATTTTAGTTGTCTTTCAAAGAGACTCATTAGAGAGTTCTCTGTGAGGGGTGTGTCACTAATACCCTCAATGTTATTCTCAGACATTTCTCAACCAGGGGAAGGAAGTAAAAACGGGTGGGCTATATTTAATGAGGTCCAGCATACATGCCCTGGAATAATTAAGAAAGAAAGAGTATGCTGTTCCTCCTGGTCAGGGGAGGTTGTGTGAAGTGTACACTCTACCCCAAGGTGAAGACAAAGTGAAAGATAATGTCTAAACAGCCTGAGGACTTGAAGCACGTGGTGGGTGGGGGGACCCACACGGGTGGAACTAAAACCCTCACACACCCAGCAAGCTAGGTGTCATGCTTCATCATCTGGGTTTTGCTCCTCGTCGGGTCGGCGCTGCAATTCCCAACGGGCACCCAAAGATGGGGCTCTTTATCGGAGATCTTTTGTTCCTCGCCGAAAGTTGAGTGCAAGTGAGGGCCAGGTAAGTGTAGACGTTGGTGAGTGTATTTTAAAACAGGGTTGGTTAGTCTGAATAACGAGTTTATTGGGTCAGTAAACCACCCTATTAAAAAACTATATGAGTGGCGGTAGTCTGGACACAGTGGGTCAAAGACTCGCTCCGCTCAACTCAGATGGTCAACATGTTTCTCGCCTAATGGTCAGGAGGATCCCACGGCAATTCGTCAGGACCAATGTGGTGTAAACTATCTACAAACGTGAGGGTGTATAACAGGATATCAAATTATTGTGTTTGTGCCTGGACAAATCTACCCTAAGAAAGTGTGGAAAACTCTAACACTTCCGCATAGGAGTGGCCTAAAGGAAAGGGAGAGAAGAAACATAACAGGCCAACACAAAACATTAAAAAAACACTTTGTCGTTAATATACATGATAATATGGAGCCGAAGACTCCTCGTATGCATGTCCTGTACATGAAGCAATTGCGCTCGAATATAGTGATCATGCATAAGTGGATGCAGTGTCAAACAACGTGTCAAGTGATCTAAAAGACTTCAATCCAGGGCATCCTGAATTATAGTACCGAGGTCTAAAACGCTCACCTAAGGATTGAGCTAGTGCCGCTCCAGTCGGTGCGTGGGGAGCCTCTTGGGATGGCGCAGTAGCCTGCTGTAATGTGCATTAAAACAAGAGACTAAACTAGGTAGGTATATAAATACAATACACCTGCTGGGTGCTAGGTGCTGTCAAGGGAACAGGTAGGCACGATCCCCCGGATCCCCGGCAAACCGGGAACCACCGCTCGAGGAACGATCCACCCCTGAGCCTAATGTGCCGCCCACAGAAGTCGGCAGCCCATGTCAGCGTTAGGGTCGGTCAGTCACATGAACAGCGGTCACCCGTCTACCAGCGTCTAGGGAGTCCCAGACCGTTCGATCATTGTTACGTGATCCAGGTAGTAGTTTACTTACGGTTCTGTTGCCCAAGGGTGGTTTGTAAACCAACCCCGCTCCGCCGAAACCGGGAAGTGGTGTTCACTATCCAATGCTCCAATAAGAACCGTTTCGGTCAAGTGTAGGCGTACACTGATTGGGCGTCTAGTGTCAAGTGACTCGTGTCGGAAGACCCACCCAAGCATTGTAACTATGGGCGCCATCTTGGAACGGGGTACTGAATCAGTATCAGGTCGCAGTTGGTAACTATCAGGGGCTCAAAGGACCCCAGAAGGAGTAATAATACTCACATCACTATGGTCCTGTGTTGTATACTATATAGGGTATAGGTCAACTCGACAGAGTAGGTAATGTGGGTTGTATGCATCGTGGAAAGGACCATGTAATGCGAGTTGGACCAAGGTATCTCCGGAGTTATTGTTATACTGTTCACGCACCAGGGGAGTCCAATTATTGGTGCGGGACATTCGGGGGTCACTTCCGTGACAGTAAATAATTCAGTCCACCCATTATCTATCAGGGGCGGTACAGGGCTGTAGGGTCATTGACAATACTGTGGAAGAGTGTTGATATATCAGTGTGTTAGTGTACCCCACGGTATATCGTCATTCAAACCTCTCCTATCAGATGAAAGTCTGTACACCCATCTTTGTTCGAGTCTGAACAGTGCTTGTGCTGTAATTCTCGGATGTGACTCCAAAACGACCCATCTAAGGGAGTCTGGTGTATGGTGTAAACTCTTAAAGTGGGTATACAGTTTTGTGGTCTCCTTCAAGCATCTTATATTACTTTTATGCTCGGTGATGCGTGTTTTAATAGCTCGTGTCGTCATCCCTATGTAGATCAGTGTACAGGGGCATTGCAATAGGTAAATGCAGTTGGTGGAGTTACAATTCGTGTGACGTGTCAGTGACCAAGTGAGGGTGTCGGACAAGGTAACCTCCTTGGTAGTGATCGTCTGTTTACAGGACGTACAATTACCACAGGGGAAGTGTCCAACAACTGGTGGAAGCCCCCATAGAGTGCCCTGGGGGTTCTGTATTTCTTTTCTGGCAGGTCTGGTATGGATCAATATGTCTTTCAGATTCTGAGTCCTCTTAAAGGCGAATCTGGGTTGAGGTAAAGAAAGTTCACCAGAAGATAGGATACCCCAGTGTTTTTTGATCACCTTTTTCATTTTATTTGAAGAAGGGGTAAATGAGGTAACGCAGGTCAGGATGTCAGTTTGTTCCCTAGTCCTGGTCTCAAGTAGTGCTTCTCTGGGATTATTCCTAGCGCGTTTCATAGCTCTTGTAATTGTGTTAGTTGGATAACCTCTTTCTTTTAAATTGTTTGCTCGGATATCCGCCTCTTTTTTGTAGTCCACTACTGAGCTACAGTTTCTCCTCACACGGAGAAACTGACCGAAAGGTAAGTTATCCCTCAATGCCTTGGGATGGTGACTGCTGTAAAGCAAGAGGCTATTCCTGTCGGTTGGTTTTTTGTAAAGGCTGGTTGACAGAACCCCAGAAGTCAATCTGATGTCTAGGTCCAGAAATGCTATGTGAGTCGTGGAGATGTGATTAGTAAATTTCAAATAAGGGTTCTGCACATTAATCCATTGACAGAAATCATCACATAGTGTACACGGTCCTTTCCACAAGATGAGGACATCATCTATAAAGCGTCTCCACATGATCAAGTTATCACCAAAAGGATTGGTGGGGCTCCGGATGATCTCCTCTTCGAATGCGGCCATGTATAGGCAGGCCAGACTAGGGGCAAAGGTACTACCCATTGAAGTACCCTGGCATTGGTGGAATAGCTCATTCCGGAATTCAAAAAAGTTCTCCGTCAATGCCAGGGACGCCAGGTCCATGATGAATGACACAGGTGTGGGTGATGTCCATTCCTCATTGCGTAGGGCCGCTTCAATCACTGTGAGGGTTGCCTGTTGTGGGATATTAGTGTACAAGGCCTCCACATCTAAAGTAACCAGGAGGCTAATCTCCCCATTCGGTTCAAACCCTTCAATAGTTCTGAGGATGTCACTGGTGTCTTTGATATATGACGGTATTTTTTGGACCAGTGGTTGTAGGAAGTGGTCTACAAATCTGGACAAAGGCTCAAGAACAGAGCCTATCCCGGACACAATAGGTCTGCCCGGGGTCGGTGAGGTTCCTTTGTGGACCTTGGGCAACGTGTAGAAATATGGTGTTACAGGATCACGAACATTGAGGTAATCTGCTTCTTTCTTGGTGATCCAATCATTAGTCTCTGCCTCAAGAGTTAGACTAGTGATGGCATTCTTCAATCTTGGTGTAGGATCTATTGTGATTGGTGTATAATACTTCCGATCACATAGTTGCCGTCGACATTCTGTCTCGTAGTCAGAGGTGGACTGGATGACTGTAGCACCACCTTTGTCTGCCTGTTTAATCGTGATCGAGTGGTCGTCAGCCAGGGCCCTGGCTGCATCCATTTCCTGTTTGGAAAGGTTGTAAAAAGTCGACCTGTCTTGCCCCATAGCTAGATCTTTAAGAATGGCCTTTTCGAAGGTCAAGACTTCAGGGGGGACCACTTCCTACAACCACTGGTCCAAAAAATACCGTCATATATCAAAGACACCAGTGACATCCTCAGAACTATTGAAGGGTTTGAACCGAATGGGGAGATTAGCCTCCTGGTTACTTTAGATGTGGAGGCCTTGTACACTAATATCCCACAACAGGCAACCCTCACAGTGATTGAAGCGGCCCTACGCAATGAGGAATGGACATCACCCACACCTGTGTCATTCATCATGGACCTGGCGTCCCTGGCATTGACGGAGAACTTTTTTGAATTCCGGAATGAGCTATTCCACCAATGCCAGGGTACTTCAATGGGTAGTACCTTTGCCCCTAGTCTGGCCTGCCTTTACATGGCCGCATTCGAAGAGGAGATCATCCGGAGCCCCACCAATCCTTTTGGTGATAACTTGATCATGTGGAGACGCTTTATAGATGATGTCCTCATCTTGTGGAAAGGACCGTGTACACTATGTGATGATTTCTGTCAATGGATTAATGTGCAGAACCCTTATTTGAAATTTACTAATCACATCTCCACGACTCACATAGCATTTCTGGACCTAGACATCAGATTGACTTCTGGGGTTCTGTCAACCAGCCTTTACAAAAAACCAACCGACAGGAATAGCCTCTTGCTTTACAGCAGTCACCATCCCAAGGCATTGAGGGATAACTTACCTTTCGGTCAGTTTCTCCGTGTGAGGAGAAACTGTAGCTCAGTAGTGGACTACAAAAAAGAGGCGGATATCCTAGCAAACAATTTAAAAGAAAGAGGTTATCCAACTAACACAATTACAAGAGCTATGAAACGCGCTAGGAATAATCCCAGAGAAGCACTACTTGAGACCAGGACTAGGGAACAAACTGACATCCTGACCTGCGTTACCTCATTTACCCCTTCTTCAAATAAAATGAAAAAGGTGATCAAAAAACACTGGGGTATCCTATCTTCTGGTGAACTTTCTTTACCTCAACCCAGATTCGCCTTTAAGAGGACCCAGAATCTGAAAGACATATTGATCCATACCAGACCTGCCAGAAAAGAAATACAGAACCCCCAGGGCACTCTATGGGGGCTTCCACCAGTTGTTGGACACTTCCCCTGTGGTAATTGTACGTCCTGTAAACAGACGATCACTACCAAGGAGGTTACCTTGTCCGACACCCTCACTTGGTCACTGACACGTCACACGAATTGTAACTCCACCAACTGCATTTACCTATTGCAATGCCCCTGTACACTGATCTACATAGGGATGACGACACGAGCTATTAAAACACGCATCACCGAGCATAAAAGTAATATAAGATGCTTGAAGGAGACCACAAAACTGTATACCCACTTTAAGAGTTTACACCATACACCAGACTCCCTTAGATGGGTCGTTTTGGAGTCACATCCGAGAATTACAGCACAAGCACTGTTCAGACTCGAACAAAGATGGGTGTACAGACTTTCATCTGATAGGAGAGGTTTGAATGACGATATACCGTGGGGTACACTAACACACTGATATATCAACACTCTTCCACAGTATTGTCAATGACCCTACAGCCCTGTACCGCCCCTGATAGATAATGGGTGGACTGAATTATTTACTGTCACGGAAGTGACCCCCGAATGTCCCGCACCAATAATTGGACTCCCCTGGTGCGTGAACAGTATAACAATAACTCCGGAGATACCTTGGTCCAACTCGCATTACATGGTCCTTTCCACGATGCATACAACCCACATTACCTACTCTGTCGAGTTGACCTATACCCTATATAGTATACAACACAGGACCATAGTGAAGTGAGTATTATTACTCCTTCTGGGGTCCTTTGAGCCCCTGATAGTTACCAACTGCGACCTGATACTGATTCAGTACCCCGTTCCAAGATGGCGCCCATAGTTACAATGCTTGGGTGGGTCTTCCGACACGAGTCACTTGACACTAGACGCCCAATCAGTGTACGCCTACACTTGACCGAAACGGTTCTTATTGGAGCATTGGATAGTGAACACCACTTCCCGGTTTCGGCGGAGCGGGGTAGGTTTACAAACCACCCTTGGGCAACAGAACCGTAAGTAAACTACTACCTGGATCACGTAACAATGATCGAACGGTCTGGGACTCCCTAGACGCTGGTAGACGGGTGACCGCTGTTCATGTGACTGACCGACCCTAACGCTGACATGGGCTGCCGACTTCTGTGGGCGGCACATTAGGCTCAGGGGTGGATCGTTCCTCGAGCGGTGGTTCCCAGTTTGCCGGGGATCCGGGGGATCGTGCCTACCTGTTCCCTTGACAGCACCTAGCACCCAGCAGGTGTATTGTATTTATATACCTACCTAGTTTAGTCTCTTGTTTTAATGCACATTACAGCAGGCTACTACGCCATCCCAAGAGGCTCGCCACGCACCGACTGGAGCGGCACTAGCTCAATCCTTAGGTGAGCGTTTTAGACCTCGGTACTATAATTCAGGATGCCCTGGATTGAAGTCTTTTAGATCACTTGACACGTTGTTTGACACTGCATCCACTTATGCATGATCACTATATTCGAGCGCAATTGCTTCATGTACAGGACATGCATACGAGGAGTCTTCGGATCCATATTATCATGTATATTAACGACAAAGTGTTTTTTTAATGTTTTGTGTTGGCCTGTTATGTTTCTTCTCTCCCTTTCCTTTAGGCCACTCCTATGCGGAAGTGTTAGAGTTTTCCACACTTTCTTAGGGTAGATTTGTCCAGGCACAAACACAATAATTTGATATCCTGTTATACACCCTCACGTTTGTAGATAGTTTACACCACATTGGTCCTGATGAATTGCCGTGGGATCCTCCTGACCATTAGGCGAGAAACATGTTGACCATCTGAGTTGAGCGGAGCGAGTCTTTGACCCACTGTGTCCAGACTACCGCCACTCATATCGTTTTTTAATAGGGTGGTTTACTGACCCAATAAACTCGTTATTCAGACTAACCAACCCTGTTTGAAAATACACTCACCAACGTCTACACTTACCTGGCCCTCACTTGCACTCAACTTTCGGCGAGGAACAAAAGATCTCCGATAAAGAGCCCCATCTTTGGGTGCCCGTTGGGAATTGCAGCGCCGACCCGACGAGGAGCAAAACCCAGATGATGAAGCATGACACCTAGCTTGCTGGGTGTGTGAGGGTTTTAGTTCCACCCGTGTGGGTCCCCCCACCCACCACGTGCTTCAAGTCCTCAGGCTGTTTAGACATTATCTTTCACTTTGTCTTCACCTTGGGGTAGAGTGTACACTTCACACAACCTCCCCTGACCAGGAGGAACAGCATACTCTTTCTTTCTTAATTATTCTCAGACATTTCCCCTTTTTTTTTTTTGGGTTAGTGTAAGAAAAATAATATAATCCTAGCAAGGACTTAAAATTCCTTTAGAAGTCCTTAAATCCTCAATGCGGTCACTTTCGCCGAGAATGGGATAAAACAGTCAGTCCGTTGGCTCTGTTGGCATGGAGACGTACAGCGTGAGCCGAAAACAGCCCCTCATTCAGCCTCACAGGCAGTAAATTTTTCCTTGCGGGTCCCAAAGGGAGGCATCGAAAGCATAGACCCTGCTCATTTCTGTGAGCAGGTCACATTTCCTCAACCCGGAAGGGCAGCGCGCGTTCGGATCAGTCGCGCTCCGGAGAGAGAACAGCGCGAGGTAAATCCTATTTGAGGATAAACAATATTAAAATTGCATGAGGGAAAGGGCAAAAGCGATCGGAGAGATAATCTCCGTATCAGCGGGAAGCGGAGGTAGACACGCTCAAGTTAAAGTGTGTCTATCATCCGTTAGAGATGGCTCGCGTTAATAGTTAATCTCTGCGATGTTAAAAGCGGATGTCTCAGGGTAAACAAATTATTCTCATAATGAGTTTAACTTTAAGCATAAATAAAAGGGCAAGGAAAGGAAAGAACCCAACCATAAATTGAAAGGGTGAGTAAAAGAAAGAAACTTACCTGAAAAATATAAAATTGTCTAATAAGCGTAATCAAGAAGTATAAGGTTACTTACCAAACCAAAGAAACTGTCAAAAAATAGTAAGATTAGATCATTCATTTACATCACAATACATCAAATATGGTAGATAGGAAGAAGTTGTACTTAACTGTCCATGAGCAGCGAATAAAAGAGGAAGATAACTGGTTGCCATGGCACTTTGTTATGCTGTATAGAATGTTTTTATTTATGATGCAATTGTTACAGTCAACGCCTTCCTTCAATCTTGGAAGGAGATCCGAGGTTATGCCTTCCCTCCGTTTGCCATGATTCCGAGGGTCCTACAGAAGGTAAGACAAGAACAGTGTTGCCTCTTATTGATAACCCCTTTCTGGCCTTCTAAGGCTTGGTTCCCGACCATCCTAGAACTGACTTGCAGTCCCCCCTTTTTAATTCCTTCCTAGAGGATCTTCTTACAGAGGTAGACGATCGAATTCATCCCCTAACTCTGAACGGGAGTTTATCCCTTCTTGCCTGGAAAGTGTCAGGAGATCCAATGAAATCTCAGGCCTTTCGGAGACGGCTTCAACTCTCCTCAGAGAATCTTGGGCACCAGGCACGTATTATAGATATAACAATATCTGGAAACTATGGGTACGTTGGTTCTTGGAAAGAACCTGGATCCCTTGGAGGCCCCTATTGTTGACATAGTCAATTTCCTTGTCGAACAATTTGAGAGAGGCCTGAGTTATGGATCTATCAATTGCTATAGATCTGCTATTTACGCGGGTCATGCCCTCATCAACGGTAAGACTATTGGTAAAAATGTCATTATCTGTAGAGTCATGAAAAGTATCCGCTTGAGGAGACCTCCTAAAGAAGGCCTGGGCTAAAATTCCGTTCCGCTCGCGGAAATTGCGATAATTTGAAATTTTTGCGTTCCACGGAGAGCGCGAAAATGTCAAAATTTCCGCAATCTGCATTTTACCAGAAATTTTTTGCTTGCTCGCACTGTAAAATAATACATTCTCGTGTGCGCGCGATCGCCTTACCTGAATCCCCGCGTTCGCCGACAAGTTTTCCCGATCCGGTCGCGTTCTCCACGAGATGTTGGATTGTTGGTAGCCATTTGCGCTGTCTCGCGACAGTTCGCGCCCGCAGTAACGTCATTCGTCGCGCGATCACGTCTTTCTTCTCGCGATCATGCACCGCGAGACAAGTGAAAACAAGATGGCCGTGCCCGCGAGCATGGGTCAGTTGGCGAGCCGCGACCACGCAGAAAATACCGCGAAGGGGCGGGAAAAAAACTTCCGCATCTTCGCGATATCTCCGCGTGTTTGCGGAGATTTTTAACATTTTCGCGATAATTTGCAAAAGTGAATTTCGCATATTCCGCCCACCCCTATCCTAAAGCCAGATATGAAACTCTTTGGGATGTTCAACTGATTCTCAATCTCTTCAATAACTGGCCTTCAACTTCTCTTCTTAACAGGAAAAACCTTTCTATTAAATTAGCCACTCTTTTGTGTCTAATCTCTTGTAGGAGAGCTTCTGACATCAAAGCTCTCGAAATTTCTAGACGTTCTTACAATATGTTTGGTGTGAAGTTTGATATTCATAAGAGAACTAAAACCATGTCTGACTCTATCTTTTATCCTCGTTTTGATCTTTGTCCCACCCTCTGTGTTGTGGAGTGCACGATAGAATACGATCGCAGGATGTTTCAGCTTCGTCCACAGGGTGTTACTCAATTGCTGATTTCCCTTGTTAAACCCCACAAAGGGATTAACTCCTCTTCTAGCGCTAGATGGATCAAATCTGCTATGAGTCTAGCTGGTATTGATTTAAACAAATTTCAAGCTCATTGCCTAAGCGGTGCTATGGCCAGTAAATCTCTCAGGTCTGGAGGTAAGTTGCATGACTGTAGTAAGTAGATTATATTGTATTGGTAAATGTGTAGTGTTACTTTATGGAATGTAACTAGGTGAGCAGTAGGTAGAATGTTACTGGGGATCTAGAATCTCTGTGGGATGGCAGATGAAGACTGGATGTTGATGGGATATGTCGTGGGTTCTTTGCTCTGAAAATAAATACTACATTTATTGAATCTTCTGTTCCTGAGACTTCATTTCATGCTCTGAAGGTGAAGAAGGCATACTACATATTTTGGCGACGCACTGGATGGGATCGGTGAAACTTTGTAGTATATCGAGCTTTTTGAACTTTGAAAAAGTGGCATTGTGTCACAATTGGAAAGGAAAAACCCACCGACGACATCCTTAAAGCTGCTGACTGGTCCAATGCCAGTACCTTTGCACGTCACTATTGTAAACCTATTGAACACATGTCCGATGTTGTTTTAGAAAGCTACCAACGTGCATAATGTTGCCTCCGGTCTTGTAATGAAATTGCGATTCTCATATTAACATGACTCGAGAATCTGGATTTCATTAAAGACTCGGAGGCTGGCATTATCCCTCCCTCCCACCCTCTGGTGGTACTTCATTGACAATGTTACTTATTACATTTTATTGTAATGCACTTTATACTTGTGTATTATCTATGAATTTTTGAAAATGTATTTTCTCAAATTAATTCCCTTCTCATTTCAGGTAATCCTTAATCGCTGCCTTTACCACCTTATCAACGATGGATCCCTTTACTTCGTTAATTCCTATTCACCGTTGGAACCCTTCTTCTTCCTCCTTCATTTGTTCTACTTCTGAAGATTGTCCTGAAGTTTGACGTCTCGAGTTTTTTATGGACTGTTCTCTTGTTCATTTAAAAGAGGCTCTTTGTTACTGTCTCGTGGCGTTTATGTGTTGCCTTTATTCTATTTGGAACTTTATCTATTGTGATGTATGCGGCTGCTTGGGTCTGCATTAAAGGAAAATGCATAATGTCAGCCTCCGTGTCTTTAATGAAATCCAGATTCTCTAGTCATGTTAATATGAGAATCGCAATTCTCAATGACAAAAAATACACGTCCTCTGACAAACTTCTTACAGTTCCTTAATTATGCGCAATGCGCGTGTGACATGAGTACTTGAGCAAACTTTGAGAATTACAGAAGTTCGTGAATCTGCCTCCAAGCCTTGTTGCTCACCTGCGGGTGTAGATTCTGGAGTGTTTTGTGACTGGCAGGGGAGAGTTAACGGGGCTGATGGTGGTCTGTGGTGCGGGGAATTATTCAAATGAACTCGGATGCATACATTACTGAAGCCTCCCTAACTCATCGCGTGACACAACCTGCCACACGTAGACTTCTGCATGATACATGCGTACACATCAGCAGATCAGAGGTTCGTATCACGGCAGGGCTGACTCAGACCTTCAGTTTTCCGAGGCCGATGCAACGATGCCGTTGAGTTGGGTAATAATGCGTACTCCGGTTGCCAGGAAGCGGTGCCGTTGCCAGGAAGCGCGGGTATGAATGGACGGTACGTTTTACATGCATTACGGCATCGAGCTGCTTTCAACTGCCTGTCTGTATATTAAGTCCTGGGCAGTAGTGGTTATGTGTGGGGGTGCGGGGGTGGGGATGGGGGGCTCCAGGTATGAGTAGCCAACCTGTGTGGTGCTGAATCCGGTGAGGTGTCATGAGATTTCCAGCCTAGGTTCCCTCGAGTCACTCCCTTTGTACCACCCACCATCTCTCAGTCCCACCCCACTCTCGCCAAACGTACCCCCACCCAGGCGCGCAACACCCATTGGACTCAAAGGGCTTCAGCCCACCCCCCCGTCGTGTGTGGCAGCCCGAGATGACACAACTTTTCGGGCACCCACACAGCTGCACCCGAGCACTTCACAGGTCTTTAAGAGACCATTTGCATGTTAATGAGGCCTTGCTGTTGTTTCACCCCTTCTAAGAGCCCCTGCAGCACCACTCTGCCTATTGCTTAAAGATTCAGCCCCCCCCCCCGAAATTTTTCCTTAGCGCCCCCGCCACCCCCCCCCCCTCACCGCCCCCCCCCCCCGAAATGTGGCTCTAGTTGCGCCTCTGCCACCACCCCCATTGATTCGCCATTAATGCCCGGGCACAGGGTGCTGAATCCGCTGGGTTCGCATAAAACTCCCCCCCCCCCCCACACACACACACACAAACACCTCCCTACGATTAGTCATTAAGTCCCTGGCTTGGTGGTGAATCCGGCGAGGTGCGTGCCATGAAACTCCCGCCCAGGCTCCCTCGGGTCACTCCCTCATTAACGCCCCCTTTCCATTACTCCCGCCCCCTCACCGCTTCCACACGCGGTGACATCACTGAGTGGGAGTTAGAGAAAGTTTGGAGCTGTCCAAGGCCGTCAGCAGAGTCAGGAGGGGAGCCGAGACAGCATCCAGCAGAGACCGCGAACGAGGCGGTGGAGACACCAGGGGCAGCAGCTGAGACAGGCGCAGGGGTGAGAGACTGGAGGTAAGAGGGGCAGAAGAGACCTCTAGGAGACCAGGGGTGGCAGAGACGACAGCATGTGAGAGGCGACAGCAGAGACTGCATGTGAGAGGTGGGAGCAGATACTGCATCCAGCAGAGACCGCCAGACGAGGCGGTGGAGACACCAGGGGCAGCTGAGACAGGCGCAGGGGTGAGAGACTGGAGGTAAGAGGGGCAGAAGAGACTTCTAGGAGACCTGGGGTGGCAGAAGAGACTGCATGAGAGAGGCGACAGCAGTGACTGCATGTGAAGGCGATAGCAGAGACTGCGTGTGAGGGGTGGGAGCAGACACTGCATGTGTGATGTGACAGGTGTCAGCTGAGACTGCGTGTGAGGAGTGGCAGCGTCAGAGACGGCATGTGAGGGGTAGTAGCAGAGACTGAATGTGAGGTGTGGGAGCAGAGAGTGCTTGTGTCTGTGAGGGGTGGCAGCAGAGATTGCCTGTGAGCAGACTGCATGTGAGAGGTGGGAGCAGAGACTACATGTGAGAGACGTCCGCAGAGACTGCGTGTGAGGGGTGAGAGCAGACACAGTGACACTCATGTGATGTGACAGGTTGCAGCAGAGACTTCGTGTGAGAGGTGGCAGCAGAGACGGCATGTGAGGGATAGCAACAGAGACTTAATGTGAGCGGTGGGAGCAGAGACTGCATGTGAGGGTTGGGAGAAATGACTGCATTGAGAGGTGAGAGCAGAGACTGCATGTGAGAGACGACAGCAGAGACTGCATGTGGAAGGTAGCGCAGAGACTGCATGTGAGAGGTGGGAGCCGAGACTGCGCGAGAGAAGTTGGAGCAGAAGGCAGCATGTGGAGGTGGGAGCAGAGAGTGCACGTGATGGGTAGCAGCAGAGACTGTAGGAGGCGAACTGCAGAGACGGCAGCGTGTGGAGGTGGGAGCAGCAGATACTGCATGTGAGGTAGCAGCAGAGTGCATGTGAGGGGTAGCAGCAGAGACTGCATATAAGGGGCAGGAGTAGAGACTGCATGTGAGGTATATGTGCTATCCCTCACATGCAGCAGAGTCTGCAGGAGGCAAAGGGTGGGAGCAGAGACTGCATGTGAGGGGTAGCAGGAGAGACTGCATGTGAGGGGTAGCAGCAGAGACTGCACGTGAGGGGTAGCAGCAGAGACTGCACGTGACGGGTAGCAGCAGAGACTGCACATGAGGGGTAGCAGCAGAGACTGCAGGAGGCGCAGGGCAGAGATGGCAGCATGTGGAGGTGGGAGCTGCAGAGACTGCATGTGAGGGGTAGCAGCAGAGTGCATGTGAGGGGTAGCAGCAGAGACAGCATGTGAGGGGCGGGAGTAGAGACTGCATGTGAGGTATGTGTGCTATCCCTCACATGCAGCAGAGTCTGCAGGAGGCAAAGGTTGGGAGTAGAGACTGCATGTGAGGGGTAGCAGGAGAGACTGCATGTGAGGGGTAGCAGCAGAGACTGCACGTGAGGGGTAGCAGCAGAGACTGCACGTGACGGGTAGCAGCAGAGACAGCAGGAGGCGAACTGCAGAGACGGCAGCATGTGGAGGTGGGAGCAGCAGAGACCGCATGTGAGGGGTAGCAGCAGATACTGCATGTGAGGGGTAGCAGCAGAGTGCATGTGAGGGGTAGCAGCAGAGACTGCATGTGAGGGGTAGCAGGAGAGACTGCATGTGAGGGGTAGCAGCAGAGACTGCATGTAGGGGTAGTAGCAGAGACTGCATGTGGGAGTAGCAGCAGAGACTGCAGGAGGCGAGGGGTGGGAGTAGAGACGGCAGCAGGTAGAGGCGACAACAGAGACTGCATGTGAGGGGTAGCAGGCGCAGCAGGGACTGCACGTAGGGTTTGTAGCTGAGACTGCATGTGAGGGGTAGCAGCAGAGACTGCATGTGAGGGGTAGCAGCAGAGACTGCATGTGAGGGGTAGGAGCAGAGACTGCACGTGAGGGGTAGCAGCAGAGACTGCAGGAGGCGCAGGGCAGAGACAGCAGCATGTGGAGATGGGAGCTGCAGAGACTGCATGTGAGGGGTAGCAGCAGAGTGCATGTGAGGGGTAGCAGCAGAGACTGCATGTGAGGGGCAGTAGTTGAGACTGCATGTGAGGTATGTGTGCTATCCCTCACATGCAGCAGAGTCTGCAGGAGGCGAAGGGTGGGAGTAGAGACTGCATGTGAGGGGTAGCAGGAGAGACTGCATGTGAGCGGTAGCAGCAGAGACTGCACGTGAGGGGTAGCAGCAGAGACTGCAGGAGGCAAACTGCAGAGACGGCAGCGTGTGGAGGTGGGAGCAGCAGAGACCGCATGTGAGGGGTAGCCGCAGATACTGCATGTGAGGGGTAGCAGCAGAGACTGCACGTAGGGGTAGTAGCAGAGACTGCATGTGGGAGTAGCAGCAGAGACTGCAGGAGGCGAGGGGTGGGAGTAGAGACGGCAGCACATAGAGGCGACAGCAGAGACTGCATGTGAGGGGTAGCAGGCACAGCAGGGACTGCACGTAGGGGTTGTAGCTGAGACTGCATGTGAGGGGTAGCAGCAGAGACTGCATGTGAGGGGCAGTAGTAGAGACTGCATGTGAGGTATGTGTGCTATCCCTCACATGCAGCAGAGTCTGCAGGAGGCAAAGGGTGGGAGTAGAGACTGCATGTGAGGGGTAGGAGGAGAGACTGACTGCATGTGAGGGGTAGCAGCAGAGACTGCACGTGAGGGGTAGCAGCAGAGACTGCACATGAGGGGTAGCAGCAGGGACTGCAGGAGGCGAACTGCAGAGATGGCAGCGTGTGGAGGTGGGAGCAGCATAGACCGCATGTGAGGGGTAGCAGCAGATACTGCATGTGAGGGATAGCAGCAGAGAGCATATGAGGGGTAGCAGCAGAGACTGCATGTGAGGGGTAGCAGCAGAGACTGCACGTAGGGGTAGTAGCAGAGACTACATGTGGGGGTAGCAGCAGAGACTGCAGGAGGCGAGGGGTGGGAGTAGAGACGGCAGCACGTAGAGGCGACAGCAGAGACTGCATGTGAGGGGTAGCAGGCGCAGCAGGGAGTGCACGTAGGGGTAGTAGCTGAGAGTGCATGTGAGGGGTAGCAGCAGAGACTGCACGTGAGGGGTAGCAGCAGAGACTGCAGGAGGCGCAGGGCAGAGACGGCAGAATGTGGAGGTGGGAGCAGCAGAGACTGCATGTGAGGGGTAGCAGCAGAGTGCATGTGGGGGGTAGCATCAGAGACTGCACGTGAGGGGTAGCAGCAGAGACTGCAGGAGGCGCAGGGCAGAGACGGCAGCATGTGGAGGTGGGAGCTGCAGAGACTGCATGTGAGGGGTAGCAGCAGAGTGCATGTGAGGGGTAGCAGCAGAGACTGCATGTGAGGGGTAGCAGCAGAGTCTGCAGGAGGCGAGGGGTGGGAGCAGAGACGCAGCACGCGGAGGTTGCAGTGCAGGAGGCGAGGGGCAGAGACAGCACGTGGAGGTGGCAGCAGAGATGGGGGGGGCGAGGGCGGGGCACGGAGAGTCGATGAACCGCCCCTAAATGACACTTAGGAGCAGTGAATGGAAGCCCAGTGAGTAATAATATATCATCGGCCCCGAGCCGGGCAGAGACCGCTGGGGGGAGGAGGGCCCTGCCGTCCACAGAGAGGCAGGGGCGGGTGGCACCGCGGAGCCGGTGAGACTGCTCAGTGTCACTGACCTGTGCGCCTGCTGCGGCGCTGTACTGCTCTTCACTGTGGTCAGAAGCATTTCTTCAAGACCGAGACATTTCCACCTCTTACTCAAGCTTTCCTGCGAGGATGTGGGAAGTGATATCTGTACCGGATGGGTGTGGGAGGGGGGGGGGGGGCATCAGTATAAGACTAGGGGCGGGGGGGGGGGGGATGACTGGAGGGGGTCAGAGCAAGACCAGGGCCCTGATTCACAAATGTAAACTGAGACCAAAAGTCTAAGTTTAGACCCCGAGTCTAACTTTACTCGTAGTAAAATAAGACTTTTGGTCTCAGTTTAGGTCGAAAGCCTAAACTTGGAACAAAAATCCATCTTTACAGAAGTAAAGTCAGACTCTAGGTCTAACCTTGGACTTCTGGTCTCAGTTTGCCTTTGTGAATGAGTCCCGAGGAGCGCCGCAGATCACACGATAAGTCCTCTCGCTTTTCAGATGTGCTTGATGGGGGAGGGTCAAAGGTCTCTGCAAGAGGGTTGAAGGGGCATATTTAGGCATTGGCCCAGGTGCCTCGTTCCTAAATCTGTCTTCTAGTTAGGTCAGATTCCCAGGAGCCAATAGCCTGCTGTCCTCGTGTTACAAACTCATGAAAGTATATTACACACTCGTACACTGCTTTACACAAACACACAGGTGTCTGTGCGAGTTACTACTCTCCTGTGGGTGGGGAGGGGGGGTCCCGGGTGGAAGTGCCCTCGACTCCTGGACACACTCACAAACCTTCTCATTTGCGGATACACAAGTTATTTTCCCGACCCTAGAAATGGTAGTATACCCTTTTTAGGGCGGAAAGGAAAGGGGCCGCCGCACACAATAGGTACCGGGAAGCAATGTCCACACAGGGAGGAGTTAGCCAGCGCCCTGGTCTGGGGTGGATCACCTAGCCTGGGGTAGATGCATTTCATTTAGGAATTCACAAGACTCGTCCCGAGTATGCTGGCAGTATCTTCTCAGGAGTAAACCTCGAAACCTTTTGGGAACTCTATTTTTGTAGGCCAATATGTTGTTTTCCCTTTACCCAGGGAGAGACTTTATATTGCTCCCAAAACCAGTGCTTAATTTGTAAAAATAAAAATAAAAAATGGGTGCCAGGGCTCTCGTCAGGAGGCCACTGCAGCTTGCCCCACACACCCCCTCCCATGCTGCCAATAATAGTAACAACACAACTACAGACCATCACTCTTCTACCGGTGTGTCAATTCAGTCTTTCCAGGCCTCCTAACCCGTGAGATAGACCTGGGCGGCCGGAAATAGTCGTTTTTAATGTATATAATATATAATAATAATTAACCGTTGTTGTGGACATGTCTAAATTAGCCAGACAGCGCCACCTTGAGGCAGACTGTCACAGGCGCTGGTGTTGGCAATTAAGTACTGGTGCTGAGCACCTGGAAACCACTGGCTCAAATTAAGCACTGCCCCAAACCCCTTCTTCTACAACCCCATCGATGTTGTGAGGAGTTCCTTTCCACTTACCATCCCAGGAAGGTATTAACTCCGACCCATGACTGTAAATCTCTCAGAGATATATTTATATGTAAAACCAGGATCCCAACGAACGACCACGCCGGGTCAAACAAGGGCACAGACTCCAGTTGAAGATGCAATGAATAGTTTATTGCTTTAACATGCCATGATGACGCGTTTCGACCACAAGCCTGTGGTACATATATATATATATATAAAGATGCTGGTCTTTTCGCCATGGTTGAATGTTGAGATGACAGGGGATGGTGCCGTATGATCAGCAGGGGTTCAAACCTATATCTGAGTTTCATCTGCATAGAGATGCTTCCAAATTCCCAGCTAAGGAGTCCTGCAAGGGGTTAAATACAGGTAATGAAAAGTGAAGGGGCTATTGGACCCTGGGGTCCCCCACAGAGGTCACAGGGGTCGATTTAGAGAGAGACTCCCCAGTTTTAACACATTGGTGCCTGCTTTCAAGACAGGATTTAAACCAATGGTTCTCAACCTTTTGACTTCTGGGGACCTCCATTTAATCATTACTGTAACCCAGAGGACCCCCGCCCACCCCAATCATGATTGGAATCTGGGGACCCCCAGTGGGAAGCGATTTCCACTGAGTCATGACTGCTAGCCCAGGGCCCAGCCAAAGCATTGTCGAGGATTTGAACCACAAAGCAATACACAAAAAAGTACAGAAAAGGCATTCAAACAAATACACAAATGACATATTTTGTGGACTTTTAAAATACACCTAAATAAAACAATCTAAATGTTAATGTTGTTATGAAGGTTGGAGCTTTTCTAAATTCAGCTGAGGCCACTCATCGTCCATACTATGTTCTGTTTGATGATCCGGCACTGCTGCCACAAATCAATCTAAGGACAATAACTTCATTTTTAGTCTTCAATTTCAAATTGCTTGGTTTCCCTTTTTAATATATGGCACACGTTTAAAAAAAATACTTTTAGATTTGATCCTTTTTTTAAAAGTGTTCTTATTTTAACAGTAACGATATAATAATCTTCTAACAGTTGTGTATTATCTAACCATGATCTATTTTATGTATAACATTGGATCATTGTACTGAATGCACTCGCACTTTAATGGTGGTAATGACCGAATAAAGTCATATATTGACAAATTCCTTCACAGTTACAGTATGTTTTAAAATGTTTGATTGTACATTGAGCTTCTGTATTTATATACACTTCATTAATCTGTTAATATTATTTAATTTCGAAGTAGTCGCAGACCCCTGAGGAGGCTTTGCGGACCCCAGGGGTTCCCCGACCACAGATTGGGAGTCTCTGATTTCAGCCCTTAGAGCCCGGTGTCATTAACTCGGGGCCTTTCTTTGATGGAGTACTGCATGCTCCACCATATCAAAGGCTGAAGAAATAGCTCCTAGAGGCCGAAGGCGAGTGGCACTGAGCCTTGTAGAGTGGCATCGTCTGTTGAATGCCCCATTGGTGCTTCTCTGCTGTGCCCTGCAAGGAAACTGGTTGGAAATCGCCAATAAGGGGGTTTGCTTTCAGGTCGTTGTTGAGCTGAGATGCTACAGCTCTCCGTGATTTACTCCTGCTAATCCTGAGATGGTAATCCCGTTCTCGAGGCAGCCTGGCTCTGCAGGGGCTACTTCCAAAAGAGGTGTAACGTGTCCTGGTGTGGGCGAGCCGGGCCCACAGCCATGCCCTAAAGATGACTTGATCATCTCCAGACAGTTTGGGATGAATGCTTGACTGATGGTGTTGGCCCACACAGGAGGTGAGGGGTCAGCTGCTTAGATGAACAGTTTTGTTTACTCAATAAAGGCTTTAGGAGACTCCCCAGTACCTGGCTCAAGGTGGGGCAGGAGGTGAGGGGTCCGCTGCTTAGATGAACAGTTGTGTTTACTCAATGATGCCTTTAGGAGACTCCTCTGTACCTGGCTCAAGGTGGGGCAGGAGGTGAGGGGTCCACTGCTTAGATGAACAGTTGTGTTTACTCAATGATGCCTTTAGGAGACTCCCCAGTACCTAGCTCAAGGTGAGGCAGGAGGTGAGGGGTCCGCTGCTTAGATGAACAGTTTTGTTTACTCAATGATGCCTTTAGGAGACTCCTCTGTACCTGGCTCAAGGTGGGGCAGGAGGTGAGGGGTCCGCTGCTTAGATGAAAAGTTGTGTTTACTCAATGATGCCTTTAGGAGACTCCCCAGTACCTGGCTTAAGGTGGGGCAGGAGGGAAGGGGTCCGCTGCTTAGATGAACAGTTGTGTTTACTCAATAATGCCTTTAGGAGACTCCTCTGTACCTGGCTCAAGGTGGGGCAGGAGGTGAGCGGTCCGCTGCTTAGATGAACAGTTGTGTTTACTCAATGATGCCTTTAGGAGACTCCTCTGTACCTGGCTCAAGGTGGGGCAGGAGGTGAGGGGTCCGCTGCTTAGATGAACAGTTGTGTTTACTCAATGATGCCTTTAGGAGACTCCCCAGTACCTGGCTCAAGGTGGGGCAGGAGGTGAGGGGTCCGCTGCTTAGATGAACAGTTATGTTTACTCAATGATGTCTTTAGGAGACTCCCCAGTACCTGGCTCAAGGTGGGGCAGGAGGGAAGGGTCCGCTGCTTAGGTGAACAGTTGTGTTTACTCAATAATGCCTTTAGGAGACTCCTCTGTACCTGGCTCAAGGTGGGGCAGGAGGTGAGGGGTCCGCTGCTTAGATTAACAGTTGTGTTTACTCAATAATGCCTTTAGGAGACTCCCCAGTACCTGGCTCAAGGTGGGGCAGGAGGTGAGGGGTCCGCTGCTTATTTGAACAGTTGTGTTTACTCAATGATGCCTTTAGGAGACTCCCCAGTACCTGGCTCAAGGTGGGGCAGGAGGTGAGGGGTCCGCTGCTTAGATGAACAGTTGTGTTTACTTAATGATGCCTTTAGGAGACTCCCCAGTACCTGGCTCAAGGTGGGGCAGGAGGTGAGGGGTCCGCTGCTTAGATGAACAGTTTTGTTTACTCAATGATGCCTTTAGGAGACTCCTCTGTACCTGGCTCAAGGTGGGGCAGGAGGTGAGGGGTCCGCTGCTTAGATGAAAAGTTGTGTTTACTCAATGATGCCTTTAGGAGACTCCCCAGTACCTGGCTCAAGGTGGGGCAGGAGGTGAGGGGTCCGCTGCTTAGATGAACAGTTGTGTTTACTTAATGATGCCTTTAGGAGACTCCTCTGTACCTGGCTCAAGGTGGGGCAGGAGGTGAGGGGTCCGCTGCTTAGATGAACAGTTGTGTTTACTCAATGATGCCTTTAGGAGACTCCTCTGTACCTGGCTCAAGGTGGGGCAGGAGGTGAGGGGTCCGCTGCTTAGATGAACAGTTGTGTTTACTCAATGATGCCTTTAGGAGACTCCTCTGTACCTGGCTCAAGGTGGGGCAGGAGGTGAGGGGTCCACTGCTTAGATGAACAGTTGTGTTTACTCAATGATGCCTTTAGGAGACTCCCCAGTACCTGGCTCAAGGTGGGGCAGGAGGTGAGGGGTCCGCTGCTTAGATGAACAGTTATGTTTACTCAATGATGCCTTTAGGAGACTCCCCAGTACCTGGCTCAAGGTGGGGCAGGAGGGAAGGGTCCGCTGCTTAGATGAACAGTTGTATTTACTCAATAATGCCTTTAGGAGACTCCTCTGTACCTGGCTCAAGGTGGGGCAGGAGGTGAGGGGTCCGCTGCTTAGATTAACAGTTGTGTTTACTCAATAATGCCTTTAGGAGACTCCCCAGTACCTGGCTCAAGGTGGGGCAGGAGGTGAGGGGTCCGCAGCTTAGATGAACAGTTGTGTTTACTCAATGATGCCTTTAGGAGACTCCTCTGTACCTGGCTCAAGGTGGGGCAGGAGGTGAGGGGTCCGCTGCTTAGATGAACAGTTGTGTTTACTCAATGATGCCTTTAGGAGACTCCCCAGTACCTGGCTCAAGGTGGGGCAGGAGGTGAGGGGTCCGCTGCTTAGATGAACAGTTATGTTTACTCAATGATGCCTTTAGGAGACTCCCCAGTACCTGGCTCAAGGTGGGGCAGGAGGGAAGGGTCCGCTGCTTAGATGAACAGTTGTGTTTACTCAATAATGCCTTTAGGAGACTCCTCTGTACCTGGCTCAAGGTGGGGCAGGAGGTGAGGGGTCCGTTGCTTAGATTAACAGTTGTGTTTACTCAATAATGCCTTTAGGAGACTCCCCAGTACCTGGCTCAAGGTGGGGCAGGAGGTGAGGGGTCCCCTGCTTAGATGAACAGTTGTGTTTACTCAATGATGCCTTTAGGAGACTCCCCAGTACCTTGCTCAAGGTGGGGCAGGAGGTGAGGGGTCCGCTGCTTAGATGAACAGTTGTGTTTACTCAATAATGCCTTTAGGAGACTCCTCTGTACCTGGCTCAAGGTGGGGCAGGAGGTGAGGGGTCCGCTGCTTAGATTAACAGTTGTGTTTACTCAATGATGCCTTTAGGAGACTCCTCTGTACCTGGCTCAAGGTGGGGCAGGAGGTGAGGGGTCCGCTGCTTAGATGAACAGTTGTGTTTACTCAATAATGCCTTTAGGAGACTCCTCTGTACCTGGCTCAAGGTGGGGCAGGAGGTGAGGGGTCCGCTGCTTAGATTAACAGTTGTGTTTACTCAATGATGCCTTTAGGAGACTCCTCTGTACCTGGCTCAAGGTGGGGCAGGAGGTGAGGGGTCCGCTGCTTAGATGAACAGTTGTGTTTACTCAATGATGCCTTTAGGAGACTCCTCTGTACCTGGCTCAAGGTGGGGCAGGAGGTGAGGGGTCCGCTGCTTAGATGAACAGTTGTGTTTACTCAATGATGCCTTTAGGAGACTCCTCTGTACCTGGCTCAAGGTGGGGCAGGAGGTGAGGGGTCCGCTGCTTAGATGAACAGTTGTGTTTACTCAATGATGCCTTTAGGAGACTCCTCTGTACCTGGCTCAAGGTGGGGCAGGAGGTGAGGGGTCCGCTGCTTAGATGAACAGTTGTGTTTACTCAATGATGCCTTTAGGAGACTCCTCTGTACCTGGCTCAAGGTGGGGCAGGAGGTGCTTCTTTTCTTGGTAATAATCATGTCCGGGGTATCTAAGGCGGGGGAGCAGAAGAAGGATAGCGTCCTCCAGACACATTTATCACCGAAGACCTTGGCCAGCTCATCTCATTCCTGTGGCCCCAATTCGACCTTGGATGTTTGAGCGCCATATTCTACCAGCTTTTGAGGAGTTGTTTTGGGCTACTGCTAGCCCACTTCAGTTGGGCGCTGAAATACTTCCCTTGGCCACCAGAGCGGTTTTCTTGTAGGCCTCTGGTTTGGACTTGAGAGTGTATCTCTTGGAGGCAGATGGGGTGGACTCCATTGTCTTTCAAGCCCTTGTAATGTCCTTGCGTTGTTAAGATTGTCAGTGTACCTGGTTATATATCTCTAACCCTCTTCGTTTTCATAATTTGGGGTGCCACCTTGTCGAGAGCGAAGGATGCCAACTCGTTGCAGTGGAGACGGAGTGAAGTTGTGAGCTCTAAGTGAGAACTACTCAGCTCGGGTTTGCAGCATTGAGTTCACGTCATCTGTCGGCTGCCAAGGTTTGATTTTTGCAGGTCTCAGATCCTGGTGAACTTTCTTAAGGGTTGAGAAGTGGACTTGAGGTGCATATGATCACAAACAAGAGATCTGATTGGTCAGCAGCCAGCGAGTCATCAAGCGTGAGAGAGTCAGGTTTAGCGACGCTTAAGTTAAGGGTGTGAGGTTATGTGAGTTGGTTTGAGGCATGTTGGCAAAGGCCGTGGTTCTCGGCGATGGAGTGTAGATTTTGAGTTCCTCTCTCCCTAAAAGAGCCCCCGGGAGATTAAAATCTCCTGGAAAGACTGTATCGTGTTTGTCAGGAGTTGACCTGTCATATGTTCGAGATATGTCTCCACATAACATACTTATGCACCTCGTGGGGTTACACTCTGTGTAGTCGCGAGTCTTCGTGAGTTTGGACATCTGCTTGTATGCATTCAGAATTGTTCGAGGAGGGGGGTCGATTCTGTCGACCTGTGAGCAGATTCAAGTATTGAAGCTGCCTCCACCCACCTGTCCTACTTTGTTGAGCCCTATGATTTCCTGGGAGTTTAATTTCGGGCACGGCTCTGTCCGCATGGGGTCTGGAGGACTCGGACCCCATGCCTCACTCATGACCACAAGTTTCCACTTTACTTTCCACATAGAATTAGCTATGTATTTATTAAACGCCCTATCTTATCTGCTGTTGTGGAGGGCACGACATATATTCCGTTTGGCATCCTTGTTCGTGCGCGCCCCTGTGAGGTTTCCCTGTGAGGTTTTGATGTGGAATAGATTACATTATTTACTTTGTTTCGCAGGTTTGATGCAAGCTTTGTTCGAGTGTGTCGTAGGTTTGCTGCAAGCTTTGCGAGTGTGTCGTAGCTTTGCTGCAAGCTTTGCGAGTGTGTCGTAGGTTTGCTGCAAGCTTTGCGAGTGTGTCGTAGCTTTGCTGCAAGGTTTGCGAGTGTGTCGTAGGTTTGCTGCAAGCTTTGTTTGAGTGTGTCGTAGGTTTGCTGCAAGCTTTGCGAGTGCGTCGTAGGTTTGCTGCAAGCTTTGCGAGTGCGTCGTAGGTTTGCTGCAAGCTTTGCGAGTGTGTCGCAGGTTTGCTGCAAGCTTTGCGAGTGTGTCGTAGGTTTGCTGCAAGGTTTGCGAGTGTGTCGTAGGTTTGCTGCAAGCTTTGTTCGAGTGTGTCGCAGGTTTGCTGCAAGCTTTGTTCGAGTGTGTCGTAGGTTTGCTGCAAGCTTTGCGAGTGTGTCGTAGCTTTGCTGCAAGGTTTGCGTGTGTGTCGTAGGTTTGCTGCAAGCTTTGCGAGTGTGTCGTAGGTTTGATGCAAGCTTTGCGAGTGTGTTGTAGGTTTGCTGCAAGCTTTGCGAGTGTGTCATAGCTTTGCTGCAAGGTTTGCGAGTGTGTCGTAGGTTTGCTGCAAGCTTTGCGAGTGTGTCGTAGGTTTGATGCAAGCTTTGCGAGTGTGTTGTAGCTTTGCTGTAAGGTTTGCGAGTGTGTCGTAGGTTTGATGCAAGCTTTGCGAGTGTGTCGTAGCTTTGCTGCAAGGTTTGCGAGTGTGTTGTAGGTTTGATGCAAGCTTTGCGAGTGTGTCGTAGGTTTGATGCAAGCTTTGCGAGTGTGTCGCAGGTTTGCTGTAAGGTTTGCGAGTGTGTCGTAGGTTTGATGCAAGCTTTGCGAGTGTGTCGTAGCTTTGCTGCAAGGTTTGCGAGTGTGTCGTAGGTTTGATGCAAGCTTTGCGAGTGTGTCGTAGGTTTGATGCAAGCTTTGCGAGTGTGTCGTAGCTTTGCTGCAAGGTTTGCGAGTGTTTCGTAGGTTTGATGCAAGCTTTGCGAGTGTGTCGTAGCTTTGCTGCAAGCTTTGCGAGTGTGTCATAGGTTTGCTGCAAGGTTTGCGAGTGTGTCGTAGGTTTGCTGCAAGCTTTGTTCGAGTGTGTCGCAGGTTTGCTGCAAGCTTTGCGAGTGTGCCGTAGGTTTGCTGCAAGCTTTGCGAGTGTGTCACAGGTTTGCTGCAAGCTTTGCGAGTGTGTCGTAGGTTTGCTGCAAGGTTTGCGAGTGTGTTGTAGGTTTGCTGCAAGCTTTGCGAGTGTGTCGTAGCTTTGCTGCAAGGTTTGCGTGTGTGTCGTAGGTTTGCTGCAAGCTTTGCGAGTGTGTCGTAGGTTTAATGCAAGCTTTGCGAGTGTGTTGTAGGTTTGCTGCAAGCTTTGCGAGTGTGTCATAGCTTTGCTGCAAGGTTTGCGAGCGTGTCGTAGGTTTGCTGCAAGCTTTGCGAGTGTGTCATAGCTTTGCTGCAAGCTTTGCGAGTGTGTCGCAGGTTTGATGCAAGCTTTGCGAGTGTGTCGTAGGTTTGCTGCAAGCTTTGCGAGTGTTTCGCAGGTTTGCTGCAAGCTTTGCGAGTGTTTTGCCAGTTTGCTGCAAGCTTTGCGAGTGTGTCGTAGCTTTGCTGCAAGCTTTGCGAGTGTGTCGCAGGTTTGCTGCAAGCTTTGCGAGTGTGTCGTAGGTTTGCTGCAAGGTTTGCGAGTGTGTCATAGGTTTGCTGCAAGCTTTGTGAGTGTGTCACAGGTTTGCTGCAAGCTTTGTTCGAGTGTGTCGTAGGTTTGCTGCAAGCTTTGTTCAAGTGTGTTGTAGGTTTGCTGCAAGCTTTGCGAGTGTGTCGTAGGTTTGCTGCAAGCTTTGTTCGAGTGTGTCGTAGGTTTGCTGCAAGCTTTGCGAGTGTGTCGTAGGTTTGCTGCAAGCTTTGTGAGTGTGTCGCAGGTTTGCTGCAAGCTTTGTTCGAGTGTGTCGCAGGTTTGCTGCAAGCTTTGTTCGAGTGTGTCGCAGGTTTGCTGCAAGCTTTGTTCGAGTGTGTCGTTGGTTTGCTGCAAGCTTTGCGAGTGTGTCGTAGGTTTGCTGCAAGCTTTGTTCGAGTGTGTCGTAGGTTTGCTGCAAGCTTTGCGAGTGTGTCGTAGGTTTGCTGCAAGCTTTGCGAGTGTGTCGTAGGTTTGCTGCAAGCTTTGCGAGTGTGTCGTCGTTCTGGCTCTTGCGATACCCAGATTGGGGTTCCTGACATAGTTCCCGTATCCTGTGATTTTCCCTAGATTTGTGTCTCCAGATTTGGTGGATTCCCCCTCCCACTGAGTATGAGGGGGTCTGAGGCTTACCTGGGCCTTCAGTCAGTGGTGAGGGAGAGGGAGGCCTGGTAGTGGAGGGCAGCTTCTTTCTACTGGTTGTTTTCCATGAAGTACCAGAAGAGGGGTCTGAGTGTGATGGGGCCTTTTGAGGTGTCCGGAGGAGGGGCCTCTGTGGAGCCCACCCTGAGCAGGCGGGTGCTGGGGCCTTAAATATCCCCCCACGTGCGCTGCTGTGTTGTTTACCTGAAAGTGGAGAACAGCGGAGGCTCAGGGCTTCGAGGCGCTGCAGCTCACACGGGGCAGCAAGAGCGGGTGCACCTGGGGTAGAGCTGGAGACCCAGGAAGGCCTGTGGCTGCTGAGTGAGGTGGTGACATGGGCAGAGACCCTTCCTGCAGCCTCTCTGCCAGGGCACCCCCCTCTGTTCTTATGCGCCGGGTCAGCGGGGAGCGTTTAACGCACTGAACACAAAGAGGAAAGACGGCCTCGGTTTAATATCATACGAGCTCTGCTGTCCCCGACTGACTCCAGACCATCAAACAAGAAAGGTTTAGACCTAACAGCAACGGTTGGGGTACAGTCCACTGCCCCCCAACCCGTCACTCTCCCCCCAACCCGGCCGGGCCTCCTCCACGGCCCTGGAATCTAACTAGCGCTAAGGCCTGCTCTAAGCGCTACATAAAAGATTTGGGGTGAAAGGAGTCGGTTGGGGAAGAGGGGGTCGTTATATTATCCTAAGTAAACAAAGGCTCTTCTTTACACATTCTCTTCTTTTGGGGGGGCGACACCTGCTGTGTAATCCCCCAAAGCCCCACCTCCCTACCCCCACAATACACACGCACCGGCCCTGGCACAAAAGTGAGTGGTTTCAGCCCCCGCCGGTGTGTACAGTAGCCCTGCTTGCATCTCCTCGCGGGGGGGGGGGGCTCTTGCTGCCCCCCCCCCCTCTTCTTCCAGAGTGAATCACTAGGGTCCGGAATGTGACAGCCCTTTTGTGCGTCACTGATGGCGGAGAAGTAATCTCCGACCACCCCCCTCCCCCTTACTGTACTTTAACACAAGGGCCTTTGTGCGCTCCGAAGGCCCGGTCCAGAGGTGGCCTCTGACCTCTAAATCCCGCCAGTCACAGAGGGCTGCTTCTGAATGCACGGCCTCGGTGGGATTCCGCACGGAGGCGTCTGAACAAAGCCCCCGGTGTTTGCAGCCTTCCAGATAAATCCAGCTTTTCACAAGAAATAAACGCGTGAAATACTTAAAGCAGGCCGCTCACAGCTCATCGTATGTAATACAGTCAATGGCCCTTCGCAGAGAGCAAACTACAAACCGAAATGGGGTTACACACTTAGAAAATAGGTAGGCTGATTCATAACGAAATGGCAACCACATGACAGTGGAAGGATGAAAGGCTGTAACAGCCCGGCCAGCATGAGTACCTGTATCGTACGAAGCGCCTAGGCGACGTAACTGTCATGCTACGATAAAGGCCAGCGGGAAGGAATCTAGGACCTTGTAGGTACGAGTCACCATACTCCTTTTCAACACCCACGGGCATTTTATTAATACTCGAAACTCCGAGGGGCCACGAAACACTCTTTCGAAAGTGCCTAGGCGCTTTACAAACGGCGCTGCAGAGCTACGCTCGCATAAAAGACACAGCACTCGTTTTATCGACCTCCGAAGGATGAAAGGCAGAGTAGACCTCAGTGGGATTTGGACCTGAAAGCACAGATGTTTACAGCCACAGTGGTGTCTCTAGAAGGGAATTCTAGGGGCTTGGGGACAGGGGCATGAAATGCAACGGGCCACAAATATAATTGGTGGAGCCCCCTATAATGGGCAATCGTGAAGGGTGTCTGTGCACATGTGTATGTACACACATCTGTACTCACGCACATACAAAGGTATAGTAATCCCACTCACAAAACACTGTCAATTGCAGGCTCATGCATTCCTCAATCACTGATTTACAGAGAGAGGAACTTGGACAACATGGGAAAGCGCAGATTGTTTTTCACCATCACTGATGCTAACACACCGAGTGCCAGCAGAAGGACACAGCCTTTCAAAGCAGCATTCGCACTCCTTAGCTTGTGTTCCATGCAGGTATCAGTGAAAGTTTATATGACTGTCGCCTACTCAGGCTGATGAGACGGCACTGGAAGCAACTGCAGCGCACACGGAGAGAGAGCCAAGACCAACAGACAGAGATGTCCAGACCCACCCTGAGATGCGACCACCAGCAAATGTGGAAGACCAAGCACACTGCCCTCCCAGGCCGCATCAACGCCAGCAACAACAAGAACATATTCACCATCCGCAAAGAGTTCACCGCGAGGTCCCGGCAGCCCACCTTCAACATAACCCCCTCTCAAGACGTCGGCAACAATCTGTCCCAACACTTCTGCAACAAGATCAGAACCATTTATGGCAACTTCGACCTGGGACGAACCCCTGTGACCTCCCATCTCGGATGAAGAACGGACCCTGACCACATGGCCCGCCACCACCATGGACGTAACTGCAGCTACCATGAAGCCCATCCACTCTGGGCCCTCGTAAGACCCTTGACCCCACCACACCTTCAGCAAGGGACTCACCCCGATCAGCGAGGCCCTCAATGCCGCCATCGACTCTGCCATCTTCCCAGAAATGTGGACACATGCTGAAGTCACTGCCCTGCTCAAGAAACCCTCGGCTGACCCAACCAAGCTCAACTACAGACCGGTCTCCCTCCTTCCATACCGTGCCAAGGATTTAGAGAAACTCATCAACAGAAGCCACTGACCACTTCCTGTATGCCACACAGTCCAGATTCAGACCCAAGCATAGCACGGAAGCCTGTAAACCCATCAGCGCAGCTGCCCACCGTTCATCCTTCAGCCCTGCCCTCTTCAACACACACGCGACTCCACTAGCCAATGTCATTCACTCCCAGAACGTAGAAATTCCCTCTAATGCAAACGGCACACAACTCATACTGTCCTTTTCGGACAAACCCCCCAAAACAAAGAACAAGTTCGCCACCTGCAAGACTGAGGTCACCACCCAGAGGAAGCCTGTCTGAAGCTCATCACCGACGAGAGAGAAGTGGTGATCTTTGGAAAAGACACGTCAGACTGGGACTCCACTTGGTGGCCAGCTGACCTCAGACCCACGTCAGGAACCTCTGAATAATCAATGGCAACAAGCTGGACATGCCCGCAGAAGTCAACGCTGCCGCAGCTTCCTGCTTCCACACCCTGAGGATGCCGAGGGAGATCTTCCAATGGCTCAAGAGCAGGAGCAGAATACCCGTCACCCATGCGTTTGTCACCATCGTGCCGACACCAGGAGCGCCCTTCAGGCTAGAAACCCCAAGACCCCAAACTATCCAGAGCGCGGCAGCTAGACTCATCCTCTGCATTCCACGCCGGACTCACATCACACCTCAGGGCGCTCCACTGGCTCCCAGCACACAAATGCACTCACAAACTCCTCACACACACACATTCAAGGCACTACACGACAAATCTTCAAGACAGTGTACACAACAAATCTTCAAGACAGTGTAATAGTAAAGACTAATGTAAGTAAGACAAAGGAAGATTTCACATGTAGGCAGATAAATGCGCAGCCAACGCGTTTCGCCATCATATGGCTTCTTCAGGGCTGCAAAAGTGTCAAAGGAATATAAATCAACATGTGAAAGATAGTGGTTCACAGATAACACCAGCGCAAGAAATCCCATACTCTTTTTGTTAAAATCCCTCAATAAAACATGAAACCCCTGGGAGATTCATCTGTGCGGACTGTACATCTTTACAGGACAAGTAAGGCCTTCTTTTGATGACAAACTAGAGACAAAACTTAAATAAAAAACAAAGAATCTAGACAATCATAATACTTTACATATGAACATATTTTAAAAACATTTTTGTTTAAATCAAAAGAAAACCATGAGACTTGATGATGGGAAACATTTTTTAAAAAACCTTTTGCATCCCGCTGGAATGCCAGTGTTAGTAGTGCACAGATGCCTGTTTTTGGAGGAGAACCGGCCAGCTTGGTGAGGCCAGCCTGAGCTGGGTGTGTTTAGGGAGAGTCTTTGTGGATCTCGGAGCAGAGCTGGGTGCCTTGCACAGTGAGGTAAGAGGATTGTGTAAGACCCTCTGCTCACTATTGCACACTCCAGCGTGTGCAGTGCTAGTGAAATGATTAGTGCTTTGTGCACCAAGTGAATGGTCGGACCTTGGGTGTGTTTAGGGAGAGTCTTTGTGGTTCTCGGAGCAGAGCTGGGGGCCTTGCACAGTGAGGTAAGACCCTCTGATCACTATTGCACACTCCAGCATGTGCAGTGCTAGTGAAATGATTAGTGCTTTGTGCACCAAGTGAATGGTCGGACCTTGGGTGTGTTTAGGGAGAGTCTTTGTGGTTCTCGGAGCAGAGCTGGGGGCCTTGCACAGTGAGGTAAGACCCTCTGATCACTATTGCACACTCCAGCATGTGCAGTGCTAGTGAAATGATTAGTGCTTTGTGCACCAAGTGAATGGTCGGACCTTGGGTGTGTTTAGATTTCGGAAGCTGCTACAGGGGCGAGAGAGGAGGTTCCAGGTGCATGTGAACAAAAAGCCAAGATTTCTGGCACAGGCTGGTGAGTTGGGTGGGAGGGCGTCGAGGCAGGCAGGGCTCAGTTTATAAAAGTTCAGTCTGGTGCACTGTGGAGGCAGTCAGTCACGAACAGCCATAAGACATGTGCACATGTGTTCCTGGAGGGGAGCAGAGTGAGTTGAAAATGAGAAATGTATTTGGGTATAATCTGCGTAAAGATGGGAAGAGACGGTAAAGCTTCTGTTGTGTGTAGGGCTCAGAGACCTGATAGGCCGGGATTGAGCAGGCTGTAAGCTGAAAGGTATTGTGTGAGGCGATTTAAGACTTGCTTTTTCCAGACTTTTGGCAAAAAATGAAACAAGCATTGGCAAAGTCAATGGGCGTGGCTTTAATATGCCAGAGCATGTGAACACAGGCATTCACAGATGCTATAGTTAGCAGTCGACAACCTGAGCAAAAACACTGAAGTAAAGCACATTTAAATCCCAAATCTCAGTCCTTAGTGATTTCTTCTTGCTTTTATTCCGAGGTCTTTAAGCATACATCCGTATTTCAATCTTCATAACAACTGTCCGAGCCACAAAACATGGCAACATGTGTTTCGGCTATAAGGCTGTAAGCCATAGACTTCATCAGGGCACTCGAAAAACTCGTATTTGCTAGAGTCATAAAGTCAAAATGAGGTCGCAATAAACCATATGTCCTTATTCCTGAAGTTCGGCGGAGGAATGTATTCCACGTGTATCCCGTGGCTAACTTCAGGAATAAGGACATATGGATTATTGCGACCTCATTTTGACTTTATGACTCTAGCAAATACGAGTTTTTCGAGTGCCCTGATGAAGTCTATACAGCACCCTTTACCTAACCTCTGAAGTCTCCTTATTACCACCCATCCCTGAAATGTGAAAATTCCTTACAACCCCTTTACAGGACCCCCCTAAAAACTCCCTACTACCCCTACACACTACCCATCCCAGAACCCTAAATCTCCTTGCGATTCCTTGACACTCCCAATTCCCAAACCCTAAAACACCCATACTACCCCAAACACCACCCATCCCTGAACCATAAAACAACGCTTACTACCCCAAACACCACCCATCCCTGAACCATAAAACACCCATACTACCCCAAACACCACCCATCCCTGAACCATAAAACAACGCTTACTACCCCAAACACCACCCATCCCTGAACCATAAAACACCCATACTACCCCAAACACCACCCATCCCTGAACCATAAAATAACGCTTACTACCCCAAACACCACCCATCCCTGAACCATAAATCAACGCTTACTACCTGTTTATCTCTGCCAATCCCAACTCTAAAATGTGTACCAAATGCACTGCGTTCTAACTGATCTCATCCTACTTACCTCATAGTGGCGTTGGAAATGTGTTTCACTGGTCCCTCGTTGCAGCGGTGTCCTGTAGTGGTATACTCCCACCAGGGAAGGGTGTGCAGTGTACTGTAGGATAGCTACAAGATGTGAGGGTGGTTGACTCGAGTAGTTAAGGTGAGGAGACCTTTGGAGGAGAGTTTGAGGGATTTGTTAGTGTGTGAGTTAAAAGGATCGCTATGGAAGTTGTAGGATTTATTATGGTGTCAGCTCTGTAGGTCAAGTAGGACTGACGTGCAGTTGTTGGGCAGGTTGTGGTTGGGTGTTAGTTGGGCCAGGTTGTCCTTCTTTGTCATATTTACCTGCCTTTTTATGAAAGGTTGTGTTTGGGGGGATTGAAAAGGCTGAAAATCTGATTTATTAATAAATAAACAAGACAACAAGTCCTAGAATTGCCTCGCTGTCAAGACCTGGAACACCCTGCCTCTCCACCTCAAGCAATCCCCGTCGCCAACCCCCATCGCCTCCCGCCCCTTCAGCGCCTTGAGACCCTCACGGGCGAGTAGCTGCGCTCTATAAACCTCTGATTGATTGATTGATTGATTGAGAATTCAAAGAAGAACCCGGACTGGATCAGCACATGCATGAACCTGGGAAGCTTGGCATGGCTGTATGTTTCAGAGGGTGCAAACTTAATGGGGTCAGTGCTTTGGAAGCTGATGTTTTGCAAAGGGAATGTTGGCACAATCTTTGTTCGCTTCAGTTTCCTGGGGCAAACTGGCGTTGCTCCAGACAGTATTTTTCAAGCTGCAAACCGAGTGGAAATGAATTCGCTCCATTTTCACTGGTGCAAATCGTTCCTGTTTCATAGCCCTCTTCCCCTGCGCTGCAGTGGTTCACAAGTAGCTGCATCGCCCGGCCTCTTCCTCCCCGAGCACTGCGGCCCGTCTCTTCAGGGCGGAGCAAGCATCCTCCGGGATGGTCTGTTTGCTCATGGAGGGCCCTAGACCTGCAGGGGAGGAGCCGGGAAGGTTCTGCCACTATCAGACAGATAAGGTGACCTGTCTTTGGCTCAACGGGGGCAGCCGAGCTCTTGTGTAACAAGGATTCCTGGAGTGCCAGCAGATTAGGAAGGAGACTTGGACCAGGGCCGCATTATCTCCTGCAGACCTGGGTTCTAATTCATTCATACCAAACCGTGTGACCCTGGGCAAATGCATTATATCTCTCTGTGCCTTTGGTAATAAGGAATGGCTGGAATAGACTGCCCCATTACCCCTATTTCTGTGTGTTTTCAGTGTTAATGGCATGGGCTGTGGCAGACCACTAAAGCTATCTGTAGCAGGACCTAAAAACACGTCATTCGGTCCAGAGCAGATCTTCTTGGTAATGACCTCAGGATGGGACTCCGGTGGTAAAACTAACTGAACAGCTGCTCCGGAATAGGCCAGGGGGTACAATTCTATGTGAAAAGGATGTATCTGCGAATAGCTAGTGCCTAGAAAGGGCTTGGTGTCCGTGCCGCTGCCTTAGCCACTCTCTCCTGCCAATTCCCAACCCCTCCCCTCGGTTGTTTTTATTTTCTTTAATCTAATTAACATTCCTCTCCTGTGATCACCAATAGACGCCGACTCTCTGCAGTCCCTGGTGACGTCCATTGCTGTGGACTGCATGACCTGCACGATTGGGGAACGAGGGTGCATTGTGTAGCGCCTTGATGCTCCCATGCGGGCTCTAGACCTATGCACTCAATGGTGTGCCCTACGCTCCGGGGAACAGTCAGCAGCACCTGCGTGCGTGACTGCGCGCCTTCTCACGCCCTCTGCAACGCCCCATGCGTGTGACGCCCCACGCGTGTGATATTAGCCGCACGAGGCGTGTACCCCGGCTTCAGACCTCACTTCTCCCGTAATAATCAAAACACCTCACAGCCTCGTCCGGACTATGAGGCGCTATAGGGCCGGCTTTAGCACAGGTGGGTCAACTGTGGTGACGCCCAGCGCGACTATGTTTTTTCTTGGCGCCCCCAATGACCTCCTCCGCCATGGATTCCCCTCATCACCATCATGTAATAGAAGTCTCCATCGCCGCTGTGTCTCAGATGCAATTCATTCGTTTTATAGCGCCACTCCTACCGGTGTAGGGTGTCAGAGCACTTTACATCACACACGCATTCCACAGAGACAATCAATCATACGTGTGTGAATCGGTGTATAGGAAACGTTACATAAGCCAGAGGACTACAAGGCGTCACATGTCATCCATACTGGTAGGCAGGATAGATTAAGAGAGCTTAGTCTGGGGAAGCTCAAACGCAGAATGTAAAAGGTAACACCATGGCTGCGGGTTCTCTTTAATAATCAGAATTGATTTCTATCCAAATTAACCCTTTTAGCAACATTAGGATAATGAAAGACTGGCTATAACGCTCTAATCTATGCCCAGCAATCTGGCATGCAGCTCTTTGATGGCAGTTAATAGCTCACTGTTCTATGTTAGGATTTTAACTTATAAACTGCAAGTAACAAAAGGATCTCTGTGACAAAAGCAGTAACCTACTGACCTATTGACATCATATACACTTCTGCGATCTGCATGTTACACATTCTTTGAGGCAGCCAGATTAACCCTCTGCGCTACATTACTGATGAGTCAAAACTCTACCTCTGGACAAAACTCTGATCTCTCTCCAGCAGACCCATTAATCACCAGAGTTATCTTGACATTTTTATTGTTGCCTGAAAGTTGCTGGAGGCCAGGAACACGGTAGCAGGTGCTTTTAAAACCAAACAGGACGCCCCCATCCGAAGTCAGCGCCCGGTGCGGTCCCACCACTTGCACCGCCCTAGAGCCGTCCCTTAAGCACTATATAAGCGATGCAGACAGAGTGACAACTTATTCTACATCGAATATATCGCTTTAGGCCGCGCAAGGGTAAGAAATCGGTGTGATGCAGACAGGGTGCCTACTCGAAATCTAAGAAAGCGCTTTAAGCCACGTCAGGGTAAGCGCTGTACAAATGGCGGTACAATGTACATATGATATATATAAAACGGCAGATACCGACATATTGGCGTGAGGCATATAGAAAAAAATAAACGCCCTATGATGTGTGAAAAGGCACGGACCTCACTTTAAAAAATGCAAATACATAAATGTTTATTTGGCTGACAAGGGAAGTGCTTAGAACCTGTCTAAATGCAGGTATTGAGCGCTGCATAAAACCAGGCGCTGACCCTTCCAGGTGCAGAGAAATGTTTCAGACTGTCACCGTGGGGGTCTGACAGAAAGGCAACAGTGTGTGTGTGGAGTGGAGGGGAGAGTTGCTTCCTCGGGGAGTCCTGCAAAGATGTTTGGAAAGAATGTCTCTTCACCCACAGTTCTATTGCTGACAAGGTCGCCTGATTAGGTCTGGCTACAGACAACTTTACCTGTGCACCAGAGCTCATGTCATCAGCGCTGCTTCCGGCCTGTCTCTTGCTGCCTCTAGTTTCCTTAGGTCCGGCCGTTCTGCCACCACGCAGAGTGGCTTTGCGTCGCCTCATAGATCTGACTGAAAGGCCCGTGCCACCGGAGCGTCAAAAAGAGTGATGCTCCAGCAGTGCAGGCCTCCAAGTGTTCACGCCCTGCAGCGGAGGTGCGTATGTGCCCCTAAAGGCATTTCCACGATCCTGCTGATGTTGCACCAAGAGTATAGTCAGGGCCGGCTTTAGGGCGGTGTGACTGGTGCGGCTGCACTAGGCGCTGACCTGAGGAGGGGGCACTGACCTCAAGGGGGCGCTGTATGTAGCAAAAACGTACGATTTGAAGACGTTTGTTGTGCGTCCAGCTTTCAGGCAGCAATACAAATGTCAAGATAACTCTTGTGATTAATGTTCGTGCTAGTGAGAGAAATTGGAGTTTGTCTAGGGGCATTTTTCTCTCACTATAATGTAGCGCAGAGGGTTAACGTGTGTGCTACAAAGACATCGAACCGCGCAGATCCTAGATTTGTATTTTATGTGGATAACTGAGTGAATGACTGCTTTTGTCACAGAGATCCCTTTCTTACCGCAGTTCATAAGTTACAATCTAATATAGAACAGTGACTATTACACACTGTCATCAGAGAGCTGCATTCAAACTGCATAAAATAGGTCAGGGTGTTATGCTTTTATTCCCCAAGTCTTTCATTGTCTAGTCCTAATGTTACTAAAAAGGAAGCGCTAGTTTGGGTAGATAGACATTCTTATTAGTAAATCCAGCCTTTACCAGTACTTAAAAACAAATGAAGCGCCACAATTATGAAGCAGCTGCGCTGCTTTTGCACCGCGCGACTGGGTGCAAGCGCGACACAACCACTAAATGTGATTTATCAAGCCACCCAAGGCCACCGTGCTTGCCCTCAGCGGCTTGATAAATCCAGAGTAACGCAACACAGTGCAAATCCCTGCGTTGCATTACTCTGCCCTGGGTAGGCGTTCCAGGGGTGCAGTGCAGGTGTTCCAGCGTAACACCCATGGATTCTGAAGCATTCCCAGATTTACCATCAGTGGTAGAGCTAGGAACATGTCAACATTGCTGTGCCTCCCCAGGTGAGGCGCCATGAGGAGACATGTTTATTTCTCCTCGGTTTCTCCTCTTTCTATCAGTGCTGCGTTCTGCATACTCTCCACTGGGACCCAGATATCCACATAGGAAACCCCTAACCCACGGGAACAAGGTACATGAGGTTGGTGAATGACACAGCCGGGTGCCTAAATAGTCTTACTTGTTATGTTTCCAAAATGGATAAGTAGGCCCAAAGTAAGCACGAGATCTTTTATTATTATTATTTTTCTAGTAGTCCAGAGCAGTTCTTCAAAACGAAGAAAGCATCAAGCATGTGTTTCTCCCCCTCTCGGGCGCACGCCAGGGGCTTTCTCAAGGCTTGTAATATAAGGTACTTATCCATTTTAGAAACATAACAAGCAAGATCTTAGTCACCAGCTCTCTCCTTCACCAAACTCAAGTCTAGTTCTGCTGAAGGGTGGGCCGAAGTGCAGTCGGGTATGGTGAGCGCTGTAACGTCACTCTGAGGCACCAGGACCATTCACCATCAATCAGAACCAATCAAGTCAGGGAGGTGAGACTGGAGTGCACCCACAATGTTGGCAGTTGGGCCGGCTACATTCGCAGGTGGAGGTGAGGTGGTCATGTGGGGAGGGGTGGGTCGCGCGGGGGGGTTAATTTAATCATAATTTAAATTAAAAAAAAAATTAAACTTACCTTTCCACTGGCCGGGTCCCGCATCTTCTCTGCTCCTGTTCTCCTGCCTCTGGCAAGTACAGGTAGCAAAAGCAGGCAGCCAGGCTCCCTCCCCTAAGTCAATAACAATACTGCAAGCAGCGTTGTGATTGGTCGGGACGCCCCCCAGCCAGGGGCTTATGGGGAGGCCATGTTCTCCATGCAGGCTGCACTGCAGCCTGTATGCAGAAGGGCAGAGTGCCATTGACTGGTTTGGGCAGCCCCAGAGTACCGACCAAACAGTCTTTGCGCACTCAGGAGTGGGCACACCACTCCTCCCCTGCTTGCAGAGCAGCCCTGACCACCTGCCCGCCCACACCCAAACATAAAATGGTTATAACTGAAAGTTATTACCATTTTATGTTTCTGCTTCTCGCACTGCGAGAAAGCAGTGAGACGCTCCTCCGCCCTAGTGGCGGAGTCGCCCCTGAATTTTAGGCTGTAGCGCAGGTGTCTACAAACAGTCGATCGCGACCTTCCAGTAGCTCTCAGGCACCTTCGGAGTACCTCACAGTCTTGAGTTCATTTTTAAATAAGCACTGATATAAATGGTGGCGTTTCATTTTAAAGTTAAGGGGAGGCTGTGTATTTTACATTATTATCATCAGGCTGCAGATAGCAGGGCCTGATAACGAGCGGTGCTGACTCAGCTGTATGACCCAGGCTGCGGCACAGAGGTGAAGAACTGAAGCAGTGAGGTCATTAACTACTAAATAAAAGTCTTTGTCAACTCAATATTGGGGATGAGAACGCAATTATGTTTCTGAATTCTTTTCAATGGGAGAAATTAAAATAAAGAGTTAATCCAATTACTAAAATAACTCCTCATTTTAATTTTCTCCCATTTCAAAGTGTCGCCTTTAGATACAGCAGGCATCTTGCTCCCAGTGGCCAGTATACATTGTGCCATATTTATAGCTGACAAATACAGCCATTTTTTTAAATGGGAGAAATTTAAAGTTCAGAAAAATGTTCCACCTTATGAACATTTTGCAGAACATTTTCCTACACTTTAGATTGCTCCATTTTTTTTAAAAAATGGCTGTATGATTGTGTTGTACATGTACAGTGCCAGATACGGCAAAAGCTATGTCCGGTGCCACAAGTACATACAATGTAGGCTTTCAGTCACCCACATGCTTATATCTCATGCATATGCACACATGTTCATTCATCCCACAGACGATACTCTGACACACATGGCAGCCCTGTCCTAGAGCCCATAGTCAAAGTATTTTGTTCAAACCATAGTATCTGGCTCTCAGGACATTAGGCGTAAAGTCAATGAAGCTGGGCGGGAGGGGGGGCGGGTCTGGTAACAATGCATGATTGGCGCTGCCTTCCGGAGCTCATGATGATTTTCACTGCTTAGAAGCAAGTTGGAGACCCCAGCCATACGCGCACCCAGTGATTGGCTCACACACAGGTCTTAACGACGAGGCCTGGTGCTCTATAGGCAGAGCCCACACACGAGGCACCACAGGCAGGCTGTGGCTCAGGTATTGCAATGGGCAAGCCTCTGGTCACTAACCCCGCACTGCCAGGGCGGGCGCTGTGGGTGCTTGCACATCTGGTGACTCGACACTGCGAGTGCGGCGCACCCGCCGGTTCCTTTCCCAGCATTGGCTCACTACTACAGCCATGTACCCTCATAGCGGCTGCTTCACTGAAAACCCCTCCTTTGCGAAGTACAGCCCAGTGCCTTAAGGCTGTGTGTGAATCTAAGGCCAGTACAGCGGAGGTCACAGCTCTGAAAGGGGCGACTGCAGAGACAGTTCACTATTATGATACAATGGGGTAACCCAATAATGTCCACGGACCTGGGTATCGATCGGTATAGGAAAACAATGGTACTAGACTAATTGTTCGTTATACTTTAGAATAGGAAAAACTTTCATTATTCAAAACAACACTTATCTATATGATTAATATAAGAACATCGGTGCAAATCGAATTCTTCAATTTGCAAATCTGTACATCCTCAAATGACACAAAAAGGCATCCGATATATCAACAGTGGTGATAATTTATTCTTTTCAATAGTTTTTATAACAGATCACAGTAGATAAATACTCTCAACAGAAAGGTTGCTCCAAAGGGAGTGTGAAAATGGGAGAGAAAAATTGTGCTCGTGCATAGGATAGATATGAAAGAAGGGTATCTCAAAAAACATTGGGCCCGATTCACAGAACTAACTTAAGACAAAATCCTAAACTTACTACTTTTGGTATTCACAGAAGTTAGGATTTTGTCTTAAGTTTGTCTTAAGACAGATTTAAGACAGACTTAAGTCAGACTTAAGTTAGGATTTTGTCTTAAGTTTGTCTTAAGTCTGTCTTAAGTCTGTCTTAAATCTGTCTTAAGTCTGTCTTAAATTTGTCTTAAGACAAACTTAAGACAAAATCCTAACTTCTGTGAATACCAAAAGTAGGAAGTTTTGGATTTTGTCTAAAGTTAGTTCTGTGAATCAGCCCAACAATTAGTTAATGCTTCGTTCTCTATGAGCAAACTGGCTAAGGTTTAGAATGACACCAGTTCACAATCAGGCCTGCCCCTTGTATAAAGTTCCAAAAATTCTTGTTAAACGATTTCCTCAAGGTGCACAGAGAAATTATCATCTGTGAAATGGGCAGGGATGGGGTGGCATCAGGTACAGACCCACTAGGGGGAGAATGTCGACGTTTCGACCCTGGCGCCTAGAGTGTAATTTACATCCTCTGCTGGCGGGTCTTCCTCAGGACGGGGGGAAACAGGGAGGCAACCTATGATGAAGCACAGTCAGGATACAGCCCCTGGTATGGTGGTCCGCACTTGGTTGTGGCGTGGCTTAATTAAATTCAGTAGAGAATGGCCTCATAAAAGATCCATAGAAGAGGAGTAAACCACCCACTGGTTCTATTGGACGAAATCAGGCACAGTCCGGGGATCCAGGCTGCGCTCCTCTCCTCCAGGATCCTATACCGAGACAGTTCACTGGCTCAGAAGTCCTCTGTCTCCCCCGTCGCCCCTTCCCACCCCATCCACATCACAGAAACTATGCAATCTCGGAATCCTATTGGACGCAGTTCTCACATGCACCCTATATTTACTCTCTGGTGAAGGACGCCAGACAGCCCTTCCCTTCCTTTCCATTGGCTCGGGATGTCGAAGACACAGGTGAGGCGATGGGTGTGCAGAGATGTTTTAAGGCATGGGCAAAGTGGGCTGTGGCCCAGGGCGCCCACCTTTCTAGGGTTCCCAACATTAAGCTTTCAGAACAGTCCCAGACAGTGGCATAGCGCACAAATGATGGGGCCCCCTGCACAATATGAAAAGGGGCTCCCAGGTCTCCAATATCCCATGAATGTTCAAAGGTTTGTCCTGAATTGGAGCCGCCTGAAGGACTGGGGTCCCCTTGAAGGTTTGGGGGTCAACAAATAGGATTGCCAGTGATCAGACCATAGTTGCTGAGGGCTTGAAGGAGCTAACATTAGACAATAAATTCAGAGTTCTTTCTAGCAAATTATGTTTGGCCCGGGGACCCCAAAATCCTTACGATGTCCCTGTCGGTGTCAGGAGCACTGCACTCTAGGCGGGGCTTACACGAATGTGCACTAACAAACCGGAGAGCTCACAGCACCGCATAAAGCCAGCAGAGAAAACACTGTATGGAATCCTGTGAGGGTCAAGAAGCCAGTTCCAAACTAGGTGTACGGCACACCAGCGTCACTGGAGGCTAGGGCGTGACGCCTGCGAGGGGAGGGGCTCACTCAGTCATCATGGACCCCAAGGTTGTAGTCCTTGCCTTTCTACTTGCAAATCTTCACTATCAGTTGTGTAAGTCTTATTAGCTCAATGGAAGCAAACCAGGACTACAACACCCAGAGGGGCAGATTTATGAGGCCCGTTGCGCCATCGGAACGTCACTTTTTGTGACGTTCCGTGGCGCAGAAGCCTGCGTGATATTTATCAGGCAGCACTGAGCCACTTTTTTTGGCTTAATGCTGCCTCATAAATATCAGTCCCTTTAATGCAGTGTTCTGCGTTAAAGGGGCGTGCAATGGGTGTTGCTGGGGGCGTTCCCAGCAACACCCATGGCCTTTTGACACTGCCCCAGATTTACGAGAAATTGTAAATCTGAGGCAGCGCCAAAAGCTTACGCCTCCCCAGGGAAGGCGTAAGGGAGGCGCAACGGGGAGAAATATCTTTATTTCTCCTCGTTTTTCCTTTTTCTATGTGTGCTGCATTCTGCAGCACCCATACAAAGAGGAAAAACCTCTTGTGAATATTTTTGTACAGAAAGGTTTCCCTTCCTGTACAAAAATATTCATCCCCGCAACGCAGGCACCCTGGCACCATGGTGCAGAGGTGCCTGCGTTGGCGCAGGCAGCCCATTGTGCGCCGGCGCAGGGGAAAAGGACAGGAATGCGCCGCATTTTATAGATACCGCACATTCCTGCCCTTTTCTTTTGCCGTAGGGAAGCGTAGCAGGAAGGCCTGCTGCGCTTCCCTACGGCAAAACCTCATAAATCTGCCCCAGAATGCCTTAGGTTGCCAAGGAATGGCATTGCAGATGTTTGATGTCGTGGAATGTCAACACCCTTGGATAATCGGCTCTGTCACTTCAATGTAGGTATTTGGTCTGGCATCAAAAGGGCTATCGAGTCCATGCTCGATTGCTTTTTGGTTGTTTTTTTGCATTCGGATATTTGTAATCCAGAATTTACAATTATGCGGGTAAAACTACACCTTCCACGATTCAAAGATAACATCTTCACTGATAGAGCTACTCATGCGCAGGAAACTGGAGGCCTCTCAAAGAAGCCCCGGGTTCAGGCGGTGGATCCCTGGTGATCTGGTGTCCCAGACTCCGGAATCGACTGAACCCAGAGGGAATGGTCGATCCGAACCAAGGACTCCTCGAGCGGAAGTGTTGAGCTTCGAGGGAGGTGCTGATGTCATGATGATGGTGGCTGGAGGCAGTCGGGTGCTGGGTTCTCACTGCTCTTGAACTTAGTGCCTAGATACTCAAGCGCTGACTAAGCGCTATGAAGTCGCTGTAAGTTGACGCAAACTCTTCAAAAAACAAGTGAACATTGGCTGGTGTCTGCCTGAATGCAACAAGTTTTGACACCAATCTTTCAACGCTCTCAAGTTGCCGAGCGCCATGCCTGAGTAGCTTCTCCAGTACAGATTATAAATTTGCATGCTGGGATGTGTAGTCCTGTGTAACCCATTGTTAAACTAGGAATTCGAGAATTTAAAGAAAATGACTGGATGTGCTTGCTACTCATGCGTGGACATTGAAAACGTGGGAGCTCTATTAATCTATTTTTCAACTTTTTCCTCCAGATATTCATATAAAGCGCCTTGCAACCAGTGTATTTGGCGCTATGTCTCCAGTCCTAAAGACACCTGGGTGTATTATTCGTCGAGGAGGGCAGGGCCACAATGGAATGCGGGTTATGTGCCAGATTCCGACATTAGTACGTCATGCAACCCCTCCCCCCCCAGCTGTATTATACCGCACGTTAATGTGATGATTGCGCCTTCCTGCGGAGTTCCTGCCCTAAAAGTGGTAATTTCATGAGGTTAATTGCCTGTTCTGCGCGGGCGCTGCCTTATCAGCCTGTATCCGGGCAGCACATAAGTACCTGGGCACCGGGTTCAATTGTTTGCTCGCCCTGGCATCCCTCCCAGACAGACAGAAGGAAGACCTACAACAAACACCGCGGGCGTCACCTGTGCGTCACAGGTTAACACACCATCCTCTTGCTCGCTGGGGAGTCCACGCCCAGCTCCTCGAGTCCCACTTTGTTGGCACTGAGCTGTGCTATGCTAAACTTTCTTTTCAGCTAAATCCCGACCCATTGTAGTCCTGAAAGAGCCCGCGCCCCCCTCCTTGAAGACTCAGGCATGAAGGCGCTGTGAGACTCGCACTTGGCGCTTATCACGTATTCATATAACCACCACATCCTTCCGCGGGTCACGTGACACAAGGTGCAATAGCTCCAGTGCTGGTGAGGAGCATTGTGGTACTTTTAGGCCCATATTTAAATGCAAAAAGCGAAACTACAAGTCCCGGCATGCTTTGTTGTGTTTGACTATAACGCCAGCACTGGTTGCCGGCCAGTCTAAAGACATCGAGCGAGTTAATGCAGGCTTCACATCTACTTGCAGGTACGTGGTACTCTGGCATTTTTGTAAATCAGCATCCATGCTGCCTTCCGAGGTCAAGAGGTAACAAGCACTGGCAAAGCCAGCACCTCTGACCTTGGCAACCCAGCAACATTTGTAAGCGTATGCAATAGCCATCGAAGTTTAAAGTAGTAAACATGTCCTATTTACAGGTGGCGTGCATGTAATCACAAGAGGAAGTAGTCGAACAACGGACTACCGCAAAAACAAACGTTACAAAAATGAATAAACGTAGAAATGAACGGAGAGTTTATCCCACCAGAGCCAGTCATTAAGTGGGCTACTATTTAGGTGAAAGTGCGCATATGACCAGGCAAAGTGCTGTTGCTCATGAGAGCAAATGGATGAAGTGAGCGGACCAGTCGGGCAATGCTGTGGTGGGTGGGAGCAAACTGTGACTGACGCTTGAACGGACCAATGGATGAAGAGGGCTGACCCAGCTCTCTTTTTGTATGTTTTTGTGCATGTATTTTTAATATGTTTCTTTCGTAAAATATGAGGGTGGGGAGACAACTAATGTTTTTTCTAGGCCAGAGCTAAACATTTGGGTTACAAGCGTTCTGTGATAGCACAAGGGACTTACTGGGGCCATTCCGCCTTTTTACCACAGAAAAAAGAAAAGCTACAAACACCGTTAATAAGGAATGATTTTTTTTAAAAAAAGGAACAAATCTGTGAGTATATTTACATCTGCTCAGTTAGTAAAGTGGAGAGCGGGGTAGTGTCTTGTATATAAAAGAATGCTGGAACTCTTTTGGTTCCCACTGTACACCGTAGGCGGTGACATAAGCGTTGGAGAGATGAGTTGACGGCAGGCTTAGACTGTCGAGTTCTGACTTACACGCAGCAGAATACAGACGCGTACACTCTTCTCCCTGCGCGTGGCGTGGTTATTGGCGAGTACCTGGGCTGGCAGGACGCAACCTAGACGCTACACAGGGGTTATGTCCTTTGGAATCCTAGGGACTTCAGGGTTAGAGGTCAGGGTCTTTTACTGCTTAAAAGGGATGCCCATCGTAAGCCGCCAAGGGAGGTGGTAGTGGTGTTGGAACAGCAACCTTTTGAGGACTCTTCTGTTCTAGGGCAAGTAACAGTCTTGAGGTGGGGAGTTCCATATCCTTGTGGCGCATCCAGAGAAGGATTGTTGTAGACAGAGACCTCCAGTAAGAGGGAGACAGCACATCTGTGTCCACGAGTTGGTCAGATAGGACCAGTTCAGAGAGAAGATGGTTGGGAGTACCTTGCGTCTACTGCAGGCTCCCAGAAGACCCCTAGGACCTCAATCGGGAGACATCTGGATGACAAGTACAGCTGAGCGATCTTCTTGGCCTTGACAGTAGTCTGGCTTCTGCGTGAAGAACCACTTTTAGTGGGTTATGGTGTCTTTTTGGTACCCCATTGAGCAGTACGTGTCCTAGTTTATCCTTGAAAGTACCAGCGATTGAACTGCTGTTTTGAGGTCCTCGTCAGGGAACCGGGCATTATTCGCCGGTGCATTGATGTGGGCTTGTACATTCAGGTGCTTGTCGAGCTTAAAACCCAGAGGTTTTGCTCTGTGGATTATGTGTGGTTTGCCGTCCAGGATGTTTCTTCCCACATTTATCCAGGTGTTAGTCAGCATTTTACAGTGAGGTGGATAGATGAACGGGAATTCTATATTTAAAGGGTTTTGCTTTAGATGGTTAGGGTCTTATAGGATTCTGTGTGTTTTAAGGATCGGGCTAGTGTTGAATAGCCTCTTCCATCATGGGGACTTTTAAAAAGCCCTGTGTCATCTGCATAGAAGTGAAATAAACATTCCGATGTCGCAGAAGGCACCTCAGAGGTTTTATGTAAAGGTTGTAAGTCCAGGGTAGTAAAGGAAGCCTTGAGGCTGTTTTTAGGTCGAGGACTACCGGTCTGCCGAAAGGCAGAACCGGAAGTCGGAGATTTAATGACTTGGAGAAGAGGGGCTTGAACCAGCCCCTCTTCTCCCCTGTTCTCCATTGGCTAGCCTCGTAAATGCTGGCCAGCCACTGGAGAAGAGGTCAGTCACTCCAATAAGGACGCTGCGTTGCCCTCGGCTTGTGATTCGTATTCTCGGTCCATCTGCCACTTTCAGCCAAACCTTTGAGCTGGTGTGATCTGTCCCTTTAAAAACGTGTTTTGATGCGTTTGAAAAACACACAGCTACATCTGCCCTGTCTGTGTTTCTTGTTTCTCCTTATAACTGCCCTTAACGGTCCTCCGAGATCCTTCATCAAAATTGTCCGGTTCAGTTTCCGTTTAATGTGCGCTCGCGCTCCGCTCATGTCCTTGGAGCTGCGCAGCTCGCGGATTCAATGGCAGCTGTGCTCACGGAGCTGCGTTACTCTCGCTAATGAGAAGGTGCTCCCAGGATCGCTTCCTTGTGCCTTTCACGTCTGGCATCAGCACTAGACAGGCTGCCTTCGGAATTAGATGCGAAAAATTCAGGCAGACACGTCTGAAGCGTCAAAACGGCTCTTCGCGACTTGGCTCACGAGCTACCCCTGCCGTCGTTACTTTCCCACATTTCCTTTAACTCCACTAAGCAGTCAGATTACATACTATTGTCACGCTGGGGATGGCGGAGGGTCAAATGCACATGGCTAATGCATGTTAAGATCTGGTATTAGTCGAGATCTCTTTGTTTTACTAAAATGAAATTATACATCATACACTTACGGATATGGTCTTCAGCCAGCCATCTTCATTCATTCTTCTGCTGTTATGTCGTTCACAATTTACTTCCACCCTCTACTTCATAAAGCAGCCACCACTAGGTCAGCCTATTTCTTAACTTTACTGTGAGTGACACCATTCTAGTCTTTCACGATAGGCACATCCACCCACAAAGTAGTTCCCTTCAGTGCAGGGACTACTATGGCAATGTGTACATTTTGAAACAAAAAAAAAATTGCTTTAGCATTTTAAAAAAAGGGCCTAGCAACCCCCAAACAAAATTGGATTTGCCAATGATTGTTTTAATTAAAGTAACTCGGACTGTGCTGTGGTATTTCATAGCTTTCTGAAAAGGCTGAATGAAGCTCATTCTTTGTTAGCTAGAAATTTCTTTGTCGTTTTGAGGGCTAGAGTTTAAGCAGAGGGTTGCGTGAGGAAAGTAGTCCTTTCTTTGTGTTGTACTTCTGGACAGTATTTAACTAAGATGTAAAACACAGGCAGAGTCCATTCGGCAATACTGGTCCTAATCACGGGCTGTGGTAATGGAATCATTTTCAAAGTGGTTGTGCTGACCAGCAGTGCAGGCTCTCCAAAATTATAAACGGGGGTGAAGGGTATAAACTTGTAGCGCAATAAAACAAGTGTTTTTTTTTTTTTTTACCAATGACCAAGTACCTTTTTCATGTGTTTGTGTGCTTTTGTAAGTCTGAGACAGGGAAGTGGTTATGACAATCCGCAAAATGGCAGTTTTCTGTTGCAATTGGTGGGGGGGAAGGTGGTCCATTGATGCATTTCAAATGATTTGTTACTGTAGTGAATGGTAATTTGGTAATTTATGGTTGAGCAAATTCTCTGATTGGATGTCTTAGTGCTGATGATAATGAATTACAAGAAACAACCAAAGATGAGCCCCACCAGAGCATGAACATTCTGAAGCTAAGCATATGCTAAGAAGATGTACACAAAGTATTTTTTTAAGATTCTATCTTTTTGTATCATATGTGTAAGCTTGAATAAAATGGCGCGAATCTTCAAGGTGCAGGACTGTGAGTGGCTGATCTGCCATTGCTCTTCTTTACGACAGTAATGGAAAATCCACCGATTCCTGATAATACCCAGTCGCTCATAGATAGTACTCATCCTGCGTAGAATGCAGACCACTCAGAGCGCCACTCTTTTTTTATTTATTAAAAGTTCAGTAAGGTTTTACATCAATATTGTGAAGCATATGACTAAATCATACATGTTATAAACTTCATATAGTTCAACTGGTCCTATCCTATGTCCTATATCTAGTTTTCTTTTTGCCTATACAGGCAAACCATCCCTGGTGATACTTCAATAGGAATGGTCCACCCTGAACCATTAGACACTTTTTAGTTACAACAAGAAGTAAACCATTTTTACACAGGCACCTAAGACTTCTGGAGTCTACCTCTAATTGTTTTCTTCGCTGGGAGTTTTTTTCAAACTCAATAGTGATTAGTGGTAACCATTTCTTGTGGAATGTAGAAGCCAATCAGCAAGTCTGGCCATTGTATTTTGTTGTTTCCGCATTCCATGAAATTTCAGTACTTGTTCGATGGTTTAAATGACACATATGAAGCATGGTGTACAGTGTAATCTGCAGAAACACTGAATTTCACACAGTGGAAGAGATTCTCAGAAGAGGTGGATTGTACATGTTTTGCATTTCACCAAACTCTTTCAACCGCTGCTGTTAATGACCACTCAGCTCCTCCGGCCCCTCTACTATCCCAACAAGCATTTACAATGCAACGTTCTCGGCATTGTTAAAGTTAGAGCTATTGGCAGTGCTCGTGACAATGCCGTTTCTTTAAATGTTTTAAAAACAAAAACGTAAACAAAAATAATGTCATGAGCAATGCCAATAGATCTAACTTTACCAATGCCGAGACCATTGCATTGTAAATGCTTGTTTAAAGGTATGATTGGAATCGGGTGAAAACCGGATCTCTGATTCCTGTTCTTTCTACAAGAATTCTTATGAGGTTAGTTTAGCTCACAGCGTTGAAAGTCACCGATTGGTTGAGGACAACGAGCAGACAGGAGTCGCCTTGTTGTAGCATTTGTAGGGTGTCAGCCACAATTCCAAGCATTGCCATTTCCATACTACAGCCCCCTCCTGAACCCTAGTTGGAGGTTGTTGAGTAAGTTCATATCTTCAATAAATTCTCTAAGTCGGGTCACAATGCAGGGTTCAAGCATTATTCAAAAGGAAGAGAACAGGCTGGACCAACTACGGGCGTTGTGGTATCAATCACTCAATCAATCAGTTGATTTGTAGATTGCTTCTTGTCACCCGTGGGGGTATCCAGCATTTGATTGGGCAGATGTTTTAAGCTTCCACTGCTAATATTACACATTTTGTCTTTGGGAAAACTTCTGCACGCAGAATTGGGTCAGTGGTTGCGCCAACCCGGTGTGCGATGCTGCAGGTCCAATGGGTTTATTATGAAAAGTTACAATAAGGCCAGTAGGCCTGACATATTTGTTTTGAAACACATATGCGAAAGCCAGTATGCATGTAGGGTGGGTTGATATTCCTCTATGTCAACGCCCACAGAAAGGTAAGTTGTTACATGGAATCTCACAAAGTACCATGGTAGGTAAGGGGTTGTTAGGCTCTCATAGGAGAGATGGTATTTTACCTTCACCAACTGTAATTTTGTTTGACAAACCCTGGGGCTAGAAAATGTTCCCCAATATAATCCTTGTTAGGCCTTTTTGAGAAAGGTTGTATATTGGTTGTCCAACTGTAATTTTGTACATTTTTGTAATTTTATAACTGTATGCATGATGGTTGCTTGCTTCTGTGAACTTCCGTAGGCCTGTGCTGGTTATGGTTTCAATCCAATGGTAAAGGCTGGAGGCCTTACTGGTTGATTGGGGAAAGTTACGTCAGATTCCACAGCTTTGATCAGTTTATCATGAAAAGTTTTGACAAAGCCAGTAAGCCTGATTCACTTCTTGTGAAAAGCATGTGTTAAAGGTGATAGACTTTTAGGGATCATTGTTGCTAAAGCCTGTAGGCAGGTATTTTGTTTCATGGAATCCCACAGGTTACCAGTGTAGGTGAGGGTTTTTGTGCTCATGACCCACTCAAACGAACCGTGACAATTTGCAGTATGATAATCCGTGATTGGCCCTCTTCCACAGGATTTTATATTTTTGACTAGTTTTGTACATATTAGTATTTTTATCATGATACACCCACGGGTTGCTTTGTAGGAAAGTTTTTACTGAATACAGTGGGTCCGAGTTGGTTATAGTGACGAGCCAACGATCAAAGCCATACACCTGATTGATTCACTGGGAGAGGGGATTTCAAATGTGAAGGTCTGCTCTGTTTATCTTGAAATTTTCCAACAAAGGCAGTAGGCCGGATTTATCTATTATGGGAGACCTATGTTAAAGCCAATAGGTCTTTAAGGCTTGCTTGTTATTGCACCAAGACAAAGCCTGCAGACATGGATTTTCTTACATGAAATCTCATATATTAACTTTCTAGGCAGGGATTTTGTTGTTGATTGTCCACTTTGGACTGTGATAATTCTTTCTAGAATGTCTTCTAACGGTCTGACCGGCTTAGTTGTCTGCCAGGATCTTGCATTAAAAAGTCATAAAAAATATAAATATGGAGCAGTGTGTGTTTGTATATATACACACACACACATGTTTAGGTCCGGCCTATCCTGAAATGGTCTCTGAGTGGCGTTGACGCTCTGCTCATCCTTGACCGCATGGGGCAGTAGTTCAGGCCACTTCCGCCATTGGCTGTCTTGCCCCGTGAGTGACATCTGTCCGGACACATGTGCGTACCTGTGCACTTCAGTGCCAGGGCTAGTTGGCCAGTCTTTTCATTTTCCATTCTCCTTTATTGGCCCCCTTCTTTCTTTCTCCTCTTTTTATCTTCATTTTCTAGAGCTCCCGGGCAGTGCTAACAAGCTGCTTACATGCCGCCCATTTCATCTGTAGAGCACCGAATCCTGCACGGCCATTGCTTCCAAATCAGGCGACCACCATGGACTGGCCATTGCCATTCCATGAATAGGCCTGGCACGGCCATTGAAGCTAAATCCAAGAGCCATAATGGACTGTGTTGGAAAAAGAGGCAGCATCTGTGAGGCCTGCACAAATAACATGACTACATTTGTCCTTCACTGGGAACCAAATACCCAATTGTAGCGCCTGACTCTCAGAGGGTAGCGTTGCAGAGCAGTCTGAGGCTTACTCAAGGGAGGTGGTGTGGGCTAGTAATTGCCATGTGCAGGTGCACAAAAATAACACTCAATAATTGATTGTCCAGTCTATACTTTGCTTTATAAAAGTAAGAGTACATTTATTAAACACACACACCACTCAATACTATGCACCAATTTACAAATATACATAAGCTGTTGGAATTACTTTGTGACATTGCATAACATATCCACTCCTCCCGCAGGGGGGGTGGGGTCTAGTACCACCACTCCCATGTATGCACATCAACTTGCCCCCAATGCAGATAGTTGAACATAACCTGGAGCGAGGGCCCTGCGCACTGGCACCATCCCAGTGGTGACCCACCCCTTTACCCCAAGAAGCATTTAAAAGGGGTAAACCTGCCTTGGTGACACATGACCCTGACTGAGCATCTCCTACTGACCATAAAGTATGCACCTCTATATCTTAAGGGCTGGCAGTTGTGGGGTCTTCAACTAAGCGCAGCAGCAAGAATCCATGTTTACGCACACTTTAGAATGACAGTACTCATCACCTTGGCTCATCATTTGATGGCATTGCAATTACAGCCCCTAAAGCAGGGGTACTCGCAAACTTTCTCTTGGGGGCCAAATTTAGAGTGTGGTTTGTGGCCGAGGGCTGCACCGGTGGGGGCGGGGTCAGTGGGGGAGGGGGCGGCGCTAGAAAAAAAAAACTGTGACCATGAGCTTGAACACAGGCCCCTGCAGCGGATGCCTTCGTCCACTGAGCTACCAGACCTGGCATGCACATCTCTCTCTCGCTCTCTCTCGCGCTCTCGCGCTCTGTCTGTCTGTCTGTCTGTCTGTCTGTCTGTCTGTCCCTGCCTCTGTCTGTCTGTCTGTCCCTGCCTCTGTCTGTCTGTCTGTCCCTGCCTCTGTCTGTCTGTCTGTCCCTGCCTCTGTCTGTCTGTCTGTCCCTGCGTCTGTCTGTCTGTCTGTCCCTGTGTCTGTCTGTCTGTCTGTCCCTGCCTCTGTCTGTCTGTCAGTCTGTCCCTGCCTCTGTCTGTCTGTCTGTCTGTCTGTCCCTGCCTCTGTCTGTCTGTCTGTCTGTCTGTCTGTCCCTGCCTCTGTCTGTCTGTCTGTCTGTCCCTGCCTCTGTCTGTCTGTCTGTCTGTCCCTGCGTCTGTCTGTCTGTCTGTCTGTCTGTCCCTGCCTCTGTCTGTCTGTCTGTCTGTCTGTCCCTGCCTCTGTCTGTCAGTCTATCTGTCTCTGCCTATCTCTGTGCCTCGGGCAGTGCACACGTACTGTGTCTACACGTCCCCGTCACCAGCCCAGAGACAGTCTCCCCACTCCCTCCGCTCCCTGTGTAATGTAAAAGCCAGCTGTCACTCCCTGCTGTCCTTTGTCCCCTCCTCTGGCTCTCAGTCCCTGCTGCCCTCTGTCACCTCACGCTGCTCTCACTCCCTGCGTCCCTCTGTCACCTCACCGCCACGACACTTGGAATAGGACCAGGACACTCGCAGCATGAGGAATCCATAGCTTGCGGAAGAAACTGATGTTGCGGAGGAGCGTTGTCTCGCTACCTTTATAATTGAATTGTAGCCTAATCTTTCTATTAAGGCCTTTTATTACTGTACTGGATGGCGGGCTGTGGCACCCATGGAAAAATGCGTAGTCTGTTGGTGCAGGTGGTTCCTGTTGCGCTTATTTATTAATCACTGTATTAGCATACATGCCAACATTTCAGAAGAGCAAAGTGGGAGATTCTTTAAAAAAAACAAAACGTGAGAATGGGGCCTTGAATCGGGTTACTGTCATGAATGGGCCTTGGAAGTGTGCTGCTGCAGGATCTGACATTTGAAACGCAAATGCACGTTTTGTTCTTACCTTTCAGAAGCGTGGAGGCAGTGGCAGGCAGAGAGAGGGTGATGCAAGTGTTGTGCACTCACTGGCCTGGCAGGTTGCTGCTGGCAGTGCATATACCACCCACCCCCCACCTGTGTGGCAGCCCAGGCGCACACACACAGCCGCCCCCAGTACTTCACAGGTCTTTAAAAAACCATTCACTTGCTAACAAGCCTTTGTTGTATTTCACCTCTTAGCGCCCCCGCAGCTCCACTCTTACTATCGCTGGAATTGCCGGCCCCCTCTCGGAGTCTGGGCTGCTGCAACGGCGGTGTTTGGTGACACTTTAAAAAAAAAAAAAAAAAAGAACACAGGTATATTGTCTGCAAGCTCTGCGGGCCGCCAAGGAAGGCTTGCCGGGCCCGCGGGCCGTACTATGAGTACCCCTGCCCTAAAGGCATCACAGATGAAATCACAGGATTGCCATATACAGCCAGACACCCTAGCAGGACTGTCTGGCAACATAACTCCACTTGGCTTATGACATCTCCTTACACATGTGACTTACAGTCCCTTCAAAAGAAGTACTCCTGGCAACTACACTTCTCCTGCAGTGCGCCTCTTCACTTTAAAAAGAATCACAGGTAAAAGCAAGGGATTACGTAAATACAACCAGACCCCCTAGCAGGAAGGTCCAGCAACATAACTCCATTTAGCTTAACATCACCTTACACAGGTACTTCACTTTACACATGTGACTTTCAGTCCACCTAAAAAGAAATAATCACTAGTAAATGCATTTCGGTGCAATTGCACCACTTCACCTCCAGGGGATGCACTTCTTCAAACATCCCCAACTCAGCCCTTCACTTCATGATGCACTTCTCCACACACCCTCAGCTGCAGAACAAAAGTTCCAGCCTAGAATGTGTTTAAATGCTAGCTGAGCCCTTGAGGGGTAATTTCCTTTAGGTCCCCATGGCACTGAGGGTGGGACTTTTCTGCGTGCTGGGGGGGGGGGGGGGGGGGAGACTGCGCTTCTCCAGCAGCTCCCCCAGCACCTTTTCACAAGTGAGGGTGACCCCCCTCCTCTGGGGGCCACAAAGCACCAAAACGGCAGATTTCTTCGTGCTGGGGGGGAAAGACTGCACTTCTCCAGCAGCTCACCCCAGCACCTTTTCACAAGTGAGGGTGACCCCCCTCCTCTGGGGGCCACAAAGCACCAAAACGGCAGATTTCCAAATGCCTGGCGAGGCATTATGGGGCGCTTCATGCTCCTCTTTACCAGCCCCAGCCACTGGAAACACTCTCCTCTGCCCTCGGGGTCTCTGAGAGGGTAGATTCAGCAGGGTGCTGTCTCCACTGGCTCCCTGCGCCAGCTCTCCTCCTTGGCCTCTCTTCTCCCTGCGCAGAGGCCACTGCTCCTGCGCACCAGTCCTGGGCTCTTCTTCTGGTGCTGTAAGGGTCCTGGGGGCAGTCAGGGGGTCTCTTTTCTGAGAGGGGTGGATTTAGCAGGGAGCTGTCTTCACTGGCTCCCTGCGCCAGCCCTTTCGCCTGGCTCTCCTCCTTGGCCTCTCTTCTCCCTGCGCAGAGGCCACTGCTCCTGCGCACCGGTCCTGGGCTCTTCTTCTGGTGCTGTTAGGGTCCTGGGGGCAGTCAGGGGGTCTCACCTTCCAACTGCCCATTGCGCCAGGCTCCGGCACCTTCAGGCTCAGCAGGTCACACCCCAGAGAGAGCTTCTCTTCCTGTGCAAGCACTTTTTAAAAGTTGAGTAGGGGGCTGTCAGGAAGTCCCTGTTGGTCCTATCAAACAGCGACCTCACTTTCCTGCCCCTGCTCCCTCCTTCTTGTCCAGCCTCTGGGTTTGTTCAAAATGGCGTCGTCCAGTGTCTCTGGCCACATGTCCTCTGAAACCCAACTCCTTCCCTCCTTGGTGCAGCCTGGTGCCCAGCACCTAGTGGTGGATGAGCCTGTAGCCCCACCCATCATCTCTTTATTGAGAGGAGGCCCTCGCTTGTGGAAGAAAGGTTATCAATCCATCCAGCTGAGGTCAGCCCTCAGCCTGGGTCTGGTCATGGCTGGCTCAGAGAAATATGACAGTTCTGGATGACCTAAAAGCAGTACAAATATGACATCTTGGTTTCAGCTAATGAGTGCACGCATTCACAAACTCCTTTGGTGCTCGCCCAGAGGCAGAGACAGAAACCAGATTGGCCACTTGATGATAAGCAACACCTGGAGACTGCAAGATGTCAGAGTAAGGAGGGGAGCGGACGTCGGCAGTGATCACTATCCAGAGACCGCGATAAGCGACACCTGGAGATACCCACTGCAAGATGTCAGAGTAAGGAGGGGAGCGGACGTCGGCAGCGATCACTATCCAGAGACCGCTATAAGCGACACCTGGAGATGCCCACTGCAAGATGTCAGAGTAAGGAGGGGAGCGGACGTCGGCAGCGATCACTATCCAGAGACCGCGATAAGCGACACCTGGAGATGCCCACTGCAAGATGTCAGAGTAAGGAGGGGAGTGGGCGTCGGCAGTGTTCTGCACCTAGTGACCGTTCTTGTGAAGCTGAAGCTCAGAAAAACAGAAAGTTAAAATACCAGGAGGACAGCACTCCGATGCGGCAACATTAGAGGTCCCCAAGACCAGAAGGCACCCGTCTTAGAAATCATCAAACCAGGTTCCAAGCACTGGCACACACCGGGGATCTGTCTGAGCCAGCTGCAGACGCAGTCAACAAGAGCTGGAAACAGGGTTCATCGATGTATGTGAAGAGCACTGAAACAGGCCTGGGGACTAGGGCAAGGAAGAGGAAGGAATGTATAAGACAAGACATATGGCAAGCTATTGAAGACAGGAGGGCAGCAAAAAAAAGGAGTCAAAAGAATGACAGCAGCATAAAATTGGGCGCATGTGGATAACCTTTCCAGCCAAGCAGAGGACGGAGCCCGGAGAGGCGAACAGGAAAAAGCTTTCAAGATCACAGAGATACTCTTGGTGAATCTTGTTGAACATACAAGGCCACCATCATGGACAAGCAAGGGAGACCGCTGAGAACAAAGGAAGAACCGGAAGCTCGCTGGGCCGAGCACTTCAAAGAAGTCTTGAACAGACAAGTGAAGCACGGGAGACCGCTGAGAGCTAAGGAAGAACCGGAAGCTCGCTGGGCCGAGCACTTCAAAGAAGTCTTGAACAGACAAGTGAAGCACGGGAGACCGCTGAGAGCTAAGGAAGAACCGGAAGCTCGCTGGGCGGAGCACGTCAAAGAAGTCTTGAACAGACAAGTGAAGCACGGGAGACCGCTGAGAGCTAAGGAAGAACCGGAAGCTCGCTGGGCCGAGCACGTCAAAGAAGTCTTGAACAGACAAGTGAAGCACGGGAGACCGCTGAGAGCTAAGGAAGAACCGGAAGCTCGCTGGGCCGAGCACTTCAAAGAAGTCTTGAACAGACAAGTGAAGCACGGGAGACCGCTGAGAGCTAAGGAAGAACCGGAAGCTCGCTGGGCCGAGCACTTCAAAGAAGTCTTGAACAGACAAGTGAAGCAAGGGAGACCGCTGAGAGCTAAGGAAGAACCGGAAGCTCGCTGGGCCGAGCACTTCAAAGAAGTCTTGAACAGACAAGTGAAGCAAGGGAGACCGCTGAGAGCTAAGGAAGAACCGGAAGCTCGCTGGGCCGAGCACTTCAAAGAAGTCTTGAACAGACAAATGAAGCACGGGAGACCGCTGAGAGCAAAGGAAGAACCGGAAGCTCGCTGGGCCGAGCACTTCAAAGAAGTCTTGAACAGACAAGTGAAGCACGGGAGACCGCTGAGAGCTAAGGAAGAACCGGAAGCTCGCTGGGCCGAGCACGTCAAAGAAGTCTTGAACAGACAAGTGAAGCACGGGAGACCGCTGAGAGCTAAGGAAGAACCGGAAGCTCGCTGGGCCGAGCACTTCAAAGAAGTCTTGAACAGACAAGTGAAGCACGGGAGACCGCTGAGAGCTAAGGAAGAACCGGAAGCTCGCTGGGCCGAGCACTTCAAAGAAGTCTTGAACAGACAAGTGAAGCACGGGAGACCGCTGAGAGCTAAGGAAGAACCGGAAGCTCGCTGGGCCGAGCACGTCAAAGAAGTCTTGAACAGACAAGTGAAGCACGGGAGACCGCTGAGAGCTAAGGAAGAACCGGAAGCTCGCTGGGCCGAGCACTTCAAAGAAGTCTTGAACAGACAAGTGAAGCACGGGAGACCGCTGAGAGCTAAGGAAGAACCGGAAGCTCGCTGGGCCGAGCACTTCAAAGAAGTCTTGAACAGACAAGTGAAGCAAGGGAGACCGCTGAGAGCTAAGGAAGAACCGGAAGCTCGCTGGGCCGAGCACTTCAAAGAAGTCTTGAACAGACAAGTGAAGCAAGGGAGACCGCTGAGAGCTAAGGAAGAACCGGAAGCTCGCTGGGCCGAGCACTTCAAAGAAGTCTTGAACAGACAAGTGAAGCACGGGAGACCGCTGAGAGCTAAGGAAGAACCGGAAGCTCGCTGGGCCGAGCACTTCAAAGAAGTCTTGAACAGACAAGTGAAGCAAGGGAGACCGCTGAGAGCTAAGGAAGAACCGGAAGCTCGCTGGGCCGAGCACTTCAAAGAAGTCTTGAACAGACAAGTGAAGCAAGGGAGACCGCTGAGAGCTAAGGAAGAACCGGAAGCTCGCTGGGCCGAGCACTTCAAAGAAGTCTTGAACAGACAAGTGAAGCACGGGAGACCGCTGAGAGCTAAGGAAGAACCGGAAGCTCGCTGGGCCGAGCACTTCAAAGAAGTCTTGAACAGACAAGTGAAGCAGAGATGCAAGAAGCAGAGACAGACAGAGGTGAGAGAGACAGAGAACAAGGGGGGTGGATTACACAGATCGGGAAGAGCAAGTGAGGGAAAATGCATAGATCGGAAAGACGGAGGAAGAGAAAGATGGCAACACTGCCAAGAAAGGTGAAAGCAGAAAACAGGAGTAAGATAAAGGGCTGGGGGTGCCTGGTGGTAGATTAAAAAGAATGAGGTGGTTTTAAGACCACCAGCCTTGACGTTCACCGCACCCACGTTTAATCGCTCCAGTCGGGTGCTTTTAGAGTTTTGGGCACTAGCAAGTTTGATTACACTAATTAAGTACTGCGTACATGGCAGCCGGTATATCGGGCAATATACAAGTAATTAGGTGCACACTCATTCATAAGTGGCTGCCATTGTGTATCTTTTATTTTCACTGCTAACACTGCCGAACGACTTTTTATTGATCAACAAATCTTGTTCATGATGTCATTTTGTCAGTTCATTTTTAGTGACCCTGTTTTTCGGGTCTAGAAGAGGGTAAAAAGAAAAGTATCACCCTACCTAGAACTGTGGAAGAGAACTAGTAATTTCCTTCCTAAAAGTTTACAAATAATAGCAAACAATGGCAAAGCCTGTAGGGCTGCCCTTAAAGTGATAGTGCATGGAAGCACGAGCTTGCAACAATGCAGTTTGCATGACTTGGCACTCTTTAGCGTGACTCATTGCTTTAAAGTGATGCTACATGAAAGCACGAGCTTGCAGCAACAATGCAGTTTGCATGATTTAGCACTTTTTAGCATGACTCACGGCTTCAAAGTGACTCTGCATGGAAGCAGGAGCCTGCAACAATGCAGTTTGCATGACTTAGCACTTTTAAGCATGACTCATTGCTTGAAAGTGATACTTCATGGAAGCACGAGCTTGCAGCAACAATGCAGGTTGCATGATTCAGCTCTTTTTAGCATGACTCTGGCTTTGCATTGGTGGATGCAGAGGCGGGTGCATCCCTCCTTCACAAAGGGGGCCCTTTTTCTGTGCCCCCCCCCCCCTCCTTTCCACCCCTATCTTGCGTTGGTAAGTACTGGTGCATGAGAAGGTACAAAGTGCACCATGGACAGGTGTTGCATTATGCATTTCACACAAGCACTTTCATAGCAACACAATCTCCCCTGAGGGCTCTGTGTATATCTGACGTCACATGGAAACCATCTGCAAAGCTAATCTTCTGATAGCCGTCGCTCACTTAGAAATGTAACCAGAGTGGAGATGGCCGGCCCACAATGTTAGACTAAACCTGGGAGAGTTTTACAAGCGCGGGCTCAGAATATTGAAAATACACAGTTATTCAATAACATTGTTTCATCAAAAGCACCGGTCCCATGAAAATGTGGAGTTAAAGGGAAAAAAATGTCACAATCGACAAGTGTCATTATACAAGTTTACAAGGAGCGCAATGACGTAAAGTGGGTCGGTGGTAAAACCGAGTACATCAACACATACTCAATGTACATTATTGACTTGGATACTGCACGCGGTCCTGTTGCCAAACACGGCTTGGACATCTGAAACTTCCGATTTCCCATATTTGATTGCAACCTAAGGTCGGCCACGAAACATTAACACCAAGATTTAAGACATTCTGCTTTTATGAAGCTTGGACGCTTGAAATTTCACCTTTGAAAGATGTCATCTATCGGGCGTCGGTCATGGGACGGGTGTGCCTATACTCAAAACCACTTTTTTAATTTTAAGTGCACCTGGGATTTTCAATACGATTTGCTGAGATTCATGACTAGGATTAACTTCTACGCAAAAACCAAAGGAAATGATGGACTGAGTGTTGAACATTGCAAGCACTCACCCCCAGTCAACTGATCTGGGTTTAATCCATCACCGTTCTTTAGCCCACTCTGCCACCCCAGTTCAGACATGGCCATATACAAATCAGTCTGACCCTGTGCCTCATGGGATCAGTCCAGCCCGAACTGCCAAGCCATGCCTTTCCTGGACCGGAAACAAGCATCCTGGGACCGGTTTCTGGCATTTCAGCCGTCTTCAGCCAGGCTTGCTTGAATCCAGTGGTAAAGTGAGCAAGGGACTCACGCTGAAAGATTTCATCTATCGGGCGTCGGTCATGGGACCGTTATGCCCATACTCAAAACCACTTTTTTATTTTTAAGTGCACCTGGGATTTTCAATCCGATTTGCTGAGATTCATGACTAGGATTAACTTCTATCCAACAACTTCCATTAATGTTGCCCTGAGGAAGCCTCTGGCAAGGCGAAACGCACTTGCTTGTATACTTTGATGGAGAACAGTATTAAAAAGGCAACAACAGAGGATCTATTCGTTCTCTTCTATTTTCGACAAACCTCTTTTTCATACTTTTTGTTGCCTCTCTACTATGTATACACATTGATTGTACATGTATCTCACATCAGAAATGGGAGTTCCACACAACTTCCACTATAGATGTCAACGTTTCGGTCTGTTCTGGATTTATGAAGCAGACCTCCATCAGGACCAACAAAAGAACGTTAAGGCAACATCCACATTCCTTGAGACAGTGATGAACACACAATTTGAAATTACGAACACACATTTCAATAATCTGAACTCAGCCAGGTTGTGTTTGAAATCGACTGCTGTAATAGCACGATTACCCCTGTGAATCCTCTATATTTTTTTTATAATTGTTTATTGTTTAGCACCCTAATGCAAGGGTCGAAATGAAACCTGCCATATTTCTCTGGACAAGCTCTTTACGGCAGAGGCCATTATGCCTCTGTCCCCTTCACCGCGTGCCACCTGGGAGCCAACTCGCAGCATAATGTATAGAGCAGAGTTCAGGCTAACTGTGTCTATACTTCCACTGCATCTCTAGTCCTTCTCTGACACACAAACACTGCTTGAGACAGGGCCTATGTGGGAGAAAGCACAGTTACAAATCAAGCAAACCACTCTTCGCCCCGTGTGAGCGTGCTTTTGTGAACTTTCGAGAAAGTGTCGCGGTTGGTATAAAAGTTGTGCCTGTTTCGCTCATCCTTGAGAACACTATATGTTATGGTCTCTTTTCTTCATGGTGTAATGGTGCACAAAGGGCATATACAAGCAGCTCTTTGTGAGTGGACATAATAGGTTTAGGCTTTGAAGGTTTCTCTCCTTTTGCACCAAACCCAATATCTTTTGCCCTTTATCACATGTTGGAATTCTCAATGGTTGGGATTATAGGAAAGACTTTCCTTTGAACATGAATGAGGAAAAACTATTCACGGCAGAGCCCACACCTGGGAAGCCCCCTCCCTGGTTTTTGGGGATTTCTGGTGGAGAATACATGATTCTCCTGACCTGGGAGAGGTGATGGGGAGGGGCGGGGTTAGAATACGTACGTGGATGTGTAGCGTTGTGGTTGAATTTATATAGCACTTACTATCCACAGTAGACCTTAAGGAAGTGGTCCCTCCTTGACCAGAGGGGGTGCAGGGTGTATGCTGACTGCAGGTCCTTCCTGGACCAGAGGGGCTGTAGGGAGTATCCTGAATGGAGGTCCCTCCTGGACCAGAGGGGGTGCAGGGTGTATGCTGACTGCAGGTCCTTCCTGGACCAGAGGGGGTGCAAGGAGTGGGCTGACTGCAGGTACCTCCTGGACCAGAGGGGGTGCAGGGTGTATGCTGACTGCAGGTCCTTCCTGGACCAGAGGGGGTGCAAGGAGTGGGCTGACTGCAGGTCCTTCCTGGACCAGAGGGGGTGCAGGGTGTATGCTGACTGCAGGTCCCTCCTTGACCAGAGGGGGTGCAGGGAGTCTGCTGACTGCAGGTCCCTCCTTGACCAGAGGGGCTGCAGGGTGTATGCTGACTGCAGGTCCCTCCTGGACCAGAGGGGGTGCAGGGAGTCTGCTGACTGCAGGTCCCTCCTTGACCAGAGGGGGTGCAGGGTGTCTGCTGACTGCAGGTCCTTCCTGGGCCAGAGGGGGTGCAGGGTGTATGCTGACTGCATGTACCTCCTTGACCAGAGGGGGTGCAGGGAGTCTGCTGACTGCAGGTCCCTCCTTGACCAGAGGGGGTGCAGGGTGTATGCTGACTGCAGGTCCCTCCTTGACCAGAGGGGGTGCAGGGAGTCTGCTGACTGCAGGTCCCTCCTTGGCCAGAGGGGGTGCAGGGTGTATGCTGACTGCAGGTCCCTCCTGGACCAGAGGGGGTGCAGGGAGTCTGCTGACTGCAGGTCCCTCCTTGACCAGAGGGGGTGCAAGGAGTGGGCTGACTGCAGGTCCTTCCTGGGCCAGAGGGGGTGCAGGGTGTATGCTGACTGCAGGTCCCTCCTTGACCAGAGGGGGTGCAGGGAGTCTGCTGACTGCAGGTCCCTCCTTGACCAGAGGGGGTGCAGGGTGTATGCTGACTGCAGGTCCTTCCTGGGCCAGAGGGGGTGCAGGGTGTATGCTGACTGCAGGTCCTTCCTGGGCCAGAGGGGGTGCAGGGTGTATGCTGACTGCAGGTCCTTCCTGGACCAGAGTGGGTGCAGGGAGTCTGCTGACTGCAGGTCCCTCCTTGGCCAGAGGGGGTGCAGGGTGTATGCTGACTGCATGTCCTTCCTGGACCAGAGGGGGTGCAGGGAGTCTGCTGACTGCAGGTCCCTCCTTGGCCAGAGGGGGTGCAGGGAGTCTGCTGACTGCAGGTCCCTCCTGGACCAGAGGGGGTGCAGGGAGTCTGCTGACTGCAGGTCCCTCCTTGACCAGAGGGGGTGCAGGGTGTATGCTGACTGCAGGTCCTTCCTGGGCCAGAGGGGGTGCAAGGAGTGGGCTGATTGCAGGTCCTTCCTGGACCAGAGGGGGTGCAAGGAGTGGGCTGACTGCAGGTCCTTCCTGGGCCAGAGGGGGTGCAAGGAGTGGGCTGACTGCAGGTACCTCCTGGACCAGAGGGGGTGCAGGGTGTATGCTGACTGCAGGTCCCTCCTTGACCAGAGGGGGTGCAGGGTGTATGCTGACTGCCGGTCCCTCCTTGACCAGAGGGGGTGCAGGGAGTCTGCTGACTGCAGGTCCCTCCTTGACCAGAGGGGGTGCAGGGTGTATGCTGACTGCCGGTCCCTCCTTGACCAGAGGGGGTGCAGGGAGTCTGCTGACTGCAGGTCCCTCCTTGACCAGAGGGGGTGCAGGGTGTATGCTGACTGCAGGTCCCTCCTGGACCAGAGGGGGTGCAGGGAGTCTGCTGACTGCAGGTCCCTCCTTGACCAGAGGGGGTGCAGGGTGTATGCTGACTGCAGGTCCTTCCTGGGCCAGAGGGGGTGCAGGGTGTATGCTGACTGCAGGTCCCTCCTGGGCCAGAGGGGGTGCAGGGTGTATGCTGACTGCAGGTCCCTCCTTGACCAGAGGGGGTGCAGGGTGTATGCTGACTGCAGGTCCCTCCTGGACCAGAGGGGCTGTAGGGAGTATCCTGAATGGAGGTCCCTCCTGGACCAGAGGGGGTGCAGAGTGTACGCTGACTGCAGGTCCCTCCTGGGCCAGAGGGGATGCAGGGAGTATGTTGAATATAGGTCCCTCCTGGACCAGAGGGGGGTGCAGGGTGTATGCTGACTGCAGGTCCTTCCTGTGCCAGAGGGGCTGTAGGGAGTATCCTGAATGGAGGTCCCTCCTGGACCAGAGGGGGTGCAGGGTGTCTGCTGACTGCAGGTCCCTCCTTGACCAGAGGGGGTGCAGGGTGTATGCTGACTGCAGGTCCCTCCAGGATCAGAGGGGGTGCAGGGAGTCTGCTGACTGCAGGTCCCTCCTTGACCAGAGGGGGTGCAGGGTGTATGCTGACTGCAGGTCCCTCCTTGACCAGAGGGGGTGCAGGGTGTATGCTGACTGCCGGTCCTTCCTGGGCCAGAGGGGCTGTAGGGAGTATCCTGAATGGAGGTCCCTCCTGGACTATAGGGGATGCAGGGAGTCTGCTGAATGGAGGGACATCCTTGCTTTGTGAAGGATGCAGGCTGTATGTTAAATACAGAAACCTCCAGAGTCTACAGGGGATGCAAGGTGTGTGGTTGGAGAATGCAGGGCATCCGAGGATTGTGGGGATAGAGGAAGCGTGATAAATGCAGGGCGCTGCTGGGTCTATAGGGGTTGCAGGGTGTATGAGCATTGCGGGTACCTCTTGGGTCTGTGGGACGCACGGTGTGTGAGGGATACCAGGCCTGCTCGGTCTGTGAGGGATTCCATGTGTACAGGTACTGTAGGGCCCTTCTGGGTCTATGCCGGGATGCCATGTGTTAGGGGAATACAGGACCCCGAAAGGTCTGGGGGCCCAGCATGCACAGGAAAGGAGAGCCCTTCTAATTGGTGTCAAGGAGCTGACCGCTATAACTGGGCACAGGTTATTATGGATAATGATGGGACCTTGACACATAAAATATTAATTGAGAAAGGATTAAGACGGGGTGTGTCCTGGCTCCCCCACTTTTCTCTATGTCTAGCTGACTTGCTATCAGTTCTGGGAGGGGTCAAGGGTGTCCGCCCCAAAGTAGATGGCAAACATTTTGCGTGTCTTCTGTATGCAGACGATCTCGTAATTCTAGACCAGACAGAGATAGGTCTGCAAAGAAAGCTAGACATGTTTATGGAATATTAGAACATAGAAATGTGGAGCACTCCATTGAACACAATGGGGTGCTCCATGCTTTTACGGGCCAGTAAAAGCCCGCGGAGCAACATTCCAATGTTTCTTTCGATCACAGCTGTTGCTGTGAACAAAGGCCTTTCTGAGCCCGAGCGGATATAAACCCCCCCAGGCTCCGAGAGGCCTTTGTTTTATTTGTTAGAACAATCGGCCCTCTAGTGGCAGAATGTTCTAATAGCCTTATAGCCCTTCGTAGCTGGGCTATACCAGCCATTAAAATTCCGCTCCCTTGTTAAAGGCCCTCATCTTCGGCTCAGGCATTTAACGCTGGCGCCAACCTTTAATTTTCGGTATAGCCCGCTACAGCGGGCTATAAGGCTATATTGTAGTGATAAATAATTAGAGTAAATGTGGAAAAAACACAGGTATTGAGTTTTGGTATTAATGTAACAAAGTTTGGCAGGTTACTGGGCTCCAACAAGCTGGCGATAGTAAAGGAATGTAAGTATTTAGGGGTCTGGTTTGAGAAATCCCTAAAACGGAGTGTCCTTTGGAATCACTGAGAGTAAGAGCTCTCGCCTCAGCTAGTGGCCTGAAGAAATGCAATAAGGATAATGGTTTGATGTCCGATAGGCCTCTTTCGAAAGCCGGTGCGGCCATGATTCCGCCACAATTCCAATATGGAGCTGAACTATTATATGTAAGCAGTAGAAGTGGATGGAAAGTCGAGGAGGGTAAATGCGTGAAAAACGAACTGTCTCAATCTGGTTCTTCTACGATCGAGGCTATAAGAATGGAGACTGATCTGGTATCCCGGAATATAATGGCCCGTATGGCAATTTTAAGATTCTGGAAGCGCCTCCGCTCAGGGGAAGACCAAATGGTTTCTCAGTGGTGTAAACACCAAATACTACAAAGTGAATTAAAGTGGGCCAAGGGGGTTAGGAAAATTCTGGTAAAAGTTTGTAGTGATCTAAGAATTAGTTTGTGCCTGAAAAAGTTACAAATTGAGATTGCAACGGGCGAGCTCAGGGCATTGGGCCAGGAACTATCCGGAGATTATGACAAGCAGTACCTTGAGGGGGGAAATCAGTTCATTTCATGGCAACTTGTGGCAAAAGCAAGGAGGGTATCCGTGGGTGAGTGCAGTGCCCAGTTGTTGTTTACGAAGATAAGTGTCCTGGTTAAGGGTTGGGATGAACCCCTGCTGTATCCATGAAAAGATCAAACTGGACGCGATTGAGAGGGAATATGGATATTGCATGTGCCAGAGGGAGGTTTGGGATTGTTCTTAAAAAGGTTTTTATGTGTATATAGAATTATAAATTGTAGGTAATTTATGAAGATTGTATTAATAGTGTGTGAAGATATAGTAAAGATATGCAGAGGGGGTATATTTTAATGTATACTGGTTTTTACCCGTTTTATATAATTTAATTATTTACTTGTTATCTTATGCAGGCGATTTAAGTGATGGTGTCATAAACGGTGATATGGGGGCATATGATAGATGTTTAGGGACCTAAGGCCCTTAGGGGTGGAAGCAGCAGGTGATTCTAGGGGTGCTCCCAGAGGGGTGGAAGCAGCAGGTGATTCTAGGGGTGTCCTCGGGGTGGAAGCAGCACGTGAGTCTAGGGGTGCCCTCGGGGGTGGAAACAGTAGGTGATTCCAGGGGTGCTCCCAGAGGGGTGGAAGCAGCGGGTGATTCTAGGGGTGCTCTCAGGGGGTGTGGAAACGGGAGGTTGTTCTAGGGGTGCTCTGGGGGGGGTGGAAGCAGCAGGTGATTCTAGGGATGTGCCCTCGGGGGTTCAAAGCAGCAGGTGATTCTAGGGGTGCCCTGCTGGGTGGAAGCAGCAGGTGAGTCTATGGGTGCCCTCGGGGGGCCAAAGCAGCAGGTGATTCTAGAGGTGCCCGTAGGGAGGTGGAAGCAGCAGGTGATTCTAGGGGTACCTTCGGGAGTGGAAGCAGTAGGTGATTCCAGGGGTGCTCCCAGAGGGGTGGAAGCAGCAGGTGAGTCTAGGGGTGCCCTCGGGGGAGTGGAAGCAGCAGGTGATTCTAGGGGTGTCCTGGGGTGGATGCAGCAGGTGAGTCTAGGGGTGCCCTCGGGGGAGTGGAAGTAGCAGGTGGTTCTATGGGTGCTCTCTGAGGGGGGGCAGCAGGTGATTCCAGGGGTGCTCTCTGAGGGGGGGGCAGCAGGTGATTCCAGGGGTGCTCTCGGGGGTAGAAGCAGCAGGTGATTCCAGGGGTGCTCTCGGGGGTAGAAGCAGCAGGTGGTTCTATGGGTGCCCTGGGGGGGGGGGGGTGGAAGCAGCAGGTGATTCCACGGGTGCTCCCAGAGGGGTGGAAGCAGCAGGTGATTCTAGGGGTGTCCTGGGGTGGATGCAGCAGGTGATTCTAGGGGTGCCCTCGGGGTGGAAGCAGCACGTGAGTCTAGGGGTGCCCTCGGGGGTGGAAACAGTAGGTGATTCCAGGGGTGCTCCCAGAGGGGTGGAAGCAGCGGGTGATTCTAGGGGTGCTCTCAGGGGGTGTGGAAACGGGAGGTTGTTCTAGGGGTGCTCTGGGGGGGGTGGAAGCAGCAGGTTGATTCTAGGGGTGTGCCCTCGGGGGTTCAAAGCAGCAGGTGATTCTAGGGGTGCCCTGCTGGGTGGAAGCAGCAGGTGAGTCTATGGGTGCCCTCGGGGGGCCAAAGCAGCAGGTGATTCTAGAGGTGCCCGTGGGGAGGTGGAAGCAGCAGGTGATTCTAGGGGTACCTTCGGGAGTGGAAGCAGTAGGTGATTCCAGGGGTGCTCCCAGAGGGGTGGAAGCAGCAGGTGAGTCTAGGGGTGCCCTCGGGGGAGTGGAAGCAGCAGGTGATTCTAGGGGTGTCCTGGGGTGGATGCAGCAGGTGAGTCTAGGGGTGCCCTCGGGGGAGTGGAAGTAGCAGGTGGTTCTATGGGTGCTCTCTGAGGGGGGGCAGCAGGTGATTCCAGGGGTGCTCTCTGAGGGGGGGGCAGCAGGTGATTCCAGGGGTGCTCTCGGGGGTAGAAGCAGCAGGTGATTCCAGGGGTGCTCTCGGGGGTAGAAGCAGCAGGTGGTTCTATGGGTGCCCTCGGGGGGGGGGGGGTGGAAGCAGCAGGTGATTCCACGGGTGCTCCCAGAGGGGTGGAAGCAGCAGGTGATTCTAGGGGTGTCCTGGGGTGGATGCAGCAGGTGATTCTAGGGGTGCCCTCGGGGGAGTGGAAGTAGCAGGTGATTCCAGGGGTGCTTTCTGAGGGGGGGGGTCAGCAGATGGTTCTAGGGGTACTCTCGGGAGAGGGGGGTGGAAGCAGCAAGTGGTTCTAAGGGTGCTATGGGGGGCAGCAGGTGATTCCAGGGGTGCTCTAGGGGTGAGGGGGGTGGAAGCAGCAGGTGGTTCTAGGGGTGCTCACCTGTGGTATCGGGGATCACCGGGTCCCTTATGGCATAATTCCCCCATTCTGGGAAGATGGGGGCAGATATCTACCGGCTGCTTAGGTAGGTGGCAAGTATCTGCGTAAGTTATGGGGGTGATGACGATCAGGGGCGCTGAGCTCCTGACGGGGAGGCCCTCTCAGGTGTTGTAGGGACTGTAGCCTAGGGTGACCACTGACCAGACGTCCCTGATTTGCCGGGATCAGTCCTGCTTTTTCACCAGATGTCCCGGCAAATTGAGAGAGGTTCTTCTGATGCTAATTTTAACGAATTGCTTATTGATTTCTTTTCTTGGCGCCTCTTCGGTGTTTCTCTGTTGATGAGCGCCTCTAAGTGGCCTTTCGTAATCTCTGTGCTGATCAACCCTCCCTACGTCCCCCGCCCGCCTTCCCTCATGTTCTTTCAGGGGTGCAGCCCTGCTCAGGCCCCTGGCTAGCAGACGTCCAGGCGGCCTGACCCCCTCCCCCGACCCTGCTTAAACCTGGAAACTCCAGGGACGATGACTAGGAAGGGACTCGGTTCATCACCTCACTTCGGCCATGATGTGTCATCATCTCTGTGCCAGTCCCCAGGGTCGGGCTGGTGAGACAGGCTCTGGGCCCGTACCGGAGTTGCAGCTGTGGGGCGGTTTATTTGGCAGCGTGGTGGCCGCTTGGTGCTGTCTGTGCCGTTCAGATGCCGCCAGCCGCCCAGTGGGGGCCTAAGGGCTCTTTCCGAGGCAGACGGGCCTCTATTACCACCCTTTTACCAAGGGGCGGAGGTGTTACTTCCGGTCTCTGGCTGGTCCACCCTTTAATGTATGCAGATTGAGTCGGGGGGGGGGGGGGTTCTGAGCAGAAGTGACCCTGTTTATATTCAGGTGTGGTTCACAACTTGGAACTCCGTGGACAGTCCTAGAAATATTTGCTTAACTTCTCTGAGGTTAAAAAAAATAAGCAATCACGCTTCTTTTAGAGAACTTTAAAATACTTAAAAGACAAAAGCAGTATTTTGCGAAAAAGCACAATCCGCACGTTTGCCACATTTTTTTAGGGCGCCCGGTCCTATTTCTGATCCCAATCCTACTCTGCAATGTCCAGGCGGCCGGCTCCCCTCCCCCCTCCTTAAACTTGGAAACTCCAGGAAGGTTACCAGGTCGTGACGTCACTTCAGCCAGGGCCTGGCTCCCGGTCTCTGAACCAATCGCCCCTTCCGCCCTCAGGGGTTCGTTTCTCAGGAGGGCTGCCCTGCTCGGGGTATTGTATCCAATGTCCAGGCGGCTGCTCCCCCACCTTAAACTTGGAAACTCCAGGGGTGATGGGGACACGGGTGTAGTCACTCGACTCAGGGATACAAGTTGACTTGTCCATCGCTTCTCCACGCACAGCACGGCCACCATCCACCCTAGCGCCGTGCCGCTCTCCTCTAGGCGCTGCCCTGAGCTTCGACAAGGCTCAGCTGCCTTCTTAGCGTCGTCACCGGGCCGCGTGGAGGGCCGGGAGGGCACCTGAGAAGCCAGAGGGACCCTGAGACCGTGGATAAGAGTGTTGAGGGACCCCGGACCCGCGTGGAAAGGTCCCTGTGCAGGACCGTGTGAAGAAGAGTGGCTCGGGGACCCCCACGGAGCTGGAGCGGGGGGTGAGGACCTCGGAGGACTCCAGAGCTGTGTGGAGTTCGTGTTTGCCGTGGGCTGTGAGCAGCAGCCGCAGGGCCGAGGGCCCCCCAGCAGGTGAGTGCGCCGCCCTGCCATGCCCATACCCTGTGACAATAACATTACTAAGGGTGCCACACGCTGACCGGTCTCGCGCATATGGTATTATCTCAGTGCGGTACTCCTTTCACCCAGCGCAGACCCCACGCGCACGACTATCCGTTGTTATGAGGAAACCCAGGGCACTGCCATACCCAGCTCACAGCAATATGTGTAAGTCTGCCATTGTGGACTCGGCTTACCCAAGATAGACGTACCTAATGAGATGGCGTAGAAGTATTTCAGGCTGAGAAGAGGCGGAGCCCCACAAACTTCTGGTGGGGTTACATTCCCTGCTTTCAGGTGAAGAAGGAGGGATATTCAAGGCATCGAGATTACACATAGGAAAGCCTCCCTTTCGTTTAGGAATGATTTGGGACACGTTAATAAAAAGTGCACATTAGCACAACTATGCGTTTCAGTTACAGGCTGACCATATGGTGACCTTTCACCTCCAACCCCCTCCCCACCCCTCCCGAGGGTGGCACAGGGTCCATATCGCCACAACGCTAGTGTGGATTTAGTATGGCGAAGCTGTGGCTTTTTTGTATTTTATTTTTTTTTTAAAGAAATTTTCTGAAAATGTGTTACCTATTTAACTGCCGAGTGAGCCCCTCATATTGACGATGGTGCTTTGCGCACCCATCCTGAAAATGCAAAAAAAAACCACTTTTAAAATATGCTGTAAAACGCTGCGTTCTGCACAATTTCTTTAAACATGGCTTACTTATGTTTAGATGCAGTTCTGATAGTCTGGGGAAGCAGTTTACAGCATTTCTAGTGTGTCCCTTGTAGATCGAAGCCTACAAGACAGCTCAGCTGTGGTTCTGATCTTGTGGCATTTGCTGTGTGTTGAAAGACAGCGGTCCAATGCCGGGCTCTGTCTTCTGGAGAGTTTGGCGCGTACTTTCTTTTCCCTCTGACGTCACAGGGAGAGGGTTTAGGTGCCATCCGCCGTCTGAGAGGTGAGGGTGAAGGCTGGTATTTATCGAGAAAACCACAAAAATGAACTGTGCTGATATTTCAGAATATATCAGAATTACGAAAGTATAAATTACGCACATTTTCTAAAGTGTGGTGGAAACACATATTTGAATCTGATCAGAATACAGCAGTACATTATGTGATGACATTGGCTCAGATATTCGTTTGTGCGAAGCATCTCCCCCCCCACGTCCCGGGGCCGGTCGAGCAGCACTCCGCCAGGGCTGGCTGCTGGTCCCGGTCCGGCCCTGAAGGAGACCTTACCGGATATTCCAGTCTGAGGCCGTGAGCAGCAGCGCTGCCCCTCATGGGGATTCCCCTCAGTCACTGAATGACCAGGACTTCCCTGGATAAGGAAGCGCCTTCATCGGTGTAACCAGCTCTCGAGAACCAAAACCCGGGACGTTTGGGAAACATAGAAGGACTACCATTTTTCCGCTCTCATCAACATAGGATCACAGAAGATGCATTAAGAAAGAAAATAAAATGTAATTTCTCCAACCAAAATACCTATTAATTAAATTGCTTACTTATCACAGTGGCTAACTAGCAAAGCTTTAGAATACTCAAAATAGTGCCTCTCACTGTTTTCAGTCAACCCCTTCTAAAAGCCGGGACATGAGCCAAAATTGCCGAAATCTGCTGGGAGAGCTGGTGACAAACAGGGACTGTCCGGGCAAATCCGGGATGCTTGGTCACCCTAGCCTACATGAAAACACAGCGCCTCTGCTCCTAGTGCGCACAGACTCCTGGGGGCTGATGCCCAAAGGCATAAAGCAGTATTTAGAAGAGGCTCCTGTAGCATGGTTTTAAGCGCTCTCACCTGTAGCGTGGTTTTAAGCGCTCTCACCTGTGGTGTGGTTTTAAGCGCTCTCACCTGTAGTGTGGGTTTAAGCGCTCTCACCTGTAGCGTGGTTTTAAGCGCTCTCACCTGTAGCGTGGTTTTAAGCGCTCTCACCTGTGGCGTGGGTTTACGTGCTCTCACCTGTGGCGTGGGTTTACGTGCTCTCACCTGTAGGATGGTGTTAAGCACTCACCTGTAGCGTGGTTTTAAGCACTCACCTGTAGCGTGGTTTTAAGCACTCTCACCTGTAGCATGGTTTTAAGCACTCACCTGTAGCATGGCTTTAAGCACTCACCTATAGGATGGTTTTAAGCGCTCTCACCTGTAGCGCGGTTTTAAGCGCTCTCACCTGTAGCGCGGCTTTAAGGGCTCTCACCTGTAGCGCGGCTTTAAGCGCTCTCACCTGTAGCGTGGGTTTAAGCGCTCTCCCCTGTAGGATGGGTGTAAGCACTCCCACCTGTAGCGTGGCTTTAAGCACTCCCACCTGTAGCGTGGCTTTAAGCACTCTCACCTGTAGCGTGGGTTTAAGCGCTCTCACATGTAGCATGGTTGTAATTGCTTTCACCTGTAGCATGGTGTTAAGCGCTGTCACCTGTAGCGTGGGTTTAAGCACTCTCTCCTGTAGCGTGGGTTTAAGCGCTCTCACCTGTAGCGTGGGTTTAAGCGCTCTCACCTGTAGCGTGGGTTTAAGCGCTCTCACCTGTAGCGTGGGTTTAAGCGCTCTCACCTGTAGCGTGGGTTTAAGCGCTCTCTCCTGTAGCGTGGGTTTAAGCGCTCTCTCCTGTAGCGTGGGTTTAAGCGCTCTCACCTGTAGCGTGGGTTTAAGCGCTCTCTCCTGTAGCGTGGGTTTAAGCGCTCTCTCCTGTAGCGTGGGTTTAAGCGCTCTCTCCTGTAGCGTGGGTTTAAGCGCTCTCTCCTGTAGCGTGGGTTTAAGCGCTCTCTCCTGTAGCGTGGGTTTAAGCGCTCTCACCTGTAGCGTGGGTTTAAGCGCTCTCACCTGTAGCGTGGGTTTAAGCGCTCTCACCTGTAGCGTGGGTTTAAGCGCTCTCACCTGTAGCGTGGGTTTAAGCACTCTCACCTGTAGCGTGGGTTTAAGCGCTCTCACCTGTAGCGTGGGTTTAAGCACTCTCTCCTGTAGCGTGGGTTTAAGCACTCTCACCTGTAGCATGGTTTTAAGCGCTCTCTCCTGTAGCGTGGGTTTAAGCACTCTCTCCTGTAGCGTGGGTTTAAGCACTCTCACCTGTAGCATGGTTTTAAGCGCTCTCACCTGTAGGATGGTTTCAAGCACCGTCTTGACTCTGAGCTGGGCCTGAAGTTCACGATCACGAGGCCGCCTGGGCAGAAACCGACAGGAAACCACTACAACCTCGCCACTTCTGGGTGTGAAAGAACACGTCACGCCTGTCTTTGAAAAGTTCCTGTTCTGTATTCAGCGTTTTGCTCTCTCCATATCTCGCCCTTTTCAGCTTACTGTAAGGCGCCTTGACACCTTATGATGCAGAGGCGCTACAGAAACCGTTAAATAAAATGAATGAATACGATATACTTTCACTGCAATGTAGAACGTGGCAGTCACACACAAAGTGTGTTTAGTTTCATCTCTAAATTTTACCACACAAATGTAGTAATAATTTTGGACCACATCATTAAACCATATAAAAAACACAGCAGTGTAATATTGGGAGATATTGAACCATACCCAAGCTATATTCAGAGACCCTTTATAATACACGAGATTCTGCGATCCTTATAAAACCCCATCTCTAAGACTTGTGACGCACCCAGTTGCCTATTATAAAGCAGTGGGGTCAAAGTTCAAGCGGTCCCACTGCCTGCGCCCAGAGCCAGCAGAGGATGAGGGGGGGGGGGAGGGGTAGGCCAGATCACGAGCAGAATTAAAGCAGCTCTTTAAGGAACACCATGAAATGTGGCTTTTCTTTCTTCTGCTCTGTTGTTCTAACATGTTCACTGCATCCCATATGTAATTGTAGAAAAGTTCGAATGTTTTTGCATGTTTCTAGGCATTTTGAGCTACTGCGTCTTTTTTTTTTTAAACAATGATTTGTATTAAAACTTATTGTAATATTTTTTGTAACCGCTTTTTTGATGTGTTTTATTTTGCAATAGAGATTCTATTTATGTTCTTAATGCTTGCAAACGTGCTCTGTTTAATATGAAATAGCTAAGCACCAAGGATTGAAGTGTTTAGTGGGAAAGGTGATGGTGTGACCATGTATTATAAGGAATATTACCACACTGGAAAGTTAGGAGCTCCATTGAAAACAATGGAGTGCTCTGGGCTTCTAATGGCTAGTAGAAGCCCGGAGCACCAACATTCCAATGTCTTACTTAGTTCACAGGAGAATAGGGGGAGATGTTCTAATAGCCTTGGAGCCCTACATAGCAGGCTCTACCGTCCATTAAAGGCCCGCTCCCTTGTTAAAGGCTCTTGCCTTCGGCTCAGACCTTTAAACTCTGGAGCGAGCCTTTAATGGCCGTTAGAGCCCGCTGTGGCGGGCCATAACGTATCCACTGCTGTACATGATACGGATATTGCAAGTCACCCAGGAGTTCCATAACCTTATAAAGGAACTGTGCTTTCGGCCATGTTCCTTTATATAGCCATAATACTCTGGGGTGACTTACACTCTACTGAACAATACAAGGATATTGTATTTTTTCCCATACATAAAGGAATTTAATTTCTCTGGAAGATTTAACTGATATGTTTCATCAGCATGGCCATTACCAGATGTGTTCAATTTACAAAGAATGCTTGTTTTTTTAAAAAAAATAAAATTCCACTTCTATATTGAGAAGTTGTAGACCACTCTTACCAGCACAGCTTCCCAGTTCTGCACAGCTAGGGCAGGGTTAACCAGCAGCTTCCTGTGCTTAACCGGTCTTGTGAACTCCAGAAGTTGTTTGGCTTCCAACGCTGTCCATCTGGAATCTTTCCCAGTTAAGTTCTAAAACAAAGCATAACAAAAGAATGAAATCCTTGATTTTTGAAGTCTAGATCTTTGATGGCTGGATGTTTGTGTGATTCGTTTATTCAAATGGACCAATCGGTCCTAGTTTTAATGGCTATGCTTTCTTTCTTTTGTCTATAGGAATGCTAGACGGGATCGCGATGGAGAGAGCAACGCTATCTTCATCAGCACCACCACTTCTCAATGACCGGAACACCACGGAAGACTATTACGATTACGACTGTGTCTTCAATGAGGAGTTCAAGTTCATCTTGCTGCCGCTGGCCTACGCCATCGTCTTCGTCCTCGGACTCGTGCTCAACGCGGGTGCCATCTGGATGTTCGTGTTCAAGATGAGGCCGTGGAACGCCACCACCATCTACATGTTCAACCTGGCCGTATCGGACATACTCTATGTCCTGTCCCTCCCCACTCTGGTGTACTACTACGCCGCCCGAAACAACTGGCCCTTCGGAGAGGTGTTGTGCAAAATGGTCCGCTTCCTGTTCTACACTAACTTGTACTGCAGCATCCTCTTCCTCACCTGCATCAGCGTCCACCGCTACTTTGGGATCTGCCACCCCATCAGGTCCCTCCAGCTCATGAAAACAAAGCATGCCAAGATCATCTGCGTGGGTGTCTGGCTGGTGGTCATCGCGTGCCTCATCCCTAACCTCATCTTTGTCACCATCAGCTCCAATGGCAACTATACCCTTTGCCACGACACCACCAAGCCAGCAGAGTTTGACCACTTTGTTCACTACAGCTCGGCCGTCATGACCCTTCTCTTTGGAATCCCCTTCCTCGTGATTGTCGCCTGCTACTGCTTGATGGCCAAGGAGCTGCGGAAGCCCCATATCGCGGGGGTCAGACGAGACCTGCCGGCCTGCAAGAAGCGTTCCATCAAGATGATCATCGTAGTCACCACCGTCTTTGTGGTGTGCTTCCTACCCTTCCACATCACTAGGACATTGTACTACACGGCCAGGCTCCTAGAAGCCAACTGCAATGTCCTGAATATTGTCAACCTCACCTACAAGATCACTCGCCCGCTGGCCAGCGCCAACAGCTGCATTGACCCCATCATGTACTTTCTTTCTGGTGATAATTATCGGACCAAACTTGTGCGAGCAGTTACTGAAAAGCCAAAAGCCAAGTGGAAAAAGGCGGCTAACGCCTTCTCTGTTGTTTCCCGGCTGACGATTAGCAGCCAGGCCGCCCTGGCCACTGCAGATGCCAACAGCATTACCACTGTGGACAGTGGCTAAGAGGAATGCAACAGATGTTCAAGACCTGAGAACGCATAGAGTGGAAGGGACCCTCACTTGGGGGAGAGGCGATACATTCTGTGACTGGATATTTTGTGTCTGGCTCTAACATTCTCTGGAGAACCCACTGTGGACAGATCTGTCTTGCAGAAAGCCCGCCGTTGGTTCCTTCATGAAGGCGGTACGTGGCAGAAGTTGTAGCACTACGAGGCCATGCCTCGACTTTCAAGTTTTGTCAGGTGAAAAGACTTACTGTGAAGCGCCTTGATGAACTTTGAGGTCAGAAGGGTGGGTCTATTTGCACTAATGTTACTCCAGATGACCCTGACCTTCAGGCCCCTCTGGCCCATGTGCAGTTCAACTCCTGTCTTATAGCAGAAGTCTTGATCATGAAATTCCCACCATCCCTCCCCATATCCGTTCTGATTATGGTATTACTGTCCTCCAGCACCTTTTCATGCATCCCACCCACAAGACGTAGGATAAAGAGCCAGGTCGTAGAGGGCCTTCGGACATGCTACTCAAGGGACCTCTTCTTCCAGGCCTCCTTGAGAACCACCGATCACGTGTTCTACAGTTATGAACTCTTATGGACTCTTACGTAGGTGACACCAATGTTTTAATGCTCTCTTTGGGGTGAGGTGAGGTTCGTCAGCTTCTCGCACTCCATGTCCATGAATGGAGTGGAGAACGGCCGTTCGTGGGTTTACTGTAATATTTCCTCCAGGTGCCACCATGATGATCTGCTGCGAGGCTGATATCAACATGAGGTCCATGACTTTGACAGCTCATCCTTCATTTGTGTCTTTATCCCTGTCCTCAGTGGGTACAGGGACACTGGTTTTGTTTCTGAAGGGCAGACTTGAAGGCACGCATGCTCCGGACAGGGACCCACAGTGAGCAGGGAGTGGGCGCCAGTATCTTCTGTTGTTTCTTTGTCCTAGGTCATGGTCAGGAGCAGTACAATTGGCCCCCCCTGACACACATTGTGGGTATTTATATATATTTTTTAAATTTTATATTCACGTACACACTCACGTGCACTTCACTACTTTTTGCACATCTTTGGTCCTGATGAGGCGCCAACGACCCTAGCGGCGACAGAGGCGTGAAACATGTTGACCGTTTTAATGACACCGAGGCACAATGTGTCCTTGGGGACCATACTCTAAATTAAAGTTTTTATTGTTGGCAGGAGGGTTACTAAATCAATATAACCCCCAGTCATTTTTAGTTCACTTTGCACACATTCTAGCTACCCTCATTAAGAACCCACACCCCACACACCCTCATACACCATCCGACATGCCTTAAAAAGATCTCCGAGAAAGTGACCCTTCGGGGGGCCCGTTGGGAATTGCAGCGCCGGCCCAACGAGGAGCATAGCCCGATGATGAAGCATGACACCCCTCGGGGTGTGTGAGGGCAACAAGAGGCAAGACATGTGCTTTCCCCTTTGTGGTGGGTCCGTTCAACCTAGGACTCCCCCCTTTTTCTTTTTGTCCTTTTTATAAGACCTATGGGTCAATCTCTGGACCCGATCTTTGGAACAGTGTCCAACCTTTTTTGTGGTAGTGGGCGCCAGTACACAAAAGTCGTGTCACTGGAAGTTGTTGGTTTATCTTCTTGTATTATCAACCGGAAATGATTGAAGTTGTTTCGTTGCCTTTAAATGCCTGTGGCACAAGCTGCTTCCTGTTTATCAAAATGTTTTAAAATGTTGTTTCCTCTGTCTGTTTTTTCTGCACTGCATTGCTCCTTTTGTATTGACTCATATTAGCCAAACCGGTCACAGCAGTGCTTAATTTGTGTACATTTTTTTTTTTTTTTAAATAAAAGGCCAGGTCCCTTGTCAGGAGGCCACTGCAGCTTGCAGCACCCATTGCCCTGCCAGAGCTGCCAATGACCGTACCTACACAGATACTAAACATTACACTCCTAAAAGTGTGACAATTAAGATTATTCCAGGAGCCCAACACTAATAATGGCTTGTGCAACAGGTATTATTAGTCCTTTTGAATGTATATTGAATTAATAAACAACTGCTGTTGTGTGCTCCATTCTAAATGAGACAAGCAGTGCCACCATGTGGCAGACTGTCATAAGTGCCGGTGTTAACAATTCAGTGCCGGTGCTGACCACTGGAAACCACCGCCTCAAATTAAGCACTGGGGGTCACAGTGAAACTATGGATCGATTCTATGAACCCAAAACCCTGTAGTTTAACATGCCAAGTCCCTCTTAAGGTCTGGAGCATGAACTATGGACTTTGGTTTATCTCTGTTATAACACAAACTTTAACCATTTTCTGTGGACCAATCCTAGGAGGATCTCTCTCCATGGGGCTATTTTTGATTTGAAAATTGTGATAACAAAGTAAGATACTGGGGAACTGGTATTGTGAACTTTTTAATATTCTTTGTTAAAGTTTTAATTGATATATATGAAAAATAAATGTATTTTTTTATTGGTTCTAACGTAAAGATTTTGGTCTCATTTTGCTTTCCCCAAAATGTTCATTCTTGGGTGCACTTTGTTGTATTGCAGATTAGGAGGTGGTGATCTGTCAGGGATTCACAGGTCACTCTTAAGATCTGTTAGCAGCACTCGGGGGCAAGCTCCAGTGGTCGTCTCTTTCCCAGCGATTTAAAGGGAGCAATGGTGTAGCAGCCAGAAACGTCACTGTACCCTGGATACCGCACTCAAGGAGTCACCTGCTGCCATAAGAGAGCGCAAGCCCCCTGCCTTGCCTACTGCCTAGTAGTTTCTTTCTTTTCGCTGGTTGATGAAGCGACTCCCATCCGAGTGCTGACTCGGTGATCGTATCCCATTGAATTTCTCCATAGTGAGCAGGCCCAGGTGGTCTTCGTAGCTGTAGGTCGCTAGAAATTGATGGCGGGGTGGATTGGGTCATGGTAAATTCAGTTTCATCAAGACGCAAAATAAGGAGTCGGAATGTCTCTTTAGAGTGCCTTGGCCCAAGCTTGGGTGACCAGGGGACAAGGACTGGTCAGTGGGAACTGTTTGGGTCTACACTTTACCAAGTTCTGTTTATATGTTTATACTTTTATATAGCGTAAATAGGAGGAGTTTTGTGGAGTCCATAAACACTTCAGTTTGATTTTGTCAAGACAGTGCCATATCTATAGGTGAAAAATATATCTATAAGTGTAAAATAAAGCCATTATTTTAAGTTGGACAAATTTAAAGTGCAGAAAAATGTTCTGTATTCTAAACTTTTTTGCAGGACAATTTTCGGCACTTTAAATTTCTCCCATTTGTGTTATGCATGTAACAGGGCCACATATGGCAAAAACAAGTACATACTACAGTCTCTCAGTCACCCGTCCACATATATCGCACTCATACGCACTCATGTTCATACATCCCCAAAGACCACGCTCTCACTGACACTTATGGAAGCCCTGTCATTGTACCACTAGTCAGTTTTTTGTTCAAACCGTAGCATCTGGCTTTATGGACATTAGGCTTAAAGCCAATAAAGCTGGGTGTGGGGGTGCCTGGCACGAATGCCAGAGTTGCTTAGCCTTTCTTTAGCTCACGATGATTTTCACTGATCAGAAGTAGCTGTCACTGCAGAAAAGGCTGGAGACCCTTGGCGTAAACCATACCCAAAGGGTGGCCGAAAGGTTTGCTAAAAACAAGAGTTACAGGCAATCCCACAAAGGAAAACCGTGAGACTGCAATGTGCCGAACTGCACAGTCGACATCAGGAGGTGTGAAGGAGAAGGTACAGAAGATAAATACAGAGAAGATTCATTAAAGATACAGCATTACGAGAAGGCAGGAGTCTGGAAACATCACGCTTGAAAACGTCAAAGATACAGGAGATGTTTCAAATCATTTTTGAAAAGTGCACAGGAGGGGTCTTTCAAGCTTGTAGGCGGAATGAAGTTTGAGATCTTAGGAGCACCACCTGAGAACGATTAGGATAATTCTTTTTTGGAACCTTTTCTCTTCAAAAGAAGGGACTCCGAGCTTTTGTGCTATGAAGTGAATCTGTGATTGGCGACTATGACGTCTGTGAAGCCCACTGACCGCTTGAACCACTTGCCATCCTCCGTGATAAGACTTCTAAGATTGAACTGCAGTGGAATTCTGAGGAATGGAAATGACAATCAGGGCTGAATGTCGCTGAGTGTCTGAGAAAGTTAATGGATCTATCCAAAAGAGCGCATCTTCAAGGCCACTCACCTCTGGAGAAGAGGCCGCGAGCACATGTGCCTCTATGGGGCATTTCGTGAACCTGGAAGAAGGTCACCTGTCTGACACCTGTCCTTATACGGACAGCGACTCCACACGTGTTGGAGCAATGGCGGGTTTCAGCGTCTAAGAGGGAACGCCTGAAACCAAATGAGCCTCCTTAATAAAAAGTTGGCATTATTTCGTATCTTCAGCCGCGGCTCGTGAATGTAAGTGCAGTGGGGCGGGTGGGGGGGGATTTCAAAAGAAAAATGATGAGGGTAAATTAAATAAATAATACATGTTTCCTCATTGCCCCACCGCTCTTACATGCACAGTCCCCGGCTGCTTATCTTGCACAGGCCTGACACAGGGAATCTCTGCCCAAGCATAACTTTTGATGTTTGTTTCTCAGACCAGGCAGGTGGAGGATACCGAAACCCTCCTTTGAGGTGAATGACTGCTTTGCAAAAGGGGGAGCTGGCTAACCTCAAACAGACTGAGCTCCTGAAGCTACTGGGAATTTCATGGCTTTCAAATTTAACATAGAGCTGCTCCATAAAGCTGTTGAGATAGCCATGCCTTGGCCATGACTACTAGATAGCTTGCTATAGACTTTGCTGCCACCACCTAACTAGTTTCTGAAACCCCAGAGAGCGCTGGCTTGTGCTATGGGAGAGACCCAATTAGTATCTACTCTGTTTACGGTCACAGGGCACATCACCAGTGCTTGCCACTGAACATCTGGTGCCTGGACGTTTGGTCAACTGCCCTGTAGATCTAATGGAGCAAGGATTCGAGAAAATAAACTTGCTCGGATCAACCTCTCGTTAACAGACACTAGCAAATAGAAATCGTAGATAAATTAAAAAACTAACATACATACGACATTCATACACGGGGGGGAAAAGGCATTTTGCTTGCTTAAATAACAACGAATATTTCTTGTGCAGGTAACCATGTGATTAACCATGTGAGAGGAAAACTCTCACTCATGTGAAAAGAGTTGCTAACTGTAGGTCTTGAAGTACCGCATGTTTGGCACATACTTGCCCGAATCTTAAAGTTTTTTGCTGCTAACACTTTGCATAACAAAGAAGAAAATAACATGGGATAGAATAGAAGGGGGAGGTAAACAGTGTGTAACAATCGGGGTTGTTGATATGGCTCAGACTGCAGTATAGGGAAAAAGCAAGGTCCGCTCTTTTTCGTCTTTAACGTGGTTTCTTTCACATCATGGGCCCACATATCTGAAGTAGTCAGAGTTCCAGAAAACAAAATACAATTAAAGCGGATAATTCCTCTTATCCAGTTCCGGATCCGGTATAGAAGCTCCCGTCTCTTTCGGAGTCTTCCTTTTTTGCCAGCAGACACTCGAAACAAAAGCAGAGAAGAGGGGCATGTATTAGGACCAATGCTTAAGCCTGAGAAGGGGGAAAAGGAGTGAGAGACCACCAGTGCGCTGCAGTAGTCTTAAAGACGTGTGCTCGTGTAGATAAGAAAAGAAACACCAGGAGGCTTAAAGGAAGAGGCGGACGCTCTACCGACCGGTTCTCTCCCTCCTCCCAACCCGCAAACCGCTCCTGTACCTGGGAGAGCCACTCTACTCTGGGAGCATGGCTGGGCGTAGCGTCTTGACGTTGGCCTCCTGGCTCGCCGGTTCTCTGGGTTCCCCCTGGGTATCTTTTGCGTTGCAGGGAGTCTTCTTCGTGCATCTCTGTTGTCCTCTCAGTGGCGTACCAGTGCGCCTCGTGCTCTCCTCTTCCAGGATTGAAGATGCTCACTCCCTCGTCCCTGTGGTTCAGGGATTGGTTTCAGGGGAGTGACGTCAGTCCTTTGGGAGGGGCTGTCAACAAAAGGATCTCGTCCTCACCAAAGGGGATATCGCCGTCCCGGGAGGTACTTGACTCGTAAATCCAGTCGCCCGTCTGTAAATAAAGGAGAGGGTCTTGCTCAGAGGGCACAGTCCACCAGTCCGGGTTAGGCACATTCCCCACGCTTCCCTCTTGGTAGTCCTGCGGTGATGCGGATTTGCGACACCTTCCCCTCCCCAGCCTCTTAGGATTCTCCCCTTCGGGGAGAGGCAATATTCAGGGTAGAAAGTCTGCATTCCCGTTGTCGGATCCCTTCCGATGTCTCACTTCGAAGGAGAAAGGTTGGAGTGTCAGGAACCACCTTAGGACCCTTGGGTTATTGCCCATGTTGCGGCTCATCCATTGGAGAGGTGTGTGGTCAATGTACAGTATAAAGTGGTTTCCCTCAAGATAATAACGTAGCTTGTCAATAGCCCACTTTACCGCAAGGCACTTCTTTATAGTAGGGTATTTCATTTCTCGAAGGAACAGTTTTCTGCTTATAAAAAGGATGAGGTGATCTGTACCATCAGTGGAGAGCTGTGATAGCACAGCTCCTAACCCATAGTTCGAGGCGTCCGTATGGAGGATAAAGGGTCTGGTGAAGTCGGGTGAGGACAGAACTGGGCTAGTAGTTATAGCTCTTTTTAAGCGAGAGAACGCCTCTTTCACTGTATCAATGGGGTGCAGGAGTGCCTGTGAGCATATGTCTTTGCGTAGTAGGTCGGTGAGGGGTCCCGCTATCTTTCAGTACTTGGGTATGAACCGCCGATAGTATCCCAACAAGCCCAGGAATACCCTTACTTCTCTCTTGGATGTGGGAAAGGGGGTCTCTATAATACCTCTTATCTTCTTTTCCTTTGGCGCAATCACCCCGTGACCCAACACGTATCTCAGGTATTTGACCATCTGGAACCCTACCCGGGAGATTTTTTTGAGTTGCTGTGTAGGCTGGCGTTTCTTAGGACCTGTAGGATCTGGCCTAGATGTCTTAAAGTGGTCCTCCCAGGTGGGGCTGAACACCACTATATCCGCCAGGTAAGCTGATGAAAAGGATTGGTGTTGGTATTAGATAAAATATATTGAATCTTACCTGGAGTCTGTGATTATTTTACTATAAAGTTATAAGATAATTAATGAACTTGTTAATATCACCATCAATTACTCAACTAATGGTCCATTGACCAAAAGAAGAGTGTTGATCTGTGAAGATTAGTTAAGCACAGACTAATTCAGATCACAGAGAAAAAAAACTTGACCCCCAGCGAAATAGTCAAGCAATCTAAACGTGTTTATGGGTCCATTGTAAGTAATATGTTGATGTGTGGAAAAGTTTATCCTGGCCTTTCGCTGTATCAGTTTTTCTGGTAGCAGAATGATGGTTATTAGTTTGGTGATTATTGATTATTGACAATTGTTTTGAATAATTGACTATAAGTTTAACACTAAAAGTTAGTGTTGTGTTTTATGTTGTCTGGAAGTACAGGTACAGAGATACCTGGGAATCACGGGAATGGAATTTAGAAGAGTGTGATAAATGGAAGTCACACTGCAGAAGGTTACTCGTCTGTTGTCATAATACTGAGAAGCTACGGAGGGCTGGCAGTATTACATTAGGGACTATATCCTATAAGAGTAGAGGGTGTATGACCGCAGAGGGCCCGTCTGTGAAACTTTGGCCTTACTCAAAGGAGGAGTATCCCTAGAGGAATAGCAGGTCCTCCCCGAGCTAGAGTGAAGAGTAAACAGGGGTTTTTACTCGCAGTGACAGGAAGAAATTTTCTTTTGTGGTGCCTGAAGAAACTATCTTTGGTTTAGTGGAGCAGACAGAGTACCGCTTGTTACTAACAAGAATTTTATAACGAAAAGACGAAAACAGACATTGTTGTATTACCTTGTGAAGGGAGGGCAGTAACAGGAGCTATACTGACGTCACAGAAAGCCGCGCTGGTATTGGTCGAAGCAGCGGGCGTGATAACACTGCAGATTGTAAAGGGAGGGTCAGTAGTAGGAGTAATACTGATGTCACAGGAGCCGCGCTGGAATTGGTCAGACAAGAGGGTTGTTGAAAAGTCTGATTGGTCAATAGATCGGTAGTGTGCTGGTATTTGGTGAAGACGAAAATACGTAGTAAATTCTGATAAAATTGTTGGTGTGAGTCACGCAGGCATTGGACGAAAGCTGAATAATACGTTTAGTGAAAAATACAGCAGAGTTTCAATTCTCAAGTGAGTTAAATAAAAGAACAAAGAAAATGAAGTTGAGGTGCAAGATCAAGATTTTTTTTTAAGAAGGATAAGCGTGTAATGACCAGGGAGGGAATTCTTATGCCACCTCCTAATACACCGGCTTCCTATATGATGATGGAAAGTGGATATCATACTTGTGTATGGCTGGAGAATTGGGTGGAATATACGAAAGATGATGGTGTTTTAGCTTTTCCCGAACATGGTACCTTTAACGTGAGAGTTCTTCAAAATTTGAGAAACAGGATGAATTCATTGGAACCCAATCCGAGGTTGACACGGTATGAGGTTTTGGAAGAATGAAAAGTTGAGGCATTTGAGCGCGAGAAATATAGAGGAGGTATGAGAAACAATAGAGGATTTTTACCCAGATATCCATTTGATACGCGAGGAGGTCAGATGAAAATATTGAGAAGGACTGTAGTGACCGAAGGTTTATATCCAGTATTATTGGCTGATGATCAAGAAGGGAGTAAAAGCAAGGAGGAGACGAAACATAGGGGTACGACAGGGATAGGGTGTAATGAATCGGATGATGAGTTATTAGAGGACATTTTGATAAAGAGACCTCTGCCTTATCAGGAAAGTGGTAGGGATACCACTCCAAGTGCCCCCATGATAGGAACTCCATTGTTTCCACAAGTTCTATATGATCCAACAGTCATTCGAGCATCGCAAGAAAAAGAAAGGGAGGCATTGAACAAAACTAAAGAGGAGATAATTCAGAAGATACATCAGTTAAGGCTAAATGCAGAAGCATTGACAGTACCCGTAACGATTGGTCCAGTGATCCCATTGTATGGTGACAAATGAGGTACACCAAAATCCCAAACTGCAGCATCTTCGCAGTATAGGGCCAGAAAGGAAGTAGTTATGATAGATGATCAAATTAGTGAGTGTGAGTTGAATGTTTCATTAATGGCTCTACCAAATATTGAGGCTGTGACAGAAACCCCAAAAAGAATTTTGAACAGAAAAGTACCAACTGTCACTTCAGTGGCATGGAGTTCCACTGGATTTTCTCCTGAACATCTAGAGAAATGGGTGAAAGAATTAGAAAAGAAGAAACAAAAGAATATAGATATAAGTAAGTTAAGGGTGGACTTGGAAGAAATGATCATTGGAACACTAGGTCTTGATAGATTGAGTTCCTACGAAGATGAAGAGTTGTTATTTCTGCGTAAAAGTATAACCTGTAGGGCATGAGAAAATCGCGGAAGTGGCATAAGAATTTGGAATAAATATAGAAAAATCAAAAGTACTACAGAAGCACTATAAAGCAGAATTTACTGAAAAAGATTTAGAGAGCTTGAATGCATCAGGAAGGAGACTGCACATAAAGGAATTGATGCACCTTTTGAAGAAATGGGGAGATGTAGATCGTGGGAGAAGCTGATGGACTAAGAAAAGAGAGGAGGTAATTGTTAAAGAGTTATCTGCATTTCCAATGAGAGAAGTGAAACAGGTTGAAAAGATGAGTCCAATGATAGAAGTTCCTGGTGGAGGATATGTTCATGTTCCATGGAGCAGACAGGATATTTTGTCTTTTGCAAATGACTTTCCAAGGTTGAGAGATAAACCCATTGAATGCTATAAACAAGTGGAGAGATGTGTCAAGGAATCAAAGGTTTTGTTGAAAGATCTAGATGGTCTATTTGATATAGTGGTACCAACAGATTTGTGGACGGAATGTAAGATTACAGTTGATTGGCCCACTGAAGAATATCCTAGAGATGCGAGAACGGGAGCGCCTTCAGAGGAAGTAATGAAAATACACAATCAAGTGATTACTTTTCTGAAAGGGAAAATTCCCCCTAAAGAAACTGATTGGCTAAAAAAAGACAAACCAACTGAGGAACCTAAGGATTCAGTGCAAGCATATTATGAGAGATTACTACAGGTGTTTAAACAGTATGTGGATTTGAGAACATTGGTGATAAGGATTTAGGACATTTTGTATATAGATTTGTCTATGGACTAAGATCTGAAATTAGTCAGATGATTCAGCAACATACGCTTTGTTGGCAAAGTAAGCCAATCGATGATATTCTGAAGTATGCAAAATACTGCAGTGATGACATTGATGCAAAGCATAAAAAGTTAAGGGAGAAAATGTTGTGGGCACAAGTGAAGATAGCAGAACACCAAGAAGCAAATTCAATTACGCAAGTTGACAATCGGATGAATGAACAGAATCAGAGTGGTCAAGCTTTGAATGAGAACAAAGGAAAAGCAAGAATGAGGAGAGAGGAAGCGAGAAAGAAATATCCCTGTCATGGGTGTGGAAAGCTTGGACATTGGAAGAATGAGTGTAGAAACTAAATTCACAGATGCAGAATGGGGTGGTTGTGAACCAACAGCAACTGCAGCAGATAGTTACTCCTCAGTTACAGGTGCCTCAAGCTCCTTTGCCCTACAATGTGAATGCTCAGGTGCACAGATACAGTGTGAACACCGGATTCCGAGGAGAAAGTGGTAAGAATACACAGACTGTTCGACAATATTGGATGCAGAGTGATGCAGATGAATTGGGATTGGTGCAATGACGGTGCCTGAGGGGGGAGGAGGAGTGCGGGCTTGGCGCATCCTTGGCAGTAGATCAGTCGGGTCCATTTATTGATGGGAAGGTAGATGGAAATTATATCAATTTCCTAGTGGACACTGGTGCTAACCGTTCTACTGTGAGAACAGCAGAAATCCCAAACCTACCCCTCTCGGGAGAAACTATCCAAGTTGTAGCAGTTTCAAATAAGCAGATTAGGACCCTGATCACGAAACCAATAGAAGTGAATATTGGAAATGTTAGAGACATGCATCGATTTGTAGTATGTGATTCAAGTCCAGTAAATCTATTAGGAAGGGAATTGTGTAAAATGAATTGCACCCTCTTCTGTACGCCTGATGGTGTAGCTGTTCAAACACCGGATGAAGACGTAGCATTCAAAATTATGCTAGCTAAACAGGGAACAGAAGTGGATGAGATGTTTTTACTTCTTACTGAAAGAGACTTGCCTGATGAACTAAAAGATACAGTGAGGTCAGATGTGTGGGATTTTACAGGAAAAGAAATTGGTCTAATGGCAGAAGTAGATCCTGTCAAAGTGATGGCAAAGGAAGGTGCAATATAGCCAAACACCCCACAATACAAAATGAGCCCAGAAGTGAAAGCAGGAGTAGCCCAAGTAATTGATCAGATGATTGAACAAGGAATATTGAAGGAAACAGTAGGCAGTCCTTGTAATTCGCCAATCATGGGACTCAAGAAGCCTAGTGGTAAATATAGAATAGTACAAGATTTGAGGAAAATCAATAAAGTAGTGGTACCCTGTTGTCCTGTAGTACCAAACCCAGCAGTGATTCTCTATCAGATACCATGGGATGCTCATTGGTATACTGTGATTGATTTTGTGCCATGCATTCTTCTCATTTCGATTTCACCCGGATAGCCAATGTCTTTTTGCTTTCTGGTTCGAGGACCATGTTTTGGCATGGTGCCGAGTTCCTCAAGGGTACACGGAAAGTCCGTCAATATTTAACCAGATTCTGAAAAAGTGGTTAGTGACATTAGTAATGCCAGGAAATTCAGTTTTTGTTCAGTACATTGATGACCTATTGGTGGCATCAAAGACAAGAGAAGCTTGTGTCACTGACACAATAGATTTACTGAACCATTTGGCAGAAGGAGGACATAAAGTGTCCCCAGGCAAATTACAATTTTGTAAACAGTAAGTTCAATATCTTGGATATAAGATAGAGAAGGGAGTCAGAAAGGTGACACCAGAAAGAATAAGAGTAATTCAACAAATGAACATGCCAAAGACCAAGAAGGAAGTGCAAATGTTTTTGGAGGTGGTTGGATATTGTCGCCAATGGATACGTGGATTTTCAGTTCTGGCGAAACCTTAAATAAAGTTGACATGAAAATAGATGACAGATCCGATTGAGTGGGATGATGAAAGTGAAGACTCATTCAGAAAACTGAATAGTTATTTGTGTCAGGCCCCAGCCCTAGGAATGCCAGACTATACAAAAGAATTAGCATTATATTGCTGTGAAAGAGAAGGGTGTGCACTCTCCGTGTTAACCCAGAGACATGGATTGTCTTGACGTCCTGTAGCATACTTTTCTGCTACCCTTGACCCAGTGGCTGCAGCATTACCTGGCTGTTTAAAAGCAGAAGCTGCTACTTGTGTGAGCTTGGAGCAAAGTGAATCGATTGGGATGGGACATCCCGTCAAAGTGTATGTGCCACATTCAGTTAAGATCCTTTTAACAAGGACTTGTACTCAACATTTGACATCTAGTCGACTAACTAAGAATGAAAGAGTAATTTTGGGTGCTGAAAATGTAAGTGTGATAAGATGTCCCATGGTGAATCTAGCAACCTTGTTGCCTGATTTTTATTGTGAAGAGGTAAAATAAGAGGTGAATCATGATTGTCTGGATGTGACAGAAATGTGTACCAAGCCTAGACTTGACCTCCTTGACGTTCCCCTAGAAGAATCAGATTATGTGCTGTTTGTTGATGGATCATGTTTGAGAAGAGAAATTGGAGAACTGGTGTCTGCTTATGCTGTGTGCACTGTGTCAGGAATTATAGAAGCTTCCTGTCTAAGAGGAGTCAAATCCGCCCAAATTGCTGAGTTGTTTGCATTGGCAAGGGCATGCAAAATTGGGGAGAAATTGAGTGACCATTTTTACAGACAGTCAATATGGTTTCCGGGTGGTACATGATTTTGGCCAATTTTGGTTACAAAGGGGATTTCTGACTTCTTCGGGATCTCCTAAACGGTATGTCAATGATGTTAAAGAACTATTGGAAGCATTACAATTGCCGAAAGAAATTGCAGTGGTCATATGTGCCGCACATAAGTCAGGAATGACTATGTGACATTGGGTAATCGGTACGCAGCCCAAGTGGCACAATTTTGTGCACAAAATACAATGTCTTTGAACTGAGAGATGGAAAAAGAAGTTACCAATTGCCAACATATGTTTTTCTCTGCTTTTGAAACATGGGATGAAGTTTGAAAATTACAGGATGACGCAGCCCTGAAAGAGAAGGAACGATGGATCAAAATAGGTTGCACAAGAAGGGCTGATGATGAAGCATGGGTGTGTCCAGATGGTAGACCAATAATGCCAGATAGCTTGTTGTCACAAATGGCTAGGCTATGTCACGGAGTTGCACACGTTGGGAGGGATGCCATGGTCTGACAGTTCAGACAAGTGTGGTTCAATCCCAAACTCAGGATAGTTGCAGGGAGCCTGTGCCAAAGGTGCTTGACTTGCCAATTGCAAAATCCAGGAAGGAAAACTGTGGTGAGCACAAGATTACAGTTAGACTTCATCGAGTTGCCACCGAGCAACGGATTGAAGTATGTCCATGTCATTGTTTGTCTGTTCTCTCGATGGGTGGAAGCCTATCCGACGAGAAGAAATGACAGCCTAACAGTTGCTAAACTACTGTTAAGAGAACTAATACCCAGGTTTGGATTTCCAGTCACTTTAGAATCAGATAGAGGACCTCATTTTAATAATGACATAATTAAACTAATTTGTGAAGCATTCAAAATTTAACAGAAGTTACTTTGTGCCTACCGACCAGAAGCCTCTGGAGTGGTCGAACATCTCAATGGCACAATAAAATCCAGGTTAGGAAAAGTGTGTGCATCCACTTCACTGAAATGGCCTGATGATTTGTCTATTGTATTGATGAGCCTCAAAAGCATTCCTGATCGAAGAATAGGATTGAGTCCTCATGAAATCCTTATGGGAAGAGCAATGAGAAAAGCATTTATACCTGGAAACAAATTGATGAATATAACTGATGATTTAATATTGGACTATTGCAAAGGGCTGGCTGATCTGATACGTTCTGCGTCTCTTTTATAACACAAGAAATCCTCGGGTCTATACTTGCACACAAACATGCATCAAAACCAATATGCATCAAAGGATTTGAAGGATTGGAGTCTCACAAAATGTCCCATATAGACAGGGGGACAATCCCTTTCTGGACGAAAACCCTCACCCACCATAGGTGGCATGCTTCATCATATGGGTTTCTCCTCCCAGTGGGAGACCGAGTCCCACTGAGGGCTACAACTCCCTCACTGTGAGGTAGGAGCTCTGGGATGTTTCCAAGATGGTAAAGACCTATACTAGGATGCTAAAATCTGATATGTGAATGATAGGCGTGGTGACAGTGCAGCGCAAAGGGACGTAATTGAGTGAAATCGCCGTGGTGAGGTTAAAACTACCCAGTGGAGACAAACAAAAACTTTTATTAGCTTGCTTGCACTGGTAGGATTAAAAGGCAGTGCAAAGAGTAGTATTGATTTAAAACTACACTATAAAAAGGTCGACATGTTTCAGCCTTAAGTGATCAGTCATAGTATCTAGGCTTTCTTCAGGACCAAGATTGGAAAAGTTGCTGCTGCTGGTGCAAAAAATGTGAAAAAGAAAGAAAACTATACAGAACCAGTAATCCTATAAGTTGCTGGTGGGTATTACTGGAGTGATCTGTGAGGGTGAGAAAAAGATAAACAATGCGACAATTCAAATGACAATCCTTCAGTTATAATGTGTTGCAGATAGTGGTAGAAGGATAAACTTTTATCCTCATTAGCAGGTGCTCATACATTCGTCAGAGAAGAAAACACTTACCCGCAACTTTAGGATAAGTAGCCTCACCTCTACCTGGCGACAGCTCAGGGAAGGGGGCCCGCTCTGTAAACAATAAGATCTAGTGTCAAACCGTGCAACTACAAATCTGGGCACTGATCTTAAGAGCTAGTATGAGTGCGGAAAACGACTATACAGGATAACCAGTGTAGGGTAACTGTAGACCTGAGCAGATAATTATATCGCTAGAAACAAGCACATGTGGCTGGTATGTCTTGTTCAAGCACACAGAGATCGAAACAGAGCAATGCACATAAAGCCCAAAATAATATATAGATGAGGCTCAATCTATCATTCTGATCCTGTAACAGGGATCATGTATCAAATAATCAAGCCTAACAAGAACGTACAGCCCATCTAAATGGCATTCTTTAGTCGGAAAGTAAGGTCACATACCCTGATGTAAAAATGGCTCTTGTGGAGGGATTTAATAAAGTAGCCATAGGGTCTGACATGTAGCGGTTTCAACACTGTTCGGTTGTAGAACGCCAGAGTTTAGTGGCATCAATATCGTTGGCCAGAATACAAAGCAATTGTCTAGTGTGACCGCCAAATTATATCAGCATTGATTGATGTATCTCTTTGAGCGAGACACATTGGAATCAGAGGAGGACTAGTGAAAACCTCGGTCGGTCAAGCAAACAAACATAGCTGTGTATGGCACGTGACAAGTCTATTTAAAATGGCCAGCCAAAGTAGACAAAGTCCTCAAAACCAACTCCTAATTCCTTTGTGAGTATAAAACAGGAAAAACAAGCCTCACTTCCATTAAGACTGTCTCCCAATATCAACTGGCACACACCCTTTAGAGTTTAGAAACAGGAAAATGAGCCTCCCTTCTTTTAAGACTACCTCTCGAGATCCACTGACATACACCCTCACTTACCTCTCTGTCGGTACCCATTCGTGGTACACGAGCTGCGACCAGAGGTACCGACCGGAGGGAAGGACCGCCATTTAAATAGTCCTGGAGCGAGTCTCTGTTACGCTGTCATGTGCAAGACCCAAAAGGTGACTATAAGCCGTGCCTGGTTGCTGTGGACAGAGAGAATACTGTGCATGTTTGGAGACCGTATCGCGCATGTGTTAAGCAAGTCAGCTATACTAATTCTGCCTGAAAATTTGAACTGGATAACTTTATTGTGTGAGTGCAATGTTTATGCTTTGTAAGCAATGTGCCTAACTTTCGTACGCTGCCACAATAGCGGTCGTGCACAACTGGGCAAAATAACAAAATTAGATGTAAAAACTGTCTCCCTTATTAGCGTGTACTGTGTTGGGTGATATTTACACAGTGTACACAGAGAAATTTCGTTAAGAGGCAGAATATTTTAGACGGACAAAATACTAGTTGGCTGATAGTAGAATTTATAGATTTGTCCAATGTAGGTTAGAAGCAACAGTGGTAGCATTTACAGAATGGCCAAATCTATATTCGCTGAATGACTAATGGAGTGACTATGTTCTACAGAACACTCTAGATAAGTGTATGTAGCAACAGCTGGTGTGCTCAGAGAGATCTATATACTGGAAACATAATAAAGTGTTGCGTGGAGGTGCATATGTAGGTAATAAGGAAGGACAAACCAGGTAGTGTGCCTTGGTTTAACAGTTAGTCAGCCCATATAGAACCAAAATGAGTACTGAGTATTACAAAGACAACCAAGGAATTTCATCATTCAATCCTGTGGTGTCACTTTTTATTCTGAAAACCCAACGTTGTTCACTTCTAAACAGAACTTTTTGTATGTCAGTAATGTGCGCTGGAATCCATGGTTGCTCCAAAACTGTCCAGAATAGGTCATCAGCAGAGTGGTGCATATCTAAAAAGTGATTGGTCATCTTTGTCCATCTTTTCTTACATCGAATGGTGCTCTTGTGCTCAAGTATTCTTATCTTGATCTTGTGAGTGGTCATCCCCACGTAGCGGAGGCCACATGGGCAACAGATCAAGTAGATCAATTTTTCGTTGTTGCAGTTCGTGTGTCTCGTTAATATCCAGGGTCTGTTATTACCTATGTCAATTTCTGTAGTGTGTTTCGTTTGTGGACACACAGCACACCCACCGCACAGGAAATGGTCTTTGACAGGTGGTAACCCCCACAGCGATTCCTGTCCATCATTCTTCCTTTGCCTTGGCCGAATATGTACTAGTTGGTCTTTAATATTAGTACTTCTGTTAAAGGCAAATAAGGGGTGGGGCAACGTCTCTTTGCGACTGTTCAATATTTTCCAGTGTCTCAGGATACTTTTTTTGATCTGGTTGGAGTATCCACAGAAAGTATTTACACAAGTCAACCTATCATTAGCTTCTTTTGGAGGTGAAATATCAATGAGAGCGTCTCTATTGTTGTTGGTCGCTCTTTTTCTGGATCTCCGTATGGTAGTCGGTGGATATTTTCTGTCCTTGAGATGATTGGTCTGAATACTGGCAAGTTCTTTGTATTTGTCCATAGAGGAACAATTCCGTCTGATTCTGAGGAATTGCCCAAAGGGCAAATTCTCACGGAGAGCTTTTGGGTGGTAACTCTGGTAAGATAACAATGAGTTACGAACCATTGGCTTCTTGTATAATTATGTACCAAGACCCTCTTCTTCAGTAAAGATACGGATATCAAGGAAAGGTAAACTATCCTTGGAGAATTTGAATGTAAATTTCAGAAAGTCATTTCTGGTATTCAGGCAAAGGTGGAAAGACTTGATGGTATCTGGAGGCCATCTCCATATTGCAAAAACGTCATTGAGATAACGTTTTCAGACACGAATATGTTTCTTGAAGGGATTATGTTCCTGTAAAACTATGGTCTGTTCAAAGTGGTGCACATAAAGATTAGCCAGGGGGACGATACGGACGGTGGAGGCTCAGATCAAGTCAGTGTTGGTAACCTCTGTTTACAAGAAACAGATGGACAGAACAAACAAAAGCAACAAAGAATTTAAAGACTCAGTTCTAGCAACTCAAATTAACAAATTCAAAAATGATCTTGAAAAAATTCACATTTGAAAGAGTGTATCCGTACACAAGTGACACCTATGTACCCCCCACCCCCCCCCAGTTCAATCAGAGAGGGAGAAAGTATGAATCCAACTATTGCACCTCTGCAAGTGAGGAAGGTTCTATGGATTCAGATTCTTCGAATGAAGAAAGAGGATGGAGCGAACCAGGCAGAAGAGGACGAGAAGGAGGACAAAGGAGAGGTGGTCAATTTGACCAAGGACCAATGCAATGGGGGCCTCCTGCTCCGCTTGGAAATTCGCACCCTCCCTTCCAACCACCAATGTACCCTTTCCAACCGTTTAACAACATAGCTCCAAACCAGCCTTTTTTAGGGTATGGTCCAGGACGCACACGAGGGCGATGCAAAAACCAGCAAACGACAGTACGATGGAACACACCACTGGCGTCTACGACAATTTGCAGCATGACCAAACCCCCTGTACAACCGGGGAACAGTCACGAGGCCAGTTGATTGTCAACCTAAGTGTACGTACACTTACAGATAAAGAAACCTCGGTCCTAGAGAAAGGTCTGGACTTTGTGCCCACATACAAAGGTGATGCTTTTCAGATCAGACAAGAGCCACTCTTTTTTTGAAGACAAACCTGTGAGCGAATCCAAAGAAGCTACGAAGAACACTGGCCTGAGACCACGCTCAACCCTCAATCCCCCTGCACATATGATTCCTGCACAGATTTTAACATTTGAGAAAGCTGTTCTGCAGGACGTGGACAATTTGTTCGAATAGAACACCCGACAGTACCAGAATTTACCGAACGCCGAGCGGGCAGCACTACAGCAACTGTCACAAGATGACTCTCTTGTGATAAAACCCGCCGACAAGGGGGGCGCCACAGTAATTATGGACATGACCACTTATCGAGCGGAATGTCTACACCAACTTGGAGACAGGAAATCTTACAGACCACTGAGGATGGCCCCTACCAAACATCTCTCCTGGTAGATAAAGATGATGGTAGACAAAGCAAACGAAAGAGGCTGGATAACTGACCATGAAACATCCTATTTGGTGACACCCCATCCCATTACACCATATTTTTATGTATTGCCTAAAACACATAAGGAACAGAGACCACCACCGAGGCGGCTGATTAATTCAGGTATAGGATCTCTACTGGAGCCATTGTCAACTTTCGTTGATTTCTTTCTTCGTCCTTTTGTGCTGAGAATGCCCACTTACCTAAAGGACACAAAGGACCTGTTACGCCTGTTGGCAGTAACTACGTTTGACATTGAACAGGACTACTTAGTCTCGTTCGACGTTTGACGTAGAGTCCTTGTATACATCTATACCACAGGATGAGACACTAACTACAAGAGAGTCTCTACTTGAATCTCATCCTCCAGACAGCATTACACCTATCCACTTCATCATGTCAAGTGCACGGATGGCCATGAAAGAAAACTTTTTCAAATTTGAGGATGACCTGTACTTACAAACGTCGGGTACATCTATGGGCAGAGTTTTTGCCCCTAGCCTGGCTAATCTTTATGTGCACCACTTTGAACAGGCCGTGGTTTTACAGAACATAATCCCTTCAAGAAACACATTTGTGTCTGGAAACGTTATATCGATGACGTTTTTGCAATATGGAGAGGGCCTCCCGATACCATCAAGTCTTTCCACCTTTGGCTGAATACCAGAAATGACTTTCTGAAATTTACATTCGAATTCTCCAAGGATAGTTTACCTTTCCTTGATATCCGGATCTTTCCCGAAGGAGAGGGTCTTGGTACAGAATTATACAAGAAGCCAATGGTTCGTAACTCATTGTTATCTTACCAGAGTTACCACCCAAAAGCTCTCCGTGAGAATTTGCCCTTTGGGCAATTCCTCAGAATCAGACAGAATTGTTCCTCTATGGAGAAATACAAAGAGCATGCCAGTATCCTGACCAATCATCTCAAGGAGAGAAAATATCCACTGAATACCATACGGAAATCCAGAATAAGAGCGGCCAACAACAATAGAGACGCTCTCATTGATATTTCACCTCCAAAAGAAGCTAATGATAGGTTGACCTGTGTTAATACTTTCTGTGGATACTCCAACCAGACCAAAAAAAGTATCCTGAGACACTGGAAAATATTGAACATTGGCAAAGAGATGTTGCCTCACCCCTTATTTGCCTTTTTAGAGAAGTACTAATATCAAAGACCAACTAGTACATATTCGGCTAATGCAAAGGAAGAATGATGGACAGGAATCGCTGTGGGGTTTACTACCTGTCAAAGGCCATTTCCTGTGCGGTGGGTGTGCTGTGTGTCCACAAACGAAACACACTACAGAAATTGACATAGGCACTAACAGACCCTGGATATTAACGAGACACACGAACTGCAACAGCAAAAAGATTGATCTACCTGATCTGTAGCCCATGTGGCCTCCGCTTCGTGGGGATGACCACTCGCAAGATCAAGATAAGAATACTTGAGCACAAGAACACCATTCGGTGTAAGAAAAGATCGACAAAGATGACCAATCACTTTTTAGATATGCACCACTCTGCTGATGACCTATTTTGGACAGTTTTGGAGCAACCGTGGATTCCAGCGCACATTACTGACATACAAAAATTTCTGTTTTAACACATGCGCGATACGGTCTCCACACCTGCGCAGTATTCTCTCTGCCAGCAGCAACCAGGCACGGCTTATAGTCACCTTTTGGGTCTTGACATGACCGTGTAACAGAGACTCTCTCCGGGACTATTTAAATGGCGGCCCTTCCCTCCGGTTGGTACCTCCGGTCGCAGTTCGTGTACCACGACTGGGTACCGACGGAGAGGTAAGTGAGGGTGTATGTCAGTGGATCTCGAGAGGTAGTCTTAAAGGAAGGGAGGCTAATTTTTCTGTTTCTAAACTATAAAGGGTGTGTGCCAGTGGATATTGGGAGACAGTCTTAATGGAAGTGAGGCTTGTTTTTCCTGTTTTATACTTACAAAGTAATTAGGAGTTGATTTTGGGGACTCTGCCTACTTTGGCTGGCCATTTTAAATAGACTTGTCACGTGCCATACACAGCTATGTTTGTTTGCTTGACCGACAGAGGTTTTCACTAGTTCTCCTCTGATTCCAATGTGTCTCGCTCAAAGAGATACATCAATCAACACCGATATAGTTTGGCAGTCAATTTTGTAGTTCCAGACAACGGCGGACACTGTGACCGCACTGCCCTGTGTTGTTCCCTTATTATCAATTGGTAATTGGATGTAGGGTGAGCGTGCACAAAACAAACTCCAGCACTCCCCGTTGAGGAGTGCCAACTGCTTAGCAGATAACTGAAGGAACGAATTGGTGGAGTGGTGCACTGCTTGTTGTTATGACAATAGTGGTCAATTAATCAATGAGTCTTGATATGTGATAAGTCTTGTTTATTTCCCAAGACATCGATTGCCAGCCAACGCGTTTCGTTCATGTAATGAACTTCTTCAGGGCAAGTATGGGCACTCTTGTCAGATCTGAGCAGAAATGTGGCCAATGTACAGCGCGGGGGCCGCCTTGATAAGGGCCTGTGTGCGCAACGTCTGTATGACGGGATGCGAAGGAGACTCGTTCGCTCACGGGAGAAAATGTGGTGAGATAGTTTGGCGGTCACACTTGACAATTGATTTGATTTCTGGCCAACGATATTGATGCCACTAAACTCTGGCGTTCAACCGAACCGTGTTGAAACCGCTACATGTCAGACCCCATGGCTACTTTATTAAATCCCTCCACAAGAGCCATTTTTACATCAGGGTATGTGACATTACTTTCTGACTAAAGAATGCCATTTAGATGGGCTGTACGTTCTTGTTAGTCTTGATTATTTGATACACGATCCCTGTTACAGGATCAGAATGACAGATTGAGTGTCATCTATATATTATTTTGGGCTTTATCTACATTGTTCAGTTTAGATCTCTGTGTTGTCGAACAAGACATACCAGCCACATGTACTTGTTTCTAGCTATATAATTATCTGCTCAGGTCTACATTTACCCTACACTTGTTATCTTGTATAGTCGTTTTCCGCACTCGTACTAGCTCTTAAGATCAGTGCCCAGATTTGTAGTCGCAAGGTTTGACACTAGATCTTATTGTTTACAGAGCGGGCCCCCTTCCCTGAGCTGTCGCCAGGTAGAGGTGAGGCTACTTATCCTAAAGTTGCGGGTAAGTGTTTTCTTCTCTGATGAATGTATGAGCACCTGCTAATGAGGATAAAAGTTTATCCTTCTACCACTATCTGCAACACATTATAACTGAAGGATTGTCATTTGACTTGTCGCATTGTTTGTCTTTTTCTCACCCTCACAGATCACTCCAGTAATACCCACCAGCAACTTATAGGATTACTGGTTCTGTATAGTTTTCTTTCTTTTTCACATTTTTTGCACCAGCCGCAGCAACTTTTCCAATCTTGGTCCTGAAGAAAGCCTTGATACTATGACTGATCACTTAAGGCTGAAACATGTCGACCTTTTTATAGTGTAGTTTTAAATCAATACTACTCTTTGCACTGCCTTTTAATCCCACCAGTGCGAGCAAGCTAATAAAAGTTTTTGTTTGTCTCCACTGGGTAGTTTTAACCTCACCACGGCGATTTCACTCAATTACGTCCCTTTGCGCTGCACTGTCACCACGCCTATCATTCACATATGGGATTTTAGCATCCTAGTATAGGTCTTTACCATCTTGGAAACATCCCAGAGCTCCTACCTCACAGTGAGGGATTTGTAGCCCTCAGTGGGACTAGGGCTCCCACTGGGAGGAGAAACCCATATGATGAAGCATGCTACCTATGGTGGGTGAGGGTTTTCGCCCTGAAAGGGATTGTCCCCCTGTCTATATGGAACATTTTGTGAGACTCCAATCCCTCAAATCCTTTGATGCATGTTGGTTTTGATGCATTCCTGTGTGCAAGTATAGACCCGAGGATTTCTTGTGTTATAATTGTATATTAGTAGGGGATACTTTCCTCGTTGGTCTTTAAACCATTTCCCTTGGACCCTTCCCCATCCCTTTTGTGTTAAACGTTCTGTGCCTCACTAGGTTGGAGAAGATCCAAATGCAGTACAGCCAAATCAAGCTCATGATTTGTGTCCTGGAGACTGGGTCGTGATAAAGAAGCATATGAGGAAATCGTGTCTGGAACACAGGTGGAAGGGACCACATCACGTCATATTGGTCACGACAACAGCATTAAAGTGTGCTGGGATTCCGAATTGGAGCCATGCAAGCCATACTCAAAGTGTCCCAAGTCCACCTGATCGATCAAAGCAGCAACTGGTAGAACAAAGAAAAGAACCAGAAGCTGTGAGTTGTGAAGTCGAAGAGACCAGAGAATCAGACTCTGAAGAACGCATTGACGATGAACAACCAAGTACGAGTCAAGTAGAGTGGGCACCAGTTACTGGGACTGAAGAGACTGCTGTAAAGACCAGAAGAGAGCTTGAACCCGAAAGACCAGCATGAAGTGAGCAAAATCCAGAAGAATCCGTTGCAGAAATCACAGAATCAGCCCAGCCAGAAAAAGAAGAGCTCATTGCAGGAGACTCAGATCAGATTCAGCTACAAGAAGAAAGAGCAGAAAAGACTATTACTGAAAATTCAAATGCAGCTCAGTTAGGAAAAGGGAAAGAAATTGCTGAAGAGAATTTAGACCAGAGTCAAACGACAGAAGAAGAAGAAAAGAGAGTAGAAAGTCAGGAACAAGAACAAACCACAAAAGAAGAAAAGGTAGGGAATTTAGAGCAAAGTCAACGAAAAGAAAGAGAAAATGTTAGAAATGGGATTTTTGGTAGGCTAGGGCGTGGGCCAAAGCCAGGCAAAAATCACCACTCTAGTCAGGATAAGGGAGTTACACGTCTAAAATAACCCCTGCTCACCCCCTTGGTAGCTTGGCACGAGCAGCCAGGCTTAACTTGGAGGCAGTGTGTAAAGCATTTGCACATAACCAACAGTAATACAGTGTAAGCACTACAAAATGACATCACATCAGTTTAGAAAAATATCCAATATTTTTACATAATTAAAACAAGACCAAAAATGTTTAAAAAATCCACAATACTATACTTAAAAGATCACAGTTCAAAAATACGTTGATTAAAAAGAGTTCCTTGTGTGGATAGCTCCATCTGGGCTGCCACGGCGTCGTGAACACACAAATCCAAAAACAGTTCTGGTTGACCGCGGAGTCGCAGGCCAACTACGGTGTCGGGAAGACCCGCAAACAGTACCTTTGAGAGATGCAGGGCGATGGGGCCCTTGAAGTCACTCGCATTGCAGGTCGATCTCCTTTCTGATGGGATCAGGAGCGCTGGCGCCAATAGGCGTCGGGTGCTGCGGTGCGCAGCGGTGCGGTGCCCCCAGGTCACGGTGCGAGCAGCGGCTCGGTGGCGGCATCAGATGACGTCGGTGAGACCAGGGTCGCAGTGCGAGATGAAGGCAGTGCTCGTCACGGGGCTAGCAGGTCGCGGTGCAAGCAGCGGCATCGTCGTTGCTGAAGCGCTGTCGTGGGCTGACAAACTGGAGTCGATGGCGCCGGCAGGCCAAGGCTGGAGTGTGGGATGAGGGCGGTGCGTCGTGTGACTTATGAGCGGTACCCTTGAACCACGGTGCAAACAGCGGCGTCGATTTGGGCTTGAAGTGGCGGCATCAGGAAGGCCACAGCGTCGTCGTGTAGCCAGGAGTGCGGTGCCCACAGGTCACGGTGCGAGCAGCGACTCGATGGCACTGTCAATTGCGTCATCGGTGAGACCAGGGTCGCGGTGCGGTGTTGTGGCGGAGCTCTTTGCGGTGCCAATGTTTCGGCGTGAAGCAAGGCGGTGCGGAGTGCGGTGCCCACAGGTCGCGGTGCAAGCAGCGGCTCGGTGGCGGCGTTAACAGACGTCGTCGGTGAGACCAAGGTTGTGGTGCGGCGTTACAGCGGTGCTCTCTGCCGTGCCAAAGCTTTGGCGTGAAGCAAGGCGATGCAGAGTGCGGTGCCCACAGGTCACGGTGCAAGCAGCGGCTCGGTGGCGGCGTCAACAGGCGGCGTTGGTGAGACCAAGGTTGCGGTGCGGTGTTGCAGCGGTGCCCTATGCGGAGCGCTCAGGACATGGGGTCGGCTGGGTCGTCGTAGGCATCATCGAGGTGGTGTTCTTTGGGTTGCAGTATGAAACACACAGTCCCCAGTTCTGCGGGTCGAAGAACCTGGAGTCTTTGATGTTCCTGAGACTCCGTGAACAGGGGGCAAGCTCTACCTCAAGTCCGTGGAGAGACTCACAAATTAGGTTGCAGAAAGTCCAGTCCAGGCCTTTCACTGCCCAAGACAGAAGAAGCCACTGCAGGTCAGCCCAGCAAAGCACCCAGCAAAGCAGTCGTTCCTTTTCGCAGCTTCTCCGGCTCTTCTTCTTGGTAGTCTTCTTGTTCCAGATGAGTTCTAAAGTGCAGGGGTCCGGGGCCCAGTATTTATGTCCAAAAATCCTTTGATCTCTTAGGCAGAAAGGGCCTGTGCCCGGCCAGAACCAGTTCTGCCTTCTCTGGTGTGAATTCCTGGCAGGAGGTGGAGACGGCATTTGTCAGAGGCAGAGCAGGCCTTTTGAGGTGCAAGGAAATCTCTTCCCCCTTCGCAACCCAGGTCTATTTAGCCCTTGCATGACCTACCTAGACCATCTGGAGCCCCTCCGCTGCCCCCGCCTTCTGTCATCCAAAACCCAGATGGGCAATCCACATTCCAGCAGAGGCACACGGAATGACTGAGCAAGAAAATACCCACTTTCTAAAAGTGGTATTTTCAAACACAGAATGTAAAAATCACCTTCACTAAAAGATGCATCTTTCGATTCTGAGTTCAGGCATACTAAATTCTACTGTCTTACCGAATTCCCGGGGCCAGTTATGTTTTTAAGATGTTATAAACAAACCTCCCATTCTATCCTATGGGGAACTGGTAGCCTTGCAATAGTGAAAAACGAAATTGGCTGTAATTGACTATTAAGACATGCATGTCCTACCTTTCACATACACTGCACCCTGCCCACAGGGGTACCTTGGGCCTACCTGAGAGGTGTCTAACATATAAGAAAAGGGAAGGCCAGGGACTGGCCAGTGTGTGCACTGGCCAAGTCGACATGGCAGTTACAAACTGCGCGCAGACTGTGCAATGGCAGGTCTGAGTTACCGTTTTCAGGGCTACTCACGGGGGTGGCACAACCAGTGCTGCAGGCCCCGAGTAGCATTCGAATCAACGGCGCTGGCCCATGCAGTGCACTTTACTAGGGGCTAACAGGTAAATCAAATATCCAATCATGGAAACACCAATCCATAACACAATTTACACAGAGAGCATATGCACTTTAGCACTGATTAGCAGTGGTAAAGTGCCCAGAGTCCTAAAACCAACACACACAGGACAGGGAAAAATAGGAGGAAAAAGCAAAACGTTTGGGGATAACCCTGCAAAAAGGGCCATTTCCAACAGTAAATAAAAGAACACTTGAAATAGGTGAAGAAGGTGAAAGAGCAGCACAGACAAAGAGAGTTAGAAAAGGAGATTGTTGGCCAAGTGGAGTGAGATACATTCTAAGAAGAAGACCAGAGAAGAGATTAGAACAAGTAGATGAGGTATCAAGCCAGACAGAACAAGAACAAAAACATTAAGGTCATCAAAAAGAATAAAGGTTCCAAGTAGAAAATATAAATCTCCAGAGTGGACCTACATCTTTCTTGAAGATTTCGAAAATCTACATCTTAATGAAGAACCAGAAAGTGGAAATTTTGTGAAGTCTGATTAAAGGGAATCGAGACCACCTTAAAGACTTTTTCCTTGTTACAAAAGGTGGATTCAATTAAAAGCATCAAACAAGGACCCTGAAAGAAAGGCAAAGGCGGAAAGCTTCGAAGTGTGGGATCACACGAAAAATTTAAGTGCTTATTAGAAAGAAAATAAATTTAGGATTAATTTTAGAAATCTAAAATGGCAGGAGTAAAAGTGACTGAACATCCGAAATCTAAGCTAAAACAGCAATGTGTTAAATGTTGTCTAGGTAGCATTACAATATTAATATTGATATGGTTGTTATTAACACTTGTATTACCTGTTCTAATAGTAACTAATAATAAGAATAACACAAATATAAGTGAGAAAGTGAATGTAATTAATAAGAACGCTACTATTAGAGAATTAACCCAAGTGGATAAAAGCATAAATTATCATGATAAATCAAGTAGTGATTCGTCATTAAATGTATTCACTAAACTTCTCTACCACTAGGTAGAGATAATGGATGTGAGTGATTGTTATGTTTGCATGAAACTACCTACGTCTGTCTCGGAGGGTGTGACCCATCATCACCTTCATTTAACTTATGGTGTGTCTTGTAGTGTCGTAACAAGTTTATTTTATGTTACTGGTAAGTTACAATATTTTTTATAGTAATCTGGATTTGGTCTTTTCTAAAGTTCCCATTAGATGAAATATGAATCCAGTACTTAGTGCTAGAAATGCAGAGTTTATGGGGGAATTCTTTCTAACCAAGTACCCCACAGACCTAACCTATGCGCATAGAAATAATTTAACGTGCCTTCTGCGAGATGAAGAAAAATATTTTTTAAATTTAATGGAAGAAAGAAGGCAGCATTTTCAAAGGAAAGCGGTTGAGCAAACGTCCCCTATACCTCCATGGCTTGCTCTAGAAGGGGAATATAAGAAAGGTGAGGCTCACGCTGCAATGTCCCTGGATTTGTCAAAAATAGGGAAATTCTGTCTTCATAGAATAAAAACTGAGTATAATAGCGTATTCATTGGTACTACTAAATGTGAACACACCCTCCTAATAATGGGGGGATGGGGACTCAAAGGAGGAACGGATCCTGTATTTCCAGCAATTTATTATGTATGTGGAAAAAATGCCTATTACAGGTTACCTGCAGGATGGCATGGCAGTTGTTATATTGCCATCGTATTCCCGAAAGTGTATCGCGTTACTAAGAACAATGAAATGAGCAAAGGACTAACAAGAAGTAGAAGAGCAAGTTTTTCTGAAAAAGTAGGTGATATATTTGGTGCATTGATACCGTCAGTTGAAGTCACATTAAATTCTCATAAGATTCGTCTATTGTCCACTGGGGTTGACCGTTTATCAACTGACACTGCTGGAGGATTCTTAATGATCAATACTGAAATGGTAGCGATCAGATCTATGGTTTTGCAAAATAGACTTGCCCTTGATTTTCTTTTGGCACAAGAGGGTGGAGTCTGTGGCATGTTTAAAGTTCAACACTGCTGTACATATATCCCAGATAAAAGTAACGTTATTGAGGGATATATCAAGAATATTTTGAAGATTCATAATGATATGACCTAACTGGAGGTTGACGGTGCATGGGAAAAATTTGGTAAAGGTCTGTCAAAATTGAGTAGTTGGTTTTACATTTTTGGAAATAGTTTATTAGGGAAAATAGTAATCCCTATGATTACAACAGCATTGGTGATACTGATGATAATAGTGATCTATAAATGTTGTAAGGGAAAATTGAAAACAAAGTCAATGATTGAAATAAGGAACAAAAGAATGGGAAGAAAGAGTAAATGGGAAGAAATCGAGCTAGAAGAAATGAAAGACAATCTGTATGGTAGAATGAAAGGGATAAATATAAAAGGAAGAAAGAAAATATAAAATCAAATGTAGATACCTAGATTTAATGTTAATCTTGGCAATTGGTAATAATAGGTATTTTATGATGGCTCTAAAATGCCATCAGAGGGAGGATTGATGGAGCAAGGATTCGAGAAAAGAAACTTGCTCGGATCAACCTCTCGTTAATAGACACTAACAAATAGAAATCATGGATAAATGAAAACTAACATACATATGACATTCATACATGGGGAAGAAGGCATTTTGCTTGCTTAAATAACAAAGAATAATTTTCTGCGTGATTAAAATCCCACTTTAAACCGAAAATAGCTTTGCGCATGTGCGAACCAGTCCTGAGCAAGTAACCATGTGATTAACCATGTGAGAGGAAAACTCTCACGCATGCGCAAAGAGTTGCTAACTGTAGGTCTCGAAGTACCGCATGTCTGGCACATGCTTGCCCGGATCTTAAAATAAGTTTTTTGCTGCCAACGCTTTGCATAACAAAGAGGAAAATAACATGGGATAGAATTGAAGGGGGAGGTAAACAGTGATAATGACACATTTGAGAAATTAACATTTGTTTATGATTCTTTTGTCAATAGTGAACGTTTTGGGCCCAATATGCTAAGTCGAAAGAAAGATGGCGGGTGAAACGTAATGAAAGTTAAGTCTGTGCATTGACGACCCGGAATGAGCCGATGACCTGAACATTGAACGCCTACCAAAACCCAAGGACGAGAGCTTGAGAAAAGATCCTCAACTGAAGAAACTATATAAAATTTGTATCTATCTATTGTGTGAGATGTATGGGAACAGGAAGAATCATGAGAAGTGAATAAATTGAGTCAGAAGGGTTTATTAAACAAAGAATTAGTTAAGGATTTTGGGATGACTGCATGAGGTTATAACAACTCCCCTGCTCTGGCCCAATCGCAGTTCAGGATTCACAGACATTTGCATCCTTTGAGGGTGGGACATACAAAATTAAAGGGTATAATTTGAGTGACTGAAGAATATCATGGCGCTGTTCTGTTGGGTTGAGATGATGAGAGCTGAGCTGCTGCTGAGAAGAATCGTTGATGCTGAGTGAGGAATAGGCGAGAGAAGAACAGACTAGGAAGATTCAATACTGAGAGACAGTCTGATTAGATTGAAGATTTGTGGAAGAATATCGAGGAGGGAGAGAGTGTAAGAGAGGGATGCGCTCCGGTGCGTCGGGTTTTAGAGAAGAATAGTAAGTATAATCCTATCCTGCACTTGTTCTCAAGTCCTTGTTTCCTGACTCTTAATCAGGTGTCCTCCATCAATCCTTTTGGCCAGGGGTTGTATTTCCTGATTATTATGGTAACAATCACTCTTCCTTAAATTTCGAATATTTGTTGCAAAGTATAGATTATTGTGTCTTTTGTCTCTTCATCTATCACTCTTAATGCATTTGAGTTTGTTGAAAGAGTCTGTATTTTGAATGAAATTTGATAAATGAATCTTTCTCTCCCATGAAAGTTGATGGAGTTTGCACTGTGAATCTGTACAAATGAGCGTTCATTTTTGATTGAATTATTAAATAAAATATATTGAATCTTACCTGGAGTCTGTGATTATTTTACTATAGAGTTATTAGATAATTAATGAATTTGTTAATATCACCATCAACTACTCGACTAATGGTCCATTGTCCAAAAGAAGAGTGTTGATCTGTGAAGATTAGTTAAGCACAGACTAATTCAGATCAAAGAGGAATAAAACTTGACCCCCAGCGAAATAGTCAGGAAATCTAAATGTGTTTATGGGCCCATTGTAAGTGATACGTTGATGTGTGGAAAAGTGTATCCTGGCCTTTCGCTGGATCAGATCCACCTCGAAAAATGTACAGACTGGCACAGCTGATAGGCAAGAACCAAAAGGTAGAGGTACCTCTGCAAAGATGGGGTACATCTACGGAGTAGTATCTGCCCACTTCAGGGCAAGACACATCTGTAAACCTAGATCCTTCCTTGGTATCAGATCCCAGATGGTGCTAGTTTAAAGACCCCCAGTGGAAACCACTTGAATTATTGGCCCAAGAGTTTCATATCTAAGCCTCCATTTCAGCGATAAGGAGCAACCCAATAGAATTACCCCCAGGCCCAAGTTCTGCTGCCCAGTGAGGCACAGAAGGAGGCTAAGGACATATTATGAGGTGTATGTCACCAAACAGCTCCAAATGACCAGGTACATTTGCAAGGGGAATCACAAGCCATACTATGACACACCGAAAATCTTTAATCTAGCCTTGACACAGGAGAGAGTCTGTCTGCAGGGCCTGGGAATTTGTATTGGTAGAGAAATTACAGAACACCATTAAACCAGTGACCATTTCTACTGTTCAAGAGACATAAGGGTAGTGTGCGCAATCAGTCATTCCAGACGTGGTAAATGCTTCAAAGTAGGAACATAAGATTGAGCAACTTTATGTAAAGGTTGTGGCGATGTGCACTGCTGATGGTACAGTCCTCCAGGAGATAGTACCCAGAACAGACCAAAGTGCAAGGAAAGTAATAGTAGCTTTGGGTATCAACATGTTTCAGTCAGCCAGCTGCGCACCATTGCTCCTTCATCATTGCAACTAATATGAAAATAGCTGGATTCAATAAAAACAAAATTTCGATTTTCTAAAATATGGTGCAGATAACCTTGGTTCAGGTTCTGAACATATGTGGCAGCCAGGGTGTCCTCAGCGCCAAAGCTTAGAATGCCGCACATGGAAGCATCAATGTTTCCTAAGGTGACATGGGAAGGTTAATCGCGTGCAGGATAGAGTCTGCTTCTCAGGATCACAACATCTTGGCAAGGAGGAGCAATGAACAAGGGTCAGTTCTAACTCCAAGCATGAAAGCTCCAAGCCCATTGGTGAACACCAGGCCCCACCGTGTCCCCAGGGGAGGGACTGGACAGGCTTGATCAAGGACCGGAGTAAAGGAGCCGAGGTATTCACCCAAAAACCAATCCCAGTAGATGTCCACATGATCTCCTCATACCTTACGAAGAGAGGTGGGTAGTAGCTTGAGTCCGAGACAGTTTCCTCCTTTGGTGTTGGACACGAAGTTTGGAGAGAGAAGCAGGCGGGATCCAACGGCTCTGAAGCTCCCGCATCAAAGAAGCACAAGGTTCAGAAGAGCGGTGTGTACCAAGGACCACACATGCCACGTACTCAACTTATCCCTATGGCACACATGTGCCTACCATGAACTGAAAGAGTAAGCACAGTTAATGTACATCTAGTATGGTCTTGCCCATCACTGGACGTCCCGCATTGGGTAGGATGTAGGAGTGCCCTGGGCAGATATTGTCCTAGTGGAGACCCTAATGTCCTCTGCGAGTTCCACCCCCAGCAGCAGCCAGGAGATCTTTACCCCTGCGACCACCTGCATGATGCGTTCTGCAACTCTGGACCAGTCAAGCAAGTGGGGGAGCTCCTGCCAGATGTGACACTGAGACGCCATCACATCTGCAAGCAGGGCAGCCACAGGGCCTGGTCTTGCACACTTTCACCAGTGCACTAATCTCCCACCCCTGGTGGCTCTCGAGGGTGGGGCACAGGAGCGGGCTCACACCCCGGTCTGGGATGCAAGGCATAGATTATGTATGTAACCTTTTATCATATATTACCATTCATATTGCCTCTATCCTGTGGGGTCAGAGCACCTTCCACATGAGTCTCACACTGGCTGCAGGGGCGTAGCTACTATTGATGCAAAAGGTGCAGTGACACCGGCCCCAGAGCCCCGAGTGGCCTATTGAACTCTTTTTTTTATGTATTAATTGTTTTATTGATAAAATTAAGAATTGAGAAATGACAGCAAAAACAGTGACATGCAAGTCCAGTTTATACCCATATAGAGATACAAATATTGATTTGATATATGCACCAATAGCAAACAATACTTATATATAGTATTTAAGAGAGGTAGAAAAAGGAAGAGAGGATGAGAGAATAGGCTACAGAAGGAAGAAAGTAAAAAGAGGTAGGGAAGAAAGACGTAGGCTACAAAGTAGGGAAGAAAGAGAGGGGAGGGGTGAGGGTGTAGCGAGTACAATGATGGTAATGAGGAAGAAGCAAGAGCCAGTCCTCAGTTTACCGCAATTGCAGAAAGCACCAATGTCGCAAAATACAGATTTTAGCAGCTGTGAGGGCAGTGACGAGCAATCGACGTGCATATTGGGTCAATTCGGGAATGTCCGATAAGTCATGGAGGAGTATTAGGGGGTCTGGAAGTGGCGAAGGTAAATCCAAAGATTCCCTGAGCGCAGACTCTACTGACGTCCTGAAGGGGTGTATGGTGGGATAGTCCAGTAAAATAGGGGCAATATCACATTAAACAATTATTACATCAATATTTTTGTAATTGCTCATACAGACAGATAAATCTCACATTCTTACAGTACAAGCACATCTCTGACATAGGGAGGTTGAAGAAAGTTAAAAACCTGCCTCCAAATCATAGTTTCTCTTAGGCACCTGTGAAGTAATAACAAGTGGTTCTTTTTTTCCCATTGCTTTGGCATCTAGGTGTTAGGCTCCCGATGGTTCTCAGACGCAATAATATTTTAACAAAAGAAGGGCTGATTGCCCTTTAAATCAGGCCTTTGTTTGGGCTCAGCTGAAAGTATAAATAAGAAAGCCACCTCCTTGCCTGGACCTTGCTTCTCCCAAAGGAATGTAGGCAACGTACGGGCGCTGCTGAAATGTGTCCTGCTTTGGAAAAGGACACCAGGAAAAGTTCCGCAAGTTTCCCCGGGTTCCAACCCAGAATATCTGCCGGAGTGAAGATCCGGCAGGAACTCCCTACTTTCCAGCACTAGCTTCCACTGCCCTCTGCTTCAATAGTGCATCCTCGAGGCACTAAGGATCTTTCAGCTCATACTTCAGTGTCATATTCGCATGCTTGTTTGTCGTATCCGCATGCTTGGTGTCATATCCGCATGCTTGTTTGTCATATCCGCATGCTTGGTGTCATATCCGCATGCTTGTTTGTCATATCCGCATGCTTGTTTGTCATATCCGCATGCTTGATGTCATATCCGCATGCTTGTTTGTCATATCCTCATGCTTGTTTTTCGTATCCGCATGCTTGTTTGTCGTATCCGCATGCTTGGTGTCATATCCGCATGCTTGTTTGTCGTATCCGCATGCTTGGTGTCATATCCGCATGCTTGTTTGTCATATCCGCATGCTTGTTTGTCATATCCGCATGCTTGATGTCATATCCGCATGCTTGTTTGTCATATCCTCATGCTTGTTTTTCGTATCCGCATGCTTGTTTGTCGTATCCGCATGCTTGGTGTCATATCCGTGTTGCAGCGCGGAAACCTGGGTAACGGGGAACAGGACAAGACCCGTACCAAATATCCTCCTTTCGTCACAGACCAGATATCCCATTAACACTTTCACACATGCAGTCATTGGTGGGGCCCATAACACCAACATTCACACAACACTTAACACTGGTCTGCACTTACAGGAGAGATGAGTCTTTCATGCGCTGACATGAAAGGAATACCTTATAACCTATAGGAAGAAAAGTGATATTACATATCTATACACTAATATCCTTACACCTACAGATCTCAATCCTAAACATCAAGGTACTCCTCCCACGTGATCAATGGATCATTTAGTTGGATTAGTTGATGGTGATTTAGAACCAGCTAAAACACATTTAAGATTTTGATCTTCCCTCCTTCAATAAATCACAAATGCATTTGTTTGTTAATCAATATTAGTTTATCTATTTATTGCAAAGAGTTAAGTTTACATCTAGTAAATCCATTAATTTGTATGTAAATCACAGAACACCATATTTACCTAATCTGGCTATCGGGCGTCCTCTAAATCATCAAATTAGCTGTCAATCAGTCGGAATTCAAAGTTCTTCATGCAGCACGCTACAGTCCCAAGAATGGGCAAGGACCAGAGACGTGCAAGCATCTATCAGTGCTCATAAATTTTATAAAGTTCGCAGTTCATCAGGAAAATGGGCAGCATTCAGACTGTTAAGATTCAGGAATGCAGCAGTCACCCTAGTTCAGAGGTCTTCAAACTTTTTTGCTCTGAACCCCCCTAAGCAAAATGTTTTGAGGTCGGGCCCCCCTTCAAAACTTTATAGCAAGGATTGGGAGAGCGGGAGGGACATGGCTGGTGCAGGAGGCGGGGCTTATGAGATGATTTCAGGAGTACTTTTTCTATAGTTCATGAACCACACTAAATATGAGAGTAATGAATGAAACAAATTGTCCCAAAAACAACCGCTCCCCATAATTGGGGTGTTTGTGGCTCAGACTCTTGGCTCCCAATGCAACTACACTTACTGCACTAATGATAACTGCAGTACCGAGTAGCAGGCTGTCTCCTCTGCATCTTTTAACACTTCCCCATCATGCGTGAACATCACTCCAATCTTGAAACAAGCTGTCTGTCCTGTTAGAAAAAAGAGCTCCCACATGTTGTATCCCTTTTTTTCAGCAAGGGTGCCCTCGGTCATTATGCTAGAAAGGGAAATAAGCTCCCATGCCCCTTTTTTAAAGGTAGACAGTCAGAATTGTGATGCAGTGGCCCCCCAAATCCCTGGGCCCCAGCCCTGCTGCATCTGCTTCATTAATGATCACTACCAGTGGCCACTTACACACCTGGCAGCAGTACCTGCTGCACTGATGAATGGTCCTTAATGAAGCCTGGAAATGCAGCAAATACACGCCGTCCTTCCAGGCCATTTTCATTTACATGTATTTGCAGAGGTATTGGTGCCCCCCTGGGGACCCATCCACGCCCCCCCCAGAGTGGCACGCCCCACAGTTTGAAGAGCTCCGACATAAACAATCTTCCCCTCAACGCAGACAGCCTTGCACTATGGTGCAAGGGTGCCTGCGTAGGGGCTAGACAGCCACTTTATTGTAAATATACCCCTTAGTTCCTTAATTCTCCTCAATATATTTATGTTTCAGACTCCAACAAGTTCTTTGTGTGACAGATTTTAGAGGTGTGGGTCTTAGGAGGATAGCATGATGGCAAGAGGTAAAGGGGGTTGTGATAAAAGGATCTATTTGGGAGATTACTGAAAAATAATCCTGGGAATGTGATGGATTACACACATGAAAGTGGACGTAGAGGTTCGAATCAACGAAATGCTGAAAAATGCAAGTCAAGACCAATTAAAAATGGATGCCGTACATAGAAAAGATGTTTAGTGTTATTTGCAGAGGGCCACAAAGCATCAGGGCAATTCAGAAAGCAAAAAGTCTGAAATTAGAAACATCTCTCATGGTCGCCCTGTTGTCGGCGCATTCTCAATATATGAAACAAAGACTTGGACTTAAACAACAGATATTTTTTTTTATTTTTTTGCAGCGAGGTTGGGCATAGATGCATAAAAGAGTTGCAAACTGTGCCCACTATGTGCACCAATAAGCAGAAGAATATTTAATCGACTTGAACAGTGTGCTCTTCTATGGCATCACAAATCCCACAAGTTTGTAGAGTTGAAAGTATAGATTGGCGAGCCACTGAAGGCTCGAGTCTGAATCCGGGCTCTGGCTCAGCTCGAGGTCCTACCGGAACCTCAAGCCCATAAGGAGCAGAGCTTTCATGTGGCTTCTACCTGCCTCCCTCCCTTTACCCAGGATCTAGCATTAGGGACAGAGCTGCATAATGTGGATGTGGGGATCCAGGTGCGAGTCTCGGCGTTGGCTCAACATCCTGTGATTCTGGGCAAATCACTTAATCTCCCCGTGCCTATAAACAATCATGTAACCTTGTGTAATGTAAGTAGTGCTCATGTAAAGCACTTGGCCATCTCTGGTCGAGTTCACGCTGTATTTAAAACCTGCAGAAAAATGTAAGAGGTAAAAACAAACCCTTAACATAAGGAAAGGCAAATCGATAAGCATTTTCTGCTGATTTGCACACAATGTAACCAGAAAACATGGATAAATCACGGGCTCCTCGCTTATCAAATTGTGTGATCTTAGGCAAATATTCTATTTCCCCAAAACTGTTTTCTTCATTATTAGGAAAGCTCTTTTAAATGTCAGTTCAGACGACCAGTTTTACAAAACTATCACTTAAGTACTTTTCACTACGGAATATAGTGTGCCTTATTAATGTCAAAGCTTCGACAGGTTAAAGAAATACACTTTTAGGAATTTTGAGGAGGCCTTGCCATATTTTACTTTATGTTTGTTGTATGATTGACTTAACAAATATTTTCAGTGCTTGGCACCTGCACAGACTCTAGGATACGAGCCTCTAGTTGAAAGAAACGTACAGCTTTCCCAGAGTATTTAACTACATTGAACAGAACGTTTCTACGATATGTATTTTCTCCTCAGTTAATTTGCTAGACTGCAAAATACACACCACCGTTTCCGATTTGCTACCTAGTTTAGCAGAAAGTGATTTTCTGTGCAGAGCTCTTTATATTCTTTGATCTGAAAGTATAATCATAATCTGTATATTGACCCTGCCAGCACACTCATTGACCCCCGCCCCCACCTCAGTTCTCACTTTCACTTTGAGGGCGCCGAATAAATGAAGACAGCCTGGAAATGCAGCAAATACACGCCGCACTTCCAGGCCATCTTCATTTACATGTATTTGCAGAGGCATTTGCGCCCCCCGGGGAAACCATTAACGCGCCCCACAGTTTGAAGACCTCTGCCCTAGATAGTAGCGTCGCGTAGCGTCACCGTCGTCTTCGTCAGCAGAAGGGAAAGGGAAAGTATGCGCAATCTCTCTCTATTCTACCATCATTTTAATAATAAAAGTAAAGTCAAGATGTAGCAATTTACAAAGTTTGGGCTTTCTTGATTGGTCGGTTGGGTTCGTCCGGTGAGTTTTAGCACAGTTCAAGAGGTTATGTCATGGTTTGGGATTTTTCCGGATTCTTGTAAAAGTTCATTGTGTGGGTACTTGGCCGACTTCCCACCGTGGCCTTGTTCGGGCACAATATGACAAGGGTCATGACGAGGCCACAGAAACAAACTGATGCGCAGTCGCACTTCGCCCAAAACCTCGTGGAATGGTGCCCATCACGTCGTGCCACGTTGGCAGCCATTTTGTTTTTAGGCCCAAAGGACAACTTAAGCGAAAACAAACACAAAAAGTAATTAATACATATAAATAATGAATAAAATGTTAACCCCTTAATAATCCCTCTAGGTGCTTGTAATTATATAGCGTATAACGACATTTAAAGCGTTCATATTCACCCATTTGATGTCATCTGGAGCAACATAACGAAAACCTCATAAAAGCAACATATGTCATGCAGTATTCTATTTACTACATATACTACCATTAATATGCGTACATATTTTAGTTATAGAAGCTAATTAGCCATGCGAAATGCAAATCCCACGTATATTTCATATATTAGTAATGTTGATTAAAACACATGCAAACTCATTTAGTAATATTATAATTAATAGATTATTTAATTAATTTATTCATGCAGAATAGGGGGGGTATACAAAATTTTGTTCTACCCCCTCCATCATCCGCATGCTTGTTTGTCATATCCACGTGCTTGTTTGTCGTATCCGCATGCTTGGTGTCATATCCGCATGCTTGTTTGTCGTATCCGCATGCTTGGTGTCATATCCACATGCTTGTTTGTCATATCTGCATGCTTGTTTGTCGTATCCGCATGCTTGTTTGTCATATCCGCATGCTTGTTTGTCATATCCGCATGCTTGTTTGTCGTATCCGCATGCTTGGTGTCATATCCGCATGCTTATTGTCATAGAAATCCACAAATCAGAGGAAACCCGGCGAGGAATTTCCTCTGGCCCAGCGCTGGTCCAGTCACATGCTGCAAAGATGGCCAAGTAATGGGTGGCCGGTGTGTCTCTGGTTCAGAATTTCACAAGTGAGTCCAGATCTGATCTTAAGTGGTCAAACATTGAAAAAGATACCGACTATTCCATGGGCACTGCTTTGTTACATGTTGGTTCATGTAGGGACCACCACCCCTACCATAAGCATGTAGGCGTGACTGCAGAGTAAGCAATACTCTGCAGAGCCACGGGCGGCCCAGGAGGTGGAGACCCTTCAGGCCCAGAACCAGTGCAGCCCCCTTATGAAGGAAGGGTGGGATAAGGGGGGGCTATGCCTGTGATTAACACTGTGCCGTTTTAAGGCATGGGCATAGTGGGCAACTACCCGTGGCCCCCATCTTACCATGAGCCCTCATATAGTTCTCTGTCTATTTCACCTCTGTCTCTTTTAATTCCGTTTTTGCATGCCCCCATTTCTGAAAGCGTAACATATAAACAAATATTGTTTGCCATTAGAAACGCTTAATTTAGCTGGAAATGAGTCATAAATTAATCGTTGTTTTGAACAGGGGGCTCCAACCAGAGACAGGTGGAAATCATAGCAATGGGGTACTCACTCACACCCATGCATTTACATGGACACTCACACACCTTCACATCACACACTCACATATAAACATACATTGACATAAACAACAGAGGAAATTTAGAGAAATGCCCGGCGCTAGTTCTCAGATCCCTGTTTTCCTTTCAGGGAATAGTCCCACATTAGGTTACGATACTCTTTGCATCTTAAGTGTCCATGCAAAATTCTTTTATTATCGTCCATCCTTGTTCAGACACGAAACAAGTTGTCTTCAACTTTGGTAGAAGTAACATTTGAAGTACATCATATACTTGATCACAAAATCCTCTTCCCACAGTAGTGGTACAGAAGCCAACACGTGTTTTGTGAAATTAATTCACTTCTTCAGGGCTTCAGAATTTCAGTTCCTTCATACTAATAGTCTTCTCAACTCTTGATAAAGGGATCCCAGATTCATCCTGGCAATATACACTGTATAATATAGACTTCCAATATCAGGAAAAACGGCTATAGCCTCTCACCGATACAAACACCAGTCAGTAACTGCCTTCCGCAGTACCTATTCTGGGCCTGCTAAGAGAGAGCAATTGTTCATAAACTTGAAATGAAAATAAAATGAAATGAAAATACATTTTATAAAGGGTTATATCTGCCCGAGGGTGTCTTGGCACTAGCCAGGTCAGCAGAAAGGGACGAAAAGATAACAAAAAGCAAATCTAAAGAGTAAAAAGCCGAGTTTTAAGATTCTTCCTGACAGAAGGCAGGGAAGTCCATATCTTCAGATGTAAAGGTAGGACATTTCACAGCCTAGGTGAGCCATCAACAAAGCCTCTGCCGCCCACGTGAGCGCTCTTAAATTTAGGGACAAGCAACTTGTGCGCTGATAAAGAGCTGAGTTCTGGGTGGAACATACTGGACACATTTATTTTTTTAATATTCTGGTCCTATGCCATGCAGGGCTTTAAAAGCAATACATAATGCCTTAAAATCTATGCGCTTATGCACCGGTAGCCAGGGGAGTTGGACTAGAGCCTTATAGGCAGATTGATGCTCAGGAATTCCTACCAAGAATCGTGCTGCAGCATTCTGCAGAATCTGTAGCTTATTATGTAATCGCTTCTGCAAGTGAATGTACCGGGCGTTGCAGTAGTCCAACTTTGAGCGAATCACGTCAGTGACCACTTATTTCCTAAGTTCCAACGGAATAAACAGAAAACCTTTCTCTGAATCTTTAAGGTAAAGAAGGATGAAGGGGTCACTGCATTAGTCTGCTTATCAAACGTTTTTTACTTTGGGACAAGAACAGGTAAGTTCCCCATGTCTGATGGCCACCAGCCTGGAGACCAAAGAGGCATTGTCCAATACTTCCATTGGACGAGGTTTAACTTTAAACAGTTATTAGTCATTTAGTAACTAATCTGTTGCATACAGCTGTGAAAATTGGCAGCTGATTCCTGCTGGTTTCCGGCCTCGGAGACAACAATCTGGGTGTCCTCTGCATAGCTAATCGCAGAAAACCCGCATGATTTGAAAAGGTTGGTGTAACATACAGGTTAAAAAGGGTAGGGCTCAATGAAGAGCCCTGGGGTACCCCACATGGAAGATAACTATCCATAGCTACAAATTGCTGTCTCTCGGATAGAAAGGATTTAAGCAGCGTGATAGCTGAGCCACTGATTCCCAGAGAATCGACATGGTCGATCAATACCTTGTGATTAACCATATCGAAAGCGGCCGAGAGGTCTAACAAATCAGTGCCGCAGGATTACCCCCATCCAAGATAGCTCTCGGCTCTTCAGATGCAGTTATCAAAGCAGACTTGGTGCTGCGCTGGCTCCTGAAACCATATTGTGTGTGATCTAAGAGATTATTGGACTCCAGAAAGAGAGTGAGTTCTCTGTTAATTGCCTCCTCCACCATCTTGGATGGAAAGGGAAGGCAGGATATGAGCCTGTAATTGCTTGGGTCAAAAGGATTAAGATGAGTGTGGCACCCTGCCGACAGTCTGTGTGACTGATTAGTGTACCAGTCAGTAGTGTAGCAAGAATGCAGCGGGCCCTGGTGCAAACAAGGAACATGGCCCGTTTGACTGCTGTTCGGGTAAGTAAATTTCAGCACTCCTGTGGGGGCGGGGGATGAGGGTTCGTTTTATGTAGACGATCGCTTAATCTACTTTAAGACTGAGGAGTAGTTATCAATAATGCAGCAGGTGCAGTTGCATCGAGGTCCGGGGCTGTGAGCGGCCTCCTGCGTCCCAGTTATGACTGTACCTTCGTACTCAACGAGAGTTAAGGAGGCGCATTCTCTCTGATTTTACTGCAGCCCAGCTAGGGCTCATTGCACCCTAGAAAAGGGCTCATTGCACCCTCGCTAGGGCCCATTGCACCATACCTAGGGACCATTGCACTCTAGCGAGGGCCCATTGCACTCTAGATAGGGCCCATTGCACCCTAGTTAGGGCTCATTGCACCATAGCTAGGGCTCATTGCACCCTAGTGTGGGCCCATTGCACTCTAGATAGGGCCCATTGCACCCTTGCTAGGGCCCATTGCACCCTAGTTAGGGCTCATTGCACCATAGCTAGGGATCATTGCACCCTAGCTGGGGCTCATTGCACTTTAGATAGGGCCCATTGCAGCCTTGCTAGGGCCCATTGCACCCTAGTTAGGGCTCATTGCACCATAGCTAGGGCTCATTGCACCCTAGCTGGGGCTCATTGCAACCTAGCTGGGGCTTATTGTACTGGCTAGAGCTCATTGCACCCTAACTAGGGATTATTGCTCCCTAGCTAGGGACCATTACACCCTGGTTAGGGCCCATTGCATCCTAGCTAGGGCCTATGGCACCCTAGCTAGGGCTCATTACACCCTATCTAGGGATCATTACACTGTAGCTAGGGAACACTGTACCCTATAAAAGGGCTTATTGCAGGCTAGGGCCCATTACACTGCCCGGACTCCATTCTGCTTTGTTGGGTCAAATGTCAGGACTGTTTGTCAGTGAGCCAGGGATAGACAACCCAGCAGAAGTGCATGCCATACATACATACATACATACATACATAAATGCATGCATACATACATACATTCATACACGGTACACAATTATGTTAAAAACCACCATTCACAGATAAAACACATAATTCATCTCATGAAATGCTAAAATTAGATGAAAAGTAGTTTTATAACAGCATAGAATTACGTAGTTTAACAGCTGATTTTAAAAATGGACCCTTTCTAAAACATGAATGTAGGTAAAAAACCGCAGCTCTACAGTTTTTAGTCTTTGCTTTCCCAACTGCTGGGATAGGCAAGGCCATAGACAAATCTCTATAAAACCTACAGGAAACACAGTGCAGTAGGGACTGGTCAGGTGATTCATCGCAAGGGCCACGGCAGATGGTGGAAACATCACGCTGACCAAGGGAAAACACAGTATCCAACTAACGGAACCAAGGCGGAACCTGGTAACGATTGATCTCTCCAGGGGGGTCTTCACCCACTCTAGATATGGTTCGATCCCAGGTGGAACCTGGTAACGACTGATCTCTCCCAAGGGGTCTTCACCCACTCTAGATATGGTTCGATCCCAGGCGGAGCCTGGTAACGATTGATCTCTCCCAGGGGGTCTTCAACCACTCTAGATATGGTTCGATCCCAGGCGGAGCCTGGTAACGATTGATGTCTCCCAGGGGGTCTTCACCCACTCTAGATATGGTTCGATCCCAGGTGGAACCTGGTAACGACTGATCTCTCCCAAGGGGTCTTCACACACTCTAGATATTTTTCGATCCCAGGCGGAGCCTGGTAACGATTGATCCCTCCCAGGGGGTCTTCACCCACTCTAGATATGGTTCGTTCCCAGGTCACGATTACATCGCCGCAGAGTTTGTAAAAGAATCAGAAGTGATAAAGCCAACTCCCTGTCCCTGGACCGCTTGGACAGAACTACCCACCTCTTATCCGCCTTCTCTTAATGGGGGTTGGGTCAGTAAGGAGGCCAGGTCATCCAAGGCTAGAGAAGATGGTCTGTATGTATGGTGTCCATGACAGTGAGGGACCCAAAGCACAAGCCAATCCTCGATTACACCTCTGCTAAGGGAGGCCTACGCGCTGCCCCAGATGGAGCATCACAATTAAAAGGGGAGCTAGTTTTATACAGTCTTCAACATACCTGTTGGAAACGGGTAGCGTGGTGCAGAGCGGGCGGGCCAAACTCCGGAGGAAATGTGCAAAGCATCCACGCAGTACACACAGGCGACACACAAGGCACACTACAAAAATAGACACTACACCAGTTGAGGTAAAAATAACTTTTGTATTGTCCAAAACCACAAGGTGTCAATAAGCAATCTCTGTACTGCGCCAACTGGCGCTAGGTTAACATTTACAGGGGGGGAATTATGTACAGGGCAGGGCCAATCGTGCCCCTGCCGGAATCATTGCGATTTAGAAGATAGTAAAAGTAAGTCCATTAGCTGCAACCTGCAATAAAGTCAACTCAGGGCATAACCTTAGGCGTTAGTCCGGACCACCTGTAATAAAACACATCATGACCTGACCATATCCCTTAACACCCTGGAGGTCCCCTGAGGCAGGAATCAAAATAGGCAGTTCATTCACCTTAAAACCTGGCATCTAGACATAGCGCTGCATACAACACATGACTAGCACTTTAAATCATAGCCATTGACATAGCGCTTAAGAGCATGACATTTGAATATAGCGCCGCACATATCACGGCGAAAGCGCTTCAAAACATAGCCATTGACTTAGCGCTTAAGAGCATGACATTTGAATATAGCGCTGCACATATCACGGCGAAAGCGCTTCAAAACATAGCCATTGACATAGCGCTTAAGAGCATGACATTTGAATATAGCGCTGCACATATCACGGCGAAAGCGCTTCAAAACATAGCCATTTACATAGCGCTTAAGAGCATGACATTTGAATATAGCGCTGCACATATCACGGCGAAAGCGCTTCAAAACATAGCCATTGACATAGCGCTAAAGAGCATGACATTTGAATATAGCGCTGCACAACTAGCATTGACCATAGCGCTTTAAATATGGCATTATAGCATAGTGCTACACCTGGCAGATCGATGGCGCTTCAGATAGGGCCCTCACTGGGAGCATTCAGCATAGCAAGCTCTTGGGGCAGTAGACTTGGCAAGCTCTGGGAGCATCAACCATGGCCAGCCACTGCAGCGCTAGGCATTGCATTTAGTCCGGGCAGGTCCGTGGGCCCTCCGAGGTGTCCACCCCCTCCAGCATCCCTCTAGGCCGTTGCAGCTGCCCACTGTCCTGTGGGGCAGCTGTGCAGGCTCCTGGCACCAGGGGCGGGCACCGGCAATGTACCCCGTTGCCCCCCCTCCTCCACTACCAGTCCCACACGACGCCGGGGGCGGGCACCGACAATGTGCCCCGACACACCCTCCAAGTGCGCCCCCACAAGGTCCCAAAAATGTGAAGGGTCCCCGGGGCGGGCACCGATAATGTGCCCCGTTGCCCCCTCCACGCCACTGGTTCCCCCAATGCCCCACTCACCGGGCTCTCGGCTGCAGGCGTCTCGGCGGCCTCCCAGCAGCAGGCTGTCACTCTCTCCGGCTGCAGGCACAGCCACTTCAAAGATAGCGCTCACCAAATCCAGCGCTCTCCTTCCAGGGGCAGCTTGGAAATAGCGCTCTCCTTTGTAAGTAGCGCTCTCCTTCCAGGGGCAGCTTGTAAATAGCGCTCTCCTTTGTAAATAGCGCTCTCCTTCCAGGGGCAGCTTGAAAATAGCGCTCTCCTTTGTAAATAGCGCTCTCCTTCCAGGGGCAGCTTGGAAATAGCGCTCTCCTTTGTAAATAGCGCTCTCCTTCCAGGGGCAGCTTGGAAATAGCGCTCTCCTTTGCAAATAGCGCTCTCCTTCCAGGGGCAGCTTGGAAATAGCGCTCTCCTTTGTAAATAGCGCTCTTTGGTTCCTGCCCCTTGTTTGGGGGTTTCTGAGGGGGGGAAATTGCGTTGGTGGTTGAAGGCGGACTAAGTAGTCTCTGCCTGTCGTCCCTGGGTTTTCCCCTCGCCGGGCCAGATCAGTGGGTAGTTCAGGATCCCTCACTCACTTGAAAGGCAGCACCTAAGCCCTGTCACTTTCAGAGGCATAGGTCCCTGACTAATCCTACCGCCTAAACTCCTGCGAAGGCTTTTCCAGGTCTGAATTGCCACCACTATATCTTTCCCTCGCCCTGTGGACAATAGGGGGGGGGGTAGGTAGGCTCCGGGCCCAGCACACAGGCCTATGTGGCGGTGACCCCTGGCAGCAGGTCCCCTCTCTCCCTGGTCCACCCTCTGACTGACTGCATGGCAACCCAGCTCCTCCCTTTAGACACCCCTCACCCCACCTTCCAGACAGTGCCAGAAGCTTCTAGAAGCATCTGGGGAAACTGGCTCTAACTGGCCTAGGGGGAGGGGTAGAGCACCCTGGGTGCCAGCCTTCCCTCCAAAAGCTGGGGCTGCTGGGAAATAACGCCTAGACTGTCAACCTAGCTCAGTCAAACGGCGCAACCACACAGCTTTGGCATCCATTTTAAATTACATTTTTAAAATGGGGAAACTCAGTCTGCACACATTCATACAGCATTCATATATCATTTAGTTTCCCCGAAAAGCGAAAAATTTCGGGAAAAAGGGCCAAGTCCAACACAACCCCCTTCCAGCCAAAAGCCAGGGTAGACCGATCAATGCCTTGATGGGCTTCCCTGCTTAGGGCGAGAAAAGGTGGACGCAGGCCCGCAACTGCAGGAGCACCCGCAGGTTCTCCTCCACTCTGGAACCCGAAGGTTCCCTCTCTCAAACCTTCCTCGACCGACTGAGCCACCACCCGGGGGTCCCCTAGCTGGTTGTGGCCAGGACTGGCCCCTGGGCCACCCAGATGTCTCTGGCCCTTGCGGTCTCAAAGAGTGGGGGGCAGTAACCCCAGGCCCGTAGTACCCGTTGACCACTCTCCTCCTCCTCCTTGCAGTTCCGAACTGCCACTGGTCCTCCCACCTGGGGTCCGCACCCTCAGGCTGACCAGCCCTCAGGGGCGAGGCTCTCCTCCCCCTACCTCTCCTTCTGGGGTTCCTCACCCTGCTCCCATGCGAGGCACCCTCAGACCACCACTCTCTCCCCAGTCCAGGGCCTTGACCCTTCAACTGGTTCCCCAGCCTAGGGTCTAAACCCTTAGGCTGCCCCGGTGCCAGGGGCGAGTCCTCCCTCCCCCTGCACCCCCTCTCAGAGTTCCGCACCCTCCCAACGGGAGTAGCACCCCTGGAAGACAATTCTGGGGGGACACTGCTAACAGATGTCCCACCCGCCAGGTCAGGCAGTACCCATCCCTGGCCTCCCAACCCAGGATCTAAGCCCTGTGGCTGAGCCGGTGCCCGAGGTGAGACCTTCCTCCCTCTGCACCCCCTTCCAGAGTTCCGCACCCTCCCGCCTGGAGAAGTACCCCTGGAAGTCAATTCTGGGGGGACACTGTTAACAGATGCCCCACCCGCCAGGTCAGGCAACCCCTGAACCTGGCATCCCAGCCCAGGATCTAAACCCTGCAACTGGGCCAACCCCAGAACCTCAGGAGCTCTGATTACAGATGCCCCGGGTCCTCCTGACACTAGGGGCTCCCCCTCACCGGGCGGCACATCAGGACAGCCTAGGCTCCCAACCTGGGGCTCCCTTACGGAACTCTCCAGGCCCTGAGACTGCGGTTGGGGCACCTCGGGACACCTCCCCGTCTCACTCCTTCCTATGGATAGGTCGTGAGGCCCTACAACCCTCTCTCTTCCCGGGGACCTAGCTGGGCTATTCGCCACCTCTCCCACCTCGCTGGGTTGGAAGATCCCTGCACCACCCTCTTCAGGGTCACTCCCCAATGCCTCCTCAGACACCCTGGCCCTCACCCAGAGGTCTGCCTCCTGTGCAAGCTCCCTGGGGTCGGAGAACCCACACTGTACTAGGTGGTGACGCAACCTGGGGGAACAATTTCTGAGCATGTGCTCCCGGATGAGTACCTGGCACAGCCCTTCCCACTCATTCACTGCACTCCTCACCACCCAATCCTCCAATGCAGTCCCACACACCTCCGCAAACTCCCCCCAGGACTGGTGGGACAGTTTTCCCCTACCCCTGAACTCTAACCTGTCCCCCTCTTCCTGGGAATCAGGCACCGTCTCCTGGGCTCTGGGAGTGGGACACCCTACATTGGATCCACTCTCGCTGCCACCACTGGATCCCACCCTTACTGGTGAATCCAGACCACAAAAACCACTCTCTGGGGACAACCTACCCTCCCGAGCTGGTCTCTCCCTGGCAAAGGCCCTCTCTGCCTCCGCCATCCTCTCCTGTGCTAGGACCTTCTCCGTCTCTAGCCTCTTCTCCTGCACACTCAGCCGCGCTAGCTCCACCTTGAGCCTTCCCAGCGCCAGCTGATGCTCCCTCTCTTCCCTCCTATCTACCCACTCTTCTGGGGACAGGGAAAGGGACGGGGCAGTGCCCCCGGGACTGGACCCAGCGCGGGACTCCCTAACTCTGGTGTCCTTACTCGCTACTGGCGTCTCCCCCCGGTCATCTTCCTCCTCCTCGTCAGTGTCACCTCCCTCCTGGGTTATGGACTGGGCCCCCTCACTCTCGGAGTCCTCCCTACACTGGAGGTCCTCCTCCGGGTCTCCCCTAAATCCACCCTTTAAATATGCGGAGGGGTAATCTGACAGGTCCCCACCAATCTCTAAGGGTTCCCCCCTCTTGAGGGCCTCATAGAGAAATAACTTCCTGTGTATGTTGCCTACTGGGGGTATCCCTCTCTCCCTGCAGAAATCCACTACTTCCTGCTCCGTGTATTCCATAAGATCATCCTCGTTGTAGGTTGACCCCATCCTGGCACGGTACACCCGGGACACACCACCCACAGTGCAACAAGGGGACACAATTTAAAAACACACTTCCAGGAGGAAATCACAATTAAGGAAAAAAAACAATAATTCCCCACAACCTGAGATTCCTTCAATCCTCAGTTTGCAGTGCAACCCGTGGTCGCTGCGGTACTGCGCAAACACAAGTCCTATCCCACCGCTGCCACCAATGTTGGAAACGGGTAGCGTGGTGCAGAGCGGGCGGGCCAAACTCCGGAGGAAATGTGCAAAGCATCCACGCAGTACACACAGGCGACACACAAGGCACACTACAAAAAGAGACACTACACCAGTTGAGGTAAAAATAACTTTTGTATTGTCCAAAACCACAAGGTGTCAATAAGCAATCTCTGTACTGCGCCAACTGGCGCTAGGTTAACATTTACAGGGGGGGAATTATGTACAGGGCAGGGCCAATCGGGCCCCTGCCGGAATCATTGCGATTTAGAAGATAGTAAAAGTAAGTCCATTAGCTGCAACCTGCAATAAAGTCAACTCAGGGCATAACCTTAGGCGTTAGTCCGGACCACCTGTAATAAAACACATCATGACCTGACCATATCCCTTAACACCCTGGAGGTCCCCTGAGGCAGGAATCAAAATAGGCAGTTCATTCACCTTAAAACCTGGCATCTAGACATAGCGCTGCATACAACACATGACTAGCACTTTAAATCATAGCCATTGACATAGCGCTTAAGAGCATGACATTTGAATATAGCGCCGCACATATCACGGCGAAAGCGCTTCAAAACATAGCCATTGACTTAGCGCTTAAGAGCATGACATTTGAATATAGCGCTGCACATATCACGGCGAAAGCGCTTCAAAACATAGCCATTGACATAGCGCTTAAGAGCATGACATTTGAATATAGCGCTGCACATATCACGGCGAAAGCGCTTCAAAACATAGCCATTTACATAGCGCTTAAGAGCATGACATTTGAATATAGCGCTGCACATATCACGGCGAAAGCGCTTCAAAACATAGCCATTGACATAGCGCTAAAGAGCATGACATTTGAATATAGCGCTGCACAACTAGCATTGACCATAGCGCTTTAAATATGGCATTATAGCATAGTGCTACACCTGGCAGATCAATGGCGCTTCAGATAGGGCCCTCACTGGGAGCATTCAGCATAGCAAGCTCTTGGGGCAGTAGACTTGGCAAGCTCTGGGAGCATCAACCATGGCCAGCCACTGCAGCGCTAGGCATTGCATTTAGTCCGGGCAGGTCCGTGGGCCCTCCGAGGTGTCCACCCCCTCCAGCATCCCTCTAGGCCGTTGCAGCTGCCCACTGTCCTGTGGGGCAGCTGTGCAGGCTCCTGGCACCAGGGGCGGGCACCGGCAATGTACCCCGTTGCCCCCCCTCCTCCACTACCAGTCCCACACGACGCCGGGGGCGGGCACCGACAATGTGCCCCGACACACCCTCCAAGTGCGCCCCCACAAGGTCCCAAAAATGTGAAGGGTCCCCGGGGCGGGCACCGATAATGTGCCCCGTTGCCCCCTCCACGCCACTGGTTCCCCCAATGCCCCACTCACCGGGCTCTCGGCTGCAGGCGTCTCGGCGGCCTCCCAGCAGCAGGCTGTCACTCTCTCCGGCTGCAGGCACAGCCACTTCAAAGATAGCGCTCACCAAATCCAGCGCTCTCCTTCCAGGGGCAGCTTGGAAATAGCGCTCTCCTTTGTAAGTAGCGCTCTCCTTCCAGGGGCAGCTTGTAAATAGCGCTCTCCTTTGTAAATAGCGCTCTCCTTCCAGGGGCAGCTTGAAAATAGCGCTCTCCTTTGTAAATAGCGCTCTCCTTCCAGGGGCAGCTTGGAAATAGCGCTCTCCTTTGTAAATAGCGCTCTCCTTCCAGGGGCAGCTTGGAAATAGCGCTCTCCTTTGCAAATAGCGCTCTCCTTCCAGGGGCAGCTTGGAAATAGCGCTCTCCTTTGTAAATAGCGCTCTTTGGTTCCTGCCCCTTGTTTGGGGGTTTCTGAGGGGGGGAAATTGCGTTGGTGGTTGAAGGCGGACTAAGTAGTCTCTGCCTGTCGTCCCTGGGTTTTCCTCTCGCCGGGCCAGATCAGTGGGTAGTTCAGGATCCCTCACTCACTTGAAAGGCAGCACCTAAGCCCTGTCACTTTCAGAGGCATAGGTCCCTGACTAATCCTACCGCCTAAACTCCTGCGAAGGCTTTTCCAGGTCTTAATTGCCACCACTATATCTTTCCCTCGCCCTGTGGACAATAGGGGGGGGGTAGGTAGGCTCCGGGCCCAGCACACAGGCCTATGTGGCGGTGACCCCTGGCAGCAGGTCCCCTCTCTCCCTGGTCCACCCTCTGACTGACTGCATGGCAACCCAGCTCCTCCCTTTAGACACCCCTCACCCCACCTTCCAGACAGTGCCAGAAGCTTCTAGAAGCATCTGGGGAAACTGGCTCTAACTGGCCTAGGGGGAGGGGTAGAGCACCCTGGGTGCCAGCCTTCCCTCCAAAAGCTGGGGCTGCTGGGAAATAACGCCTAGACTGTCAACCTAGCTCAGTCAAACGGCGCAACCACACAGCTTTGGCATCCATTTTAAATTAGATTTTTAAAATGGGGAAACTCAGTCTGCACACATTCATACAGCATTCATATATCATTTAGTTTCCCCGAAAAGCGAAAAATTTCGGGAAAAAGGGCCAAGTCCAACAATACCCTAGACCAAACTCCTCATGCACCTTGAAGTTGTTGCTGCTGGGGGACCTCTAATAGCTTGCGGAGAACCCAATTTTGTTCCACCTGCAAACTGCCCGTATTAGAACAACCCCAGATCCCAGTGCCATATGTCAGGACAGGGACACATCTACGTTTATAAATCTCTATAAGCGGGCGGATGGGCTTATTCCCAATGCACGCCGAAACTTTAAAAAGGGATCCAGTATCACATGAGAAACTGGGGCATCTATTTGCCATACACGAGGTCCAACTATGGTTTTCATCAAAGGTGACTTCTAACTAGAAACAATATCGCGCTTTCTCGATGCGCTTGTCCTTAATGCGGAGTGAACGAGTCTTCACGTTCCTAGGGCCACAGGCCATTTACAAATGGTTTGGATCTATTCGTTGCCAAGGTAAGGCTGTCCATATAGCAAAACCACCATGAGAGCCATAAGTCTGTTGGAAGTTCTGGCTAACAAAACGATGTCGTTGGCGTAGAGGAGCGCCGGCATCATCCTAGACCTACCAGAACAGACTCTAGCTGATTGATATAGAGTAGGAAAAGGATCAATGCAAACACACACCCCTGCCGAACCCCTCGCTGTAGGCTCAAAGAGCCCAAGCATTCATGATTGCTCCCTGTTCTCTTCTTTGAAATCAAACATAGGCACAGTAAAAATACAAGGGTGTCAATACTTTGCTGCATATCAGGGCCTAGGGCACGTAAAAGAACCCACTATACCCAGTCTAGTACATGCATATCTACAGTTCCAAAACGTATTGCCGTGCATGGCACAACTCAGGGGCTAGAGGTGTCTCCCTGGGTAAGTAGACAATATGCAGTCGCGTTTCCGTAACATTGCATGGCAATGACTTCAAGCATGTTTAAACTACTAAACTAGGAGCAACCAGTAAGCACGAAAATAACAAAAAGGAACAGCACAGTAAGGGGTGAGGTGATGGATGTAGGGACAAGGGAAAAACAAGTAGGGTTCGCCGTCTCTCAATGCAGCTTCTAATGTACCTTTGGGTGAGTTGCTATCCTCTCAGATGAACTCAGTATAATAGTACACATCATGCTATATAAACACAGTGAAGCGTCTTTGGCAATGTCTTCTTAGCGTATGTGGTCGTGGCTGTTTGGGTATAAGCTAAGCTGTAGCGTCAACTTCAACATTTGTCCCAGAGTATAATAATGCAGTATGGAGGGCGGTCAAAATTGTGTGCCAATTAGAGGAGATGGGGTATTTGCGTAATCCTAATATGTCCTCCCGTCGTATAGATGCCCCCTCTCCTCTGGACCCGGTGAGGACGGAGTTGTGACCAAGCTTTCATAGACGGTGGCTCACTAGCCTTCCAGCGCCTCGGAATGAGGCGTTTGGCTACTATGAAGCCGAGGTCCGAAAAGCGGGTAGTGGCCCTATGTCTCCTTTCTCTCAGGATTATGCCTAGTATACAGACCTCCCATGTGCATGCAACCTGTCAATCAGTGCAGGTCGATAAGTGTTGATTTACCCCCTCCCAGGACTGTAGTAGTGAGGGGCATGACCACAACAAATGTAAAATACCTGCGTCCAGATGTCTGCAGCCGGGGCATGCCGCATCCAGCCTCTGGAAATAACGATTGATTTCCTCTGGAGTGAGATACGCCCTATGCATGATGTCGAATTGAATCAGTATTCTGAGGGACGTATGTGGGTCTGCCAAAATCTTCATCATTACTCTCATATCTCACCGTGGCCTGGAGATTCAGGAGCAGCTCTCAGGAACTTTACTAATCCCTTCTCCACCTCCATGGCGGCCATGAGGTCCCACCGCTTGGATCTGTTTCTTCCGTTGAATGCACTGGACAGATATATAAATGCAAGATGGATGGCGCTTCGCTTCAGGGGTCTGTACTTGCTGATTATGGGGTGCAGGTTAGTGGTGCCCAAACTGGGTGGAAAGCCAAATAGGACCTTCGACAGGACATTATTTTCACTGATCCAGAGTTCCAGCCGATCTAAAATAATGCGCTCCACGGAGTGTCTAGAAGAGAAATGGAATGGTCCTGTCTAGTCCCTTTTTCAAAAACTGGAATGATAATAGCAGACCTCCAAGACTCAGGGAGCCCAACCTCGCGAAATGAGTTCAAAATGCGTGAGCATAGAGGCCCAGAGCTGATGGACCTGTACGATGGTGTCCTCGTACAGGTCCACTGGGACACCCTCCGGGGCAGGGGCTTACTGGCTGCACTATGCTGGATAGCTGTCATAATCTCATCCAAAGAGGAGGAGATATGAATGGGAATCACTATCCTGACAAGAATATTGACAGAATAAGTCAGAAGGTTGACACTCCGTAAGATGCAGTGTATCCCCCAGCTTTGCGTTAACAACTGCTGCAACCAACAGGTTAAAACGTCACCCTATATAGAGAGGACCAATGTACAAAGAGTCGATAAAGGAAAAAAGAGCAGTAAAGTTCTTATTAGCTTTAATGGGAGAAATCGTCATTATAAAAGTTCACAACAAATAGCCCAACATTTGGTGCCCGTTTTAGATAAAAAGCGTGGATGTCTACTTCCTGTATCGATACTTGTTATAGAAAGGGCCGGACTGGCCGTTGCGGGCACCGGGTATTCCCCCGGTGGGCTGCCAGGGTGGGGGACGGTTTTTCCCCCCCTGGGGGGCCGTCTTTGTTATAGGGCCATTTTTGCAGCACAGCTGCAATATCGGCCCCTGTAACAAAATCGTCCAAAACCGGCCCTGGAAAAGAGCTCGGCTGCACCTCAACCCCCCCACGCCCCCAGAAGCCAGCCGAACACTTTTCCAGGGCCGGTTTTGGTTCCCAGTCCGGCCCGGGTTATAGAGCATCCTGGAGTAACCTTAAACCAGGCTAGTAGGCCAGCACTAGCCTGCCCTGAGGTTCACTGAAGGGCGCGTTGAGCAAAACTTCCAAAGCTATCACAAAGTCTCCTACAACAAGGCAATGTTGAATTGCCGGACCAAGTCCAACCTGGCCTGAGATCCCCTCTTAGCATGAGTCCTGCAGCTTCCCAGCTGAGCGCGCTAAGACGAGGATGCCCAGCATTGACTTTATTTAGAGATTTAGGGGCATATCAACAACGAGGCGATAGAAAATTATCGCCGCTTTTGCGGACGTTTTCGGCCGAAAAGCGGCGATAATTTTATCGCCTAATTAGCAAGGTCGCGCTAACGCGTGAAACCTTGCTTTAGCGTGCGAAATCTTAACGCCCAGCTTTGCATCTCTAATGAGATGCAAAGTGGGCGTTCCTGACCTGACATGACGCTTAGCGACATTTCTCCTATCATCAAACCCCACGCTATGAAGCATAGCGGCAGGAAAAGTAGCGATAACCCCTGTTATCGCTACTTTCCTTACGCCTGCTTCAGGACTGACTTAGCAATGATATCCTATGGAGGGTGGATATCATGGCTAAGTTTGTGAGCCCCTATCAACAAGCTAACGCCACATTTTGTGAGATTATCGCTGGGTTTGCAGCGATAATATCACGTTAGGCAGTTAGCGCTAGGATTTTTATCGCTTTTGAGATAAGCGTTGCTAATAGCACGCTATCTCAGCGATAAAAATCAACGCTAGCCGGCGATAATTATCCTAGTGCTAAGTGCACTTAGCGATAATTATCACCGGTTGTTGTTGATATGCCACTAAATACCATTAGTACTATCCAGTGTAGACCTGGACATGGGGGGCTGTCATGTTAATTGCCCTCACGGTCAGAGATCCCACTACACACTGATGGATGACAATGGGTATCTGGGTTACAATTGCCATGCCCCGGGTCAGAGAGTCAGTCCACCTCAATAAAGGTGGATAGTGGCTCGAAACGGGAAGTGGTAGTGAGCCCGGAGCATTGCACCACATTTCTTGGAGAAGCCGGGCTCCTCGACACAAGGAGCGGCTCCTCACTACAAGGAGCAGCTCCTCGACACAAGGAGCGGCTCCTCGACACAAGGAGCGGCTCCTCGACACAAGGAGCGGCTCCTCGACACAAGGAGCGGCTCCTCGACACAAGGAGCGGCTCCTCCGTAATGGCAGGGGAGCGTCGCCCCACTGGCTGGTCAGTCAGCGGTCAAGCAAAAAATAACATGACTGCTGACTGACTGAGCCGATGCCAGCAGGGTAGGGAGAGATGGGGCTGGATATAGCAGGGAGGAGTGGTAGGCACGCTGCAAGTGCCCATATGAATTTGGCAGGCCGTTTTAGGCTGGCCAAACAGACATGCGCACTTAGGTTTCTCCAAACCAGCTCTGATGCACAGCCGGGTTGGAGAAACGTCACAGGCTCCTAGGCACTCTCTGAGCGGCAAACCACGCCACTCAGACCAATCCTGGCACAGCTCTCCTGCTATTGAGAGCAGTGCCGGGATTGGGTGGGGAGCCTGACACCCAGAGCATGTTGGGAGGAGAGCCGAAGAAGAGGACAGAGGCGGCCGCATCATTAGGTTCGTTTTTTTAAATTATTATTTCCCCTAACCCCCGTCCTGCCCCCCCCTTTAGTATTGTGGCAGCCACCTCTGCCCGAGACGTGGGTCAGGTTGGTATATAAATAGGATAGGGGCAAAAGCTGGATTGGGATTGACTTAATGAAGCCCTTATTGGCCTGGAATATCAGCCCATCCTCAAACTTGGGCTGCCTAAGATGAACTACAACACAGTCCCCGTCAAAACATTTAGTTCGGAAGCCCACCCACCCAACTCTCTGCACCAATAAAATGTCTCCAGCAAGATAAACAAATGAATTGGTTTTCGAGTTTAACAAGTGAGTGACTTTCTTTTTCAGTTCAGCGGCCGATTCCGCAGACGCTGTACGCAGCACAGGAACATTGGCCAAGACAATAGTGTAAGGGCTAGCTCCCAGTGGCTGACCGCTGCCAGGTGGTGCTGTGTCCTCCTTCCTCCACCTAAAATGGCGGCCGGGGCCATGGTACCTGTCGATTACTGAAATTCACAATTTGTGGTTTCCAGCCAGGGTGACCAGATTTTGAGAATAAAAAACCGGGACAGGCCTGTCATAAAAGTAGGACTAAAGACTTCAGTCTTACGTCACTATTTGGCCTCTGCTGTTTTTGTGTAGCCTTGTAAAGCTAATCACATACACACACACACTAGGTGTGTGTGTGTATGTGTGTATGTATATACATATATATATATATATATATATATATAGTAGGACCCCTCCACCCTGAACCCTCCCTGCCCTTCTCCCCCTCTGTACCTGCTGGGAGCCGGCATCCGCCCCACTCCTGTGCTGGCTGCAGTGCTTAATTTGTAAAATATCAAGTGCCAGGGCCCTCATCAGGCGGCCACTGCAGCCTACGTCACCCATTGCCCCTGCTATTGGTACCAATGGCAGTAACAGCACAACTGCTAACCATCCCACTGCTACAAGTGCGACAAAATCAGACTATTCCAGGCCCCCAAAGCTATAAGATTACCATGAGCGGCAGGTAATAGCCCTTTTTAACATATATTGAATGTGTAAATAACTATTGTTGTGCTTACTCCAAATCAGACAATCAGCCCACCATGTGGCAGCTGTCATAAGTGCCGGTGCCGAGCACCGGAAACCACCGGCTCAAATTAAGCACTGGCTGTCTGACAGAAACAGATATTAACTTAAAGCATTTCAGTCTCCAGATACGCCTGTAAATGGAGCCTATATCTGTTGTGCAGAATGGCCTGACCGTTGTCCCAAAAACCGGGACGTTTAGCTAAAATTAAGAAAAGTGTTGGGACACCAGGACAGTCGCCTTAAAACCGGGACTGTCCGGGGAAATCCGGGACATCTGGTCACCCTATTTCCAACACACACTCTAACCATATTAACCTTCAAGAAATCCTTAAAAACGTGGCTATTTAGCAATTGGTAAAGTTTTGCGACTTTGTCCAAGAAGCCTCCGGGCATTCGTGCGCTCCACACGTTTCTTCCTCGTCGTCATCTACGGGCGTGGTAATGTTCGTGCAGACCCTGCAGGTGAAAGAAGGCTGGGGCGGGGCAATGGACAGAGGTGGGGTTTCCATGCTGAAAGGGTTTGTACCAAACCTGTCTTGAAAGTAGACTTTTACTCAGAAGGCATGCTTTCATCGGTTTGGTGTAAGTCTATTTACTACTTTTCGAGATATAAGTGTTTAATAAAGTTGCATCTCTTGGTCTTTGTAACAGCGGAGTATTTGCAGCTCCAGGTACATGGATATTCGCTCATCCAAAAATTAAAAAATAAGGTAATTCGACTGGACGACGGAGCTTTTTTCTCGTTGGTCGACTCCTCTGATTGACGGTCGGCAAAGGATGACAATTATTGCAAATGCAATTTCTGGACAGAAGGCACAGTCACCCGAGTCCTGGAAAAAAAATCAAAGCCCATATAAGGGCGCAGGGTGAGCACAATCTCACCCCCAGGCCTCCTGTGATGATTGAATATTGGACCCGTGAACCTGTCCTCCCACAGGCCTGAAGTTGGGTGCGGAGAGTGTTGAAAAAGTGTGGTATAAAGTGCTCCATAAATGCCCACGATCACTCCTCCACAGTCCTTCACGTCAGCAGACCGCGAAGGATGGCGGAGCTTTCTATATCAATAGGGAATGGGCCTCGTTTTTTCCCTTTAATTGTATGCTCTATCCTTGTACACAGGGCCGGACTGGCCATAAAGGGCATCGGGCGTTTCCCAGTGTGTGTGTGTGAGGAGGGGGGGGGGGGGATTTCTCACTGGGAACCGGTTTTGCAGGGGTGCTTCATACCCGCCCCCAGGGTGGATGGTCCGACACAGTTGCCAGGGTTGCTTTGGGCTCTGCCTTTACATTTATTCTCTTCTCTTTCCTCTCCCCTCCCTTTCATTTATCCATTTATCCTTCCTCTATTTTCCTTTCTTTCTTCTGCCGACCCCCTCATTTTACTTTTCTCTTTTCCATTATGTGACTTTCTCTCTCACCATTTCTTTCCTCCATCTCCTGGGCACAGGGTCTTGTTTGCTCAGTATCTTCTCAGGCTATCCAGTGCCACCCTGACCGCCTGCTGCTGAGATCAAAATATAGCTAGCAGTGAATACTTCACTCCTTACAGTAAGCTTCCTGTGGTGAAGGCAGTTCCTGCACAGAATTCTCTCCCAGTGAGTAGGTAGAAACCCAGACCAGCACAAGATTCACTCACACATATAAATAGAACACAGGTAGCAACATTGCACACTCCAGGTACACACAAAACGAGCACAGCACAGCCAGGTGTGCACGATGTGTCACTTCCGCCAGTCCTGCTGTTTTATACACAACACTTTACAAGCTGAGATTTTAAGCAAAATACATAATGTTGTGCATCATAGGCTGGGATTGTTGAAAGCATCACATACGACACAGGGCCACGTAAGCTTTCTGTGTCTTCCAGAAGACACGTGAGGCCTGGCTTTCTTCATTCCATGTGTCAAATGACCTGCAACAACAAACACTCTTACTGACAGTGTCACCCAATGCGGTGCACTTTCACTTTTGAAAATCAGCATGTTGAGCCTTTTGATGAAACTCTGGGAGAGCTTGAACATAGATCGTTCTTAGGAATCTCAAAGATCGAGGCCCAGATATATTAGGATTTTGCATTTGGGTTCTGCCAAGTTTGGGCCGCAGCCCCAAAGCGAGATCCATGCTGGGATTTACAAGCCACACAAATCCAGATGTTCGTGGTTTTGCGTTGAAATTTATCTCAAAAGTAACGCAGCACATTGCGCTGCTTGCATAACCTTGCGTTGGCAGGTGTTACTGGGGTGGAGCATGGGCGTTCCTGTGCATCCACCCATGTATTTAACGTAAACCCATATTTAACAAAGTTAGTAAACATAGGTTTGCTCCCAAAACGGTGCACTTCCCCATGGCTGTCCTAACAAGGAGAAGTAGCTTTATTTTCCTTACTTGCACGTGCGCTGCATCATTGCAAATGTGTTCTGTTTATTACATTCCTCTCCCTCAATCCCCCCCCTGCCCCACAAACCCCGTCGGGTAGCAGCCGCTACTGGTTTTTACACATTCAAAACTGCCCCAATTTGCACATGTGGGGCACTTTTTAACTGATTCGCTGGTTTTCATCTGATTCGCTGCTGGGGCCACTTTGAAGCTGGTCTCTGGGTCTGTTTTCTGTCCCAGGGTCTAACCCTTGAAGGAGGCCCTTTAAATTGAGCAAAAAATTCATTACCTTTAGGAAGAACTGTGGGAAGAGGTCTGCCAGGGGTCTTGGCTGCAAGTGCTGGAAGCCCTGGGGCAGCAGTTCGCCTCTGGCTGTTCTAATGCCCCAGACAAGCTGCGAGTGAGACTCCAGACCCTCGGAGGCCTCTGCGCAGACCGCGGGAATACTGCAGCATTGATCGCAAAACCAGCTCTGCTGTCTCTTAAGAGAGACTCCCGACCCTCGGAGGCCTCTGTGCTCTTCTGAGTCCGAGCGCTGCGCAGACCGCGGGAGTACTGCAGCAGAGACCGCGAAACCAACTCTGCTGTCTCTTAAGAGACTCCAGACCCTCGGAGGCCTCTGCGCTGCGCAGACCGCGAGAGTACTGCAGCATTGATCGCAAAACCAGCTCTGCTGTCTCTTAAGAGAGACTCCAGACCCTCGGAGGCCGCTGTGCTCTTCTGAGTCCCAGCGCTGCGCAGACCGCGGGAGTACTGCAGCAGAGACCGCGAAACCAACTCTGCTGTCTCTTAAGAGAGACTCCAGACCCTCGGAGGCCTCTGCGCTGCGCAGACCGCGGGAGTACTGCAGCAGAGACCGCGAAACCAACTCTGCTGTCTCTTAAGAGAGACTCCAGACCCTCGGAGGCCTCTGCGCTGCGCAGACCGCGGGAGTACTGCAGCAGAGACCGCGAAACCAACTCTGCTGTCTCTTAAGAGAGACTCCCGACCCTCGGAGGCCTCTGTGCTCTTCTGAGTCCCAGCGCTGCGCAGACCGCGGGAGTACTGCAGCAGAGACCGCAAAACCAACTCTGCTGTCTCTTAAGAGACTCCAGACCCTCGGAGGCCTCTGTGCTCTTCTGAGTCCCAGCGCTGCGCAGACCGCGGGAGTACTGCAGCAGAGACCGCAAAACCAACTCTGCTGTCTCTTAAGAGAGACTCCAGACCCTCGGAGGCCTCTATGCTCTTCTGAGTCCCAGCGCTGCGCAGACCGCGGGAGTACTGCAGCAGAGACCGCGAAACCAACTCTGCTGTCTCTTAAGAGAGACTCCAGACCCTCGGAGGCCTCTGCGCTGCGCAGACCGCGGGAGTACTGCAGCAGAGACCGCAAAACCAACTCTGCTGTCTCTTAAGAGAGACTCCAGACCCTCGGAGGCCTCTGCGCTGCGCAGACCGCGGGAGTACTGCAGCAGAGACCGCGAAACCAACTCTGCTGTCTCTTAAGAGAGACTCCCGACCCTCGGAGGCCTCTGTGCTCTTCTGAGTCCCAGCGCTGCGCAGACCGCGGGAGTACTGCAGCAGAGACCGCAAAACCAACTCTGCTGTCTCTTAAGAGACTCCAGACCCTCGGAGGCCTCTGTGCTCTTCTGAGTCCCAGCGCTGCGCAGACCGCGGGAGTACTCCAGCAGAGACCGCAAAACCAACTCTGCTGTCTCTTAAGAGAGACTCCAGACCCTCGGAGGCCTCTATGCTCTTCTGAGTCCCAGCGCTGCGCAGACCGCGGGAGTACTGCAGCAGAGACCGCAAAACCAACTCTGCTGTCTCTTAAGAGACTCCAGACCCTCGGAGGCCTCTGTGCTCTTCTGAGTCCCAGCGCTGCGCAGACCGCGGGAGTACTGCAGCAGAGACCGCAAAACCAACTCTGCTGTCTCTTAAGAGACTCCAGACCCTCGGAGGCCTCTGTGCTCTTCTGAGTCCCAGCGCTGCGCAGACCGCGAGAGTACTGCAGCAGAGACCACAAAACCAAATCTGCTGTCTCTGAAGAGAGACTCAAGACCCTCGGAGGCCTCTGTGCTCTTCTGAGTCCCAGCGCTGCGCAGACCGCGGGAGTACTGCAGCAGAGACCGCAAAACCAACTCTGCTGTCTCTTAAGAGAGACTCCAGACCCTCGGAGGCCTCTATGCTCTTCTGAGTCCCAGCGCTGCGCAGACCGCGGGAGTACTGCAGCAGAGACCGCAAAACCAACTCTGCTGTCTCTTAAGAGACTCCAGACCCTCGGAGGCCTCTGTGCTCTTCTGAGTCCCAGCGCTGCGCAGACCGCGGGAGTACTGCAGCAGAGACCGCAAAACCAACTCTGCTGTCTCTTAAGAGACTCCAGACCCTCGGAGGCCTCTGTGCTCTTCTGAGTCCCAGCGCTGCGCAGACCGCGAGAGTACTGCAGCAGAGACCACAAAACCAAATCTGCTGTCTCTGAAGAGAGACTCAAGACCCTCGGAGGCCTCTGTGCTCTTCTGAGTCCCACCGCTGCGCAGACCGCGGGAGTACTGCAGCAGAGACCGCAAAACCAACTCTGGTGTCTCTGAAGAGAGACTCCAGTCCCTCGGAGGCCTCTGTGCAGAGCGAGATGTAGTATCCGGCTGGATACAGTCTAGTGTTCCTACTGTCTGTAAACCCACACTAAACTCCCACCCACCACAGAGCGCACATGCTCAGGGCCAGTTACCAACTAGACATCCAGTGTCTGTGTGCTCATTTATAAAGTATGCGGGCCTAGCGCCCCCACCACTTTACAATGGCGACGAGTGGGTCTTATCCCACGTGTGCTGTGGCCTCGCCTCCCCTGGTCCTGTTAGGGGAAGTGTGAGGCCGCGGAGGACTGGCGAGGGGACGAGAGCTGCCGCATGGAACCGGCATCCACCCCCTGCGTGAAGGCGCCAGCTGCCGGAAGGCCCGTGGGGCATGTGACGATCCACGGACCTGCATGAAAAGTACGAGGTGACCGGGAGCCCACCCCGCACCTCATGAGCCCGTGCGTGGAAGTGTCCAGAGTGAAGGCGGACCGATCGGAGCCCACCCGCATCGGCCGCGACCCCGCAAAAGTGTGAAAACCACGTGGAGCCCACCTGCGTGGATGATAGGGCCCCCACCGGCCGAAGGTGAGGAGCTGCAGGGCGTGGTACGTGAAGCCAGCGGGAGCCCACCCCGCTCCTTCAACCCCGGGACGAAGCGAGACATGCCCCGAGTGTGAATCAAGGCTAGCAGGAGCCCACCCCGTGCCTAGCATGCCTGCACCCCTAGCTGCTCGATGTGCCGATAGCCCACGGGGCGGGAGAAAGCCCTGGGCGTACATGTAATCGTGCGGAAGCACACTCCACGCTGAAGGAGTACCTGGGTGCCGTCCGGCACAAAGAAAGAACCGGCAAATCAAGCGCGGGCCGAACTGTCAAGACGCCGGCCGCCGCGGGGAACTACCCCAAGGTGAGGGACGCCGGAGCAGGGATCGGGCCCTGAATGTACAATGGCGGGGGGGGCCTGCAATGAGAGCCTAACGTGGGGAGGAACAAGAGACTGTCTACCCCCAGTGTGCCCGGACCTTCCCCACCCCGCGCGGCGTGTTACCAGTGAGCTGGCGGCAGCGGGGTGGAGAAGAAAATTAAATCAACTGCTTCCCCCCCCCCCCGCAAGGAGAACGAGGCCGAGCGTTGGCCGTTAAGGCCGTTTTATGCACAGTGAGCCGTCGAAGACAAGCGGGCAGCCCCAAGCACCAGCAAATCCCCCCCCCCCCCCCCCACCTGCGCGGCCCGTGAAGAGGAAAGGCCTGCTGCAGGGGGCGGGAAAGATTTAAATAATAAATTAATAGAAAGCGACTCACCGCTGAGGAGGGAAGGTCCTGCTGCGAGGCGGGAGTCCAGCGAAGAGAAGACGCCGACCAGCCAGATGGTCGCCAGTGAGGAGAAGAAGCCGACCAGCCAGATGGTCCCCAAAGAGAAGAAGCGGACCAGCCAGACGGTCGTCAGAGAGGAGAGGCTTGACAAGCGGCCTGATCAGAAGAATGGAGAAGAAGTCCGTGATGTGAAGAACGAAGAGGATGTCTGCAAAGAGGACCCCAGGAAAGGTCCGCGAAGAGGACCAGAAAGAGACGGACGAGAAGTTCAACATCAGAAACTAGAAGTTAGAAGGAATCAAAAGAAGAAGGTCGCGACGACCGGTCCAGTCACATAGTGGAAAGAAGACAGTGTCCCAGTGGTGGGACAAGACCAGAGGGAAACGTGTAGAGTGCACGCTACACGGTGAAGCCTGGTTAGGAGGAGAAAGAATGCGAGAGGACCAGACCGCGTCGCAAAGGAAGGAAAGAAGAGAAGGAGAGTGAGTGGCAAGACGCCATGAAGAAAGAAGAGGAGGACAGGATGTCAGCCTACAAAGGAGGAAGGTACAGTGGCATCGCGCCACGGGCAGACAACCAACACAGGCGTGCGAGGGACAATGAGGCGATGTGACCGGGCAGAGTACTCGCATCATCACAGAAGAGAACACCCAGAGACATCGGACCGCCGCCTACTGCTCCATCAAAGAATAATGGTGACGTCATCAACACCATCAAGGAGCAGCACAACACCTAAGGGAATCCACACACTCCAGGCAACCGGAGTCCAAGAAGTCAGGCCGCCCAGGAACCGTCTGTACACCTCTGTTAGCCTGCAGCATACGGAAGTAGAGCACAGCTGAACATTTGAAGATCCACCCCTTGGGATAAAGCAAGACTAGGCCGTGGCCCTGTTGGGAGTTCTGAAGCGGTCCCTACGCGCAGCCTGCACGAAGGCCCGCACAGCCCACGCAGTCGAGTGAAAATCCAGACGGAAGGGGCCTCGGCGGAATTCCAGTGAAATGGAGTCTGAGGGGGAGAGATGTTCGGCAGCAGCTCCTCGACATGCGCAGGATGCACGGAGGCCGCAGCCGGAGACTGGTTGCCCTGCGACCCGGAGAGGAAGACACAGAACCGGATTCCTGATGGCGAAGACACCGAGATGGAACATCACCCTTGGCGGACACATGAGTGACTAGGCTGTGAGTCCCGTTGGCAGTTCGGAAGCGACGCCTTAGTGCGGCCCACGCGGAGCCCGCACGCTCCACACAGTCCCATGACCGCCCAGCAGGAAAGCCCACACGGAGGCGCCGGTGAGAGAGGTGCCCAAGTGAGAGAGGCAAGTCGGAAGCTTCTTGGCCGTCAAGATACTGGAACAGCTAGCACGTCACCTCCAGGCGGAAACCTCATGCCAAGAATCATCACAGAGTGGATCTCATCACAGCTCCCAGTATCCTGATGAAGGACTCGTGTACGTAGACATTGTTACTGATAGACCAGGTCGGTCTCCAATAGTTGGCCAAGACGAACCCGAACGTCACGAACAGTGGTGGTCCAAGAAATCCAACACCGCGGACTGCGGCCTGAAGTTAAGGCTACTTGCGGTTTGTTTGGGGCGTCTGTTTTCCTTTACAGGTTGGACTTAGAATATTTCTTTTATCCAAAGTTGGGAGGGATGTAGTATCCTGCTGGATACAGTCTAGTGTTCCTAATGCTGGTAAACCCACACTAAACACCCACCCACCACAGGCACCACCAGTCAGGTGACCCTGAGAATAAAAGAGGCCGAGCGCACTTGCTCCTGGCCAGTTACCAACTGGACATCCAGTGTCTGTGTGCTCATTTATAAAGTATGTGGGCCTAGCGCCCCCACCACTTTACACGCGGGAGTACTGCAGCAGAGATCGCGAAACCAACTCTGCTGTCTCTTAAGAGAGACTCCCGACCCTGGGAGGCCTCTGTGCTCTTCTGAGCCCCAGCGCTGCGCAGACGCCTCTGTGCTCTTCTGAGCCCCAGCGCTGCGCAGACGCCTCTGTGCTCTTCTGAGCCCCAGCGCTGCGCAGACGCCTCTGTGCTCTTCTGAGTCCCAGCGCTGCGTAGACCGCGGGAGTACTGCAGCAGAGACCGCGAAACCAACTCTGCTGTCTCTTAAGAGAGACTCCCGACCCTGGGAGGCCTCTGTGCTCTTCTGAGCCCCAGCGCCTCTGTGCTCTTCTGAGCCCCAGCGCTGCGCAGACGCCTCTGTGCTCTTCTGAGTCCCAGCGCTGCGTAGACCGCGGGAGTACTGCAGCAGAGATCGCGAAACCAACTCTGCTGTCTCTTAAAGAGAGCACCGATGGGATGGTGCGCGCTCTCAGCACAGATGGGTCGAGCGTCTCCCCTGGAGGGGCCCCACTCCAGGTGGCCTCACCTTTTCATGGACCCCCCATTCTGTCCCCTGAAATGTTAATGTCAGCGTGAAGGGCCCATCCAGCTGGCCTTTTCTACTAAATAATATATATATAATATGTTTGTTTACAGGGTGTTCTTTCCTTTTCTCCAGAGTGGGGACTTTGAGAACAGTTCTGTTCTTTGTCCAGGGGCCTGTCTACCTCTGTAGGGTGTAACCATAGCTGATGGACCGACACACTAGGTCATGGATGCAGCAAAGTGTCACCTGGGTGTCAGCCTCCAGCGACCAATCATGTCTCTCAAAGTTTCAAAGGATCCAGCCTCCCATCTTGAATGAACTCGTGTTCCGGAAGTGTGTTCCTTAACAGTCCCACCTGCCAGGATCTCTGCGCTCTGGCCTCCCTACCCGCACCCCCCATGGATGATAACATGCCTGTGATGTCACCGGGGATGCCCCGCTCCCCTCCCAACGCAGCTCTCCACAGCACCAGGGTTGTCACCAAGTCGCACTTCCTGCCTGGGACTGCTGTCCACACCTTCATCCTAGGATTCTATAGGCCCTGGGCTTCCCAAAATGGAACCCAATGGCCTCCATGTTATGTACTCTCACAGGCACACATACATGCAGGGCCTGATTTACACAAAAACGGACGCACCGGCATCCTTGCGCCAGTGTCCTTGTCCTGTGTGAGTATCCCTTGCGACACCATGGATGCGCTGTATTTAATATACAGCGCTCCATGGCACAAGGATTAACAGATCACTCAGAAATTCTGACACATCTGTTGGTGCAAAAGTGATGCATTGCTGGAGTTGGTCGTAAAACGGACGCGACTCCAGCAATGCGTCAGAACACAGAGGCGAGTCCCATGTTAAAAGCCCTGCATCAATTTCAGTGCATGGTCTTAGCAGGCGTAAGGATTTTGATGCGGTCAAGTCGTAGAGTGACGCAGTGAAAAGTTGTAAATTTCACTGTGCCACTTCTACGTCACTTATTGCGCGGGGGTGCCTACCCTGCAGACATTATACCTGGCACAGGTATAATGTGGCACAGGGCTCTACAAGCTGACGCATTGGACACAGTGTATCCGTTTGTAGATAAGGAGCAGTGTGGCACACTGTTTGCGCTGCTGCGTCAACAAACAGTGACACAGCAGCGGGGCAAGGGGCTTGTAATTGAGGCCTGCAGTCTTTAGCAGACACAAACACATATGTGCTCCACGGTAATACGTTCCTCTCATGTAGGCCAAGTGAGTTGCGAATACAGCCCCAGAATTTTAACTGAGTGGGCCAGTCGGCCCCACTCCTAAGACATGGGAACCAGCCCGGCCATTCTTCTGCTCACCGGTCGGGTATGTTACCATCATCGCACTCGTATTCCTCAACTCTGGGTGACCACCGCAGCCCAACTTATTCTGAGGGAAGCGTTTTCTGTAGTAGACCGCAGTCCACCAAGGCAAGCCTAGGTCACAGTACACATGCATGATCTGTGCATGAAAAACAAGGGTTTCAGATACAGGGGAAAGGGTGTGGCTTAACGACTAGGCCGGCGAGGGCGGCTGACTTTGAAGATGGGGCGTTAGGTTTGAGTCTGCTCAAATATCCTGTGATTCTGGGAAAATCACTTAATCTCCCTGCGCCTAAAAAATGAATGTGTCCGTCTGTAACGCAACTGGAGCTCATGTAAAGCGCTCTGATACCTTTGGGTCGAGTTCGCACTATATAAAACTGTAAAAAAATAAAAAAGAAATACATAGCGGGGGCACTCTTGGCTAACATGCACATCCATTACGATACAGGGGACTTTTGTGCCCCAACAACACAATATTCATGTCAGACGATATTCTCACCAAATGATTCTAGTGCCAAATCCGTTTGAAATGACACGTATCTCTTTTAGTCTTTTAATGAAGGTGAGGCGCTTACTTTGTTAAATAAAAATAAGTGCAGGGGCACAACATTTTTCTTGGCGCTGCACTACTGAACATCAGTATCGTCAAATACCCAGGCTGTGTAGTCTTGATTCCACCTCATGCTTCTTGCTTCCACCACCCTACACTTGCTGTTTCTTTATCTCCCTCTTTCAGGTTCTTTTCCATCACTGCCTTCTCCGTTTACACTATTTTCCTCTTCACGTTTCTGCCTTTCTGTCTTGCCCTGGGCCTGTACTCCGGGATACTCAGGGTTCAATGAGTAAGCATGAGTGCCTTTCCTATATCCTTCATCACTATCTGCATTTGCTTGTACCCAGTGCCAAATTTGTGAAAAAAAGCTGCCAGGAGGCCACCGCAGCTTCCAACACCTTTTACCACTGTCACCGCTGCCACTAACAGTACCTACAGAACTACCAGTCATTACACTGCTATAAGAGTTACAGTTCAGGCTGTTTGAGGCCCCCAAAGCTATACGAATGGCTTGGGTGGCAGGAATTGGTTGTTTTTAATGTATATTGAACGAATAAACAACAGTTTTTCTGCTCATCTTCAAAATACACAAGCAGCGCCACCATGTGGCAGCTGTCTGAAGTGCTGGTGTTGACAATAAAGTGCCGGTGCAGAGTAACCGCGTGTGGCCGAAACACGTCGGCCATACTATTTTTTTATTGTTGTTTTGCACTTTGGTAAATACTGGTGTCCACTTAATAAACAAAAATTCCTTGGCATTATCAACCTGGCTGCGGATAATTCTATGCTGTGCCATTGTGTCGGTAGTCTCTAAAGAGGATATTGTGTGAATATTTTATATATTTTATGGATATATTTTTTACCCAGGTTGGTCGACACTGGGTAGTTATAGTTTTTTTTTTGTGTTGCTAGTAACTTGGACACCATTTTACAAATCTTCACGAAACTTCCCAAGAAAGTGCTCCTTTGGTAGCAGAAAAAAAAAGGTATTTATAATGCGTGGATGTCCTAAAGAATGGGACAAGAAATGGAACAAATGGAATGTTTATCGTGGAGATGTATGTGTATCCCCAATGGTGGAACTGGAACTGCGCAGAAGTGGGAACAGAGATATAACCATTTTGCAATTGTGACTCGCTATCCCCTGATCGTTGTATGAAGTATTGGATAATTGCAATGAACACTAAACGGTACTTTGTATATGATTACAATTGAATTTAATAAACAGATATTACAACAACAAAAAAGAAAGTGCTCCTTTTTGCTTAGTTTGGGCAAGGAAAGTTTTCAGGGACCCGTCGAGCAGGGGCTGAGAAAAAAGGGGTGGCCCAAAATGCAAAATCCCGTTGCATTTTCACCTGTTACAACACTCTTGACATGTTGTATGATATCATCTCTAACATTACTGATGGCATTTCAAATTACATCAGCTAACGTTAACTGTAGAATTTCTGTTTTTTTTTTACTTCAAATGTTGTCACTGACATATTCACCTATATGCTATATATATATATATATATGCACAAATGTCTTCAACTGCTAGAAGAACTGGAGGAAACACAACAGGGATTTCAGGTAAGGTACTTATATATGCGTATATATATATATATATATATATATATATATATATATATATATATATATATATATATATATATATATATATATATATATAACAAAGAAAAGCACCAGACTTGGGAGGCCACACACCTTGCTGAATGATTTATTCCTGCAGGGCAGCATTGCATATCCACTGTAAACGCACAAAGTTCATCTCGTCACAAGTATTTCCTTACGCGTTTCAGGCATCACAGCGCCCTTGTTCACAGGACTTTGACAAATGTAGAGTGCAGAATACCGGTCATCTAATTAGCAGTTTTTAAGTCTCGCCCACTGGGCGTGGTTGCACATTAAATTCTGGTAATTAGAGTTCATGATATTAGGAAAATCCTTCATTCACCCGGCTGCTGTTCCACAAATAATAGTTCAGATACCTTGATAGGTCTTTGTAGGTTATGAAGTGGTGGCAAGACCGTCGTAATCCCTTTCAGCAAAAACAGCAAGGCTCCGTATTGCGCTGTTTGGTAACGCGCTGGACACCGCTTCAACTGCTAGAAGAACTGGAGGAAACACAACAGGGATTTCAGGTAAGGTACTTATATATGCGTATATATATATATATTCACTGAAAAAACCATGGGTTTCACACACGTTATAGTTAGGAATTAGCATTTAAAAAACCTTAGAAATTCAGTGAAAAAACCATAGGTTTCACACATGTTATAGTTAGCTGGACATTTTACTCGTAAAAAACCAATGAAATTGCCCCGTTATAGTTAGTTCAGCTAACTATAACTCGCGCGCCCGCAATGCACTGCTGATGACGTCACATATTACATCACTCATGACATGGTCAGTGACATCACTCATGACATCACTGATGACATCTCAAATGACATCACTGATGACATCATCCAGTGAATGTGTGTTTTTCTGAAAATTACATATGTTTTATATATGTATATCTCAAGGTCGATGGAAGAATAAATGGGTATATAAGTGTCTAAATGGATGATTTGTTTTTGAAAAATTTATTGTGTAACTGACTGATTAAGTGTATCATAGTGAATACATGGCTTACTGTGTAATGTTTAAATATGTAAATATCTGTATCAGTCTCTCACTTTGTGTATAAGTGGTTGCATAGGTTGGTTAGTAGCTACATGGGTGTCTATATAGGTTATTAGTTGTTTTTTTGAGTATCAGTCTGAGTGTCTGTATGGTTCGGTGGGGGGTATTATGTAGTGCATAGGTGCATGAATGAATGATTCACTCTTTGTGTGTGTTGAACACAGCATGTGTGCAGGACTGTATGGGTGGATGAGTGTGTGTATGGGTGTGTTAGTGAGTGAATGACTGTCTCAATAGTGTCTTTATGAGTAACTACATATGTTTAAAACTAGTATATGTGACTATTGGTGTATATATGTGAGTATATGTGAGAGATTGAAAGAGTTCCTGTATGAATAAGTATGTGTTTCTATAAGTGATTGTTTAAAAGACTAAGTATGTGTAAGTTTCTGTAGAAGTAAGTGTGGTGGTGTGTGTATAACTGTATATGCTAGTAAATGTATGTTTGATTCTTTATTAGCATGAGTGACTATGTGTGTGAGTAACTCTGTGGATGAGTGGCATTGTGTAACAGGATGTATAGGTGTATGAGTACATGTGTTGAGTGAGTACATGTATGAGTGACTGTATTGGTCTGTTGGTGAATGAGTGGATGTTTATGTGGATCTTAGAATTACTGAATAGGTTGTTGTAACTGTTATTGGTATGTCCATTGTTTTTGAAAATTTTACTGTCTATTTTTGAATGTGTGTGTCAAAGGTTATATTAGGGTGAGAGGAGGTCTGCCACTCTATCACAAGGATGATGTCATCAGTGAGGTCATCAGTGATGTCATTTGAGATGTCATCAGTGATGTCATGAGTGATGTCACTGACCATGTCATGAGTGATGTAATATGTGACGTCATCAGCAGTGCATTGCGGGCGCGCGAGTTATAGTTAGCTGAACTAACTATAACGGGGCAATTTCATTGGTTTTTTACGAGTAAAATGTCCAGCTAACTATAACATGTGTGAAACCTATGGTTTTTTCACTGAATTTCTAAGGTTTTTTAAATGCTAATTCCTAACTATAACGTGTGTGAAACCCATGGTTTTTTCAGTGAATTTGCAAGGTTTTTTAAATGCTAATTCCTAACTATAACGTGTGTGAAACCCATGGTTTTTTCAGTGAATTTGCAAGGTTTTTTAAATGCTAATTTTTTTTTTATTCTTCATTTTTTTCAAACATATTTTTAATTTAATTTTCTTACCTTTTATAAAGACTATGCTTTAATTTTTAAAATCCTTAAATATTTTTTTTTAATATATTTTTTAAAATAAACATGTAAAATTTATTTCCAGTTCTTTTTTTTTTAAAAAAAATTTTTTTATAGTACGCGTACCGTAAGCTCACGGTAAGCGTACGGTTTACGCAACGTCCGTAATCTATCTACGCTGCTTGCGTATAGTTACGCACTTTGCGTAGCCGCGCGTACTGCGCGTGGGACGCGTGCGCGCTTACGCCACACGCGCACGTTACGCGGAAGTGCCGGGGAGTGACTGTTATGCGCATGCGCGCAAGCGCGTGTCTTTTTTACGCGCATGCGTACTTTTTGCCGTAAGCGTACCGTAAGCGTACCGTAAGCGTACGGTAGGTCATGTGATCTTGAAACACAACTTTTGATTGGTTGAAACTACTTTCAGTTCTAGAACTCTCCTACACCACACCCATTCCCCTCATTTCTGCTTGTGATCCCTTGGGAGAAGGAGCTGGTTTGTCTTTGGGATACGATGGCAGAACAGCAGAGCTCTTCTGAGAGTGAGGCTAGCACCAGCAGCACTGTCTTGAGGCAGAGATCGAGGAAACAAAAGCCTTCTTATGTTTGGGATTATTTTACTTTTCCAGAAGGCCAGCAAAAGGTGAATGCACCCTTAGTTACTTGCTGTCTGTGTAAGCGTGTACTTTCTAGAGGTAATCCTAACAGGAAGTATTCCTTTGGGAATCACACCATGAAGAGGCACCTCCAGGATGTACACGGAAGGACACATGGTCATCTTTTTGGAGGTAACTCTTCAGAAAGACGAGCCAGTACATCCACAGCAGCTCAGCCTGGACCATCATCTGCAGGGCTTACTCCTTCTTCTGCAGGTCAGGTGAGCCCTTCATCTGTGGGGGGAGAATCTCCTTTTGCTGGCCCTCTGGAAATGAACCTTCGATTTCGGAAGGTTGATATTCATTGCACATTTTGTAAAGGTCTAATTTGCCATAGGGAGACCAGTGTTTCCCTAGTGAACAACAAAATAGATCAGCACATTTGTAGCTTTGAATGATTTTCCCATGCTTCCTTTCCTCTGTCCCTGCATGAACACAACGGTTCTTTTAAGAGCCAACCTTATCTTTCATCTTTTTTTTACATATGTTTTTAAAAACTTTTTTTTATTTTTTTTTTACCGTACGCGTACAGTGCGCGTACCTTTTTTTTATTTTTTTTAAAAAACACTAAAAATCATTTATCACATTACATTGTCCTTGAGAGACTACAATTATTATTATTGACTTACCATACTCACTGAAAAAATATTTATTCATTTCTTTTTTAAAAAAATAGTTTTAAAAATGTTTGTAGTTTTCGAAAATTTTCTATATCTATCTGGAAAAAAAGAAAAAAGTATTAATATTTTTTAAACATTTTATAATACAGTACACATCTCTACCTATAATTCTTCTATGCACACAGAGTCATGTTTTCACATTAGTCCCAAAACGAAATTTCTTTGCCAATTTGAAAGCACACTTACTGCTCTTTTTTTTTCGGGCCAAGTGAAAATCACTTTTTACAATTGGAAATCACTTTTACAGACTGACACATTATGAAACCACTTTTTTTGATTTATTTAAATGCACATGTCCAAGCTGTTTTTTCAGACCACCACCATGTGTATTCTCTGTGACTGCCTACACTCCAGCAAGGGCAACCAGCCTTAGTGATGCTGAATGTATTTGCATTACAGACTTAAACCTGAAAACCCCACTGGCTTCTAAATACTGTGCATGACTATACATGGCAAGCACATGGGTGTGTGCTAAGACTCTGCTTCTTCCCCCAAAAATTCGCTCCCCCTTTCCATCTAATGCAACTGTGAAATCACCAGAGCAAGACGCAATAAATCTCTGCCTATAATTCCTCTATGCACACAGAGTCATATTTTCACATTAGTCCCAAAACGAAATTTCTTTGCCATTTTTAAAGCACACTTACTGCTCTTTTTTTTTCGGGCCAAGTGAAAATCACTTTTTACAATTGGAAATCACTTTTACAGACTGACACATTATGAAACCACTTTTTTTGATTTATTTAAATGCACATGTCCAAGCTGTTTTTTCAGACCACCACCATGTGTATTCTCTGTGACTGCCTACACTCCAGCAAGGGCAACCAGCCTTAGTGATGCTGAATGTATTTGCATTACAGACTTAAACCTGAAAACCCCACTGGCTTCTAAATACTGTGCATGACTATACACGGCAAGCACATGGGTGTGTGCTAAGACTCTGCTTCTTCCCCCAAAAATTCGCTCCCCCTTTCCATCTAATGCAACTGTGAAATCACCAGAGCAAGACGCAATAAATCTCTGCCTATAATTCCTCTATGCACACAGAGTCATGTTTTCACATTAGTCCCAAAACGAAATTTCTTTGCCATTTTTAAAGCACACTTACTGCTCTTTTTTTTTCGGGCCAAGTGAAAATCACTTTTACAGACTGACACATTATGAAACCTTTTTTTTAAATTTATTTAATTGCACATGTCCAAGCTGTTTTTTTTTCAGACCACCACCATGTGTATTCTCTGTGACTGCCTACACTCCAGCAAGGGCAACCAGCCTTAGTGATGCTGAATGTATTTGCATTACAGACTTAAACCTGAAAACCCCACTCGCTTCTAAATACTGTGCATGACTATACATGGCAAGCACATGGGTGTGTGCTAAGCCTCTGCTTCTTCCCCCAAAAATTCGCTCCCCCTTTCCATCTAATGCAACTGTGAAATCACCAGAGCAAGACGCAATAAATCTCTGCCTATAATTCTTCTATGCACACTGAGTCATGTTTTCACATTAGTCCCAAAACGAAATTTCTTTGCCAATTTGAAAGCACACTTACTGCTCTTTTTTTTTCGGGCCAAGTGAAAATCACTTTTTACAAGTGAAAATCACTTTTACAGACTGACACATTATGAAACCACTTTTTTTGATTTATTTAAATGCACATGTCCAAGCTGTTTTTTCAGACCACCACCATGTGTATTCTCTGTGACTGCCTACACTCCAGCAAGGGCAACCAGCCTTAGTGATGCTGAATGTATTTGCATTACAGACTTAAACCTGAAAACCCCACTCGCTTCTTATTACTGTGCATGACTATACATGGCAAGCACATGGGTGTGTGCTAAGACTCTGCTTCTTCCCCCAAAAATTCGCTCCCCCTTTCCATCTAATGCAACTGTGAAATCACCAGAGCAAGACGCAATAAATCTCTGCCTATAATTCTTCTATGCACACAGAGTCATGTTTTCACATTAGTCCCAAAACGAAATTTCTTTGCCAATTTGAAAGCACACTTACTGCTCTTTTTTTTTTCGGGGCAAGTGTAAATCACTTTTACAGACTGACACATTATGAAACCACCATGTGTAACTACAACAAAAACAATTCCCATTTCTATTATTCATTTCTTAAGTTACCACATACATCCCCTCTCAAACTGTAAACTCACCTTTAAAATTAGTTAGTTGTGAAAGAAATGTGACACTCAAACAGCAGATTATCAGAGCCAGGATCTCTGTTGTGTTCACCTCTCTCCTCTCAGCAGAACCAGATAATGGCAAACTTTCCCTCTATTTTTCCACACATATACTTGTAAGTTTCAAATCTCAGTGCTTCCCCCTTTTTTTCAAATGTAATCACACATTTCTATTGGTTGAAAACCAACCCTTTTCCAAAAGTACCCTTCCCCCTTCTTGACTTCTGCCTAGTACCCTTCCCCCAACTTGACTTCTGCCTGCTACCATAGCAACAGCTCATGGAACACTGCTGTGTGCAGTTAGGTCAGAAGTTTGCCAAACAATGTTTCAATTCCACAGAGCAAGAGTGCTTGACTTTTCAAACCTAACAGCAAATCCATAGTACTGTTCTTTGGTTACACATTTTTCTGTACCAATACAAAACATGCTTCTATCAATTGACACATACAGCCTAGTTTTTATTCTAGAATGGTATGAAACAGCCAATCAGTTCTTTTTGTTTTGAAAAAAATATGTATGCCTCCATTTCCAAACTGTCTTTCTTTTCATATTGCCATTCTACTGAAAGACACCTCCTGAGTGCATCCAGTTCTCCTTTGAAGATATTCACAGTGTGGATTGTAGGGCACAGCTATGTCTTCTGGAGTGAAAAGTTTGCAGAGAAAACAGGTATGGTGAGAGACCTTGCTTTGCCAAATGTAGACATTAAATGGATTGGTCAGAGAGGGTTAAAGTGGCACCAATTGATGCCATTGGTGAAATCCTTCATGCAAATCCAACACCCTGACCTCATAATAGTGCACTGTGGTGGCAATGACCTAGGCACTTTGACTGGGGTAGGTCTGGAAATGCTTATGAAGGACACCTTTGCACAACTGTTTTCACTTTTCCCTAAAACTGCCTTTGCGTATTCTAACATATGCCAAAGGCAAAAATGGAACTGGTCCAATCATTTTTGTCCACAGATTGACATAGCAAGAAAGCACGTCAACAAATCTGTTTCTGCTTTCCTCCGTGACTATGGTATGGGTGCCATTTACCACAACAACTTGCGTTATGACATGCAAGACATTTATAGAGGAGATGGTGTGCACTTCAATGATGAAGGGAACAGAGTCTTCCTCTTGAACCTTAGACTCTGCATCGGTACTTACTTGTAGGTACCACTAAAAAAATGACTTCATAAACACAACAGCTCTTTTTAGAGCTCCCTAATTTCTAAACTCTTAAATCTGATTTTAATTTATTTATTTTTTTTTTTTTTACCGTACGCTTACCGTAAGCTTACCGTACGCGTACCCCGTGATTTTTTTTAAAATAAATAAATGTTTTTTTTGTACTTTTCTGTCCTTCTTTGACCCCCTTACAAATGTTAGGGGGTCTGTAACTCTCCTCATTGCCCCCTTTCCTTGTTTTCTCTTTTTTTTTCTGAGTGAAACACACAAAATGGCGGCCGCCGCTTCCTGGTTTCGGCCGATTCGAATGTTTACTAAGATCTATGGGCCAATCAGAATCTCCTTCGCGCACGCCATGTTTCGTCCGTACGCTTACCGTAAGCTTACCGTACGCGTACCCCGTGATTTTTTTTTAAAAAATCAAAAAATGTTTCTTTTGTACTTTACAGTCCTTCTTTGACCCCCTCACAAATGTAAGGGGGTCTGTAACTCTCCTCATTGCCCCCTTTTCTTGTTTTCACTCTTTTTTTTTCAGAGTGAAACACAGAAAATGGCGGCCGCCGCTTCCTGGTTTCTGCCGATTCGAATGTTTACTAAGATCTAAGAGCCAATCAGAATCGCGCTCGCGCACGCCACCGTACGCTTACCGTAAGCGTACGGTAAGCGTACCGTAAGCGGGCTCAGATATATATATTGATTTAAAGGCTATTTTCTCAGAATCTACTGAACAGATTTACACCAAACCTACAAAAGGCACTTCCTTGACCTAGGGACTACCTCTCTGCCAAATTTTGAGTAATTCTGTTCAGCCGTTCGGGCTGTAGCTCGTTCTAAAGGTCCTATGGAAAAATGCATGGGAAAAACGCGTTTTGGGACCCCCCTTTTATCTCAGCCCCCGCTTGACGGATCCCCCCGAGACTTTCAGGGTAGGAGCGGAGCGTAGCGCCCCACCTATTTTGAGAAATTCGCGAGGATTCATCGACCGGCGCCAAAGTTATTCAAAATAGAATGTTGAGGTTTTCCTATGGAAACGTGGTCCTAACTATAACTACCTACTGGCGACCGCCAGTAGGTAATATATATATATATATATATATATATATATATAAATATATATAAATCCAGTATGGCTCCTTCCGACTGCTAGGACCCAAAGGGGGGTGGCGCACACTCCGGCGGAGCGTGCCGGTAATTCAATCCCAAAAATGCAAAAGCAATCCACGTGCGCTCTCAGGAGAAAAACCACAGACGAAACAGGAAAGGGGGTGTTTAATCCATTAATCCTTTTGCCAGCATTTTGTCAGTGTACTCACTCTCCTTAACCCCTTCAGTGCCACGCCCTTTCCCCCTCCTGTGCCGGGCGTTGCACTAGTGGGTGGGGTTCATGACGAGATAGTCTCGTCATGGGCACAGCGCAACCGTGCTCCATGACGAGACTATCTCGTCATGGGCACTGAAGAGGTTAAATCTGGTCAGCATACCCTTTTTTGTATTTTGATGCCTCTTCAGTGCTGCAATTGCGTTTGGCTCTAAGTAGTTCCCCATAGGGGAGACTCCACCTAAAACTAGGCATATGGCAGCTAGTAGCATGTAAGATGCTGCTCCCAGAAGTATATATGTATGTATGTATATATATATATATATATATATATATATATATATATATATATATATATATATATATGCACACACATACATACATATAAGCAGGGGAGCGGAAGTTGTTCTTAGAAGTGGACTTTCGGTCCTGCTGTAAGTTGGGGGTCGCAAAATACCACCAAGTCCAGTCTTAAATCTACCTCATGCTTCTTTCTACCATCCCCTACACTGTCACTTTATGTCACTCTTTCAGATACGTTTGTGTCTCTGGCTTGCTACTGTTTTTCTGCCTTTCTCTTCCTCCTTATCTCGTTTCTTCATTTGTGTCTCTAGCTTAGCTAAACATCAGGTGAAGAGAAATAAGTTCAGGTCCTCAAAAATGAGTGCCAGTGTCCACTACCTGCCACCACTGGCACAAATTAAGCACAAAGGGGCAGATTTACCAAGATTTTGCGTCAGGGTAGTGTCACTTTTGTTTGCGGTGCAGCCCAGACACTAAGTCATTTGTGTTATTTCATAAGCCATGCATAGCGACTCTGTGTGGGTTTGTGTGGTTTAGTAAATACAAACTAACGCAAGGCAGCACACAAGGCTGCTTTGCCATACCGTGCGTTGAGGAGGCATTGAAGGCTGGAGAATGGGCGTTCCCCCGCATCCACCCATGGACTCTGGCACATTTCCCAGATTTACAAAGACTTGTAAACCTGGGAATGAGTCAAAATGCTACGCCTGAACCAGCGAGGTGTAAAGAGGAGAAACATCTTTATCTCTCATCATCATGTCCTCATTTCACACGTGCTGCATTCTGCAGCACAGATACAAAGAGGAAAAGGCTGTCATGGATTGTTTTTGTGCAGGAAGGTGCCCCTTCCCGCACAAAAATAGTCCTACTTGTAATGCTATCACCCGTGCACTACGGTGCAAGGGTACCTGCATCGGCGCTAGGCAACACACTGTGCATCAGCACGGCAGGAAGCAGGAATGTGCCGCATCTTTATTAATGGCGCTTTCTGCTGCCTCCCTTTCATGCAACGAAGCGCAGCAACTTCGCTTGATACTCTGTGTGCTGTAAAAATGTTGTAAATATGACCTATTTTTTTCCCTTGTGACTGAGACGTAGGAACTTATTAATGGGATTTTGGCAACGGGCAGTGCAGCGAGGCACCGTGCTGGGCTGCCCTGCACCAGAGTGAAAGGGCAGGAACGCACGGTATTTAAGCAGTGTGTGCACTCCTGTCCTTTCTGCCTGCGGTGGCGCTGTTTCAGCAGCCCACGTAGGCACCATGTGCAAGGGTGCGTCCGTTGTGTGCAGGATTGTCTTTATGCAAGAATGGGAACCTTCCTTCTCAAAAACAGTCCTATGAGGCGTCCTTCTCTTTCCATGTTTGCAGCACACATGGAAAAAGCGAGGAGAAATAAACTTATTTTTCCTTGTTACGCCTCACCTAGGGAGGTGTATGGATTTGGCGCTTCCCCAGTCTTACATCACATTGTAAATCTGGTGCAGCGTCAAATTCCATGGGTGTAACATGAAAAAACACAGTGCAACGCACATGGAACGCCTCCCGAGCGCAGAGTAAGGCGACGCAGAGATTCACGCTGCGTCGCCTCACTCATGATTTATGAGGCCACTCAAACCCGTGCAGGGTGGCTTTACATGGCTTCATACATCGAAATGAGAGCCCTGCATTACGCATGTACCACTTTATGTGGTGCATAAGTGACGCAGAGTTTTGCCTCGTGGGACCAGTGGCGCCGAGATCATGAGGTCTCTACACGCCCACATGATGCTTGACGCCTCTTCGAAGCGCTGATGTGACGTGCGAGAGCGCACTTTCAGCGGCTGGGTCCAAACAATGAACTCATTCACCTCGGAGCCCATGGGGAGCCGGAGTGGGGGCAGCGGGGTGTGACTCCCTGAGCCCCTGTGTGTGTTCAGGTTTCAGAGATAGCGGCTAAAGCTGATGCCATTTACTGTAGGCGCTGGACATTCCAGCCCAGACTGGGATGGCTGTGTCCCAGAATCCCCCAGGACCCCCCGCTTTCAGAGCGATGGCCGGCTTTGTCCTGGGACTGCAGGGGGCAAGGCCCTGTCCCAGAATCCCCCAGGACACCCCGCTTTCAGAGCGAATGGCCGGCTTTGTCCTGGGACTGCAGGGGGCAAGGCTCTGTCCCAGACTCCCTCAGGAGACCCCGCTTTCAGAGCGAATAGCCGGCTTTGTGCTGCGGAAGCAGGGGTCCTTCAGTAGCACGGCTGCTCGGCGCGGAAGTGCCAGCATCCAGGCCGTCTCCATGGCGACGAAGTCACTCCTCGCCTGCCTGACACAAAGAGAGGCGGGGTGGGTGGTCCTGAAAGAGCGGCTGTAAAGGATCCGGGCACTCAGGGGGGGCGGAGGTACTTGGCAGCAGCTAACATTTTACTGGGCAAGAGTTTCTCGTTGCGGGGAACCGTTTCCAGATGGCAGTATCTAGCTCCTGCCTGGTAACTTAAGAGACTGTTAGAGGATAGGCGCTGGAAGGTGGGGTGCGGGAGATGCTGCAGCACCCCCAAAATAACCACGCTGGGTTCAAAGGGTAAATGAGCAATAAAGAGGCCATTAAAATTTGTTTTTCATTTTGTCACACTTGCTGTGTATACAAAGACAAAGGTCAAATGTCAGGTTGTGTCTTCTGGCAAAGGGCTGTTGATTCTTTTAACATGGGGATTGGAGTCTCCTTTACATGCTCTGCAAAGTTGAGAGGAATTTGTAAAGTGAACTTTGTGACAATCCTGGTTGATTACAGGGAGTGTGAAAGGAAAGGTTGGAGGATGTCACATTGTTTCTAACACATTTAAATATTTGTAATTGAACTGCACACATATTAAAAAAAAATATCAGCATCAAGGAAAGAAAATATGAGGCATATTTTTTAAAATTCTGAAGTGTAGTAGAAACAAAGATTTTAATTGAGTCATTTAAATCAGGACACTTTACTTGGGTGATACATACCTGATAAATATTCACTGAACACAGCCCCCACTCCTTGTTTGGCCGCCATGTAGGATGAGCGCTAAACTTCATATCTGATGCAAAGTTAGTGGCCATTTCAATGGAAAGTATGCCGGGTCTGGTGGCCCAGTGGGCTAACGCATCCACTGCAGGGGTCTGTGTTTGACCTCATGGTCACAGGTTCAAGTCCTGCCGGGTCCCCTCAGCCTTTCATCCTTCTGAGGCCAATAACATGAGTATTGTTGGGTATCAATAAACGTCTGTTAGTCAGTGCCAAGATGCCCTTCTGGGAACGTGCACTTTACAAATACACACGTCATGAAAGTATGATGTCTGTAAATGGCAGGGCACTACCACACTGGGCTTTAGTAATATGCTTGTGAAAATGTGCTCCAAAAGGAACCACCAACTAAATGCTACACCCGTACCACACCTGCTAAATGGGCGTGGCTTATTCACTACATTTGTTCTTTGTGAGAAGCTTGTATTTTAGTCAATTCCCACGACCTCAGTCATGTAACATTGATGTCAGCACAAACACTCTAAAAATTGTTCCAGTAGCAATGCTGCTAGGGGTCCTTTCTGCTTTTCGAAACCTGGGAGACTGCTAGGGGTCCTCTCTGCTCTTTGAAACCCAAGAGACTGCTAGGGGCCCTTTCTGCTCTTCGAAACCTGGGAGACTGCTAGTGGTCCTCTCTGCTCTTTGAAACCCGGGAGACTGCTAGGGGCCCTTTCTGCTCTTTGAAACCTGGGAGACTGCTAGGAGCCCTTTCTGCTCTTCGAAACCTGGGAGACTGCTAGGGGTCCTCTCTGCTCTTTGAAACCCAGGAGACTGCTAGGGGCCCTTTCTGCTCTTTGAAACCTGGGAGACTGCTAGGGGCCCTCCCTGCTCTTCGAAACCTGGAAGACTGCTAGGGGTCCTCTCTGCTCTTTGAAACCTGGAGACTTCTAGGGGTCCTTTCTGCTCTTTGAAACCCAGGAGACTGCTAGGGGCCCTTTCTGCTCTTTGAAACCTGGGAGACTGCTAGGGGCCCTTACTGCTCTTCGAAACCTGGGAGACTGGTAGGGGCCCTCTTGCTCTTCGAAACCTGGGAGACTGCTAGGGGTCCTCTCTGCTCTCCTAACCTGGAAGACTGCTAGGTGTCCACTCTGCTCTTCGAAACCTGGGAGACTGCTAGGTGTCCTCTCTGCTCTTCGAATTCTGGGAAACTGCTCGGGGCCCTCCCTGCTCTTCGAAACCTGGGAGACTGCTAGTGGTCCTCTCTGCTCTTTGAAACCCGGGAGACTGCTAGGGGCCCTTTCTGCTCTTTGAAACCTGGGAGACTGCTAGGAGCCCTTTCTGCTCTTCGAAACCTGGGAGACTGCTAGGGGTCCTCTCTGCTCTTTGAAACCCAGGAGACTGCTAGGGGCCCTTTCTGCTCTTCAAAACCTGGGAGACTTCTAGGGGTCCTTTCTGCTCTTTGAAACCCAGGAGACTGCTAGGGGCCCTTTCTGCTCTTCGAAACCTGGGAGATTACCAGGGGTCCTTTCTGCTCTTCGAAACCTGGGAGACTGCTAGGGGCCCTCCCTGCTCTTCGAAACCTGGGAGACTGCTAGGGGTCCTCTCTGCTCTTTGAAACCCAGGAGACTGCCAGGGGCCCTTTCTACTCTTTGAAACCTGGGAGACTGCTAGGAGCCCTTTATGCTCTTCGAAACCTGGGAGACTGCTAGGGGTCCTCTCTGCTCTTTGAAACCCAGGAGACTGCTAGGGGTCCTCTCTGGTCTTTGAAACCCAGGAGACTGCTAGGGGTCCTTTCTGCTCTTTGAAACCTGGGAGATTGCCAGGGGTCCTTTCTGCTCTTTGAAACTTTGGAAAACTGCAAGGGGTCCTCTCTGCTCTTCGAAACCTGGGAGACTGCTAGGGGCCCTTTCTACTCTTTGAAACCTGGGAGACTGCTAGTGGTCCTCTCTGCTCTTCGCAACCTGGGAGACTGCTAGGGGCCCTTTCTGCTCTTCGAAACCTGGGAGACTGCTAGGGTTCCTCTCTGCTCTTCGAAACCTGGGAGACTGCTAGGGGCCCTTTCTACTCTTTGAAACCTGGGAGACTGCTAGGGGCCCTTTCTGCTCTTCGAAACCTGGGAGACTGCTAGGGGTCCTTTCTGCTCTTTGAAACCCAGGAGACTGCTAGGGGCCCTTTCTGCTCTTTGAAACCCAGGAGACTGCTAGGGGCCCTTTCTGCTCTTTGAAACCTGGGAGACTGCTAGGGGCCCTCCCTGCTCTTCGAAACCTGGAAGACTGCTAGGGGTCCTCTCTGCTCTTTGAAACCTGGGAGACTTCTAGGGGTCCTTTCTGCTCTTTGAAACCCAGGAGACTGCTAGGGGCCCTTTCTGCTCTTTGAAACCTGGGAGACTGCTAGGGGCCCTTACTGCTCTTCGAAACCTGGGAGACTGGTAGGGGCCCTCTTGCTCTTCGAAACCTGGGAGACTGCTAGGGGTCCTCTCTGCTCTCCTAACCTGGAAGACTGCTAGGTGTCCACTCTGCTCTTCGAAACCTGGGAGACTGCTAGGTGTCCTCTCTGCTCTTCGAATTCTGGGAAACTGCTCGGGGCCCTCCCTGCTCTTCGAAACCTGGGAGACTGCTAGTGGTCCTCTCTGCTCTTTGAAACCCGGGAGACTGCTAGGGGCCCTTTCTGCTCTTTGAAACCTGGGAGACTGCTAGGAGCCCTTTCTGCTCTTCGAAACCTGGGAGACTGCTAGGGGTCCTCTCTGCTCTTTGAAACCCAGGAGACTGCTAGGGGCCCTTTCTGCTCTTCAAAACCTGGGAGACTTCTAGGGGTCCTTTCTGCTCTTTGAAACCCAGGAGACTGCTAGGGGCCCTTTCTGCTCTTCGAAACCTGGGAGATTACCAGGGGTCCTTTCTGCTCTTCGAAACCTGGGAGACTGCTAGGGGCCCTCCCTGCTCTTCGAAACCTGGGAGACTGCTAGGGGTCCTCTCTGCTCTTTGAAACCCAGGAGACTGCCAGGGGCCCTTTCTACTCTTTGAAACCTGGGAGACTGCTAGGAGCCCTTTATGCTCTTCGAAACCTGGGAGACTGCTAGGGGTCCTCTCTGCTCTTTGAAACCCAGGAGACTGCTAGGGGTCCTCTCTGGTCTTTGAAACCCAGGAGACTGCTAGGGGTCCTTTCTGCTCTTTGAAACCTGGGAGATTGCCAGGGGTCCTTTCTGCTCTTTGAAACTTTGGAAAACTGCAAGGGGTCCTCTCTGCTCTTCGAAACCTGGGAGACTGCTAGGGGCCCTTTCTACTCTTTGAAACCTGGGAGACTGCTAGTGGTCCTCTCTGCTCTTCGCAACCTGGGAGACTGCTAGGGGCCCTTTCTGCTCTTCGAAACCTGGGAGACTGCTAGGGTTCCTCTCTGCTCTTCGAAACCTGGGAGACTGCTAGGGGCCCTTTCTACTCTTTGAAACCTGGGAGACTGCTAGGGGCCCTTTCTGCTCTTCGAAACCTGGGAGACTGCTAGGGGTCCTTTCTGCTCTTTGAAACCCAGGAGACTGCTAGGGGCCCTTTCTGCTCTTTGAAACCCAGGAGACTGCTAGGAGTCTTTTGTGCTCTGACAAAACCTGAGAGAGTGCAATGGGTCCTTTCTGTTTTTATAAACCCGGGAGACCACTATTACTATTACTATTATTGTTATTGATCATTTGTAAAGCGCAACATTCACCTGGCAGCTGTTAAAGAACAACATTAAAAACCAAGGCTCGTGGTGACCAGTATTGCTCCTTTAGCTCTGACATAATTTGTTTATTTGGGAAAGAGCCAGGGGGCATATTATCAAGACAGGCGATAACCTTATTATGGTTATGTGCTAATAAGGAAACTGAGGGAATTCAAGCGGCCCTTTCTGCTTCTTAGTGACATAAGAAGCAGCTACAGGTCCTTTCTGCTACAGGAGGAAGTGAAGGATCCCAATTATTTTATGTTAAGAGCGTCAAGAGACTCATCTCCCTTGGGAGGTAAAACTGGGATATCCCCCTACATATCGATGCCGTGCCTGCTAGAACCGTCAGAGCCTGTTAAGGGGGGAATAGTCACTCTCCACTATGGATCCAATGTCTTGAAGTCTATCAGAGTTAAATACTCTGTTAGAGGACGAACATAAAACACTGTTGGGTCAAAAGTCTCTGGTCTAACCTGTTAGACACTGATTTAATAATTGTAGAGATGCGTATTTTACTGCTCAGATAACTCATGAATATGTCAGTCAGAGGGATTGCATGGTTATTTTCTTTAAAAAAACAAAAACAACCCTAAAACTAGAGCATTTAGTCTAGAACACAGAATTATCATACATGTCCTATCAGGTAAATTTTGAGAGCACAAAAAAAGGCACACTCCGGTGTCCCAGGTGCGAAGATAGAGTCCAGGCTATGAAAACCAACAGTATAAAAAGGATTGATTCTCACTGCACATCCAATTTGTTATACCTCTTGTTAGACCCGGGATCCCTGGTTGGCTGAGGTAGGTACCTTAGGCCAAATAGGAACCCTCATTTTCACGTCAGAGAAAGGAAGGACACCTTCTGAGATAGCCCCGCTCACCCCCTTGGTAGCTTGGCACGAGCAGCCAGGCTTATCTTCAAGGCAAATGTGGAAAGTATTTGCAACCGCGCTCACAGCAACCCAATGATGACACCACAAATGGACTCCACACGAGTTTCATAAAAACAAGTATATATTTACATAAAAAGATATACAATAAGATCACATGATATAAATCCAACATATGCGTATTTGTAATATTCTTCCTGGACTTTTGTTAGGTCAGCCAGCCCATGTAAGTTCTGGCGATATTAATGAGCACTTCTAAACATTCCACTGTAGTCCTAATACCATGTTATGCAGTTCATAATGCTAGAATCGGGCTCTTTGTAATGGAAAAGTAATGCAATGCGTAACGCAACAATCAGGCACAGTGCAATGTAAAAATAATGCAATGCGTAACGCAACAATCAGGCACTTTGCAATGTAAGAATGATGCAATGCGTAACACAACAACCAAGTACTTTGTTATGCAGAAATAATGCAATGCGTAATACACTAATCAGGTAGTCCATTATGCAGGAATAATGCAATGCGTAATACGCTAATCAGGTAGTTTGTTATGCAGAAACAATTCATTGCGTCATACGACAATCAGGTAGTTTGTTATGCAGAAATGATGCAATGTGTAATACGACAATCAGGTACTCCGTTATGCAGAAATAAGTTAATGCGTAATACACTCCAGCACCAATCACAGTGCCTTAGGTGGTCTCTCCGCCACTCATGCTGACTCGCAGTCAGCCTCTGTCAACAGTTGCCCCCAACACGGGTATGGTGTAAAAAAAAGTGCAGCTCCGCACTCCGGCCCCGGTACTACCACTTCCTTGACCAGTACGGGCCGAGATACGAGCCGAAGCAGAGACTCGCGCTGCCAGAATGAGAGAGGCCGAGAGCGTCTCCCTCCGAGCCCGTACCCCGCCCCAGGCGTCGACACACGTTACCTGGGGGGTCACTCTCCTCTCCTCTTCCAGCGACTTGGGCCTCCGATGAAATCTTTGTGAATTCTGGGCAGTGGGACTCGGGCCCTCCCTCGACGAGGTTGGCTCGAGGTCCCGCTCTGGCAACGGTAGGCTCGGGCCGGCGGCTCAGTTCCTCCGGGGCTGCCGGTCTGGGCCGCTATTGCTACAAAGATCTCAGACTGCCACAGGGCACATGCACACAGTGTCGCTGAGACTCACTTGAGCTTCAAGTGCACGATCACAGAGCACCCCTCATGAAGGTCTCAGGCTGAACGAAGCATACACACACAGCATCGCTGAGACTCACTTGAACTCGGGGTGCACGATAACAAGGCAGTCCTCACAAAGGTCTCAGCCTGCACAAAGCACATGCACACAGCGTCGCTGAGACTCACTTGGACTCCGGGTGTGCACGTTAACAAGGCAATCCTCATGAAGTTCTCAGGCTGCACAAAGCACACGCACACAGCGTCGCTGAGACTCACTTGGACTCCGATGCACACTTTAACAAGGCAATCCTCACGAAGGTTTCAGGCTGCACAAAGCACACGCACACAGCGTCGCTGAGACTCACTTGGACTCCGGGTGTGCACATTAAGAAGGCAATCCTCACCAAGGTCTCAGGTTGCACAAAGCACATGCACACAGCGTCGCTGAGACTCGCTTGGACTCTGGGTGCGCACGTTAACAAGGTAATCCTCACGAAGGGCTCAGGCTGCAAAAAGCACAAGCGCACAGCGTCGCTGAGACTCGCTTGGACTCCAGGTGCCCACGATCACAGGACACTCCTTACGAGGGTCTCAGGCTGCAAAAAGCACAGGCACACAGCGTCGGTGAGTCTCTCCTGGAAACTTTTGTGTTCCTGAGTTTCCGCAACAGGGAGCCAGCTCACCTCGGACACTTGGGGATAAGTTACTTCAGGACACAGCACAGCAAAGTCCTTTCAAGCAGGAGGACACAGCACACAGCAAAGTCCCTTTAGCCTTTCCTTGGTTAAAACAGAAAACTGCAGGCCCGCCCCACAACACACAGCAAGGGCCAGTCCTTTCCTTCAGTCTCTTCAGTTGTTTCTTCCTTGGTAAAGGTTCCTCTTGACCACGGAGGAGCTTCAGTCTTGTTCAATCTTGATCAAGCCATTCTCCAAAGTTCAGGGGCTTCAGCTCTCATAGTTATATCCCTAAATGGCTTTGAAGTCTTTGTGTTCAGGGGGGCACTGACCCCTGTTCAAACCAGTTCTGGGTGCCTCCCTGCCAGTGACACCTTCTTCCTTTGATTAGTGGGGGTCTGGATTCTCAATCACTCAGCAGGAGATGGGACCATTGTTCTATGGCAGCAACCCAGGCCTCGTCACCTCTAGGGGCTATTCCTCCCCCTACACTCCAGAAGCAAGTCAGCCTGTTGCTGTCTCACCTCCTCCCCTGGGTCAAGAAATCCCCCAGATCCTATCACTTTCAAATCAAGACAATCAATCCACAACCAGGCAGAGACACACAGAGATGTTTAGAGCACAAAAACCCAGCCACTTCTAAAAGAGTGGCTTCTAAACACACAATGCAAAAACCACCTTCATAGAAAGATGTGTTATTACATTGAGAGTTCAGGCATAATAAACATCACCATCTTAAGCCTTTGGGAAGATAGTCTGGAAAACATATTACACAGCCTCCCCATTCTGTACCATGTGAAAGATGGCCTTTCAACAGTGAAAAACGAAATGGAGATTATTTCACTGTTAGGACATGGCACACACCTTAGTACATGTCCTACCTTTCACATGCACTGCACCCTGCCCAGGGGTTACCTTGGACCTACCATAGGGGTGTCTGATGTGCATAGAAAGGAAAGGGTAAGGCCTGGCAAGTGGGTGCCCTTGTCAGAACAACATGGCAGTTTAACAAACTGCGCGCAGGCACTGCAGTGGCAGGCCTGAGTTCCCTCTTTAGGGCTACTGGTGTGGGTGGCACAATTAGTGCTGCAGGCCCACTAGCAGCATTTGCATTACCAGCCCTGGCACACATAATGCACTTTACTAGGGACTTTACTAGTAAGGCAAACATACCAATCATGGACAACCAATTACCATTATACTTTATACAGGGAGCACTTGCACTTTGACACTGATCAGCAGTGGCAAAGTCCCCAAAGCATCTAAGTCAGTCAAAAACAGAGGAGGTAGAGGCAAAAAGTCAGGGGTATTCATGCCAAGAAATGCCAGGTGTAACACCTCTCCTTTACAGAAGCTTGAGAGTAGTGCAAATACTGCTTTATTTTTTCAAATAAGACTAACGTTTTATGGTTTCGTTTGATTTCCAAATTAGATTTCACATAGTCCGAGCCTCAGTGCGACCTTCAGAACTACTTTAGATTCACCATCAATGCCAACACGTTTCAACTTTCAATTGTTTTTTCAAGGCTAATTTTACATAGGTTTACATCCAAATGCTCAAACTGGTGAGTTTCAGTGATGTTTATTACCAAATTGTGGTTTTAAGGCATATGACTCCTTAAATCCAAATATTGAGTGTTAGCAACCTGCACGAATATGTTGGTAAGTGCCATCATAGAGTCAGTGGCCGTGTGATGTCACTTCTTGTGAACTAGTCAGGAGTTCTGAGGTACAAGATGTCTTTCTCTACCCCTCCGAATTTGGTGCAATGTTGCAGCTAGGGTAGAGGTAGAATATTATTATCTCCATCAGTGATGGGTCTCTTCTTCAATCTGAGGTCTTGAAATATTGGCCATTACTTTTCTCTAAAGAAGCAGGGACATAATGCAGGCCCATGCAACCCCGACGGCGCAGGAGGGGGGCAGTTCTACAGGGGCTATACACTCTTCAGAAGGCCTGATAGGCTTAGCTGTCTGTCAGGAGTTTGTAATATAGATCATTAAATCATAAAGAGATGCTGAATAGCAGCCAGGCTGCTTTACAACATGGATAAAAGTCATTAACGAGACCTATTGGCTTTGCCAGTGCTTGTTCCAGCTTGTATTCTTTTAACTTATCTTGCAGACGCTATTGAGTGTGTCGGTTGTATTGCAGTTGTGTCAGAGGGTGAATGCAAAAACAAGTTAGTGGATGGATGAATGGATGCTTGAGGGTGATATGAGTGAAAGAGTGCATGTTTCAAGATTTATTGAGAGCCTTAACCCTTCCACGACACAAAAGGCACTTTTATTTATAATCCAGACCCATTGGCATTAACAATGCTTGTTTTAGTTCTCTCTATTCAATTGAATTAACCTTTACAGGTCTGCCCTTTGAGACAGCTTTCATATATATTGACAGGTTATATTTCTTCGGCCTGCCACAGCATACGACATGGGGTAATAGATCAGACCACTTTTTAGGTTTTGCCTGCACAGCACTTGTGAAATCTATTGTATTTAATATAAATCATAAAAAGGGGCTTACATCCCACCCCTTGCTTTCCTTGCATTTCATTGGTTCCTGTGCTTGCCATTTATTTTTCCTACGTTTCTATTGACTGTAGCATACTCTTTCCTGTTGTTCCTCTTGTTTTCCTCGTGTACTTTTCTTATTAGTTTCCCGGTGACCCCCCTCAACATGGCCATCTTCTAATAGGAATTGTGGTCTAACGCTGCTGGAGGTGTCTACTGTGAAACCCCAACCCAGGGAGCCTCAGCGCGGCAGACTTGTTATTGTTGCTGGAGCTTCTTTTTACTTTGTAATCAATGTCTTTTTGTGACTGCATGTAGTTTTTGAAGCTGTGCTTTTTTGGAACATTAATTCCGTGCAATGGACCCTCAAAGCGCTGTGCTGCTTGTTTACATGTCTGTCACCCTCCTTTTAGTGTCACCGTAACCCTTATGGAAAAATCACGTCCTGCTTTTTTTCTAGACACGGATGGACTTGAAGGTATTGGAGCACTTTAATTCAGCACCAGTTACAATACATGACAGCACATTCTTTTTTTTTAGGCACGGGGAGATTAAGTGATTTGCCCAGAATCACAGGATGTTGAACCGGTGACGAGACTTGAACCTAGTGCTACAGCTCCAAAGTTGGCAGCTCTGTCCGTTAAGCTACGTCCGAGCCATTACACCCTTACTCCGAGCCTTGCTTTCGTCTGCTATTGACAGAGGGCGCTTTAAGCACATCATGCAGAGGTGTTGCAAGGATGCATGTGCCTGCTGGGGGAGGTGTCATCTCTAAACTTGTGCTGACCTCCAGCACTTGGTACCACTGTCTGGGCATACACCCAAACATAGCAATAAGCAACAGAGAGGTGACCAGCCAACTTTTGTAAAGGGCATTACACTGCACGGCAACACGTCACATTTTCAGTAACTTTCGAACTGTTTGGACTAGAAACTTTTTTTTTTGTTTAATCTGCAGATTATGCATCTGATGATGCATTATGTGGCAAAAGCAGCAAATCCACAATTGTGTTAAACGCAGTTACTGCACATATTAACTTTCTTAATAAACAAGCCATAACACTTTTACGAAGTTTCAGTAACTTATATTTAGGGCTCCCGGTTTTATGGTATTTATTTTTTTGCCATTTCCGTCTGTATTTATCCATATTTATTTTTTGGGCATTTTTTCTGTATTTATCCACATTTATTTTTGCCAATCAATCAATCAATCAATCAGTGACACTTATAGAGCGCGCTGCATACCCGTAGGGTCTCAAGGCGCTGGGGGGGGGGGGTGCCGCTACTGCTCGAACAGCCAGGTCTTCAGCTTCTTCCTGAAGGAGAGGTGGTCTAGGGTCAGGCGCAGGTCGGTCGGGAGGGAGTTCCAGGTCTTGGCGGCCAGGTAGGAAAAGGACCTTCCTCCTGTAGTCGCTCTGCGGATGCGGGGGACGGCGGCGAGGGCGTGGTTGGCTGATCGGAGGTGGCGTTTGGGAGCGTAGAAGTTGATCCGGCTGCTGAGGTAGCTCGGGCCTTGGTCGTGTAGGGCTTTGTGTGCGTGGGTGAGGAGGCGGAAGGTGATTCTTTTGTTGACGGGGAGCCAGTGAAGGTCTCTCAGGTGTCCGGTGATGTGGCTGGTTCGTGGGATGTCGAGGATGAGTCTGGCCGAGGCGTTCTGGATCCGCTGGAGTCTCTTCTGGAGCTTGGCGGTGGTACCGGCGTAGAGGGCGTTGCCGTAGTCCAGTCGGCTGGTGACGAGGGCCTGGGTGACGGTCTTCCTGGTCTCGGTGGGGATCCACCGGAAGATCTTCCGTAGCATGCGTAGGATGTTGAAGCACGCCGAGGAGACGTTGTTGACTTGCCTGGTCATGGAGAGGGAGGAGTCCAGGATGAAGCCCAGGTTGCGTGCATGGTCTGTTGGTTTGGGTGCGGTGCCCAGGGCTGGAGGCCACCAGGAGTCGTCCCAGGCGGAGGGGGAAGAGCCCAGGATGAGGACCTCCGTCTTGTCAGAGTTCAGTTTCAGGCGGCTGGTCGTCATCCACTCGGCTACCTCTTTCATCCCTTCGTGCAGGTTGGCTCTGGCGGAGGCGGGGTCGTTGGTCAGGGAGAGGATCAGCTGGGTGTCGTCGGCGTAGGAGATAATGCTGAGGTTGTGTTTGCGTACGATGGCCGCGAGGGGGCTCATGTAGACGTTGAAGAGGGTGGGGCTCAGAGATGATCCTTGAGGGACGCCGCAGATGACTTCGGAGGCTTCTGATTTGTATGGTGGTAGGCGGACTCTCTGTGTCCTTCCGTCGAGGAAGGAGATGATCCATTCCAGCGCCTTGTCCTGGATTCCGATGTTACTGAGGCGCTGTACTAGGGTGCGGTGGCAGACCGTGTCGAATGCCGCGGAGAGGTCTAGGAGGATGAGGGCCGCTGTTTCTCCATTGTCCATCAGGGCTCGGATGTCATCGGTGGCGGCGATGAGGGCGGTCTCGGTGCTGTGATTGGCTCGGAAGCCGGACTGTGAGGGGTCGAGGGATCCGTTCGTCTCGAGGAAGGCGGCCATCTGCTTGTTGACGGTCTTCTCGATGACTTTGGCTGGAAACGGGAGGAGCGAGATGGGGCGGTAGTTCTTGAGTTCGGTGGGGTCCGCTGTTGGTTTCTTGAGTAAGGCGCTGAGTTCGGCGTGTTTCCAGCTCTCAGGGAAGGTGGCGGTGTTGAATGATGTGTTGATGATGTCTCGCAGGTGGGGTGCGATGACAGCGTCGGCCTTGTTGAAAACGTGGTGAGGGCAGGGGTCGGTCGGTGATCCGGAGTGGATGGAGTTCATCGTGCGGATGGTGTCTTCGGTGCTGATCGGGGTCCAGGCGTGGAGGGTGGTGGTGGGGGGTGATTGTTCGGTCATGGTGTGCGTTGGTTGGTTGTTGAAGCTGTTGTGTATGTCCGTGATCTTGTTGTGGAAGTATGAAGCGAGGGAGTTGCAGAGGTCTTGTGATGGGGTGATGTCGTTGTTTCCTGCGCTGGGGTTGGAGAGCTCTTTCACGATGTTGAAGAGTTCCTTGCAGTTGTGTGCGTTGTTGTCCAACCGTTCCTTGAATGCTGTCTTCTTGGCGGCGCGGATAAGCTGGTGGTGCTTCCGGGTGGCAAGCTTGAAGGAGGTCCTGTTGTCCGGTGTAGGTTCCCTTCTCCAGACTTTCTCGAGGGCTCGGCAGTTCTTCTTGGAGCTCTTGAGTTCGTCGGTGAACCATGGGGCTTTCTTGCTTCCGGGTCTGCTGGGCGGGGTCCTCAGCGGGGCGAGCTCGTCCGCGCAGATGCTGATCCACTTCGTGAGGTTGACGGCGGCCTGGCTGGGGTTCGCTGAGCTGGCAGGAGGGTGCTGGCTCAGGGAGGTGGCGAGCTGGTCTGCTGTGATCTTGTTCCAGCTTCTGCGGGCGGCCTGTTGCTGGTGGTGGTGGGTCGTCGTTCTCTTGAAGGTGAAGTGGATGCAGCTGTGGTCCGTCCATTGGAGCTCTGTGGCGTGGCTGAAGTCGATGTCTGTGCTGGAAGAGAAGACGGCGTCGAGTGTGTGTCCGGCGAGGTGGGTGGGGGTGGACACCAGTTGCTTGAGTCCCAGGTTGGCGAGGTTGTCCAGCAGGGTGCTGGTGTTGCGGTCGTTGTTGTTCTCCAGGTGGAAGTTGAGGTCCCCCAGGAGGATGTAGTCAGCGGAGGGGAGGGCATGCGGGCTGACGAAGTCGGCGATGTCCTCGCTGAATTGCGTGCGTGGTCCAGGGGGTCGGTAGATCAGGGTGCCTCTGAGGGTGGTGTTCGGGTTGGTGTGGATCTGGAAATGCAGGTGTTCGGCAGTGGTCAGGGTGTTCTCGGTGCTGGTCGTGAGACGGATGGTGTTCTTGTGGATGATGGCGATGCCTCCTCCCATCTGGTTGGCGTTGCGGTCCCTCCGGACGATCTTGTAGCCCTCTGGGATAGCGATGGCGATGTCGGGAGCTGATGAGGCGTTCATCCAGGTCTCTGTGAGGAAGGCAACGTCAGGGGCTGTGGCGTCTAGGAGGTTCCAGAGTTCGATGGCGTGTCTGTGGACGGAGCGGGTGTTGAGCAGGATGCACTTGAGGTGGGTGCTGCTGCTGTTCGACTTGGCGGGGGCTGGTGTGCGGCAGGTCCGGATGCAGGTGAATTTGCAGGCGTGGCAGCTGAAAGGTCCGTGGGTGCGTCGTGGTGTGGCTTGATGGCATTCTGGGAGTCGGCCAGAGTTGAGAGCGATGAGGGTGGCGGCGGAGTACGTCAGGCGGGTCGGTCGGCGGCATCGGGGGCCAGGGGTCCTGGCGCTGGTCGCGATCCGGTCGCGGACGGGCGCAGACGGGCTTACCTTTGGCGCGCCTTCGGCGCACAATCGGCGCGCCCGCTGCGCGTGACCGCTGCGCGTTCGCACGGTCGCCATATAAAGGCGAAGTGCGCGGGTGGGCGGAGCAGCTGGGAGGCGGGAGCGGGGCGGGAACAGAATGAAAAAAGGGGCGGGGCTTGCGGTGGTGGCGGGAAGCGGGGAGCGGGGAGGGAAGGCGGCGATGTAGGCGGGCTAACAGTAAGGACACAAGCTGGACAGATAAACAGGCAAATATACTTTATTAAGCACAAATGGCGAACAAAACAAGGGAAAAAGAAACTCAAACACGGGCAGGGAATACAGATGACAAGCACAAATGGCGAGAGAAACAAAGGCAAAACAAACGGCAACGGAGTCAGCCGGCGGCGAGGCAGGCAGCGCGGCAGGGACAAGGCTGAGGGGCACACGCAGCAGCTGGTGGCCGTGCGGCGCGGGGGTGTCCCACAAGTGGGTCACACTTACCTGTGTCGCACGGTCGCCATATAAAGGCCAAGTGCGCGGGTGGGCGGAGCAGCTGGGAGGCGGGAGCGGGGCGGGAACAGAATGAAAAAAGGGGCGGGGCTTGCGGTGGTGGCGGGAAGCGGGGAGCGGGGAGGGAAGGCGGCGATGTAGGCGGGCTAACAGGAAGGACACAAGCTGGACAGATAAACAGGCAAATATACTTTATTAAGCACGAATGGCGAACAAAACAAGGGAAAAAGAAACTCAAACACGGGCAGGGAATACAGATGACAAGCACAAATGGCGAGAGAAACAAAGGCAAAACAAACGGCAACGGAGTCAGCCGGCGGCGAGGCAGGCAGCGCGGCAGGGACAAGGCTGAGGGGCACACGCAGCAGCTGGTGGCCGTGCGGCGCGGGGGTGTCCCACAAGTGGGTCACACTTACCTGTGTCGCACGGTCGCCATATAAAGGCCAAGTGCGCGGGTGGGCGGAGCAGCTGGGAGGCGGGAGCGGGGCGGGAACAGAATGAAAAAGGGGCGGGGCTTGCGGTGGTGGCGGGAAGCGGGGAGCGGGGAGGGAAGGCGGCGATGTAGGCGGGCTAACAGGAAGGACACAAGCTGGACAGATAAACAGGCAAATATACTTTATTAAGCACAAATGGCGAACAAAACAAGGGAAAAAGAAACTCAAACACGGGCAGGGAATACAGATGACAAGCACAAATGGCGAGAGAAACAAAGGCAAAACAAACGGCAACGGAGTCAGCCGGCGGCGAGGCAGGCAGCGCGGCAGGGACAAGGCTGAGGGGCACACGCAGCAGCTGGTGGCCGTGCGGCGCGGGGGTGTCCCACAAGTGGGTCACACTTACCTGTGTCGCACGGTCGCCATATAAAGGCCAAGTGCGCGGGTGGGCGGAGCAGCTGGGAGGCGGGAGCGGGGCGGGAACAGAATGAAAAAAGGGGCGGGGCTTGCGGTGGTGGCGGGAAGCGGGGAGCGGGGAGGGAAGGCGGCGATGTAGGCGGGCTAACAGGAAGGACACAAGCTGGACAGATAAACAGGCAAATATACTTTATTAAGCACGAATGGCGAACAAAACAAGGGAAAAAGAAACTCAAACACGGGCAGGGAATACAGATGACAAGCACAAATGGCGAGAGAAACAAAGGCAAAACAAACGGCAACGGAGTCAGCCGGCGGCGAGGCAGGCAGCGCGGCAGGGACAAGGCTGAGGGGCACACGCAGCAGCTGGTGGCCGTGCGGCGCGGGGGTGTCCCACAAGTAAAAAACAACGCTACAGCTAGTATTTTTCCACATTTATTTAAATTGACAATGCACATATGTGCTCACTTAAACTAGCGATTTGTAGTGGCTTTAGCAGTGGTTTAAATGGTCCGGTACTGAGTAATTTGAAAAGGAGAGTACCTGTGCTTCTCAGTTCTGCTATAAAAACACTTTAGGATAGAGTACAAGCACTTATCAGGAGCAAACATGTGCCAGAGCTTCTGTATTTCCATCTAAAGCCAGCTAGAAATCTGCCTTCAAATGTCTATGGTTTTCACAGCGAAAGTACGTAAGGTTACCTATATTGGTGGTGGTGTGTTTATGTGTAGCTAGAGAGACAGATAGATAGATCCCAAGCTACACTTCACGTCCTTTTGATTCATATTATATATGTATACGTAACAATTAAGGACGTGGCATGTAGCTTGGGTGTTCTCTGCTGCCAAAAGCTGTTTTCAATACCCCGGGAGGGGAGCGTCGGCTCCTTCTCTGCTCATATCTGCCAAGGTTTCTCATTGCTATGTGTGACATTTTCATAGTTTCAGTGTAATTATGAGTGACATTGCAACGACGAGTGACACATTCTCACAAGCAAAATCAAGCACTGAAGATTAGAGGAACATATAAATATAAGAAATTGCTATAGCCAGATATATAACACAATAACTAACATACCCTAAAACAAGACAAGACCTGTTGGTTTAACTAATGCTTGTTAGCAGTATCAAATGAATGAGTAATTAATAATGTTTTTTGTTGTGAATTAGAGTTTAAAATCATGCAATTCTGGAAATATTAGACTGTGAATTAAGTATTACTAAGGTATGTGGAAGGGAAGCAGTCTTTCGAGTGCTTGAATCTATCACGTTTTTCCATTCATACTGTCCACTGCATGTTTAAACTCTTTATACACTTTTATTATTTCTCTTCCAACATCTCTCTGAAATTGTCCACGAGCACGTCATGTCAGTGTTGTTAAAATCTACAAAACAGATAGTAAAAGGAAATAGTCTTCGGGAATGCAGTATGGAATAAACTGTGTGAAATGTGAATAGGGCGTTTAGTACTCCTTGAACTTCGACTTCTTGCCGGTCCGGTCCGCTCTGCTGGTTTTGCTGCAGAGGAGACTGGCCTCGGTGGACAACGATCTGCTCTCTGAATCAGACCGGCTGCCTGGGATCAACATTATGTTTGGGAGGAGGAGGGGCTCCACTGACTGCCAGATGACCCTTCGGTAATTGCAACACAGGGGGGAAAACATCCTGCCAATACCACTTAATTTAAGAGGCAGGGACAGTCTATGGCAGCTCAGTTTAAAAGAACCAAACTGCCCGTTTCCACCTGGAATCTCTGCACTACTAGTGCATAGAAGTGACTGAAAGCGAGGCACTATCAGATCTGTGTGACGCTGCAGCCAGTTCCCCGTTCGGATACTGATCACCAGATCATGTTTTTTTCTTTTCTTTCATATGTTGAAGAGCGCACGAGGAAAGCCTGTGGGGCGGCCAGCCCGACGGGGGGCCTAATTAATCACAAGGCAGTTGGCTCTCGACGGCGGGTCTTCCTTCCAGGACAGGAGCTGCTAATATATAACACCAGGAGGAAATGATCACACATCCCAGCCTCGGTTCTGGGATGAAATCTCCAAATCAAGGCCTCAGGGGATGCCGATTGTCACGGTGGGAAATATTAATTTTTCTAATGCTGCAGCACTGTGAATTGAAGTGCTTAAAACGTGCACTGTATGCGGCCTGGGACAGGAGGAGTCACAGGTGTTGGGGGAGGCTACGGCATGGGGTGAAAGCACAATAAAGCCTCGTTAACAAGTAAATGGTCTTTCAAAAGACCTGTGAAGTGCTCGGGTGCGGCTGTGTGTTTGCCCAGGAAGGAATTTCAAGCAGCAGGAAGGGGTCGTGGCTGGATTCGAGCAGGGCAGCTTGGCAACATTTTCCAGTATTTTTCCGTTTCTAAATATAAATACAGACAAAGGAAATATAGATTTCCGTCTGTATTTATATGTAAAAATCCGTAAAAACGGAAAACCGGGAGCCCTACTTATATTACACAACTGCTCACCAAGCTAAAATTTGCAACTAAAAACGTATTAATTGGGAGCGTGGCCAAGCGGTCCATCATGACGGAAGCAGCTTAGCCAGCTACCGAAGCCGTTTAAGGATCCTACCTGATCCTGCCAGCTACGAGTGCTCAATACATCACGTTCACGACTCTCCTGGTGCAGAGGATCGTCGTGGACTCGGCGCTGCCTAATTGCTGACGAGAGGGAGCGGAGCGCGCCGAGACGGAGGGAGGTGGCGGCCAGGCATGGGCCTAATCCTGGGAATACGGACACAGCGCCGGTTATCTGACAGGCGTGGCCATGGACTACGGCCGTGGTGAGTGGGACCTTCCCGGAGGTGCGGCTTGGTACGGCGTGGCTGAGAGTGTCGTCCTGAGGCCGGGTGATAAGACGAGCTGGTGCTGCGTTGGACTGGCTTGGCCCCCCCGGGAGTCATACCGCTTCTGGAGAGACGTGGCCGAGCCCGCGATTTTGAGGCCTGAAGCTGGAGCTAGGGTCTGAAGGTGCGGCCCAGAAACATCTACATCCTGTGGAGAGCTGATAAATAGGAGGTAAGAGCAGTGCCAGCGTGGGGGTGGTGAGCGCCGCGTACTCGGTTCAAGTGCGGCTCCATATCGAGGGAACTTACATATGGGGCCGAAACCAAAAGAGCTTACCCGAGGATAATTTGAAGTGGACCTGACCTGGCCCATGGGTGACGTCGGTTTGGGACTGCGTAGCGCCATGAGACCCACCATAAGGAACTTGGCGATAAGTAGGGACCCCTAACGTTAGGGATATCCTACATCAAGGCAAAGGTCGATAAACCCCATGGTGCCTCAGCCAAATCTACCATCTATTATAACATCCCACTTTACTTCCCGCATAATGCCACTCTCCTTGACATGATTGGTGGCAATAACCTATACCGCCTACTAAATATATTCAGAGTCTCCTCTCGCAAAAGATTCCCTCCAAAACCAATATTTGTGACATATATGTCACCTGCGGAGTGCGGGCCTACGGCCCGGACCAAAATGTCCAAGAGCTCGACAACTGGTGCGGCTACGAAACAGAGCACAATGGACACATTTACCAGTGACACAGCGAGCACCATAACCTCAGGTGATGACCCAGCCCTTGGTACGGACACTGCCGCAATCCTAACTACTTTTACACAGTTACGTGACATGCTAGATGCCAAAATCAGTGCAGTGGGCGCGGATGTCACGCTTCTACGACACTATCCACGCAATGTTGTGGACCGGGTGACACAGGTGGAGACACGGATCTCTGGAGCAGAAGATACTATTACTACTCTGCAAAAACGAGTTACGACTCTTGAAATCCTCACCCACAGTCTGGCTACACGAGTAGAGGATGCAGAGGAGAGAGCCCGCCGCAATAACCTACGCCTTGTGGGATTTCCGGAGGGATGTGAGGGCACTGACATGTGCCAATTTTTGGAACACTGGCTTAAATCCTGGATTCCTGATGGGAAGCTTTTCCCGGGTTTCATCCTAGAACGTGCACATCGGGCCCTCGTCTCTCAGCCACCACCTGGCACCCGCCCTCGGCCAGTAATCGCATGGATACTAAACTACCATGATCAAGATGTTATCTTATAGCAGGCCCAGATACAGAAGTCCCTTACGTATGACTCTCACTCAATAATGATTTTTCCAGATTACACCAAACTCGTCCGACAGCAAAGACAGTCCTTCACAGCCGCAAAGACGCACCTCTGGGAATTACAAATCCCTTACATTCTACTCTGTCTAGCCTGACTTAGAATCATCCGCAAAAACAGTATCATATTCTTTGGTACCCCGGAAAAGGTCTTTCAATGGGCTGATGAACATCGATGTGTTAAGCCTAACACGCCACCTCCCAGGGATTCTGATTCCTCCTCTTGTGATCCTTGTCAGCATCAAGTCAACAATCAGAAGGAAAAGCAACGGCGCAGGTCGCGGTCTACCCAGCGGTCCCGTTCCCGTGGAGACCAACAGGTGAAGAAACTTAACAAATTACACTGACCCGCCCTTCAACAAACAGTATATACTGCGTCAAGAAAAACACAGGAGGGTCTGATTAATCTCAATCCCTACCTGCATGAACATGGCTACATATTAGAGAACTGATTGTTGTAGATCCCTTGGACATTTATTAGGGATGGGATCTTTCAGGTATTTTTGGATTGTCTCAGCTTCCCTCCTCTGTTGGGATGGGAGCTGTCTGCTTTCCGCGACAGATGCTTCATTGTTATTTGAGGTATTTGGATGGGTTAGGGTGGGTGAAGGAGTGGGAGGGTTATAGTTTTTAAGATGTTGTATGTTATGGTTTCTGCAGTGTCCGTGCAGTGTAAACAGTCTTAGTCGTCGATGTCCTCTATTTCATAATTCTGAATGTCACTTAATATGACAACACACGCTAACGTAGTAAATCACACAGGGACAATTATGGTAGTCTCTTGGAATGTCTGAGGTCTCTTAGACAAGAATAAACGCGGGGCTGCGCTCAGACATGCCAAACGTCTGGGGGTGGATATTCTGATGATGCAGGAAACACACTTGTTGGGTGCCAGAGCGCCATGCTTGGCCAGACACGGCTATTTCCATGCCTTTCATTCTGGGTTTACTAGAGGTTCGAGAGGGGTGGCTATTTTGATACACTGCAGATTGGCTTACACACATACGCACATTCGGGCAGACACCTCTGGGAGATTTATATTATACAAGAAGTACTCAATGGAGAATCAATTGTTTTGGGCTGTGTACCCCCGCCACTTAGCCATACGATCACTGAAAGAATATTAGATCTATGGAACTCGATGCCAGACGGACTTGCCTTGATAGGAGGTGATTGGAATGACGTTATGAAAATGTCGCCATGGCACCTACATAATCCGGGTTATAAAACTAAACTATATAAATCTCTGACAGAATACTTCCCCTTAAATGAGACATCTGTGAGCTCTACCATCATACTGTGGGAGGCCATGAAGCCCACCATTCGAGGCTTTGACATCAGCCACAATGCAGCCACTAAGCTGGACAAGCAACTGACATAAATACAACTTGAAGATCAGATCTTACAAACCGAGTCGCAGACTCTAGAACACACAGGACGTGACGCCCGACAACTAGGAGCATTTCAGTGACAATACCAAAGCATCCAGTTAGATAAGGCTTAACGCATATAGCAAGCCACACAAAGTAGGATATACCAGTGGGGGTATAAGTCAGGGAACCTCCTGCATAGGTTATGCCAAAGCTCTCTAAAACTAACTTTTATACCCATCATCACCTCACCCAGGGGGGACGTGATCATGGGCCCACTGCACATTACCCAAGCCTTTGCAAAATACTACCAAGCCCTCTACACCAAACATGAAGTATTAACCGAATCACAGATAGAAGACTTCTTTAGGAATATACCTCCCAGGGCACTCTCCAATGCTGCACGAGACACGCTTGAGGAGCCTACCACACAGGAGGAATGGTTAGTTGCCATTACAGATATGGAACCAGGTGAATCCCCTGGTCCGAATGGATTCCCTTTTGAATTTGTTAAGATGCATGCAACAATACTGGGTCCCCGATTCCTTGCGGCCCTTAATGAAGCCCAAGAGAACAAATGTCTGCCCCTGGACTGGAGACATGCAGAATTTTTTTTCATCATCTAATTCGGGGTATATATATCAGATAACCAGACTTCATCCTGGTATCACAATATAGAGAGAACTACGGAGAAGGTGAAGACTGAGGTGAGGAAGTGGTCAACAATCCCTTTGTCCCTCTATAGTAAATAAGCTATTTTTGAGATGGTGTCTTTACCACACCTGTTGTATCAATTGCAATCATACCCATATCCAATACCATTATCATGGTTTCGACAAATAAATGCGACTTTGGCACATTTTGTATGGGGTGGTAGCACCGCTCGCTTTGCATTGCGCACCTGCATGCCGTCCAAATATTGCGGTGGCATTTCGGTTGCCGACATACAATCATATCATGCTGCGGCACACCTTCAAATATTGAATGAGTGGTGGTATGGATCTAGAGAAGACCCAGCATTTCAAGTCGAACAATGACTCATGGGCGAGCCTTCTGCACATTCTTACATTTATAGCAGGACCGACCCCAAAGACCTCCCTCCGGCTACAAAAGTTATAATTATGACATGGCAACCGGTGCTACGTCGAATGGGCTGGTAGGGCCGCCTTACTCGGGTAAACCCCACTGTGGTGCAATTGTCTCCTACCATAGGTTGCAGACCTTCAGGGATTCCTCGGCTGGGATCGGATCGGTATCGCCACCCTGGGGGACGTAATCAAGGGGACTACGCTAAAATCGTTCGAAGATCTACGCAGGGAATTCTCAATGCCCCGTTCACAATTTTACAAATATTTACAATTGCGATATGCCCTTCTCTCCTATATTAAAGATATGACAGATTTACCTGAATTCAGCCCATTGGAGGGTAAGCTTCTTATGGGAGAGTTAGGAGAACACAAAGTATCTGAACCTGAAAACTCCTGAGGCGGTAGCCGGGAGAACGCCGAAATTCTTTTAAAAACTATCACCACTGTATTTTTGTGTCACCTTACTAAAATTGTATTTTAAAAAAGCGCACTCACCCGGCAAACAGTCAGAGCGGGCTAGAGTCACGCTGAAACAGCGACTCCTTCGCTGCAACGAGCAAACCCTGGAAAAACAATTTCCCGCCGCCATCTACGGCGAGGAAGCAAGGCCACGCCTACCTGAGGCCACGCCCACCCCCCTCAGCATATATACGCGACCAGCAGCGTTGAAACTGACAGAACCTGAAAACTCCTGAGGCGGAAGCCGGGAGAACGCCGAAATTCTTTTAAAAACTATCACCACTGTATTTTTGTGTCACCTTACTAAAATTGTATTTTAAAAAAGCGCACTCACCCGGCAAACAGTCAGAGCGGGCTAGAGTCACGCTGAAACAGCGACTCCTTCGCTGCAACGAGCAAACCCTGGAAAAACAATTTCCCGCCGCCATCTACGGCGAGGAAGCAAGGCCACGCCTACCTGAGGCCACGCCCACCCCCCTCAGCATATATACGCGACCAGCAGCGTTGAAACTGACAGAACCTGAAAACTCCTGAGGCGGAAGCCGGGAGAACGCCGAAATTCTTTTAAAAACTATCACCACTGTATTTTTGTGTCACCTTACTAAAATTGTATTTTAAAAAAGCGCACTCACCCGGCAAACAGTCAGAGCGGGCTAGAGTCACGCTGAAACAGCGACTCCTTCGCTGCAACGAGCAAACCCTGGAAAAACAATTTCCCGCCGCCATCTACGGCGAGGAAGCAAGGCCACGCCTACCTGAGGCCACGCCCACCCCCCTCAGCATATATACGCGACCAGCAGCGTTGAAACTGACAGAACCTGAAAACTCCTGAGGCGGAAGCCGGGAGAACGCCGAAATTCTTTTAAAAACTATCACCACTGTATTTTTGTGTCACCTTACTAAAATTGTATTTTAAAAAGCGCACTCACCCGGCAAACAGTCAGAGCGGGCTAGAGTCACGCTGAAACAGCGACTCCTTCGCTGCAACGAGCAAACCCTGGAAAAACAATTTCCCGCCGCCATCTACGGCGAGGAAGCAAGGCCACGCCTACCTGAGGCCACGCCCACCCCCCTCAGCATATATACGCGACCAGCAGCGTTGAAACTGACAGAACCTGAAAACTCCTGAGGCGGAAGCCGGGAGAACGCCGAAATTCTTTTAAAAACTATCACCACTGTATTTTTGTGTCACCTTACTAAAATTGTATTTTAAAAAAGCGCACTCACCCGGCAAACAGTCAGAGCGGGCTAGAGTCACGCTGAAACAGCGACTCCTTCGCTGCAACGAGCAAACCCTGGAAAAACAATTTCCCGCCGCCATCTACGGCGAGGAAGCAAGGCCACGCCTACCTGAGGCCACACCCACCCCCCTCCTTAAACCCATAAAATAATGTGCAATTACCGGACGCGCAGCGGACGGGCGCAGCGGGCGCGCCGTCAGCGCGCCGAAGGCGCGCCAAAGGCAAGCCCGTCTGGGCCCGTCCGGACCCGGACGGCCCGTGGCCCCGTTACTCTGCCAGGTGACCCTCAGGAGCGAGTGATGTATACAGCTGATACACTACGAGCCCTACGTCCGAAAACCACCCTGACCTGCTACCACACGGTTACGGAAGGTAAGGTCTTTTCGACCTGCTCATACTGCAATCCGACTCCCCCCCCTAAAATCACCAGACCGGCTCTGAAAGCTGGACTCCTCAACTGCCGCTCCCTCCCGAAACACGCCACCGAAGTAAATCTCCTAATCCAAAATCAGGATTTCGACCTAATGTTCCTAAAAGAGACATGGCTTTCTGACTGCACCGATCCGGATGTCGTCACAGCCATCCCCACAGGTTATCTCTGCCAAACGCTAAATAGACCTAAAGGGAGGGGAGGCGGGGTAGCCATAATCCACAGGGAACGATACGTCTGTAGGATGATTAACGCTGATATCGAGGATTGTGAGTGCGGCCAGTTCACCATCCAAATCTCCCCAGCCTTCACTGTGGCGGGGCTTCTGACCTATCGTCCCCCTGGGGCCCCAGGCAATTTCTCCAACTCCATAGTTGAATCCATTTCCCAACTAGCCTCCTCCACCTCCAACTTCCTGTTATTAGGTGATCTCAATCTCCACTTCCTTGATCCAACGGATCGTGTCGCCGCGGACATCAGACATGACCTTACAGTTCTAGAGGTATGTCTGGTGAACAACGAGCCCACCCACGAGAAGGGCCATCTATTGGACCCCATCTTTACCAATATTCCAACGATGACCACCAACCCTCCGGTGACCCTTCCATGGACTGACCATTTCCTGGTTCCATTCTTCTGGGAAACTCCCATATCTAATCACTTAACTCCTAAAACCCAGGTTACCGACCGCCAATGGCACAAATTGTCATCTGATATATGGGCCCGTTCTCTTACAGATTCCACTCCCGAGCTTTCCTCGGACCCGAATGCGGCCGATAAACAATTCAGTGACTGGATTACGTCGTCTCTCGACGCTTTGCTTCCAAAAATCACTACTTTTAAACAGCTTAAAAAGATATCCCCTGCTCCATGGTACACTCCAGAGCTTAAAGCCCTACGGCAAGAATGTAAAAAAATCGAACGCTCATGGAGACGTGATAAAACAGGAGCAAATAAAAATATCTACTCCATCTCTCTTCTCAATTATAAAACCGCTATCCGGAAAACCAAAAGCGTGTTTTTTCAGGAGAGAATAGAGAGAGCGGGTGGCTCCGGGAAGGAAGCATTTGCTATCCTCAAAGAACTCTCAAAACCACCAGAACAAGAACGGGGACCCCCTTCTGACCCTAAAGTTGACCAAGAGAAATGCCAACAATTGGCTAACTTTTTCCAGGACAAAATCCGATTAATCCTGGATTCAATTCCTCCCCTGAGCCCGAGGGAAGAAACCGTTCTCCCATATCCGACTTCTTCCACCGGCCTGTCCACATGGGGCCAGGTCACCTCAGACGAAGTACGGACGACGCTCAACTCCATGAAGAGCGGCTCCCCCAGAGATCCTGCTCCTCTTCGGATCCTTAAAGAGGTAGCCCCTTCTATCATCCCCTCCCTCACTCAGTTGATTAATACGTCACTTCAACAGGGAGTTGTGCCCCTGAGCTGGAAGAAGGCGGTGGTAAAGGCCTTACTGAAGAAACCCACTCTTGACCCTGAAAACCTGGCGAATTACCGGCCCATTTCCTTACTCCCAGGAGTAAGTAAAATCGCGGAAAAACTCATCAACAAGAAACTTTCGCAGTACCTAGAGGCTAACAACAAACTGAAAAATTCCCAGACGGGCTTCCGACCAGGACAGGGCACGGACATCGCCCTCCTGGCGGCGGTAGAGGAAGCCAGAACGCTGCTGGATGGAGGAGGATCAGTGGCAGTGATCCTCCTCGACCTTAGCGCAGCGTTCGATACCGTTGACCACCAACTCCTCATCGAAAGGCTGGCAAGAGTTGGTCTGGAAGGCACAGCCTTATCCTGGCTCTCATCCTTCCTGACACAACGATCTTATCAGATCTGGGAGAAGAACGCCCGCTCCTCCGAAATGCCCCTCCAATGTGGTGTGCCTCAGGGCTCCTCCCTGAGCCCCACATTATTTAATATCTATATGTCCACATTGGAGGAGGTTATCACCCCTTTCGGAGTGAGTGTCATCAGCTATGCTGACGACACACAATTAGTGGTGTCTCTGTCCCACCCTAAACAACAGAAAGCTGATCTCCTCAACTGCCTCACGCAGGTCCATCATTGGATGAATAGATCAGCGCTAAAACTAAACGGGACAAAAACCGAGGTCCTTGTACTCGGCTCAAAAGGAACTTCACTTCCTCTGGACATGTGGCCAACATGTCTAGGTCCTCCCCCAGACCCAAAGACAGAGGTGAAAAGTCTGGGTGTTTGGATTGACTCGGAACTCTCATTCGCCCCGCAAGCAAAGAAGGTCGTAGGGACCTGTTTCGGTCTTCTAAAATCCTTGAGGAAAGTCCTGCCCCTTCTTCCTCCGAAATCACAAAAACTATTAGTCCAGGGTCTTATTATATCAAGACTGGACTATAGTAATGCGATTTATCTGGGTGCTCCGGAAGCAACACTGAATAAACTGCAAAGGATTCAGAATACTGCTGCCCGGATCATTACCAACACCCCGGCAAGATCATCGGCCAAACCTGCCCTCAAACTCCTGCATTGGCTCCCTATAAGGGAGAGAATTAAATTTAAAGCCTTGTGTTTGGTGCACAAAACTTTGAACAACCAAGGCCCCCCAGTTCTCCGCAATTTCATCACCCCTTACATAGCCACGAGATCCCTCCGTTCCAACGCAGAAAATCTCATCAACGCCCCAAGGTTTAGGAAAGCACGTTCAGGAGGAAGACGGTTCTCGGTCCATGCGGCCCGTCTTTGGAACTCCCTTCCTCGGGTTCTCCGTCTGGAACCCCAATACCTTCGTTTTAGGAAACTGCTAAAGACACATCTTTTTCCCTAGCTCCTATGTCCCCCTCGTGAACTCAGCCTCGGTCCTCAGTTTTACTGTTTTAGGGTTCTTCAGCGCTGGGATACCTCCGGGTGACTATGCGCTTTATAAAAATAAATAATAATAATAATAATTATATCAAACACTTGTGACTAACCGTCCCACGGATATAGACTCCCTACTTGCTTCATGGGAGACCGATGTAGGCCCGCTAGATGCAGACGACTGGACGGAGGCCCTTCAATCCCCACGTGAGGCAGCAATCTCAACTCGACTGCGATACATTCAGTTTAAGTACCTCCACAGGGCGTATTTTACTAGGCATAGACTTTGGAGAGCAGGACTGATTGCGTCACCATATAGTCTCCGGTGTCAGTCAGAAGAAGGCACATTCATACATACGGTCTGGACTTGTCCTGCCCTAGATCACTTTTGGAGAGGAGTACTGACATACTTGGACGAGGTTTTGGCATGGGAACTCTCGAGATCCCCCAAACTCACAATGCTACACTGCACAGATGGGGGGGGGGGCGGCAATAGATATAAAAGGCATCTTCTCTTCCTCGGCCTCACCATGGCCAAACGGGACATCGCCCAACAATGGAAAGCAGAGGGTTCTCCCCACGCAATGGATCTAGAATTCCCGTTCTTCGTGGAAAGGGGCTGCCCTCAAAAACACACGAAAATCTGGACCCGGTGGGCTGTTTATAGGGCAATCCCCGTGAAAATATATGATGCCATAGATGGCTTGTCCGAAGGTAAAATTACTAGACCCTTGTGAAATCAGTGAAATAGATCATTTGGTTGGACACGACGGCTTTGATGAGGGATATAAATGTAACTGTGATTTAAACCGAGACACTGCATGTTATGGGTTTTTACCAAGGTTACGGTATAATGGGGCATATCAGCAACAACCGGCGATAATTATCACTAAGCGCACTTAGCGCTAGGATAATTATCGCCGGCTATCGCTTGTTTTTATCGTGGCGATAGCACGCTATCAGCGACGCTTATCTCCAGAGCGATAAAAACAACTACATTAGCAGCCAAATGTGCAATGGGATTCCAGCGATAATCACACATTGTTTGGCGCTACGTTGCCGATAGGGAAGGGCATAATTAACCATGATATCCACCTTCCATAGGATATCATGGCTAAGTCAGATAAAAGCAGGCGTAAGGAAAGTAGCGATAACCAAGGTTAGCACTACTTTTCTTATCGCTCTGCAGGTGAGCGTGCGGCTTGATAATAGGAGAAATGTCGCTTAGCGACATTTCTCCCGTGATTCTGGGGAGGAACGCCCACTTTGCATCTCACTTTGCATCTCATTAGAGATGCAAAGGTAGGCGTAGGGAAAAAGGGTGCTAACATGCGAATATGCATGTTAGCACCTTCTTGCTGATAGGCCGATGGTTTTATCTCTGCTTTTCTGACTTTTAAAGCCAAAAAAGCGGAGATAAAGCCCTTGCTGATATGCCCCAATGTTTTTTGTGTGTACTCTGAGGGGTTCCGGGAAGGTTGGGACATTGCTATTATATCGAGACCATATTTGCTGACATTACCTGTCTCATGTCACTTGAACTCTTGGAACCTTTGTAAAATCAATAAAATGTATTTTCAGAAAAAAAAGTATTAATCACATAGTCGAAATGCAAGGCATTTACCAATGCTTGTTCAATTAGCTCCCTTCGCTTTGAGTGACTGTACAAACCTGTACACATCATTCACTTATGCCTAAAATAGTTACATTTTCTTCAGTGACAAAGGAGGTTCAAAGTCTGCCTTTTCATTTTACATGAACTTTAAACACCAGCTATTTATGTGTCTACAATTCCTGTGCCCAGTTAGATGACAATTTACTTTTTGTCTCCTTTTCAAAGATGCTGTAAAGGCTTTAACTGTCATTGTAACATTATAGCTACCTATGATTTAAATATTTTAAGGAGATGATTTATGCCTGTCTCGTTTACAAATAATAACAAAATTCATGTACAGCTTGCTGTTTAAAACCATCACTAGTAAAACAACCGCATCAGTGATTTTTTGTTTATTGAAGATTTTCATTGCAAGTGCATAGAAGCCACACAGAGGCAACGTTTTCCTTGTTTTAATTTTATTATTGTGGTCCTTCCTGCAATAAATCATAGCAAATTTCCACGAGAGTCAAGCAACTTCTGAAGCAAGCAACATTCTTAACTTGGGCATTCTTGAAGATGCAATGCAACTTGCTGTTTTTTGCATTGATCCACAGGATTGGCTTCACATCATTATTCTAACCAATCACAAGTGATATTACACTAAGGATATATTTCATAGACCTGGAGTTGAGCACTGCCATCACTGGTTTTGGTTCCGGATTTTAAAATGGTTTTCAATTGGTGCACAATTTGTTTCTATAAATGTAAACAATGGCTGCATAGCATGGATCCCATGCAGTCCTACTATGTTATGCAGATTTGTAGAGCGCCACTGCCATCCGGGAGGGTATCCAGACGTTGAGCAGGTGTGCGTCTAGGCACACCCAGGGCCTAGTGGGACTATTTGCAAAGCCAGGTCTTTAGCTTCTTGTGGAATTCAAGAAGTGAGGAGGAGGCTCCTAAGTGTAGTAACAGGCCAAGCTTTAGGAGTAATGTAGGGAAAGGCTTGACTGCCGGATCTGGTTTTCCATATGCTTGGGATCAGTGCAAGTAGGAGTCCGGACGACAGGAGGTGTCTGGAAGGTTTGCGAGAGCAGATACAATTGCTGATGTATACTGGGCCAGTGGTATGTAGTGCATTGAAAGTGGGGGCAAGGAGTATGAATTGTGCTCATTTGTGAATGGGGAGCCAGTAGAGCTCCTCTGGGTGTGGTGTGATGCAAGTGTGGCGTGGTAGGTTGAGAGTGATTCTTGCTGCTAAGTTCTGAATGGTCTGCATCCTTCTGGTGAGTTTTTTCTTGATACCGGCATAGAGGGTGTTCCCATTGTCCAACTTGATAGTGACCAGAGCATGAGTGATTGTTTTCTGCATGCTGATAGGGCGCCATTTGAAAATCTTCCTCAGCATCTTCAAGGTATGAAAGCTGTAGGAAGGTGGATATCTGACTATGGTTACCCCCAACTTTTTGCCTAGTGTCTAGCTGGTTTTTCGACTTAGTTGGCCTGAGATCCTGCCATTCAGGGTCTCAGGCTGTCTGCTCTCTCTTTAAAATGGACTCCATGTACCCTAGGTACATAACCAATTGGTAAGGATCACCTTATTGGACCCTGTACAGTGTACCCTAGGTACCCAGGGCATAGGTGTACCCTAGGCCTCCCAGGGGCTGCAGCATGTATTATGCCACCCCTGGTCTGGCCTTCCAATCAGACACAACTGGCTGATCACTCAGCTGGGGCAAGGTCGTGTAATCACCCCTTGCTTAGATATAGTATATCTATATCTACCTTATATATAGACACATGTGTACCTATCAGCCACTCCTATGGCAGGCCTTAACAATCCTGGAGGCAGAGTGCTTGGTAACATGTGAGATGGGGCTCTAGCATGAGCTGAGCCTGTCTGCAGCTTTCGGAACCATGTCCTTATAGCTGTTCTATGATATAGCCTACCATATACTCTTAAAGTGCCTTATAATCTTAGACGGTTATGGTAACTATGGTTTGGCTTTATCGAAACATGTCGTGTAAGGTGTCTAACACTGTGGAATAATGCCCCCATGCCATTTCTGGGCATGAGAATATTATTCCCCCCTTCTAGAGGGAAAGACATGTTAAAATCATACTTCACTGTTAGCCTCTGACCAAAGCCTCAGCATCACAAAATGGATGCTGCTGCCACGACACAAGTCTGACCTCCTGCAGCTGGGAGTGATCCCAGCCAGGGAGGCCTGGACAATAGGTTTCCTGCTTGGGGAGGTGCTAGCACCTCCCCAGACAGCCTTTAGTGTATTGGGGCAGGGTGGGCTGAAAGGAATGAGACATGCCTGGGGCACACAAGGTGTTCCTTGCATAGTCCAGTTCAAACCGGCGCTGGGGCACTCCAGCCCCAGCTCTGGCGCGAAACTGGACAAAGGGAAGTGGGTGTAACCACCCCCTCCCAGGTCCCACCCATAAGGCGTGACCTAGCAGGTATCCCAGCCCCCCAGATTAGTATAAGAGTGGGAGTTGGGCCTCAAGACTTTGGATTATCCTGAACCTGCAATCTTGAACAGAAACTCTGGACCTTCGACATTCGACGAAAGAAGAAGACTGAAGAATCTCCCTTGTGGCCAAGGAGTGGCTACCCTGTGCAAACAGGCACCATCAAGAGACTACCCTTTGCTTTGTGAACGTTCTACGAGGAACCGACTACAGAGCCCGACCAGAGCCTTGACTCTCAGACTTCTCCGACCCTCATCCACATCTGCAGCAGAGCTGAGATCCGTGGAGGCGACGAGCGACGTGGGACCGGCTACCTGGAAAAAGTGGCTAGTAACTTAAAGCGCAGCTTCTGAGGTACCCTCGAAGTTGTGCACCGGGGATTGAGAAGCCCCACCCCCAAGCACCATCTGCACCGAAGACCAGCCCCCCACACTCAACGAGTCCTGCGTGGGGCGCTTCAGCATTTTCTTGCTTGCCGCGTCTGTCCGGTTGCTTGCCCGCTGGCTAGTGGCCTTTGTGACGACGCATCCCGAAATCTTCTGCGCTGGTTTGGCTCCTCCAGACTGGCTCCTGCTTCCCTGCAAAGAAGAAGCACCCCAGACCTTCCTGGTCTGATCCTGAAGCAAGTCCTCCGTTCTTCGTGGGTTCCGCTTGCCAAGGCCTGGTGAGTCCTAGCCCAGCTTCGACGCCGCCGACAGCAAGAGCCTTCGTGGGACAGCTCGCCTCCTGGTCCTGGTCGTCCTCGACGCTTCCTGGTCCTCCTGGCTGCAGCGACAAGCTTCACCTTCACCTGCAACTCTTCACGACATCGTCTGGTTCCTTCCTGGTTCCACGTGGTCACTGGCTAGTGATCTTGACTCTGTCCCCTCTGCTTGCAGGTCTCTTCTCTTCTTGATCCCAGCCTTGGGATCCACCGGACACTCTTCACTGACTGCCTGTCAGCATCTTTCTTCAGGCATCCATAGGAGTCGACGACGAAACCCGACGCAACTTCAACCCTATGCACCCGCAGCCTGTGGGCTAGGTAACTTGGGTACTCCGGTGCTCATCAGGATAGTGACTATCCTAGTGTCTAAGTTTCAAGTCTCAACTTCCTAGCTACTCCGGAAGTGTCCTAAATCTATCTATTTCTAAACTGTAACATTGCTATTGACTTTTACGCATTACGCGTGAGTGTTTCCACTCTGCACACGAATCCCGTGGGCCTCCCACTTCCTAACTAACGCTAGTGTAGTGTAGCCCCAGCGATTCCCTAGGCCTAGGCCTATTCTATTTCCGTGACAGTGGTTCTTATACCACTTACTTAGTATATGGTTTGCGTGGCCCCTAGGGCCTAACTGTATTACTTACCTGTGTGACTTAATGTTTGCTTAAATAAGACTGTTGTACTTACCTCTAATCTCATAAAGAGTGCTGAGGGTTTGACTAGAATAAATACACTTTATTTTATATATATATCTGTTGTGGTTTCCTTTTATTTGGTATTCAAGGGGTTACAAATGGTATAACAGCTGGCTTCACATGCCATTCAGAGTTTAGCCTAAGACTGCTCTTGTCCATGCTACCACTAGGATAGCTGGTCTATAAGGTTGACTTTACAACCAATCACCATAAGGGTATTTGGACTGATATAAGGTGTACACTATAACTAGTGACATCACACATCAGGCCAACGTCTCACAAAAGCATAAAGCGGTGACTTTGGCGGTCATGTCGAGTTTGCTGTCGATGATGATCCCATCGTGGGTGGTGTGGACGGGTGTCGGTCTTAGCTCTGTTGGCCACCAGGTGGAGTCCCATGGTGAGGTGCTTTTCCTGAAGATCAAAATTTCGGTCTTGTTGGTGTTTCATGTGTACAGTTGGTCTTCATCCAGGGGGCGATTACAGCCATGCAGGCATTGAACAAGGTCCAGGCACTGGGCTTCTAGTCCATGAGGGATAAAATGAGTTGCGTGACGTCAGTTTAGGAGAGGACATTGATATTGTGAGAGCTGATGATGCTGGCTAAAGGGATCATGTATGCGTTGAAGAGGGTCGAGCTCAGGGAGGATCCCTGTGCTACTCCGCAGACGAGGTTGTGGGCGTCCAAGGCGTACGGTGCCCGGCAGACTGACTAGTTCTTCCAGTAAAGAATGAGCAGATCCAGCAGAGGGCGTGTCATAGGATTCCGATGTCATGTATGTGTTGGATGGGTGGGAGGCTGTGTCAAATGCTGCAGAGAGTTCCAGGAGGATGACTGCCGTGTCTCCTCTGTCCAGAGCCGTGCATCCGTGGCAGCGACAAGGGCAGTTTCCATGCAATTTTTAGATCTGAAACCAGACTGAGTAGTGTCAAGAAATTGGTGCCCGTTGAGGTACTCTGAGAGGTGTCTGTTGATGGTTGTCTCAAACCTTGGCAGGAAATGGTGGTAGGGAGATTGGTCTGTAGTTGGCGAGCGTTAAAGGGTCTCCACACTCAGTTTCTTCAGCAATGGGAGGACAGCCACATGTTTCCAAGCACCTGAGAAGGTCGCAGAAGAGGTGGAGGCATGCAAAATGAGAATGTGAGAATGGCACCAATGGGTTGCAGTCCTCTACTCTAAGCATGGTGGGGACGGAGGTCTGATGTGGTCCATGACTGGATGGGCTTCCTGGTGGCCGCAGTTTCTTCTGGGGTGATGACAGGCCATGTGTTTACCATTGGTTCGTTGGCTAAGATCATAAGGTGTTTAGCAAGGTCTGTCTGGTTTGATTGTGGGCTGCGGTTGCTGTAAATGGTAGTAATTTGTTGCTGATGAATTGAGAGATTGTTGCAGAGGTCCAGCGAGGGAGTGACCGAATTGGAGGCAGTCAATGGTGAGGTGAAATCTTTCACAATGGCAAAGATTTCTTTGCTTCTCTTGGTGCTGGCATCGATGCTGTCTGCCAGAGCAGAGCGTTTCATGGTCTGGAGCATTTGGTGGCAGCGTCTCAGGGCGGATTTGAACGTTCTCCTGTCTGCATGGTCCTGACTCATTCTCCATTTGCGCTCCAGTTGTTTGCAGTCACGTTTCATCAGTCTGAGTTCCTCTGTGTACCAACTGGCCTGGGATCTGGATATTGTTGTTTTATTGTGTTTGGGGGGGGCCAGGGAGTGGACCCAGGAGGAAATACAATTGCTGAAATTCTTGATGGCTTTGGAGAGGCTGTTGCTGTGTTCATGTAGCTGAGTGTTGAGAGCGGTGTTCCAGTCCTTGTCAGTGATCCTGGCTGGTCTCACGTTGGTGTGTGTGCATTGGACTGGGCCAGGTATGTTGAACTTGATGAGGGCGTGGTCTGTCCGGGGAGCAGGTGTGGGCTTGTTGACTCGGATGTTGCTGAAGTTTGTGAAAATAGTGTCCAGGAGGCGTCAAACGATGTGAGTAGATCCCTTTACTCATTAGGCGGGGCCCAGGCCTCCGAGGTCTTCAATTAGTGTTCTTGAGTTGGTGTTGGTGTGGTTTTCCAGGTGGAAGTTCAAGTCTCTGAGTAGGATGTAATTGTCAGCATTGAGGATGGGTACTGTGAAAATCCTTCTTGGTGCTGCTAAAGCTGGTGCGTGGCCCCAGTGGTCTGGGGATGACAGTGCCGCTTGGGGTGAAGTTGGCTGTGACCTGGAGATTGAATGATAGGTGTTCCATTTTGGATGTGGTGCAACTAATGGCATTCTTGTGGATGATGACAATTCCGCACCGTGCTTGTGATGTCTGTCTTGCCTGGAAATCTTGTATCCAGGGGGGTGAGGGTGGCAAAGACAGATGCCAATGCAAGATTCAGACAGGTTTCTGTGAGAAAAAGAAGGCATTATTGTGCAGCAGGTCCGAGATCTCTGGGGTATCTTTGATGAGTGAGCAGGTGTTAAGGAACATGCATGCGAGTATGGATTGTTGTATGGGTGATTGCAGGACTTTGTCGGTGTCGGAGAGTGGGTTGTTGGGTTCTGTCAGTGCGGTGAGTGTTGGGTGTGGATAAGTGCATAAAAACCAGCAGGAAGTGCAGGAGAATGCTCCCTCTGTGTTCTGTGGTGCAGCGAGGCAGTGGCATGTGGAGCACCAGCTAGGGTTGAGGGCATGGAGGGTTGCAGCATGGTAGCAGTGGAGAGATGGGTCAGGGTTCCTAGAACCAGGCGCTGTGCAGGCGAAAACAGGCGCAGATGGGCTTTCCTCTGTCCTGCCAACGGTGCGCCTGCTGAACGTCCACATTGTGGCAGCCACTAAGTACGTTTTTGGAGGTGAGATGAGTGATGATGGGAAATTCTGTGATGTCACTTCCTATGCACATGGATGATGTGAAATCCAGTGATGTCACTTCCTGCACAGATGGATGATGGAAATGACTTATCTTGCTTGGCTTCTTCTTTGGAAGATAGTTTTCGCGGCAAACCATTGATGTCACTTCCTGTGCAGATAAATGATGGGAAAATCTAGCGAGGCCTCTTCATCTGCAGATGGATGATGGGAAATCCAGCAATGCTACTTGCTGTGCAGATGGATGAAGGAAATGCTGGACTTGTGAAACACCCAAACTAAACCAGCTCAATTTTACACTCATGAGTAAAGGTGGGTGCACTGAAGTCAGAGAACAATCTACGCAGGCATTATCCGAAAGTCTCAGAGGTAGCTTCCTTTGGTGCAGCAGTTGCAGTGGCACCTGGGCCCAGAGGCATAAGTTGCCCACTGAACCCTGATTATTGCTGTGGGGGCCCTATACTTCCTTGCACTTGGGCCCATGACACTCTGACTCGGCTACTGGAAAGTCCTAGCTATTCGGACCTTCAACCATCAGCAGGACACACAGCCCCTGGTATCCTTGTAAGGTATGTTTGACATCAGTAGCCAGAGATGTCTTAAGGCATGGGCAAAGGGGGCAATTGCCCAAGCCCCCACCTTCCAATGCCCCTCCCCCTCCCTGGGAAAGTAAACGTTCTCAATCTCTAGTGCTTTCAAGACTGGACTGTGGGAATGCCACACTCTTAGGTCTACCCAAAGCCAGCCTAGCCCCAATGAAAGCGACAATAAATACAGCAGCAAGGCTTCCAACAGGCACACGTCATGATGATCGCATTTCCCCATCACTCAGAGCCCTCAGCTGGCTCCATGTTGCACACAAAGCGCTTCACAAATCCGGTCCCAAATACGTGGTGCATAGGATCAAGTTATCAGGAGGCAGAATGGATTCTAGACGTGCCAAATCCCTCGTATCAGAACCGGACAGATAAAAAAAAATGGAGAACTCATGGCCGCCCTTTCGCTGTATCTGCTTCAAGAATATGGCACTCCTTATCACCCTCAACAAGAACAATTATCTCACTCAGGCTTTTCAAGAAGGAAGTTAAAGCCTTACTACTAGAAAAGCATGTATCATAAGAGAACACTTTAAAACTGTCATTCATCTAATTTATATTAAATCCTATTGTGCCCTTCGTATCTGAAACAAAGGCTGGGTGTCTACACGCAGTCGCGTGCTCTGAGATCCAGCTCCCAGAAACTAATTTGCACTCCTCGAGTGAAGAAATCCCGTCTGGGTGGCAGATCTTTTAGGTTTGATGCGTCCAAACTGTGGAATTCCCTTCCTCATCCCTTGCGTCAGATAGCTTCTGAAACACAATTTAGAAAGGCAGTTAAAACCTGGCTTAATTTTATGTGTCTTGATCACTGTTTGTCCCCCGTGTGTCACTTGTCGCCCTAGCACCGGGACACCTCCTTGGAGGTAGCTGTTCGCGCTCAACAAATGTCTGTATTATTATTGTTTTATACCTAGCTCTTTTAATTTATGTACGGCGGCTCTTAAGTAACAGTTCTTTTTACTGTACTGCAGCCCTCATCAGCTCTCTCTTTTTACAGCGCTCTCACACCGTGATGGTCATGTGGCGCTTTATAAATCACAATAAATAAAAGAAATAAATAAATACATATCTACTTTATCTATGTCTAGTTTAGTGGCGTAGCGCAATATGATGGGGCCCCCATGCAGCATGTGATGAGGGGGCCTTGAGTCTCATTGGCCTTGGGCTGAATGAGGGCCCTCTGGGCAGTTGGGGTCCCCCCGAAGGACTGGGGGCCCCCTGAGCCACAGGGGATGCACAGGCCTGTGTTACGCCCCTGCTTTGATTCCATATCTCAGCCCCCTCTTCTCTGCCTTCCTCTACACCTGGGTCTCTTGTGCTTTGTCCAGCGGCATCATGGGAATCTTTGGGGGCCTTGTAAAGGACATATTCCAACATTGTTTGTGCGAACCCCATTTCTGAAAGTTTGTTTCGCATGTAGAGGGTGGGATTCAGTAAGTAGAAAATTATGAAGAAGTGGCCTCAAAGAATAACTTGCCCGGCGCCCCAAAAATCCTTAGGACAACACTGTCAATAGCCCTGTGTTTGTTCGCCATAAGTTGGCAGGGTATGCTCAGACGTGAGTCCCTTGCTCACTTTGCCACTGGATTCAAGCAAGCCTGACTGAAGATGGCTGAAATGCCAGAAACCGGTCCTAGGAAGCTTGTTTCCGGTCCAGGGAAGGCATAGCTTGGCAGTTCGGGCTGGACTGTTCCCATGAGGCACAGGGTCAGACTGATTTGCATATGGCCATGTCTGAACTGGGGTGGCAGAGTGGGCTAAAGAACGGTGATGGATCGATCCCAGATCTGTTGACTGGGTGTGAGTGTGTGATTGGTTCTGATGCTCCATCCATCACCACCCCCTTTTGTACCGCTTTGTTCGCCATAAGTTGGCAGGGTATGCTCAGACGTGAGTCCCTTGCTCACTTTGCCACTGGATTCAAGCAAGCCTGGCTGAAGACGGCTGAAATGCCAGAAACTGGTCCTAGGAAGCTTGTTTCCGGTCCAGGGAAGGCATGGCTTGGCAGTTCGGGCTGGACTGTTCCCATGAGGCACAGGGTCAGACTGATTTGCATATGGCCATGTCTGAACTGGGGTGGCAGAGTGGGCTAAAGAACGGTGATGGATCAAACCCAGATCTGTTGACTGGGTGTGAGTGTTTGATTGGTTCTTATGCTCCGTCCATCACCAACCCCTTTTGTACCGCTGTGTTTAGAGTTAACATCTTTCCAAGAGGGAAAGCGCCAGCTACTTGTAGCCGTTTTAGGAGTCTACAAGGCCGGACAGGATTGTATTTATTCATTTGTACGATGACTTTTCTGCCTTTGATTAATTATTAATCAGGGATCTTCCACGCGGCTCTAAAACACACTTAACGGTGCTTTCTGTTCATATTTGCTGGTATGTACAAATATCGGTTAAAAAACGACCTTAGGTGATTTTGCTTATTTTTGTGTGGGCGTGACCTTAAAATACCGGTTTGCTGGTAGAAAACCGGCCAGTGGCAACTCCACCCGTGTGCTGTGTGCTGGCTGCAGTACTTTACTACGACTTCACTCCACATGGCGCGAAGGCTGGAGGTTTGTGTGCAAAACAGACACATGCTCATATGATCGTGTGTCAGAGTCTGGGTGCACTGGAGTCACCGAACAAACAAGGAACGTAGACCTTTGTTGCTAGGGAAGTATCCTGCAGAGGTCGTGAGGTCGTGAACTGTGCAGCCTGTGAAACTGTTAATGCTGTTCAGTACAGCATGGACCTTGAAGGAGATGTGTCAGCCCCACAGGGAAACAGATACATCACTGAAAGCTGAATTTATAGGGAATCACTTAGCGCTTAATTTGAGCCGGTGGTTTCAGATGCTCAGCACCAGCACTTAAATGTCAACACCGCACTTAGGACAGTCTGTGACATGGTGGCTTTGTCTATTGAATTTAGAGGTGAGCACAACAGGCAGTTTTGCATTTCTACAACTTACAATGAAATGACATGACTGCCACCCAAGCCAATGGTTAGTAATTGTGTCCTGTCATTGGCAGCGCTGGTAGGGGCAACATCAGCACCAGCAGCAATGGCCTCTTGACGAGGGTCCTGGCACTTGCTTTTTTTTTTTTTTAATTAAGCACTGGATTCACCCCACCTTTACTCATGAGTGTAAATATATGAGCTGGGCCCGTATGGTTTATATAGAGGTGTTTCACACGACAAGTTATTGGTCTGTTCATTTACATTTCCTGTATTCATTCATTCCAAAGCTGGCTTTTACATCTACCAAGCAACCAGGAAACAAGTGGGTGATGCACTTACAGTTCTACAGGATGGACATCTACAAACACAGGCAGCAACACACTACAGAGTGGCAGCAGTAAATACTCCTTTATTTCAAAAGCAGCACTGGGGCTGCACTGAGGACTCAGGGCCTCATTTATGAAAAGTGACGCATCGCTGCGTGAAAACAGCGTGGCGTCCCTTTTCATTGCGCCCTCCTTGCGACACCAATGATGCGTCATATTTACAGTATGAAGCATCATGTCGCAAGCAGTTACAGATACGTCAGTATTTCTGACGTATCTGCGGGCGCAAAAGTGGCGCATTGCTGGAGTGTGTCACAAAAGTGACGCAACTCCAGCAATGGGTCATTTCACATGGGCAAGTCCCATTTCAAATGTGCCTGCATCAAACTTACGCCTGCCATGAGGCAGGCGTAAGATAGTGGCGCATTTCCGTCCTAGAAGAGATGCAGTGAAATGCTCACATCAACAAGGCTTACTTGCGTCAGAACACCCACGCTGCATACATTATCCCTGGGGCAGGTATAATGTGCCGCAGGGGTTTACAAAGTGATGCATCTACCGAGATGCGTCACTTTGTGAATATGACTCAACATGGCGCAAAAAGTGATGCACCAGCAGCGCAAAAGTGACGCAAGGGCTCATAAATAAGCCCCTCAATAGGCAGCTCCACCTTGATGTATTAACACAAATAGCCACAAGAGGGCACCAGATTGCAATAAACGGCCACTTTAAGACTAAACCTGTTTCCATGGTAAAGGGAGCACTCAAACGACAAAATATAATTTAGCTTGGGGCTCCAAAATCATTGCACTGGCGCTGGGAAAATAAAAAGTGACATCTAGCAAGGATATAAGTATGCTAAAAATCTGAGTGGCTTATTTACAAGCCCATAGGTCACTTTTTCCCATTTTAAAAGTGATGCACTGGCAGCGCAGGGGTCCTTGTAAAAAGGCCGCTGGATCCTCAGAAGGGTTTACACAGAACATCTACCTGAAGCAGAAAAGAGAGGAAGAGGCGGAACCAGACCTAGGAATGCTAGAAGCAGCAGCCAATGAAATTAAACATCAAAATCAGCCACTATGCACTCACATGTAATACAGTAAACACTGATATATCTTAGCACAGTCCGAATATTCAGCGAAACACCAAAATGAGCACCAATACAAACGACGGTCAATCATGCAAAGTAGCTCTTTTTAAATGTATATTATTTGAGAATTTAAATGAATACAAGAGCAAACCATAGGCAGAGTAAAGTTGCATGAAATTTCCAGTGTGATGTATGCAACTTCTTCAAAATTCACATATTATGCAGTTTTCCCCAGGGTAGTTTTCCGCGCATAAAGAGGTGTGCCAGAAGGTGTCCTCTTTGTCAACCCTGTTTTTTTCAGGTGAAAAAGTTACCCTGGCTCCTCTCTTTTCTTCTTTTCCCCTTAAGATCACAGTGGTCAGGGCCTTAACCTGGTGCTTTAAGAAGGATGAAAAAGGTGGGCGGTCTCTTAAAGGGGCGCGAACAAAGAAACATAACTAGGAATCTCGCCAAGAGGCGGGGCCGTGGACGGAAACATGTGACCTACAGTCTTGAACATGACCCAGAGTGTCACCCGACCAGGGGCTTAGCTTTGGGCGACTGGGGGGGTGAATGAGCATGTAATCAGAGTACCTTTCTGAGGGACTGTATGACTCAGGCACTGCATCCGCCCTCATCCCCAGAGCGCTCAGCAGTGCCTAGTCATGGACACCCATCCACACCCTTAAATCACCCAGAGACACAGAGGCCTCGGCATTGTGCACCACACAAGATTCACATGAAGTATGAAAAGCACAATTACAGCAACACATCTGGGAAAAGAAAATACTGTTAGAAAATAGGGGCGCGTATGCCACGTATCATGAAGTAAAATGTGTGAAGTGCAGGAGCGGCTCCTCCGCTAAGGCGGAGGAGCGCCGCCCCACTGCTTCTCAGCAGTGTAAGGAAAAATAAAGTGATAATAACTCAAGGTTATTATCATTTAATTAATTCCTGTAGTGGCAGCTTTACGGGTGGTGCGGGCTGCTCTGCAGACAGAGCGGGGGAGGAGTGGTTTGTACTCCCTACGTGCGCATGAATGTTTGGCCGGCCGTCTCTGGCCGGCCAAACATCCATGCACACTTTGCATGTTCTCCACCCAGGCAGATTACAGCCTGGGTGAAGAACATGCCCTGGCTCCCATTCCCCTGCTGAGCACCAAACCACAACGCTGCATTGCAGGACTGTGATTGGCTCTGGGGAGCCTGGGTGCTTCCTGTTATGCTTAGCCAGAGGATGGGGTGAGTAGGTAAGTGAAATGTTATTTTTATTTATTTTTTTATTATCATTTTATTTTTAGTACGAATTAGGTCAGGGTAGGGCGGGGCTTGGCTATGTGACAAACAGAGGGAGGAGTGGTCAGGGCACTTAAGTCGTGGGTTGGCCAAACATCCATGCACACTTTGCATGTTCTCCACCCAGGCAGATTACAGCCTGAGTGAAGAACATGCCCAGGCTCCCATTCCCTTGCTGAGCGCCAAACCACGGCACTCAGACCAATCACAACGCTGCGTTGCAGCACTGTGATTGGCTCAGGGGAGCCTGGGTGCTTCCTGTTATGCTTAGCCGGAGGATGGGGTGAGGAGGTAAGTGAAATGTTATTTTTATTTATTGTGTTATTATCATTTTATTTTTAGTACGAATCAGGTCAGGGTAGGGCGGGGCTTGGCTATGTGACAAACAGAGGGAGGAGTGGTCAGGGCACTTAAGTCGTGGGTTGGCCAAACAGACATGCACACTTAGCATTTCTCCACCCGGCTGTATTGCACAGCTGGGTGGTGAACATGCACAGGCTCCCCCGCCCTTCTCTGTCTGAGCGCTGCACCAGGCCGATCAGACCAATCACGGCGCTACTGTCATGCTGGTGACAGCAGCGTTGTTATTAGCTTAGGGGAGTGTGGGAGCCTGTGTTCTGCCGGGAGCCAGGAACAGAGAGGATGAAGGAGAAGCAGCAGGCGTACTCTGGTAAGTGAGCTTTTATTTTATTTAACCCCCCTGCCCCAACACTACTTTTCCCTAGCGGCTGCCACTGATATAAACTATCCTGTTATCTGTCCTCTGGGGGAAAAAAACACCTCTTAGCAACGCTGGATGTAGGAAATTGAAATTGGGTGAAAAATCTTTGAGTACTTGACGCCAGATGGCAAAACATGCAACATGCATTGTGCATGGCTTAACACCGCCTTGTAAATATGGCCATCCTTTCTGCAGTTTTCCATGTCAAAGGGGTGTGCGATGGGTGTTGCTGTGGGCGTTCCCAAGCAACACCATTGCTTTTTGGCACTGCCCCAGATTTACAAGGATCTGTAAATCTGAGGCAGCGGCAAAAACTAACCCCTTTGAAAAGGAGGTGTTAGAGTGGCGAAACGAGGAGAAATGCTAGTTTTATGCTCTTTTTACACATTCTGCAGCACACATAGAAGGAGCCATTCATGATAGTTTTTGTAACTTGAAGTTATTATCATTTTATGCTTTGTGCTTCTGTGCAGTCGGGCGGGTGGGCGGGGCTGCTCTGCTGTCGGGGCGGAGCAGGAGAGGAGTGGTTTGCCCATTCCTAAGTGCGCAACGACTCTCGGGCCATCCAAACCAGTCATGCGCACTTTCCCCATTCTCCATGCAGGGTGCATTATGGCCTGTGTGGAGGACAAGCCCAGGCCCCCATTCCCTGGTTGAGCGTCGAACCGGGACACTCAAACCCAATCACAATGCTGCACTACAGCGTTGTGATTGGTCAGGGGAGCCTGTGTTCTTACCAATCACAACGTTGCAGTGCGGCATTGTGATTGGTCAGTGGGGCCCGCTTCCTGTTCCTCGAGTTCCACGAGAAGAGCAGGGGAGAAATGAGGGACCCGGCGGCAAGGTAAGTTTATTTTATTTTTTAATATTTTTTTTATTGCACGACCATCCCAACCCCGCACGACCCCTACCACCCCCCTTAATGACTGCAGCATGTTTCATACAGTCCACAAATAAATAGACATAAATGAAAGCTGTCAAGTCAGAATTCCTCAGCTGACCCACATAGGTGACAGCTAGCCAGGGCACAGTATTATTTATAAAAAGTACTCAACTAAAATCATGATACCCCTAGCGGTTCTCCTCGGTCGGCGCACTGCTACCAGCCCAGCCCCACAGCCAGCCAGCGGCACAGATCACACAAGCAGGCTGTCACAGAGCTACACCAGGCTCTGCTGACTTTAAGTGACGCTGCTATAATGCTGTGATGATACTTTGTTGGACCGGCACCAGAGCGTCAGTCACAGTGGCTCTCCCCGACTAGCCCAAAACAAGTTTAGTGCTGTGGCTAGTATTTTGCACGGCGCGTCCCTGAAAACTACCAGACAGACTCTGAGACTGTGTGCGTGATAGAGCACATGAGCTGTAACACAGCAAGCCAGAGGCAGTTGAAGATGGCCACGCGCTAAGCGATATTATATAATCTATAAAGTAAATGAGAAGCAGCAGAGTGAGAGGGATACCTCACTCGTCACTCCCGTCACTGACTCACTTACTTTGCGAGGCAAGCGGCAATTTGGTATGCAACGACTCCTGCGACACCTCCCGGACGCCAGGACATGATTCAGACTCATGCTCAGCAGTAGCTACACAGTGGTGTGCTCTAGGTTCCAGTGGCCTCCGGGGTCCAAGTGGTTGGATCGGGTCCGGTCGCGGGGTTCATTCTCATTTTTTTATGTAAAATTTACCGCAGTGCGAGCAGCCCTGCCATTGCCACTGGCAGCAGCCTCCCACTACGTGTCTCATGAACTGCAGCCACCCGCTCGCGCAGCCATTCTCACTCTCAGGACGTCAGTCATGATGCATTAATCAATCAGTAATGCTGCGTGGTAATCTTATTGTTACATTGTAGGAGCTAGAGCTGCAGAGCCGTTCAGCCAACCCCCAAGCGTGCCGGGAGCAGCGTGCAGGACGCGCTGCCACTTCAGCTTAAGTTTCAGTCAGCATTATTGGTGCATGATTAGCAGTGGTATGACGTGACAGTCGAGGAGGAGCTCTTATGTGTATTTCAGTGCAGTGATGCGGACCACCACGCTGAAATGCGTTAATCTAACACCTGATGCGTGGTACTTGGCAGGGTTGCAGCTGTGTTTAAGTTGTGCAGTTCCCATACTTGTTGTTTCTCCCATAGTCCTTTAGGCGTATGAGGGACAAAGGTGGGGAAAGAGGATGGGACCTACCGGCTCCATCTGTGTCATTCTGATCCATTGAGCAGGCTGTGGTTGGCTCGGCGAAGAAGACAAGGATAGTAAATGATTTCCTCTGTCGCCAGCAAGGCGTGCACTGCAGAAGCAACAGAGACTGTGAATGAGTCTGCATGTCTTTAAATCCACTGACAGAGGGCCATCGAGTCCCCTGGCACTGGGCATCTTTTCTTCCGCCAGTACTGCGCCCAATGGAAGAGCGTCTATGTATTGAGTCCCCCAGCATCGGGCATCAGTGCCTCTGCCATTACTGTGCACAATGCAAGAGTGTCTATGTATCGAGCCCCTTAGCACCGGGCATCAGTGCCTCCACCATTACTGTGCACAATGCAAGAGTGTCTATGTATCGAGCCCCTTAGCACCGGGCATCAGTGCCTCTGCCATTACTGTGCACAATGCAAGAGTGTCTATGTATCGAGCCCCTTAGCACCGGGCATCAGTGCCTCCACCATTACTGTGCACAATGTAAGAGTGTCTATGTTTCGAGTCCCCTAGCACCGGGCATCAGTGCCTCTGCCATTACTGTGCACAATGCAAGAGTATCTATGTATCGAGCCCCCTAGCACGGGCATCAATGCCACCGCCATTACTGTGCACAATGAAAGAGTGTCTATGTATCGAGCCCCCTAGAACCGGGCATCAATGCCTCCACCATTATTGTGCACAATTCAAGAGTGTCTATGTATCGAGCCCCCTAGCACCGGGCATCAGTGCCTCCGCCATTACTGTGCACTATGCATGTGAGTGTCTATGTATCGAACCCCCTAGCACCGGGCATCAGTGCCTCCACCATTACTGTGCACAATGCATGTGAGTGTCTATGAATCGAGCCCCCTAGCACCGGGCATCAGTGCCTCCGCCATTACTGTGCACAATGCATGTGAGTGTCTATGTATCGAGCACCCTGGCACTGGGCATCAGTGCCTCTGCCATTACTGTGCACAATGCAAGAGCGTCTATGTATCGAGTCCCCTAGCACCGGGCATCAGTGCCTCCGCCATTACTGTGCACAATTCAAGAGTGTCTATGTATCGAGTCCCCTGGCACCGGGCATCAGTGCCTCCGCCATTACTGTGCACAATGCATGTGAGTGTCTATGAATCGAGCCCCCTAGCATCGGGCATCAGTGCCTCCGCCATTACTGTGCACAATTCAAGAGTGTCTATGTATCGAGCCCCCTAGCACCGGGCATCAGTGCCTCCGCCATTACTGTGCACAATGCATGTGAGTGTCTATGAATCGAGCCCCCTAGCATCGGGCATCAGTGCCTCCGCCATTACTGTGCACCATGCATGTGAGTGTCTATGTATCGAGCACCCTGGCACCGGGCATCAGTGCCTCCGCCATTACTGTGCACAATGCAAGAGTGTGTATGTATCGAGTCTCCTGGCACCGGGCATCAGTGACTCTGCCATTACTGTGCACAATGCAAGAGTGTCTATGTATCGAGCACCCTAGCACGGGCATCAATGCCACCGCCATTACTGTGCACAATGAAAGAGTGTCTATGTATCGAGCACCCTGGCACTGGGCATTAGTGCCTCTGCCATTACTCTGTGCCATTACTGTGCACAATGCAAGAGTGTCTATGTATTGAGCCCCGTAGCACCGGGTGTTAGAAATGGGGGTCTCTAGTTGGCAATGGCTGGCCACTGTCCAAGTAGGGACCCTTCTTCCTAAGTCAGAGTAAGCAGCCTACACCCTTTGACAACCCCTGCTGAACCCTGTGGTAACGTAGCACGAGCAGCTGGGCTTATCTCAGAGGCAGTGTGTGAAGCATTTATGACCATACACAGTAATATAATGAGGAACACTACAAATGAACACCACTCAAGTAGTTATAGAAAATAGGTATATTTTATATAGACTTAATCACAAGACCAATAACAGTAAAAATCCACAATATTAGAAAAATATAATTACTTTTAGAAATGCTGCAAAAATAGTTCAAGGTGCATAAAATGCTGTTCAGTTCAATGCAGTGGTCTCTGCGACCGTTTTACTCACAAAGGGCCATATGTAGGAAGCCAAATACCGGTCGTTAATGGCCGATTTTCGGTAAATATCCCGTTACCGACCGGTATTTAGGCTTTTGCTATGTAGGGGGCATATTTCAGGATTCGGTAATTTACCGAATCGGTAAAATTACCGATTCGGTAAATACCGAATCCTGAAATGATATGTAGGGGGAGTGTCTCGTTGGTGTGGGGATTCGTTATTTACCACCAACTAAAAGTTGATGGTAAATGACGAATACCTATAAAAAAGCATTTTTGTGCAATTTGAAGTGTGCAATGTGGCAGACATACATGCCCTTAGGGCATGTATGTGCGCCACATGTGCACACATAGACGAATCAGGGGTGCAACAGGGTGTCAATGTGACACCCTGCCACCCATGATACTGCCTCCCCCATTACCGATTCGGTATTTACCGAATCAGTAATGGTAACTGGCTTCCCGTTCATTCCTATGGACCTCCAGGCCCATAGGAATGAATGGGAAGCCAGTTGCCATTACCGAATCGGTAAATACCGATTCTTAAATACCGATATTTACCGAATCGGTAATAATTTACCTACATTACATTTACCGATTCATAAATACCGAATCGGTAAAATTCGGTATTTAAGAATCGGTAAATGTAATTTATCTACATATGGCCCAAAGTATCTGGATTCCGTAGCAAAGCAACAAAAATGTCGCTAAGGAGTTGTAGCGATAAATTTCCTCACGCTAACCAGCGATGCGTTGAATCCTTACAGCAAGGGAGGATGATGCGCTGGGTTGCGGGCAGGAGAAAGCGACGAACTTCTTCACGCTAAGCCGGTGATGCGATAAAATCCTTGCCGCGAAGGGAGAATGATGCACCGAGCCTGTTGCGTGTGCGATCTTGCTTGCGATGAAAGAAAATGGCGCTCCGCGAGGGAGCAACGATCCGGATGCGATGCGGGGAAAATGGCGAACGCTCGGCATCCGCGCTGCGATGAGCTTGCTGCGATGATTTGGGGTTAGCGAGCGCTTTGGGGCCCGCTAACAAGCAATGCGACAATCTTCATGATAGCGGGCGTTTTCAGGCCCGCAGTCAGGTGCTGCGACGAACTTCGGGATAGCAGGCGTTTTCAGGCCTGTTGACGGATGATGCGATAATCTTCGGGGTTAGCGAGCGCTCGGCGACAGCTGAGCGACAATTTTTCTCACGCTCACCAGCTGCAGCGGCTCGCTGACGGGGGTTAGCGACGATTTTAAGCACTCTCTTCTCAGCAGTAGAACTAGAGGCCCTGGAACTCACAGGAGCCTCACCTGCAGATAGAAATCCTCGCTGGGAGGAAACAGGAGGCTGGTAGAGGAGTCTGATGTGCCTGAGACTCCAGCAGGAGGCTAGCTCTCTTCTAGCCCTTGGGTGATTGCTGTAGCAAAAATAAAAGTTCCTTCAAAGTCATTTTCCTCTTCTTCCAAGTCCAGTAGTAACCACTGCAGGCCAGTCCCAGAAACAGCACACAAGCACAAGGACAGTCCTTCTCCTGCAGATTCCTGTAGTCACACGGACAGAGGTTCTTCTTGTTGTCCAGGAGCAATACAATTTGTAAGGGTTTGGGCACAAATATTTATACCCCCAAAGTCTTTGTTCTTAGGGGTCACAAGTCTCTGAACCCAGCCAGAACCAGTTCTGCCCAGCCCTGGAGCACTTTGTTTACCAGGCTGCATCCTTCCTTTCAGAAAGAGGGGGTCTGCCTTCAGACGCACAGTGGGAGGTGGAGCCAGCATTCACCTTGCCAGGCACAGCCCTATTCAAGTGCAGGAGCTACCCCTCCCCTCACTCCAAGGCAGATCTCTCTATTCATCCCAGGTCTGACTCAGCCTGCCCTGTCCCTCCAAAACTAGACAGCCAATACACATAATAGCAGAGCAAACTGGAAGGCTTAGGCAAGAAAGTACCTATACTCTAAAAGTGGTAGTTTCAAACACAGAATATAAAAATAACCTTCACTAAAAGATGTATTTTAATATTCTGAGCTCAGGCATACTAAATTCGTTTTTCTACCATGTTCTGTGGGTCAGTTAGGACTATAGAATGTAATAGCCCAGACCTCCCATTCTGGCCTAGGGAGAACAGTTAGCCTTACAGTAGTGAAAAACGAAATTGGGTGTACTTCACTACTAGGACATGCTACACACATCAGGGCATGTCCTACCTTACACATACAATGCGCCCTATCATAAAGGGGGCTTACAGGATGCCAAGGGAAGGTTTAGGGGCTGGGAAGTGGGTGCACTTCAAAGCCAAGATGGCGGTTCTGGACTGCACGCAGACACTGCAGTGGCAGGTCTGAGACACACTTTACAAGCTGCTTCTGTGGGTGGCACAAACCAGTGCTGCAGGCCCACCAGCAGCATTCGGTTTACCAGCCCTGGGCACACACGGGCCATGCTACTAGGGTATAACAGGTAAACCAAATAAGCCAATCATTGATGTACCAATTCACATGTCATTTTTACAAAGGGAGCATTCGCGCTGTGGCACTGAATGGCAGTGGCACAGCGCCCAGAGCATCTATAACCAGCAAAAACAGAGGAGACACAGCGAAAAATGGAAGGGAGACTCACGCCAATGGTGCCAGGTCTAACACACGTCCCCTCCAGCTGAGATGTAGGGAGAACTACCCATCCCCTGGGAAGTTCTCATCACTAAGGCGGAAAATTCTGGACAGACCATCAGCATTGGCGTGTTCTGTACCAGGGTGATGTTCCACCATAAAGTCCATACCCTGTAGGGAAATGGACCACCTTAACAACTTGGGATTCTCACCCCTCATTTGCATCAACCATCTGAGGGGCCTGTGGTCTGTCTGAGCCCAGAAGTGAGTCCCAAACAGGTATGGTCTCAGCTTCTTCAGTGCCAAGACCACAGCAAATGCCTCACGCTCAATTGCACTCCACCTCTGTTCCCGTGGAAGTAACCTCCTACTGATGAAGGCTACAGGTTGGTCTAGTCCCTCCTCATTCACCTGTGACAGAACAGCCCCCACCCCATGCTCTGAAGCGTCTGTCTGGACAATAAATTCCTTAGCAAAGTTGGGCGCCCGGAGTACGGGTGCTGTACACATGGCAGTCTTGAGGGTATCAAAAGCTTTTTGACAGGTGTCAGTCCAGTTCACAATCTTTGGCTGCTTCTTGGAAGTCAGCTCAGTCAAGGGTGCAACAATGTTGCCATACCCCTTGACAAACCTCCTGTAATAACCTGTGAGTCCTAAGAAGGCCCTCACCTGGGTCTGGGTCCTTGGGGGCTCCCACGCCAGGATGGTTTCAATCTTGGGCTGTAGGGGTGCCACCTGGCCACTCCTTACCTGGTGTCCTAAGTACACCACAGAACCCTGCCCAATCTGGCACTTACTGGCCTTGATTGGGAGGCCGGCTCTGCGCAGCGCCATCAACACTTCCCAGAGGTGGTGTAAGTGGTCCTCCCATGAGGAGCTAAACACTGCAATGTCATCCAGGTAGGCGGCACTGAAATCCTCCAGCCCAGCCAACACCTGGTTGACCAACCTCTGAAAGGTGGCAGGGGGCATTCTTCATTCCAAAGGGCATCACACGGAACTGGTAGTGCCCATCTGGTGTGGAGAATGCTGACCTCTCCTTTGCCCCATCAGTTAAGGCGATCTGCTAGTACCCAGACGTTAGGTCAAACGTGCTGAGGTACCGGGCAGCCCCTAGCTGATCTATGAGCTCATCAGCTCTGGGGATGGGGTGCGCGTCGGTCCTCGTGACCGAATTGAAACCTCGGTAGTCCACACAGAACCTAAGTTCTGGAGTGTCACCAGGCGCTGCAGCCTTTGGTACCAAGACCACAGGGCTGGACCAAGGGCTGCTAGAGGACTCAATCACTCCCAGGGCAAACATTTTGGAGACCTCCTCCTCAATGCAGGCCCTTACCCTGTCAGTCACTCTGTAAGCCTTGTGCTTGACAGGAGGACTGTCCCCGGTATCTACCTCATGGACGCACCAATCAGTGACACCAGGTACCAGGGAAAATAAATCCGGAAATTGCCCCAACAGCTGGTGGCAATCTCTCTGCTGCTCTGGGGTCAGTGTGGTGGAGAGGACCACACCCTCCACTGACCCATCCTTCTCTCCTGCACACAGGAGGTCAGGAAGAGGCTCACTCTCCTCCTCCATCCCTGCATCTGTGGCAAGAAGCATGCCCACTTCAGACCTCTCAAAGTGGGGCTTTAGGCGATTCACATGCAGGACCCGCAGAGGGTTCCTGGGAGATTTAAAGTCCACCAAATAGGTAACTTGACTTTTTCGCTCCACCACCTCAAATGGACCGGTCCACTTATCTTGGAGCACACAGGGCTCCACTGGGGCCAGTACCCAAACCTTCTGACCAGGTTGAAACTCGACCAGAGTGGCATTCTGGTCGTGCCAACGTTTCATCTTCTCCTGGCTGGCTTCCAGATTTGCCTCAGCAATGTTTCTGAAACGCCGAGTCTGGTTCCTGAAGGCCAGGATGTAGCTAAATACATCCTGGGGAGGTTTCCTGGGAGATTGCTTTCAGCCTTCCTTGACCAGACTCAGAGGCCCTCTTACCGGATGGCCATAGAGCAGTTCAAAGGGACTGAACCCTAAGGACTTCTGTGGCACTTCACGGTATGCAAACAGCAGGCATGGCAAGAGGACGTCCCACTTACGCCTCAGGGGCTCTTCCAGGCCCATGATCATGCCCTTCAAGGTCCGGTTGAACCTCTCAACCAGACCGTTACCTTGGGGGTGGTAAGGAGTGGTGTACTTGTAAGTCACCCCACACTCCTTCCACAGAGACTTCATATACTGGGAGATGAAGTTGGTCCCCCTGTCGCTCACCACCTCTCTGGGGAACCCCACACGGGAGAAGATCCCCATCAGTGCACGTTCCACGACGGGGGCCGTCACTGTCCTGAGCGGGATGGCTTCAGGGTACCGGGTGGCATGGTCCACCAAGACCAGGATGTACCTGTTGCCCATGGCTGTCTTGGGGTCCAGAGGCCCCACAATGTCAATGCCCACTCGCTCGAATGGGGTACTAACAACTGGAAAGGGCTGGAGTGGTGCTTTGATCTTCCCCCCACTCTTCCCGCTTGCCTGGCAAGTCTCACAGGTCCTACAATATGTATCTGAACTCTTGCGCATCTGGGGCCAATAAAAGTGGGTGACCAGTCTTTCAAAGGTCTTGGTCTGCCCCAGATGTCCTGCCAATGGAATGTCATGAGCCAACCCCAGTAGGAAGGCTCTGAAGCACTCGGGTACCACCAGCACACGGGCTGACCCCGGCTCAGCAGCCTTAGGCTTGCTATACAGGAGACTGTTCTCCCAATAAATCAGATGTGAACCGGACATATCACCTGCTGCCTGGGCTGCAGCCTGTTGCCGCATACCCTCAAGAGAAGGGCAAGTTCTCTGCTGCTCACAAAACTCCTCCCTGGTGGGCCCCCCTCCCTGCTGCCACTGGGTCAGCTCAGGCAGGTCCCCCAGGTCGGTACTCTGCTCCCCGGTAGGCTCCAGGACATCCCCCTCAGGGTCTGCTCCCTCCTGGGCCGTGGGAACCAAGGGGGCCGGCTTCCCGCGCCCCCTGCCCCTTCTCTCTAAGGCAGGGACCTGGGCCATACTCTCAGGCTCCAGGTCTTTCTCAACACCCTCTTTGGCTGCCATGGACCGAGTGGTAGCACATGCCCACTCAGGCAGACCCAACATTTGCAAGTGAGCTCTCCTCTCCACCGTAGCCCACGGTGAGTTCTCTAAATCATTGCCCAACAGACAGTCCACAGGCATGGCGGGCCTCACAGCCACCTGAAGAGTTCCTGAGACCCCCCCTCACTCAAAGGGAACCTGAGCCACCTCACATTGGCTCTCTGTGTTGTCTGCAGACACTACTGGGTAGAATGCATGGGGCACAACCTGCTCTTTGGATACCAACCGGTAGCTGACAGCAGTTACACTGGCTCCTGTGTCCCTCAGAGCCTCCACTCTATGGCCATTGATGGTTACCCACTGCCTGTATTTTTTAGTGTTATCAGGCAGTGCAGGCTTAGGAACCATTTCAAAGTCTCCTAGTGAGACAAGGGTCAATTCTACGGGGTCCCACCCACCTTGGGCACCCATCTCCTCCTCCCCCAGGGCTACACTAGCAAGCTGGCGGGGCGGTGCACGGGATGGTGCAGGAGTATCCCTTTGGGAACACTGGGGATCAAAGTACCTGTGGCCCACCTGGCCACACTTAAAACGGGTAGGGGGCCCCCTTGGAACAGGCCTACCTGTTGGGGGCATTGGCTTCTTATCTTGGGGAGGCTGGGACACCACTACCTGGTTCCCTTGGGAATTATCTTGGGGCCCTCGGTGGAACTCCCTTGGTTTACCCCTGTCCCCCCCACCTCTCTCCTGGGGACCCTGCCCACCTTTGGCGAAGTCTCCCACTGGACCCTTGCGAACCCGGGTGCTCACCCAGCGGTCCGCCTCCTCAGCAAGCTTCCTAGGGTTAGTCAGCTTGCAATCTATCAGATGCTGGCGTAGCTCAGGAAAACAATTGCTAGAGAAATGCTCCCATGCAATCAAGTCATACAGTTGCTCAAAAGTTTCTACTTTGCTGCCTTTTACCCAGCGCTCCATTGCTCTGCCAAAAAAGACACATATTTAACCCACGTGGTACCCTCTATCTTCTTGCAGGTTCTAAATCTCCGCCTGTACATTTCAGGGGTCAAACCATAGCGGGTAATCAAAGCTTCCTTCATGTGGGCATAAACCATCCTACTTTCTGGGGGTAGGTCCAACAAGGTATCCCTCCCCTCACTCACAAAGTGTCCCCACAACCCCGCTCCCCAATCCTTCTCAGGGACCCGGTGGGACACCACGGCTAATTCATAAGCGGCAAACCATTGCCCAATATCTTCACTTTTATGAAAATCCTTAATAACCTCTTTAGGTATGTATACTCTACTCTCAGTATGCACTACTGGTATGCTGCCACCAGAGGGGGAGATCTCCATACTCTTTTCTTTAATCTCCAACTCCCTCAAAATTCTCTCATGTTCAAATTTCATCTTCATCATCTCAAATTCCAACTTCTTATTCTCTAGGTCTCTCTGACCATCCAATTTAAGCTTAGCCATCTCCATATTATGCCGCCTATCTCTCTCTCTGTCCTCCATCTCTTCTGGAGTCAGGCCCCTTGAGGACACACTAGTGCCCGGGCTGGAAACTGCTTTATCCCCTACCAAATCTACAATTTCTTCCTGCTGCTCTCCTGCATTCTCTCCCCCCTCCACAGGCCCTTCCATATTCCTAGGGGCATCCCTGGCTTCTAACCAGGCCTTCAGCGCCTTGTAATACTCTTCCCTTCTAGTGAGACCTGTGATAGGGACTGTGAAGCGTTTGCAAACATATTTGAGCTGCTTGGCATTGTAGGTTTCTAATTTCTCTTCTTCCCAGGAGAGATCCTCAGAGGCATTGGATCTGGGCTTGCCCATTGTAGCAATAACTGGCAATAACAATAAAAAATAGAATCAAAAATCTCAAAAACGTACGTGGTTATGTTATGGTCTGCACTCACAGTAGTGTACACTATGATTACTGTATGCAATCATAAATGCAAGTCCAGATCCTCACCGCTGACCACCAATGTTAGAAATGGGGGTTTCTAGTTGGCAATGGCTGGCCACTGTCCAAGTAGGGACCCTTCTTCCTAAGTCAGAGTAAGCAGCCTACACCCTTTGACAACCCCTGCTCAACCCTGTGGTAACTTAGCACGAGCAGCTAGGCTTATCTCAGAGGCAGTGTGTGAAGCATTTATGACCATACACAGTAATATAATGAGGAACACTACAAATGGACACCACTCAAGTAGTTATAGAAAATAGGTATATTTTATATAGACTTAATCACAAGACCAATAACAGTAAAAATCCACAATATTAGAAAAATATAATTACTTTTAGAAATGCTGCAAAAATAGTTTAAGGTGCATAAAATGCTGTTCAGTTCAATGCAGTGGTCTCTGCGACCCTTTTACTCACAAAATATCTGGATTCCGTAGCAAAGCAACAAAAATGTCGCTAAGGAGTTGTAGCGATAAATTTCCTCACGCTAACCAGCGATGTGTTGAATCCTTACTGCAAGGGAGGATGATGCGCTGGGTTGCGTGCAGGAGAAAGCGACGAACTTCTTCACGCTAAGCCGGTGATGCGATAAAATCCTTCCCGCGAAGGGAGGATGATGCACCGAGCCTGTTGCGTGTGCGATCTTGCTTGCGATGAAAGAAAATGGCGCTCCGCGAGGGAGCGACGATTCGGATGCGATGCATGGAGGAAAATGGCGAACGCTCGGCATCCGCGCTGCGATGAGCTTGCTGCGATGATTTGGGGTTAGCGAGCGCTTTGGGGCCCGCTAACAAGCAATGCGACAATCTTCGTGATAGCTGGCGTTTTCAGGCCCGCAGTCAGGTGCTGCGACGAACTTCGGGATAGCGGGCGTTTTCAGGGCCGCTGACGGATAATCTTCGGGGTTAGCGAGCGCTCGGCGACAGCTGAGCGACGATTTTTCTCACGCTCACCTGCTGCAGCGGCTCGCTAACGGGAGGTTAGCAACGATTTTCAGCACTCTCTTCTCAGCAGTAGAACTAGAGGCCCTGGAACTCACAGGAGCCTCACCTGCAGATAGAAATCCTCGCTGGGAGGAAACAGGAGGCTGGTAGAGGAGTCTGATGTGCCTGAGATTCCAGCAGGAGGCTAGCTCTCTTCTAGCCCTTGGGTGATTGCTGTAGCAAAAATAAAAGTTCCTTCAAAGTCCTTTTCCTCTTCTGCCAAGTCCAGTAGTAACCACTGCAGGCCAGTCCCAGAAACAGCACACAAGGACAGTCCTTCTCCTGCAGATTCCTGTAGTCACACGGACAGAGGTTCTTCTTGTTGCCCAGGAGCAATACAATTTGTAAGGGTTTGGGCACAAATATTTATACCCCCAAAGTCTTTGTTCTTAGGGGTCACAAGTCTCTGAACCCAGCCAGAACGGGTTCTGCCCAGCCCTGGAGCACTTTGTTTACCAGGCTGCATCCTTCCTTTCAGAAAGAGGGGGTCTGCCTTCAGACGCACAGTGGGAAGTGGAGCCAGCATTCACCTTGCCAGGCACAGCCCTATTCAAGTGCAGGAGCTACCCCTCCCCTCACTCCAAGGCAGATCTCTCTATTCAACCCAGGTCTGACTCAGCCTGCCCTGTCCCTCCAAAACCAGACAGCCAATACACATAATAGCAGAGCAAACTGGAAGGCTTAGGCAAGAAAGTACCTATACTCTAAAAGTGGTAGTTTCAAACACAGAATATAAAAATAACCTTCACTAAAAGATGTATTTTAATATTCCGAGCTCAGGCATACTAAATTCGTTTTTCTACCATGTTCTGCGGGTCAGTTCGGACTATAGAATGTAATAGCCCAGACCTCCCATTCTGGCCTATGGAGAACAGGTAGCCTTACAGTAGTGAAAAACGAAATTGGGTGTAGTTCACTACTAGGACATGCTACACACATCAGGGCATGTCCTACCTTACACATACAATGCGCCCTATCATAAAGGGGGCTTACAGGATGCCAAGGGAAGGTTTAGGGGCTGGGAAGTGGGTGCACTTCACAGCCAAGATGGCAGTTCTGGACTGCACGCAGACACTGCAGTGGCAGGTCTGAGACACACTTTACAAGCTGCTTCTGTGGGTGGCACAAACCAGTGCTGCAGGCCCACCAGCAGCATTCGGTTTACCAGCCCTGGGCACACACGGGCCATGCTACTAGGGACTAACAGGTAAACCAAAAAGGCCAATCATTGATGTACCAATTCACATGTCATCTTTACAAAGGGAGCATTCGCGCTGTGGCACTGAATGGCAGTGGCACAGCGCCCAGAGCATCTATAACCAGCAAAAACAGAGGAGACACAGCGAAAAATGGAAGGGAGACTCACGCCAATGGTGCCAGGTCTAACACACGTCCCCTCCAGCTGAAATGTAGGGAGAACTACCCATCCCCTGGGAAGTTCTCATCACTAAGGCGGAAAAATCTGGAGAGACCATCAGCATTGGCGTGTTCTGTACCAGGGCGATGTTCCACCGTAAAGTCCATACCCTGTAGGGAAATGGACCACCTTAACAACTTGGGATTCTCACCCCTCATTTGCATCAACCATCTGAGGGGCCTGTGGTCTGTCTGAACCCGGAAGTGAGTCCCAAACAGGTATGGTCTCAGCTTCTTCAGTGCCCAGACCACAGCAAATGCCTCACGCTCAACTGCACTCCACCTCTGTTCTCGCGGAAGTAACCTCCTACTGATGAAGGCTACAGGTTAGTCTAGTCCCTCCTCATTCACCTGTGACAGAACAGCCCCCACCCCATGCTCTGAAGCGTCTGTCTGGACAATAAATTCCTTAGCAAAGTTGGGCGCCCGGAGTACGGGTGCTGTACACATGGCAGTCTTGAGGGTATCATAAGCTTTTTGACAGGTGTCAGTCCAGTTCACAATCTTTGGCTGCTTCTTGGAAGTCAGCTCAGTCAAGGGTGCAACAATGTTGCCATACCCCTTGACAAACCTCCTGTAATAACCCGTGAGTCCTAAGAAGGCCCTCACCTGGGTCTGGGTCCTTGGGGGCTCCCACGCGAAAAATGGAAGGGAGACTCACGCCAATGGTGCCAGGTCTAACACCGGGCATCAGTGCCTCCGCCATTACTGTGCACAATGCATTTGAGTGTCTATGTATCGAGCCCCCTAGCACCGGGCATCAGTGCCTCCGCCATTACTGTGCACAATGCAAGAGTGTCTATGAATCGAGCCCCCTGGCACCGGGCATCAATGCCACCGCCATTACTGTGCACAATGCAAGAGTGTCTATGTATCGAGTCCCCTGGCACCGGGCATCAATGCCTCCGCCATTACTGTGCACAATGCATTTGAGTGTCTATGTATCGAGCCCCCTAGCATCGGGCATCAGTGCCTCTGCCATTACTGTGCACAATGCATGTGAGTGTCTATGTATCGAGCCCCCTGGCACTGGGCATCAGTGCCTCCGCCATTACTGTGCACCATGCATGTGAGTGTCTATGTATCGAGCCCCCTGGCATCAGTGCCTCCGCCATTACTGTGCACAATGCAAGAGCGTCTATGTATCGAGCCCCTTAGCACCGGGCATCAGTGCCTCCACCATTACTTTGCACAATGCAGGAGTGTCTATGTATCGAGTCCCCTAGCACCGGGCATCAGTGCCTCCGCCATTACTGTGCACAATGTAAGAGTGTCTATGTATCGAGCCCCCTAGCACCGGGCATCAGTGCCTCCACCATTACTGTGCACAATGCATTTGAGTGTCTATGTATCGAGCCCCCTAGCATCGGGCATCAGTGCCTCCGCCATTACTGTGCACAATGCATTTGAGTGTCTATGTATCGAGCCCCCTAGCATCGGGCATCAGTGCCTCCGCCATTACTGTGCACAATGCATGTGAGTGTCTATGAATCGAGCCCCCTAGCACCGGGCATCAATGCCTCCGCCATTACTGTGCACAATGCAAGAGTATCTATGTATCGAGCCCCCTGGCCCCGGGCATCAGTGCCTCCACCATTACTGTGCACAATGCAAGAGTGTCTATGTATCGAGTCCCCTAGCACCGGGCATCAGTGCCTCCGCCATTACTGTGCACAATGCAAGAGTGTCTATGTATCGAGTCCCCTAGCACCGGGCATCAGTGCCTCCGCCATTACTGTGCACAATGCATGTGAGTGTCTATGAATCGAGCCCCCTAGCACCGGGCATCAGTGCCTCCGCCATTACTGTGCACCATGCATGTGAGTGTCTATGTATCGAGCACCCTGGCACTGGGCATCAGTGCCTCCGCCATTACTGTGCACAATGCAAGAGCGTCTATGTATCGAGCCCCTTAGCACCGGGCATCAGTGCCTCCACCATTACTTTGCACAACGCAGGAGTGTCTATGTATCGAGTCCCCTAGCACCGGGCATCAGTGCCTCCGCCATTACTGTGCACTATGCATGTGAGTGTCTATGTATCGAGCCCCCTGGCATCAGTGACTCCGCCATTACTGTGCACAATGCAAGAGTGTCTATGTATCGAGCCCCCTGGCACCGGGCATCAATGCCTCCGCCATTACTGTGCACAATGCAAGAGTGTCTATGTATTGAGTCCCCTGGCACCGGGCATCAGTGCCTCCGTCTTTATTGTGCACAATGTAAGAGTGCCTATGTATCGAGTCCCCTGGCACCGGGCATTAGTACCTCCGCCATTACTGTGCACAATGCATGTGAGTGTCTATGTATCAAGTCTCCTAGCACAATGGCATCAATGACTCCGCCAATAATGTGCACAATGCAAGAGTGTCTATGTATCGAGTCCCCTAGCACCGGGCATCAGTGCCTCCACCATTACTGTGCACCATGCATGTGAGTGTCTATGAATCGAGCCCCCGGGCACCGGGCATCAATGCCACCGCCATTACTGTGTACAATGCAAGAGTGTCTATGTATCGAGTCCCCTGGCACCGGGCATCAGTGCCTCTGCCATTACTCTGCACAATGCATGTGAGTGTCTATGTCTCGAGTCCCCTGGCACCGGGCATCAGTGCCTCTGCCATTATTGTGCACAATGCAAGAGTGTCTATGGCTGCAAGTTGAGTTATACCGCGCGACGGGCGGGCAGATGGTCACTTTTGTCTTTATTAAAACACATAGAGAACGCAGAAGAAATATTCCGCTTCTACAGAGGTGCAGGGGGGGCTGGGGTAGTTTAGGGTGCACTGGTTGTCTGACATGGCTGTGCACAGTAACATCAGGGTTAATGAGAAACACATTACAGGAGACCCTCCGTGTGTGTTCTCTCATGTTATGATGTGAAATATTCCTTCTGAGGGTCGCCCTTTTCGTTCTGAGGGTCGCCCTTCACTTGCTGAGAGTCATACCATCGTTGTCCTGGGTACTCTTGTCTATGCATGGTATGCGCGTGCCAGGTGTTTCGCTGGCGTGTTCTTGCTTTACAACCAGTTAGAAGTATTTTCCTTGACACAGAATGAGTTAACCTTGTAACTGAGGTCCAGTGATCCTCATTTCATGAACTCATTTGCATTGGTGGAGCAATTATAAATGTTTCACAGTTTTTTATATCATATACATGTTATTGATAATATTTTTGCCATTGTGGAAGGAGTCAATGTCATTCTAAAATATTTGTCAGTCGTTTTGATACAATAGATGTAGAATCCTGTAAGTAGTCATCAACATTATGAAATTATGCTCCGGTCTGTTCTAGTTTCTCCATCAACGTGCGCCATACCCGGGTCGCGCGTAGGGTTAAAGCACTGACTGCATGTAACTACAGCCGTAGATTGGGACTACAGTGATTGGGGTGCTGGAGGGCAGGGTTGAAGGGCATGGACAGAGCCGGCAAGGTCATAGTGCAGGCATTAAAGGGCAGGATTGAGATTCAACGGCACAGCTTTGTAAAGGTTGCAGTATTGGAACCACAACTGGCTCCACTGAGGTGCCAGGGCAGAGCTGTGTGTGGGACATTGGCACATCAAGGCTGCTTTAAACCATGTGTGCCATGCGCTGGCAGACCTCTGAGTTGAAACAACCACACTACACACTGGTCTAACCGGTAAAGACTTTCTAAAGCCCTGGCATCACAAAATGGATGCCACTGCCACAAACATGGGTCTGGTCTCCTGCTGCTGACCGAGACTCCGGCAGGGGAGGCCTGGACAATAGGTTTCCTGTCACAGGGAGGTGTAACCACCTCCCCTGACAGGCAGATGTGTATTGGGGCTGGGCAGGAGCACTCTCTAGTGCTTTGAAGTCCTGCACTGGGGTCACACTTGGTCTCCCTGTGCATAGTCCAGTTCAAACCGGTTGCAGGGGCTACCTGCCCCTGCTCTGGCACGAAACTGGACAAAGGAAATGGGTGTAACCACCCCTCTTTCCAAACCCTCCCATAGGTGGGTCCCCAGAGTATGTCCAACCCCCTATCTTAGTATTAGTATAGGAACCCAGTCCTTGAGACTTTGGATTACCCTGGACAAAACTCTGCAACATATATCCTGGACCTTCGACTTTCTATTTTGACTAGAAGACTGAAGAAATCTCCCTTGGGGTCAAGGAGTGACTCTCCTGCTTGGCAGGCACCAAAGAAGCAACTGACCGGTCTGCATCGCTGAAGCTCCCGCCGGACGCCGAAGTCTTTGCATCACCAGAGGTGGATTTCCAGACTTCCCCAAGGCTACCCTGAGTCCACAGCAAAGCTGAGGCCCGTGGCTATCGTGGGTGACATGGAACCGTGACCCCTGGACACAGTGAACGTTTGCCGGTACATCATCTTCCTGGTCTTCCTTGAAGTTGTGCTTTGGGCTTCGAGTAGCCCCAGCCTTGAGCACCTCCTGCACCGAAGATCTCCGGCCTCCACTCCACGAGTGACCCGTGGGCCAGTTTCCAGTGCGACTGCTCGAGGCTCCTTCACGATTGCTAGCCCATTGGTTAGCGGGTCCCCATGAAGGTAACTCCTTTTCTGCTTGGGCTTCCCTGGTTGCTCCAGATGTGCCCTGACTTACCCTCACTGGGTGAGTCCTCCAGACCTTGCTGGTCTGCACCGACGTCTTTCTTCTATTTCCACTTGACTTGCCGTTGCCAAGGCTTGTTGGGTCCATTCTGGTCGCCGACATCGCAGCACTCGACAGACTTCATGGGCAGCTCAAATCCAGCTCCTGGTTGTCGTTGACGCCTCTTGGACCTTGTGGCTGAAAAGTCAAGACACCCGTCAACTCACCTGAAGCACCCAACATCTGTGGGCATTGGACTATCGTTCCCCTGGTCACTGGTAAGTGACCCAGACTCTGTCCCCTCTGCTTTCAGGTTCCTTCTATCTTCGATCCAGGCTTGGGTCTCTTCGAACACTTCTCCTCTTCATGGCAGCAGCACTTCTTTGCCAGCTTCCATTGAAAACGACGCCGCAATCCGTCACCAAAAGACACCCGGCTTCCCTGGGTGAGGTAACACAAGTACTCCGGTGCTCCCGTGGGTGTTGGCCCTAGACACCTCTAAGTGCAAAAGGGTTTGCTTGTAGTCGTCCTCTAAGTGTCCTTAACTTGTAATTTTCCAACCACGACTTTCCCCATAGAAGTTAACGGTGATTCGCGCCTGTGTTCTAACACTGCACGCGTACCCCGTGGGTCCCCTATTTCACTACCTTGGGGGGTTCCTTGGGGCCCAAGCACTTCTAAAGGCTCTAGGCCTTGTGTCTAGTTCAGTCGTGGTTCTTATACCGCTTTATTGGTATATGGTTTGGTACGCCCCTAGGGCTCAAACGTATATTTGTGCTTTTATTGTTGAATACTGACTTGTAACTTAAGTACTTCGAACTCTAGCCTCATAAAGAGACTAGAGGGGTGTGTTTTATCTTAAATACATATATTTTGAGTATATACCTGGTGTGGTTGTCCTTTCATTTGGTCATTCAAGAGATTATAGACTGGTAAAACAAGCTGCTTTACATTCCTTCAAGACTCAGCCTGAAGGCTGCTCTCCATAGCTACCACTAGGATAGCCTTCAATAAAGGTTGTCTTTAACCTATCACCATAAGGGGTTGTTTGGACTAGTACAGGGTGCCCACTTGAATTAGTGGACAGCATATATCCACTGACAAACAGATTGGATTCATCGAATAGGTGGTAGTTAGAGGCCTTGTACGGGTGGTAAATAGGTTTTGGAACCTACTTTTAGTTAGTATTTTCCTTTTTTTCTTGTATGCTACACCACTACAATCTCCTCACTGTGACAGGCAATCCCTGTCTCCACACCAACCTTTTCACTCTTGAATCGTGGAATATCCAAAGCGCCTGACTACAAAATTGACGGAAGAATATGTAGAGAAATTGGTAAGCTTTCAACAAAATTTAATGAAGGATAGTGTTGAAGGTCATCAGGTAGCATGGTACGTGGATAAAATCGCACAGGCTGTGCAATGTCTTAGAGTGTATTTAAAAGAAAAAAAAACGGTTAAGGTAAAAACACAAGATAGCAAAGGAAGGCCGAGGTGGTTTAACCCTGTATGTCTGAATAAAAAAAGGGCGATTCGTAAAACAGAGCGAGATCAGAGGAAATGTTATGATCATGGGAACTTAGAGATCCTGCTCAACCTGAAGAAAGAATATAAATCCTTAGTAAGGAAGCAGAAAAGGATTTTCAAAGAAAAATGTTGGGCAAATCTACTCGAGACAATAGAAAATAGAAATATAAAAGGATTCTGGAGGTTGATACAGGTTGCCGCAGGAAGGTCTCCGGGTAATATGAGCTGTGTCGTGGAAGAGGTGGCCTGGGTAAATTACTTAGGAAATCTATATAAAGCCAGTAGGATTCCGGAAAAAGATAAGGAAAAATCAAGTTGGACAGTGTGTGTAGAAGGGTTAAAATCAGCATTTAATGAAGAGAAAGTTAAAGAAACAATTAAGAAGTTAAATTTATCTCGTGCAGCAGGCCCCGATAATTTTCCTGCCATCTTAATTAAAACTCAATTAGATTGGTGGGCAGGCTTTTTATCCCATATGTTCATTGCCATTCTGGACTCAGGCTGTATTCCTAAATCCTGGAGAAGTGCCATAATTAAACCCCTACATAAAAAGGGGGAAAGGAAGGACCCAAGGAACTAAAGACTAATTAATTTATTGGATATTGGAGAAAAGGAATAATCCTTGGTAGATTAAAGGAGTGGGTGGAGCGGTGATCGATAGTTCCAATAGAGCAGGGAGGCTTTAAGGAAGGACATTCTACTATCGATCACTGCTTTGCCCTGTGGGCTGTAGCGCGGAAGTCCATGGAGCTGCAGGGCAAGTTGTATTGTTGCTTCGTGGACTTTGGCGCAGCTTTTGATCTGGTGGATAGGGAGTGTTTGTGGGAAACCATGAGAAATTATGAGGTCCCTGCGGATCTTTTGTTGGTAATCCAGGAGCTACACAGCCAAAACTGGGCGCAGGTAATTAAAGACACTTCTGGCGGCCTGACTCCTGAGATAGCAATAAACAATGGATTAAGGCAAGGTTGTGTTTTGGCACCGCTCCTTTTTGCCATATTCTTAGCAGATTTGCCTCTCACCTTGGGTGAGGTGCAAGCCCAAAAGTAAATGGAAGGCATTTGTCCTGTTTGTTGTATGCCGACGATCTAGTAATACTGGATCAAACTGAGATGGGGCTTCAAAGAAAGCTGAATATATTCAGCGAATACTGTACGGCAAAACGACTTACTGTAAACATGGACAAAACAAAAGTCTTGTGCTTTTGGAAGAGAAATATGAAGTTTAATTGGTACTTGGGCCAAACTAAACTAGATGTTGTAAATGAATACAAATACCTTGGAATATGGTTTACGAACTCCTTGAAGTGGGGCATACATCTGGAGGCACAGAAAATAAAAGCACATCTAGCGGTATGTGGGCTGAAAAGATTCAATCACAGTTGTGGTGATATGTCCCATAAGCCTCTTTTGACGGCTTATAAAGCCATGATCCCGCCGCAATTCCAATATGGTTCAGAAGTCATTTGTATTGATGGTAAAAGCTCCTGGGATAAAGAAGAAGGGAAATGTCTGAAATCATTATTGTCGCTTCCCAGCTCGGCAATGATTCAGGCAATCAAAATGGACTTAGGCCTAACTGCGCGGAACATTCAGGTGCAATTAAGTTTTCTCAGATTTTGGAATCGTTTGAGTCGTGGGGAGGTCACAAAGGTGTCCCAATGGTGCATGAAAGAAATTTAGGCCAGTGAGTTAAAGTGGGCTAAGGCCACAAGAAGTAAACTTCAGACCATTTGTGATCACTTGAATGTGAAAATTGACCCCATGACTCTACAAATTAATGTAATAAAGAGTGTACTTAAAATGCAGGGTAAAGAATTGTCTAGAGCAATAGACCGAGAGTATTTGAGCAAGAAAGATTCTGTAAAATTCATGCGTTCTAGCTGGGAGAAAGATTCCAGCTTTCCCTACCTCGATTTATTACCAAACTACTGGTTAAGAATGGAAGTTCTTAGGATAAGAATTGGTATTAACCCAGCCATAATAAATAGCGCAATAAAATCTGTTTTAATGCAACCTGACGGCAACTGCATGTGTAAGATAGGATTGAAATGCAACATTTTACACATTTTATTGGATTGTCGAAGATTTTAAAATTTACGTAAATTATTCCTCCGTCCGATATTTTTAAAATATGGAGTAAGGGCGCGCTTACAAGCATGGGAACTTCTTGCCGAGATGGAAAATTTAGATATTGCAATAGCCATTGGGAAATATATGCAGGGCATATATAAGTTCCCTGCCTCATTAGAGGCGTAAGAGTAGCTAGTGCCTTATAATTGGAAATGAAATTATCCGTTGTAAAATTCTTTTAAAATCGTTAAGAATGATCTTTTAAGGATTTTATGATTCTTAATGTTTAATGTGGAATTTGTATTTTTATTTATATGTTAATGTAAAAGTTGTGGTTTAAAGACCAAATGGTCTAAATAAACATTATTTTTTAACTGAACTGAATTGAACACTCTTGAATCCTGGTTTCTTCCAGGAGTGACTCTTACTGCGATGGATTACTGGTCCGGCCATGCCATAGCCTCGCGGTTTTCCTGCCTACAGACCCAGGGGTATACCCATCTCCTCTTCTGTTGCCTAAATGCTTCCTGCACCTCCACCTTCTTTAGTCTACTTGGACACTTCTCTCCAGAGCCCAAGGGCTGTGAACCTTTGTTCCCATTATGCCATCTTAGCTGGTGGATGCCCCCCCCCCCCCCATGCCTAGTGTGCAGTGCTCTCCCTCCATCCTCATGTAAGTCTTAAATGGCTCCTTTTGGGCAAAACTCTTTCTTGGGGCTATTTGTGTCGGCCCTTTGACGGCTAGCCTTCCTAGACACTCAGTAACAAAAACAAGGAGGTGAGTGGGACGGGGACTGATGGTGCAGCTACACTTCCAAAGGGCAGGCGTCAGGCTCTCCTGCTGGGCAGGTTGGTTCTGCCTGCTAGCTTCCTCAGCGTGACCACACCACGGTTGAAGGAAGGGTAAACATTGATGGCATGTTTGATTAGTGACTGTTTATTACTATTGCTATGAGTCTAATTGCTATTGGATCTGTGTATTGCAGACTACACCCTCTCACGTTTAAATTCAACATTTGATTTAAATTACTCCCATTGACTCTGTTTGTCTTTGATAACAACAGTATTTTTCCTTGCAGAGCTGCGCATCCTAGTCCACCTGTACTCTCTGAACAGAACATAGTGCATGCACCCACCACAATACAGGCATATGTATATGAGTAGGTGGGGAGAAAGAGGGAAGATGTATTTAAAAGGACAAAACAGAGGCTGGCCCTTTATACCTATAGATAGCAAGACCCCTACTCTAAATGACGCAGGCCTTCACCCACCCTAGGGTGGCATGCTCCATCATAAGACCCTCCTCACCCTTCTATCTATGGAAAATAGAGGTGTGGGCTACTCCCTTCGGACGAGGGGAGTTCTTTGGCTGTTTTACAGAAGGGGGTCCTACTGGTTATAGGTGTGTGTGTGCAGAAGAGTGCAGAGGTATCGAAAGGATAAAACTATCTCCCAAGTGACCATTTATTCTCCTCCTCAGTGGGTAGAGGGTAAATGCCTGCAGCATGTAGGATGCCCTGAATGGGCGCCATGGTGGAGTCTGCAAGGCCATAGAGCAGGGTGTTCCCAACATCTTTATGCAGGAGAACACGGGCTTGAATAGCAATTATGAAGGATCTTTCTCACCCCCACTACTGACATTGGCTGAGCACTGCTTGGTACGAAGCAGCTGAGCCCCTCGTCAGGGGCTGGAAGCGCTCTAGAAGCACTCGTACACTGCCATAGTATTTTAAGAAAAAGGTGTACGTGGATTTTGAATGTATGCATATATAGGTCTGGTGATGTATAGTAGGAACCATTATGCGACGCAGACACGTGGTGCATGGTGTAGTGCACTTCCTAGTGTAAAAGAAGCTAATTGAAAGGAATTTTGTGATAAATGGAGCTGGAACAACAGTTCATGCAAATGCATTTGTTGTGGATTCATTGCAGCTAAAAGCTGTTTCTGCACCCCAACAGTCAGTACTTGGAATCGAGCAGTGTGTACTTACATTTTGGTTGATTTTCCGTTTTAATGAGAGTCGGTCAATTCCAGAAACCACGTTTCTCCTCTCCTCTCCTCTCCACCCCCACCCCCCCCCCAAGTCTCTTGTGTATTACTCTTTTTACTTTAAAACGCATATTCACCTCGAAAAAAGTTATAGCCAGAAACGTATTATGTGATGTCTGTAGCGCCCAAAAGCCTTCCAATCACACTGGCCGTTTCCTTTATCGCGCTCCATGTGGCCGCGTCGTAGCCCCTTGGCCCCTCACCCATGTTCCTGCTTAAATCAAGCCTTATATATCTGCTTAACAATATCAATCTGCGATTTGCCCTCTTGGGACTTTTTAGCCCTCATACTAAACGTTTTTCACTCAAAGTGCAATTCTATCTATTTCATTCACACATATTTGTAATTCAAGTGCTTTGAGGTACAGTAATTATTGATCTCCTTCTCTTGGCTCAGTGATTCTATTGAAGAAACCCTTGCACTCTCAAAAATCTCCCAAACCCTCGTGCCTGGCCCGCCTGCAAGCTCTAGAAAGGAGCTATATCTGGTCAGAGTAGAGAAAGTCGTATGAGGTGTAGAAACGACGAAGCCACCTTATGGGGGCAGGGGTGGCTTCCCTCAGCACCTTTGAGGTGGCGGTGGGTGGAATTCAAAGTTCCACATAGAACATTCCAGAGCGGGCACAGGTGCACCAACCACAGGCCACCTGCCGCCAATAACCTCCTGCTTTATTACTGCCATACGCCGCAGAGGCCGGAAAACCAAAGCCCTACACTGAATGAAGGAATGAGTCCTATCGTGTCTAGGCTCTTGGTGTCGCCTTCCCTTCATTTCAAAGACCACGTAGGTTCACGGAGCCAATAAATGATAAACTGAAAACTTAAATTTGCGCAACAGAACGCGACACTTAAAACGTAACGAACTAGGGGGCATATTATCAAGAAACGGCGTTAACATTATCGCCACTTTAGCAGCAGAAAACTGCCGCTAAAGCGGCGAAAACGGGCTTGATAATGTGCCGCAGAGAATTCCCATAGAAGCCCATGTTGACACCAGAACATGGGCTTTAACGCCGTTTCTTGATAATATGCCCCTTAATCACGTACCAAAGAAAAAAAAAGTTGGCATGTAGTGGTGTGTTTTATGACACATCTCAAAATCCCAACAACACAACATAGAATCGGCATTAAAATCCAATCGCAAGGCCTGAAGATCTACGACCTACCGCGTGGCAGTCACATCCACCCAAACATTCATCCCTGCATGGCTTGAGCTCTCCTAGCACAGTCCATTTGCACCGTTTTGCCACTTAAGAAATAATGGATGATCCAAACGATATTTGCACAATGGCAAAGCGTGAACCCACATGTGTTTTCTATGTTTATTTAATAAGAACCAGTTCAGTTTTACGCCATTTTCCCTGGTTGGGTGATAGCAAAGGAAGCAAACAGGTGTATCCCAATTAACAGCGCATATATATTAATTATGCACTGTGGCATAAAAGGCGAACAAGCAGCGTTTAGCTGTATTTGCTGCCTACTTCCCAAAAAAAGTAGACTTTGGACTTCCGCACGAACCGAGGGCTGTCTCTCAGATGGTGACCAGGGAAGTGTATCTGCTTCACTTCTCCTTATCTAACTACCAAACTCCTACAAGTCCAGTTCGCCCCCTTGTGTTTGTCCTGGTGCAGTGCTTTGCTAAAGGTGGCCTCTGGGTTCTGGTGTGGGCCTTCACAGATGTCTTGGGCAAAATACTTGTTTTCCACCAGTGGTATTCGGGCGGGCTTGAGCACTGGTTGCGCCCTGTGCGACAATGATTTTTGGCGCCCCCCCCCCCCTCCCCTTCAATGACCACCTCCACAATGGATTCGTTTATAGGGGGCTCTTGAGCCTGTCGGATATACACGTGCGCGATGTACTGCTGCCGAGAGGTTTTGCTCCTGGCCAATGTTGCGCACCCAATCACATTGCAGTATTTCATGAGCTCACCTCCAGAACTGCCTGTAAGACCTGAAAGCTGCGCGCTTGTGGTCGATATGATAAAACTCTGCTTTAAGATGCACCAATGAAATAAACTCTTCTGGCAGACATGCTGGCTCACTGTGCCCCCTCCTGCCCTGAAGATGTGTCGTGGGTGTTTTGGCCCCACCCGTTTTGAAGGTGAACAGCAGCCCTGGGTGAGTAGCTCACTGGTGTAGACAGTATTTAGAGTGACTGGTGTTAGATCACTCAGTGAATCACTCCTTCGGAGGCCAGCCGTCTCTCACTCATTGCAGCCTCTGCTTCTCCTCCTCTCATGCCACGGAGCATTGGCCAGTGTGAGCCTGACGTCAGTCCCCCCTGCTGGGAGGCCCTAAGAGAACGCCCTGCTGTACGGGGGCTGCATGCAGAGGGCATTCCGTGGGCATTTTCAGTTCCAAACCCACCACTGGGCTCGGTTGAGTGGTGGTGGTGGGCGGCCTGGGGGGGCGGGGGGTGGGGGGGTTGAGCAAATAAGTAAATATGGCCCTTCCTAGAATAGTTCTTTTCACCCGCCCACCCCGCCATCTATCGATTCGTCCACTTTCCTATCCATCCGTTCATGTTTCCAACCTCCCGTCAATTCATCCAGGCAGGCATTCATCCATCCAGGCAGGTAGGCATCCATCCATCCATCTATCCTTCCACCATATCTGCTATCCTTTTACCAACTGATCCTTTGTCCTTTTAATCTGTCCACCCCTTCACCCTTCCATCCATCCACTGTTCATGCTATCTCTAGACAAACCCTTCCTTCCATCCATCCTTTCTTCTTTGTAACTATCCAGCCTTACACCTTTACTTTGTTCTTTTCATCCTCCCTTCCCTTCTCGTGTCCTTTATACTTTCTTTACTTTGTTTTATTCTTTCTTCCTTTTTCTTCCCCTGTCTTTCACTCTTTTCTCCTTCTTCCGCTCTTCCTTTCCAGTTTCTATCATTGCTCCTTCTTTTCTCATATTCTTTTTTCTTTGTTACCTTTCTCTTCTCCCTGTGTTCTGTCTGTTGCTCTCTGTCCTTTATAGCAGGGTCGGACTGGGAGAATACATAGGCCGGGGCAACAAAATAAAAGCGGCTCCTAGCAGCGAAGCAGAGAGTTTAAAAAAAGGTGATAATGTCAGGGAAATCAACAAGAAAACCAGCCCTTCTGGCTTTAACAGTGGCCGAAAATTACTAAAAACCCTTGCCCATACACTGACCTGTCCTGTCAGACCAGCCCATCGGCACTGCCTGACCGCCCCATGGGCCTGCCCCGCCCTGCTTTTAGAAGGTTTCATCATTTACTTCTGTCTCTTTCTCTGAGCTTGACTCACTGATCAGGCCTTGAGACCCACCGCATTCACTGCTGCTCCCACCCTAGGCTCATACCATGTTTAGGAACCTGTCTGCAGGCAGAAGAGGCCAATATAAAACAAATGAGCTTTTAGTGGGTCCCAGATTACCAGGCCATCGGGGGCAGTGGCACCCCAATTTAAAATGTAAAGCATTGGATTCAGACCCCATTCCTCAGTTATGTCCATTGAAGGCCTCTGCCTTACATCACCGCTGCTCACGGCCACAAGGGGGCTCTCGAGTGCAACAAATGGCTCAACATTGCGAGAGGAACGAGAGCTCCAAAACAACTCAACTGTTACCGAGTCTGGGGCTCTGGAAGTCCTCGCACAGAAGCCGGTCTGTTGAAAATACTTGTAAACAGCCTACGGAATAGATGACCTGCGTGTCTGCAAGGCCAGGGCAGGGTTTATGGACTCAAGCGAGTTTGTCTCACAGGTGTTCTAAACCTCTGCTTTCCTCCGTTTTTCGTAATATTCAAGTCCTCTCTGTTTCCGTTTTTGACCAGTCAATTCCCCTCAGGCTGCAGGTTTGTGTCACGTAGTTAATTGCAGAAAGCCTCAGGCCGGAACTTATGTCATTTAATTCAGTACTCAGCATAATCACAGCAACAGCGCCACCTGGAGCATTAATGGCACAACTACAGACCAGGGAAAAGTAAGTTGCTCACACAGACACGTTATTTCATCTACGTCAGGGGTCTCCAGCCTTTTCTGTAGTGACAGCTACTTCTGATCCGTGAACATCATTGTGAGCTACTAAAGGCCAAGCAACTCACGCATTGTTACCAGAGACCCTCCCTTCCCCCGCCCAGCTTCATTGACTGTAAGCCTAATGTCCATACAGCCAAAAACTATGGGTTGAACAAAATACTTTGACCAGGGGCCCTATGACAGGGCTCCCATGTGTCAGTGAGAGCGTGGTCTTTGCGGATGCATGGACATGTGTGTGTATGCCTGGGATATGTGTGTATGGTTGACTGAGAGCCTGTGTTTTATGTACTTGTAGCACAGGAAAAACCTTTCACCATGTGTGGCACCGTTACATGTATAACACAAACATACAACCATTTTTTTTTTTTTAAATAGGAGAAATTTAAAGTGCAGAAAAATGTTCTGCAAAAATGTTCATAATATAGAACATTCTGCACTTTACATTTCTTGCACTTAAAATAAGGGTGAAATTTTCAATTATAAATATGGCACATAGTCTACCAGCCACTGAGAGCAAGATGCCTGCTGAATCTAAAGGCAACATTTTGAAATGGGAGAAAATTGAACTGAAGAGTTAGCTTTATGTGCATATGGATTCTAAAAAACAAAATGTCTCATTTACAAACAGCAGGCATCTTGCTCCCAGCCCCGTCCAGATACAGTGCCATATTTATAACATACCAATACTGCCATTTGTTTAAATCTGAAAAATGTATAGTGAAGAAACATGTTTATGAAACATTAGGACGTAATTGGCTTAATTGTAAATGGAGAAAAACATTAAGACTTAATGTTTCTTAGAACTATTTTTCTTCACTTAAAATTTTTCACATTTAAAAAAAAATTACTGCTTTTTTCAGCTACAAACATGGCACAGTTTTTTTGGCCACCGATAGCAAGCGACCTGCTGTTTGTAAATGCAACACTTTGAAGAGGAAGAAATAAAAACAGCTAACTTAATCATTAAGGAAACTTTTCCTTTTTATTTTCTCTCATTTAAAAGCATTCAGAAACATCATTTTGTTCTCACGCTCCCATATTGAGTTGACAAGGACATTTATTTAAGAGTTAATTACCTCAGTGCTTCAGTTCTTCGCCTCTGTGCTCCAGCCGAGGTCATGAATCTGACTCCAACACTGCTCATTATCAGGCCCTGCTATCTGGAGCCTGATGATGATTGTGGTGAGCCAAACGGCCACTACCAAACATTGTATCAGCATTCACCTGAGGGTCAGGCTCGGCTCCTCGTCTATAAATATATGGTGCCGGGTCACTTGTGGCTCGCGCACGGACTAGCATAACTTGCCTGGGTACTGTGTCTGCATCATCTGCGTACTAGGCCTTAGTGTACCCCTACCCCGACACCACATTGGAGACAAGGGGGTACTCACCCCATGGGTGCAGGCACAAGCTGTAGACATGCAGCTGTGGATGTGAGGCGTTCGGAGGCTGGTGTGCGGATCATCGCTGTGTCCACGTAAGACAGAAGCAGCGAGACATGCAAATGGTGTGCAGCCCGGTGGTGCGGAGGGCCACCCTCAGCAAGTGGAAAGACAGAGGAGAGAAGGATCGCTGTTGGTGCCAGCATGAAGAGGGCGGCGCGATCAAGAGGTGTCCGGCAGGTGAGGAGGCCTCAGAGACATGCCCGAGAGGAGCAAGGCAGCTGTGAGACGCCTGCTGCCAGTGAGAAGTGCCAGCAGTGACCAGAGGAGTCTGGGAGGAGAGGAGGCCTCGGTGGAACATCCGGGTGGAGTGAGGTAGCCGCGCGCAATATCCAGTCCAAGCACGTGTGCAGAGGAAGGGGCGTGGCATCCACACGGCACCGAGGAGAGTGTGTGAGTAGGCCGCAGGAGCAGCGCAGTCTCGCCCAAGGTGAGGAGAGGGCACCCCAGCCACAACAGAGCGGAGTGGGTGACAGCAGGGAGCTGTGACAGCCCTGAAGTGGAAAAAATTAAAATAAAAGAAAGACATAAGGAAATAAAGGAAAGGAAGAGATATAAGGCATAAGATCACATCACACAGGTCCCAGAGAGAAAAGAAAAAAGGGAAAACAAAGAAACAATAGAACAATAAAGAATTAATAAGTGGCAGAAACAAAAAAGAATGTCTGTACAAGAGAATGAGGATCAAGAGTGGCACTGTGACAGAGGTGCACAGTCCCCGTTAGCGGCATTACCACCATTCAGTCAGCTGGCTGACCCTGCTACAGCAGCGCCAAGTGGGGAAAAGGTCAACCATGCGCCACATGGGAGGGGACGAACGGTATGACTTATTCCAGGACTTGCCAAACATGGGAAACCACGATGATAACGATGCAGGGGTAGCTGCGCTCCACAGGTACTTCGATCCTCAACCAAATCCCGATTAGGAACACTTCAAGCTGAGTCAGGCGCTCCAGCATGATAGAGAATCGGGAGACATGTTTTTGCACATCTACGAAAGCTAGCAAGCATGTGCACAGGCACTGATAAGCAACTGGAGATACAAGCGCAACTAATTCAGGTATGCCTGTACGCCAAGCAAGAAAGTGAATCCTCCGTCAGCCAGGAATATCACTAGATGAAATTTTGATTCTGGGCAGATCTCATGAACTAGCTGATGTGTGAGCGGGAGAGGAGGAATCAGCCCTGGGCCACAGGAAACTGACGCATGAGCAGGTGGCACCGGGAACCATCAAAGAGGAGCGGGTGGACGCCATCTGAAGAGAAGCTGGGCGAGGAAGAGTCAAATTCCCAACTGGAGCAACACCAAAAGTGTGTGGGAACTGTGGATTTGCAAGTGACCTGCTGAAGAACTGCCCGGCAACAGGGAAAGCATGCTTGCAGTGTGGGAAGATTGACCATTTCACAAGAGTGTGCCGGAGCGAAGAAAAAACAAAGAAGGCTGGGAAAGTGAGGGCCGTCTCAGAAAGGGAAGAAGAACAAGGCTCACCAGTCATGGTAAGCCAGCAGATGAAACACCTAGAGGAGGAGGAAGACGATGATGGGATAGTGTTCACTGTGTCATTTGCCGGAAGACAGAACCAGAAGAAGAGGCCTCCACCCATCTGCACTGTCGAAGGAAACAGGGCAATGATGAAAGCGCTTATTGACACCGGCGCATCGGTGAATGTACTAGCCGGGGAACAGTACTTGCAACTGAAACCGCATCCACCACTGGAAAAGACCAAGGCCAAGATATTTAACTATGGAGGAGACAGTCCCATACCCCTCCAAGGAGTTATCGAGGTGAATGTGCTAAATGGGCCCACTAATGTACGAACTAAATTCTACGTCATGAAGGAGAGTGCAGGTACTCTGTTAGGGTGTCACACAGCAGAGGATCTGGGATTTGTATTTTTTGTGAGACAAGTACATTGGTCACATGCCAAAGAGATCATGAGTGAGTTTCCACATCTATTCAAGGGCCTGGGATGCCTAAAGGGGGCCAAAGTCAAGTTGCATATCGACAAAACAGTATGACCCGTGGCACTGAGACACCGACAAGTGCCATTTCCCCTATGACCTCATGTTGAGGCGGAACTAGACTGACTAGAGGAAGAATGTGTTATCGAGAAGGTGTCTGGACCAACCCCGTGGGTACTGCACCTCGTCATAGCTCCCAAACCCAAGCAACCGGGGACCATCAGGCTGTGCGTGGATATGCGATTTCCCAACATGGCGATAAAGAGGGAACTGGATATAACCCGGACAATCGATGAGATTGTAACAAACAACAACGGGGCAACGTGGTTTTCCAAGGTGGATTTAAACTCTGGCTATCATCAGCTGTTATTGGACGAAGGACGTCGATATAAAACCACTTTCTCTACATGCGTGGGCCTAAGATGGTTCAAAAGACTGAGTTTCAGAGTATCGTTCGCCGCGGAGGTATTCCAGAATGCCATTAGGGAAACGCTCTCAGGATTGGTGGGTGTCATCAATGTAAGCGATGACGTACTGATATTTTCAGAGACGCTGAAGGAGCACCACACCAGGCTGAGAGGCATGTTACAGCGACTTGAGGAGCAAGTACTTACACTTCACAAGAACAAGTGCTTGTTTTACACCAGTGAGGTGAAGTTCTTTGGGTATTGGTTCTCAAAGGAAGGCTTGCAGGTGGATCCAGCAAAAGTGGAAGCAATCCGAGCAGCAGCCATACAACAAAATCCCATGGAAATGCAAAGCTTCTTCGGGATGGTCAACTACTGCGGGCGGTTTATCCCTCAGTTGGCGATCTTGACGGAGTCCCTACGCAAATTGATTAAAAAAGAAAAGCAGTGGGAGTGGACTGAGGAAATAGCACATGCCTTCAATGAAGTGAAGGGAGCCTTGCTTCGAGGGGCAACCATGGCCTCCTTTAGATCAGGAGGAAGGACTGAATTGATGGTTAATTCCAGCCCGGTGGGGCTGGGAGCCGTCCTCCTACAGCAGAAGAAAGGGAATGAGTGGTTGACCATCCATTGCGTACGCCAGTAGGGCGTTAACGGCAGTGGAAGCGCGGTACGCACAGATTGATAGGGAAGCCCTTGCCATACGATGGGTGTGTCACTATTTCCATATATATCTGTGAAGGCACAAGTTCAAGGTTATTACTGATCACAAGCCTCTCGTGGCTCTGTTTGGCGGATCAGCGAGAAATGGACCACCACGAATAGAAAGGTGGGCAGTGCAGCTACAACAATACGACTTTGATGTTGCCTACCGTCCAGGATCGAGGGATGTATGACGTTACAACGCATGCTATTACAACGCATACCTTTACAACGCATTTTTTACAACGCAAGTACTACTACAACGCATTAATTTACAACGAATACTCTTACAACGCAAAACCTATTAAAATACTGAAAAGTGCTATTACAACGAAATCTATTACAACGCATACCATTACAACGCGATTTATTTTTTTTTTTAAATTAAAAGTTCAATAAAATCTGGCACGGGATGCAGGGAAATTAGGGGTTTTAGGGTGGGGAAGTGTATTAAAATGTGGAGAAAAACTGTACGTAAATCGACTGAAACGCATTACCAAATTAATACTCGAGTATTAAAATTAATACTCGAGTATTAAAATTAATACTCAAAATCCCCCATAAAATTCAGTTTTCACACATTTCACAGTTTTACAAAAATAACGAAAATTAAAATAACAGTACATAGACATTTTTATCATGATTAGATCGGAAAGTAAGTAAACAAAGTAAAACATAAGACACATACACATAGGCGCCATTTTAACCATCTCACTTGTAAAACTTGTCCTACCACAGTTTCTATGTAAACAATACCAAAAGACATGTTTCAAAATGGATGCCAAAACGGAGCAAATGAATCAAAACAATATTTTTTAAAAAGCATTTTTAAATTATCATTTTCCACAGTAAAACAAAGCATTTAAAAAAACACAACGAACGCAGTTTTTAAAAAAATTAATAGTGACACAGAGTAAAACTTATAAATACAAGGAAGACACCATTTTGCACTCAGTTGATTATCAACTAGCAGAGAGACCAGACGTGAAAAGCTGACCCTCTGTCACCTCCACTGCGACCTCCTCAGAGAGAGCACGGAATTCATTCGTAAAAGCATTACAATAGAGCAACTACTAGTAAGTCATTATAATATTTTTAAACGTTGGTTTTGAGGAAAATATATTTTCTTAACCCAAAAAAAATTTAAATAAAATTCTTAATAATAACTTTTAAAATGTACTGTTTCTAATTTATTATCACTAAAAATATACACCAACTTAAAACAAGTTTTTTTTTTTACAAAAACAGAAACTCGGAATATATTGAGATTCAACAATTGGTATACCTAATTGAGCATCACCACCACGTTAACGACTGACATATAAAATTGTGAAGGTAAATGTAATTTATTTGTAATGGTTTTACTTGTAAAATATATTTTAAAAAATTACCTAAAGTGATGTATGGCAATGGTGTGTTTTTTTTAAACCTCAATCTCAGTACATCATAAACGAAAAAATACCATGATGCAGGAGTAACAATTACTAATAAGACTTCAGTTGGGTACTACATCTGGAAAAGCGATTCATATTACTAGGGCAACTATTTCTATTCAAAGTCCTAGAATATTCTGCATTATAGTAATTTAGTGATAGTATCGGATTAACCTTTTTTTTTTTTAGAAAAATGCATTAAATGTGTAATATGTTTTCTTTCACCAATTGTTAATCATACTCCTTTGTCATATATCAAATTGTTTATAAATTGTATTTTTTTTTCCAACCAACCTTGGCTAAGGAACATTAATTTATTCAACTTTTTTTTTCCCCAGAGTACATCTGTACCCAAAAAAAACTTTATCCTGCTGCAAGCATTACCTTGAAGGCACGAAAACAAACAATAACAGAAAAAGGTATGTTACCTTTTCAGTACTATTTTTACTATACAATTTTTTATCCTTCCTTTTGCAATTATTACTCCTCTAACGTACCAAATTAGAAAAATAAAGGATAGTTTAGAGTAACAATATACTATTTCTACTCCAGGAAGGTGCAACATTAGGGAGATTTTTTAATAGTGTAGGGGTACATATCCCTATTTCAACTACAGGAAGGTGCATTGGTTAGTACAGTGTTATGTAGTATTAGTTATATTGTATGTCATTATTAATTTAAATATACTCAGATTTTACATTTCAAACCAACGTAAAAAAAAATTTTATCCTCTTTTTTTTCAAAAGACAACAATTTGATTCCTTACAGAAAGATTCTTTCCACCACACACGTTAAATCTTGAACCAACAGACCAAATCATCTTCAGAAGCCTCATCCAGAAAAGCAAGTTCTACAAAACAAGGTATTGATTTTCATGATGGTTTCTTAACCTTCAATATATTAGACTAGCTATCTCATTGCTAATGTTGAAAAAAAAACCAATTTAATTATGGTTACATTTGCAGAATTCAGAATTTTATTTCATGACTAAAGGATGGTGTAGCATTAGGGAAAGTGTTATCTACTGCAACTTATACCAAATATACAATTTTTAAAAAATTATTGTAAAATCGCATTTCTCAACATCGTTCAGTTTTCTCATTCTTTTCTTTTTTCACTTTCCCAGACATTTATTTTTCCATTCGAAATCCAATCACCTCATAAGTGTCTACTCCAGCCTACACGCCATTCCCACTTAAGAAGAGTCAGCAAGAAAAGCAACTTCGAAAGAAAAAGGTAATTTTATCCAACATTCTAAGGTGAAGCTGTTTTAAAAATGTACCATGCTGTAGGGGTAACAATTACTATTCTAACTCCAGGAAGGTGCAGCAGTAGGGAAAGTGTTGGATGGTGTAGGGGTGCAATTTACTATTCTAACTCCAGGAAGGTGCATCAGTAGGGAATGTGTTGGATGGTGTTGGGGTGCAATTTACTATTCTAACTCCAGGAAGGTGCATCAGTAGGGAATATGTTGGATGGTGTAGGGGTGCAATTTACTATTCTAACTCCAGGAAGGTGCATCAGTAGGGAATGTGTTGGATGGTGTAGGGGTGCAATTTACTATTCTAACTCCAGGAAGGTGCAGCAGTAGGGAAAGTGTTGGATGGTGTAGGGGTGCAAATTACTATTCTAACTCCAGGAAGGTGCAGCAGTAGGAAAAGTGTTGGATGGTGTAGGGGTGCAATTTACTATTCTAACTCCAGGAAGGTGCATCAGTAGGGAATGTGTTGGATGGTGTTGGGGTTAAATTTACTATTCTAACTCCAGGAAGGTGCATCAGTAGGGAATGTGTTGGATGGTGTAGGGGTGCAATTTACTATTCTAACTCCAGGAAGGTGCAGCAGTAGGGAAAGTGTTGGATGGTGTAGGGGTGCAATTTACTATTCTAACTCCAGGAAGGTGCATCAGTAGGGAATGTGTTGGATGGTGTAGGGGTGCAATTTACTATTCTAACTCCAGGAAGGTGCATCAGTAGTGAATGTGTTGGATGGTGTAGGGGTGCAATTTACTATTCTAACTCCAGGAAGGTGCAGCAGTAGGGAAAGTGTTGGATGGTGTAGGGGTGCAAATTACTATTCTAACTCCAGGAAGGTGCAGCAGTAGGAAAAGTGTTGGATGGTGTAGGGGTGCAATTTACTATTCTAACTCCAGGAAGGTGCATCAGTAGGGAATGTGTTGGATGGTGTAGGGGTGCAATTTACTATTCTAACTCCAGGAAGGTGCAGCAGTAGGGAAAGTGTTGGATGGTGTAGGGGTGCAAATTACTATTCTAACTCCAGGAAGGTGCAGCAGTAGGAAAAGTGTTGGATGGTGTAGGGGTGCAATTTACTATTCTAACTCCAGGAAGGTGCAGCAGTAGGAAAAGTGTTGGATGGTGTAGGGGTGCAATTTACTATTCTAACTCCAGGAAGGTGCATCAGTAGGGAATGTGTTGGATGGTGTTGGGGTGCAATTTACTATTCTAACTCCAGGAAGATGCAGCAGTAGGGAAAGTGTTGGATGGTGTAGGGGTGCAATTTACTATTCTAACTCCAGGAAGGTGCATCAGTAGGGAATGTGTTGGATGGTGTAGGGGTGCAATTTACTATTCTAACTCCAGGAAGGTGCAGCAGTAGGGAATGTGTTGGATGGTGTAGGGGTGCAATTTACTATTCTAACTCCAGGAAGGTGCAGCAGTAGGAAAAGTGTTGGATGGTGTAGGGGTGCAATTTACTATTCTAACTCCAGGAAGGTGCAGCAGTAGGGAAAGTGTTGGATGGTGTAGGGGTGCAATTTACTATTCTAACTCCAGGAAGGTGCATCAGTAGGGAATGTGTTGGATGGTGTAAATGTTATGTTTTTGGTAATTTATAAATATATTCAGGCTAATTTTTTTGTGTTTTCTCCTCTTTTCAGATAATGTCTAGCCTGGGAGCTGCCAACTTTATTAAATCCAGGAAGGGCAAAAATTTATTAAACCATGGTGGATACATATATAGTAAGGAAAGAATAAGTTTAACTAGAAATCATTGGAGGTGTGTGCAATACTACACTACCCATTGCAGTGGCAGAGCGGTTACTGTTGATAATTTGGTTGTGAAAACCACAGAACATAACCACTCTGCCTCTGCAATGGATGTAGAAATTCGAGAAACAATAAACGAGATGAAAGCTATTGCAAGCACCTCCAATGATTCTACAGGATCAATTTTAAGAGAGGTTGCACAGCATGTCCCCAGTCATGTTGCTAGTAACATGCCTATAATACCTAATTTGAGAAGAATTATTCAGAGACAAAAGCAGGCAAGTAACATTCAATTATCTACACCACATACTTTCTCTGACATTAGACTTCCTCATGATCTTTCTATTTCTTTTTCTGATGAACCTTTCCTTCTGCATGACAACGAAAACCCTCAGAAACGTATTCTAATTTTTAGTACCCCACGTAACCTTGCTAAGTTAGAAAGTAGTGAAATTTGGATGATGGATGGGACGTTTAAAAGTACACCCCATCCTTTCACTCAAATTTACACTATACATGCTAAAATTAACAATAGTGTAATTCCCTTAGTTTATAGTTTGCTACCTGATAAGACTTCTGCAACATACACTGAACTTTTATCAGTGATTAAAAGTAAAACATCTTCAAGTCCTCGAAAAATAATTATTGATTTTGAATTGAGCATGATCAATGTGATCACTAAAACGTACACGGATACCCAAATTCAGGGATGTTTTTTCCATTTTTCGCAGGCATTTTGGCGTAAATTACAGAAAACATCCCTAGTTGCAGAATATTCTCGGGATAGCAAACTACAATTTGAACTTAAAAAATTAACTGCACTTTGTTTTGTTCCTCCCGATAGTGTGGACGAGTACTACACTGCAATTATAGAATCTGTTTATTATACGAGTAACGAAGAAAAATTGGCACCCATTCTAAATTATTTTGAGGACACATGGATTGGACACCTAAGCAGATCGGGTCGCAGGAGGAAGCCACGATTCCATGTGGAGTGGTGGAACTGCTACACGAGTTGTTTAGAGGGAGAAGCAAAAACAAACAATGCCATTGAGGGATGGCATAACTCCTTCAACCATACAATTGGTAAACCACATCCTAACTTCTACTCATTTTTGGAAACTTTGAAGAAGGAGCAAAGTTTCCAAGAAATGAGAATAGCACAAACACTCGCAGGTAGTCTAAACCCACGAGTAACAGTCAAAACAAGGGAAATGTCTGAGAGACTATTGGCAATTCTACAACAATTTTCGTTGTGTGTGGCTATAGAATACCTGGAAAATCTTTCTAACATTCTTTCTTTTTGAAATAATGTAATTACTTACTTTCCTGCTTTGCTTTAAATTTTACTAATTTTCAAATTACAATTGGCATACCAAGGTATTTTCTAAAAATTTTTTCAAACAAACAAGTCGGGTTCTTTTTTTTTAAAACAAATCTTCATTTCAAGCAAAAACTACCAATGTCTACAAATTTAATGTCCCATAGTTTTTGAACTATTGTTCGACATCGGAACTCCATTAATTAAATTACCGAAAAATTCCAATTTAATTACCGTCAAAACAAATCACCAAAACTCAAACATATGTAAATTCTACAATTCAAACCATATTCCGAAATGCACTTTGCAGCTTAATCATCATTTTGATAACATTCGTTATTTTTCAAAATTTGAAAGTACGAAACTTTTTTGCACTTAGAAATGAAGATCGACATTACTTTTATTACTTCCTACATAAACAAAACAACTTTCTGAACAGTAACTTAATTTTTTTACAGTTACATACTTTTTTTAACTAAATAAATAACTTTTAGCGACCCGACATAGGCATACATTATTGACATTAATGTGGACATGTTTAAAAACAATTTAGTAATCAATTAGTTTTCCCGCAACCTCCCCTTATTCTTTACTCACTATATATGTATCCCTTTTAAAGGTTTATTCTACAATTACAAATTTAAATATTTCCTACCTGGCCGCAGATCAGCTTCCTGCTGCTTCCTCCTCCGATGCTCTGCAAAATGGCGTATTACGTCGACGCTCACGTCATTACGTCATCGCGTGCATCTAAATTTATAGTGGACTACTTTTTTAACTAATCTGTAAATAAATGTTTATAAATGTTAATAAAATATTTATATTTTGTTTTAAAAATGTTACTTACAATGCAAAATTCATTAAAAATATTGTTTATTTTTTCATGATTTTTCTATAAATAAAAAATGTGAAAACAAAAATTGTTTGCTGTCATTATTTTTTCAATAGTTATTTAAACATCAAAATTGTAACTAATTAAATGTTAATTTACTAAATATGTTCCTTACCTCGTCTCTATTGTCTTTTCCCTTCAAAACTTTCTCTTTCTTCACTTTCTGATCCTTCTTTTCTTGTTCCGCGGGTTGTATATTCTGATGCTGCCAAAATAAATAAAGGACAAAGACGCTCATAGACTTCAATGGAAAAGCGTGGGAATTTTTTTTAAAAAAGTAAGTAATTATTTTCTTTTTTTTTTTTAAACTATTATTGTTTTTAAAATGCATTTTTTATTACTCTTTTAATATTTCAACTATTATTATATTTTTAATTTTTTTTAAAAAATTTATCTAATTTTTATAATAAATAATCCAAAAGTACTCTTCTTTTTTTTAAAAAAAATGTTCTATATTTTTTAAACTTATAAATACTCTAGTATTTACATATCTGATTATTTAAATTTTTGATAGATACTGTAGTATTAATATTTTTAAAAAGTACTCACAAACTTTAAATAAATTAAATTTAAAATATGCTGTTTCTTAATTTGAAAAAACCAATGAACTTAATAAATTTAAGAAATACACTTTAATATTTTAAAAATACTCAAGTATTAAAATTTAATTACTCTCTCTTATTTATTTTAAATAAAATATTAAATACTCTTTCAATTTAGAATAATTATCAATTATTTATTTAACTTTATAAATACTCACTATTCACTGTAATATGTATAAAATTAAATATTAAAAAACTCATTCTATTTTGAAAAATACTCAAGTATTAATTTAACTATCCAACAAAACATTTCTAGTATACAAAATACTCAAGTATTAAGTTTCAAGAATTAATATTAAAATACTCAAGTATTAATTTAACTATCCAACAAAACATTCCTATTAGACAAAATACTCAAGTATTAATATTAAAATACTCAAGTATTAATTTAACTATCCAACAAAACTTTTCTACTAGACAAAATACTCAAGTATTAATATTTTGATAAACTACTCACTTTTTTTCTATTACAATTTTTTAAATAAAAAATAATTATACAATATATATTTATTTTAATTAAAATTACAACATTAAAAAATGCGTTGTAATAGTATATGCGTTGTAAAAGTACTTACCATATAACATCTTGCGTTGTAAATGCATGCGTTGTAAATGCATGCGTTGTAAAGGCATTTTCAAATAATGCGTTGTAAAGGTATATGCGTTGTAAAAGTACTTACCATATAATAGCATGCGTTGTAAAAGCATGCGTTGTAAAAGTTTTTGCGTTGTAAAAAATGCGTTGTAATAGCATAGCGTTGTAAAAGTTGCGTTGTAAAGGTGGTTCCCCGGATCGAGCAACCCTGCAGATTATCTGTCAAGGCATCCGATGGGTGACGACCCCACAGCACAGATAGAAACAGATGGAGGAGTAGAGGATTTCGTAAAGTTTATGACTGTAAATGCATGCCTGAGAGCCATGTCAATCGAAGAACTGGTGGAAGCAACGAAAATGGATAGTGGTTTACGAAAAGTAAAGGAAGCTTTAAAGGCGCACCAGTGGAAGGATTTCCTGTGGGGAACAAGGGATCTCATCACAAACCTGTGGAAATGCATGTTCGAGTTCATCAAAAGTGCCGGAGGACTCATATTAAGAGGCCAACAAATAGTGATTCCAAGAAGTCTATGGAGATGCAGAGTAGAACTGGCCCATCAGTGACATCAAGGCCTAGCAAAAACAAAAGCACGGCTGCGGTTGAAAGTTTGGTTTTCTGCGGCCGACAGGCTGGTGGAAGAAAAAGGTGAGGGGATGCAATTCATGCATCATCACAGGAGCTGAGGGAGCGGTCCCTCCTGCCATCACGGAAGCGCCCTGCACAAAGTTGTGGTCGATGGTCAACCTAGATTTTGGTAGCTTTCCGGATAGAAGACTATCCTTGGTAGTGATTGATAGTCATACCAAATTCCCAGTCATGGAGCTCGTACGCTTGACTGCATTTGAATACGTCAAGCCAGCATTGGAGAAGATATTTGCAATGCTAGGAATCCCGGATGAGGTCAAAACGGACAATGGGAAACCCTTCCAAGGGCGGAGTTCAAAGACTATCTACATAGTCTCAATGTTTGCCACCGGAAAATCACTCCTCAGTGGCGGCAAGCAAATGGGGAGGTAGAACATTTTATGAGGACTTTAAACAAGGGATTGTGAATTGGAATAAACCAAGGAGAAAATCTAGAAGTGTGCCTGCACCAGTTTCTAAGGGCATACCAGCAAACTCCGCATTCCACGACAGGTTGTGCTCCCAGTGAGGTACTCATGAAAAGACCAGTAAGAGACCTGGTACCTGTCTGCTCAGAGTGGGCACCAGCTACCCTCGATCTGGAGGCGGTACAGAACAAGCGAAAAACAACCAATGAGCAGGCAAGTAGGGCAAGAAAGGCCCAGGAGGCGAACCTAAGACTGGGTGATTTAGTAGTGGCCAAAGACAGACATCCAGGTGGAAGTACCATTCGAAAAAGAGAAGTGGGAAGTAGTTGGAATTAAAGGAACTATGATCACTGCAAAAAAGAGGGAACGTCCTTGTCAAGAAACAGTTCATGGTTCAAGAAAGCGGGAAACCCCAATAGAGGTGAGAAACCAAACAAGCGAAGAGATAAGAGCTGATTGCCACAGAAATGCAGACAATGATCAAGACATTCATGAACGGAAAGAACATGTATTGAGCTATCTCGCTCAGCCAGAACTGAGTCAACCTATACAGGACACTCCATAAGGGGTAGGTTGTGCTGAGGAATCTTCAGAGCAAGCACGTGGGCATCCGCACCAGCTAAGACCTAATCCTCTACTGAGCCAATGCCTAAAAGACTTTGTATGCTAAGAGGAAAAGGAAGCTGTCTCGGCCACAAGGGTGCACGTCCTCTTGCAGAACTGTAAGAGTTGGGACCTGAAGTAGTATTGAGATGTTCTACATTTTAGTTTGTATTTTTGTTTCAGCCATCAAGGTTAGGAGGGATGTAGTGAGCCAACCGACTACTACCAAACGTATCAGCATTCACCCGAGGGGCTGGGCTCGGATCCTCAGCTTTAAATAAATGGTACCAGGTCGCTCGTGGCTCGCGCACGGACTAGCATAACTTGCCTGGTTACTGTGTCCACGTTGTCTGTGTAATAGGCCTTAGCTACCCTCCAAAGGGTATTCCTACCCCAACACCACAATAATAATGTAAAACAAACACAGCTTACCTTAATTCTAAAAGGAAAATATGACCCTGTGCTTATTTAAAAATGAACTCAAGGCTGTGAGCTACTCTGAAGGTGTCTGAGAACAACTGGTAGCTCCTGATCGACTGGTTGGAGACACTACGTTCTGCATAGTAGTATACAACAGCGCATGCATTGCATAGGTTCTAATCCGCTTTTGTCATCACAGTTTTTTCTTCTGTGAGGAGACCAATGCACGATCCTGCATCGGAGATGCGTCGTGCCCAGGAGGTTCCGATGCTGAGCTGCGAGAAGATGCATCACGCTGCGTCAGTTCTGCAAAAGTGCCCAAGATACACAGCTGGAAAGGCAGAGCACCTTTAGACCCACTTCTAAGGGGGCAAGATGGGGGTTGCACTACTTTGGGGAGCAAAACTCACAGGAGATGGTCCGGGTGCTGGGGTCAAGGTGGTTGGAACCTTTTGTATCCCTGAAGCTCTGATTAAGAGGCCAGCCAACTAGCCCTTGGAGTCACTCTGTTGGTCCTGGGTTCAAGATGCAGGCCCAGTCCTTTTCATTCAAGAAGCAGGGCAGCAGGGCAGCAGGGCAGCAGGGCAGCAGGGCATCAGGGCAGCAGAGTAGCAGAGCAGCAGGGCAGCAGGTCAGCAGGGCAGCAGGGCAGCAGGGTAGCAGTCCTTCTTGCAGCAGAGCAGCACAGCAGTCCTTTTGAGTCTTCCACAGGTCCAGAGGTGTGCTGAAAAGTAGGGTCTGAGGGGCCAATATTTATACTTGGTGACAGCTTTGACGTACGAGAAGGTTATAGAGGCTTCCACCCCCAGAGGTGTTTGGAATTTTCTACCTCCCTGCCCTTGACCCAGTTTGTCTGGGGCACAAAAGACTAGTGTCAACCCCTTTGTGAGTTTGCTGAGGCAGAGCCCTTATGATGTGGAAGTGTGGTAGATGACAGCTCCCACCCCCATCAGGGCAAGGATGGCCCATGCTGCCAACATGTATTCCCCCTTCTGGAAGTAATCTACAAAGACCAGCTGCCAGCTACACCTAGGCATGTGACTCAGAATACAGGCTTTGGGCATCAGATGGTTGGGACAAGAAAATGCCTACTTTCTAAAAGTGCAGAAGAAACAAATGATGGACGGGATGCTGAACAGTGCAAACATTCACCCGCAGTCAATACATCCGAGTTAAATCCATCATCCTTTTGCTCATCATACCACCTCAGTTTGGACCCAGCCATATGCAAATCAGCCTTGACCCTGTGCCTCATGGGAACAGTCCAGCCCGAACTGCCAAGCCAGGACCTACCTGGACCGTAAACAAGCATCCTCGGACCGCTTTCTCCCCTCATTAGCCAGCAACTCTAAGACACCCACTGAAGAAGATTCCCCCCCCAACACCTCTGTTGACTCACTCTAAGCGGAGTAACATATCACTCACGGGTAAGGAGCAGCCAGACCCGCACCGAAAAGGGTCTCCCTCCCTACCCCCTCCGCCTCTGTTGCACTGTCCTTGATCGGTAACATCTCCACATCCTTCCACCACAACTTGTCCACCACCACTGCTATCTTCAGCACTCCGTGCTCATTGGCTGGCCGTCCTGTCTGTCTGCTCCTTCCATTCCATGCTCCTCTTTCTTTCTTTTAGTCCATGTACCACTTCCATTTTTCTCTTTACAGTCCCAGCTTCTTTAGCCCTCTGTGCTTGCAGCTTCATGTCCTTCATTGCTCCTCCTTCTTTCCTCACCCTGTTTCTATCTCCCCTCCTTCCCAGGGTATCCTCCACTGAACCTCCCCTCCTCCTACAACACCAGCCTCACTCCCCTCTCGCCCTCTTCCTTTTACTCTACCAGCCCCGTCCATCTCCCTCCATCTTCTCTTCTTCCCCCATGGCAGAAGTCACCGGGATGAATTTGACACGGTTGTTCTTTCAGACAGCCTAATGCATTGGGGGGGTGATTAAAATGCCACTGATTCATTCTCACGGTTAAGTTATGAGGACGCACTAGGAGGAGACTGGATCACATGAGGTGAATCCAGGTTTGAGTTAAGCTGTTAATGAACCCTCGGGGTGGGATCCTTGCATTCTCTCCATGTAAATGAATCCAATGTTCTCCCATAGCTGACGCTTGAGAGCGAACTGAGGCCCAGTGACAAAGTGATCTGCCCAGGATCACACAATTTGACCAAATTAGTAAACTTGGATTTCAATCCAAGACCTTAAGGTTTAAACTCTGCCACTTGGTCTCCAAAGCACATCTCCGCCCTAGGAACAAAAAATGCAGCCCAAGTCTCTTGCAACTCAATGCAGCATTGGAGAGGCCCTTGGAAGCAGGGTTGGACTGGGATCAAAACCAGGCCCGGGCACTCATGTGTGGATTGTGCTTTTTCGCCACACACTGCTTTCGTGTTTTAAATATTATGAAGGGGGTGGGGGAGTCTCTAAAAGAGGCATGATTTCTTAAATTCACTGAGATTTTTTTTTAAATGCCAATATTTCTAGGACTCTTTGTGCACGGATGAGTTCAGTGTTGTGAACCACACCTGAACATAAGTGGGGCCATTTCTGCCCAACCCCCCCCTGCTCAATCTACATACATTAATGGGTGGACCAGTCAGAGACCAGGAATGCCACCTCTGCCCTGTGGTAAAAGGAATGGTAAGAGAGGCCACTGCCTCGGAACGGCTGCTAAAGCCCCCCCACATGGCGGCATCTGAAGAGGACAAACAGAACCCAAATCGGCCACCACGCTGGCCAAAAATTGGCCCACAGCTGCAACTCCGGTACCGGCCCCTCGCCCATGCCCGAGTGTCCGCCTTACCAACCCGACTCGGCTTGGAAGATCACAGAACGATAAACGCACAGGCCAAATCGTCGATTTGTTTTTGAAAGATCTGAGTTTCGCTTCTGATAACAATGGGGCATATTAGCAAGGCCTTTATCGCCGCTTTAGCGGCACTTTTTGTTGCTAAAGGAGCAATATTTTTATCGCCCTATTAGCAAGCTGTCACTAACAACTGTTAGCGACAGCTTGATGGCGATAGCAGCCGTTTTTTTACCGCTTTGCATGTCCGTGATATTTATCGCTAATGACATGCAAAGTGGGCGTTCCTCACTAAAAGTAATAGGAAGAAGTCACTAACACAACTTCTCCGTATTAGCAATGCCCCCGAAGCGATAAAAAAATTCACGCTAACCGCGATTATCGCTGGATTTTAACACCTGCTAAAATCCTGACTTAGCCATTGTTTTCTATGGGAGGTGGATTCTACGGCTGAATCCTCACCTGCCTATTGGCAACCTTTTCCTTAGCAATGGGAATTCATCGCTGGTATTCCCGCGTTATTGATGGAGAATCACCGCTATCGCTGGTTTATTATCACCTTGGGGATAAACGTTGATAATAACGCGTTATCTCCACAATCTAAACCAGCGATAGCCGGCGATAAAAAATACAGCGCTAAGCGCGCTTTGCGATGATTATCGCAAGTCCTTGCTAATATGGCCCCAAGTCCTGTAAATGGGATTCCCGGAAGGCGATAGTCAATATCCCCCCAGAAGCCTCCGTAGTTACAGCAATCTGCCTGGTTTAACGCCGCCCTACCGTGGCACAACACTTCTGCAGGTTTGTAGTGTCTCAGATCATGTCTGGAAAGTACATTATCTGCCATTTTCAGAGGGAGGGAATTCTGGAAAAAGAAATGTGACAGATTACTTTTAAATGTACATTGGGGCATATCAGCAAGGCGGCGCTATGGAATTATCGCCGCTTTTGCGTCCGTTTTCGGGTGAGAAGCGGCGATAATTTCATCGCCTTATCAGCAAAGACACGCTATTGCATGTTTTGCTGATTTAGCGCCCCTTACAACAACGCCCAGCTTTGCATCTCTAATGAGATGCATAGTGGGCGTTCGGTGCCAAAATAACTGGAGAAATGTCGCAAACCGACATTTTCCCAATTATCAAGCTGCACGCAAACAAGCAAAGGGATGAAGGCTGGGTTGAACCACAACCCCCAGCATTCCCCTTTGCCCCGCCCACTTACGCAGGACTACGCGCCCGGAGGCGCTACTTGACCAGAGGCTCCCTCGGTGGAGCGGGGGGACAACGCTCAGAAGCAGGCAAGCGTGGTTTGAGCGCAACGCAGCACCTACCTGGCTCTTGGGGCACGCATAACCGTCTCCAGCATCGTGTGGATGCCCGGCTCCCCTGCCGCTGCCGCCTCGCGCTACCTGAGGCTGCCGCAGGGTTGAACCACAACCCCCAGCATTCCCCTTTGCCCCGCCCACTTACGTAGGATTACGCGCCCGGAGGCGCTACTTGACCAGAGGCTCCCTCGGTGGAGCGGGGGGACAACGCTCAGAAGCAGGCAAGCGTGGTTTGAGCGTAACGCAGCACCTACCTGGCTCTTGGGGCACGCATAACCGTCTCCAGCATCGTGTGGATGCCCGGCTCCCCTGCCGCTGCCGCCTCGCGCTACCTGAGGCTGCCGCAGGGTTGAACCACAACCCCCAGCATTCCCCTTTGACCCGCCCACTTACGCAGGACTACGCGCCCGGAGGCGCTACTTGACCAGAGGCTCCCTCCGTGTCGCGGGATCACGCGCGGGTCGGCACCGGGAGAAGCCCGGGACAAGGGCGGGACCGTCTGTGGCCGTCCGGGGCCGGAAGAGGCCGGGCCGGGCCACCCCTCCAATAGCTACGGCCATAGAAGGTAATTAGTGTGATTGTGTATAATTGGTAATTAAAATGGTGAAAGGAAAAAGCACCAGATCAAAAACACCCGCTGGTGCTACACTAGACTCATTTTTGGTTAGGGCAACGACTCTGCTGGCACACGAAATAGAGTTGACCGAAAGGAGATTGTCCTTGGAACCTGGATGTCCCTCACTGAGATGCCAGGGTTCGCCCGCTCATTCAAACTCCCAAATTAGTAATCAAGCCTCCCCAGGTATTCCACGAGATCTAGTTGGCATTGAAGATCCTAATCCACATCCGACCCCAAGCGTTGGAGACTGTAATTCAACAACTGACATTCATCCAAGTCCACCGATCTCTATTGAGTCTTTAATATCACCGCCCAAGCAAAGAGAGACCAGAACCAGGAACACGTTGATTGTCCATAACCCCAGGGTCCTCAAAGCGACCTGTGCTACGAAAAAGAATGTTCTGCAAAAAAAACCTACCAAAAAGCTTCATCAGCCTAAAGCAACCCTTTCAACATCCAATCTACCTGTCCCTTATGTCATTGACCAATCCTCAATTTGGGACGATTTACTCAAGAAATTAGACTCCATCATAGACCCGATAATCGACAAATTGGCAAGCATCGAAGTAAGGATCTCCAAGTTGGAGTCACGATTTGATAATTTTCCAGCAATAGCTCAGAATAATGCTATCCTTGATGGTCCTTTATATGGGCCTCAGCCAACTTCAACGGAAAATACTCCTTTGCCAAGGTCTCAAGCCGCCCAACCTTCGATCATAACCTCCCTATCCATAGTGCAACCAGAAATCACTAGGAGCTTACAACTTCCCAATGCCCCCCAAAATAGAACTGAAGGGCCCTGTGCACTACCCCAGTCGGAAACATCTAAAGCTACACTCAATACGATAAATACAATACAAGTACAACCAACATTTCATTTATCTCTTCTAGCGGCTCCTTTGGCATTGGTCCTGGCACAGGTACCTCCGTTATCACCTAATCAAAGTGAGACTACTACCCATTTAATGGACAAATGTGCACACTGGATATCGTCCAATCTTAGTGCCCCTGAATGGGTATGCCAATCACTCGTAAGAAAGATCATCATGGCGAGAAGAGTTGACTGGGTGGGCTCTCAGGAGAAGAAGCTAAAAGGGGACTGTGTTATTGTGCACTTTTCGAGCACTAATGTTTTGCCTGTACTTCTTAGAAACTTTTTCCCCCCTCAAAGGAGATCGTTTGAAATAGTGCCTCTAACATATCATTACTTTTATAATGAACATCAATTTAAAATTCCAAGCTTGACCAGGGTAAAAAACTCTATGGCACAGTCTAGTGCCCCCACCATTGTCAGTTCACCCTGTGTTAATACAGTATCACTGTCCAATAGATTCGAAGCACTTTCCAATTTGGAAGAATGTGATTGACTCAGGAACAATTCTTTACCTCTTACACAAATCCCAAACAAACACATGAAAGTACATGCTAATGCTATTGGACCTTGTTTTAACCTATATACTCCAACCCATTTGTCAACTTATTGTGTATTGCCTAGTTTTAATGAACCAGACGTAAGCGAAGAAGCTAGTAACCCAGCTAATGTGGAGACTCCTTGTACCGAATGTCAACCAACCATAGCCTCCCCCTCAGATCTTAAAATCAGGATCCTATCATGGAATATCGCTGGTATAAATTCAAAGATAGACAACCCAGATTGGTCTAAGTTTATATCAGAACACGATGTTGTATTATTGCAGGAGACCTGGTCGCTTGTGCCTACACAGTTCTCTGGGTTTTCGGCACATACTATAGTAGCAACCAAGGGGAAGAGGGGTAGACCTTATGGGGGCCTCTCCATATGGGTTGCAACACATTTAGATTGCACTATCTCTGAACTAGATCTGTTCTCAGTAGATATTCAAGGTCTGGCTCTTTTATTCAAACCCAATTTTAAACTAATTCTTATTAACGTTTACTCACGTCCATCTAGCCTATCTCAAGATTCTCCGATTTTTGACTTATTATCTACTAGTATACCAGACTTACCTAAACATGACAGACTAATAATTGCGGGTGACTTTAACTGTCAATACGAACCGCTAGTTGATCTCCCATATATATTAGAAAATGAGGAAGATAATTGTAATCTAATACCAGATCCCCAAATCCAGAAGGTAAAGGCTTGGACCCCATTAGTTATGCAAATTAATGCATTTGTCCTTACACATTCATTGAGGGCCTGTAATGGTCGTTTAAAATCAGACCAGCCAGGGAAACCTACCTTTAAAAGGGACAATTATTCCTCTCTAATAGATTATATTTTGGTGGAGGTATCTTCTTGGAATAGCATTGTAGACTTTACCGTTATTTCTAGATTTGACAGTGACCACGATGCGTTGTTGCTTGAGCTATTAATTCCTGTCTCTCAAGCATCTTCTACTATTGGCCCTATGCCTGACCGGAATCTTTCTCTGGTCAATAATAAAAGAAGAATTAGATGGGATGCAGTTAAACGCACCCCGGACAAAATTCTAGAACTTTATGGGCTGATTCTCCCAGCGCTTCTAGAAACGGAAAGGTTATTTACCCCACTTCCAAGCGACTGGGACTTACAAGCGGTAGAATCAACTTACCTGCATCTTGCCTTGGCTCTTAAAATATTTTTTAACCCCCCATCAATTAAGCCCAGGCAAAATCACTTTTTTAATTCCTGGTATACTAAAGAATGTAGGCAGGCAAAATCTGCTCTTATTAATGCAGTAAAAACAAAAAATAAGGCTATATTGAAGCCGTCCAGGAAGCTTTATTACGAGACTATTAAAAACGCAAAAAAATCATGGGAGTTTGAGAAATGGGAGGCCCTCAAAATCGCCCTATCTAATAAGGACATGAGGGGATTTTGGAAAATTATCGCCAATTCGGGCAATAAGGACGAACGATCCCCAACTCTACCGAATATTGCAGCATCTGCCTGGGAAGCCCATTTTAAGTCATTGTACTCAACTGGAGATGATCTGATCCCTATGGAGGGTCCTCCTCAGCTAGCACAACTTGACTCTTTAAATGAAATAACGGCCCAAGAAGTTGAGGGTGCTATCAAAACCCTCTCTACATCTAAAGCACCTGGCCTAGATAAAATCCCCGGGGACCTATATAAAGAAGAACCCTTGATCTGGGTTCCTTATTTATGGACCTTATTTAACGCCATCATAAAAGGTATGAATATCCCAGATACATGGCTAGGAGCTGAAATATTCCCCATTTTTAAAAAAGGATCACCGTTGCTTCCTGCAAACTACAGGCCAATCAGCCTAATAGATGTAGCACAAAAGCTGTTTGCTAGAATTTTACTTAATCGCCTGCATTCCTGGATGGAAGAGATGAATATCTTGAGTGATCTACAGGCAGGATTTAGGAAAAGGGTGTCAACTGTTGACCAGCTCTTAAGGCTACAATTATTATTCTGGAAGACAGTATCAATGGAGGGTGGCAGCCTCTATCTGATATTTGTCGACCTGAAAGCAGCTTTTGATATGGTCCCAAGGGATAAGCTCTGGGAGGTACTGCACAAGCTGGGAGTCCCCTTGGATCTATTAGCTATGATCATTAGACTGCACACTGGCAACTATGCGCAGGTCCGATATGGTAAGGCAGGCCAATTAACCGCGCGCTTTCCAGTCAATAGAGGAGTCAGGCAGGGATGCGTACTAGCCCCTACCCTGTTCTGTCTTTATGTTAACGCTTTGGTTAATCATATTAATAAAACGGACCGTGGTGACTCCCCTAGACTTAATGGTAGAAAGGTTCCAGTCATGCTATTCGCAGACGACACCCTTCTGCTATCTAAATCCCCGATGGGCGTCCAACGTGTTTTAGATAGTTTTTTAGCTTTTTGTATTGACCATGGGCTCGAAATAAACATTTCGAAAACTAAATACATGGTTTTTAACCCAGCTAATACAACTCGGCCTAATCCCACACTCAATGGAACAACTCTAGAAAGGGTCTCACTATTCGATTACCTAGGGATCACACTTTCTGAGTCTTTTTCCTGGGCTCCCCAACTAGACAAAGCAGCAATGCGGCTTGCCCAACTATCTGGCGCGATATTAAGAATGGCTAAATATACCACACACAGGGCCCCTGGCCCCGCAGCAGAAATCTACAAAGTGCAAGTAAGAAATGCAGCTCTATATGGGGCAGAGTTGTGGGGCCATTCTCAGTTGAAAGGTCTTTCTCTATTAGAGAACAAGTTTATTAGACTTTTATTGGGCTTACCGCAAAGCACCCCTCTAGTACCGCTACGCCTTGACCTGGCAATACGACCAATAGATGAAGAAGCTGGCCTACGTCCTTTAACATACTGGCGAAGACTTTGGCTCACAGATGAGCTAGGGTCCTATTGTTGTGATCTTAGTTCAATAATTTCAGTTAGTACTTCCAAGAAGTTTCCCTGGCTTGTCTATATTAAGGAGATGTGCTACAGGATTGGTTTGCCTGAACTCTGGACTAGCCCTGGGGTATTCTGTTTGACGCTCTCTCGTGTCAAACTGGTCCAGGTATATAGGCAGCATAAGCTAAGTGTATTACAACAAAGCACAACTCTTGGCAGTCTTTCGAGACAGTTTTTGTTAAATAAAGACCAGTATATCTTTGAATCATTCCTGAATGAAGTGCACCCATCTCTGGCAAGGACACTATATATCCAATTTAGGATGGGCACCTTACCTCTTAGGGACTTTACTAAGAACTGGTCCAAACAAAGAGAAAAAATTTGCCCTGCCTGTGGAAGGTCGCCTGAGACAATAATTCATGTATTGTTTCTTTGCGTTGCATATAGAGCCCCCAGGAAGTATTGGCTCATTCCTCTATGTAGGAACCTAGGATTTACAAGATGTATCGAAGCCTATCGCATCTTAGCCACCGACACAAGTACTGTTGTAGTGTTTGCTGTTTCACGTTTTTTACATGCAATGTGGATTAAGCGTCTCAAGTACTAAGAAAATTGTATGCTGCTATGTATATTTTCCATGGTCTATTTTAAAATTAATTTTTTTATGTTTTTTACTATGCTCAAGTTTGCTTTTTATATGTATTTTATGCAACTTTTATGATCTTTTGATCGAAATAAAGTTTACAAATGGAAATGGAATGGATGAGAAAAGTAGCGCTAACCACAGTTATCGCTACTCTCCTTACACCTACTTGTAATCTGATTTAAGCAAAACCAAAGGGGATGATGGATGGAGTGTTGAACATTGCAAGCACTCACCCCCAGTCAACTGATCTGGGTTTAATCCATCATCATTCTTTAGCTCACTCCGCCACCCCAGTTCAGACATGGCCATATGCAAATCAGTCTGACCCTGTGCCTCATGGGAACAGTCCAGCCCGAACTGCCAAGCCATGTCTTCCCTGGACCGGAAACAAGCTTCCTAGGACCGGTTTCTGGCTAATCAGCAGTCATCAGCCAGGCTTGCTTGAATCCAGTGGCAAAGTGAGCAAGGGACCCACATCTGGGCATACCCTGCCAACTTAGGTTGAACAAAGCAAAACCAAAGGGGATGATGGACGGAGTGTTGAACATTGCAAGCACTCACGCCCAGTCAACTGATCTGGGTTTAATCCATCATCATTCTTTAGCTCACTCCGCCACCCCAGTTCAGACATGGCCATATGCAAATCAGTCTGACCCTGTGCCTCATGGGAACAGTCCAGCCCGAACTGCCAAGCCATGTCTTCCCTGGACCGGAAACAAGCTTCCTAGGACCGGTTTCTGGCTAATCAGCAGTCATCAGCCAGGCTTGCTTGAATCCAGTGGCAAAGTGAGCAAGGGACCCACATCTGGGCATACCCTGCCAACTTAGGTTGAACAAAGCAAAACCAAAGGGGATGATGGACGGAGTGTTGAACATTGCAAGCACTCACGCCCAGTCAACTGATCTGGGTTTAATCCATCACCGTTCTTTAGCCCACTCTGCGACCCCAGTTCAGACATGGCCATATGCAAATCAGTCTGACCCTGTGCCTCATGGGAACAGTCCAGCACATGGATTCCTATCGCTTGGGAGATAAGCGTTGCTGATAGCATGCTATCTCCGCGATAGAATCCAGCGTTAGCCTGCGATAATTATCCTCGCGCTAAAAGTGCTGAGCGATAATTATCGCAGGCCCTTGCTGATATGCCCCCATTGTTATTTGAATAAAACGAACGATAAATTGCTTCTTAAATTTTTTTGTTTTTTAAGTACCAGTCAGTCTCATCCCCAGCCGGGGCATCCCGAATGCTGAGAATAGTCCCCGGAAACAATTCTGACCCCAGGAATCGATGGAAGATGGCGCATCTGTCTAATGGGCACACTCGGTGAAGCAGTGCCAGTAAGAGACACCGTGATACCAGAGGCCCAGGCTGGACGGGGCCACTAGGTACAGATACCAGGGTCACAGGCTGGACGGGGCCACTAGGTACAGATACCAGGGTCCCAGGCTAGACGGGGGCCACAAGGGACAGATATCAGTGGCCAAGGCTGGACGGGGGCCACGAGGCACAGATACCGGGGGCCCAGGCTGGAGAGGTACAAGAGACGCCGACATACCAAGGGGCAAAGGCCCAGGCTGGTCGAATGCTGCGAGACACAGAGAAAACAGGGGCCCAGGCTGGACAAAGGCAGCGCAGCACTGAGAAGAAGTAGGCCCCAGTGTTCTGAGTGAAATAGGAAGGGAAAAAGAAAGCATTTCTTGTTCAAGGGTGTGGCGCCCTCTAGTGGTTGGAGCGTTGTACGCTGCTTCATTGGTTCCATTAGTTTACACTAACATTTAGCAGCGGGTAGGCTGACAATTCTTGCACTCTGGCTGGGCCTTAAGTGGGCCGCCCCGCTATAGCGGAGAGGCGTCGCCCAACTGCCTTAAAGCAGTGCAAAGGGAAAATAAAATGATAATAACGAACGTTATTATCATTTTTTTTTAATATTGCAGTGACACTGCAGCTGGGTTGTTGGGGTGGGGCAGGGCCGGGCTCCCCTGAAGTGGTGGCTGCACCTTAAGTGCGTATGACGGTTTCACCGGCCGTCTCGGGCGCGGTCAAACAGGCACTTCACATGTTCTCCACAGGCTGTATTGTACAGTCTGGGTGGAGAACATTCACAGGCTCCGAGTTCCTGTCTGAGCGCCGAACCACGATTCTCAGACCAATCACAACGCTGCTGTAAGGCAGCATTCTCATTGCTCAGGGGATTCTGGGAGGCTGTGTGCTTCCTGGTTCCTTCTGGAGGAGAGGCGTCGGCTGGCGACACCGACCCCCAGGTAAGTTTTCTTTTTTTTTTCTTCCTAACCCACCTCCCACCTTTCCCCGCCGCTGTTCCCTACCAGCCGCCACTGGCCGCCCTCCTATCCCCACTGGGTCTCAAACTCGCTAATAATAAAAAATGGACATTGAAACTGGTACCTATCAATGTGCTTAGTTGTATTGGCCAGGGGTGCTCTTCCACTAGGGCCAAAGAGCGTCGCCTACTGCTTTCTCGCAGTGCGAGAAGCAGAAACATAAAATAGTAATAACATTCAGTTATTACCATTTTATGTTTGGTTGCGGGCGGGCGTGCAGGTGGGCCGGGCTGCTCTGCGAGCAGGGCAGGGGAGGAATGGTGTGCCTGCCCACTCCCGAGTGCGCAAAGACTGTTTGGTCGACCCTCTGGGGCCGCCCAAAGCAGTCATATGCACTCTGCCCTTCTCCATGCAGACTGCAGTGCAGCCTGCGTGGAGAACATGGCCTCCCCATAAGCCCCTGGCTGGGCGGCGGCCCGACTAATCACAATGCTGATTTCAGCATTGTGATTGGCTTAGGGGAGGGAGCCTGGCTGCCTTTGTCTGCTTCCTGTTCCTGCCGGAGGCAGGAGAGCAGGAGCAAAGAAGACGCGGGACCCGGCCTGCGGAAAGCTAAGTTTAATTATTTTTTTATTATTAACTCAAACACCCCCTTTATCCCCGCGCGACATCCCCTCCCTGCGCGATCCCCCGCCCCCCCACCTGCGAGCCATGCTGGCTGCGACTGGTAATGGCAATAGTATAATATTGGAGAGGATGTGGTGTAATGTCCAGAGCTACTGACCTTGGAACTGGGGAACTAGGTTCGAGTCTTGGCATCGGCTAAACATCCTGTGATTCTGGGCGAATCACTTTATATCCCCATGACTACCGAAAAATGAATGTATCCTTGTGAAATGTAACTGGTGCTCAGATAGATCGTGGAGAAGTGTGGCTCAATGATTAGAGCGGCAGACCCTGATGCAGAGGTCTTGCCCGGGACCAGGGTTCAATTCCCTGCCTCGGCAGGTCTTGGGCTCAAATATTCCACGGACCTGATAATTCTCGCCTCGGTGCCATTCCAATCATGGAGTCCCACTCTGCAACTCTGGGCAATAGCTTGCTTAATCTCCACAATGGCCCCCACAACGCTAAGGATACCTGGCCTCCACCTTGGGGGTGCCCAGGAGTGGACGCCTCACAGGGAAAACCAGGATGGGTTCCACAGCGGTATTTGTACAAGCGCCTTGAGACCCTTGCGGGTGAGTAGTGTGCTATACAAGTATCAATTTATAGAGCGCCCAAATACCTTCCCGCTGTATAAAACTGCAAAAATACAAACAACAAAACAATGAATGTAAAAACAGTAAGTTAATGACAGCGATTTAGCTCCTGTTTATCTTTCACGTTTTTTTAAATCTTGAATTCGCTAAGGGTTCTAGGATGTTGCGTTTCTATATTTTTTTCTTGTAGCATATTTAGTCAGCTCGAGGTATTTAACTGATAACCCGATTGAGAGCTCGGAGGGGGAGGCTGAAGGCAGTGCGAGTTGCTCACAGTGCCCGTCACTGAGTCAGAAAGGTGTCCAGAACGCAGGCTCTTCCAATCCTTGGCCTCTCTGCCGAGCACTCAGAGCAACAGTCACATATTCCAGTGCAATTGTGTGTAAAGGAGCCACACATTTGTCAAAATACTGATAAGGTCAGCTGATGGGGGAAGGCAGGAGCCCCAACTCTCCTGGGACTTCTGAGGCGTCCCTCTGTACAGAGAAGGTACGTTTTATGTTTTTTGTGCAGGAGTACATGTATGTATGAATGTATGTGTATTTGTTAGTGAGTTTTGTTAATGGATGTGTGTGTGTGCATGTGTGAATGCATGTGTATAAGTGTTTGAGTGTGTGTGGCCCTTCAGACGCCTCCCTTGTAAAATTATCAGCCACCACTGTTGGCTACCGTTGGCGATATTGGGCCTCTTTAGGGGTGGTGATGGCCCCGCAGTCATGGGAGAGTCTCTGCACTCGTGGCGGAGGCCCCGCAGTCATGGGAGAGTCTCTGCACTTGTGGCGGAGGCCCCGCAATCAGGGGGGAGCCTCCGCACTCGTGTTGGAGGCCTCGCAGTTGTGGTGGAGTCTCCGCACTTGTGGCGGAGGCCCCGCAGTCGTGGGGAGTCTCCACACTCATGGTGGAAGCCCCGCAGTTGTGGGGAGTCTCCACACTCGTGGCAGAGGTCCGCAGTCATGGGGGAATCTCTGCCCTTGTGGCGGAGGCTCCGCAGTCATGGGGGAGTCTCTGCACTCGTGGCGGAGGCCCCGCAGTCATAGGGGAGTCTCTACACTCGTGGCGGAGGCCCCGCAGTCATAGGGGAGTCTCTGCACTCGTGGTGGAGGCCCCGCAGTTATGGGGAGTCTCCGCACTCCTGGCAGAGGCCCTGCAGTCATGGAGGAGTCTCGGCACTCGTGGTGGAGGCCCTGCAGTCATGGAGGAGTCTCCGCACTCGTGGTGATGGCCTTGCAGTCATGGGGGAGTCTCTGCACTCGTGGCGGAGGCCCCGCAGTCAGGAGTGAGTCTCCGCACTCCTGGCAGAGGCCCCGCAGTCATAGGGGAGTCTCCGCACTTGTGGTGGAGGTCCTGCAGTCATGGGGGAGTCTCCGCACTCGTGGTGGAGGCCCCGCAGTCATGGGGGAGTCTCCGCACTCCTGGCAGAGGCCCTGCAGTCATGGAGGAGTCTCGGCACTCGTGGTGGACGGGGGGTGGGGGGAGATATCTACTGTGGACATGAAGCCTTCTTTGTACCAGGAGTCTTGCATAAGCATCTTTCTGATGAGGACATGTAATGTGTACTTGAAACATGGCGGACCGGTATCAGTCTGTTATAGTTTCCACGGTTCGTACTATTGACGAAAAATGAATTAAAGAATTTTCTTAAAAACACTGCAGACACCACTTTGAGCTTCGACTCTCAGTCCATGTTGTCTTGTGATTATTGGTCTCAGAGTGAGGTGTGCGTCACCCAAAGCCACACCCCCTCTAGGAGCGATGTGTGCTCCGTCACTCATTTCTCTTTAAATGGCACAGCAGGGTGTACCTCAAAACAGTAAGTGGGAAAATTGGTGATTTAGGGCGGAGTCATACTGTCAAAGCTGCAAGTTACCCACACTCGAAGCTCACATGTAGGTTAGGAGGTCATCACGTGTCTTGAGTTTAATAACCTCCTGTTCAACCAATCACTGTGAACCTCCCTCGTCACACTCTGTGACCCTCCCCCTTCTCCAGGACTGCACATTGTCCCATTTCCTGCTGCTGTGCAAGCTCACACAGTGGCATCTATCGGCCACATGTCCCAGTCACTCATTTCAGAAGAGCTGTGACTACTCTCAAACAATTGTCCCCGCCTCCCTGTCGAAGAAGGGCAACGCTTCACTACTCACAACCACAGCACTGTACAGTGCACATGCGCAGTCACTGAGGACGATTCACAAGGGGGGTCCACACTCGTGGCAGAGGCCGGGCATTCGCGGGGGAGTTTCTGCACTCGTGGCAGAGGCCCCACAGCCGTGGGGGAGTCTCCGCACTTGTGGTAGAGGCCCCGCTGTCATGGGAGAGTCTCTGCACTCGTGGCGAAGGCCCCGCAGTCAGGGGGGAGTCTCCACACTCGTGGCGGAGGCCCCGCAGTCAGGGGGGAGTCTCTACACTCGTGGCAGAGGCCCGGCATTCTCGGGGAGTTTCCACACTCGTGATGGAGGCCCCAGAGTTGTGGGGGAGTCTCCGCACTCGTGGGAGAGGCCCCGCAGTCATGGGGGAGTCTCCGCGCTTGTGGCAGAGGCCCTGCAGTCAGGGGGGAGTCTCTGCACTCGTGGTGATGGCCCCGCAGTCATGGGAGAGTCTCTGCACTCGTGGCGGAGGCCCCGCAGTCAGGGGGGAGTCTCCGCACTCGTGATGGAGTCCTCGCAGTTGTGGTGGAGTCTCCGCACTTGTGGCGGAGGCCCCGCAGTCGTGGGGAGTCTCCACACTCATGGTGGAAGCCCCGCAGTTGTGGGGAGTCTCCACACTCGTGGCAGAGGTCCGCAGTCATGGGGGAATCTCTGCACTTGTGGCGGAGGCCCCGCATTCATGGGGGAGTCTCTGCACTCGTGGCGGAGGCCCCGCAGTCATAGGGGAGTCTCTACACTCGTGGCAGAGGCCCCGCAGTCATAGGGGAGTCTCTGCACTCGTGGTGGAGGCCCCGCAGTTATGGGGGAGTTTTCGCACTCCTGGCAGAGGCCCTGCAGTCATGGAGGAGTCTCGGCACTCGTGGTGGAGGCCCTGCAGTCATGGAGGAGTCTCTGCACTCATGGTGATGGCCCCGCAGTCATGGGGGAGTCTCTGCACTAGTGGCGGAGGCCCCGCAGTCAGGGGGGAGTCTCCGCACTCCTGGCAGAGGCCCCGCAGTCATAGGGGAGTCTCCGCACTTGTGGTGGAGGTCCTGCAGTCATGGGGGAGTCTCCGCACTCGTGGTGGAGGCCCCGCAGTCATGGGGGAGTCTCCGCACTCCTGGCAGAGGCCCTGCAGTCATGGAGGAGTCTCGGCACTCGTGGTGGACGGGGGGAGGGGGGAGAAATCTACTGTGGACATAAAGCCTTCTTTGTACCAGGAGTCTTGCATAAGCTTTTTTCTGATGAGGACATGTAATGTGTACTTGAAACATGGCGGACCGGTATCAGTCTGTTATAGTTTCCACGGTTCGTACTATTGACGAAAAATGAATTAAAGGATTTTCTTAAAAACACTGCAGACACCACTTTGAGCTTCGACTCTCAATCCATGTTGTCTTGTGATTATTGGTCTCAGAGTGAGGTGTGCGTCACCCAAAGCCACACCCCATCAAGGAGCGATGTGTGCTCCGTCACTCATTTCTCTTTAAATGGCACAGCAGGGTGTACCTCAAAACAGTAAGTGGGAAAATTGGTGATTTAGGGCGGAGTCATACTGTCAAAGCTGCAAGTTACCCACACTCGAAGCTCACATGTAGGTTAGGAGGTCATCACGTGTCTTGAGTTTAATAACCTCCTGTTCAACCAATCACTGTGAACCTCCCTCGTCACACTCTGTGACCCTCCCCCTTCTCCAGGACTGCACATTGTCCCATTTCCTGCTGCTGTGCAAGCTCACACAGTGGCATCTATCGGCCACATGTCCCAGTCACTCATTTCAGAAGAGCTGTGACTACTCTCAAACAATTGTCCCCGCCTCCCTGTCGAAGAAGGGCAACGCTTCACCACTCACAACCACAGCACTGTACAGTGCACATGCGCAGTCACTGAGGACGATTCACAAGGGGGGTCCACACTCGTGGCAGAGGCCGGGCATTCGCGGGGGAGTTTCTGCACTCGTGGCAGAGGCCCCACAGCCGTGGGGGAGTCTCCGCACTTCTGGTAGAGGCCCCGCAATCATGGGAGAGTCTCTGCACTCGTGGCGGAGGCCCCGCAGTCAGGGGGGAGGCTCCGCACTCGTGGCAGAGGCCCCGCAGTCAGGGGGGAGTCTCTACACTCGTGGCAGAGGCCCGGCATTCGCGGGGAGTTTCCGCACTCGTGATGGAGGCCCCAGAGTTGTGGGGGAGTCTCCGCACTCGTGGGAGAGGCCCCGCAGTCATGGGGGAGTCTCCGAGCTTGTGGCAGAGGCCCCGCAGTCAGGGGGGAGTCTCTGCACTCGTGGTGATGGCCCCGCAGTCATGGGAGAGTCTCTGCACTCGTGGCGGAGGCCCCGCAGTCAGGGGGGAGTCTCCGCACTCGTGATGGAGGCCTTGCAATTGTGGTGGAGTCTCCGCACTTGTGGCGGAGGCCCCGCAGTCGTGGGGAGTCTCCACACTCATAGTGGAAGCCCCGCAGTTGTGGGGAGTCTCCACACTTGTGGCAGAGGTCCGCAGTCATGGGGAATCTCTGCACTTGTGGCGGAGGCCCCGCAGTCATGGGGGAGTCTCTGCACTCATGGCGGAGGCCCCGCAGTCATAGGGGAGTCTCTACACTCGTGGCGGAGGCCCCGCAGTCATAGGGGAGTCTCTGCACTCGTGGTGGAGGCCCCGCAGTTATGGGGGAGTCTCCGCACTCCTGGCAGAGGCCCTGCAGTCATGGAGGAGTCTCGGCACTCATGGTGGAGGCCCTGCAGTCATGGAGGAGTCTCCGCACTCGTGGTGATGGCCCCGCAGTCATGGGGGAGTCTCTGCACTCGTGGCAGAGGCCCCGCAGTCAGGGGGGAGTCTCCGCACGCCTGGCAGAGGCCCTGCAGTCATAGGGGAGTCTCCGCACTTGTGGTGGAGGTCCTGCAGTCATGGGGGAGTCTCCGCACTCGTGGTGGAGGCCCCGCAGTCATGGGGGAGTCTCAGCACTCCTGGCAGAGGCCCTGCAGTCATGGAGGAGTCTCGGCACTCGTGGTGGAGGCCCTGCAGTCATGGAGGAGTCTCCGCACTCGTGGTGATGGCCCCGCAGTCATGGGGGAGTCTCTGCACTCGTGGCGGAGGCCCCGCAGTCAGGGGGGAGTCTCCGCACTCTTGGCAGAGGCACCGCAGTCATAGGGGAGTCTCCGCACTTGTGGTGGAGGTCCTGCAGTCATGGGGGAATCTCCGCACTTGTGGTGGAGGCCCTGCAGTCATGGAGGAGTCTCCGCACTCGTGGCGGAGGCCCCGCAGTCATAGGGGAGTCTCTGCACTCGTGGTGGAGGCCCCGCAGTCATGGGGGAGTCTCTGCACTCGTGGTGATGGCCCCGCAGTCATGGGGGAGTCTCTGCACTCATGGCGGAGGCCCCGCAGTCAGGGGGGAGTCTCCGCACTCCTGGCAGAGGCCCCGCAGTCATAGGGAGTCTCCGCACTTGTGGCAGAGGCCCCGCAGTCATAGGGGAGTCTATGCACTCGTGGTGATTGCCCCGCAGGCATGGGGGAGTCTCTGCACTCGTGACGGAGGCCCCGCAGTCATGGGGGAGTCTCTGCACTCATGGCGGAGGCCCCGCAGTCAGGGGGGAGTCTCCGCACTCTTGGCAGAGGCCCCGCAGTCATAGGGGAGTCTCCGCACTTGTGGGGGAGGTCCTGCAGTCATGGGGGAATCTCCGCACTCGTGGTGGAGGCCCCGCAGTCATGGGGGAGTCTCTGCACTCGTGGCGGAGGCCCGGCAGTCATAGGGGAGTCTCTGCACTTGTGGTGGAGGCCCCGCAGTCATGGGGGAGTCTCTGCACTCGTGGTGATGGCCCCGCAGTCATGGGGGTGTCTCTGCACTCATGGCGGAGGCCCCGCAGTCAGGGGGGAGTCTCCGCACTCCTGGCAGAGGCCCCGCAGTCATAGGGGAGTCTCCACACTTGTGGCAGAGGCCCCGCAGTCATAGGGGAGTCTATGCACTCGTGGTGATGGCCCCGCAGGCATGGGGGAGTCTCTGCACTCGTGACGGAGGCCCCGCAGTCATGGGGGAGTCTCTGCACTCATGGCGGAGGCCCCGCAGTCAGGGTGGAGTCTCCGCACTCGTGCTGGAGGCCCCGCAGTTCTGGTGGAGTCTCCGCACTTGTGGCGGAGGCCCCGCAGTTGTGGTGGAGTCTCCGCACTTGTGGCAGAAGCGCCGCAGTCGTGGAGGAGTCTCCACACTCAGGGTGCAATCTCCACAATGAGAATTCTCCTCAGTTTTCCTGAACCCAAGAGTCGCTCCTCACACACTCATGCTTGAAAGAGATGCTGCACAAATGGGGAAGAATATGTGCAGAGGTGACAAGTTTAGCACAAAGAGAGACGGGATGACGTGATTAAATGTCCGGCCCCTGAAATAAGATAGGCCTCGGAGTGAAGTAAGGCTCACGGTGATAAAGCCTGTGCCAGGTCCTCTGGTCAAATCTTCTCTTGAGAAGATCCTCATCTTTGAAAAAAGGAAGTTTGCAAAATGACTCCTCTTTCTCCAGTCTTGTTTTTCAGAAACTCTTAAAACACGTTTTTCTTAGCTTCCCGTTAATATTGTCCTACAAATTAGTATTCTATGTTTGGTACTGAGTAGAATATGTTTATCTAACGTTTTCCTTGGCTATTTATTGCTGTTGCAGCTTTCTGATTCTTATGCTATTATTTTGATAATTGTAATTCATTTGTTTCGTCATTTTTCATTTTAAAAATATTTTGTACTTATATTATTAAAACAATTTATCCTTGCAGGGCTTCATTTGTCTTTAGGATTCGGTTTTGCTCTTTACAAAATTCTGAATATGAAATAAAGAACATTAATATAAGATCTAGATACACGTTCCTTGTTGTCCCCCTTGCCAGGTCTTCTAGTTCTTTCAAAGTGCCATGTTTTCTGTTATTAGATGAGCATACATTGTTGGTATCAATGCTTTTCTTTGCCTAGCTCCTCCTTCAGAAGCACATGTATTCTTTGATGGAAACCTTCCTGAGAAATGCTTACTCTATTCTATGGCACCTGCGCAACTAACTGGAGTATTGACGTCATAGTGGAAGGCCCTTTAAATTTCAGCTGGGTCCGTAGGATTGCATTTTGGACATCTATCATAATGGCCTTGTGTATCCCTCATTTGACTCATCCCAAACCTAATTTTACTACTATAATCTTTCTAATCCATTCCTAGAGACTCTTCCCTCCTCCACCTCTCCCTTTACGCATCCCAAACCTCATCTTACTACTATTATCTCCCAAATAACACTTTCTAGACTCTTCCCTCCTCTACCCCTCCTTGGCTCACCACAAACCTCATTTTACTACTATGATCTCCCAAACAACCCTTTCTAAATTCTTTCCTCATGTATACTTCTTTGACTTATCCCGAACCTCATTTTACTAGTTAATCCCTTTCTACTGACTCTTCCCTCCTCAATCTCTACTATTACTCATTCCAAACCTCATCTTTCTTTCGACACTGTCTGCCACCGCACCCTACGCGCACGCCTCCACGACGCTGGAGTCCGAGGCAAAGCACTGGACTGGACCTCCTCCTTCCTCACTGACAGAACACAGAGCGCCCGCCTCCCCCCCCTTCCGATCCAAAGCCTCCAAGATCATCTGCGGCATACCCCAAGGATCATTCCTCAGCCCGACACTGTTCAACATCTACATGGCCCCACTCGCACACGTCGCCAGACTCCACGACCTCAACATCATCTCCTACGCCGACGACACACAGCTGATCCTCTCCCTCACCAAGGACCCTCTCACAGCCAAAACCAACCTACACAAAGGAAGGAAAGCCGTCGCCGAATGGATGAAGAACAGCCGCCTGAAGCTGAACTCAGACAAGACGGAGGTCCTAAACCTCGGTTCCACCCCCACAGCCTGGGACGACTCCTGGTGGCCGACCGCCCTGGGAGCAGCACAGACGCCCACCGACCATGCACGCAACCTGGGATTCATCCTCGACTCAACGCTCTCCATGACCAAGCAAGTCAGCGCCATTTCATCCTCCTGTTTCAACACCCTCCGCATGCTCCGAAAGATCTACAGGTGGATCCCGACAGATACAAGAAGAAAAGTCACCCAGGCCCTCATCAGCAGCAGGCTGGACTACGAAAACGCCCTCTATGCGGGAGCCCCAGCCAAACTGCTGAAACGACTGCAACGCATACAGAACGCCTCCGCACGACTGATCCTCGACATCCCACGCCACAGCCACATCACACCCCACCTGAGAGACCTGCACTGGCTTCCCGTCAACAACAGGATCACCTTCAAGCTCCTCACCCACGCACACAAGACACTCCATGACACTAGACCAGCATACCTCAACTGACGACTCACGTTCTACACCCCGACCACGCCCTGGCTACCGTCCCTCGCATCCGAAGAGCAACCTCCAGCAGCAGATCGTTCTCCTACCCCGCCGCCAAGTCCTGGAACACCCTCCCCATCCCCCTACAGCAGACCGAAGATCTACTAACCTTCAGGAGGCTACTCAAGACCTGGCTCTTCGAGCAGTAGCAGCACCACCCCCCAGCGCCTTGAGACCCTCACGGGTGAGTAGCGCTCTCTACAAATACCTTGACTGATTGATTGATCTTACTATTATGGTCTTCCAAATAACACTTTCTAGACTCTTCTCTCTTCTATCCCTCCATGATCCTATTCAATGGAAGGAAGAGACTCATGTGTCCACCACTCAGGTGGAGAGGTGTGGTACAGTGGTGGAGAGGTGTGGTGCAGCAGCCAGGGCAGCAGACTTCGGATCACAGGGTTCACGGTTCGATCCCTGGCTCTGGCGGCAGCTCAGCACCATGTGACTCTGGGGAATAGCTCACTTAATTTCCACGACGGGCCCCAAGCGCCTTGAGACCTGTAAGGGTGAGTAGTTTGTGCTTTACAAATACAGAGGTTTTACTCAAATGAACTCATATTTCCCTTTGCTAATCCATCACGAATACTTTTTGGGTTCCGGATGAGCGTGATACTTGCCAAAAAGTGCGTCAACGCCTCGTCAGTGGTAGCAAGTGCTGTATAAATACAATTAAAATGACAATTACACCAATGGCCCAGGGTGCAGTGAACAGAACTCAATTCATTTAAATAGCTGCGGGCTGGGGATGCCTTTTGCGGGCAACATAGGGGTGGGTGGCAACGATTAGTTGTTCATCAGGGTGGAGGGCGGGTTGAAGGAGTCCAGCTGCGCTTTTACAGGTCAACTAAACTCCAGACTGGTGTAGGGCACGTGTTTTTTAAACACTGCAACAATGGTTTGTTCGTTTGGAAAAAAACGGAAGCGGTCAGTGCATTCAATACTAATTTTTCTGTTGCTGTTTTCAGCAGAATTTTCTTAGGAACATTTCCTTCAGTAACCTTAAATTGTTGTATTTAAATGAAAACACAGAAACTAGCTCTTGATTTGAGGGTCTTACATATGAGTGCTTCTTGTCTGTTTTTAGCATGTGATAGGATCACAGCAGCCGTCAACACACAGCAAGAACACGTCAAGCACCAGCGAGTCTTCACGGTGACTCTCCACGGCGCCCCCTGTGGCTGGTGGTTTAAGTTCCCAAGGACCTTCACAGGTTTGTTTCTCTCTCTTCATCTATGGACTTCTCCTCAGTATTTCTAGTATCATGAACAGGCAGCGGGTATGGGGAGTCCCGCAGGATCAAGCGTGATACGCATGCGCCTGTGCATCTGGTATATTATGTTATACGCACTTATAGAGCGCATGTACACCGAACGGCTTCTTGGCGCGCTTCAAAGCCAGGCTTCCTTTTAAATCTGGTACTTATACTACCTGCCACCTCCATCACCAAAGGTAGGAGCAGCTTGGATCGATTTGGATGGAGAGAGAGTATTGTTAATGGCTCCTGCAACGAGCAATTATACAGGAACTAATAGTCGCTGGATACAACGTTAGGAGTCAAGCCTGCAGCAGCTGGAGGACTCCGGCCTCCTGGGCTCTGGACATTGGACGGGCCGCCTCACTGCTGGCCACCCTCCTGCGGGGTCCAGCCGGGTCAGGGGGCTTGTGGCCACCTACGAAGCTGCTGAGCTGTGCTGAGCTGCACCCTCTGCCACTCAAAGTAAACACCCCGAGGAGCAGGAGCGCCTGGGTACCACAAGGCGCGTCATTTTCAGGCAGGAGGGTAGGTGGCTTGAGTGACACCCGGCAAGGCTTAGCTTTTGCCCGTAGCCCTTTGAATTGTGGGACTTGTGGTTTTCATATTGTTCATGTCAAATGTGGGCCTAAAAGACCCAAAGTGCAACACCACCTGAATATGTCATACATGCAAGGAGGCCCTTGGCAAGTATGTTTGCTTTGCGAAGGGGTACAACATATGTTGACCAGTGTGACTGGTATCAATTGAGCATTAGAGAGGCAGACATTCATATAACTGCCTTTGGCTTCTCACAAGCATTTGTGGTTTACATACAGCATTTCCTGCCGCTGGTTTGCAGCTTCGAAACACATTATTAACTGGTGTTATCTCACTCATTCTATCATCCTTATGAGAACAAGCCTTTCAGCGTTTTGCCCACCGTGAGTTTGTACCCGTGACCGGCAGGTTGTGATCAAAATACTAATGCAGAGGCTCCAGACCAGAGGCGCAACTAGAGCCCAATTTCGGGGGGGGGGGGGCGGAGCAAAAATTTCGGGGGGGGCTGAACTTTAAGCAATAGGCAGAGTGGAGCTGCAGGGGCTCTTAGAAGGGGTGAAACAACAGCAAGGCCTCATTAACATGCAAATGGTCGTTTAAAGACCTGTGAAGTGCTCGGGTGCGGCTGCTTTTTTGCCCGGGAACACGACGGGGGGGGGGGGGGAGAGGCTGAAGCCCTTTGAGTCCAATGGGTGTTGCGCGCCTGTACCTGACCCCTTCCCTTTGGAGGATAGATTACTTGACGACTACCCTCCCAGCAAGGCAACTTCACTCACGTACCACAAACTGATGAACAACTCCCCTGACACTCTCCAATGTCTACGGGAACACTGGGACCTAGATTTGGGAGGTTTGGAGGATGACGAAAAGACACGCCTGAGGGCCTCGCCTCTCTGAAAGAGACAGAGATTAGGTCTGGGTTTCACTTAGTACAGCTTAAGATGAACCCTGGGCGGGTAGCTCGGCTCCGCCAGCGGAGTTTGCTGAGATTTGCCTACTCCGCGCTCCGTGCCGAACGCGGAGTAGGCAAAAACTCCGCCTCCGTGGCGGAGCGGAGTTAGCCACTCCCTACCCCTCCCAAATGCTGTAAAAGGATTTTAAAAAGGCACCTGTGTTTCTGCCGCCTCCCATGCCAGCCACTCTGCTTCCTGCTACTCTTGCATTCTCCATTGAAAACAATACTACGCTGTACGTCAACGTAGTGTTTTTTACAACGGAGAAGGAGTCAGGAGGATGCGAGGCAGCGAGGAGCAGGGAGGAGAACGCGGCCAGGCTGGGGAGGCGGCAGGAACACAGGTAAGTGCCTTCTTTTTATAATTTCAAAGCATTTGGGAGGGGGGAGGGAGTGGGGAGGGAGCAGAGTGATGCTTAGCTCCAAAGAGTTTTTTAAAAACTCCTTGGAGCTACACATAGAGGCACTACGCCAGCTCCGCCCACCCTTACTTAAGATACTCCGTAGGTCACACTATGCACGCACCGCCATGGTGAAAATGGGTAGGGCAACAGATGCAAACTTCCACCGGCAGCATGGGCAGCAGGGTTCCTTTTATCGTATCATATGAGACTGCCCCGCTGTGCGGAACTATTGGGATGCTGTGGTAAACTATATGAACAATCTATGCAGCAGTAAGATGCCACTCTCGGCCAAGAGATGATTGATCAATATTTGCGACGTAACAGACTTGAATTGTATGGAGCAAACCTGTATGACCATGGGTCTGGGGATCTCCAAGCGCAATATTGCTCGATTGTGTGGGGTGGAAATGGCGCCATGCTTCAGAGACTGGAAGCGAGATATGGACTGATGCATGCTGAGAAGGTGGACAGACGGTCGGGGCTGTCCAAAAAAGTCTACTGCAGATGCTTCATATTGTTCAGAGACCCCAAAAGACGTTTGCTGTGGAGTGAGGGGGACTATGAGCCTTGTAGTGCATTTTTGGGGTTTCATTTTAAATTCCCCTCCCCTAAATCCGGCCATTTTAAAATCTGCAACTCAACTAGTGTAGTATCAAGTGTGATTACTAGTCATACTGGAGTAAGCCTTTACTTCTTGCTATTGCAACTTTTGAGAGACAAGGCTCATACATGCCAATGGACCCAATTCAGGTGTCTGACATTTCCTCTGCTTCAGTACTAACCAATGGCGAAAATCCATTCTCCGAATTTATTTTTCAAAATCTCCCACTTACCTGTTCTAAAATGTTGGTGTGTATGAAGTTTAGAAAATGAACAACTGTAGTATCCAAATGGAATGAAATTATCTCAAACTTTAACTATCAACATACAGCCACAGATACTTGACAATAGATATGAGAATTACCGCTTCACCTAAATAAGCTGGAAATAAACATGGGGCCTCATTTATGGGGATTTGGTGTAGGGCAGCGCAGCAAGGTGAATGCCAAAGTGAAAGGGCAGGAATGCACTGTATTTATCCAATACACGCATTCTATCCTTTCCCCCTGCGCTGGCACTGTTTCGGCAGCCTAGCGCCAATGTAGGCACCCTTGCACCATGGTGCAACCGTGCCTGTGCTGTCAACAGGATTGTTTAAGTGAAGAAGGGGCACCTTCCTGCACAGAAACAATCAATTGAGGCTTGTTCCTGTTTCTGCGTGTGCTGCAGAATGCAGCACACATAGAAAGAGGAATAAACGAGGAGAAGTTATTCCTCCTTGTTATGCCTCATCTTGGGAGGCCTCAGGTTTTGGCACATCCCCATGTTTACATGGTCTTGTAAATCTGGAGAAGCATCAGAATCCATGGGTGGTGCGTGGGAACACCCGCTGCAACACCCATGGACCGCCTCCCGGACGCAGAGTAAGGCGACGCAGCAATTTGCGCTGCCTTGCCGTACCCCATATCTATGAGGCCATTCAAAGCCACACAGGGCAGCTGTGAGGGGCTTCATAGATGTGATTTCCAGGTTTGACCCTCTGGAGCATCACAAAAGGTGACACTACGGCAGTGCCGGGGCTCATAAAAAAAGCCCCATGGTCTTCTGAAGCTGGGCAAGGACCATAACACACTGACACTTCCCTGAGGACAGCAGCCCCTTGGCATCAGAATCGCTGCCAGCTAAGTTGTGGTCTGGTGGACTATTTGGAAATGGGGAACAAGGAGACTTACAATCAGAGATGTAGTCTTGTAGGTTACAAAAGATGTAGGTTTATTAGCTTGGTTCTAGGTTACAGGTAAATCAGTTAAAGCTCCTGCAGCTCAGTCCTTCTCAATGCAGCTGTCCGCTCATCCGAGCTCAAACACTCTCAACGTCCCAATCATCCAATGACCTCACTCACCGGCTGAGCAGCAGGGAACATCAACACTGTGGGGAGAATCCAAAAGATAGCAAGAGGCCACACCACTCAGAGTGGCTTTGAGTGAGGTTTTTCTCACCGAAGCATCACAAAAAGTGATGCTACGGGGCGCACGGCGCTCATAAATATGACCCATGATCTTCTAGCTGGGCCACGACCAAAACACACTGACATTTCCCTGACGAGAGCAGACCCTTGGCGTCAGAATCACTGCCAGCTAAGTTGTGGTCTAGTGGACTATTTGGAAATGGGGATCAAGGAGACTAAGGGCCTAATTATGATGGCGCAGGTTGGAAACTGACCTACATGTAGTCAGTGGTTCCACCTGCCAAATTAGGAAGCGACCGCCATGGAGGCGGTCGGAAACATCACCTTTTCCATTGCGGCTTGTGCTGCGGCCCGGAAAAGTGCTGCAGCACAAGTCGCAGTGGAAAAGGGGATGTTTTGGAACATCCATGCCCGTGTGCCATAATGGAGACCCACAGTGGACAGAGGCCCCGCTAGGGACCCCTAAAGTCCCTTTCCAACAGCCTTTCAATGGCGGTCGGACCACCATGGAAAGGCTGTCAAAAAGGGGCATAGTAATCCCCTTGGCAGTGCCTGCGCAGGCACCGCCCCTATTGTAGGGATCACGATCCGCCCAACAGCCCAATGAGCTCCCTCAGCCTGTCAAAGGCGTCAGTTGGTTCCTCCGACCGCTGCGGTCACACCGACTGCATCATAATGCGGCAGTTGGACCCCTATGCTGGATGGTGGTCAGACCTCTACCAACGGCATGTCGGAGGCAGTGGGACCGCCATCCTAATCAGGGCCTCCGTTCTGAACCCCAGCCTCTCCTGTGGTCAAATTGCGTGCTTTTAAGTATTGATTTTTGCACTTTTTTCACAACCATAAAATTATTTACATAAATGTGTTTTAGAGAAGCAAGCAAAGTAGTTCGCTCCTTATGCATCGTGTTTTAGCAATAGTTACTGTGCATTCATAAAAAAATTGACGTTTTTTAAAAAATTGCAATTAATTTCAAAAAGTGATTTTCTGCAAGGAGAAAATGTCAATGCAAAAAGTATGTAGAAAAGTAGCATTATAATTCATAATGTGCTATTGACTAGGACGAGTTTGGTCCAAGATGTGAGTAGGACACTGCTTGCAAATCCTCCACAGTTAAGAAAAAACAATCTCATATCTTTATTAAATACTAGTCTGCGGGTACCACATCAAATTGAGCATACTCTGGAATCACTTTGAGCAGAAAGAAAGGTATAAAAGGGGATGACGTCTCTCCTTTCAGACTTCACAAACCTAACCTTTTGATTATCAGCTAGTGGTTTAGCAGATCTCTCTTTTATGTTTGCAGCTACTTTTACAGCACGAACCTGGCCAGTGGGGATTAGAGCGCTTTACGACTGAACCAGATTACGTTTCACTTTTGTTTTTCATTTTTAGGCATTGAGAGACAAAGAGACTTATTACGAGCACGGCGTTCCTAGGACTGCGGTACTTGTGGTGGTGGTCCGACCACCGCAACCACTGCTGGTCCGCCTGCAGTATTTCGAGTGTGACAGTCAGACCGCCACAGGACTGCCGCGTCTGCCGGAATCTAGCATCCCGAGGTGGTGTCACAGCGGTAAGGGGTAGGAATATGCTGCCGGTGCAGGACAGGAATCAAACCTGATTCCCCATGTACTAAAGTCAGCACCTCTTACGGATAAGGCCATGTCATCTTCGCCTGCTCTGGATTACACTTGCTAGTAAAAATCCACCTCTATAAGGCAGAGGGACATCTCAGGAGCAGAAAGTCTTCTATCGGCCTATTGGACGATATGGTTGAGAATGTTCAACACATGGGTAGTCTCCTAATGTGGTCAGTTAATGGTCACCATGTGGTGGGTTCTCGGGATATGCAAGATGGAGGCACTGTATGAAAGTGACCTCACAATACACAAGAAGTGGATTAAACAAAATGGATGCCCAAGAATTAGGCAGGGTGTGGGTATAAAAACAGGTCTCCTATGAAAAAGTAGTTAAAACAACATGGAGCTCTAGGTATTATGCAGGAAATAGATGAACCTGGCCCATGAAATGGTTATAACCACAGGCTCCATCAGGGTAACTCAGGAATTAGGAAACCTACGAAGAGTGCTTCTGAATGCTCAACATCTGCTCATGATATGATCAGTTTCATATCACATTAAGGACGTGGGCACTGCATATTGAGCCCATGCTTCCAGGGAATTCAAGAAGTGGTCACCTAAAAGAGAGTGCCACGTTTTATTACAGGCTTTAGGTTCACTAAATGGTTGGGTTACTCAGTGCCTGCAAGACGTTGTCACCAAATCGCTGGTTCAAAGTTTTTATCTGCTGGTCTTGCTGTATGTACAGAACTAGTCACAAGAGGGCCAATCCACACACTACATTTTGCTGAATGTTTAGTAGCACTACACTAGTACTACTCAATTACTCCAAAATGCTGTTCACAAACCTATGAGTGTACATCTACACCTACACCGCTCCTATCTTTTCTATGGGGAGATCCTCACACATGTAACTTTTCTACTTAGGGGCCGATTCCAATCCGGGTCGGAAAGCACTCCGACCGAACCGGATCCGGAGTGTTTTCCGACCGAGCCGGAGTCCTGCAGTCTGACCGAGCGAGTACGATGCGGCCGTATGCTGCCGGACTCGGTTCGGTCGGACTCCCATAGAAGTCAATGGGAGCCGGTCGTACGACGCGTACATGGGCTCCCATTGTCATAGGGCTGCGGGTGACAGGGGGTCCGATGCGGACCCCCAAAGGCAACCACCCGGACAACATTGCGATCCGGACACTCCGGCTCGCTCAGGCCGTCCGACGCGTGCATCGTACTGGCTCAGTCGGGAATCCCATCCATTGCATGCCACGGTTAGCTTACGACCGAGACGTACGGAGCGGTTCAGACCCGGAAACAACTCGGTCGGTGAATTTCATGTAGCTCGCACTGTACTTGCTCGCTCGTACAGCTGTACAAGTCGGCCGGAAAACACGCGTACGGCTCATAGTTATTCCGGCCGGATCGCGTTCGTTGCCCTTCCGACCCGGATTGGAATCATCCCCTAAATAGTAAATATGGGAGGGACCCAGGGAGTGGCTCGAAAAAGGGGCATACTTACTAGAAAAGGACCGATTCCGATTTCGGTCGGAAGGGCACTGAATCGGGTTCGGCTGTAGCGGATCCGATAAGGATGCTACTTTCCCGACCGATCCGTACATGGGTCTGGACGACGAAGTACGATGCGAAGACGCGCACATTTTCCGACCGACTCGTTCCCGGCTCCGACTCAATCCGTCCGACTCGGTCGCACGCAAACTGACACGCGCAATGGAGATGATTCTCGACCAAACTAGTACGATGCTCGAATCGGACAGCCCGACCGAGTCAAAGCGTCCGGCTCGCAAAAGCTCCCGGAGTCGGACTTCGGGGTCCACGTCGAACCACCCGACACCCGCAGCCGTACAACTCGCACACAGGGGGAGACCCATGGGTCTCCCCCACACAGGCATGTATGGCGCAGATGGCACCGACGCGTACCCACTGTAGGGGGCACACTTGTTTGAGACGTACCCATTCAGTCAATGGGAGCGCATGTACGCGTCGTACAACTTGCTCCCATTGACTTCTATGGGAGTCCAACCGAACCGAGTCCGACAGCATACGTGCGCATCGTACTCGCTCGGTCAGACTGTAGGAGTCCGGCTCGGTCAGAAAACACCCCGGATCCGGCTCGGTCGGAGTGCTTTCCGCCCGGATCGGAATCGGCACCTAAATGGGAGTGGTTTAGGGAGCAGTAAGAAGGGCTTAGGTGGGGTTAGCGTGTGGTTTAAAGAGGGACATGCACACACCCACAAAAGAGTAAACTCATTGCTATTCACAGGCTGCACTTCTAAAATACTACAGTCATAAAATGAACCTGAACACTAGTAAATTATTCCTGCTCAGAAGTAGAGTAAATCCAGTACCATATATGGCCAAACATGGATAATGCTATACCCTTTCATAGAAAATAATGGGACTTAAAATAAAACCCCACATTAAATAATGGTAAATTAAATTAAATTAATTTAAACTATTTCAAATAGTTAAACATATAAAAAAATATATGACAGAATGTTAAAAACATCTGAAAAGAAAACATATTCATAATTTAATTGTAAAATATTTTAACATCCTTTTTGAATTTATAAAGTAATGTAACATTATTTTTTACTTAAACATACCTTTTAATATTTCTATACATCACTTTTAATAATTATTAATGCTAAATAAAAAATGTATTTTTACGTAAGGTAGACATTTCTTTTTTAATTCAAATTTCAGAAAAATAATTTGCATTTAATATATGTAAATTATATTTTTAATTCAAAATTAGGTTAATAGTGCTTTTTTAAAGTTTGTAGCATTTTTCTATTGGTTCTACATTTAAAATTTAGATATAACATGATTTTACATTAATATTTACAATATTGTTACTCAGTTAAATAAACTTTTTTACTTTTCTCTATACTTTAATATGGGGGAAGCGTCACTGTTGTGGTGAAGATCTCCTTATGGTTAAGTGTAGGAAAAATGTAAAACGTCTATTAACTGTTATAATATATCAAATAGAAATATTTTATATTAAATACTAATGCAAACTAATTATATATTTTTAAATGGATAAAAAATAAAAAATGCTACAGCACTATAAACCTAATTTAGAATTAAATCTCTAATTCATTTTAATATATGAAATAACTAAAAAATATGTTTCTGAAGTTTTAAGTGATGTGTAGAATTAAAAGTAGTTCAAATATATTTTAAGACATTTTACTGTTTCATTGATTAATACATGCAAAAAAGGTAGTTCAAATATTTCATGATTAAATAAATGATTTATTTTTAGATGCTTTTTAAACATTAATTACATTTATTTATATTTTGACTATTTTAAATAATTTAATTTAACATTATTTCCAACAGGGTTTTAGTTTAAGAGTACGATCATGATGTTGGCAGACAAAGTCATCTCCGTTACCCTGCTGGAGAACTTTACGTCCACCAGGCCAAGACTACTCGTCCCTCCAAATTTATAAATGACCGCCAAGCTTGTGGTCATTTATAAAGCATTGGCAGGAATCGTCATCTCGGAAGTTCCTGCCAATGCCTTTTCCTGTTTGGTCCAGGTTCAGTCAGTGGGACGCAGCCCTGCACCAAATAGTTTACTTTTTTTTATTTTCAAAAAGAAAATCCCTAAAGCTTTTTTATAAACATTAAAAAAAAAAACAATGTGTCCCTTGCCATGGGAGTTGTCTTCCATGGTGAGAGGAGCATTTAGCAGTTTTCACTGCCCCTTACTGCCAGGGTCTTCCTGGCGGTGACGGGTTGTGAAAACTTACCTGTAATTTCACCCATCTAAATTAGGTGGGCGGACTGACAGATACCCCTTTGCCGCTGCAATGGGGTATCCGTACCGCCAAGAATTAAATCGGGTTCTAAGCCCCTACCGCCATTATTTTCTACGGGAAGGTTGCACTACCAGTGGTTGGCCGTGTGGTGCTGGTCTTACTAATGGTTCTTTATATAAGTTTGACTCCACCCCTTTCTCGGGGTGGGGACATGTAAGTCTACAATTTTGAGTAACTTTACACTCGGATTTTGTGAATATATACATGTCAATTACTCACAGGTGTAAGCTACCCTTGCGAAAAACCCATAACTGGTTGCATCTGTGATGCTGCACAAGTTGCCACTATATAACTGGTCCCCAGAATTCTCAGGAACAAAGCATTATGTCATTTATTTGAAGTATGAGCATGAAGCAGTCAAAATGTTTGTTCCCTTGATTTGCAAACAAAGAGACTTTTATCTGGAGAGTGTGGCCACTAACTTCACAAGATGTGATCATGTATCCATTGATTACCTAAAATTTGTAGAATTTTGGGACTGGTTTGGAGTTTGGCGGACAGGTTACTCCATCAAAAATGTGATGGATATTCCATCCGCCCTATTACAAGTGCATTAGAGCATAATTAGAACATAATGGACTGTAATTAGGTGGACATGATATCCGTCACGTTTTTAACGGCATAACCTGTCCACCAAACTCTAAATCAGGCCATTTATCAGTAAATGATTGGTAACTTTTTTATTTAGACCCTAAATAATTCATCCACCAATTTCTGAAAGAAGACATGCAGTTAGCAATAACAACAGCAGCAAGAAGGTTACCCCTCCCCCATCATTAACTTCATGAAGTTCCCACAAAATGATTGGTCCCTCAATATTTGCAAGAAGTGGTTGCTATGTTATTGGTCCCCTACACCTACAGGAAATGGTCATCAACTGATTGGCCTCCTACCAATATTTGCAGAAACTCTTTGCTCAAAATTGGTCCCAAGAGCAAAGGACTGGTCCAAATGACCAATAGGATGTGGTCACTAACTGACTGGCTCTTAATATCTGCAGGGGTTTGCCACTACACTATTTGTCTCTCAAAGCTGGTACAAAGTGGTCACTATATGATGTCTCCTTTAGTACGGAGAGGACATATGATTGATTTACAGAAAGCATTGGCTAAAGAATTGATCATGCAAAATCTGCAGAATATATTCTCTAAATAATTTATCACCACTCCCACAAGTCTCGGCAGGAAGTACACCCCACATCCATCATAGCTTATTGTTCCAAGAAAGTCCACGCATTAGCATTAGAATGAGATGAACACCTCAGCCGCAATTCTCTCAGTCGTGGGGAGCTCGATGTTGCCAACACATGAAAGTCAAGCAAAAGCTCTTGAATTTCATCGAGCGGTAAAATGCAGGCTGCATCAACATCATTTCAAGCACTCTATGTGTCCAATAAGCAAGAGTGGCCTTCCACAGAGGAAGCTCATAGCTCGGTCCATCAATGCTCTCCTCTGTTTGTCACCTTGGCATAGCATTAATCCCGAGAGGTCCAGAAATTTCACAGGGGGCCATCTCAGATGATGCATAACGTCTCACTCTCTGCGAGGCCATATTTGGTCTTGTGACTGTTGAAGAGCTTGACGAGGGACTCGGTGTACATGGTATGGTAGCGCTCCACCATCTCACGGCTCGGATTCTCGTACTTTGGCACAGTGATGGGTTCTCCCACTGCAAGAGAAACACAGAGAAAGAGGACAACAGTCAGAAAATTGCAGCAGGAGAATGGGAGTGATAGAACAGAATGGGAAGCTGTAGAAGACAAATCTGTAAAGCTGTGACTACATTTCATGTCATAATGCAATGTCCTCAAAGATCACCAAGCCTATGATGCGTGCAATAATAAACTTAACAATGGTCACACACTGCAAAACATTCCAGTTTGGCACATGTGCAATCTTGTGACTTCACATCTTATATTGCAACATTATTAAGTAAATTAAAAATAATAACTGATCTATCAGGCCCCATTAGATAGACCCCCCATTAAGATCCTCTGCGGCTTACACTGGAGCTCCAGCCAAGGGTTTGAGAGAACGTTCCGTAGGCCCTGATACACTTTTGTTCCCCAATTAACTCATTACAATAGTTGCTACGTCTTCTAGTGTGTAGGATGTTTATATACGGAAAATGTTAAGCAAAGGGTTAAGAATATAATGCTTGCATATGAACATTGCATATCTAATCCTTCCCGATTTGAGTTTTAACTTAAAAGTACTAGTTAAATCCCATTAAAAGAGTGGAAAAAGATAAATATTGATAAACACAGATTTACAAACATGTTTTCACAAAAATAATAGTTATCATTTTCACATTGTGGAGAGTTTGAAAGAATTTACATAATATTTGGTCGTTTGGTAGTGTTTTTCTTGTTTTTTTGGGGGGAGTTATATAAAGCGCAAACTAGACCAGAAGGTATCAGAGCGCTTTACATGAGCACCAGTTGCGTTACAGACAGACACATTCATTTTTGTTAGGCACGGGAAGATTAAGTGATTTGCCCAAAATCACAGAATATTGAGCATTTCTGCCGAGACTCGAACCCAGTTCCCCAGCTCCAAGGTCAACCCTAGTCGTTAGGCCACACTCCCTCTTCTTCTGGTGCTAATTGGCAAAGTGGCAGGTTCACAAGAATCCTTGATCAAAAGCCAGTGTCCGATACTTTCTAAGAACCAGTTTTCATTGCAGCTTGGTAATCTGTTATCATGGGTGATATCTTCAACCAGCCCTTCCTTCAGGTATGGGGCACCCAGGTGCCTCTCAGTGACTGGAGATTCAATATTATAGATACATGTAGAAAGGTGGAGTATTATGTGGGAATGCTGGTTAGGCCTCACCATGCAATACTCTAACAATATCCCAAAGATGGTCCTTGGATGCACGATAATAAATCCTTAGCTCAGTCCTGGTAGAGCAGCAAAGACCAGTCAGACTTTACTAGAGGAACGTGTTAAGGGTTTCAGAGTACCCGCATGGACTCAATAACACGACTCAATAGAAATCTGACACCAATTTATAAAAATATCACAGATTTTTATACTAATTTAGTCACCAAAATGGATGATATCAGATACAAATAACGAGAGTTATGGACTTTAGAGGAAAACATAAATCACAGCAATTCACTACTGCAGGACTTTTGCACTGTGGTCAATGGGAAAAACTGGTAGTGACAATCAATCAATCAATCTGCCGATTTGTAAAGCGCACTACTCACCCGTTAGGGTCTCAAGGCGCTGGGAGGAGGGGGGGCAACCGCTATTGCTCGAACAGCCAGGTCTTGAGTTGCTTCCTGAAAGAGAGGTGGTCCTGGTTCATCCGTAGGTGGGTGGGGAGGGAGTTCCATGTCTTGGCTGCCAGGTAGGAGAAGGATCTTCCTCCGGCTGTGGCCTTGCGGACACGTGGGACGGTGGCGAAGGCGAGGCTGGCGGAGCAGAGTTGTCTGGTGGGTGTGTAGAATGTGAGGCGGCTGTTGAGGTATTTGGGTCCCATGTTGTGGAGAGCCTTGTGAGCGTGGGTGATGAGTCTGAACGTGATCCTCTTGCTGACGGGGAGCCAGTGCAGGTCTTTCAGATGGGCGGAGATGTGGCTGTGGCGGGGATGTCCAGGATGAGTCGTGCAGAAGCGTTCTGTATGCGCTGGAGTCTCTTCTGGAGTTTGGCTGTGGTTCCCGCGTAGAGGGTGTTCCCGTAGTCCAGTCGGCTGGTGACGATGGGGATCCACCGGAAGATCTTTCGTAGCATGCGCAGGGTGTTGAAACAGGATGATGAGACGACGTTGACTTGCTGGGTCATCGTGAGGGAAGAGTCCAGGATGAAACCCAGGTTGCGTGCGTGGTCCATTGGCTTGGGGGCGGTGCCCAGGGCAGGGGGCCACCAGGAGTCGTCCCAGGCAGAGTGGGATGGTCCCAGGATGAGGATTTCCGTCTTGTCCGAGTTCAGTTTCAGACGGCTGAGCTTCATTCATTCCGCTACGTCTTTCATTCCTTCCTGGAGGTTGACTCTGGCGGTGGTGGGGTCGTTGGCGAGGGAGAGGATCAGCTGGGTGTTGTCGGCGTAGGAGATGATGTTGAGGTTGTGTTGGCGTGCGATGGCTGCGAGGGGGCTCATGTAGATGTTGAAGAGGGTGGGGCTGAGTGAGGATCCTTGCGGGACGCCGCAGATGACTTCGGTGGCCGCGGAGCGGAATGGGGGAGGCAGACTCTCTGGGTTCTTCCGGTGAGGAACGAGATGATCCACTCCAGGGCCGTTCCTTGGATTCCGGTGTTGCTGAGGCAATGTATCAGGTGTTGTGTATGTAGGTCATCTTGCGGTGAAAGAACCAAGCGAGTGAGTCGCAGAGGTCTTGCGAGGGTGTGATGTCGTTGCTGCAGGCGCTGGGGTCGGCGAGCTCTTTGATGATTCTGAAGAGTTCCTTGCTGTGGTGGGTGTTGTTGTCCAGACGTTCTTTGAATGCTGTCCTTTTGGTGGTGCGGATCAGTTGGTGGTGATTGCGGGTGGCGTTTTTGAGGGCTGTCATGTTTTCTGTTGTCTGGTTGCGGTGCCAGGCTTTCTCGAGGGAGCGGCAGGTTTTCTTGGAGCTTTTGAGGTCGTCGGTGAACCACGAGGTTTTCTTGCTGCTTGGTCTGCTGGAAGGGTTCTTCAGTGGTGTGAGGTCATCGGCGCAGTTGGTGAGCCACTGTGTGAGGTTACGTGCTGCTTCGTTGTGTTGGTGGGAGGGTTCTGGCTGAGGGAGGTGGTGAGCTGGTTGGTGGTAATCTTGCTCCAGCCTCTGCGGGGTGCCTGTTGCGGTTGCTGGTGGGTCGTGGTTCTCCTGTAGCTGAAGTGGACGCAGCTGTGGTCTGTCCATTGTAGTTTTGTTGAGTGGTTGAAGGAGATGTGCTTGCTGGAGGAGAAGATAGGGTCAAGCGTGTGGCCGGCGTAGTGGGTGGGGGTGTTCACCAGTTGCTTGAGTCCGAGGTCGGCGAGGTTGTCCAGCAGGGCGGCGGTGTTGCTGTCATTGTTGTTCTCCAGCTGAAAGTTGAGGTCTGCTAGGAGGATGTAGTCTGGGGAGGATAGGGCGTGCGGGCTGACGAAGTCTGCGATGGCTTCGCTAAATTGTGTATGCGGTCCTGGGGGTCTGTAGATGAGGGTGCATCTGAGGGTGGTTTTGGGGTCGGTGTGTATCTGGAAGTGGGGGTGCTCGGCGGTGATGAGGGTGTCGTCGGAGTTGGTCGTGACCCGGATGGTGTCTCTGTGAATGATGGCGATGCCTCCTCCGGTTTGGTTGACGCGGTCCCTCCGGGTGATCTTGTATCCCTCCGGGATGGCTATGGCGATGTCGGGGGCTGAGGCGTCGTTCATCCAGGTTTCTGTGAGGAAGGCGACGTCTGGCGATGTTGTGTCAAGGAGGTCCCAGAGCTCGATGGCGTGCCTGTGGATGGAGCGGGTGTTGAGCAGGATGCACGTGAGGTGATTGTTGCTGGTGTCTGTCCCGGCGGGTGCGGTGTAGGGTCGGAGGCTGGTGAGTTTGCAGGCTAGGCAGGTGAAGGGTCCGTGGGTGCGTTTCGGGGTGGCTAGGTAGCAGGTGGGGATCAGATCGGGGTTGAGTGCGTGGAGGGCGGCGGCCGTGTAGGTCCGGCGTGTGGGCTGGCATCGTCCTGGGCCAGGGGTCCTGGCGCTGGGCGCGGTCCAGGTGTGGACAGGCGCAGACGGGCTTGCCTTTGGCGCGCCAGTGGCGCGGCCGCGCAGCGGTCGCCATAAGAGGGAGGAGGGGAGGAGGGGTCAGCTGGGAGGCGGGAGGGAAGGGGGGGCAGAGCCACACGGGAGGCACCAGCGGGAAAGACGGGGAAGCAGGAGGGAAAAAAGGACCAAGAAGCACGGGACGCTCACACAAATGCGCGGGGTACAGAAAAAAAGAGAAGGAGCGGCACACGAGGCACTCACTCAAAATGCGGGGTATAGAAAAAAGAGGCAAGGGGGGCAGGCACACGAGCAGGCACACGAGTACAGAACAAGGCAGGCCAGGCGGCGATCGAGTAGAGCGCTGATCTGGGAAGGATCTGTCGGCAAAGCGGGCAGGCAGGCAGAGCTGCAGCGGTGGGGAAGTGACCTACCCGAGGGTCAAGGGTCACTGTCTCTGCCGCGCAGCGGTCACCATAAGAGGGAGGAGGGGTCAGCTGGGAGGCGGGAGGAAAAGACGGGGGAAGCGGAAGGGAAAAAAAGGACCAAGAAGCACGGGACGCTCACACATCGGTCTCTTGCAGGTCGAGTTGCATGGAACCCAAGGAGGGTATGGGTGAGCCACAACAGTCATTTAAATTTTCCCTCGCTCAAGAAGTCCGGCTGTAGAGTTGTCCTGGCTGTCCGTTGTGCGGAAGCGGGAGCCACGGGAGAGCTGCTTTTACCACTTACACAGTACTGCTAGGAACTGGATGCAAAGTTTCAACAACGGAGCTGCTGCTGATTTTGAAAGAAGATTGTGCAGACTTCCCTCGAAGTGTAGCATCGAGTAAAGGGGTTAGTTGTCCGACTGGTGAGCAACAAGCATTGGCAGCGGTAAGCACAACAAAAAGCTATTACAACGTACGGAGGTCCCAGGGAACACGGTAGCTACCTGTAATTTCGTGGAAGGAGGGACATTTCCCACAATGCACTGGACCATCTACTTTTGGCAGATTACTCGGAGGGCCAGGTGGCCAGCAATACTTTGGTTCTGGTACGTGGTTTTACCTGAGGACTGCAGGGGGCTAGTGCCAATAGTCCTGGGGAGTCTGGAGTTGCATTTGGCTCTCAAAGGGGTCTCTCTGTCAGGTGGGCTGAACTATGGTCCAGGACGAGTCGCTGTCATACAGTTCCAGGAGTGTTGTCACAGGTGCAGAGTATCGCACATTTGGTTTGAGCAGCTTCTGTTGTCACAGACAGGGGTGTGTTTTTTTGTCCTTCTTGCAAGTCAGATCAGAACTAAGATTCTGGTGTCACGGGTAGCCCTTAAATGCTAGATTTAGGACCATTAGGGGTGGGGTTGCAAGTGGCCAAGGGGCTATTAGCCCCAGCGGCTAATTCGCCCCTGAGGTGACCACATCTGGGGAGGGGGCACCTTTTCTACCCAGAACCCCTATTTCCACCACCTTTAAAAATGGCATAAGTCTTCCTTAGCTGTACAGACCAGGTAGCCCACCCTAGAGGTATGGCTAGCCTCCAAGGGGTGAACAATTCCTGCATAACTAATTTTCCACCTGCCCAGGTGTAAGTGAGCCTGGGGGCAGGGGAAAGGTTGCTTACTTCTTTTGGAGGCAGCCTGGATGCATATCAGAGGCAGTGCCACCTTTAAAGCTCACCTCCTTGATGGGCCACTTCACTAGCCTTCCTGGCAGGGAGGGAGGAGCAACCTCCTTCCTGTCTAGGCCGTTCCTGACTCCTGGGAGAGTTCATGCTCCCTGGCAGGCGGTCAGAATCCAGTCTTGAATGCAGCATTGGTGGGCTGGCAGCCAGACACACAGGAAAGGCTGGGGAACCAAGTGGGCAACCTCTAAGGTAGCCACCTGGGTGCATGCCACACCATCCTCAACACGAGATTTATGTCAGGGGTGAGAAGGCACTTTGTTTGATACCAAACATGACATATTTTGGCGGTACCATAATGGAGCTGGTGACCTCAGGTTTGCGTGGGTGCCTTCCTACGTTATCCTATGAACCGCCTATCACTTATAGCAGCCTTTAATGGTAGAGGCCACTACAGGGACACATACATTTGCACTTACATGTCCACACCTTTAATATAATGCACCCTGCCTCCTGGGCTCAGGAGGCCTTCCTTAGAAGTGACCGACATGTATTAAAAATAGTGCATTGACTTTGCCACACATGGTGAGGTCAAAGAGGAGAGGAGTTTGCCTAACGGCTAGGGCGCTCGACCTCAGACCTGGGGAACTGGGTTCGAGTCTCGGTAATGACGCTGAACATCCTGTGGGCAAATCACTTAATCTCCCTGTGCCTAACAAAAAATGAATGTGTGTCCTCATGTAACGTAACTGGTGCTATGTAAAGCGCTCTGATACCTGATTGGATTCGGGTCAAGTTCGCGCTATATAAAACTCTGCAAACAAAAAAAAAAGATGAGTTTGAGCAGTTTTCACTGCTCCTGCAATCTGTAATGGGAGGCCTGTTGTCACTAGTCTACTTGGGTCACTCAGGGTGGCACAAATAGTGCTTCAGGCCCTGGAAACCTCTTTAACACTCATGCCATGGGTACCACTGGCACTACATACTATGGACTTTTGTGAGGGTTAAAGTATTTGCCAATTGGGGTTACCAATTCACATGTATCAGTTTTTGGGAGAGGGCAGTGGCACTGGGGCCTGGCAGGACGCTCCAGTGCACTATTAATGCCATAAAAATAAACATTGGAGCAACAATTGTGGGGGTGACCATACAAAAAGGGCCATTTCCTACAAAACATGTACCAGTGCTACAAGTTGTAGCTAGGCAGTGATTCAATTCCACCACTCACCTCTAATGCAACTTCACAGAACTAAAAAATCAAAAACAATTATTATGCTATGTGCACCCATATTGTGTATACAATGTGAATGTGTGGTCTTTTATGAACAACAAAGAGACAGTTCAACAGTGTTGCACCTAATAATGTGATACCCACAGTGTTTCTTAAAGTTCATGTTATATTCAATATTTCATTTGGCAACAATCCATATTTTGTGCAGCGATGGATTTTGAGGTGGTTTAGCCCTTGGTGGCAACTTATGTGTGACTCCATCAGGGTGACTTCTCCCTAATCCGATTCCCATCTGCCTCTATCCCTGCTCACCCTTTTTGCTACAGTTGTGGTAGATACTTAAAACAGCCTGACTTCGCCCTGCTTCATTCCCTCCTCTGCTCTCTTGGTGGCTCTTTTCATTCTCTCGACTGCTCTCCCACTGGCTCTTTTCATTCTCTCGACTGCTCTCCCACTGGCTCTTTTCATTCTCTCCTCTGCTCTCCCACTGGCTCTTTTCATTCTCTCCTCTGCTCTCCCACTGGCTCGTTTCATTCTCTCCTCTCCCACTGGCTCTTTTTAGTCCCGCCTCTGCTCTCCCACTGGCTCTTTTCATTTTCTCGACTGCTCTCCCACTGGCTCTTTTCATTCTCTCCTCTGCTCTCCCACTGGCTCTTTTCATTCTCTCCTCTGCTCTCCCACTGGCTTGTTTCATTCTCTCCTCTCCCACTGGCTCTTTTTAGTCCCGCCTCTGCTTTCCCACTGGCTCTTTTCATTCCCGTCCCTGCTTGCCTACTGGCTATTTTCATTTTTTCTCTACTCTCCTGGTAGATATTTTCATTCCCTCCCCTGCTCTCCCGGTTGCTCGTTTCACCCCCTCCCCTGCTTTCCCACTGGCTCATTTTATTTTCTCCTCTGCTCTCCCACTGGCTTTTTTCATGCCCTCTCCTGCTCTTCCACTGGCTCTTTTCATTCTCTCCTCTGCTCTCCCACTGGTTCTTTTTACTCCCTCCTCTGCTCTCCCACTGGCTCTTTTCATTTCCTCCTCTACCCTCCCGGTGGCTCTTTTCATTCCTTCACTGCTCTCCTATTGGCTCTTTTCATTCCCTCTCCTGCTCTTCCATTGACTCTTTTCATCCCCTCCTCTGCTCTCCCGGTGGCTCTTTTCATTCCTTCACTGCTCTCCTACTGGCTCTTTTCATTCCCTCTCCTGCTCTTCCATTGACTGTTTTCATCCCCTCCTCTGCTCTCCCGGTGGCTCTTTTCATTCCCTCTCCTGCTCTTCCATTGACTCTTTTCATCCCCTCCTCTGCTCTCCCGGTGGCTCTTTTCATTCCATCCTCTGCTCTCCCTGTGGCTCTTTTCATTCCTTCACTGCTCTCCTACTGGCTCTTTTCATTCCCTCTCCTGCTCTTCCATTGACTCTTTTCATCCCCTCCTCTGCTCTCCCGGTGGCTCTCTTCATTTCCTCCTCTGCTCTCCCGGTGGCTCTCTTCATTTCCTCCTCTGCTCTCCCGGTGGCTCTCTTCATTTCCTCCTCTGCTCTCCCGGTGGCTCTTTTCATTCCCTCCTCTGCTCTCCTGGTGATCTCATGAGATACTATGTTAAATCGAGTAGGATCAGGGCTGAGGTGTTGCCCTCCTCTAAAGAGCCTCGCAGGTGTTCAGTGACCACCAACAAAGTGGATTCAGTACTATAATGGGATCTAAAGCCATTCTGTGAAGAGTCCAGGATATCATTGGACTCCACAAATTTGGTTAGAATGGAGTTGACATAGGAATCCGTAGTTTTAGCCAGAGGGATAACTTTGGCATGTTTCCATGGGACGGGTACCAGTGCTGTAGACAGTGACAGATTTAACAGCTCACGGCAGACCGGTAGAAGATGTTCTTGACATTTCTGGAACTGGTCTGGTTTAAGTGGATCAGCCGGTGCGCCTGATTTAATTTTACTGCTAAGGGTACGTAGCTCTGTGTAAGAAAGGGGGGGGGGGGGGAAGGAAAGAAGAGAGGAGCCTAGGGGATTCGTCTGTGGCTTTCGGCTCACAAAGCTAGTAGTGGCAGGGAAGTTTTTGTAGATATTCTCTACCTTACTAATAAAATAGTTCGCCAGATCATCACACTGAGTGTTCGAAATGATGGTAGGCTCTGCTACCATGATGGCTTTCCTCAGATCATTGAGATCTGCAATCAGAAGTTCTCCTGGCGAAAGGAGTGGACATCTCTCCAAGCAAAAGTGTCTCCTGTAATCCTTATCTCATCCGTCTCTGTCTTGACTCCTCATCGTTTCATGATAAAGCCAGGGTTTATCATGGAGCGATGAGGACTCAAGGCATTATTTAGGTAGTCAGGAGAGATCTCAAGGCCAAGAGTCCACAAGAGTTTTGTACCAAGGCCAAGAGTAAGGTTGTTGATCAAAAAGTGAGAGTCACACCCAGAGAGTGAGCGTGAATTCCAGTGGTGTATGGTTCACACTATGGGGCCTATTTTTGTTCTGGTTTGTGTCGGTCTTGCACCACACAGCGTGGTGCAAGAGCAACGCAAACCTTGAGTCAGATGTATAAAGCCACTGCATGGCCCCGAGTGGTTTCATAAATCGCGAGTAAAGCAATGCTGCGCAAATCGATGTTGCCTTACTCTGCGCTAGAGAGGCGTTCCATAGGCATTGCGTGGGTGTTCCCTTGCAACTCCCATGGATCTTGACGCTTCCTCAAGTTTACCAGAACTGGTAAACATAAGAATGCACCAAAAAGATACACCTTTCCAGGAGAGGCGTAACAAGGAGGGATATCTTTATTTATCCTCGTCACTTCCTCTTTCTATGTCTGCTACATTCTGCAGCAGACATAGAAAGAGGAAAATGCCTCTCGGGATTGTTTTCTTGAAGGAAGGTGGAACTTCCTGCACAAAAACAATCCTGTATGCAATGCAGGCACCCATGCACCATGGTGCAAGGGTGCCTGCATTGACACTAGACTGCCAAAAGGGCACCAGCGCAGAGGAAAAGGTGGGAAAACGTCATTTTGACTTAAAACATGGCGCATTTCTGCCCTTTCCCAGTCATGCAGTGCAGCACAGCAAGGTGTTGTGCTGAGCTGCACTGCGTGATTTTTTCATAAATAGACCCCTAAAAGAATGAGACTGTGCACCAACGTAAAGGATTCATACCTGATGAGTGAGACATTGCACCAAAGTAAAGGATTCACACCTGATGAGTAAGATTGTGCACTAACATAAAGGATTCACACCTGAAGAGTGAGATTCTGCATTAATGTAAAGGATTCACACCTGATCAGTGAGACTGTGCACCAACGTAAAGGATTCACACCTGGTGAGTGAGACTGTGCACCAAAGAAAAGGATTCATGCCAGATGAGTAAGGTGGGCCCAACTAAAAGGATTCATGCCTGATGAGTGAGACTGTGCACCAAAGAAATGATTCAACCTGGTGAGTGAGACTGTGCACCTACGTAAAGGATTCACACCTGGTGAGTGAGACTGTGCACCAAAGTAAAGGATTCATGCCCGATGAGTGAGGCTGCCCAAATTAAAGGATTCATGCCTGATGAGTGAAACTGTACAACGACGTTAAGGGTTCATGCCTGAAGAGCGAGACTGTACAACGATGTAAAGGATTCATGCCTGAAGAGCGAGACTGTACAACGATGTAAAGGATTCATGCCTGATGAGTGAGACTGTGCACCAACGTAAAGGATTCACACCTGGTGAGTGAGACTGTGCACCAAAGTAAAGGATTCATGCCAGATGAGTGAGGCTGTGCCCAACTTAAAGGATTCACACCTGATGAGTGAAACTGTACCACGACGTAAAGGAATCATGCCTGATGAGTGAGACTGTGCACCAACGTAAAGGATTCACACCTGGTGAATGAGACTGTGCACCAAAGTAAGGGATTCTTGCCAGATGAGTGAGGCTGTGCCCAACTTAAAGGATTCATTGCCTGATGAGAGAGACTGTGCACAAAAGAAACGGATTCACACTTGATGAGTGAAACTGTACAGCGATGTAAAGGGCTCATGCCTGATGAGTGAGACCGTGCCCCAACGTAAATAATTCACACCTGGTGAGTGAGACTGTGTACCAATGTAAAGGATTCATGCCAGATGAGTGAGGCTGTGCAAGAGCTTAAAGGATTCATGCCTGATGAGTGAGACTGTACAACGACGTAAAGGATTCATGCCTGATGAGTGAGACTGTGCATCACCGTAAAGGATTCACACCTGGTGAGTGAGACTGTGCACCAAAGTAAAGGATTCATTCCAGATGAGTGAGTCTGTGCCCAAGTTAAAGGATTCATGCCTGATGAATGAGACTGTGCACCAAAGAAAAGGATTCACACCTGATGAATTAGACTGTGCACCAACGTAAAGGATTCACACCAGGTGAGTGAGACTGTGCACCAATGTAAAGGATTCATGCCAGATGAGTGAGGCTGTGCACCAACTTAAAGCATACATGCCTGATGAGTGCGACTGTGCCCCATCTTAAAGGACTCATGCCTGATGAGTGATACTGTGCACCAAAGAAAAGGATCCACACCTGATGAGTGAGACTGTGCACCAACGTAAAGGATTCACACCTGATGAGTGAGACTGTGCACCAATGTAAAGGTTTCACACCTGGTGAGTAAGTGTGCACCAATGTAAAGGATTCATGCAAGATGAGTGAGGCTGTGCACCAACTTAAAGGACACTTGCCTGATGAGTGGGACTGTGCACCATCTTAAAGGATTCATGCCTGATGAGTGATACTGTGCACCACAGAAAAGGATTCACACCTGATGAGTGAGACTGTGCACCAACATAAAGGATTCACACCTGCTGAGTGAGACTGTGCACCAATGTAAAGGATTCACACCTGGTGAGTGAGACTGTGCACCAATGTAAAGGATTCATGCCAGATGAGTGAGGCTGTGCACCAACTTAAAGGATACATGTCTGATAAGGGAGACTGTGCACCATCTTAAAGGATTCAAGCCTGATGAGTGAGACATTGCACCAAAGTAAAGGATTCATACCTGATGAGTAAGATTGTGCACTAACATAAAGGATTCACACCTGATGAATGAGATTCTGCACTAATTTAAAGGATTCACGCCTGATCAGTGAGACTGTGCACCAACGTAAAGGATTCACTCCTGGTGAGTGAGACTGTGCACCAAGTAAAGGATTCAACCTGGTGAGTGAGACTGTGCACCAACGTAAAGGATTCACACCTGGTGAGTGAGACTGTGCACCAAAGTAAAGGATTCATGCCCGATGAGTGAGGCTGTGCCCAAATTTAAAGGATTCATGCCTGATGAGTGAAACAGTACAACGACGTAAAGGATTCATGCCTGAAGAGCGAGACTGTGCACCAACGTAAAGGATTCACACCTGGTGAATGAGACTGTGTACCAAAGTAAGGGATTCTTGCCAGATGAGTGAGGCTGTGCCCGACTTAAAGGATTCATGCCTGATGAGAGAGACTGTGCACGAAAGAAAAGGATTCACACCTGATGAGTGAAACTGTACAGCGACGTAAAGGGCTCATGCCTGATAAGTGAGACTGTGCCCCAACGTAAAGAATTCACACCTGGTGAGTGAGACTGTGCACCAATGTAAAGGATTCATGCCAGATGAGTGAGGCTGTGCACCAGCTTAAAGGATTCATGCCTGATGAGTGAGACTGTACAACGACGTAAAGGGCTCATGCCTGATAAGTGAGACTGTGCCTCAACGTGAAGGATTCACACTTGGTGAGTGAGACTGTGCACCAAATTAAAGGATTCATTCCAGATGAGTGAGGCTGTGCAAGAGCTTAAAGGATTCATGTCAGATGAGTGAGGCTGTGCCCCATCTTAAAGGATTCATGCCTGATGAGTGATATTGTGCACCAAAGAAAAGGATTCACACCTGATGAGTGAGACTGTGCACCAACGTAAAGGATTCACACCTGATGAGTGAGACTGTGGACCAATGTAAAGGATTCACACCTGGTGAGTGAGAATGTGCACCAATGTAAAGGATTCATGCAAGACGAGTGAGGCTGTGCACCAACTTAAAGGATACTTGCCTGATGAGTGAGACTGTGTCCCATCTTAAAGGATTCATGCCTGATGAGTGATACTGTGCACCAAAGAAAAGGATTCACACCTGATGAGTGAGACTGTGCACCAACGTAAAGGATTCAAACCTGGTGAGTGAGAATGTGCACCAAAGTAAAGGAATCATGCCAGATGAGTGAGACTGTGCACCAACTTAAAAGATGCACGCCTGATGAGTGAGACTGTGTCCCATCTTAAAGGATTCATGCCTGATGAGTGATACTGTGCACCAAAGAAAAGGATTCACACCTGATGAGTGAGACTGTGCACCAACGTAAAGGATTCAAACCTGGTGAGTGAGAATGTGCACCAAAGTAAAGGAATCATGCCAGATGAGTGAGGCTGTGCACCAACTTAAAGGATACATGTCTGATAAGTGAGACTGTGCACCATCTTAAAGGATTCATGCCTGATGAGTGATACTGTGCACCAAATAAAAGGATTCACACCTGATGAGTGAAACTGTGCACCAAAGTAAAGGATTCACACCTGATGAGTGAGAAATTGCACCAAAGTAAAGGATTCACACCTGATGAGGGATACCGTGCACCAATGTAAAGGATTCACACCTGTTGAGTGATACTGTGCACCAATGTAAAGGATTCACACATTGTGCTCCAAGTGAAACTCACACCCAGTGAGAGAGATGGTGCACCAAGGTGAGGGCTTGATACTCAGTGAGTGACCATTATCCAAGGTGTTGCACTCACCCTCTACGAGTGTCACTTGTGTGCAAGAAGTGAAACTCACAACCAGTGACTGAGATGGTGCCCCTATCACGATCCTAGCACCAAATGAGAGAGACTGATGTGAGATTCACATCTAATGTAATGTGTGGAACTCACATCAAATGAGTGAGTGAATTTGTGCTACAAGGTGTGTGACTCACACTCAGCTTCTTGTCCCCATTGGCCGCCTCTCTGTCCCTTGTGCATCCGTCCAGTTCGTATCATGCGCTTTTTGACCCCACTGGTGACTTATCTTCTACCTCGTGTCCTGAGCTCTTTCTTGTCTGGGTCAGTGCTTAATTTGAGGGGGTGGTTTCTGGTGCTTGGCACCTGCACTTAATTGTCAACACCAGCGCTTATACAGTTTGCCACAAGGTGGCGCTGTCTGGAAAATTTAGAGCAACAGTTAATTGTTAATTCAATATATATTAACAAGCATTTACAATGCAATGGTCTCGGCAATATTATAGGTAGAGCTATTGGTATTGCTCATAATTTTGTTATCATTATTGTATCCCTAAATAAATGGCATTGTCATTTCTATTGGCATTAGCTTTTTTTTTGCATATGTGATACCTATTGCATTAGCAGAGAGAGAGAGTGAGGTAGTGAGATAGAGAGAGAGAGAGAGAGAGGTATTGAAATAGAGAGTGAGGTAGTAAGAGAGAGTGAGGTTGCTAGAGAGTGAGGTAGTGAGATAGAGAGTGAGGTAGATAGAGAGTGAGGTAGTGAGATAGAGAGAGTGAGGTAGTGAAAGAGTGAGGTAGTGATGGAGAGTGAGGTAGATAGAGAGTGAGGTAGTGCGATAGAGAGAGTGAGGTAGTGAAAGAGTGAGGTAGTGAGGGAGAGTGAGGTAGATAGAGAGTGAGGTAGTGAGATAGAGAGTGAGGTAGATAGAGAGTGAGGTAGTGAGATAGAGAGAGTGAGGTAGTGAAAGAGTGAGGTAGTGAGGGAGAGGGATGTTGTGAGGTAGTGATATATAAGCATAGAGTGATGTTGTGACTGGCCTTTCTTGTGATTGGACTCAATCCTATTTCACGTTGGATATTACATTTTACAACTAACCTATTATTCACTATGAATATATGCCAGCTACTAATTGCTCATCTTATCTTTCAGAATGACTTGAGTGTAGTATGAAGCCCACAGATTTTAATATCAGTTCATGAGTACATCTGGAGCGATGAGGCTCAGCAGACAGGGTGTACTGGCTGCCCGTGCATAATATGCGTACACCTGGATGCTGTGCTTTGTAGCCATTGCTGCAACCCCAGTACGCATACTTTTGAAATGTATTACGTGTACCTTTTCATACTGTACAGTGCGGTCATATCGCTATTTAATAAAAGTGTTCTAGTGAAATAAGGCAACTGTGGTCATATGTAAAACAGAACGATAGATAACACGGGGTTTTGGAAATACACAAACCTCTCCCATCAGTTGTGCTGCCTCTTTTTCAGTGCATTGAAAAATAAAACCAATACAAAGAGAATAGCTGTGGGAAACAAAAAGCAGCGTGCTAACAGTATAATTTGCCACCCTTCCAAATAATCAGTTCTCACCCCCTCCCACTAACCTTTCCCTGTCAGATTGCGTTGTGACGTCCTTTGTTATTGTAGCTCCACCTCACTCCCATTCGCCCAGCATATCCCACGCCGCACCCAAGCACCGACATGCTTATCTGAGTGTTCTGGTGAGACGGGAGCGCAGCAGCAGGCTGCACTTACTCCTGTCTGGGGGAATGAGACTAACATGCACTTACTCCTCTTCGAGGGGGTGAGGCAGACGTGCAGTTACTCTTTGCTGAGGGGATCAAATGTACCAGGAGTGTACTTACTCCTATCTGAGGGGGTAAAACGGGCGTACACTTACCCTTACTTCTCTCTGAGGGGGGATGAGACGGGCATGCACTCCTCTTCAAGGGGGTGGGGGTTAGGCAGACGTGCACTTACTCCTCTCTGAGGGGGTGAGACGGGCGCGCACTTGATTTACTCCTGCCTTCCAGATTTAGCAGGGCATGCGCAGGTTAGGGGCGTATTGTATCCTGGGCATCTTCCCCTCATTTGAATGAATGAATGATTAAACACCAGAGGGAAGCTGTGCTGACTGCCGATGTTGTGTCTGCAGGGTGATAGTTTAAAAGCTTTTTTTCCCCAAAGGATAAACTGGTACGTGAAATCCTATCCTGGCGAATCCGGTGCCAATGCTGGGTGCCTGCAAGATCGGCCCGCTATACAAACACACTTCACAAACTGAATGCCACGGACGTGGAGTCATCCACACTGCTGGGGTGGGCACAGTTGGCACGGCGTGGCATCCATCTATTTGTTTATGTGAACATTCCACCGTTATAATGGATTTCCGCAACAGCCAATTGAGTCCAAAGGGTGGGCTCGTCAGCGTCCCTTGATGGTCACCTGTAAAAGGGCACCCCTGGAGTACAGCCCCAGCCCACTGGCACCCAGAACGGTGTTTCACGTGAAGATGAAACGCACATTCCCGAATTTTTTTCTAGAATGACTATATAACACCGTCAACACAGGCTCTGGAAACCTAGCACTAACGTATAATATACAATCTATATTGAACTCCTGCATATTACATTATCCAGTAACTATACAGTGGATCGGGCCTGCGCTTGACACCCTGGGTTGTGCATCCTATATTCCAATAGGATCAAAAGAGCTTCCACCGCATGTGTGATCCACTGCATGTGTGTGTGGCAAATATTGCAGATCACACACTGCGATACAATGCTCACGGTCTGCAGTACGGCTGTGTAGGAGTCTAGAAGCCACGCGCCTCCTATATATGGAACGCTCACAAACTGAAGGACTCATATGCTCTCAATGGTTTCACCGCGTGCCAGTGCCACACCAACTGTCAAAGATTTTTTTTTTAACTCAAATACACAAATAGCACGATATCTCGTGACAAATCTGGACCATCATAACATCACCACAATACACAACATCTTTGCAAAAAAGCCTGCAGGAAGGCTCGGTGAGCTGAGCGCTCCCTGCTGACAAATGCGGTGTTCTGAAGATCAAGAGTTCGAATCTGGGAAGGCAGACTCATCCTTTCAACTTTAAATGTATTGCAATACAGAATAGTGACATCTTTCATTTACAGTGCTTAGAAATGGCACTAGTGCTGCTTGTAGCGCCCTATAAAGCGTTGGCTAGGGCGTCCGACCTCGAATCTGGGTTCGAGTCTTGGCAATGACGCAGAACATCCTGTGATTCTGGGCAAATCACTTAATCTCCCAGAGACAAAAATGAATGTGTCCTCATGTAATGCAACTGGTGCTATGTAAAGCGCTCTGAAACCCGATTCGGGTCAAGTTTGCGCTATATAAAACTATGTACAAAAAATATATCTGAACGTAACACAATAACAGGTAACACATCCAACCAAAAGGCAGCAGCACAAACAGGCAAGAGATGCAGTGTGTGTGTGGACATGTATACGGGAGATCAGGTTGTGTGATCTTGGGCCTTTAACGATTGTGAGCGCTTAGAATTAGACTAAATGCTTGGTTGCCGTTTGTCCAAAACTGGATATTTACAATTACAATATATAATGGGTACCTTCATGCCCACTGACAGTTTTGTGACTGAGAACCCTGGCGTCAGGCCCTGTGTTTTTGAAACAGTAATGGTCTGTGTTTAAAATGGACAGCATTTCAATAGGTGCGCCAATTTAAAGCACTACTGTGGGTACATCCAATAATGCCCAGGTCTAACAAATGAACACAAAAAGAAAAGAAATGTGAGTGAAGGAGATACAGAGAGTTCTTCTCAATTCACCATCAGCACTGCCGTAGTGACCAAAGCAGAGAAGATGGAGGCGTAAGCCGCGGGCAGCTGCAAAAACATAAAAACACGCTATTATTGCGTGTCCGATCACAAGGTTATTTTTTTTATACGTGAAAAATGAATTCTTTCATTTACTTGAAGTGCCAGCTAAGAAGTATGGATTACATGAAATGGAGAGTCATGGTTGATCAATTAAACACACATTTGTCAACGTTACTCATTTAAAAAAGCTCCCCTTTGGAATGAGGTTTGAGGTATTTAATCCTTAAGAAAACATTTTACTGTCAGTTTCCAAAAGTAAGGAATTAAATCCTCCCCTTTCAAAACCTTATCTGCAGCCTCGCACAGAGGCCTTTAATTCTAGTTAGGTCTCGCATAAAGCAGCGCATGCGCTGCCTCTGCGAGGCATCAAGTAATAAGTATTACTACTGAAACTCCACCCATTGCATCTCACTTTGTTTTGTCACTTGCCATTGGTTACATCTGGCATTGCTCTTTTTATGTAGCTCATTCATTGGCTGGAGGTCCGAAACGTCACTTCCGTTTTGCTTCCCTTGTGCAGGAAGCAGCACTGACCAACTACAGTTTAGTTCCGCTGCTCCGCATTATCTACTCAATTTGGGACTACTTCCTTGTTTATTTTCAACCGCCGTTCACCACTAGCTGCTGAGTTTGGAAGTGTTGGCATTTACTTTTCCTGTTCCGCCCCCCTCCCGTTGGTCGTGTTATCCATCCTCCCGCCCTCTTTCCCGTTGTCAGTGTCACCGTTCCCTTTGTTCCCGCCCCCCTCCCGCTGTCCGTTTCCCTGTTCACTTTGTTCCGCCCCCCTCCCGTTGAGTGTGTTCTCCATCCTCCCGCCCCTTTCCCATTGTCAGTGCCCCCGTTCCCTTTGTTCCCGCCCCCTCCCGCTGTCTGTTTCCCCGTTCCCTTTGTTCCCGCCCCCTCCCGCTTTCCGTTTCTCCGTTCACTTTGTTCCGCCCCCCCTCCCGTTGAGTGTGTTCTCCATCCTCCCGTCCCTTTCCCATTGTCAGTGCCCCCGTTCCCTTTGTTCCCGCCCCCTCCCGCTGTCTGTTTCCCCGTTCCCTTTGTTCCCGCCCCCCTCCCGCTGTCCGTTGTTTGGCAGCTTGTGGCAGTCATGGAGGCGCGCGCTTGTTTTTTTATGGCCTCAGCGTATTGCGGCTGTTTTAGGTTAGGGACTCCATGCCGCTCCGGCAGAGGCTGAGTTACTCCACCGGCCACTTCCTGAATAACCTGTGCCCTTCCATGTGGTTCACCTACTTTCTGCTCTACTACCACTTGGTGCTGGGCTTCAACACCACCTACGCGTGGGTCCTCCTCCTCCTGGGCCAGGTGGCCGCCGGCATCTGCACCCCTCTCGTGGGCTACGAGGCAGAGAGTTTCCCCGGGTGCAGCCGGTACTGCCGCCGAAAATTCTGGCACGTGGTCGGTAAGTTTGTCGTTTTGCCATTTGTGTAGTGGTGTACATCTTTCAGTGTCAATTGTGAGTACCTCCGATACCCAAAGTCTAAACAAATCGAAGTAAATCATAATGTTAATTTGTTTTCTGGGCGGGTCTGGAAAGGACGTTGTCTTTAAACCTGCCTGCCTGTTTCATTTAGGGATTTATTCCATTCTAGCCCATACCTTTAGGCTTTCAAATTAACAGTAGCTTTCAGTTTTAATGATTTGTGTTTGCCCTAACACCAACAGCAAAAGCCAAAACCAGCTTCCTGCCGTTCCCGCCCCCACCTTCCTTTCTATGCCCTCTCGTGCCTACTGTCCATTCCCTACTCCCAGTGCCCCGTTCCCCTGCTCTGCCCAGGTCCTTGCTCTCTGCTCTCTCTTCTCCCTTCCCCCCCCCCCCGTTTCCGGCTTTCCCATATCGGACGGTGTGTCCAAAAATATTAATTTTTCCAAACTTATCGCTGCCTCCAAACCACTCTTGCCAGGGGCTGTGTTTTTTTGTCTTTTCTAACTTTTGTGGGGTTAGCGGAGGCGTGTCATTACTTAATGGTGTCTGCTGAGTTATAACTGCTCTCAATTGTGGAAAAGTGCTGCTGTATGTGTGAGAACATGGGCTTATTTGCTGTATGTAATACTGTCGGGATGCTCTGCTTGCTCTTGGTAATGTGAGAGGGATTTGCCTGTGTCTATCAAAGAAGGTGGTTCATATGTATGTGAGGGACATCCTGCTTGCTCCTTGATCTTGGGTGTCTGTGTGTTTTTCTTCTTCTTATCTGAGGGAGGCTGTAATATCAGATCATGTTTCAGCAGCGCTGCTTCCCCCATCAGTGTCCAGCTGCCCCTCTGGAGGCTTGCCTCTCACAGTTCAAGGACCCCCACACCCAACAACAGTAATACATGAGTATTTTGCACTCTGTGCATGTTTTACTTAAAGCTTTTCAACTTCTAAAAAAGGTCATTTAGCCCAATAGACTCGGTGCCAGTGCTCCATAAAAACCTCTGTAGGCAGCTGCCTCAGGGTACCACCTCAAAGGGCAAATGCAGAGCGCCAGACTGCAATGAAGAATTTTAAAAATTGCCCTACGTCTTTGGAAGAGTGAGCGCCCAAGTGGCAAACTAAACATTTTGCCGGTAGTTCTGGAAATACTTGCGGCAAGCGGACCAGATTGCACGTACCAGGGCCCATTTTACCCAGGCCAAAGTTAAATGAAGTTAAGCAGCTGAGAGGGAGAGAAGAAGGCGCCCTGTCCAGTGATACCTAGCTTTGTGGTATATTGCATCTGAGTTTGATATGTATTCAGTGTTCTGTCTAATGTGTTCTGTTGGTGGCAGGCGCGCAACACCCATTGGGCTTACCGGGCTTCAGCACCCCACCCCCCCCCTGTCATGTGTGTCAGCCCAGCTGAGACAGCCTCGCGGGCTGGCGCCCGTCTAATTGCAGCCGGATCCGAGTACTTCACAGGTCTTTAAAAGACCATTTACTCGTTAATGAGGCTTTTGTGTTTTCACCCCTTCTTACAGCCACTCTGCCTATGGCTGGAAGACTTAGCCCCCCCCCCCCCGAAATCTTGTCCAGCCCCCCCCCCCCCCCCCGAAATGTGGCTCTAGTTGCCCGCATGGTTGGTGGTGTTTGCTGCCTAAAAGAACAGTTGTGCCAGCCTCAACTTAAAAGTAATAGTATCAACCCTAACACCTTCATGACTTGTACACACAAGTGCAGGTGCTGTATTTGTGCAGTTGTGTACCATTTATGCCACTGTTTCCCAAACTGTGAGTCGCGGCCCACTGGTGGGTTGCAAGCTGGTTTTTGTTGGTTAACAAAAGTCCAGCAAAAAATAAAGATGTATTAACATTTGGTGCCCCACCACCCCAAAATTTGTGTCTATTTGCGCCTCTGACTCCGAGTGTCCCACAAAAGGGTGTAAAGTGAACGGGAATTATCCAATGCAAATAAGAGCCACTAATTATTTGGGAGACTCGGCAGGAACTGGTCTTTGGAAGAAGGGTCAGCGTTTAAGTTAGTATTTCACTATGCTGGATATTTATTGCCATCACATGAGCAAAGTAAAAAAAAAGCATTTGCAATGCAATAGGTCTCACATTGACACAAGTTTCAGCTATTGCTATTATAAATGACTGCGTTTTATTTATGTATTTTTATTAAAAACAAAAAAAAGGCATTGTCATTTACAATGCGAGAGTTTAAGCTATTGGCATTGTAAATGACAATGCCGTTTATTTATCTGTTTTCAAAACCAACACATAGATAAAAGTTTTGTCATTTACAATGCCAATAACTCAAACTTTTGCAAATGCGAGACCTATTGCATTGCAAATGCTTGTTTTTAGCTTGGCACAGCATGCGGCGAGAAGGGTGCTTGAAAGCAAGGACTGGAGGCGCTGGACACGGGCCTGCGCACCCCCTCCCCGTGAGTGCATTCTTCCGGGGTTGACGTGGGGTCTCACATAGAGTGTTTTTCTAACGTGCGCCTGAGGGTTTCTTGGCACAGTATAACAGATGTTTATTACACCTCAAACGTATTCATTTGATCAGCCTCAGGAGGATGAAAGCCCGAGCGGCCCTGCTGTGACAATGGGGTCACACACACTCCCAGTGTCCGCTGAGCCCATCAGCCCGTTCGGCTGGGGAGGCTTCTCCGGATACATGCAAACAATATATATATATATATATATTTTCTACTTTATCTCGCTTTGCTCAAGTTGTGGTGAAATAAATGGGGTGCCGAGTAGAAAGCTGCGGCGCTTGGCTATACGACCCATCCTTGGGAGGGCCTTGGGGGTGAAGAGAGCCTTTTGCATTACCTTTCCCTGGAAGGGGGGGGGGGGGGGGCATGCCTCGGCCTGTGGGCACACACCTCCCCCATCTGTCATCCTGCCTCCCGGGGCCTCAGCAGCCAGGCCTCTTCACGGGACTTCAAGCTAATCCCGCGGCTCCTGCCTGTGACAGGTCATTGTTAAACACCCCTTCCCATTTCCACCCCCTCCCCATTGTCATGAAGGTGTGACTGCAAGGAAGCCCTCCCCCTCTCAACGCTGCCAGCAGCAGCTCTTGGGAGCCATGTATGCTGTTTTCTGAGGTTTGGAAGAGTTGCCAACTTGACACCATGCCTTGAGACATCGGCTTTCATGTCATTAATCAGTGCATTCTGGGACTTGTAGTATTCCGTTACTTCACTAAAAGCAGCTGGTCAAAGTGATCTGTTAACAGTGATTTGTGAAACGAGAGCACACGACTGACTTTGGTTGCACATCCTGCGTGGGCCTTTGCTAAGTTTCTGGGGCTTGCAAGTGTGTTATGCGGGTACTCAAACACACATGGCAAGTACGGATCGCTTGTGACCTTCCGTGTCTAGTGTGTGTAATGGCGGGGTGTCCCTGGCGCTCATAAGAGCTCACTTTATCAGATCGCAGACTCGACAGGTGAACACCGCTGAGAAGGGCACAGGCTAGGGCAAACCACACAAACACGAGACCTGGACCCAAATCTCTACTTCCCCATCATACTGACCAAACTGGGTGCTCTTGGGCACCTCATCCCCGTTTCTCGTGTCAATTATATGCCAAAGTCAGCAGCTCTTAGAAACAGAACAGAACACACACACACACACACACCGAGCAAGGAAGTGTCACATTTCCATTTATTAAGTGAAGGGGCGATAACTCCCGCCCTCACATCCTTGCATCTAGCGAGTGAGGAAACTCAGCGACGCGTTTATTCACTCTAGAGACTGGGTGTCGCGGATTTCAATTCTGGCAAAGCAAACTCCGGGTTTCAGTCTCCTGGGACCGCTTTCATTTAGTTGCGATTTTCCTGTGAACGCGCCTGCGGATTAAACGAACTGCAGATTACTCCCCAAAAAGCTTTTAATAGCTCTAAAATTATTGTTTTACGTCATTTGGTAATGCCGGTGTTATAAACTTAAAGAAGACACGGAAACCAGCACTAAATACATAGTATGACAGACAACTACCTCTGCCATTCCCCCGCGCATCCCAAGCGGTAAACATAGCATTTGAAGCGACTTTTACACTCCATTCCGCTCCCTATATCGATTGCTTCCAGTCTACGGTTTTACGTAGCATTCGCTGCTGTGGTTTCTGTTCATGCAGACCAATGTTCATATCGCACTGACGGAGGCTGCTACCCCACGTCCCCTGGTTCCTTTCAGTAATGTCCACTCCTTCCTTGTCTTCCCCCTAAGCCATTAGCAGCCAATTGATGTTTACTAAGGTGCTTAGTGTGCCGCGGCGCGGACGGCACTGGAAGATAGCGGCCGGGCTGAGGGTGGAGCGCAGCCACCGGGATCCTCGGGAGGAGGCTGTCGGTCTGTGATGTGCACAGGGCAGCCGGGCATGGAGCAGGCTGCACCTGGGAGCTGTGCACAGGATTCCCGAGCCCGGCGCCGCCGCAACGCACTCGGAGCTTCGCGTGATTGCTCAAAAATGGCGGATGGAAGCTTCGAAACTTTTTCGGATTCGGGGGCGTGTTCCTGCTGTTCAAAAGGGCGTGGCTAAAAAGTGGAAAGAACAGCAAGGAACACGCCCCCGAATCTGAAAAAGACGGAGCCTATTTGGAGGGACGGCTCTCTCCTCCAACGGCTGGCCTCCGTTTAGGAAGCCAGCCAATGGAGGAGAAGCTAAAAGAGAGGCGGGCTAAATAGCCACTCTAGAAAACATTAAATCTCCGACTTCCGGTTCTGCCTTCGGCAGACCGGTAGTCCTCGACCTAAAAATGACCATATCCTGCCACCCAAGCCCTTCTTTCTAGCTTTGGAGCCCTGAAATATTTTGAATTGTTACACTTGTAGTAGTGATATGGTTAGTAGTTGAGTTGGTATTACTCCGCTCCGCCACCCGCCTCCACTCCCCCTATTAAGAATTAATTAAAACTACATTAAAAGTAAAAGAATAAAGACATACCTTGGCTGCGGCGTCCCCGGCCTGCCGTCCTCCTTTTCAAAGCCGTCTCAGGGTGAAATGCGCGCGCGCCCGTGCATGCGCATTCCTTGTGAGAAATGTGCATGCGCGCGCGCATGCGCAGATTACCCTGAGATGGCGATGAAGAGGAGGACGGCAACGTGGGGACGCCGCAGTCAAGGGAAGTCTTTATTCTTTTAATGTAGTTTTAATTAATTCTTAATAGGGAGGTAGAGGCGAGGGCTGGTCAACTCCGCTCCGCTGCGGAGTGTGCAGAGATTTGCCTACTCCGCGTTCTCCACGGAATGTGGAGTAGGCAAATCTCCGCACACTCCGCGAGCGGAGCGGAGCTCTCCACCCACGCCTAAACATAATGCTTAAATGTAACCCCCCCTGCCTTTGTAGTCCAGCACACGGGATCCTGAACACAGACAGAAGTAACTTACTGACAGTGCTGATGGGCTTGGAATAAGGCAGGAACCCCTTGGAGTGCGCAGAGATCAGACCCCTGCCGTAGAAGAAGCAGGGAGCGAACCCCACCATCTTCCGGAACCGCTGCTGGATAGCCTTCATCCAGCTACCCTCCTCGAAGACCACCTGCTGGTACAGCTCGTTCTCGCCAAAGGAGAAGGCGGGGACCAGATCAGCCCTGCAAGAAGCAACAGCATGCGGTGAGAAAGAGAAGAGTGTACCACCTGTGCAGCAAAGCAGGGGTGGGGGGATGCACAGGCGGTGAACACTGAACCGCCCATGTCCCTGCACCCCTGTGAAGGTTGGTGCCCTTGAACTGTCTGCTGCCCTAACACCTCCCCACATATCCTGTTCAAAGACTAGGAGCTCACTCCTACTGCACCCAGTACAAACTCCCTAGTAAGTCACCCCTCAAATTCAACAGACGTAGCCTGCTCCTGCAGGGTCGAACCGTTGACGCAATATTAGTGCACTGTTTTTATTTTGATTCTGGACCATTTCACCCTGTGTCAGAGTGTGTGCCAACCACTTTTGCATCCTGGACTTGTCACTGTTTATGTACATAGACTGTATAGCACAAGTTGAGGAATGAAACCAATCTTTTGGTGGTAAAAATAATTTTCTCCAAGGAAGTAGAGGTCCACACTTCCCCCTTGAGGGACCACAGTTTTTCTTTATTACTTGCGTGTTGTAAGCTTAATCTGCGTGCAACAAAACCGTCCACATCTCTAGTTACTTCGGGGCAGATTTACACGCCCCCTGTGACACTTTTTTGCCGCCGTTGCGTCACTTCTGTGATGCAGCAGCAGCGTAAACCATGCGCCACGTTGCGCCTTATTTACAACGTGACGCATCTAGGGAGATGCGTCACGTTGTAAAGCCCTGCGCCACATGAAACCTACGTTAGGTTTCATGTGGGCGTTCCTGCGCAGGGTGGGCGTTCTGTCTCAGGAACGCCTCGTAAAAGTGATGCAGTGAAATATACAAGATTTCACTGAGTCACTTTTCCATCCACGCTGTGTCAAAACCCTGCGCCTGCTTGAAGCAGGCGTAAGGAGTGACGCAGCATGTTAGGCATAGGGCGCCCCCGAGCATTGCTGGAGTTGTGTTGCGCTTGCGACACGACTCCAGCAATGCGCCGCCATTACGCCATCAGACGCAACACGCATCGCCCTATCCTTGCTCCACGGTGCGCCGCATTGTAAATGCGACGCATTTGTGGTGGCGCAGGGAGGGAATTGCATGTTGCATCTTTTCTGGCGCATCCCTGCTGATTTGCAGCGATGCGCCAGAAAATCTGCCCCTTCGACTCTCACACGATCACCCCTCCATTCCAAGAACTTCCCAGGGACCTGGATTGGCCAAAAGACACCATCACCCAAGCTGCTCATCACAGATTCTACCACCTTCTCTCTTTCATCCAGACCTCATGCAGCAAAGAGGCCTTGGGATCCTCTTGAAATATGAGCTCATCACCTCTCCCCCATCACTGACCTTTGCTTCTCCCAGACTCAGTCTTGAAAATCGCCATCGCTATCCTCGCTCCATCCTGCCGCCATGTTGTGACCCTCAGATGACTTGAATGTGATACTGGACTCTGCACCTCATGCCACTTTTGTGGTCTTGGTTGACTTCATTTAGATCTGAAACAACTCCAGCCGGCCTCCCTTTTCAACCACCTCCTACCCCGAACATCGGGTTTTCAATCTCCTCATACCTGGCTTGTACCCTAATTAGTAGGCGGAGTTCGCTGAGTTTTGCACACTCTGCACTCCATGCTATTTGAGTATTGCGGAGTTCCGGCAAAACTCTGCCAAGCGCTGCGTGGTAGAGATTTTTCTCACACGCAACTTGCCAGGCAAACAAAAGTTTGCATCTCCTGCTAGAACGACTCCTGATGAGATTTTCACAACACAGGCAGTTATGGCAGGCCATGACCGTTCGTGGTGAGAAAACTGCAGCTTGAGTAGAAAATCTACTCGAGCTGCAGAAAGAAGGAGCGCCCTCTGGCAGCTGCATGGTGCCATTCACACAAATTTTACAGTGCCAAAAGAGCTCCTGGCGCCAAAAATCAGCGCAACGTGCCGAATACTGCCCACCTGCAGAACTCTGCAGAATTTCACAGTTTCTATGTACCTCCGCTGAATTCTGAGGGGTGAAACTGCGTGAGCTCCGCCCACCACTACTAATCAGCCAGCTGCAGTCAGGGTTCTGCCATCTGGATTCCACAAAGATGGCCCTGCCGCGCCTCAAGCTTCATCACCTTCACTCATCATAATCAGCCTTTCTCCACTCTCTCATCCTCTTTGACTTTTCAGTAGCTCTGACACTTTCGCCCGTGATACCACGTTAGCAACCCTTGACTTCCAGGGGATCGCAGGCCCGGCTTTGGAGCGGCTCTCCTCTTATCGGAGCAGTTTCGTCTTCTGATGCTCTGCTCTTTCACAACTCCCTTCTCTACCCGCCACCATCCCCGTCTTAGGGGGAACAACCTTTACAACGCAACTTTTACAACGCACTACCTTTACAACGCATTTTGTACAACGCATAATCCATTACAACGCATGACATTACAACGCATGACACTACAACGCATTTTTAAAAACTACCTTTACAACGCATTCCATTACAACGCATACTACCATTACAACGCATACCATTACAACGCATAATATTACACTACACTATCCAACACTTACCCTACTGTTGCACCCCCTGGAGTTAGAATAGTAATTTTTACCCCTATACTATCCAACACTTACCCTACTGTTGCACCCCCTGGAGTTAGAATAGTAATTTTTACCCCTATACTATCCAACACTTACCCTACTGTTGCACCCCCTGGAGTTAGAATAGTAATTTTTACCCCTATACTATCCAACACTTACCCTACTGTTGCACCCCCTGGAGTTAGAATAGTAATTTTTACCCCTATACTATCCAACACTTACCCTACTGATGCACCCCCTGGAGTTAGAATAGTAATTTTTACCCCTATACTATCCAACACTTACCCCACTGTTGCACCCCCTGGAGTTAGAATAGTAATTTTTACCCCTATACTATCCAACACTTACCCTACTGTTGCACCCCCTGGAGTTAGAATAGTAATTTTTACCCCTATACTATCCAACACTTACCCTACTGATGCACCCCCTGGAGTTAGAATAGTAATTTTTACCCCTATACTATCCAACACTTACCCCACTGTTGCACCCCCTGGAGTTAGAATAGTAATTTTTACCCCTATACTATCCAACACTTACCCTACTGTTGCACCCCCTGGAGTTAGAATAGTAATTTTTACCCCTATACTATCCAACACTTACCCTACTGTTGCACCCCCTGGAGTTAGAATAGTAATTTTTACCCCTATACTATCCAACACTTACCCTACTGTTGCACCCCCTGGAGTTAGAATAGTAATTTTTACTCCTATACTATCCAACACTTACCCTACTGTTGCACCCCCTGGAGTTAGAAAAGTAACTTTTACCCCTATACTATCTAATACTTACCTTAAATGCAATTTAATATTATGCGTTGTAATGGTATGCGTTGTAAAGGTATTATGCGTTGTAATGGAAATGCGTTGTAAAGGTAGTTTTTAAAAATGCGTTGTAGTGTCATGCGTTGTAATGTCATGCGTTGTAATGGATTATGCGTTGTAAAAAATGCGTTGTAAGTGCATGCGTTGTAAAAGTGTGCGTTGTAACGTCATACATCCCCGTCTTAGTCCCTCTTCTCCATTTACACACTGCTCTTGGAGACATCATTTCCTTTCTTTGGTTCTCCTATCTCATAAATGCACATGAGCACTAATCTCTACTTTCCTTTCTCTCAGACCGATCCTGCATCTAATCTTTCAGACTCTCTTTTGGCCACTAACGCTCACCTCTAACACTTAAATTCCCACGTTTCTTGACTTTTCTGCCAACCACTCTTACTTTTTCCATCTCCTTCCCACACTCCCTGACCACCTATACCAGAAAATCTGGTTACTGCAAGTGGTGGAGTTTGATAAGTAGTATTGACTGAAAAGGAGTACAACGTACGATTAGGGAGGAGGGGCACTCATCAGCTAGGGTAGGGGTAACTTTAAACTCAAGGAGGAGGGGGTGCATTGAGCTTGGTACCTGGTGGAGAGCCAGCTGGTGCTTTGAGGTGTTGTACGTGGTATGACTTTGTCCAAGGTGAGAAGATATGTTGGGGAGACTTCTTAGTAGGACAAATATTGGGGGGACTTCTTAGTGGCCAAATATCGGGGAGACTTCTTAGTAGCCCAAATATTGGGGAGACATCTTAGTAGGCCAAATATTGGGGAGACTTCGTAGAAGGTCAAATATTGGGGAGACTTCTTATTAGGCCAGATATTGGTGAGACTTCTTAGTGGCCAAATATTGGGGAGACTTCTTAGTGGCCAAATATTAGGGAGACGTCTTAGTGGCCAAATATTGGGGAGACTTCTTAGTAGGCCAAATATCGAGGAGACTTCATAGTAGGCCAAATATTGGGGAGACTTCTTAGAAGGTCACATATAGGTGAGACCTCTTAGTAGCCAAATATTGGGGAGACTTCTTAGTAGGCCAAATATCCGGGAGACTTCTTAGTGGTCAAATATCCAGAAGACTTCATAGTCGGCCAAATATCGGGGAGACTTCTTAGTAGGCCAAATATCGGGGAGACTTCTTAATGGTCAAATTTTGGGGAGACTTCTTAGTGGGCAAATATTGGAAAGACATCTTAAAAGGCCAACTATTGGGGAGACGTCTTAGTGGCCAAATATTGGGGAGACTTCTTAGGCCAAATATTGGGGAGACCTCATAGTAGGCCAAATATTGGGGAGACTTCATAGTAGGCCAAATATTGGGGTGACTTCTTAGTAGGCCAAATATCGGGGAGACTTCTTAGTAAGCCAAATACTGGGGAGACGCCTTAGTAGGCCGCAGTAATCACGTTTAATAATCGCCGGAGTGTTTCTGACAGTTCTTGTGCTCATGTTGAGCAGGTGGAACCTTCCACCAGTTGAGAATATAAATCAATACTTCCAGTTGCCACCAGGGTCAGGTCATGGCCCTGCCAACTCACTGGACCTCCAAACCTTCCCATTCATCCTATGACTGACCTCACAATCTCTTCCACCGGGCGTTGACCCCAAAACATGTAAATATTAATTATTCTTTAAATAGAGGCAATCTAAATACCTTCTATAACATTCTCTCTCAGTCTATGTTTCACCAGTGTCCATACCGTATATCATCCATAAATTTAAGAATAATCACCAAATGATGAGCATGTGTTCATGTGCCCACTGGTTACCAAGTACAACACTTCTGTCTAAAGGGTTCCCAAGATTCAGCAAAGATGGATGGATGGATGGATGGATGGATGGATGGATGGATGGATGGGTGGATGAATGGAATGACAAATAGGGAGAAATGTGTAAATACTGTTTGCAAAGGTAGTCAGTCAGACAGACAAACAATTATATGAGCTAAGTGGTGGAATGATGAATGAATAGATGTCATGAAGGGTTAGCAAAGGCAATACACAACAAACAGATGGATAAACGATCAATATGTAGATTAGATACTGTAATATAATACAGCATTATGAGGCATAACTTAAAAGACTGTACTTTACAAAACATAGCGTAAGGTAACTTAAAATAGCATAAAATAACATTGGTAGAGCACACATTGTCACTGAGGTACCTTGAAACTATTGACAGATAAAGAATATTTATTGATGAGGGTAGAGACATCCGAGTTGATAGACCAATGCCACAGAGAGAGAGAGAAGGAGGGCAAGAAAGAGTGATAGGCAGATAGACAGAGAAAGCTACCAGAGAGATGAATATGACTGTATAGATACAAAGAGAGAGACAAGCAGTAGGGTGGTAGAAATAAGCAGGACATTTGCAAACAGGGCAATAAATCATTGGAGTGGGATTAAAAATAAGAGAGGTAAATACTTGGTGAAGTTCACAATTTACGTCATTCACCAGGGCAACAATATTTCAGTAGGGAAGGGACACTTTTCTGATAGACTCCATCGCGTGATCTACTTCATTGTGTTCTCGGAGATCAATAAGAGTATAAAGAAGCATTGGCAATGCCAAAAGGTCTGGCCTATGAATGGAAGTGCCGTCATTGATGAGTTTAGGCACTCAGTAAGTCATCATCCATGCACTCTGTCAGTTATCTTTGCACTGACACATCCGTTTATCCATCCACTGATTCATTCTCATATTCACCCTATGACACAATCACAATAAAACACACACAAAACCAACAACACATTCAAGCCAATTTAAAAAATACAAATCGAAAAAAGAATGCATGTTGCCATCTAAACATCGCGGGAATAAGGTTGGAATAACAAAACTAAATATAACAATGAGTGTTTGTCTTCCAGTGCTGTTATACATAATCTATTGTTGTTTTAACGCTCCAGAATGGCAGCACATTTTAGAACCAATATGTTCTCTACCTTGGAGTGGTAAAACCATGATGCACTATGGACAACAGCTTTTCATAATGATAATGGTAATGATAGTGTTAACAATTTTAAGATTTCAGATTAACATGTGATGTGGTCAAATGTCTCATTGTAAGGAAGACAGTTATCTGTTTTAGTCCTGAAGAAGGTGGATTTTATTAAATCTTCTTCACCGAAACATGTAGACAAAATATTGTTTTTACTATATATATGCACTGGTGATTTTTACATAAGGATTACGTTTTATAAATGCTCAGTGACAGTGAAATAATTGTGTACATGTTAAAAGACATGTTGATTGGTTTAATTCAATTTTTTCTTTTTATTCATTTTTTGTAACGATTTGGTTGTATGAATTTAATTTTAATAAGATGTATTATACTTTAATCAGACTAAAAGCAGCTATATTTTTCTAGCACTTTGGAATTACAATTTGTTAATGTTTGTGATTAAGGTTATTTATTGTGGGGCTGTGGGAACTGATTGCATGTGTATCTGTGATTTAGGTTTGATTGTACATTGAAGGAAGCTGACCGTTGTCTGGCTCAAGAGGCTCTCAGCTGTGACCTCCTTGTCTAGTCTTCCTCCTCCCAGTCCTTACTAATGAGGCTGCCGTCTTCAGTGGTAGACCCCGGTTACTTAAGTAGCACAAAATATAGTCTATCTCTGAAACGCAGCCCATCTTCCTAGCACAATTCTAAAGGTGGAGCTGTCGCCAGGATCAGACTGCTGTCTTCGACTCGTCTGGAGCTCGGGTTACTTACTGAAGGTAAGCTCTTCTAAGTTGTTGTTGGATTGGCTGAGCTCTAGCCAGCGCTCGTTTCATGTCTGTGCACTGTAGGCCTGCAGTAGGGGTGTTGTCAGTGCTCAGTTTCTAAAAACATAAGTGCCAGGTCCCTCGTCAGGAGGCTACTGCAGTGTGCACCACCCATTGCCCCCGCCAGCGCTGCCAATGACAGTACCTTCAAAACTTCTATCCATTCCACTCCTACAAGTGTGAGATTTAAGAATTTTCCAGGTCCCCAAAGCTGTAAGAATGTCTAGGGCGGCAACTATTAGTCATTTTAATGTATATTAAATTAATAAACAACTTTTGTTGCACTTGTCTCTAAAATAAACAAACAGCGCCACCATGTGGTAGACTGTCATAACTGCCGGTGTTGGCAGTTAAGTACCGGTGCCGAGCTCTGGAAACCACTGGCTCAAATTAAGCACTGGGTGTTGATTTTCTCCTGATTCAGCTCGACTGCTTAACCACGGTACCTGGGGTGGGCAAAAGAGTCTTGTACTGTTTCAGGTTCACCCTCCTGGTGGTCATGGAGGTGCTAACAACACAATGGATGGCCCTCACCTCACATGTTTCAAAAGCGGCGAGGAGTGCTTTGCCTGCTGCTGGGCTGGCACAATGGAGGAAGCAGGGATAAGAGGCAGCCCTCGGAGGAGTCAGTTGAGGAAGGTGAGGTTGCCCCATCCCTCACAGCAGCATCTGCAGGCAATGATCAATAAAGGAGCTGCTGCTGATCTGAGAGACCTTGAGCCTCCTGCACCAGGGAGAGTTCCTTTGTTGGATGAAGACCAGACAGAGGAAGACACTGAACAAAGAGGAGATATGTGCAGGGCCTGAGATGAAGGAACCAGTGTAGCATTTTGGATGTCCTGATCCAGTGATGCGCGAAGAAGAGGGCGCTTTTGCTCGATATTATAGGGAGGACCTAAGGCTCGTCTGGTCTTTACAGCACTAAGGAAAGTCTTACAGAGGCAATGGAAAGTCATTCTCCCTGGGTTTCCTGCTTGTAAAGACCCTTCAAAACATTTTCAGGGCTGTAAAGGTAGATAAGCTCGTGGCGGGTTTGGCATCTGATGACCCCTCGTATCTGAAGATGCGACTCCTGGATTCAGTAAACAAAGAGGTGGAGGCTGCAGTAGAAGGGCTTTTAGTGCACCAGAATTATTCGTGTCCGCTCTTCTTATTCCTATGCAGTGTAGCGCTTGATGCAGAATCTTCAGAAGTTAGCAGAGGAACTTCAAGAAAGTGCTGATGTTGCTCCAAGTTTGGCTGTCATTGAGCAAGAAGTAAGGTCCCTCGCTCATGTCTATGTTGACTGTTAGCGAGCCTCGATTTCAAGATCCATCGTCTCTGCATAAAGCGCATTTGGCTGCACTCATGCAGCGCAGAAGTCCCCGTTGAGACACCTTCCATTCCCAGGAACGAAGCGCCTTGGTGCGAAGTTGGAGGAGTTTGTTCAGAAAATGTGCAGAGGATAGAAGACTAAGGCCGCCCACTAATCCTCTTCCAGAGGGTGCTGGTTTGGAGCAAAGAGAAGATTTGGTCCAATTCAAGACCATTCCAAGCTATCCAGTCCTTTCCAAGGAGGGGCGCGGCTGGGAAGTCCTTCCCTCAGGTCTGACCCACACAACCTGCTCCCCCAAACCAAAAGATATTACTATGTGGGGCTGGTAAGAGGTCGACATTCTCTGTTCTACAAGGATTCCAAAAAGTCAACCTCAGATGCCTGGGTGTTGGTATCATGAAAGAGGGTTACGGGATAGAGTTCCAGTCCATGCTGGGAAGTGTTCCAGGGTAACCCCTTGAAAGGTCAGACAGTTCTTCAGGGAGTCCAGGACTTGTAGAAGTCACCCCTAGTTCCAGTGCCAAAGTCTAAGGGGAGGAAGGGGTGGTGCTTCCTCATATTTCTTGTCAGAAACCCATCTGGAAAGTAGAAGCCGATTCTGGATTTGAAGGAGATAAACCCATCTTTCAAAGCAGCTCTTTCAAAATGATAACACCACAGACAATTCTGCCTTCATGTATCAGGGACACATGCTGGCGTCCCTGGGCTTGCTGGATGCACACTTACATTCTTCCATCCATTCTCAAAGGTACATGAGATTCTGCATTTGTGGACGCTTCTATCAGTTCAAAGTACTACTTTTCGGCCTTCTCTCCCACCAAAGGTTGTCACCAAGATTCTGGCACCTTGGTGTGTATCCTACATGGCGGAGGAATTCAGCTTTTCCCCTCTTTGGATGATTTATTAAACCCTCCTCTTCTTTTTCGGAGGCACAAGAAGATGTCAGAGAAGTGTCAGAAGTTCCCTAGATGCACAGATGTTTGCTCCGCCTCATGACTTATCGGGTGACTCCAGCACAGACACCTCTATACAGAGGTGTCCCACATAAGACAGATGTGGGGAAGGTTTCTCCTCCCCTAAGAGAGAAAAGTGAAACTGAAATAGAGCTGAGGGAAAAGTATCTATTCTATTTAGCAAGGATTGGGAGAGAGTCCAGAGTGAGATCCCAGAGTGAGAGCCCAGGAGAGAGTCCAGGGTGAGATCCCAGGGTGAGAGCCCAGGAGAGATCCCAGGGTGAGATCCCAGGGTGGGAGTCCGGGGTGAGAGTCCAGGGTGAGATCCTAGGGTGAGAGTCTGGGGTGAGAGTCCAGGGTGAGATCCCAGGGTGGGAGTCCGGGGTGAGAGTCCAGGGTGAGATCCTAGGGTGACAGTCTGGGGTGAGAGTCCAGGGTGAGATCCTAGGGTGAGATCCTAGGGTGAGAGTCTGGGGTGAGAGTCCAGGGTGAGATCCCAGGGTGAGAGTCCAGGGTGAGAGTCCAGGGAGAGATCTCAGGGTGAGATCCCAGGGTGAGAGTCCAGGGAGAGAGTCAAGGGAGAGATCCCAGGGTGACACTCCGGGGTGAGAGTCCGTGGTGAGAGTCCAGGGTGAGATCCCAGAGTGAGATCCCAGGGTGAGAGTCCAGGGTGAGAGTTCAGAGTGAGATCCCAGGGTGAGAGCCCAGGGAGAGTCCAGGGTGAGATCCCGGGGTGAGAGTCCGGGGTGAGAGCCCAGGGTGCGAGCCCAGGGTGAGAGCCCAGGGTGAGATCCCAGGGTGAGAGTCCAGGGTGAGATCCCAGGGTGAGAGTCCAGGGTAAGAGTGTGGGGTGAGATCCCAGGGTGAGAATCCAGGGTGAGAGTCCAGGGTGAGATCCCGGGGTGAGAGTCCGGGGTGAGAGCCCAGGGTGCGAGCCCAGGGTGAGAGCCCAGGGTGAGATCCCAGGGTGAGAGTCCAGGGCGAGATCCCAGGGCGAGATCCCAGGGCGAGATCCCAGGGAGAGATCCCAGGGTGACAGTCCGGGGTGAGAGTCCAGGGTGAGAGCCCAGGGTGATATCTCAGGGTGAGAGCACAGAGTGAGAGGCTATGGTGAGATGGCATCATGTTTAGCCATTGTCCTTTATGCTTGTTTTCATCCTCACCCTCCGAGGCAGCGTGTACGTCTGTGGCGCAGCTGGCCACAGGGTTATGGGTAATCTCTCAGATTTTCAACAACAGAGCAGTGGTTGAATTTCGAGAATTTGGATAAGATTGTGGGGCACATTTACAATGAAGTGGCGTAGCGCGGCGTTAGCCTCCTTGGTTTATAATATTATGGCGCAGCCCGTCATTTCCGCCTGCGTTGGTGCTAAACTTAGCAACCTACCGCCAACGCAGGCCCCCTTGCACCATAGCGTAAGGGTGACTGTGTTGAAGGGAAGATTGTTTATGTGCAGGAAAGGACACCTTTCTGCACATAAACAGTCAATGGCGTTTTGCTGTTTTTATGTGTGCTGCACACCGCAGCAGGTAAGTTTGCTTGTCTTTCTTTCTGTTTTTCCAACCCCTCAACAGTCCCCTGCCACTCTTCCCCATCATCCGCCACTGCCAAGGGGTTGCTTTCCGCCTTCCCTACTATTCCCATTCTTGCGAGAGAACTCAGAAAAAGCAAGAAGGAAAAAGCTGAGAGCCCCTGTCTCTACTGACTCTGGAACCAGCCAAAGCTTTTCCTTGCACCTTCACAGGAGTTCCAGCCCCTCTACGAGCCCTTCTGTTGTTGGAGCAATCTCTGCTGTGGCTCTGGTTGGGGTTTGGAAATTGAGAGGAAGAGACTAGTTGAACAAAGGTCTTCAGAGGACAAGGCGCAAAGGCAATCCAAGTGTCTAGAAGACCATCCCGGTCCGCTGTTATTCTAGAGAATTTGGAAAAAGTTTGCTATCTGGTGTATATCTAAGGGTTTGAGGTCATAATGCTGTCCTTTTATGTTAGTCCTGATATTTTTTATGATTGTTTTTTGCTCGGTTTATCAATATAAACCTTTTGTACTCTGTGAGCTGCTATGAAAGCTTTTGGAGTTTTTTCATCAAAAAAGTAGTTGTGTGCTCTCTTGTTCCAAGCTGGGATTGAGCACTACTTTAAGAGCATCCCAGGATCCTACTTTTGAGCCCCTTGATCCAATTACACATAAATATTCAAGGTTGAACTGGTTTTCCTAGTGGAAGTAACATCTGGTCGATGTCCGTAGGAAAATTGGGGCTCGTGAGCTCCAGGACCCCTTGTTGAAGTTTTTTCCTGATATGGTGGTTCTTGTGCCTGACAAGTCTTTCTTACCGAGGATGTTTTCATCCTTTCCTTTGCAAGAGGAAATTGAAGGAAATTGCCCTTCCGTGTTTTTTCCCTTCTCCTATTTTAGAAGAGCAAGAAAGAGGCCCCTCTTTGATGCCCGCAGGACTCTGTCAAACTACATTTCCAGAACTTCAGAATTTGTGGAGTTTCAATATCTTTCGTGGTTCACTCTCTATGGCGGATCCTGTGTTTGTGCAATCCAGTGTTTACAGTGCATCATGTGCAGCTGTGGTTCACTCTATACTGTGGATCCTGTGTTTGTGCAATCCAGTGTTTACAGTTCATCCTGTGTAGCTGTGATTCACTCTATACTGTGGATCCTGTGTTTGTGCAATCCAGTGTTTACAGTGCATCCTGTGCAGCTGTGGTTCACTCTATACTGTGGATCCTGTGTTTGTGCAATCCAGTGTTTACAGTTCATCCTGTGTAGCTGTGGTTCACTCTATACTGCGGATCCTCTGTTAGTGCAATCCAGTGTTTACAGTGCATCCTGTGCAGCTGTGGTTCACTCTATACTGTGGATCCTGTGTTTGTGCAATCCAGTGTTTACAGTTCATCCTGTGTAGCTGTGGTTCACTCTATACTGCGGATCCTCTGTTAGTGCAATCCAGTGTTTACAGTGCATCCTGTGCAGCTGTGGTTCACTCTCTACTGTGGATCCTGTGTTTGTGCAATCCAGTGTTTACAGTTCATCCTGTGTAGCTGTGGTTCACTCTATACTGCGGATCCTCTGTTAGTGCAATCCAGTGTTTACAGTGCATCCTGTGCAGCTGTGGTTCACTCTATACTGTGGATCCTGTGTTTGTGCAATCCAGTGTTTACAGTTCATCCTGTGTAGCTGTGATTCACTCTATACTGCGGATCCTGTGTTAGTGCAATCCAGTGTTTACAGTGCATCCTGTGCAGCTGTGGTTCACTCCATACCGTGGATCCTGTGTTAGTGCAATCCAGTGTTTACAGTGCATCCTGTGTAGCTGTGGTTCACTCCATACTGTGGATCCTGTGTTAGTGCAATCCAGTGTTTACAGTGCATCCTGTGTAGCTGTAGTTCACTCTATACGGTGGATCCTGTGTTTGTGCAATCCAGTGTTTACAGTGCATCCTGTGTAGCTGTAGTTCACTCTCTATGGTGGATCCTGTGCTAGTGCAATCCAGTGTTTACAGTGCATCCTGTGCAGCTGTGGTTCACTCTATACTGTGGATCCTGTGTTTGTGCAATCCAGTGTTTACAGTTCATCCTGTGTAGCTGTGATTCACTCTATACTGTGGATCCTGTGTTAGTGCAATCCAGTGTTTACAGTGCATCCTGTCCAGCTGTGGTTCACTCTATACTGTGGATCCTGTGTTTGTGCAATCCAGTGTTTACAGTGCATCCTGTGTAGCTGTGGTTCACTCCATACTGTGGATCCTGTGTTAGTGCAATCCAGTGTTTACAGTGCATCCTGTGTAGCTGTAGTTCACTCTATACGGTGGATCCTGTGTTAGTGCAATCCAGTGTTTACAGTGCATCCTGTGTAGCTGTAGTTCACTCTCTATGGTGGATCCTGTGTTAGTGCAATCCAGTGTTTACAGTGCATCTCGTGTAGCTGTGGTTCACTCTCTACTGTGGATCCTGTGTTAGTGCAAACCAGTGTTTACAGTGTATCCTGTGTAGCTGTAGTTCACTCCATACTGTGGATTCTGTGTTAGTGCAATCCAGTGATTACTGTGCATCCTGTGTAGCTGTGGTTCACTCCATACTGTGGATCCTGTGTTAGTGCAATCCAGTGTTTACAGTGCATCCTGTGTAGCTGTAATTCACTCTATACTGTGGATCCTGTGTTAGTGCAATCCAGTGTTTACAGTGCATCCTGTGTAGCTGTGGTTCACTCTATACGGTGGATCCTGTGTTTGTGCAATCCAGTGTTTACACTACATCCTGTGTAGCTGTAGTTCACTCCATACTGTGGATCCTGTGTTAGTGCAATCCAGTGTTTACAGTGCATCCTCTGCAGCTGTGGTTCACTCTATACTGTGGATCCTGTGTTTGTGCAATCCAGTGTTTACAGTGCATCCTGTGTAGCTGTGGTTCACTCCATACCGTGGATCCTGTGTTAGTGCAATCCAGTGTTTACAGTGCATCCTGTGTAGCTGTGGTTCACTCTATACGGTGGATCCTGTGTTTGTGCAATCCAGTGTTTACAGTGCATCCTGTGTAGCTGTAGTTCACTCTCTATGGTGGATCCTGTGCTAGTGCAATCCAGTGTTTACAGTGCATCCTGTGTAGCTGTAGTTCACTCCATACTGTGGATCCTGTGTTAGTGCAATCCAGTGTTTACAGTGCATCCTGTGTAGCTGTGGTTCACTCCATACTGTGGATCCTGTGTTAGTGCAATCCAGTGTTTACAGTGCATCCTGTGTAGCTGTGGTTCACTCCATACCGTGGATCCTGTGTTAGTGCAATCCAGTGTTTACAGTGCATCCTGTGTAGCTGTAGTTCACTCCATACTGTGGATCCTGTGTTAGTGCAATCCAGTGTTTACAGTGCATCCAGTGCAGCTGTAGTTCACTCTCTATGGTGGATCCTGTGCTAGTGCAATCCAGTGTTTACAGTGCATCCTGTGTAGCTGTGGTTCACTCTCTACTGTGGATCCTGTGTTAGTGCAATCCAGTGTTTACAGTGCATCCTGTGTAGCTGTGGTTCACTCTATACTGTGGATCCTGTGTTAGTGCCATCCAGTGTTTACAGTGCATCCTGTGTAGCTGTGGTTCACTCTATACTGTGGATCCTGTGTTAGTGCAATCCAGTGTTTACAGTGCATCCTGTGTAGCTGTAGTTCGCTCTCTACTGTGGATTCTGTGTTAGTGCAATCCAGTGTTTACAGTGCATCCTGTGTAGCTGTGGTTTACTCCATACTGTGGATCCTGTGTTAGTGCAATCCAGTGTTTACAGTGCATCCTGTGTAGCTGTAATTCACTCTATACTGTGGATCCTGTGTTAGTGCAATCCAGTGTTTACAGTGCATCCTGTGTAACTGTGGTTCACTCTATACGGTGGATCCTGTGTTTGTGCAATCCAGTGTTTACAGTACATCCTGTGTAGCTGTAGTTCACTCCATACTGTGGATCCTGTGTTAGTGCAATCCAGTGTTTACAGTGCATCCTCTGCAGCTGTGGTTCACTCTATACTGTGGATCCTGTGTTTGTGCAATCCAGTGTTTACAGTGCATCCTGTGTAGCTGTGGTTCACTCCATACCGTGGATCCTGTGTTAGTGCAATCCAGTGTTTACAGTGCATCCTGTGTAGCTGTGGTTCACTCTATACGGTGGATCCTGTGTTTGTGCAATCCAGTGTTTACAGTGCATCCTGTGTAGCTGTAGTTCACTCTCTATGGTGGATCCTGTGCTAGTGCAATCCAGTGTTTACAGTGCATCCTGTGTAGCTGTGGTTCACTCCATACTGTGGATCCTGTGTTAGTGCAATCCAGTGTTTACAGTGCATCCTGTGTAGCTGTGGTTCACTCCATACCGTGGATCCTGTGTTAGTGCAATCCAGTGTTTACAGTGCATCCTGTGTAGCTGTAGTTCACTCCATACTGTGGATCCTGTGTTAGTGCAATCCAGTGTTTACAGTGCATCCAGTGCAGCTGTAGTTCACTCTCTATGGTGGATCCTGTGCTAGTGCAATCCAGTGTTTACAGTGCATCCTGTGTAGCTGTGGTTCACTCTCTACTGTGGATCCTGTGTTAGTGCAACCCAGTGTTTACAGTGCATCCTGTGTAGCTGTGGTTCACTCTATACTGTGGATCCTGTGTTAGTGCAATCCAGTGTTTACAGTGCATCCTGTGTAGCTGTAGTTCGCTCTCTACTGTGGATCCTGTGTTAGTGCAATCCAGTGTTTACAGTGCATCCTGTGTAGCTGTAATTCACTCTATACTGTGGATCCTGTGTTAGTGCAATCCAGTGTTTACAGTGCATCCTGTGTAGCTGTGGTTCACTCTATACTGTGGATCCTGTGTTAGTGCAATCCAGTGTTTACAGGGCATCCAGTGTAGCTGTGGTTCACTCTATATGGCGGATCCTGTGTTAGTGCAATCCAGTGTTTACAGTGCATCCTGTGTAGCTGTGGTTCACTCTATACTGTGGATCCTGTATCGGTGTAGTTCACTGTAGATGGTGGATTCTTTGCAGGTGTAGTTCAATTTATACGGTGTATCCCATGTAGGTGTACTTCACTCTATATTGTGGACCTCGTGTAAGTGTAATTTACTCTTTACAGTGTATCCCATATAGGTGCAATTCAGCCCATATGGCAGATCCTGTGTAGGCGTAGTTAACGCTATGCAGTGGATCATGTGTAGGTGTTGTTCAGTTTATGTGGTGGATTCCCTGTAGTTCATTATATATGGTGGATCCAGGTTGCGGGTAATTTACTGCTCACAGTGTATACCGTGCAGATGTAGCTCACTCTATATGGTAGATCCCATGTAGGTGTAGTTCAATTCTTATGCCGGATTCTTTGCAGGTGTAGCTCAGTCTATATAGAAGATCCCATGTAGGTGTAGTTCAATGTTTATGGTGGATTCTTTGCAGGTGTAGCTCAGTCTATATAGAAGATCCCATGTAGGTAGAGTTCACTTTGTACGGCAGGTCCTCCCACAGCTCTGTTCCCATCCTGACAGCCCAGGTTGGGAATAACATCTTGGAGCTGACCTGGACAACAGTCAGCTCCACTGTCCAGTTACACACATATATAAAGCTGTTCCCACCACACGTCCTGGTGGAGGCTGTAATCTTAGAGCCCTTGTGGTGTTGACTGATTGTTCCTTTCCCAATGTTCACATATGGTTGTTTACAAATCATCAGTTCTTGTTTCTTTCTTCACACCCACTCATCTGCAGATGGTATCTTGTAAGTATCTAGGGGCTGTGGCGAACAGCGTATTTCATGGTGGTAAGGCTATTGTACCACCTCTTTATGCCCTTCTTCCATATCACCTTGAATGAAGCCCAAGTGTTGGTTATTCCTCCTGTGCTGCAGACGTGCTCAAGGTCGTTGCTGACAATCACTGATGGTCTTTTTGATATTATTTGCTCAGCTTTCTTACACTGCCCTCTGGTGCCCTTTGGGGCATGGCACTATGCAATCAGTGGGGTCTGCCACTATGAAGCCATTGGGGTCTGGCACTGTGCACTTATTGGGGCTGGCACAGGGCACCTGTTGGGGCCTGGTATGATACACCCATTGGGCTGGCACTCTGCACTTGTTGGGGCCTAGCACTATGCACTACTGTAAGTACCAGACAAGTCTCACAGTGCCCTCCGGTGGCTTGTGACACAACTGGAGTGTGGGCACTTAGACTATGGCTTAAAGCTGATTCATTAAGAACAAGCTGCCAACACTTTCCAAACTGCTATACTGTCGTATGTTGATGTAATGATACTTACATTTGCATTTCAGTCCTAATTTGTAACGGTCACAGGTTCACATAAAGAGTCAGTTGTGAAAATTGGCTTGTGTCAGCGAAACACTATTGTAACACATCACAAGAGAAGCTGAGATAGCATTAGAATAAAAAAAAGAATTATGTGAGCCCCTCGATCATTTACCAGGATCACACATCTGTGTGCGCTGCCCTTTCTGTACATCTATTGTAAGGTGCGTGGACATATCATTTTACGTTGTGACACATGCGGCTCCTTGGTGGGACAGATCTTGATTGTCAGTGACATTCTCACGTGTCTGCTCAGTGCACCGTAGGGTCTGGACTTTAATACATATAGTGTGATGTCATGATTGCTTTGTTGTAGCGTTACATTACTTGTCGCCTTTCTCCCCCTTGTCATTTCATCCTTTCTTGTGTGTGCATTGTCATTGTCACGTTGAAAGTTCGGGGACCATTAGGCTATTTACTGAGCTGCCTTGACTGCAAAGACATGTATTGAAGGTACCTCTGTGCCTCCTTACTGCAGTGCTTAATTTGAGCCAGTGGTTTCCGGGGCTCGGCACCAGCACTTAATTGTCAACACCGACACTTATGACGGATTCCACAGGGTGGCGCTGTTTGTGTGATTTAGAGATGAGCGCAACAACAGTTGTTTATTAATGCAATATACATTAAAACAATTAATAAGTACCGCCCAAGCCATTCTTATAGCTTTGGGGGTCTGAAATAGTATTGAATTGTCACACTTTTAGGAGTGTAATAGTAGTTGTGTTGGTGCTGTCATTGGTGGTGCTGGCAGGGGCAGTGTGGGGTGCCAGCAGTGGTGGCCTCCTGAGGAGGGCCCTGGCACTTACTGTTTTTTTACATATTAAGCAGTGTGTTACTGCTAGGTAGGTAGGTGGTCTGCGGGAACGGCTCATAAGCCTTCTTTATGTCTTCAATTAATGTTTTGTTGTGATTTCTATTTTAGCTTTGCATACTGTCGCAAAATAATGAATACTTCAACATTTGTGACACATTTGTTCCAAAGCTGGGCAATTTCCTACGTGTGGGAATTGTAAACCACACGCACTGCACTGTTTTTTCTCCTTATTGACTATTCACTTTTTCATATTGATCTGCCATTTGTCGAAGTTGTTCTCGTGTCTTTAAGCGTGTGTGATCCATGTTTGCTGCATTACTCTTTGCTCTTACTTCTGTACGAGCCATCTTTATAATGGCCGGTAGATCATATGTCTTCTCTAATAGCTTTTTTCTGAACTCTGTTGAGTTGCACCCTTCAGTTATTGTAGGTCTTATAGCTTCCTCAGTATTGAATTTATCAAATGTACAGAATGTGACTAGTTTACCCAACCTAGTGATAACATCTACTCATCTTCTGTTTGACTAGCAGTATTGAAAGTGTCTCTCACAAAGGCTTTAAGTCGTTGTGGGTGAAATCTTTCATTAAGACCTTTTATTAGTCCTTTGTAAGTATTTGCATCTTCTTTAGAAAATATCAAAATTAAATCTTCTACTTCTTCTCCTATTAAATTAAGTAATAAGTCTCTAGATCAATTAACAATATTTGTTGCATGTGGCCTTCAGAGAACGTTCAAATCTTCTTGTCCGTCCTTCCTATCTTGGAGCTAAAGTTTACTGATCGAACATGTGGAAAGGAATCCGCCTGCGACAAATAACAGAAGAAACATGTTCTTGCTCGCTCTCCCTTTCAATGCATTTGTTCAGTCTCTGTTAGTTTTAAAGATGTTGATGTTGATTTTTATTCTTAGAGAAGAAAACAAAATGTAATAGGTTTTGATATTTGTTTTGTTTGCCTTATTTTGATATTGAAATGTGCCCTTTTATTTTCCTTAACATTATTTGATTGTTTAAATGCAAAATCCGACTAGAAACCAAAGGGCCTGATTATGATACTGGGTGACGGAACCGCCGACCATCACGGCAGTTGGAAACCGCCTGACATGAAGGCGGTCGTTCCAACCACCACAATGTGGTAGGGCCACTGGCGTGGCGGTTGGAAACTGTTCTTTTCCATTGGGGCTTGTGGTGCGACGCAGGTACAGGGCCACAGCACATGCGGCAATGGAACAGGACAAGATGCGCACATCCATGCACCGTGTGCAATGCACCAATTGGTGCATGGCTTTATGTGGAAGCACTACATGTGCCCCAGGAGTAGTACTGAAGCTGTCGGGTCAAAGTGGTGGTGGTTGTCATTGTGCGTGTTGGGGAAAGGAACTACCGTGGCTGGAGGGGAAGTACAGCAGCAGTTGTTGCGGAGTCTGAGGTCCAGGGCTCAAAGCTCAGCGGTGGTGTATCTGCAAGTTGCGGGAGTGCCAGGGTTCTTGGTGCTGGGTGTGGTCCAGGTGCGGACGAGCGAAAACAGGCTTGCCTTGGATGCGCCATTGGCAGGCATGCTGTGCCACTGCACTGAGGCCTCCATCAAGTAGGTCCTAGGAAGAGACAAGTGTGCTGGGAAGCGGGAGCGGCAAAAACGGCAGGAAAAATACAAACGGCTCAGAAAAAAACAACAAGTACAGTGGTACGGGTAAAGATAGCAACAATGTATCAAACAGAAAAAGTTAAACAAAAAATTAACAACACTGCTACAACAAAAATCCGTCTGTTATGGTTAAACAAAATAATGACAAACAATTGCAATGCTAAAGGCTAAAGTTAGAGGCAAAATAGTAGAATGGCAGTATGCTAACTAAGCATTAAACAAGGACTGAGTGGCAATGCGGGGAAATCAAGCGGCAGCAGGGAGACACGATAGGCAGAGTCACCGAGGCCTGCTGATCGTGCAGCAAGAGGGAGGTGGCTTAAAGGCCTGCTCTGCATTGCTCCCTTTCAGCTGGAAACAGGTAAAAAAGGAAAGAGAATATATTACTAAGCACCTGTGGTATGTAAAATGTACTTTACATAGTTCTTATGGATATAGACAACTATGTAATATTTGATTTTATTACATATACTTCAGTTGACAAAAAGATATATTTAAATAGGAGGATTATGCAATGAAAGTTCTGACATCACGATTTTAACATACAAATTATTGAAACCTAGGAGGACAGTAGGTGAATCCTGAGGCTTTGAGCATCTATAACCCTACATGAAGCTTGAAGTTATCATTACAGCCTTAATATAGCAAGCCTCTGTAAAAGACATACCCACTTCGAGTCTCAATCTGAATATGCTTTGTTGAGAGAATACCATTAAGAAACTGAATTGACTGAGGACCAGATGCACATTGTTGAGGATGCAAATGGCCTGATTCATAGAGTCGGGCTGTTAGCAAACTCAAAAATGCTTTTTTAAATGTACAAAAACCAAATTGTGATTTAGGGGCATATGTATCAAACGATTTTGGATTCACAAACGCTGCGATTCGCAAAAAAACAGCGTTTGCAAATACAAAATCGCAAAATGAAATGTATGAGCCATTTTCGCATCGCATTATTAAGGAATCGCTAATTTTGCGATTCCTTAATTTTGCATAAGTATTTAAGGAATCGCAAATTGCGATTCCTTAAATGCTATGTAACACGCACCCAAGGTGTGCGATTTCTCCTTAAGAAATCGCAAATTACCACCAACTTCAAGTTGGTGGTAATTTGCGATTTCTTTGAAAAATGCACTTTTTGGCATTTTTCAAAGTGCCATGTGGCGCACATACATGCCCTTAGGGCATGTATGTGTGCCATAGGCGCACACATGCTAATTTCAGGGGTGCATCAGGGTGTCATCATGACACCCTTGCACCTTTGAAATTATTCTCAATTTGCGATTAGCAAATTGCGATTCGCAATTTAAGAATGACTTCCCATTCATTGCTATGGGCCTCCTGGCCCATAGGAATGAATGGGAAGGTATTCCTTAATTGCAATTTCGCAATTTGCTAATCGCAATTAAGGAATTTTAAGAATTCGCAAAATATGTGCGAATTTTTAAATACATCCCGTTTTGCAATTCTCAAATAGCGATTCTCAAAAAATCGCTATTTGAGATTCGCAAATGGAGATTTTGATACATATGCCCCTTAGTAACTTGTTACCGAACGACAATTTATGTTTGCAACCTAATTCCAATTCGGTATTTCAAAGAGCGTGTTTACAGTGCCCCTTCCAAATACCGAATCGCAGTGATATATATTAATGTTTTGCAAAACAGTAATACTTTACCACAAACCCAATTGCAAATGGGAAGGCACCTCTTTTCCTTTGAGAATATTCAGCAAAATATTTAAGCGCAAACAGTGGTCACACGGACCACTGCCTGCTCTTAAAAAATTCAACTTGCACCTTTTTATTTCCTTTTTTAAAACACATTTCGGTTTCCTTTAAGGAAGATGGGCTACATTTCTTTTTTTAAAATTGCTTTATTTAAAAGTAATTATGGAGCAATTGTGGAGAAGTGTGGCTCAATGGTTAGAGCGGCAGACCCTGTTGCAGAGGTGTGGCCCGGGACCAGGGTTCAATTCCCGCCTCGGCGGGTCTTGGGCTCAATTTCCTCGGACCTGTTAATTCTCGCCTCAGTGCCTATTCTAATCATGGGTCCCACTCTGCAACTCTGGGCAATAGCTTGCTTAATCTCCACAACGGCCCCAACAGCGCTGGGATGCCTGTCTTCACCTTGGGGGTGCCCAGGAGTGGACATTTGTTACACAGCGGTATGAGTACAGTGCCAGGACACCCTAGGGTAACAGTGCGCTATACAAGTACAACACATTTACATTTACAGATATAGTGCTCTGCTGATCCAAGCAGGCCACCATCCCTGTGTGATGGCCATCATTCCTAATGGGCCGTAAACTGCTGTCTACTTCATTAATATTAGAATAGCGATTTCCTAAATGCGAACTCGGAGATAATCACAATTAAAAAACTGCAGTTCGTAATAGCGAAGGGCCAGGGCAGGCTGAAGCAGAGAGCGAGACAGCTGCCAGAGGCAGTCACAGACCAGGGCTGGATGAAGCAAAGACAGGCAGTGACAGGCCAGGACTGGGTGAAGCTGAGAAAGACAGCTGCCAGAGGCAGCCCGGCTAAAGCAGGGCGAGACAGCTGCCAGAGGCAGTCACAAGCCAGGGCCAGCTGAAGCAGAGAGAAACAGCTGCCAGAGGCAGTCAAGGGCCAGTGCCGGCCACAGCAGAGAGAGACTGCTGCAAGAGGCAGCCATTGACCAGGGCCAGCTGAAGCAGAGAGACAGGTGCCAGAGGCAGTTAGGGGCCAGGGCTGGCTGAAGCAGAGAAAGGCAGCTAGCAGAGAAAGGCAGCTGCCAGAGAGAGCCATCGGCCAGGGCCAGCTGAAGCAGAGAGAGAGACAGCTGCCAGAGGCAGCCAAGGGCCAGGGCAGGCTGAAGCAGAGAGAGACAGCTGCCAGAGATAGCCAAGGGCCAGGGTAGGCTGAAACAGAGAGAGACAGCTGCCAGAGGCAGTCAAGGGCCAGGGCTAGCTAAAGCTGAGAGAGAGCCAGCTGCCAGAGTCAGTCAAGGTGCAGAGCTGGCTAAATCAGGGAGAGGCAGCTGCCAGAGGCAGTCACAGGCCAGGGCCAGCTAAAACAGAGAGAGAGACAGCTGCCAGAGGCAACCATGGGCCACGGCCTGCTGAAGCAGAGAAAGAGTGACAGCCGCCAGAGGCAGCCAAGGGCCAGGACCAGCTAAAGCTGAGAGAGAGACAGCTGCCAGAGTCAGTCAAGGTGCAAGGCCGGCTAAAGCAGGGCGAGACAGCTGCCAGAGGCAGTTACAGGCCAGGGCCAGCTGAAACAGAGAGAGAGACCGCTGCCAGAGACAGCCACAGGCCACGGGCGGCTGAAGCAGAGAGAAAGAGACAGCTGCCAGAGGCAGTCAAGGGCCAGGGCTAGCTGAAGCAGAGAGACAACTGCCAGAGGCAGTCAAGCGCCAGGGCCAGCTGAAGTAGAGAGAGACAGCTGCCAGAGGCAACCGTGGGCCATGGCTGGCTGAAGCAGAGAGAGACAGCTGCCATAGACAGTCACAGGCCACGGGCGGCTGAAGCAGAGAGAGAGAGACAGCTGCCAGAGGCAGTCAAGGGCCAGGGCCGGCTGAAGCAGAGAGAGAGAGACAGCTGCCAGAGGCAACCGTGGGCCAGGGCTGTCTGAAGCAGAGAGAGACAGCTGCCAGAGGCAGTCAAGCACCAGGGCCAGCCGAAGCAGAGAGGCAGCTGTGAGAGGCAGTCACGGGTCCTGGCCAGTTCCAGCGAAAGCAGGGAGGCAGCTACATTTTGTGATGGAGACAAAAGGGACCTTGACACTGGCTTCTCAGGGGAGAGGCTGAGGCTAAGGCAGAGAGATAGAACAGACCAGTGAGGAGGGGAGGGAGCGTGGATACGGAATAACTGACACTTCACAAACCCGTGCTGTAGCGCCATCTTCACGAATCCCTTGCGTTCCTTGAGTATTATAGTCGTCACTCCGGGTTTGCAGGACAAGGACTCGGCGGCGCCCCCAATAACTATGGCCACGGCGTTCCCAGTGCCATTCTGGGACAGCAAGAACTCAATGGAGCTTCGGTTCACAGGGCACAGACCTTGGAAGAAACGACATTTTTGTTATTTTTGTTACTTGTTTCAAGTATTCTTTGTCCCCACTCCTTCCTCTCTGCAGTGGCTACTGTCTAATAGAGCAGCAGAGAAAACCCAACCTAATCTGTGTGTATTCAAACAATCATTGTTTATTCAGCCTTTTCGTTCTCCCTGCCTTCCCATGTAGGAAGCTGCCTCCTTCCATATCATTCAGTTCCTCATTACCCCACTGCAGAAGAGTCACCATCTAATGCCCAGCACCAAGGGCCGTCACATACGTTAAATACTGTAAAACATGCTTCCAATCCAAAGGTCTGAGATGCTTCCATACTGCACCAATGCACCCACCCCGGAAGTAAAACGGGAGATTGAGGAAGTACATTTTAGGGAATCTGTATGTAAATGGTGTCGTGTTCTCTGCCCCTAGGAACAAGCCGGAGTCAGGTAAGGGTTTTTATATTCTTCATTGTTACAATTGTGTTGGCCGCTGCTGATGCTGCCCACATGTGACACGTCCTCCTGCCCTCCTTGATCTGGTCCCCTCCCCACTCCCTTGACCGGAAGGGGTGTCCGGTTTCTGTCCCCTCCCCACCAGTCGGGTACAGGGTCCTAGTGCCCCTTTACCCAGGTCACAACATCTCCCCTTTTGTTGCAAGAAATTGACAGTGAGATTGGTGAGAGAGATAGAGCTATAGAGATAGAGAGAGATAGAGAGAAAGAGAGAGAGAGAGAAACACGTTTCGTTGTCCCCACCATTACATTTCTTCAATCAGTCTTTTTGGACTTTTGCTCTCTCTTTTTGGATAAGGTCCTTTCCTGTCTTTCTGCAATTCTTCATCTAGTCTCTCATCTGTGTCTGTGTTTACTGCTGCTGTGTCCTCTCTGTCTTCATCCATGATCTTTAGTTCCTTGAAGTGAGAGCTGTTCCTTGTTATTTGGTAGGGGCCTGCTGCCGCTATTATCATAGGCTCCTTGACATGTGTCACTGTCAACGGTTCTTTTGAGAACGGACTGTCTGACTTTCTCAGTTGCTGCTGACGCACCACCACTGAGTCCCCTTGCTTGAGGTGCGATGGAGTGGCATGTCTCCTAGTGTCAGCGTACACTTTCATTTTCTCTTTGGCCTCGTGGTCTCTGACAGCAATGCTGCTGTGTTCTGGTGGCTCCGTTGCTTCTAGTTGTGGTAGCCTCGTCCTGGTTGTTCTGCCCAGCACCAATTCAGCGGGGCATCGTCCTGTGGAGCTGTGAGGGGTGTTTCGAAAATCTCTTAGTACTTGACAGAGTGCCTGTCCTATTGATTGATAAGAGCTTTGCTCTTTGGACAGCCTTCTTTATGTTCCCCATCTTTATGTTCCCCATCTTCCTGTGATGAATGCCTAGGTAGTCCATGAATTTTCAAAACTCCTCCCCTGAGAATGGCGGACCATTGTCCGTTTTTAGTGTTTGTGGGGAGCCCCAGGCAGCGAATATGTCGTCCAGTATTGGCAGTGTTGTGTTTGCTGATGTCGATGAGACTTATTGCACGATAGGAAATCTTGAATATTCGTCAATGATCACGAGCAAGTAGTTGCCCGTGTCTAGAGGTCCACAGAAGTCTGATGCCAGTGCTGTCCACACTGCCCTTGGGAGTTCCAACATTTGGAGTGGTTCAGGCTTTGCTGGCTGCCCTGTCGTTTGGCAGATGTGGCAATTTATGATAGTGTCCTCCACCATATTGTCTAGGCCAGGGAACCATACTTTCTCCCGTAGCAGTTTCTTTGTCGCGGCCATGCCTCTGTGAGATTCGTGTGCCAAGTTTACAGTTTATCTGCGTAGAGTACTGGGCATAACTATTCTTGTTTCTCTCATTACTATTTCGTTCACAGTCTCTGATAGTTCTTCATGAATTTTTTTGAATGCTAGCATCTCCTCCTTGTTGACTCTTTCATGATGCTGTTGTTGTTGACGTGTCTCCATCTCTGCTGTCTTGTCACCACTTTCACCGCTTGCATCGTGGCATCCTTCCCTGTTTCTTGCTCAAGTTCCGCTATCGTTATTGATGCCGGAGTGTTCTGTTTTAGCACAAAGGTTAGATATTCCTCTGCTATTGATGTGTTCTCAGGTGTCTGCGGCAAGGGATGTCGTGACATGTAATCAGCCGGGTTGTGTTCTTTTCCCGGTTTGTGCAGGATCTTGAATTCATAGTCCATCAGCCTTATGCCCCATCGCTCAATGCGTGGTGGTATCTGTGCATTTGGATTGCCGTATATTGCAACCAGGACCTGATGGTCTGTTACGATGGTGAATGGTTTCCCATAGATGAACATGTGGTAGTGTTCACATGTGTCAGCAAAAAAGGGGACAAGAGGGTAAGATTAATGAGGTCCAGTGTACATACCCTATTAACTAGTACAACCCATCCCAGGTCCGGCGGCAGGGGTAGGTTCATCAGCATTTGCGTCCACCGACGCGGGACCCATATTGGAGTCCTTTTCTCCGCCGGTCACTGCTGCAAGATTCTCTTGTTAGCAGGATAGGTTACTTTCAAGCACCTGTTAGGTATGTGATATTTACACTAACCTTCTTTGTAGATAGTTCTATTTCTTGATCCTGAAGAAGTGCCATGACCATTGTTTTGGCTACCAAGGCACGAAACATGTTGATCTTTGTGAGTGTAGGGCATACATAACTAGTTGCATAATCACTAGTGCTTATACCCACCTCAATTTATTTTGGTTTTAATTAGGCTGTTCACCACGTAAATAAACCTTATCTGTGGACCAACAGTACCTATTTTACACATTTTCTTCACATCTACATTTTCTAGGGCCCCTTACCCCCACAGCACCCTACGGCAGGAACAAAAGATCCCCGCCAAAGAGCCCCATTCGTGGAAGCCCGTCAGGAATTGCAGCGCCGACCTGACGAGGGGCAGGCTCAAATGATGAAGCATGACACCTAGCTTGCTGGGTGTGTGAGAGCCCTAGTTCCAACTAAGGGTCTTCCCCCTCCCCCCTCCCCTTACACATGATAATCTAACTCTTCCTACTCTCTCCGACCAGAGGAACTTTGTACCTTTTTTTGTTGTAGTAGTGTTCACATACCCATACTACTGCTAGGCTCTCTTTTTTTTCTGGCTGCGAGTATGCCCTCTCAATGTCAGACAGACTTTTGCTTGCATATGGCACAATCTTTTGTGGTGAGTCGCTGCCCGGCATGTGTTGTGAAAGAATTGCTCCTAATCCTACCGGGCTGGTGTCCACCGTCAGTTCCGTGCACAGCAGTGGATCGAAATAGGCAAGATGGTCCACCGCTATTACAGCATGTCTGATGGCCTCAAACGCCCTGTTGCACTCTTGTGTCCATATGAATTTCTGACCCTGCTTCGTTAGTTCTTGAAGCGGTGTGCTCACCGTGGCAAAGTCTTTTTTGTATCGAGCACAGTAGCTGGCAAGCCAAAGAAATGACCTCACTTCTGTGACTTCTGTTGGAGGACTCGCTTTTTTCAGCGTCTCTACCTTGCTGTAGTCTGGTCTCATTCCGTGTTTGGAGAAGATGTGTCCGAAGAACACCAGTTCATTTCTCCCTAGTTCGCACTTATCTTCATTCAGCGTTAGGCCTGTTTTTTCCAGATGCAAGCATACTTCCCGCAAAGCTCTGTCATGCTCTTCATCTGATTGACCAAACACCAAAATGTCGTCACTGTAGTTTAGGCTGTTCTTTACTGGCCTTATTACCTGCCTTATGGTCACCTGAAATATCTCCGCTGCCTTTGAGATGCCAAAACTCAATCATTTGTAGCTAAACAGGCCCATGTGTGTGGAGAATGTGGTAATGTACCTTGACTGTGGGTCAAGCTCCAGTTGATGATATCCTTTGCACAGGTCCAGCTTTGAAAACCGGCATGCGCCCATGAGGCAACTGATCATGTCATTGAGGTGTGGTCCAGGGTGTCTTTCCCTTTCAATTGCTGTGTTTGGTATCCTTATGTCTACACATATGCGAATATTGGATGTGTTCTTCTTTGGAACTGCCACTATTGGCAACACCCATGGGGTCGGCCCGTCTGCAGGCTCTATTATGGTTCAGTGACTTAATATCGAGAGACAAAATATCGACTACACAAAATATCGACGCAAAAATATAGAAGGACAGAATATCGACTCCCTATCTACAAACAGGTAAGTACTAAAATATCGATTCCAAAATATAGAATGTTAAAATATAGTTAGCTAAAATATCGAATTTTTTAAATGTATTAAAAATTATATAAAAGTAATTAAATACTAAACACAATTAAATAAAACATACATAATATATTATAAATAAGCTTAAAATGTAAACATAATAAAAGTAATGTAAAAAAGTAGAGATTTTGTTGGATAGTGAGAGCGTAAAAATTACTATTCCCACTCCAGTGAGTGCAACAGTAGGGAAAGCGTTGAATAGCATAGGGGTAAAAATTACTATTCCCACTCCAGTGAGTGCAACAGTAGGGAAAAGGTTGGATAGCGTAGGGGTAAAATTTACTATTCCCACTCCAAAGAGTGCAACAGTAGGGAAAGCGTTGGATAGCGGGAGGATAAAAATGACTATTCCCACTCCAGTGAGTGCAACAGTAGGGAAAGCGTTGGATAGCGTAGGGGTAAAAATTACTATTCCCACTCCAGTGAGTGCAACAGTAGGGAAAACGTTGGATAGAGTAGGGGTAAAAATTACTATTCCCACTCCAGTGAGTGCAACTGTAGGGAAAACGTTGGATAGCGTAGGGGTAAAAATTACTATTCCCACTCCAAAGAGTGCAACAGTAGGGAAAGTGTTGGATAGCGGGAGGATACAATTTACTATTCCCACTCCAGAGAGTGCAACAGTAGGGAAAGCGTTGGATAGCAAGAAGGGAAAAATTACTATTCCCACTCCAGTGAGTGCAACAGTAGAGAAAGCATTGGATAGCGTAGGGGTACAAATTACTATTCCCGCTCCAGTGAATGCAACAGTAGGGAAAACGCTGGATAGTGTAGGGGTAAAAATTACTATTCCCACTCCAAAGAGTGTAACAGTAGGGAAAGAGTTGGATAGCGGGACGGTAAAAAATACTATTCCCACTCCTGAGAGTGCAAAAGTAGGGAAAGTAATGATTTATTTTGAAAATAAGATTACATTAATTATCAATACCAATAAAAAGTTAATTAAAAATAGTTACCAATTAATAACAATTAATTACCATTGAAAAAAATAAATTAGCAATTAATAATAATTAATTAATAATTAATAATTAATTATCAATTTTTATCAATACACATAAAAAAAATTATTATTTACTTTATTATAATTAATTTACTTCCCACCCAATTCCCCTATAAACCCACAACCCACTCCCAATAATGAAAAATACAATTAACATTATCAATTATTCAATTAATAAAAATAATTTTGCAATTAATAAATATTATACATTCATACAAATTATTTACCCATTAATACAAATTAATTACCAATTAATAATTAATTACCAATTAATTATCAATACACATAAATAAAAAAATAATTATTTACTTTATTACAATAAAATTACTTCCCACCCAATTCCCCTACAAACCCACAACCCGCTCCTAATAATAAAAAATACAATTAATATAATAATCAATTAATCAATTAATATAAATTAATTACCAATTAATAAAAATTAATTACCAATTTATATTTAATTATCAATCAATTAATTATCAAAACATATAAATCTAATTAATATTTAATTAACCATAATTAAATTACTTCCCACCCTATTCTCCTATAAACCCACAACCCGCTACGGAATTAAATTACGCAAAAATCAAATTATATAACATTCATTAGTTTAAATAAATTAAACATACATTACAAAAATAATACATAATGTTTACACATATACTACCATAAATAACACTAAAAAAAATTCGATATTATAAATATCTTCTTCTTTAAATCTTTATTTCGGCAATATTTCAGCCATAAAAGAGTACACAACATGTTATACACATTAAAATTACAGTGTTAAAAGAGCATCTAAAATGACATAGGCAAATGCAAATCAGGAATGTAAATCAATGTCAGTATTAATATTAATTTTAGGACACACATTGTATCTGTAACTGGCGTTACACAAGCAGAAAACATGCCCGGCTACTAGGCAGTATTAGATAGTATAAAACTCCTTTTAATCCAGAAAGCATGCAGATACTTGGCTAAGGCAAATACAATGTGACCTGCAGTTTCAGTCTTAAAAACCCTTAATGCGTCCGAGCATTTCCTAAATCCAAGGTTCCTACAGATAGGTACGATCCAATTCTGCCTTGCTCTGCTATAGAGTGGACAGAAAAAAAGAATGTGACTTTCATCCTCTTTGATCATGTCACAACCAATACAGTGTGAGGACCTAGTCGGGTACCATTTGCTTGTTAAACACGCTAGGGGGAGTGCACCAAACCTCCATTGTATGTATAGCTTCCTAGCCATAACAGGGAAAATTACATCCAAAAAATCTTCGAATGAATAAACAGATTTGATCTCTATGAATGCTTTCACCATGGTACCATTCTTTGAATCATGGAGCCACGCATTAGAGCATCGAAATCGGTATAACTCAGTGAATGTTTTCCCAGGGATCTCTCTGCAAGCTATTGCTGGATTCACCCACATATCTGCAAGACCCAGATTCGTAAATTCATCTTTGATATAGGAAAGCCAGGGGATATGTGCTGCCCTGCCTAATCTCAGTATTTCTTGGAGCTCTGTTTTGTACTGCTCCAGCTCCAGCCAGATCCTCCTCCAAAACCTGAGAGGTTTGATGGCTAGTTCCTCCTGGATGGGGAGTATACCTAAGTCAAGCCCCAGCGGTAGTAGGGGTGTACTTTGGGGGAGCGCGAGCAGTTGTCTCAGGAAGTTGTTCTCAACCTTAGTCAGTCCTGGTCTATTAACGTGCCCCCATAGTTCCCCTCCGTATAGTGCAGCCGCTCTGGCCCTCATCTTGTAGATTTCAAGACTAGGGCTGATGGGTTTAAGAGTAGAGGCATTTGTCATCTTTAAGATTCCCCCAGCTATTTGGGTCAGTTTAAGTTGGGATTTTGCAAGATGTGGGCCCCAGGAAAGTTTTTCACCTAGGGTAACACCAAGATATTGAAAGGTGTGAACTCTCTCGAGTGCAACTGAATCAAGGGTAGGTGGTGGCCTAGTGTGTATTGGGGGATTAAAAATCATGTATTTGGTCTTATCTACATTGATCTGTAGTCCGTGCTCCCTACAGAAGTTGCTAAAACCCTCCAATATACGTTGGATGCCCATTGGTGTCTTGGAAAGGAGCAGGGTGTCATCCGCAAACATTATGGCTGCTACTTTCCTACCTGCCAACCTGGGTGCATCGTTGTTAGGGACTGCATCCAGGCTGGCAATCAATCCATTCACATAGATACAGAACAGAGTAGGGGCCAAGACACACCCTTGCCTAACTCCCTTGTTTACAGCAAACCTGTCAGACAATACACCTCCTCTTGCACACCTGACCTGGGCAAAATTCTCAGTATGTAACCTCACCAATATACCCAGTAAGGAGATGGGTACACCCAGATCGCGTAAAACAGCCCAAAGTTTGCCCCTAGGAACAGTGTCAAACGCAGAGCGTAAATCAACAAATACCATGTGGAGACTGCCACCCTCCAACGACACAGTCTTCCAGTATAACATTACTAGGCGGAAGATCTGGTCCATGGTAGATGTTTTACTTCTGAAACCAGCCTGATAGGGAGAAAGGATATCATTCTCATTGATCCAGTCCTGCAAGCGATCTAAAATAAGTCTTGCCATTATTTTTTGGGGGACGTCAATGAGGCTGATAGGCCTATAATTAACGGGGAGCAGGGGAGAACCCTTCTTATATATCGGTACGATTTCCGCTCCCAACCAAGAGTCCGGGACCTCCGTACCGTGCAAAATTGAGTTGAAGAGTGCACAAAGGTACGGTGCCCATATCTTAGGCTGATCTTTGAGCAAATCCCCGGGTATCTTATCTATGCCCGGTGCTTTACCCATTGCCAGTTTCCCTATGGCAGTCGTAACATCATCTACGGTGAATTCCAGGGCTTCGGCATCCCCCGCAGACGAAAGCCGAAAAGGCAAGGGATCTAGATCAGAAGTGGCAGCATAAAGAGTTTTAAAATGGGATTCCCACACCCCCGGGTCAAGATTAGCTTCGATGGCATTGCGGGGTTCCGCGCACCCAGAATTCACAATGGCCCAGAATCTGCTCAATTCCTTGTTTGCAAGGGCTGATGATAAACTTTCCCATCTCTCCCAATCCCAATCTATCTTAGCCTGTTTTAAAACTTGTTTGTGGGCAACCCTAAGTGAACAGATTGTTAGCTTGTCACTGCCGGTTTTGATGGCATTAATCAAGACAGTTTTAGCACTCCTGCATGCGGCATTATACCAGGATGGCGGGATAGTCCTTGGTTGCCTAGCAGGAACTATAGGGTTTAGAAAGCCTGCAAGGGTATCAACTAATTCCCGGTGGACATTGAGGAAGCGTGCAGAGTTATCCTCGGACTGCCCTTTGTCCCAGATATCACTTGCCATCTTGAGCAGGGGGAGAATAGATGAGTGTAAGCTTGGCAATGCATCCCGCCTTTCACATAGGGTTTCCCACTTAACCCTCCTCCTGTTGTTGGTAAGAACCAATCCTAGTTCAACAGCTGGTTCCGTATGGGCTTTAGCAGAGTTTGGCATTTCCATTCTCAACAGTAGGGCGTTATGATCGCTGTCCGATCTATTCACGACCTCCAAATCCATAATTTTAGACCATAACCTGGTCTGGACCAAAAAGTAGTCCAGATGGGATTCATTGTCTTTTTTGTTATAGGTGCATTTGGATGGAATGTCCGAAGGCATTCGGCCATTAACCGCCCTAACTGAAAACTGCAAGGTTAAAGTCATGACCTGGATAGCCAATGGGGTCCATGCCTTTGCATAGGTGGACCTGCACTGTGGGATACCCCAAAACTCATCTTCTTCCTGCAATGCCCCCTCACCCAGCCCTGGAAGGGGCTCAAAGTGGCAATTAAAATCTCCTGCAATCACACAGTTAATATCATGGTCCAAGGATTCCAGGAAAGATGATAGTTCCCCTACGGTGTTTGATTCTTTAGCCATAGCAGTAGGGCGTGAATATACATTCACAACTGCCAATTTATATGAGTTGGGCCAGGACAGTTGGACACAAAGGATGTCATCCGAATTGGTCTGGATCAAATCCACACTGCAACCCAGGTGTACACCTATCCATGTTGTCAGGCCACCAGAAGGGCGGCCCTTGCCTCCCCACCGAGCTGCGATGTTAAAGGAAGCAAACCCGGCTCTATGAACCACCTCCCTGGCCCAGGTCTCCTGCAATAGAATCACGTCAGCAGTGTCCACAAAAGAGCCCCATTCAGGACATGCTAGCTTATTTGTTAGGCCTGCCACATTCCATGATAGTAAGTTCATACATTGGTGGCGAAGTGTGTGCTGGGATGGGGGATCTGGTACAGACGAAATGCTACTCCTCTGGTGGGGATCAATTCTCCCTATAAGGGTGGAACTAGCACTATGGGAGGCGGCTGACATTGGAAGGGAAGCAGAAAACTGCAGGGGGTGCGCTTGGGGATTGCCATTAGTACTACTGTAACTGGTCTCCCCTGTACTAGTGGTGCAGCCCATGGTGTCAAAAGTCAAATTCCCTTCCTCATGCAGCCCAGGGGGTTCTAAACCTAGAATACTATCCCCCATAGAACCCTGAGCTACCTGGGTTGGCTTGGCCAGTCAATCGACCTGGTCGAGGCAGTTAAACCTGTTTGAGCAAATAGGATAAGCCCATTCTGCGTCGGAGGGCAGATGCCTTGATTTCCCAGCACCTCCCCTTTGTCTATGCGGAATATATGTCCAACCGCTCTCTTCTATCCTCAGATGATCATTTGGGTAGAAGTAGGAGAGGGGGCGCACCCCAATGTTGGTGTCTAAGCGGGGTTTTTTCCAGTTGCAGATATAATCTGCTGTCCTGGCATCCCGGAAGTTAACTATGACACAGTCGCCAGTTAAGTTTTTAGGAGTGTGCCCTACCCACCCCACCCTTCTAACCATGATGATCTCACAACTAACCTGCGGTGGCAGGGGCCTATGGTTTGAGAGCCAGTGGATTACCTTGTTTTTTAGGTTCAGGAACTCCTCAGTATTATGATCATTCATTTCAGGAACCCCTGTTAGGACAACCATGTATGGGCTAGCTTCCGGGGGCAGGTCTATTCTAGAAGTCATCCTAGTAGCCTTATCCTGGGTTCGCTTTCTCACTGTCCTCATATTGTCACTATTATTACCCAAGGGGGCCTCTCCCAAGGTGTTACTATCTGTGTGATGGTCAGTAAGAGGCCTAACTCCATGATGTTCTAGTGAGGGAGTGTTAAGTGTGGCTGGAATTGCCAGTGATGTAGCTTTCGGGACAGATGGTAGCCGTGGAGCTATGCAATGGGCCGCCGGGACTGGTAAGGCCCCGGCTATAGTGGTACAGTGGCAATTGCAAAAGCATGCAGGGAATACTTTATTGTTGTTGGCACCCTCAGTGTGATCCTTAATTCCTTGTTCAAGCTTAGTCAGAAGGGTGACTATTCCCTCCAACCTGGATTCCAGGGGTGCCAGTAGCGCACGCAGCATTAGATCTAATTGTTGCGGAACTATTGCGTCCCCTTGTGACTGTGTCATCAATTCAGGCAGAGCTGATGCCTGAGCAGGGTGATCCCCAGGAGACTTAAAGGAAGACGAAGCTGGAGGGAGGGAGCAGCTACCCTGACCATCTCTAGCCACCGAGTCTGCCATTAAAGCTGCACCATGGTGTGCAGATTTAGCTCCCCCTGGCTTAGAGCGAACTTGCCTGGTGGCTTTTGACTTGGAGTTTGCGGACAGCCCTACCTTAGTGGCCCTTTTTTCCCGTAGAATCGGTCCCGACCTAGTCACTGGGGGGGATGTAGTTCTAAGGTTGACCACAGGGTCGTTGTCACTAGAAGCTTCACTGCTAGAAGTCTCATCAATAAATTGGGTAAGAGGAAGGGCATTACTACCAGTGCCATTTGGGGTGCGTGCAGATGCAAGGAGGCCCAAGGAAGATCTTCTTGCTAGGGCCAGATCCTGCGACACTCTGCGCTCCATAAGGACAATACCCTGGTCAATCACCGAGTTGGCTCTAACTATGAATTGATCTAGTGTACCAGTGAGATTGCCTTTAGTCGCTTGTTTCCTACCCTCTTTGGCTGCCATGCTCAATTAGGATGCAACACAGTGCACAGTTACTCTAATATAGCAGCGATGTGTCCTCCACAAGACAATATGAACAATACAACCACATGCAATAGAAATGACATGTAATGAACACATACGCACTAAAGCCGTAGGTAGCCCGGTCCGGTCTCTCTCGGTCTCGAACGGGCTACAACGGGCCCGCCCTTGGCCCGGGCTTCGCCCGCGCTGCGATCCGCGCTGCGGATTCACATGGACATAGTTAAATAGTAAGGAGGGCGGGTCTTCAGGAAGAGGAGCAGGTGAGCCTGGTTAGCGGAGCGCAATGCTCCCCGGTCCTCGCAGTCCTGTTGTGTTCAGGCGATCCTGGAGCCCCACAGCAGCGTAGCGTCCTTGCACAGGGAGAGAAAGGGAAACCCAACCTTCGTAGCACAAGCCGAGTTTTTAAATGGTGATGGAGCCTTCGAGCGGCTCCCGCGCAGCGGGGGCCGCGAGGCGTAGCGTGACCTGGGCAAGATGGTCAACGGGAAGAGGAGCAGGTGAGCCTGGTTAGCGGAGCGCAATGCTCCCCGGTCCTCGCAGTCCTGTTGTGTTCAGGCGATCCTGGAGCCCCACAGCAGCGTAGCGTCCTTGCACAGGGAGAGAAAGGGAAACCCAACCTTCGTAGCACAAGCCGAGTTTTTAAATGGTGATGGAGCCTTCGAGCGGCACCCGCGCAGTGGGGGCCGCAAGGCGTAGCGTGACGTGGGCAAGATGGTCAACGGGAAGAGGAGCAGGTGAGCCTGGTTAGCGGAGCGCAATGCTCCCCGGTCCTCGCAGTCCTGTTGTGTTCAGGCGATCCTGGAGCCCCACAGCAGCATAGCGTCCAATCTGAAGGCAGCAAGTCTTGACGACCAGCCGGTCGATAACCGGATCAGCTCTATATTTTGTAATTTGATATTATAGTAATCTATATTTTAACATTTGAAATTATGTAATTTTATATTTTTAAATTCTATATTATGGAAATCGATATTTCGTACCCCAATTTCGATATTCTGACCTATCCATATTTTGATAATTCGATATTCTGTCCACACTATATTTTAACATCGATATTCTGGGCAGTCGATATTTTGGAATTGATATTTAGGGTGTTCACCCTCTATCATGTCTTGGCTCAGCAGGCTTTGTATTTCCTCTTCTACCTGTGGCTCCAGGTGTATCAGCACTCGTCGGTGATGCTGAGCCACACGTTTTATTGCTTCATTGATGTGCAGTGTTATTTGCCGTCCTTTTAGTTTGCCTAGGCCTTGTAGTATTGCCGGATAGTCTTGCAGAATGTTCTGTTTCTCTGACATGTGGTACGTCATTGCGAGGAGACCCATCACCTGCGCCGTGACGTTGCTTAGCAGACATGGTGCTGGAATGTCTCCCCGTAGCACATGTATTTCTTCTTTGCTTGACCTGTCTTTGTACATCAGTGTCTCTGTAAACTGTCCTATGTTGACCACTGGTTTCTTCGAGCCCCAGGTGAATACATCAACAGTGGACGGTGATAAAGCGGTTTTGTTTTCATCTTTTCATATTCTGATATACACATTATGTTGCATGTGGCCCCACTGTCTAGCACGAATCGTGTACTGTGTCTTCCTACATCAACGTCCACAGTCGCTGTTTTCTTTACCTGATGTTTCTCTATTAGATGAATGCGCTCTCGCTCTCTGTTTTCCACAGGGACATCAGACATCAGATATAGTCGTTCCACGTTCTCTTGTACTGCTTCTCCGTCTGATTCAGCTGAACAACTGAGATTTGCCGTTCCCATGTGCCTGGCACATCTGTTCGTTGCCGTCCATGGTCTTCCCAGTCTTCCTCGCTCAATTTTAAATTGTGCACCCATGCACGCGCTTGCAAAATGATTATCTCTGTTGCATTTCCTGCATTTTTGACCCATTGCCGGGCATGCACCGATGTGTGGAATCTCTAGTCCGCATCTATAGCATGTTCTCTCATGCGGCTTTCTTGGCTGTGGCGCATTGTTTTCTTTCTTCCTGTTGCTTCCAATCATGCGGTTAGTTTTTTCTAGTCTTCTTTCTTTTCCCAGTTCCATCTGCCTTGCATGTGTTGTTGCTCTTGCTTCCGCCCGGTACATGGTCAGAATTTTCTCCAGCGAGGTCGGTTCCTTCAAAATTAGTATGCGGAGTTCCACAGACTGACAGCCTTCAATGATGCGCAGTCGAATTGCCTGTTCGTTGTCAAACTTATCGAATTCGCAGTATGTGACCAACTTACGCAGTCTTGCTGCAAAGTCGTCGAGGGACTCCTCTGCTTGTTGGCACGCAATGGTGAAGGTGTATCTTTCGAAATCAATGTTTCTTTGCGGGTCAAACTTGTTTGTGAGGCACTTTATAAGTCCCTTAGATGTTGTTGCTTGATCTTGAGGAAATGTTACTAGCAGGTCTTCCACTTCATCCCCTACGAATCCCGACTTCGTCTCCTGTTGTCATGTTCTCTGCCCCTAGGAACAAGCCAGAGTCAGGTAAGAGTCTTTAAATTCTTTATTGTTACAGTTGTGTTGGCCGCTGCTGATGCTGCCCACATGTGCCTCGTCCTCCTGCCCTCCTTGTTCTGGTCCCCTCCCCACTCCCTTGACCGGAAGTGGTGTCCGGTTTCTGTCCCCTCCCCACCAGTTGGGTAGAGGGTCCTAGTGCCCCTTTACCCAGGTCACGACAAATGGGATGGTGGCCAATGAGAAAGCATCCCAGAACCCCTGCCGTCTGCACCCAGGAATGCTGAGCTACGAGGCTGGAGACAATGAAGTACAAACTGATAAAACAGGATAAAAGGGCTTGTGTTCGAATGAACTGAAGGGCTGCAGGAATCTGTGCTAAAAAATCAAATCTTTTGGTTAAAACAACAACTTATCAAAAGCGAAATATATGAATCCAAAAGCCATTAAATGCGCATTTGCATTAAAATTGTAATTGGTTTGAATTTACAATTTGTATTTTTAAATCGTGGGTCCGTTGCCCCCTTCCTGCCTGTCTGGGTCCATTACCTAAATATCGTGGGAGTAAAGCCTAGTGGTGTCCAACATCTCAAGAACGTAAATATATGCGGGTCAGTATGAGTTTACTGTATGTAACTCCACTTATGTGTGCTTTGACCACATATATATCTTCAAAGTACGTAAATGTGGAATTGAGAATATTAAATCTATACTTACCTCCAAATACTTACCTTCTCAATATTATATATTTAGGCTACAGTATTTGGGCATTCTTTTATATTTTCTTATTCATACTTTGCTATTGTGTCATACACCCCCCCTTGCCGAACCTCCCCTTTGCTCTCTTCTTTTTCATCATATTTTTCCTTCCTTCTAGTTTTTCTATTTTCCTCTTCTTGTGCCCCCCCCCCGCCCCCTGCTCCTCTTTGATGCCCTACACCCATTACTTCCTAATTGCTATCCAGTGGCGTGACAAAGGCACCCGCAGTGTGGGGGAGCCGGAGCTCCAGGGCGCCCCCTCAGCACAGTAGTCTGGCTTAAGAGCTCATGAGTGAGTCCGCAGGGGAACCCCTCCATGTACTTTGTAGCCCCCCCCCAGGGTTCGTTACGCCACTGTTGCTACCCCCGATTCCATGTCCCATCTCTGTTGTACTCTGTTCTTAGATTCTGAGGTTCCCTGCGGTTCACGCAGTTTGCCCACATATAAGGGCAGCCATCTCAGTGCCGCATTCGGCAGTTCACAGCCCTCTAGTGGTGGGGACCCTGGGGAGTCCACCCCAAAGTTCGGCGCTGAGGCCGTGTCACTTCCGGCGTGCAGAGGTTCGGGTGAGGTACTTATACCTGCCCACACCCACTGACCTCTCTCTTTGTCACTCCTGTTCACACGTCAGGTGGTGTCGTGACAGGTCTGGAGTCGTCCTTTGGCGTGTTTTTGCAGTGAGTTTGCCCCTTCCCCTGGGTGCCATTGTCTCTGCGTGGGTTTGCTTCTCCCCCTCCCCTTTCCCACATTGGCGGCCGGCTGCCCTGCCCATGGTCTGCTTGCGGGTCGTGCGCGTTTGGGCAGCGTCGTTGCACGGGCCGGGAAAGGGGGCACCGGGGTGGGCACGTATGGCGAGCGGGTAGCCAACGGTGTTTGATGTTGCATCCCGGGCGCCCAGCCTCTGCAGATTCAGCCCCCCTGGGGTGGGCACCCATTTCTTGGGGGTTGGGCGGCCATCAGGGCAGTTGCGGTTTTAAGTTGTGCTGGACTGAGTCAGAGCCTGGTCAGAACCTGGGGGGTCTGGCCTGTGTTGCCTCAAGGGGCCACGTGCTACTCCAGGCCTTGAATGGTGGAGTGGCAACTTGGGTGGTTGCACAGGCCCCGGTGCCACTTGGTGTTGCGTGTTGTCCCCAGGGGGTCACATGCCTGCCTCGGTCCTCCAGCATTGTGGAGGCCCATCGGGCTGCTGCTTGGGTTCGAGGCCTCCTGGCGCTGCGGCAGAGCACTCACGTGGGGGGGGGCCTGCCTTTATGCACCGAGGGGGGTGCGTCCCTTGGACAGGCTCTCCTCGCTTGCCGCCTTGTTCTATGGCAATACCACTCAGAAAGCACATGCTCTCGTCTGTTCTCAGAAGTTAAGCAGGGTTGGGCCTGGTTAGTACCTGGATGGGAGACTGCCAGGGAATACCAGGTGCTGTAGGCTTTTCCTTCGTGGAGCCGCTGGCCTCGTGGTTCGGGTTGCGCATGCTGGGCGTAACGGCGTGTTCAGCCATGGAGGGGGCACGTCCCTTAGGTGGGCTGTGCTTGCTTGCCACCTGGTTCTATGGCTAAACCACTCAGAAAGCACCTGCTCTCGCTTGATCTCAAAAGTTAAGCAGGGTTCGGCCTTGTTAGCACCTAGATGAAGCCTGCCTGGGAATACCAGGGGCTGTAGGCTTTTCTTCAGTGGAGCCGTTGGCCTTGCAGTTTGGGTTGTGCCTGCTTAGTGTGACTGCGTGTCCAGCCACAGATCGTTTATTATCCTACAACCCCTGCTTTCGATCCGATGGGGTGAATCCCAGCAGCCCGTCCTGTAGGGGTGGCGCAGGGGGTGGGAAGACAGGTATGAGCATGGTACTTAGTGAGTCAGTGCTTAATTATCACTCAGCTAAAGTCCAGCACAAGATTGAATGTGCAGTGTTTACCTTGTTTACCGGGATCAGGCGTTGGGTGTATCAGACGCGGGTGTGTCCCTTTGTTCCATCCAGTGCACAGTCTCGGGCACACCCCCCGGTGGAAAACTAGAGCAATGCTTTATTCCTAGGAGTAAATGTTTATCTTAATTTTCCCCGTTGTGTACTGCAGCCTTGCCTCAACCAACACGTAAGTCGTGGCACATAGGGTACACGTGTAGACCCCAGGCGAAACTGTCCGGAGTAGCAAGGTGCAGTAGGATAACATATACCTATCTTTCACACCCCCCAAGGTTGTGCTTTGAGAGTCATCGTGGAATGTCCTCTTGGGCAGACCGACAAGATACCAGTGTTGTCATCAGTTGACACGGTACCCATTTGGAAAGTAAGTATTGCAGGGATGGGGGGACAATGATCAAGGAAAACTGGGATGCATAAAACCAAACATGGGACCAGTCCAAAACAAGGGTCATGGAGGGCGTGGGGGCCTTTTTCACCCACATTTCTCTCTCCCTGCAGGATCTTCAAAATCTAAGGCTAATGCGCAAGGGCATGGATAGCCAGGGCTCACAACCCCACCCCTATTCTCACAGATAGCAACAGCCGGCGAGTCCCAGCCCAGCATGTCACAGGATGCAGTCTGGGCAGCGTTCATGGAGATGGCGAAGGCAAAAGGCTTAGATTGAGCGAAGGGCATAATGAATGCGCAAGAGTCAGAGGACTCCGGGGTCGAAGTCGACAGATCCAGAGCTCAACTGCCGGCGCAAGCAGACGTAGGGCCCAGGAGGCCGAAATGGGTCCGCAGGCCAACAAACAAGGAATTCCCAGCTGAGGCCCCTGTGTCGAAGGCTAGAGCCCAGGCGACGTAGCACAAGAAACCGATGGTGGCAGTGCCAACAGACACTTTTAGCACAACACCAACAAGCACAGAGTCCATGGACAAAATGGGAAAGCTGAAGGACTCAATGATGGACTTTAATACGCGTTTCGCCAACCCGGGGTCTCAGCCCCCTCACAACGGCTCAACCACTGGGGGGGGGGGAAGGTGCACTGGCGATTGTGAAAGTGTGGGGTGATCAAGCTAGTGAGAAGCAGGCACGGTGCATGGTTTCTCTCCCAGCCCCTGTGATACCAACCACTCAGGCGGAAAGGGAGTCACCGACAACTCAGACAGCAGGCTACATCCGCCGCAAGCTGCAGCCCCCCAGCACCAAACAACCAACCCATCGCCTCGGTGGTCTCCACCGTCCAGCCAGCTGGGGCACAGGGCCTGACGCACACAGCATTGAGGCAGACCACCCGGTCAATACACCAAGTACAGGGCCCCCCCAACTTGAATGAGGCATCAAAGGCAACACCCCCTTGTGGTGGAGAAACTGCCTTTGATTACGGTTGCACCTCTGGTATCGGTTCGCTGTTTGCTAGCATGACTGGTGCAATTAGCAGCTAATGAAGGGATTTGGTGACGTGAATTTGTGGATATATTCACACTACTGATGCATGGATGGATGGGTTTGACACAAGAAGGATGGGCGGGAAGGAGGAGGTCAATAAGGGGAGATCCCAGGCATGGCTAGACAAAACCATTGAAAACTGGCTAGAGGTATTCTCCATCCTGTCAGCAGTAGTGATGGACAAAGACCCGGAACAGAGCCATGGGCCCTTCCAGTATTCCGGCACCATTCAAAATAAGGACATAAAGTCAGGAGGCACTGGGTGGTTTAATCACTATAGGGAGTTCAGAAAGAAGATGGCCATGTACCCTTAACTAGGCTGGGATCAGAAAGAGGTCCCGCTCTGAATGGAGCACATGGGCGAATTCACCCCACCCCAGAAGGACTCATTCAGCAAAAACCCGAACTGGCAAGCATCATTTAAGGCGCAGAGCCAAGCAGGGAGACACTACTTCAGCAGCCCTTTCGAGGCACACGCGGAGCAGCCGGTCACAAGTGGGGGTACCAAATGTCCCCCCCTGGGCACTTGCAGACTATTCAATGCCGGGTCCTGCTCCTGGGGGAAAGCTTGCAAATTCTCCCATAGCTGCAACAAATGTGGGGCCCCACACCCAGCAGCGTCCTGCAACGGCAGGTGGGAGACACCCCCTCCGCACAACAACAGACAGGACAGATAAGCATGGACCGGTAGACAAGCCCCCACCCCCGTAACCACCCTTTGCAACCCAGCATGAAATACAGCTGCCACCAGCGCAGACAAGGGCTCTTCTTTCATCCCAGGCAGCTTCCTATCCATCACCAGCTCAGGGAAAGGCCCCTCACTGTTAAACTTACGCAACCTCCTCCCATTGCTCAGAAAATACCCCAACACCAAAGACGGCCTATTGCTGGCGAATGGTTTTGTAGAAGGCTTCAGGATTCCTTACATAGGCCCATTGGGAAGCAGGTATGCAGACAACCTGAGGTCTGCTAAAGAGCTCCCCTCCGTACAGGAGAAGGTCGCAAAGGAACTAGCATCAGGGTGGGTGGTCAGGACCATTCCTCTATTCCTCGCTGGACAACTTTGTGCTTTATCCCCTGGGAGTGGTACCCAAGTAAGAGCCAGGGAGTTTCAGATTGATACACCACTTGTGACACCCTGAGGGTATTTCTGTGATCCACTGGTTGTAGGGCGGGCTTTGTTCTGTCACTTACTGCTTGTTCGACGTGACAGTGGACATGGTAAGGAGAGAGGGCAAGGGGGCTTGGTTAGCAAAGGAGGACATTGAATCAGCATTCTGGCAGCTGCCAGTTCACCCAGGCAGCCACCCCCTGCTGGGTTTTAAGTTGGAAGGACAGTTTTATTACAACAGGTGCATGCCGATGAGTTGCGCAGTATCCTGTGCCTACTTCTGTAGTGGAGACAGGGTTTTATGTCCACGCATTGTTCTGTTAGCATAAGCGCTTTAGAAGTTAAACGCCATCTTGCCACTTTGCTGCTTTTGCACACAACACTACAGGTAGCTGTTATTACAAGTAAAACTGCTTGCTTGCTTTTCCTTCACATGAGAACGGTCTGTTGTTCACATCCCGAGACGTGCCCCGTGACCTTCTCTGAACACTGTGTGCAGAAGCCGTCAAGGTCAAATAACAATGTATGCTGTTGAATTCAGGTTGATCGGCCTAGGCTCTAGACACAACAAGCAAACAGCTGCAAATATCTGAAACTCGGGTGCCTTTAATATTGCATTTGCATGCATGATTCAGGCACTTGGAGAAAACCTTTCCAGACACAGAGAGCAGAGCTGATCCTGTGATGTGATTCACCTAAGCTGATCTTTGAGGTATGGGGTTCCCCATTCAAACCTAGAGACCTTCTATTAGTTTATAAAACTAGTTTACTAGCCAAGGGAGGGTGGTTCACAAAGTATTATAGGACCTGTTTTCCACTATCATTTTTAATATGATTTTTCCCTTCATTTGCTATGAAATTGTAACAATGCTGATGGTTTTATTTCTAATCATTTGTCTGCTTATGTTAGCCAAAGTACTGCACCTTAGAGCACGTAGTTAAAAATAAACATTTTAAACTTTTCCGTGTCTCTGATTAGTCTTGTTATGTACTGATATGAGAATAATAACGAAAAGGTGTTTCTGATTCCCACCATTCCTGAGAGTACTCTAAGTCGCTTGTTCTGGGTTGTTTAATCATTGGTAGCTTTGAGATGATACGGAGAACGAATGAGACACTGATGCTAGTCGGATAGGGGTTCTGGGTACTGAGGTGAGTTTTTTGCATACCACAATTCACTGAGGTCCTGGTTTCCTGTGCATAGTTCTGTGCATGAGCAGAATCCCCTCAACATGGCACACCTAACGTTTTGGTCTTATGATTGAGACGCCTTAGTAGTGCTTATATTTGTCCACAACGCCCTCACTCTCGTTTCCGGTTGACGGGAGTGACGATTTAAAGCTACCTATATAGTTGATTTATAGGTTCATTCAAGCTTGACAATTAAAAAGGTTTTCTTTTTCTATTACCACCCTTTTTGTGCTACGGGTTAATATAGATTGTTATTTCTTCTCTGCGTCCTTATGGCTGAAGTTGCTATTACAGCGCATAGTCGCGCACCTCTCCGGCGTCATTTGACACAGTTCGGGGTGCCAGACAATGGAATGTCTATTATCTTTGTAGTGAGTGCCGATGCATTGTTCCACTATGAGCTGTTTTACTCTTGGGTTACTCTTCTGGAGGTGAATGCGGATGATAAGACGTTTCACGCATACACTCCTACGGCTGTTCCAGCTAATTACACGCCATATAGGACGCAAGAGATTCCTATTTCTGCTTGGCAGCATCGTATTTGGTTCAATGGCACCCTCCCCCACACCGTTACACTGGTTCGGTTAGGTCGCTTGTCTATTCCAGGGGCCACTTGGCCAGTCTTGGGTGGGTTCACACCACATACACGATATTTGCTCGCACCGCTGGATGACTTACGTCAACTCCACACCGCCTTGATTGCAGTGCATAGGGCTTTAGTGCAATACGTCTCTCGCAATGTCCAGGTGGGGGCACCTGGGGTTGCAACGCAACCAGCTGGCCAAGCCGGGATTACTATTAGTCCTGTCATGGTTAATTCGGTGATGGGCAAGCGCCCCCAGAATAAGGACGATATGCCTTATTGGACTGCTGAGAAATTTGACCAGCTGGAGGCGGTATTTCCAAATTCTACTCCTGTGGAAAAACACAGGATCCTTACCATTAGTTTGCAGAAAGACTTGGTCCCAGAGGTAACTGATTGTGAGAACTGGGGTAAAGTGTTTGCAGCAGTCTACTCGAAGTGCTTCGGCACACCGTCTATGACTGTACTGCCCTCGTTGATCAAGCGTGTTCAGGATGGGCACGGTCCGGAGGCGGCAGTCGAGCTGGGAATGAGGCTTGTCGGCGTGTTCAACGTATTTGCTGATCTCACCCTTGCTAACGTCAAGGGAGATGCAGTTAACTTTCAAGTGTCGAATGAGCTGCGCCTCGTCGCCGACGTCGATAAACCACGACAGTTACCAAGAATTATTGCGGAGGCTTATAAGAACATTGGCCGCAATAGTTTGGGGGTTAAGCCTTTTGCTAAAACAACAGTGCAACCGCAAACTCAGATGGTTAAGTCTACTAAAGACGACCGTCCAGCTTTTCCTAAACAAAATTGGAAAACTAAGAAACAGGGGAAGCAGCAACAGAAACAGGGGTCTCATCCCGCGTCACCAGTACAAGTGACTACTGAACGCACTTATGAATTGCACGATCGCACTAGAATTAGTTCTCCTGATAGATTTCAGGTTCCTGAACAACGTTCTCCTCGTTCTTCACAGGAAACATCGGTCTCACAGTCCGGTGGAGGAGAACGTGGCAAAGGTCGGGGTGCCCCACAAGGATGTGAACAGCCCCGCCCGGCTGATGGTAAAGGCAAGCAGGAAGAGTTTGCACGTCAACGACCCCCGTTTCAGAAAAAGAAGGTTGCTGCACTAACAGCGAGGTATGCCACAGATAGTGAGAACACAGCTTCGGAACCTGACTTGGCACTAACGCTGCTAGACAGCACAGCGGAGGTTACAATAGTGCGGCAAGCACTGCGTCCATATCTGAAGGCGACAGCAACCGACACATTTATTACTGTAGAAACTGCTGACACTAGAGTAGCTCCCCCTGACAGACTATATGACATAGTCCTTTTAATTGAAGGTGACATACAACGTACCATAAAAGGGATTTTTTGGGAAAACCTCACCTCTAAATATTACATTTTGCTAGCAGAGGCGAACTGGCCCCCAGCTTTTGTTTTGGCCGCTCCTAGAGGGGAGGAGGTAATCCTCCCATCTTTCGCGCACACTGTGCCGAAGGAGCAAGCTCAGAACTTTGCAGAAGAGTGGGCACAGGTGCTCGCTCCGGCTTTGCACCGTACTCAGGTTGGGTGGGATAAATTATCACCAAGCCATGAGATTCCGTTACGGTCTATGCCACAGCCACAAACCTAATATCCTATGCGCCGCAAAGCTAGATCTCACGTCGCTGAAATCCTTGATCGATTGGAATATCAAGGTGTAATTGAAACGTGTGTGTCACCCAAGAATAATCCTCTTTTCACTGTAACCAAACCTGATGGGTCATACCGCCTAGTTTTGGATTATCGGCATTTGAACTCTCATTGTCTAACCTGCGCGGTACAAAATGCCCTGGTTGATAGTCTCGTGAGAAAAAGGTTTAAAACCACACTTGATATCTCCAATGGCTTTTATAGCCATAACCTGTTCTCTACTAGCAGTCAATGGACAGCCTTTACTTCAGGCAGTAAACAAAAACAGTTTAAAAGATTAGCCATGGGCTACAAAAACAGTCCAAGTGTCTTTGCCGCACGTGTAGTCTCTCTGATGGAGAGCATTGACCCTGATGCGTACTCGTATGTTGACGATATCTATCTCACAGACAACGAATTATGGCCGCATCTGTGTCGCGTTAACTGCATCATTGTCATGTTTGAGGACTTCGGTTACAAATTTAACTTTGCAAAATCACACATTGCGGAGTTTACAGTGTTGTTTTTGGGATATGAACTTTCCTGATGAAATGCGCATGTTTGCGCGCGCCAACAACTCAGAAAAAACTACAATCGTTGCTGGGTTTTTTGAATTTCGGGCATACTTACATTCCCGATTATGCCCGCCGTATCAAGCCGCTATATGCCTTGGTTCAACCTACTTTTTCCAACTCGAGCTGGCTGCCAGAACATTCAGCTCTCCTGCAATCTTTGCAGGCTGATCTTCTTGCTTCTAAATACTTACTGATTCGTGATAACCACACAAACCTGGTAATAAGAATTGTGCCTGGCGCAGTGGGTTTCACGTACTTAAAGTTCAATGAGGGTGACACAGTCCCTATTGCTTACAAGTCGCACCTGTACACTTCGGCTGAAATGCGCTTTTCCAATGTCGAAAAAGTTTTGACTACAGTACAGATGGCGATTCTGAAAGAGAGAGCGCTGTTGCAAGGGAAACGCATGTTGGTTGTCACACCTTATCCAGTCTGTTAGAATCCGGGTTCTCTGGTTTGCACAGGTAGGTACTTGTGACAAGCAGGGAACCTTTCCTCTAGTCAGGGTAAGGGGTTACACTACTAAAACAACCCCTGCTCACCCTCTAGGTAGCTTGGCGCGAGCAGACAAGGCTTATCTCAGAGCGTTATAGGTTAAGCATTTGTGAACACATACAGTAACCAAGTGACAACACTACAAATGGACACCACACAGGTAGTTATATTAAAAATAAGGATTCTTTATATAGGACTATCACAAGACCATTAAACGATTAAAAATACACAATACGGTTGCTTAGTTGGTAGAAGATTGCTTAGTTTCTCTTAAGTTCTTAAATGCGACACTTTAAGTCAATGTACCTTAGATGCGACACGCAGGGCAACGAAAGTGTTGCAGCGATGCAGTTGCGTTGAAGTTCTTGGTGCAAAAGAAATAAAGACGGGATCTTCCAGATGCGTTACGCTTCTCCGATGTTGCGAGAAGGCTCGACTCGATGCGTCAGCTACAGCGGCGTCACCCTTGACAAGATGCGACGACAGCGGCCTTGGCAGCGGCACTCTTCTCCGACGTTGCGAGACGCTTCCGCTCGATGCGATGCTGCAGCGGCGACACCCCTTCTGCGAGACGCGAGGACAGCGGCCCCGATGGCGGCACGCTTCTCCGTGGATGCGAGGCGCTTTTCTGGTTGCGGTGCAATGCGACAACTACGAAGGCTGCGATGGCGACACACTTCCTCCTCGATGCGAGACTCTTCTCTCGACGCGGTGCAATGCGACAGCTACGATGGCTGCGATGGCGACACGCTTCTTCGGCGTTGCGAGACACTTCCGGAATGATGCGAGACGCTTCCGCTCGATGCGATGCTGCAGCAGCGACACTCTCTGCGAGATGCGACGGCAACAGCTCCGATGGCGGCACGCTTCTCTTCCTTGCGTCGCGCTTCCAGCTCCTTGCGACACGCAGTCCCTCAGAAGGCCCAACAACAGCAGCAGGCACTTCCACAAGACTTTGGGGAGCTGGGGGTGAAGTCCACTGGTCCTGGGACTTCGTTCAGGGGGCAAGCTCAGTTCAAGCCCTTGGAGATCTTTTCAAAGCACAAGTTGAAGTAAAGTCTTTAGCAGTCTTTTTCCTCTCCTTCAGCAGCAAGGCAACAACTGCAGGCCAATCCCCCAGGTCAGGGACAGTTACTCCTCCTACAGCTTTCCCAGTTCCTTCTCCTCTGGCAGAGGTTCTTCTTGTTTCAGCAGGATCTAATTTCTTGGGAGCAGGGTCCCAATACTTATACCCCTAATTCCTTTGTTCCTCTGGGGTTGAGGGGCCTGTGCCCAGTCCAAACCAGTTCTTGAGCACTCTGTTGACATGACTCTGCCTTTCTATTCAGGGTGCAGGGCAGAGACATCAGCCGCTCCGCAGGAGGTGGAGCCAGCATTGTGGTAGCAGAGCACAACCCTATTCAGAGCCCAGGTGCACTCCTCCCACCCATCTGGCTGCCAATCTTCCTATTCACCACCAGGCTACCTAGCCCTGCCCCTCTGGGTTTCCCCAGCCCTGTCACTCACACAACCAGACAGGCAGATACACATCATAGCAGAGGCGGGCTAAAATGGTCAGGCAAGCAAATGCCAACTTTCTAAAAGTGGCATTTCCAAACACAGAATATTAAAATAAACTTTACTTAAAGATGTATTTTATTATTCTGAGTTCAGGCATACTAAACTCGAATTTCTACCATGTTCCCTGGTTCTGTTAGTGTCATAGAATGTAACAATTCTAACAGCCCATTCTGGCCTATGGAGAACAGGTAGCCTTACAATAGTGAAAAACGAACATGGCTGTAATTCACTATTCGGACATGCCACACACATCAGGGCTTGTCCTACCTTAGGCTTACAATGCACCCTGCCCTTGGGCCTACCATAGGGGTGACTGATATGAAGTTAAGGGAAGGTTTAGGGACTGGCAAGTGTGTGCACTTACCCAGTCAGCATGACAGTACCAGACTGCACGCAGGCTCTGCAATGGCAGACCTTAGATACATTTTACCAGGCCACTTCTGTGGGTGGCACAACCAGTGCTGCAAGCCCACCAGCAGCATTTGTATTTACAAGCCCTGGGCACCCCTGGTGCACTTTACTGGGGTCTGACAGTAAACCAAATAAGCCAATCATGGAATCCAACCAACATATACATTTTAAATAGGGAGCACTTGCACTGTGGCACTGGTTGGCAGTGGCACAGTGCTCTGAGCATCTAACACCAGCAAAACACATGAGGCACAGTGACAAAAAAGTGGAAGGGAGACTCACGCCAAGGTGCCAGGTCTAACACAGCCCTAGAGGCAGTGACAAAAGCCAGAGTACCAAATTCTAAAGCTTTGCATCCGCGTTGGATACAATGGGCCTCTTCTTTGACATCTCCGGATGTCACTTTTATCGTTGATGCCTCATTGCAGACTCAGGAGTATTTGCAGTATGAATTTGTTCATCCAGCTCCTCTGTCCTTGCGCCCGCTTGAGGATTACCGTTGTATCATTTACACTGACGGTTCGGCGCAACCGGCGACGGAATCTAAGCATGCTTATTCAGCGGCATGCACAATAGAGGCTGGTACTTTCGTAAATGGTGAATTCACGTCTGATGTCGTGCACACGCAGACATTGGGTGATTGTACCGCGCAGTTGGCAGAGCTTCGTGCTCTGGTGCTTGCACTAGAGTTTGCTGATCCTCGAGTGACTACTCTTATAGTGAGTGACTCTTTTTACTGTGTTCAGTCTTACAACGACAATTTATTCTTTTGGTCTCAAAATGAATATCGTGATTCCAAAGGTAGCACAATCAAACATAAAATGCTTTGGGTTCGAGTCGCAGAACTTAAACAACGTCTGCCGCTCGTGAATGTAATTCACACTCTTGGGCACCAGCACATCGGGGTACACGCTGTTGGCAACAGTTTAGCTGACGAAGCAGTGAAAACAGCAGTGGCAACATCTCTAGTAGCAGCAGTTACAAGATCCAAAAGTAAGATTGATGATGACATTTTGGCAGCAATTGCTGCAACAGAGAAGGGTAATAATTACCCTTGTGGTTTCCCTTCTAAATACTCTTATCATTTAAGTCCTGATAAAGTTCCCTATGTGAGAATTAACGATGTTGGTGACAGATTGGTTCCCAACGCGGACTGCAGACTTTCCTTGACAACAGCAGCTCACGAAGGTATGTCTTCTGTGCATGCCGGCGTTTCAGCGAATGTTACTATCCTACAACAACGTTACTGGTGGCGCGGATTGTATAAACATACTCGTGCTTATGTCCTTAATTGTGACATTTGCCAGCAGATTAAACCTTCTACTGCTGCGCATCCACCTCAAACACAGTTGTACATATCTAATAAACCACTTGGGTGTGTTTATTTAGATCACTGTGTTCCTTTCTCCTCTGATACTGTGTATAAGTACAACTTAGTTGCAGTGGTACCCTTCATTCGGACCAGGGTCCAGCGTTCGCCTCTAAGGCGTACAAGGATGCCATGAGATCTTTGGGGGTCCAAGTCAAATTTTCGTCTCCATACCGGCATGAGGGCAATAGCGTTGTGGAGCAAATTAACCCTGACATCTAGGGTTTTAGGTACTGGCAGGAACTGGTTGGCCCATTTGTATAGCGTTCAACGTGCACTTAATAATCTCCCTAGAAGGTCTCTGGGTGGGCGGACCCCAATACGAAATGCTCTTTGGCATAAAGATGTTTGTCCCGGGTCTTGATGATCTAGACATGGCGGCGTCGGCCGCTCCCTTTCACGTAGATGATCATTCTGCTGTATTACAGAATCTACAAGAGACCCGAGACAGTCTTACAAAGGAACACTTGCCCTCCACAACTGATGCTGCACTTCAAATTCCGGTAGTTGGCTGGCGACCTCGAGTTGGTGACCTGGTCTGTGAGAAGGTGGAGAACAACAAGGAGTTTGGCCCCTCTTATCGTGCACCGGTTCCAGTGCTTGGCGTGCAGGGTACAAGAATAGTCATTTTACCTCCACTTCCTGGTCACAAGGATAACAGGTACATCTCCATTGACAATGTCAAACTACAACGAGTGGCCGATTCTTCTTAGTATGACTCCAGCGGTCTCTTGTCCAGCAATGCTGAGAAATTCTGTTTTGGCTCCGGCAAATACCAACAGGCCTGACGTTGCCATCGAGATGCATACAGTTACAAATCCTTTATTGCCTCCACCGGCTGGTGGTCCAGTTGAAGATACTGAGTATACTTATCCCACAGATGTGTCGTTGCCTGGTTTACAATCAAGTGCAGTTGACCAGTCACGTTTTTCATTTGACACTCACTCTATAACTTCGAATGCCCCATCGAAAATTTCTATTTTTGCTGTTTGGTTTAAAATACATTTTTTAATTCCCCTTTGGACTTAAATTTGGCTGGGGCTCATATCTATTTTTTTGTTTATGTCGATTGGATTTGTGGTTGAATTTTTCCGTCTGGTAAATGGACACTATCTAACCGAAAGATCTGCAATTAGATTAATTGATGGAACTTTGGCACCCCACTCCTCATCACACATTATGAAAAGGGACCAGACTTTTGTGAATATTACTGCCTGGCCTGTGTTAGATGGGATTGTGTGGGATGCTGTAAAATTTCAAAATCATAGTCCCACAGAGGTGATTAATGTCCCCAATGTACTTCGTGTTTCTATGGGGGATGTTGTGAAACAAAACATATGCTCTGATGATTGGGATGTCCAAGCTGTAGAGGCTCTTTTTTCTGATTTGAAATATTATGCTGCTTTTGATGCTGAAGATTTGTATTTAGACACAGCAAATTATGGAGAGTTGTTTTGCTACCAACACTATGGCAATCATTTCCTGCATAAAGCAAATACATTTAGAGATATCGTCAATTATACACAATGGGAACATTGTCCAGCTCCCGTTCAAGGCAGCTCCAAAACTTTGGTGAAAAAAATTACATATTTTACCGATTTCAGTGTGTCTAAACCTGAAGCCTTTTATTTTAAAATAGCTGCTGAGTCAGCTTCCAAAGTTAGACTGACCCCCACTAAATTATTGTATTCAAAGTCCTTTATGGATGACTTTGCTATAGGGGGCTATTGATCTTAAATCTGTTTAGGGTTCTAGAATTTGGCAGGTAGAAGGTTCTGAGGCTTTGCATCGTGCATGCCTTATCCCGAACCACATGTTGTTTTGAACTCTACCATTTTTCAGACCATCTGCTTTGGATTGGCTACTTCGAAAAAGATGAATTCCCCCACTATTCCTGATCTGGGCCCTTATCCGACCTGGGATAATCACACAGATCTGTCTATGGATGACTTCCAGTCATTCATTACTAATACATCCTTCAATATTTCCAACTTAGATCCTGAAGGATGGCTCTTATGGCAGAAAAGTTCTGATTCCTGTCAACATTGTTTTTTGGGTCTGCACCCCGGCTATACACAGGTTAGAACTGACCCCCGATTTGAATCTTCCCATTCTGTTACTACCTATTCTGTAGGAAAATTATGTCAAAACTGGCTTACACATTCCACCTTAGCGTCAGTTAAACACCATTTATCCAAATTAAATGACAAAGTAGATTTGAATGATTTTGTTAAGGGCCCTGTGGGTGGCAGGTCCAAAAGATGGGTGTATGCTGTTCACAACAAAGTTTTTAAATTATCTCAAATTGAAGATATTCTAGATTAAGAGCTATTGATCAGGCACATTTGGAGAAAGTGCTTGCTGTCATTGATAATAGCATTAACACCCTTTCTTCGAGAATTTACACATTAGATAATATTTTTTCATCTGTTGTGGATATTGTGCAGGATGATATGTCTGTTTTATACCATGGTCAAAATCAATTGCGTTCTATAATGCAGTTTGCATGGGCTTTACAAAAATTGAAGGCTGGGAAAGTTCCCTGGGACTACATGAACACATCATCTTTATTCCTGCCGTTTTAATCTGACTGATAAACAACAGTTCATGTCCATGAAGGATGCAACATACTCATTATTGCATATTGAAAAGTTGGAACCTTTACCATTCTCTGTGACCAAATCGAACTCAGCTGTGTGGCTTATCCATGGATTAATCACTTTACCATTTCCACTGTTTAAGTTCAGTTCATGTATGAAACACTATGCCTTAGGCAGATACGCACCATTGGGTACCGCTTTCCTGCATGAAGTTTGGTCACTCCCATTTACATACAGGTGCCTGAGAGAGGGTAAAGAGGTTTATTTAAAAGGAGAGGAATGCACTTCCACACCTGATCACTCAGTAGTCTGTAGGAACATCCAATTGCATGGCGTATGCAACGTTCACGCCAAGAATTTGGCTTGCATTTTAAAGGGAAATCCTGTGCCAGCGATCACACCCACTTTCACGTTATTAGCAAACTGTAGTTATTTGCTTTTGAATAATGAAGCATGCTGCGGGATGCTAGTAGGGATTCCGTACATTGTAACTGTCTCACAGTGAGTAGTCTGTTGTAAGAATGTCCTTTTCCCACCCCCGCATGGGAGACTGGATGTATCCATCTGGCCTTCCATACCAACCTTGAAAGCAGAGTTCAACAAGATGAGCAGAATAAGGGCTCTATTGTCTCAAAAAGAAGTCGCCCTGACTTCCTCCCGTTAAGCATTTGTCCTTCAAGTAGCAAAAACCCGCACTGAGGTGCATGCGCGTTTAAATACTGATCTCCCACTTCATTTCGGTGCTCTGATTCACACTATATTCAATGCCTCGTCAACAACTGGCTAAGTGCATTTTTTCAAAGTTATGGGCTCCGGCCTTGTGACCTCGTTCCAAACAATATTTGGTGTGATGCCAGCATTTTTTCATTCTATTTTTTCCAGCGTCTTCGACAGGCTTCCGTTAATTCTCGCCTTGACTGCTGGTGTGTGGCTGTTGATTTGTTTTCTCCGCAATGGCTGCACGATCTTTGCCACACGACAGCCGGCCACGGCTGCTTCAACTGCACAACCGGATACTTGACTACTATGGAACACTACCACTGGCCACTTTGAGCATAGCCTATGGATTGTCCTTCCGGTTCTCATATTTTACTTGCATGCAACCTGTTTTCCATTGTCTCGATTGTCCATTCGAATGGGCTCTGGATTTGTGCCTGTCGAACATGCCGTCTCCTGCCCCGGATTATGATCGACTAATGAGTCTCTTAGTGGCTCATGAGTTGGATTGTTCTGGTATCGGGATTATGGCCTGTGGAGCGGCGCACAGAATCCTAGGGAATTGGGATATATATGCTGCAGCCCATGACTTCCTGATGCAAAGTTATCTTGAAGAACACGCAGGTTGTCCTCTGATGGTGCTAGAGGCTCCGGTTGTCAAAGAACATGTATGTTCATTTACTTTACTTGACTGGATGGCTGACTCATTTAATGAACATTACAATGACTTCCTCTTGGAGGCAGTTGTAACATATTGTGCCTACACGTTGATGGATTAAATTGGCAGTTGTCCATCTTCCGCGCGTCCTAATCCAGATTTTTTAATTTTTCTTTTTTTACTCCACATTGGGCTGTATACCGCCCATGAGAGATGTTTTCATTTTTTTACTTTTCCCAACACATTTTTCGAACTTTCACTACCAATTATATGGATTGGCAATATATGGACTTGGTTCTGTCTCACTCGAACTTGAACTCTGCGTTCCTACATTGCTTCCCTATTCTATTCGTGGTTCGATCAAGGGAGGGTGTAGTGGAGACAGGGTTTTATGTGCACACATTGCTCTGTTAGCATAAGCGCTTTAGAAGTTAAACGCCATCTTGCCACTTTGCTGCTTTTGCACACGACACTACAGGTAGCTGTTATTACAAGTAAAAATGCTTGCTTGCTCTTTCTTCACATGTCTGAACACCGTGTGCAGAAGCCGTCAAGGTCAAATAACAATGTATGCTGTTGAATTCAGGTTGATCGGCCCACGTTCTAGACACAACAAGCACACAGCTGCAAATATCTGAAACTCGGGTGCCTTTAATATTGCATTTGCATGCATGATTCAGGCACTTGGAGAAAACCTTTCCAGACACAGAGAGCAGAGCTGATCCTGTGATGTGATTCACCTAAGCTGATCTTTGAGGTATGGGGTTCCCCATTAAAACCTAGAGACCTTCAATTAGTTTATAAAACTAGTTTACTAGCCAAGGGATGGTGATTCACAAAGTATTATAGGACCTGTTTTCCACTATCATTTTTAATATGATTTATCCCTTCATTTTCTATGGAATTGTAACAATGCTGATGGTTTTTATTTCTAATCATTTGTCTGCTTATGTTAGCCAAAGTACTGCACCTTAGAGCACGTAGTTAAAAATAAACATTTTAAACTTTTCCGTGTCTCTGATTACTCTTGTTGTGTACTGATATGAGAATAATAACGAAAAGGTGTTTCTGATTCCCACCATTCCTGAGAGTACTCTAAGTTGCTTGTTCTGGGTTGTCTAATCATTGGTAGCTTCGAGATGATACAGAGAACACTGATGCTAGTCGGATAGGGGTTCTGGGTACTGAGGTGAGTTTTTTGGTACACCACAATTCACTGAGGTCCTGGTTTCCTGTGCATAGTTCTGTGCATGAGCAGAATCCCCGCAACACTTCGAGGTATGCAGCTGCTTCTTGCAATGGGCACTCCCATGGTCTTATGCTGTAAAGATTTGGACGATCTTTTGTTCATTGGGGAGGAGGGGACACGGGACTGCATGAAGAGAACGAAAATCTGGGAAAGGAACCTAGAAAACATCAATCCGGCCGACCTTGCATCCGCTAGTCGCATCCTCACGCCAGCTCCGGATGGATCAAACAATGTACAGGATCTGGCCAATCACTACTTTAACTCTATGAACAGGGTTCTGGACACCTTAGCCCCATTACAATTAAAAAGAGTCACCAAAAAGAATTCAAACCCCTGGTATGATGGCAGACTAAATGAAGACAGAAGAGCACTGAGAGCGATTGAAAGACAATGGAGAACAGCCCCATCCACTGCCCACCTCAAACTACTAAGATGCACCAGAAATGCCTACTACAGAAGGATTCGACGCTCAAAAGCTGATTTCATAGGTGTACAACTAGACCAAGCCAAGAATCGCCTCAAAAAATTGTTTGAAATAATCAATACTCAGTCTAAGGGTGGCCCCCACTCCCCCCAAGCCAATCCAGATTCAATCCCCAACTGTGAGGATCTTGCCTCCTTTTTCACAACAAAGACTGACAAATTAAAGACAGACCTACTTAATGATCTATTATCCATTACCGATACACACTCAATCCCCTCACGGTCCTCACCAAGTGCCCCGCTTAACTGTCCCATAATACACAACCTCAAGAACAATGCCTCCTGGACTACCTTCAACCTCTACAGCGAAGAAACTATCCTAAACACGCTCACCACTCTGAATCCTTCCAATCATTTCACAGACCCCCTTCCAGCATCCCACTCAAAGACCTTCATGCCACTGCTAGTGCCCCTATGGACTAGAATCATAAATTCCTCTCTCTTGCAAGGAACCATCCCTGACATCCTCAAAACCGGTCAGGTAACCCCCATCCGTAAGAAAGTCGCAGCAGACCCATCAGACCTAAACAACTATCGCCCAATATCCAATATCTCAACCTTGGCCAAACTACTCGAAAAATGTGTCCACATGCAGCTTAGTAAGCACATAGACCACTTCAACCTGCTCGACTAATTCCAATCAGGCTTTCGATCAGGGCATAGTACAGAATCAGCCATGACCCACATAATTGATGACACGTTACAAATACTGGACCAAAACAAAGCATGCTTGCTAATCCTACTTGACCTCTCTTCAGCGTTCGACACTGTCAAACATGACAATCTACTGAACCTCCTGAAGCTTAGAATGGGGCTATCCGGAACAGTGTTAAACTGGTTCACTTCCTTCCTCCAAAACAGAACACAAAGATTCAAGATCAACCAATCTTTTTCCAACCCCACCCCAGTCACCTTGGGAGTACCCCAGGGCTCTTCCCTCTCCCCGACACTCTTCAATCCGTTTATGGAACCACTCACAGAGCTTCTCAGCCTCGAAAATATCCAATATCACATGTACGCAGATGACACACAACTCTACATTAAGATCCAATCTCTTGACGACATCAAGTCCCTGAACTCATCGCTCCAAAAGACACAGACATGGCTAGCTAAGAATCATCTAAAGCTAAACACACTAAAAACAGAATTCCTCCTAATCGCTCCCCCCAACCAAACAGTGACCATCCGTGAGTGGATGAAGCACCTAACTGCACTCGACGGTCAACCTATCGTCATTGATTCCGCTAAATCTCTAGGAATAACCCTGGATAATAAGCTAAACATGCAGAAGCACATCAGTGCTGCAACAAAAGGAGCAAACTTTCAGATCAACACACTGAGAAAATTGAAACCCTTCATTCCCGCAATGGACTTCAAACAGGCGGTTCAATCCCTAGTAATTCCCAGAGTTGACTATGGGAGCGTCGCTCTCTGTGGTCTCCCCAAGGCAACGACCGCCCCTCTCAGAGCATCAATCAATACAGCCGCCAGACTCGTTACAGGCACTAAAAGAAACTGCCACATCTCCCCTGACCTACATGCCCTAAACTGGCTACCTTTTGAGGCCAGGATCCAGTTAAAAATCGCCTGTATGACTCATAAGGCACTACACCACAAAACCCCTAGGTACCTAGCTGAAAAACTGGTATTATCAGGTGGTAACAGATCTACCAGGAGTTCTAACAAGCTTTTGCTGAAACCGCAACGTTTCTCCAAGAAAAAAACGTACAATCGTACCTTCTCAGGAATGGCCCCCAGGATATGGAATGCCCTACCCCCAGAAACGAGACGCAATCCATCTACGGCTTTTTAAAAAAAAGAAGTGAAATCGATTCTCATGTCCAAATTCACTTGAACCCTAGCTATTTGCATTTCTCTGTATTATGCACCTTGTATACACATAACACTGTATTTATATGTACACATTTTTTCCTATGTCTGTTATGTGAAGCGCTCTGATACCCGCAAGGGTCTTGTTCGCGCTATACAAAACCATCTAAATAAATAAAATAAATAAAATGGTGGCACTGCAGAATTTCCAGGGACTGACTGAACACCTACGGGTCCCTTTGGCACCTGGGAAGACGGAGGACCCAGTGCATGTCTTGACAATTCTGCGCATTGAGCTAGACATGGTGGAGGGTGTGTCCAGACTACCAGTGGGCAAGGTGCAGGCCCTGGTCCAGGACATCCAGACAACTTTGGCAAAGGACACAGCGTCCGTGGGCGCCATTCAGAGCCTTCTGTGTAAACAAAAGTTTGCAGCAAGGGTGATCCCAGCGGGTAGGGGGATTACCAGAAGGCTTGCCAGTGCCACAGCTAGGGTTAAAAAGAAACACCACCTAGTCAGACTGAGCAAAGGGTTGAAGCAGGACCTCAGGATGTGGGTGGAATTCTCTGTTGATTTCAATGGCACACTGATATGGAGAGCACCCTGGGCGGGCAGCCCCCAATTGTGCCTGTTTACAGAAGCATCAGGCAGGGAAGGCTTTGGCACAATAATGGGGAGTGAGTGGTGTGCACAGAAATAGCCTAACTGATGGCACAAAAGGAAGATTACAGCAAATGTCACAGTTTTGGAACTATTCCCCATAGTGGCAGCCCTCCTTCTATGGCCATTGGCCTTGGCGGCAAAAAGGGTTTTGTTTTGGTTGGATAACATAGCAGTGGCTCAGGCCATAAATGCACAATCTGCAAAGTGTCCTCTGGTACTCTGCCTACTGAGGGAACTGGTGAGGGCTTGCCTGTATAACAACATAAAGTTTCAGGCTCGGCACATTCAAGGGGTTAAGAATGTGGCAGCTCATTTTCAGTGGCTCTGTTTCTAGGAAGCTTGGCCGCGTGCGAGAGCAGAGATGACTCTTTTCCCTGCACACCTCTGGCACCTACTACAGTGGACCAGTGTTTAATGGAACTGGGCGAACTGTCTCTCACACCGGGAACCAGGAGGCGGTACAAGTCCTGCGTCTCCACTTTCTGCAGGGTGTCAGGGGCATGAGGCGGGGCTACAGTAACACTGGAGGACAGGGTGCAACATGTTGTTCTATGGGCCAAGGATCAAGGCAAGAGCCACTCCTGGATCATGGGACACTTAGCTGCAGTGAGCCACCACGCAAAACTCAGGGGGCAACAGGACCCTGCCAGGGTGTTCCCCATAAGGGCGGCGCTTAAGGGATGGGCTAGACAGGAGACACGGGTACCAGACTCCAGATCACATATTGAATTCCCCACACTACAGGGTATGACAGATGAAGTGTGTGGGGCCACATATTCTACATATGAGGCCAGCCTTCTCGCTGCTGCATTCAGCCTGGCATTTTTGGGGGGGCCTTCAGAGTCAGCGAGTTGGTAGCCAGATCTAAGAGGGATGGGTCAGGTGATGCTATATGCAGACAGGACATTCAGGGCGTTATTTATGAAGCCCTGCATCACATTTACGCCACTGTTGCATCCATTCTTGTGACGCAAGGCAGCATAAATACTGCGCCACATTGCTCTATTTTTACAAAGTGACGCATCTAGGCAGATGCGTCACTTCTTAAACCCCTGTGCTGGGACACAGTTCTAGGACACCATTGCGTCAAAACCTTACGCCTCCCTCATGGCAGATGTAAGGGTGACCCAGGCCCTTTCACATGTGAAAGGACACATTTCACATGCTACAATGCCTAGCCTCTCACTGTCGACGGCCACTGCACCACCTAAAGCGCCATGAAACCGCATGGTATAAGTGCGCTCAATAAATGCTTTTAAATTAAAAAAAAAAAAAAATTAAATTCAAATTCAAATTCAAAGGACACGTTGCTAGAGTTGTGTCTGTTTTCAGATACACCCCAGCAATGTGTCACTTTTGTGCCTACAGATGCGTCAGTAATATTCACATATCTGTAACTCCTTGCGACATGATGCACAGTACTGTAAATACGGCGCATCCATGGTGTCGCAAGGGGGGCACACTGAGAAGTGCTGCATCACTGCTTTGTAGCAGTGATATGACAATCCTCATAAATAAGGCCCTCAGGGCCTTATTTATGAAGCCCTGCGTCACATTTACGTCGCTGTTGCGTCCATTTTGTGACGCTGCGGTGGCGTAAACAATGCGCCACGTTGCTCCATATTTATAAAGTTATGCATCTAGGTAGATGTGACACTTCCTAAACCCCAGCGCTACATTATACCTGCGACAGGTATAATGTATGCAGGCTGGGCGTTCCCCCACAACAAAACCTTGTAGAAGTGGCACATTGAAATCTATAAGATTTCAGTGCGCCACTTCTAGGACGCCATTGCGTCAAAACTTTATGCCTGCCTTGTGGTAAATAATTTAATTACCGGGACTTAATTTGGTACAGAAACATAATGAAAATAGCTCAGTAAATAAGAGGCAGAATCCGTGGTATTAGAGGTTCGGAATGGGCTTTATTCCAGAGGTCGATTATAATCGGTTGCTCCAGGTTCCATCACCACGAAGGTTCAGGAAGTGAAGTACATACGTTATTGATAATCAATTACTTTTATACAATAAGCATTACAGTGAGGCCAATACAAGAGGCGTAACAATTGATAGTGGAGATAATATATTCATACGTGGCAAAGATAGGCGTAACTGGGTGTGTTTACAGAACGTCATCAGATGTGATGTCATAAGAGGGTGGTTACATGGAAGAATTTCGCAATGTCAGCAGAAATACTTGGCAGAAATGCGCGCGCAGCAGCATGACGTGTGATTGACGTGCAACTAGGGGGTGAAGGGGACTTGACATTTAGCTCTACATGTGGCGACAGAAGTCTGGAGGGTCAAGTCAACCTAATCCCAAATCATATCTAACATCCTATGTTTAAAGAACTAAGTTATCCAAAAGAGAGGTTTCTTCGAGTAGAATCTTATTCTATACTGACTATACTGACTATTAGTGCGTGTACAAGCGTCTAAGTGTCTATGCTAGATGCGAGGGCGGAATCTTCCATAGTAACAGGGCTATGAATTACTTGCATGAAGACAGAGAAGTCGGGCCTTTGCTTGGTAGCTGGAAGAATGTTTACTTAAGCTACTAGACAGGAATGCATTGGGCAGGGAGCGGAGCAGATAATTTTCGAAGGTGAAATACAGTTCTTGGCAGGCAGCAAGCTGATGTCAGGCATCGTGAGCCGCGCAGAGGATGAGACAAAGTTCATGGTCACAGATGCAGGCTCGGACTGGAGCTTCAGAGACAGAAAGCAAGAAAACCTTGATGACAGAATCAGGGCCTACTTGCCTGGACTGTAAATGGCATAAGTGAACCATATAAAGGCGGTGGCCTTTCGTACTTAGGAATGGAATATCCGGCCCATTCATGGCGGATCTGAAAGGGGACATGTTAACGGTGGACGCACATGTATTTGCGTCTTCATAACTGGAACTGGAGGGAACATACATGTACTTGTAACATGCACATAGAACCGTTGGGGTCCAAGATAGGGGACATAACTGACCAGAAAAATCCATATTTCCACATTCCCTCCTTGTCCCCTACTTGCCCGTCAAGAGATATCAATCTTCATTAATCCATTGATCTGTTCATATAGCATCATTTGTTCTTCTTTCTTCTTCCGGGATCTTGAATGAAAATCTTGATGTGGAATGCACGATGTGGCACACAGACCACAAATCGCTGGTCCACATTGCAGGCATAAGCAGCAACTGAATAATATGAGAAGGCCAATACCTAGGAAGGATAGAACTCTCCATCCCCAGGCTGATATCACGCTCCAAAACCAACCGGACCAAGTCCAGGTGCCTGGATTCTGGTGTATCTGGCTTACAATCTTATGAAGGCGGGTTATGGCCTTATATACAGATGGCGAATTTTCTGGTATGAAAATGCAACAGCTTGATCCGATGACCCTACAAGCTCCGCCCCTATCGGCCAGGATGACGTCAAGGACAAGACGATTTTGAAGCAAAACAATCCGCATAGCAGACTGTTCTTCTGTTAAATTGCCTAAGGCGGAAATAGTTTCGTTCACTACTGCTTCAAGGGTTCTAGTTAATCTACGTATCAGCTTACTATTAGTAACGGTACCTATATAGGGAAAGAGACCTTTATTGAAATCTGTGTATTTTTCCCATGCTGTTTCAGTGTAGTCGACTATTGGGAGATCTCTCCTTTCTCTATTGTGTACTAAATGAATATTTCTGTGATAATCAGGAGGAGCTAGAAAAACAGGTGGCAAAAGGAATCCAATGTAGCAAGTACCATCCCAATCTAGAGGCAAACGTACATATGCCGTCTGACCACATATGAAATAGGAATGGCGGGAAGCTCTAAATGTAGACTTGCCTTGATCACTAAATTCTACTACAGTGGTGCATTTACTATGGCCCATGTGTATGGAACCATTCTTTCTTATACATAATTCACCTTTTACTGGAAGTATTGACATAGCGGGCAGAGTTGAAGTAGCTTCGGATTCGACATTCAAGATCAGGAGATTAAGCGTAAAGTTACCTAATCCATATACTTCATTTTCTAGATCAGTTCCTGTTCCTTTGGGAAGTCCCTCCTTGTTGGGGTGGCAGACCTTAAGTAAAACTAAGTTCAGATTTCCCCATACCCCATTGTCTTGATAAACTGCAGATTTCGAATCTTGGGAATTAATTAAACTAAACCATGCTCCACAGGAGCCGTTGTGGGTGAACGGGTATGGAAAAAGAGGTAGAATTCCTTTATAATTCTGATAGGGAGGGAGTCGGCCACATATCCAACAATTTGTAGCATTGCTAACCTGATGGGAATGATGTAACATATTAATAAAAGTGTTATTGCGCAGCGCAAATCTGTATGACAACTCAAGCGGAGGTAATTTACTAAAAGAATGTTCAGCAGTAACATTGTAAACATGTCTAGAAATAGGATAATATATGTGCAACAATATACTTGCAGTAATTATTAAAAGACTTAAGAAAAACAAGATTAATAATGTCACTATGCAGTGACTACGCAGTGATTTACAGTACGCCTGTCGTTTCAACATTTTTCGGGTGTTTTCTCTATTCAGGTCCAAGGGATACATGTCAGAGACAATTCAACCGCTTCACCTTGGAGAGGACTTAAACAATCAAATTGCTCGACTGATTGGGCCTGAGCTTTAATTTATAATGTTCAGAGTCACTTTTTTTCCACAAAAGGAAGTTTTGAGTCAATGGGTGAAGACACACAAGGTGAGGTATTCACATCTGATTCTAGTCCATGAAATTTCTTGATATGACTTGAATGAATCCATCCCTTTCTGCCTTCGATCTTCACGGCTGTTCTTGTGGTGAGCAACACCAGCTGAGGTGACCTCCACCTAGGTTCCAGCTGAGTTTTGCGATCAAAATTCCTCACGAGGACCAGGTCCCCCGGAACCACGTCATGGGGTTTCACCTCGGTGTTGTCAGGAAAAGCTGCAGCTACCTGTGAACGACAAGATTGTAGTGCAGACATCAAGGAAGCCAAGTAATCTGTCAGCATATTACAGTCAATATCAGTTATTTTGCGTGGTATAGGCGTCCCCCACATATTTGGTGGTCTGCCGAAGATCACTTCATACGGGGATAGCCCTGTTCGAGAGTGTGCTACCATTCTTGTGTAAAAGAGTGCAACTGGTAATGCTACTACCCAGTCGACACCTTTCTCTCTGCATATTTTGGATAATCTTATTTTCAGAGTCTGATTATGTCTTTCTACGAGACCTGCTGCTTCGGGGTGTCGGACACAGTGGAATTTCCACTGATAGCCTAACAAAAGTGAAACGTGTTTCATTAATTCGGATGAGAACGGCTGGCCGTTATCTGAGTGAACAACACGTGGTAAACCGTATCGTGGGAAGAATTCTCGAACCAACTGTTTGGCAGTAGTCGGGGCAGTGTAATCTGAAACCGGGTATGCCTCCGTCCAACGGGAAAGAGCACACACAACTACGAGAGCATATTTGAATCCTCTACATCGTTCCATCTGGATATAATCCATCTGGAGGACTTCAAAAGGATGATCAGGAGGATGAAATCCACCCTGTTCTACGGGAACGCTTTTTCCTGGGTTGAGCTGGCAACAGATCATGCAGGTACGAACTTTTTGTTTCGCTGCTGCTCGTAAATGCTTGTTGAACCAAATATGTTGAATGCTATCTAGCATAGCTTTTTCTCCTAGATGGGCGGGACTATGTACCGTGTTAATTATAACTTGGACCATTGAATCAGGAAGGAACCACACAGACTTTTCCTTCATCAACCATCCTTGATCCGTTTGGATCCCTCCTAATTCCGTCCATTTCTTTATTTCTTCTGGTGTAGCATGTGTCTGTATATCAATTACGTCAAGAGTAGGATCTTTAACCGTCATACAATGTGTTGGCGTCGGGACTATTGTCTTTGTCATATCGGATGTTTGAGTTTGAGCAGTCTGTTTAGCTGTTCTGTCAGCTAGATCATTGCCTTGAGAAATGATATCAGTAATTTTCGTATGAGCTTTACATTTCATAATCGATATTGCAATGGGCAAATGTATTGCATCTAATAAGGCATGAATGAGGGGTCCGTGCTGAATGTGGGCACCGTGAGAAGTTAAATAACCTCTCTCTCGCCACAGCACGCCGAAGTCATGTACGACTCCGAATGCATAACGTGAATCAGTGTATATGTTGACTTTTTTATTTGCGGCTTGAATACAGGCTTGTGTCAGAGCGACGAGCTCTGCTGCTTGAGCGGACAAGGTATTTATACACTTGGTTTCAATAATTTCAGTGTCTGTGGTGACTGCGTAAGCGGCCACTAACTCTCCTGTACTTGCTCTCATACATGAACCATCTACATACAACGTCAGGTCTGGATCTGACAATGGAACATCTGTCAAGTCTTGTCTGGGTTTCGTCGTGATTGTAATAACATCAATACAATCGTGAGCTAATGGGTCTGTTCCATTTACAGGTAAAAGTGTGGCAGGATTCAATGTGTTACAACGTCTGATTTCTATATGTGGCTGAAACAATGTTAGTTCGTACCCTGTAAGTCTTGCTATAGTCAAGTGTTGTGTTTGCGTTCGGTTCACAAGAACCTCTACTGCGTGTGGTACTTGTACTGTCAATGGATGTCCTAACACTATGGCATCGCTTTGTCTGATTGCTAAAGCTGTCGCTGCCACTGATTTTAGGCACGCAGGCAGAGCCTGAGCTACGGGATCTAATGTACTAGAAAAATAAGCACACGGTTTGTGTGATCCTGCTTGTTCCTGTGTGAGTACTGACAAGGCAGTCCCTTCTCGTTCTGTAACAAAGAGTGTAAAATGTTTTCTGTAACATGGTGTTGCTAAAACAGGTGCTTGACATAGAGCTTTCTTTAAGCTTTCAAAAACTTGTGTGTGTTCCTGAGTCCAAGGGAGAACAGTCGATGTGGCTGCCTCCTGTGTTGTCAACTGAATGAGTGGTTTTGCTAGAAATGCATACTGAGGGATCCACTGTCTACAATATGAAGTGAGGCCTATGAAAGCCCGCACCTCCTTTTGCGTCTTGGGTATTGGCATGTTAGCTATTAACTGAATGCGGTCGGGTGTAAGCTGCCTTCCCTCCTTGGACAGCGAGTGACCAAGGTAAATAACTCGCTGGACACAGAATTGCAGCTTAGAAGGGGACACCTTGTGCCCTTTTTCGGCTAGAAATTGTAAAACTGTCAGTGATGCTTTTTCACATTCAGGTTCGCTTCGGGCGGTGATCAGCAGATCATCGACATATTGAAGCAAAGCAGTGTTAACTGGCATGTGGATACTGTAAAGTTCACGTTTCAGTGCTTGGCTATAGATGCTGGGGCTTTCTGTAAATCCTTGAGGTGCGCGTGAGAATTTAAAGCTACGTCCATTTAAACTAAATCCGAACAAATATTGGCTTTCCGGATCTATTGGGACGCTGAAAAAGGCATTTTTGAGATCAATTACAGTAAAGAATGTTGCTTCGGAATCAATAGCTGTCAGTAATGATGAGATATCGGGGACCACAGGGAATTGTGGCACAATGCACTTGTTTAATTCGCGCAGATCAATAATCAATCGATATACTGGCGGGGCCTTCGGATCTGTTCGTTTGAGAATCGGAATTATCGGTGAATTACATACATTGGAGTCTGTTTCTACAACCACTCCTTGGGCAATGAGCTCGTCAGTGATTTGTAGTAAAGCCACTACAGCATCTGGTGGTAACTTGTATTGTCGCATTCGTGGTAGTACCACTCCTGCCTTTAGTGTAACTCGATAGGGTGTAATATTCATGCAACCAACATCAGTAGGGCCTTGTGCCCATAGATGTGTAGGTAAAGTCTGCAATCGGGGATCCATGTCTCTAGACACATAATGACCTTTAAAATCACGTAAAAACAATCTTACTCCTTCCGGAGAACAACATATTATAGCTCCAAGAGCCTTCTGTGTTTTTATTCCTAACAGGTTTTCTGGACATGATTTAGTAAGCAATAAATCTGTAGTTCGGGTCAAAGGTCCTATCGTAAGTGGAAGAGGTTGTGACACTTCATTAACAATAGGTTTTCCTGAAAAACCAAGGGAAATATTCTGTGAGCCTGAGAGGGGTGCCCCTGGAACTTCACTACGTTTTATAGTTGTTCGACTTGCCCCTGTATCGAGTAAAAATTTTCTGTCTTGGCCTAATAATTCACTATGCACATAAGGTCCTTCTTGATCTACAGGGATCTCGATAAGGGGTAAGTCAACTTCCCTCTCTAGGCTTGTTCATGCATATCGTTGATAATCAGGATAGTCATACTGTGCGGTCTGGTACAGTTGTCGTGTCGTGGTTTGCGTGGCAGCAACAGGCAGCGCTGGTGCAGCTGGCACAAACTGTATAGACTGTGGTGGAGCTGGCATGGACTGTGCATGCTGCAAAGCTCCTTGTTCATTCTGATCCTGTCTAAGTGGCCGTGGTCTTTCTTTTGTAATACCCGTGGCGATATTACGCTTCAGGACTGGGCAATCGTGTACATGATGACCTAGTTGTTTACAATAGTTGCATGTCCCTTTTACAGGTCCTGCTAAATCGCCAGAATGTGTCGTACCCTTTTTATGTCCTTCAGCTGGAACTGTCTGGGAGACTAGCATTTTCATTTTCGTGTCTTTCATGCGTCTTTGTTCATGATCTTGTTCCTCTCTAATTCTATTGTGATGATACTGTAACATTTGTAACATTTGTGATGGAGTGTTACCTTGCCATGTACTCTCGAATTTTAATACTCTATTCTTCACTTGGGGCAAGGAATTTTCAACTAATTTTGTCACAAACAGATGTGGGTATGATTCGCTACTTGCTTTTATACCACTATTTATACCAAAACATTTTTCAAATCGTGCATAGAAATCACTAGTGTCTTCATCTTGCTTTTGTTTACAGGCTGAAATTGCACCCCAGTCTTCCTTTTTTGTGGTTAATAAACGTGGCAGTACCTGTACTAGTAAACCTGGTAGTGCTTTAGTTTTGTCCCCAAGCCCTGAACCTGGACCTCGGGCCTTTTCTTCATTTTCTAATGCTGTCCAATCTATCTTTTGGTCTCCTACCTCCCACTCTTTTTCCTTGAGTTTTTCATAAATGCCAGCAGGCATCAATACCTTTAATATTGTCATAATGTCGGGATAGGTATACTCTCCCATGAGTAACATGTCTTTAATTTCTCGGTGGAAACCCGCTGGGTCTTTGTCATGACTGGGTACCACTTTCTTCATTTCTAACAATTCTATTTTTGATATTGGCGTATACACATATACACGTTTAAACTGATTGTCCTCGCCCTTTATTGGGTGCACTTCTCGTAAGGGATTCTGTCTGTCCATGTAATACATGGTTCTTTCCTTGATGGGCAGTGAGACATGTTCTGGGCATATAAAAAGAATGTACTGCTTTCTTGATTCTAGTATTTCTTTAATTAGCTTAGTACCTGAACCTTTCCATCTATTCGTGAGTAATTCGGTCAATATTTCAGGTAAGGGACCAGGATCTGAATGTTGGCTTTTATATAGTATAAGAAGTTGTTGAACCATATAAATCCCAGCTAAACGCTGTTCATCTGGGGTGAGATTCAAAAATGTGTGCGCTATTGTGTCATCACTATACTTCCCGGGACTGTCAACCCAATGAACTGCTGACCTGGCTAATTCTTGTTCATCCATAGAATCGAGAAAATGATAACCCCTTCGTTCTCGGAGTAATTTATCTGCTGCTTGGAATGAATGCTCGTTAGACCTTATATTTATTATTGGTGTTTGAAAATTCCTGTTATTTTCTAGACATATCGGTCGTATCGGATCAGTAAGACATCTAGTACTATTACAATATTTTCTTCTACCTACATAGGCTATAGTTTCTGACTGTCCTGTGGGCAGTCCTGATGCTTCTTCCTCGCTTTGTTCGAACTGGTCTACCGCTAATCTTTCTTCGTGTAGGCGTTCTATTTCTTTACGGATCTTTCTGCACATAGCTATTATACAGTTTTGCTTATCATGTCTCCCTTCTGATATATTCTGGCTCCATCTGGTAAGAGTTTGCATTGCTTCCGGGTCTACCCCCGGTCGGTCTTGATTTCTGATCACACAATTTATGAGGAAACGCAACAGTTCCCCCTGTATTTCCACTTTCTGGTATTCCATAGCTCTGCTAATACATTCAGAATCTCGCCCGGTTTGGACAAAATGATATATATTATCTAGATGTGCAGTCATTCCCGGTAATTTCCCTAAATACACTGCGGCTCGTCTGATACGTAATGATGCTAGGGTCATTTCGTCCTCTTTTCCAGGCACAGGGTCATATCTACAATCTATAAGAAGTTCCTTAAGCGTACGGGCATTTATGAGTTTGGGGGTACGTGAATGTGCTGACTCTTGAAAAGTAAGTTTATTTATTCTAGGTGGCGTAGAAAAGATATTGGTAGCACCTCCGGTAGCCCCATCTGGGGTATCGGGTGTGAAAGGATTCGTTGAACGTGATACAGCAACTATAGGCGTGGATACAGCTATAGAAGTAGCTGTAGGGACAGATGCAGAAACAGATGTGCTTGCCGGAACTTGTGTCAGAACTTGATGCTGTAAGGGTACAGGTACAGGATCTTGGCGTTGAACCTCCCCGGCCAACGGTCTATGTGGGGCGGGGTTAGCATACTCGGGAGCTGCGTCATCTAAGTATGAGGAAAGAAAAACATCTTCTGCGGTTCTAGGATGCCCCTTAGGATGTACCTTTATTGGAAATAATGGGGTTGGCAAGTCTTTTGGTATCCCTGGAGTAGCCTTAGGTAATCCTTCAGCCAGAAGGGGATACATACCATTCATAAGGGCATTTCTTTGTCTGTCTACTTGTTCTGATTTCACTCGTGCACCTTCTTTAATTAATAGATTTTCTCGGACTTCATTTGAATTTTCTTTACTCTTCTCTTCCTGTCTACGTGCTTTTTCTGTACGTCTATATGATTCTTTACGCCATAATTCAATGGCGTCTTTCTGTGATTGTCTAGCTTTCTTTTTCCATAATTCTTCCTCTACTTTCACGATGCACTCTGCATCCCAGGTCCCCGCTGCGGGCCACCTCTGACTTTCTGGTAATTCCTTAGTGTAGTCTACCCATAGATCGAGAAATAATATGGCGTCTAGGCCATGTTTATGATACATGAAGTACCCTGGAGTGTCCCCAGGAGGAATGGGAACAGCTTCTTCGAGTACCCCTTTTCTGGTTGTGATCTGTCTTAATTTCGAAAAGAGCGGCATATTGAGAACTGATCTGATACTTGATCTTGAACAAACTTAATACAGTAATCACAATAATGAACAGTCATTCATACCACAATATGCAGAACGTACTATAAACATTTAACATTTAACATTTAACTGAGCAACAGTAATGATGACGATGATCTAAAAAAACTTAATCATTAAACATGATACTCGACTTGAACTGAATTATTCTGAATTTATATACTTGATATACTAGATATACTGCTAAACAGTACAGATACACTGCTGAAACAGTGCAGACCGGATTTGTGTACCCAAACCCGTCTGGACCGGCACAACTTATGTGCACGCCAGAACGCCTCCCCAGTAATGGTACTCACCGGGTAGCTCGGAAACGGAAGGCCTCAGAAACTGGACTGAACTTGAACCGGACTGGACTCGACTCGAACGCTTCGGACACTGGACTCGACTTGGGACTTCGGAAACTGGTGGGCCTCTGTATACCTCGGATCTTGCTCTCTCAGCTAGGCTCTGGTCGGGATACTTCGCACTTCTCACCGCCTCGTCTGGGTGTTGATCGCAGCCTCAGTCGCCCCCGCTTGACCGGAGGGAGATACAGGAAATCCTGCTGGTACGCGTTGTTGTCCGTCCAGTTGTGGCAGGAGACCGGGCCTGCAACGCACCGCCGGCGCGTGAGATGAGAAAGTGTCCCTGTTCGGGCGCCATTTATGTGGTAAATAATTGAATTACCGGGACTTAATTTGGTACAGAAACATAATGAAAATAGCTCAGTAAATAAGAGGCAGAATCCGTGGTATTAGAGGTTCGGAATGGGCTTTATTCCAGAGGTCGATTATAATCGGTTGCTCCAGGTTCCATCACCACGAAGGTTCAGGAAGTGAAGTACATACGTTATTGATAATCAATTACTTTTATACAATAAGCATTACAGTGAGGCCAATACAAGAGGCGTAACAATTGATAGTGGAGATAATATATTCATACGTGGCAAAGATAGGCGTAACTGGGTGTGTTTACAGAACGTCATCAGATGTGATGTCATAAGAGGGTGGTTACATGGAAGAATTTCGCAATGTCAGCAGAAATACTTGGCAGAAATGCGCGCGCAGCAGCATGACGTGTGATTGACGTGCAACTAGGGAGTGAAGGGGACTTGACATTTAGCTCTACATGTGGCGACAGAAGTCTGGAGGGTCAAGTCAACCTAATCCCAAATCATATCTAACATCCTATGTTTAAAGAACTAAGTTATCCAAAAGAGAGGTTTCTTCGAGTAGAATCTTATTCTATACTGACTATACTGACTATTAGTGCGTGTACAAGCGTCTAAGTGTCTATGCTAGATGCGAGGGCGGAATCTTCCATAGTAACAGGGCTATGAATTACTTGCATGAAGACAGAGAAGTCGGGCCTTTGCTTGGTAGCTGGAAGAATGTTTACTTAAGCTACTAGACAGGAATGCATTGGGCAGGGAGCGGAGCAGATAATTTTCGAAGGTGAAATACAGTTCTTGGCAGGCAGCAAGCTGATGTCAGGCATCGTGAGCCGCGCAGAGGATGAGACAAAGTTCATGGTCACAGATGCAGGCTCGGACTGGAGCTTCAGAGACAGAAAGCAAGAAAAGCTTGATGACAGAATCAGGGCCTACTTGCCTGGACTGTAAATGGCATAAGTGAACCATATAAAGGCGGTGGCCTTTCGTACTTAGGAATGGAATATCCGGCCCATTCATGGCGGATCTGAAAGGGGACATGTTAACGGTGGACGCACATGTATTTGCGTCTTCATAACTGGAACTGGAGGGAACATACATGTACTTGTAACATGCACATAGAACCGTTGGGGTCCAAGATAGGGGACATAACTGACCAGAAAAATCCATATTTCCACAGCCTCATGGCAGGCATAAGGGTGACACAGGCCCTTTCACATGGGACTTGCCCCATATGAAAGGACACATTGCTGGAGTTGCATCTGTTTTCAGACACACCCCAGCAATGCGTCACTTTTTCGCCAACAGATACGTCAGTAATATTCACGTATCTGCAACTCCTTGCGACATGATGCGGCGTACTGTAAATACGGCGCATCCATGGTGTCGCAAAGGGGGTACACTGAAAAGTGTTACATCACTGCTATGTCTCTGCTATGCAACACTTCTCATAAATAAGTCCCTCAGTTGTTAGGAGACTCTTTAAGAATATCTGTGAGAAGATCTAAAACGGACCAGGCAGGGCAGAGGAAAGACATAGTGCTACATCCTCTGGGTGACAGGAGGTATCTCCCTGTGGGGCTGGTCTCAGACCGCATGGCTCTCCGCCCCAACACAGGGGGATACCTGTTAATACATGTGGACCTCATTCCCCTCACCAAATTCCAAGCTGAGCTGGTTATGAGGTAATGCCTTGAGTTTTCAGGAAACTCTGGGCCGGGAAAGCGTTTTTCCAGCCATTCCTTCCGGATTAGAGCGGCCACCTTAGCCTTAAAGGTGGGCCTTACCCCCGACCACTTTAAGAAGGTGTGGCGGTGGGACTCCCAGCGCTATAAGTGCTAAATTCGCCTATGAGGGGTCATAAAGGAAAAAGGGGGCGAACAATGTAAATTAGTGTGATTTGTAGAAGTGTGTCAGCTTACGGAGTGCAGTGTTTATTGTTTACCTACATTGTGGATCTGTAGTTGTAATCGTGTATGCTCAGGATTCACAATGGTGTATTGTGTTTGTAAAATTGAATGGTGTGTACAAATTCACATTTCTTTATTTTGTCAGGGTTCAAGGTGTGGGTGATCGGCCACTCATGCATCACTAGGTTGGCACAATGGGCATAGACCAGAACCTGGAGGCACGGGTTCTACCGCACACAGATAGCTTGGATGGGGTCCCCGGGCATGCGGTGGCACAGCTTGCTCAACAAGCTGCAGCAGAGACTAGCTGGAAGGAACCTCCTCCTAACATTTTAGTCATTCACCTCGGTGGCAACGACCTTACGTCTCTGGGGCGAGGTGCACTAATACAGGCAATGAAAGCCACCATGGGCGAGATTAGCAAATGCGTTGGTCAATGCGAGTTATGGTGGCCAGAGATCACCCCGCGGAGGGTCTGGCACGGGGCCAGGTCGGGGGAGGCCTTCTATCATTCCCGCAGAAGGGTAAACAGCGCCATGCGCAGGTTCACGGAGCAGAGGGGCTTTGGCTTCATAAGACATGGCCTAATAGATGCCAACACCAAAGGGTATTTTGAGGAGGACGGGGTACACCTGTCAAAGGTGGGCATGGACTAGTTCTTGTTGGACCTGGGCGAAGCCCTGGTAACAGCGGGTTGTAAGTGAAGGGAGTTGCCTGCCTTGGTGGGAGAGCCCTGGATTTGACAGCTACCACATCCAGAGCAATGGCGGAGTTAAGGGCAACCCGGAGACTGACTTGTACATACGGGTACCATCTTCAGGAGCACAACAGGGGTGCCCCATTCCAAACCCCATGAGCCTTAACGGCAGGAACCTGGATGAAAACATCAGAACCCTGCTAGTCATTCGGGCGGTTGTAAGCCTGAGCAACCGGGGGCTTGCCTTGCAACGCTCCGCCCCTAAAAAGGCATGAGTAAGGTCATGGACTGGGGGTCCATGTTAATTTACGGGGCAAAATCCCCCAGGTTGATGGAAGCCCGTATTGGGTTGGCCACAGTGCAGTTCGGCTCATCAGACGTGCTGGGCAGCTTAGGTCAGTCACTGCTGCCTGTCCTTGGGTCACCCGTAAATTAACCCACCATGCTGGCGTACTTCTTGTATGTAATAAACATGCAGGATATTGATTACCAACAAACCTGCTTTTGTGTGGTTATTTATGCAGTGCATGGTTTGTTCATCATGCGTGGCAGGGTGGCCTCACTCCAGCACCGTTCTAATGCCATCCATCAGCGAGACATTTTCATCTGGTTTGAACTCCCGATGCACATCTGTAGGAGTTTATTAAGGTTACGCATTCCATGTCATTTCATGATGGTGTCATGATGAAGCGAACACTTTTATTTCACACTTCAAACACTAAAATACCATTTTTAAAAGTTAGCATCAAGTTTTTCTAAATGCTAAATTAGCATTCCCAGGTGTATTATTTTAGAGTTGGTTTCGAGCCGCATCAAGAGTCAGTCGTCACCAAAGGTAGAGCTTGTAATTCTCCCTTCCATCATCTTCTCTTACAACCATAGTATCAAACCCTGGGTGAACGGCCTCCAGGCCGCCGCCTGGCCACAGCTTGCGTAGAGTGTTTGTCTCCTGGTGACATTCATCCAGTCGTTCTTCTGCATTTTATAGTTTGGATTTCTTGTTGCTACATTTTCAAAGTAAATCGTGTTTTTAACTCCCACACAGTCCTCAGCTCAGGTGCAAGCAATGTCTCGAGATACCTCTCGGGTCTGTTCCCGGATTTATTTCCCAGGGAGTCCTGGATTCAATAAGGGGCATATCAGCAACAGCCGGCAATAATTATCGCTAAGCGCAGTTAGCGCTAGGATAATTATCGCCGGCTAGCGTGGATTTTTATCGCTGAGATAGCGTGCTATTAGCAACGCTTATCTCAAAAGCGATCAAAATCCTCACGCTAACTGCCTAACGTGAGACTATCGCTGGAAACCCAGTGATAATCTCACGCAATGTTGCGTTAGCTTGATGATAGGACCTTACAAACTTAGCCATGATATCCACCTTCCATAGGATATCATGGCTAAGTCAGTCCTGAAGCAGGCGTAAGGAAAGTAGCGATAACAGGGGTTATCGCTACTTTTCTTGCTGCTATGCTTCATAGCGTGGGGCTTGGTGATAGGAGAAATGTCGCTTAGCGACATTTCTCCTGTTAGGTCAGGTCAGGAACGCCCACTTTGCATCTCATTAGAGATGCAAAGCTGGGCGTTAGGAATTAGTGCGTTAATGCAAGGTTTCACGCGTTAGCGTGAGCTTGCTATTAGGCGATAAATGTATCGTCGCTTTTCAGCCAAAAACGGCCGCAAAAGCGGCAATAATTCTATCGCCTCGCCTTGCTGATATGCCCCTTATTTTGAATCAAACTCAGAGCTGCATGTAAACTGGTTGTGTTGCGCAAGGGAAAAAACACAACACAGATCCATAGATACTAAGTGTGGCCGCTGCTGATGCCGCCTCTGCGCTGGTGCTCACACAAGGCTGCCTTGTGCAGTGCACAGCGTTCCACAATGGTGAGTGGGCTCTGTGTAGCATAGGATTTCTACTGGAAGCATACAAGCCCTGTACAATTTTCTGAGCATAGACAACCTCAGAAGGTTAGCATGCAGTGGATGTGTGCCGTGCACTGCAACATACATGCATGGGAATATTTCCTCTTGTTGCTCCTCTTTGAGTAGGTGTGCTCTGGCTCTCTTAGTAGATCAGGCTTTGCATTAAAACCAGTGCTTAATTTCAGCCTGTGCTTGGAAGTAGTATGTAAATACCACAGGAGCGGCCCGTCGACCAAATAGGACAGAGGTTTCAACTATTGAAGTATCAGTGATCGAGTCTGGCCAGATAATCCTGCCCAATCCCAGCCGCGGCCCGGGCAGGTAAGAGTGGTAGGGCGGTGGGGCCGGGTTGGGATGAGATGGATTTCAACAGACGACGACGAGGTAAAATAATTTATTTATTTAATTTTCCCTCATCGTGGTCTGTCGAATTCCAACCCGGGCCCACCACCATTACCTGCAGGGGCAGCGGCTGCCTAATCCTGGCACGATTCGTGGGCCAGATTGGATTGCTTGCGTGAGTGCTCCTCCTCAGGAAGGGCTTCCTCTTCATGACTTGCCATTTTTTTTGTTGGTGGCCTGGAATCTTCTAATTGTTGCACGTGTCCGTCTGACATTCATAGTTGGGATAGCGGGTGTCTCAATCCCTTTACTTTCTCCTTACAACCATTTGACAACAGCAGGAGTTGCTGTTTACAGGACTGCCCTGTGAGACGTTTCCACGCGCATCAACTGATTTTTCAATACAAGTTGAGCAATTCCAAGAATTCTATGCATTGATGATCTACATTAAAAATAGGGCTCCCGGTTTTATGGTATTTATTTTTTGGACATTTCCATCTGAATTTATCCATATTTATTTTTGTCAACTCTATTTATACTTATCCATATTTATTATGGGGTTTGTGAAAAATATAAAGCTGAAACTGGTATATTTCCACATTTATTTAGCCAATAAATATGCATTCATACTTGAACGACTGGCAGGTTTCAGTGACATGAACACCCGTAGATGATAAATCAATGCACTTATATGATAATATGCACATTTCAGTATCACCCTTGTGCATATCTACTGCTGTTTAAGCCTGTTTACTAAAATTCCTTTTTTTAACCCCTTTACCTATCAATCCACACAGTTATTGGCCTGGCAGTCGTGGCAAGGTGTATTTAGAATCATTCAAAAAAGCACCCAATTTCCGTTTTTTTCCACATTTAAAATAAATACAGGCAAGAAAATAAATGGTTTTCTAACTGTATTTATCTGTAAAAATCAGGAAAAACGGAAAACAGGGAGCCTTAATTATAAAGCTACGCTTAGTGTGCTCAGTTACACCCTGCATTTGTCCTGATGATGCCCCTTTAACGTGGCATGGGTCAAAACATCGTCACCAACCACCCTGAGAAGGGTTTTGATTAACTAATAATTGTGCAGGCTAGTGATATCCATTGAACAATACTTTGATCCTTTGTGGACTATGCACTTTCATTAGCGCACATAGCCTTGAAGTTACTGCCATTTTAAAAAAACATTTTTTATTGTGATCACTTTTTCACGTCCACTGCACAAGTGTTTCAGCACTTTGTATTCACATTATACCGAGTACCTGTATTTTTGACACATTTCTACTGTCTGTTATATATGTATAAAGCGATATCTTTGCTCAAATTGTGGTTTGTAATCGTATCGTCAACTTAGCATCTTTAGATGCTTCACAATACATTGCTTAAGTATTATACAAATCTTCTAAAATTGGCGTTTAATGATAACAATATTAAGAATATATTTTATAAAGCGCATAACTCCCTCACATGATATGTCCCAGCAGAAGCCGGACTCCGCACCCTATGCACCACTTCAAACTCTCAAACCTCATGCCTCAAAAACCAGGTTTTAAGTCTCCTCCTGGAAGCTCTTCGGATTGCACCCGATGAAGCGGCGGCCCAAGGCGTTCCATCACCTTGGCCCCAGGTGACCAGAAGAACCACCTGTCTTTACCCTAGGAACATAGGAACAATGGCTAGCATCTCCCCTGCGGATCTTAAGTCCCTTAAAGGTTCATAGGGTTTACTAGGGAATGAAGGTATCCTGTCCCTTTATTCGTAAACGCCTAGTGATAGAAGCACAGTGCTTTGAAAAAAGCTGACCTCTGCCTATTCTGCAGCCAGTGTCATTCCCTCAGCGCAGACCCAATGTTCGCAGCCTCTGCACATTCAGTAGTAGGCGTGCAGCTGAGTTTTGCACTCTCTGGAGTCTTTTCATTCTTCCCTGAGTAGCTCCAAGATATAGGATATTGCAATAATCAAGGTTTTGATCACAGTAATGTTGGCAGATCCCTAGTGGTAGTAGTAGTAAAATTTATTGTTTCTGATTAATTAAAACCATTACAAGATCATAGTAAGTACATATTTCATCAATTTTTAAATTTGAGAGCAGTCTTAAAAGGAAAATGGGTTAAAAAAATAAAAGTTCAAGAAATGTTCATAATTCCTTGTTTTTCTGTACACCTTCATCTGTTTTAGGTTGTTTGAGCTTAACTAGTTTCAGAAATTTTACCAACAGACCATTCAGATGTAAAAGTCTTGGGTCAAAGCATGCAATGACTGCTTGTCTCCGGGTACGTATGTTAAGTTCGTTGAAGGTGGTTTTCAGGAGAGCTACTCTTTCCTCTTTTAGCTTTTTGCAGGAGCATATCAGGTGTTCCATATCTTCTTTCCCTGAGCCACACAGCCTACATGTGGGCCCACAATCTTTTCTCAGCCAGGGTTGTAAGTGGGGTGTGGCTGGTAAGATTCCAAGCCTATGTTTTAAAAATGCTTCTTTTGATTTCCTGCAATAACCCAGCCCGAAGTATGCCTGTAGCCCGGGCGATTTGTAAGAGCTCATTATCATCCATGCGTGGCGTCTGTGGGCAAAAGTAGCTTTGTCCTCTATAAAGGAGAGTCGCTTTATGTTCTTATTTACAACACGTTTAAATTGTGCGTTCGAAAGGGAAGTTTCCCATAGATCTTTTAGACCTGTCTTTGCTAGTGACTCCTCTAGGTAGTTTTTTGCAAGTGCAGTGGAGCTGCCACGCAGGTTTTCCCAGAGCTGGTGATTCAGTGTGTTTTCAGGCGAGATCTTTATTTTATACCAGCATTTGATGTATGATCCTCGCCTAGCGAGTAATTGCTTGGTTAAACCAAATTCTAGCCGGATTTGAGCCTGTGAGGTGTATGATGGTAGATTTAAGAGGACTCTGTAAGCTTTTGAGATAGTTGTGTCCAGCAGTTTTGCGTCTGTACCTCTTAAGGCTTCACTACCATAGGTAATTGATGACTCAATTTTTGCTTGTGCAACACGCAGTAGTGGCAGAAGAGTTGGCCCAGACAGATTGGTTTTAAGTTGTCTGAGAGTTGTTGCGATCAGCATACCTTTCCTCTTGGTGGCCTCAAGATGTCTTGAAAACTGGCCACCCCTGTCGACAATGACGCCAAGATATTTGTATTCAGAGCAGTTCTCAATTGCCCTTGTGCCAAAGGACCAAGAGAAGGATTTTTTTTCCTTGGATATTGTCAGTGTTTTGGTTTTTTCAATGTTGACTTCGAGCAGATTGTCCTCAGCATATCAGTGTAGTACGTTGATAAGGTGTTGCAGGCCTACCTTAGTGTGACTGATCAAAACCACGTCGTCTGCATAGGATATGCTGGGCAGGGTTCGGCCCCCCAAACGAGGGGCGTGTGCGTTGCAGGCCTCTAGAGCTGGTGGCAGATCAGCTGTATATAGGTTGAAGAGAGTTGGTGCTAAAACGCACCCCTGCTTGAGGCCTATTGTTGTTGGTATGCGCCTTGAAAGGTGGGTGCCTTTTCCGAGCTTCACTTGGACCCAGTTCTATCAAAAGATTTAAGAGTGGTGCAGGAATCCCCCATAAAGCTAGTTTCTTCCACAGATTTGCTCGATTGACATTATCGAAGGCTGCTTTGAAATCTACGAAACAGAAGTGGAGGCTTTGTTTGGTCTGTTTTGCTTTATCAATGAGTAGTGATAAAGCTAAAAGGTTTGTGGTTGTTCCAGCATCTCTGCAAAATCCTGTTTGGCTGGGCGGAATTAAGTTGTTCTTGGTAGCCCAATCACGCAGCTGAATCAATAGTAGCCCTGCAAAGTACTTTGCCTCGATGTCCAATAGAGCGATCAGGCGATAATGTTTTGGAAGAGCTCTGTCGCCTGCTTTATATATTGGTGAGATGACTGAGCCCTTCCATGATGCTGGGAGACCCCCGGACAGGCTGGCCGAGATGAAGAGAGGGGTCAGAATTTCTGACCAGTACCCCGGATCGTGTTTAAAGAGAGCAGGTGGTATTCCATTTGGCCCTGGCGCTCCATCTTTCCTCCCTTTGGAAATTAGTTCCCTGATTATAACAGCGCTGATTTCAGGTGCTGCCTCTTCATGTAGTGTTATTGTTTGCTGTGGGTTGGTCGCCTGAGCATCCTGGCGCTTAATTGTCCCTACAGCCTGCTGATTAAAATGGGTATCTAAAAAGAGTTCCCAGGAGTCATCAGTTACATAAGATGTTATTCCTCCATGTTTGGGGTTTAAGAATTTATTCAGGGTGGACCAGAAGCACGCACTGTTGTTTGCTTTAATGTCATAGTGAAGTTTAGCCCAAAAGTCATCTTCTTGGCATCTTTTGATCTGCCATTTGAGTTTTTTAAGGTCAGCCTTTCGTCTGCGGAGCTGTTGGAGAGTGCTCATGCCCCCCTGGTGTGTCCTCTGCAGCCTTAGCAGTCTATTTATGGCATTTTTTTGATGTTTCAGGGCCGATTTCTGAGCACTGGATATCTTCCCTATAGTCATTGAGCCGTGAGATGGGTGATGCCGAACTGTGGTAGCGTAAAGGTTTGAAAACGCATCCGTGAAGGTCTCCCATAGGGCTATGGGATTGCCCATGGGGTAGTTCAGACTGTTTAATTGAGATTTTGCTACTGAAAGTACCTCCTTTGTATTTGCCACTGAGGATTTGATTCTTTTGAGATTTATTGTGTGACAAGCCTGGGATCCTATAGGATTGGGGAGGGTTAAGTCTGGAGAGGCCAGAATGGAGACTTCCTGAGGTCGGTGGTCACTGTCTCCTTTATCTCCTAGGCTGAAGTTTAGTATATGTTGGAAAAAGGGGAGAGATACTAGAGTGTAGTCAATTGTGGAGGACATGTTGCTGGAGTGGAATGAGGCGGCAGATGGTGAATCGTCTGCAAATCTTCCATTTAAGACTCTCAGCCCTAAGTGCTCCATCTCTTCTAGAAGCTCCTTTCCCATTTTGGTGATTTTTCCCTGGCCATTGGTGGATTGGGTTGGAATATTCCAGTAGAAGGACTGGGCTTGAATGTCATTGTTTGTGGATGAGCCTAGAATATATTGATTGAAGTCCCCCGACAGAATAAATTTAGAGGTAGTTTGCGTGGACATCAGTTGATGCAGGTAGTCCAATAGGAGTTTCGACTCCTGTTTTTTCTTTTTTGGGTTTATGTAGGTGTTGATCACCAATACCTCTTCTTTTTTCCCTTTAAGGTTTAATTCGATCTTTACTGCGGGACAAAGCTGTGTTAGTTTGTGCTTGGAGGTGGGGCACATCAGCTCTTATTTTTACTCAACAGGCTTAGATCCGAAGCAAGAGAGAGAAAAATACAAAAGGAGGAAAGGAGAAGGAAGAAAAGGGCATAAAAGCAAAGTCAACGAGAGAATGCCTTGGATGAAGTAGACCATGCAAGAGTGAGATAGGGAGGCAGGTAGAATCTGGTGGAGGAGTAAAGAGGCACGAAGGGGAAACGTGAGGAGAGGAGGTGGCCGAACGGCTAGGGCGGTCGACCTCGAATCTGGGGAACCAAGTCTCGGCAATGACGCTGAACATCCTGTGATTCTGGGCAAATCACTTAATCTTCCCGTGCCTAACAAAAATGAATGTGTCCTCATGTAACGCAACTGGTGCTATGTAAAGCGCTCTGATACCCGATACCTTCCAGTCAAGTTCGCGCTATATAAAACTGCGTAAAAAAAAATCATGACTACGCAACCTTTTCATTCGGCAATCGCGACATTAGACACTTCTGGCTTCAGCCTTCTGAGCAAAACCTTGGGCCACAGCACTTATTCTTAAGGTCGGACCGGGACAGCAAAAGGCCCAGGTGCCCAGATATAAGTGGCCCCATTAGTGAATTAGATAGCTAAGAAAGTGGCTCATGTTTGCAACTTGGGGCAGTTTTGAACTTGTGAAGACACGCTGTATAAAATTGACCCATTAGACGATAAACCCGTCCCACAAACAGCCAAACACCGGCCCACACCCTGACCTGCCAGACCGGCCCGTCGGGCTCTGTTTGACTGCCCTACAGGTCAGTTGATCTTTGCTTATTATTTTACAAACTAAGCACTGATTAAAACCTTTGGATATTTTCGGAGATTTGCCCCAGTAACACGACTCGACACAAAGTGGTTTTGCTGTGAGTACAGTGCCCCTTTCCACCACAGACCCCTTTAAATAACGTGTCGCATTGTGCCGCTTTGCACAAGTGACAGCTTCAGAGATTCTGGGCCATAATGTGTCAGTGAGTCTACCCCAGCCCATCAGGCTTGTGGCCGCACAATCACCCAGGAAGAAGCCAGGGAAACATTCCAAACAAAAAACCTATCAAAGAACATTGAAATGCTACAGTGGAATCAGTGCGATTGCGTCATGTGCTTACAATGTTTAACAGTTCCAGAGAATGTGGATTTCCTAAAGTCTTGGCAGGTGTAACAACATAGTTGACTACACCATAAAAACATGAATCAATGCAGTAATGGAAACATAGTTATATATTCTTTCTAGCTGTCGAGTGATTTACAAAAATAAAATTCCAATGATTAAGTATGTCTGTGACGTCACTTCAGTTTTTGGGGAGATGTACCCTGAGGTTCCTTTGGAAATGAGGAATTACAGAGCAAGCTGTACCCTGAGGTGCCCTCAGAATAGAGGAATTACAGTGAAAGCTGTACCCTGAGGTACAATCATAAACGAGGAATTACAGAGAAAGATGTACCCTGAGGGACCTTCGGAAATGAGGAATCACAGATAAAGCTGCACCCTGAGGGATCTTCGGAAACGAGGAACTACAGAGAAAGCTGTACCCTGAGGTACCTTCGGAAATGAGGAATTACATAGAAAGATGTACCCTGAGGGACCTTCGGAAATTATTAATTACAGAAAAAACTGTACCCTGAGGTACCTTCAGAAATGAGGAATTACAGAGCAAACTGTACCCTGAGGCACCTTCAGAGGTGATGAATTACAGAGAAAGCTGTACTCGAGGCGCCCTCAGAAATGAGGAATTACGGAGAAAGCTGTACTCTGAGGTGCCTTCAGAAATGAGGAATTACAGAGTAAACTGTACCCTGAGGCATCTTCAGAAATGAGGAATTACAGAGCAAACTGTACCCTGAGGCACCTTCAGAAACGAGGAATTACAGAGAAAGCTGTACCCTGAGGTGGCTTCAGAAATGAGGAATTACCAGAGCAATCAGGAATACCGAACCCTATTGTCGTGGTACTTTCTCATTTTGCCACGGAGTTCCACATGGACATTTCTGGGTGTCTGGATGAAGTACCCCGTTTCCACACACCTAGCAGCAGTCTCATGGTTGTCAGCCTTGTGCTGTGCTCGAGACACTTTGAACGTTTTGAAGAGTTTGCCTGTGCTGTTATATGCTGTACTCTGAAAAAAGAATTGCAAAGTGTGGACTGACAGTGAAAGCAGACAGCACCATTAATCAGACACGCGGTGTTTCGTATCTGGGCACCCCTGCTGGTCCAGCTGGCATCTGTTTAGATGGCACTCATCACATGGCACGAGCCAAGGGACCTGGACGGGAGAATGCCCCATGTGCCAAAGTACATGAAATAAATGCTGCCTGAGAATAACCTGCTGGCAAGGCGAGCTGGCACTTCTGGGTGAGTCTACAAGTCTAGTTATCTAGGCACCCAGTCAAAGTTCTGGGTGCTTCAGGGCCACGCCTACATTGTGGCTCAGGTTGGAAGAGGCACGTGCCACCTTCGACGGCAACCGTGAGTGGTTTTGGGAGCTGGAAAAAATGTTGTGGGAACAGGAGTTAGGGAACATGGTCTGCTTCCCTTTCTATGGAAAATGTGGAAGCGGGTCCATTTTACGTCATCGGCGGCTGCGCTGAAGCATCTCTGGTGCATCCCACAGAGGTCCCTCTGTTCGGCCTACCATGGCACAGCGTACCCGGGTCATGCAAGGAGCTGATGGATTGCCCTCTATACCCTGTATGCCCTGTAAGCAGGCTGGTCAAGTGGTGACAGTCAGCACCTTGTCTAGTTTGCGAGCTCTCTGATTGGTTGCTGGTGTGTCTTGGAATGATGGTGTGGAAGAGATAGTTGGGAGTAGTCCGATGAACCTTGACCCTGAAGCTATGAACGGTTGGGTCGAGAAGCACACATACCATGCTCCTCTTTAGGTCCCACGGTAGTTTACATACTCCAGAAAGGAACTTGTTTTTAGTTGGGAGTTGCCCAGGGGTTCTTTGTGTCTTCCTCACGGAGAGGACCCCAAGGTAGCAAGCTTTGACCATGAGAGGCTGTCGCTCAGCATGAACTCAGAGATGGCTGCGACTAGACTTGGAGATAACATGACCCCCGGTGAGATCCATGACGCAAACAGTGTTCGGGGTTTGAGCACTGCTGAAGTGTATAAAATAGACAGGGGGTAGCGGTGGCACAGAAAGTCGCACATCAGAAGAACAAAGAAGTGTAAAGTTGGGCAGCGTGTTTGCAAATTCCAAGTATGAAAAATAATTCGTTCAGGTGCCACTCAGGGTAACAGACACCTTGGGTGTTGATGCAAGGTTCTCCGAAAAGATTGCCGTGCTAAACTTTAGACAGACAGATGTACCCCGGCACTCAACAATATTACTACAACATTGATTTTTTATAATTGAAATACAAGATCCAATGTATTCTATCGATCGCTCAAATCACCGGATATGACAATATTGTCATATCCTGTCGGGATACATCTGTCCACCGCTGAAGTGTGGTTGGATGGCCAGTATGAAAAGTTCCATCCTTTGAACCGTCCCACAGAACGTGGACGAAGGAGAGATGAGAGGTTCCTTTTAAATTGTACATCGCTAACTGAAACTAAGGGGCATATCAACAACAATCGGCGATAATTATCGCTAAGCGCACTTAGCGCTAGGATAATTATCGCCGGTGTTGGACTTGGCCCTTTTTCCCTCATTTTTTTCGTTTTTGTAATGTTAAGGTGCAGGTGCTTACTTCTCCCAAGATGGCTGCCACAGACCCCTGCTACTGCAGGGTGGTCGTTTTTCATAGTAGCACCCTAGCTGCCAGGAGCTGGCTGGGACCCACAACAATGTTGCGACACCAGCCCTCCTTTTTGTCCCATAGTTAGAGTGGGGAAGCTCCTGGAAGAAGCTGGAACCTTCTAGAAGGGAGGTGGGGTTTTACTTTTGCCGCCTTGGCTAGAGGTCACCTGACCTAGGGCTACTTAAGAGTGGGAGGGAAACTTTTGTGGTGAGTTGGCCATTGGGGTGAAGCAGAGCTGGAAGAATCCACCAGGAGTGTAGGCGGTAGGGCCTAGCCAGGGACTTATGCCTCTGAGAGTGACAGGATTTAGGTACTGCCTCTTAAGTGAGGGAGGTGCCCTGTGAATCCCACTGATCTTGCCCAGTAGTAGGAGGACCCAGAGACTCTCTGCCAACCTGACTAGGAAGGATCTAGTCGCCCTCTCCATCCCTACCCCTGTAACAGAACCCCTTAAGGGCGCCAGATACATCTGCGCCACAAGACTTCATCTGTCAACTGAGAACTGAAATCTAACTTCAAGAACTGAAACTGCATGACAAGAGCGAGCTGTAAGCCTTGAATGCCAGAGCTGAGACTGCGTGTCCAAGCTACTCTAGTGAACAAAATACTAAGCCGATTGCCAAGACACCGGGGATTGACCAGGTACTAGCGCTGTGACCCCCGCGCTTCCTACCCTGGTCTGGGACCCCCGGCAGCGTGCTCCGCTGAGCACTTTACCCCCATCCTTAATTTGAGCCCCCCCCCCCTGCGACGACGAAGCCAGCGCGCTCACCGCCGCGGCCTGGAGGCCTGGAGGAGTGCCCTGCTGTGTCGCGAGGCCCAGGCGAAGCCCGGGGCCCCGTCGCTGCCGTCGCAGCCGTGTGAGGAGGTGCGCAAGGTCGGGGCCGAGTTTCCCCAACGTCGTGAGGACGGACGCCTGCTGACGCCGAGACGGAGGTAAGCCCGGAGGCCGAGATCCCCCCTGGTGCGCCCCCTGCTGGTCTGGAAACCACACCGCACTTGGCCCGGGTTGTCCCCTCCGTGGGAGTCCCCTCCCCTGCCTGCGCGACGGAGAGACCCCGCCGAGGGATCCTGTCCGTGTCCCCCCTTCTGTAATACTGAGCGCGGTGCTCTGTGAACTGCACCGGAGCATAGGGACCCGCTCCTCAAGTCCGGTCACCCTCCCCGCTGGAAGCCGCCCAAAGAACTGACTGACATTACCCTCGTGTGGCGCTTCCCGCCACCGACCCTGCTTCCCCAGCCGGAGAGACAAGGAATGCGGGTAGCGCACTGTGTTATATGCTCTGCTCGAAAGTAAATTACATGCCAAGGAACGCGAGTAGCGCACTGTGTTATATGCTCTGCTCGAAAGTAATTACCTGCCAAGGAATGCGAGTAGCGCACTGTGTTATATGCTCTGCTCGAAAGTAATTACATGCCAAGGAACGCGAGTAGCGCACTGTGTTATATGCTCTGCTCGAAAGTAATTACCTGCCAAGGAACGCGAGTAGCGCACTGTGTTATATGCTCTGCTCGACCGTAGTTACATGCCCAGGAATGCGAGTAGCGCATTGTGTTATATGATCTGCTCGAAGGTAATGATATGCAACTGATTACGAGTAACGCGTTGTGATAACTGTTCTACGCAAACGTTTCCACATGCAACTGATTGCGCGTAGCGCTGTGTTTTATGTGCCTTGCTTCACAGTACTAGGGGCCAGTGGTCACGAGGAGCGCTCAGTTCGACAGGCGCCATGTTGATGAACCCAATGTTTCCCCTTACAAGTATTACGCTGTGTTAGACGGCCTGTTCAGGGACAGACTTTACGTAAGCGCGCACCGCGCTGGAATCTCCCGCATTTAACCAGCGGGCGTGGGTACATGAACGAGGTTAGGCACTGCATAGATATCACCAAGAGTGTCGCATGTACTGAACGATGGTATTGTGATTCATGTATTACCTTGTTATTTCCTGAACTGCAACTGACCAGCTATACTTGGATAAACTTGAAGTATTTGCATAATTTAAACAGTGTGGCGTCCCTTATTGTGTGTGACTCTAGTCCATGAGAAGCGTGTGGTGTATGGTTGCTTAACACATAGCCCTCTGGTTGCCCGACCGGCTCGCGCCACGTTACCGCCCTTAGGGCCTGGTGAACCCAGGTTCCTACATTGTTGGCCAGCGGTGGGATCCTTGGGACTTGTGACCATACAGCACCCTTCCGTGAGGCGAAGGGCGCCACAATTAAACGCCTATCCTACATTTTTTTGTTCCACAGCTCAGAAACCATTGTTGCTGGATCATTAGTTCCACTGTCCAGGTAGAGAGTGCAAGAAACCTGGTTAACCACTAACTGTTGCCTACACCCTAGGAATTTTCTCCTTAGTGTCTAGGTCCCCACCTGCCAGAATGGAATCCCGGTTAGCTGACCTCGAGGGGTACACAGTGAAGCAACTAAGGGAGTTTGCGCAGGAGTTGGGGGTGCCTGGGATGCGGAGGGCCAAAGCGCCGGAACTCCGTACCGCCATTAGGGCATGGGTAGAAGCCCACCCAGAAGGGAGAGGGGATGAGGGACAGGGGGCGCCAGACGCACCTCAGGAGGAGAGCGCCCAAGAAGTCCTAGACATTGTGAACATAGAGGAGTCTGAAAATGTGCCCCCAGGGAGACGTTCTGGGGCCAGTAGTAGGACAGGGTCTAGTAGGAGCGCGTCTCCAAAGGAGTATGAGGACAGAAGGGAAGAGAGGCAATTAAAATGGGAGCTAGCCAAGTTGGAGCATGAAAAAGAAAGGGAAAGAGAGAATAGGAAATGGGCAATGGAGGAGAAGAAGATGGCGCACGAGCTTCGGATGAAGGAGTTGGAGCTGCGTGCCCTCCAGATGAGTGTGTCCAGTGAGGACACTGGTGGCAGCATACCGGAAGCTCCACAGGAGCTAGGATTTTATTTACCCCAGGATGACATCACTAGGGTGTCTGAGGAGGCATTGGGGTGTGAACCTGAAGGGGGTGGTGCAGGGATCTCCCAACCCAGCGAGGTGGGAGGAGTGGCAGATAGCCCAGCTAGGTCCCAGGGAGAGAGGGTTGTAGGGCCTCACGACCTATCTGTAGGAAGGCGTGAGACGGGGAGGTGTCCCGAGGTGCCCCAACCGAAGTCTCAGGGCCTGGAGAGTTCCGCAAGGGAGCCCCAGGTTGGGAGCCTAGGCTGTCCCGATGTGCCATCCAGTGCAGGGGAGCCCCTAGTGTCAGGAGGACCCAGGGCGACTGTAACCAGCGCGCCTGAAGTTCTGGGGTTGGCCCAGTCGCAGGGTTTAGATCCTGTGCTGGGATGCCAGGCTCAGGGGTTGCCTGACCTGGCGGGTGGGGCCTCTGTTAACAGGGTCCCCCCGAAATTGACTTCCAGGGGTACCTTTCCCAGTGGGAGGGTGCGGAACTCTGGGAGGGGGTGCAGAGGGAGGAAGGTCTCGCCTCGGGCACCGACTCAGCCTAAGGGTTTAGACCCTAGGTTGAGGAATCAGTTGAAGGGTCAAGGCCCTGTACTGAGGAGGAAGTGGTGGTCTGAGGGTGCCTCGCAGGATAGGGTGAGGAACCCCAGAAGGAGAGTTAGGGGGAGGAGAGCCTCGCCCCTGAAGGCTGGTCAGCCTAAGGGTGTGAACCCCAGGAGGAAGGACCAGAGGCAGTTTAGGACTGCAAGGAGGAGGACCGGAGTGGTCAACAGGCACTACAGGCCTGGGGCTACTGCCCCCCACTCCGCGAGATCACCCGGGCCAGAGACATCTGGACGGCCCAGGGGCCGGTCCTGGCCACAACTAGCTAGGGAGCCCCAGTGGGGTGGTTTCGTTGGTCCAGGGAGGTTTGTTAGGGAACCATCGGGTTCCAGAGCGGAGGAGAACCTGCGGGTGCTCCTGCCGTTGCGGGCCTGCGTCCACCTTTTCTCGCCCCAAGCAGGGAAGACCATCAAGGCATTGATCGGTCTACCCTGGCTTTCGGCTGGAAGGGGGTTATGTTGGACTTGGCCCTTTTTCCCTCATTTTTTTCGTTTTTGTAATGTTAAGGTGCAGGTGCTTACTTCTCCCCAAGATGGCTGCCACAGACCCCTGCTACTGCAGGGTGGTCGTTTTTCATAGTAGCACCCTAGCTGCCAGGAGCTGGCTGGGACCCACAACAATGTTGCGACACCAGCCCGCCTTTTTGTCCCATAGTTAGAGTGGGGAAGCTCCTGGAAGAAGCTGGAACCTTCTAGAAGGGAGGTGGGGTTTTACTTTTGCCGCCTTGGCTAGAGGTCACCTGACCTAGGGCTACTTAAGAGTGGGAGGGAAACTTTTGTGGTGAGTTGGCCATTGGGGTGAAGCAGAGCTGGAAGAATCCACCAGGAGTGTAGGCGGTAGGGCCTAGCCAGGGACTTATGCCTCTGAGAGTGACAGGATTTAGGTACTGCCTCTTAAGTGAGTGAGGTGCCCTGTGAATCCCACTGATCTTGCCCAGTAGTAGGAGGACCCAGAGACTCTCTGCCAACCTGACTAGGAAGGATCTAGTCGCCCTCTCCATCCCTACCCCTGTAACAGAACCCCTTAAGGGCGCCAGATACATCTGCGCCACAAGACTTCATCTGTCAACTGAGAACTGAAATCTAACTTCAAGAACTGAAACTGCACGACAAGAGCGAGCTGTAAGCCTTGAATGCCAGAGCTGAGACTGCGTGTCCAAGCTACTCTAGTGAACAAAATACTAAGCCGATTGCCAAGACACCGGGGATCGACCAGGTACTAGCGCTGTGACCCCCGCACTTCCTACCCTGGTCTGGGACCCCCGGCAGCGTGCTCCGCTGAGCACTTTACCCCATCCTTAATTTGAGCCCCCCCCTGCGACGACGAAGCCAGCGCGCTCACCGCCGCGGCCTGGAGGCCTGGAGGAGTGCCCTGCTGTGTCGCGAGGCCCAGGCGAAGCCCGGGGCCCCGTCGCTGCCGTCGCAGCCGTGTGAGGAGGTGCGCAAGGTCGGGGCCGAGTTCCCCCAACGTCGTGAGGACGGACGCCTGCTGACGCCGAGACGGAGGTAAGCCCGGAGGCCGAGATCCCCCCTGGTGCGCCCCCTGCTGGTCTGGAAACCACACCGCACTTGGCCCGGGTTGTCCCCTCCGTGGGAGTCCCCTCCCCTGCCTGCGCGACGGAGAGACCCCGCCGAGGGATCCTGTCCGTGTCCCCCCTTCTGTAATACTGAGCGCGGTGCTCTGTGAACTGCACCGGAGCATAGGGACCCGCTCCTCAAGTCCGGTCACCCTCCCCGCTGGAAGCCGCCCAAAGAACTGACTGACATTACCCTCGTGTGGCGCTTCCCGCCACCGACCCTGCTTCCCCAGCCGGAGAGACAAGGAATGCGGGTAGCGCACTGTGTTATATGCTCTGCTCGAAAGTAAATTACATACCAAGGAACGCGAGTAGCGCACTGTGTTATATGCTCTGCTCGAAAGTAATTACCTGCCAAGGAATGCGAGTAGCGCACTGTGTTATATGCTCTGCTCGAAAGTAATTACATGCCAAGGAACGCGAGTAGCGCACTGTGTTATATGCTCTGCTCGAAAGTAATTACCTGCCAAGGAACGCGAGTAGCGCACTGTGTTATATGCTCTGCTCGACCGTAGTTACATGCCCAGGAATGCGAGTAGCGCATTGTGTTATATGCTCTGCTCGAAGGTAATGATATGCAACTGATTACGAGTAACGCGTTGTGATAACTGTTCTACGCAAACGTTTCCACATGCAACTGATTGCGCGTAGCGCTGTGTTTTATGTGCCTTGCTTCACAGTACTAGGGGCCAGTGGTCACGAGGAGCGCTCAGTTCGACAGGCGCCATGTTGATGAACCCAATGTTTCCCCTTACAAGTATTACGCTGTGTTAGACGGCCTGTTCAGGGACAGACTTTACGTAAGCGCGCACCGCGCTGGAATCTCCCGCATTTAACCAGCGGGCGTGGGTACATGAACGAGGTTAGGCACTGCATAGATATCACCAAGAGTGTCGCATGTACTGAACGATGGTATTGTGATTCATGTATTACCTTGTTATTTCCTGAACTGCAACTGACCAGCTATACTTGGATAAACTTGAAGTATTTGCATAATTTAAACAGTGTGGCGTCCCTTATTGTGTGTGACTCTAGTCCATGAGAAGCGTGTGGTGTATGGTTGCTTAACACATAGCCCTCTGGTTGCCCGACCGGCTCGCGCCACGTTACCGCCCTTAGGGCCTGGTGAACCCAGGTTCCTACAGCCGGCTAGCGTGGATTTTTATCGCTGAGATAGCGTGCTATTAGCAATGCTTATCTCAATAGCGATAAAAATCTACACGCTAACAGGCTAACGTGAGATTATCGCTGGAAACCCAGCGATAATCTCACGTTACCTTGTTGATAGGGACAGGCAAACTTAGCCATGATATCCTCCTTCCATAGGATATCATGGCTAAGTCTGAAAATTAGCAGACGTAAAAAAGCAGCGTTATCTGCGGTTAGCGCTGCTTTTTTTGTCTCTAACAGGGTTAGCGATATTCTTGATAATAGGAGAAATGTCGCTTAGCGACATTTCTCCTATTATTTTACTCTGGAACGCCCCCTTTGCATCTCATTAGAGATGCAAGGGGAAGCGTAGAGTAAAAGGGTGCTAACATGCAAATTTGTATGTTAGCACCCTGTTGTTGATAGGGCGCTAGTTTTATCTCTCCTTTTTTGGCTTTTTAAAGCCAAAAAAGCAGAGATAAACCCTTGTTGATATGCCCCTCAGTTCTTAGTGAAATTAAACTTAAAGTGCATCTTCACTTATGGAAAACAGTCAAGTCCATCCCCACCCCCTTCTCTCCCACAGTGTTGCAAAGTTGATTAAATAAGCTCACGCGCATGAGGAAAGGGTTCCAAGCATCCTCTCTCGGGAGAGTTTTTTTTGTAATCCATCAGAAGGACAAAGAAATGAAGTTCTAAGGTATTAGATAACTTCTTCTGCTGCCCCCAGAGGGTTTAAACTTCAAACAGCGCTTGAAAGGGGAGGCCATGTGAATGGCTTCGGATGGTTGCGTTGTCCCACCTGGTAATGGGGAGATGAAAGCATGTCCGCTGTCACACGTGATGAGGCATGTAGGCTCTCTCAGGAGGGTTCCTGACATACCTTTGAGCACGGAAACGAGCTGGAGTATTACCTGCAAGAATATCATGAGCAATATTCCATTTTTGTGAACATTGATCCACGGTCAGATCAATGCACCTGTAGGTGCTTCGAGGGCACAAACTAAACTCAAGAGCCAGACGGATCAGTGCAAATAATGAAGACAATCGGACCAGAAGGGGAGGACAACAGATAAGAGCAGGGACTGCAGGGGCATGGCCGTGAGCCAGAGCAAGAAAGCAAGGAAAATGGGACTGAAACTCTGAGGCTAAGATGCCACAGGGCAGACTCGTGTCTCCCTGTCTAATGACCCTCACAGAGTGCATGAAAAGCGCCGCAGGGTGGGCGATGGGGCTGTGGAAGGGCGATAAAACTGGAGATGAGGGAACACCCACCGACAAGCTGGTAACTGAGCACCCTACTACAGTGCGGGGCAGGAGACAAATCTAAGCATTTTAACGGCTATGTGTTACTTTCTTCACTATGTTTCAAGAGAGTAAGAGCTTGTGTGTGTGTGAGAGAGAGAGAGAGAGAGAGAGAGATAAAGTGTGAGAGAAAGAGAGAGAGAGACAGAGTGAGACAGAGCGACAGAGAGAGAGTGTGAGAGAGAGCGACAGAGAAAGAGAGAGAGAGAGAGAAAGAGTGACACAGAGAGGGAGAGAGCGACGGAGAGTAACGAAGAGCGACGGAGAAAGAGAAACAACGAGTGTATGTGTGCGTGTGTGTGTTTGTGTGTGTGGGCATGTGTAACCCACACTGTGGGGATCGGTTCGGTCCTCATAGCCTGGGTAAACCATACAAAAAAAACCTGACAAACACTATCACAAAGTGCGAAAGAGAGAGCGACGGGGCGAGAGAGAGACAGTAAGAGAGAGACAGAGAAAGTAAGAGACAGAGAAAGTGAGAGAGAGAGTGAGAGAGAGAGGGGGTGACAGAGTGAGGGAGAGAGCAACGCAGAGAGAGAGAGCAAGAGTGAGAGAGACAGAGCGACGGAGAGTGTGTGTGTGAGAGAGTGAGAGAGGAAGAGAGAGAGACACACACAGTGTGTGTGTGTGTGTGTGTGAGAGAGAGAGAGAGCGAGAAGAGAGAGAGACAGAGAGAGCGAGATCACGAGAGAAAACATTCTAGCAGCCTGTGCGTAGGAGAGGGTAGAATGTGATGTTTGTGGGCCCCGGGCCCGGATCTACTTCTTCTGAATAAACAATACCTTTCTCCTCCAGGAAGGCAACAGGAGCCTGTTTCATGAACCCCCACCTCAGCATCCCCCACACCACACCAGCAGGGGGGAGTAGAGCCCTCATGAAGGCCTCCATTCTAATGACACACAGCCCTCAGCTTACCACACAACGACAACACAGGCCTTCCTGGGGCTCTCGGGAGAGTGCTACGCCGCTGCTGTGAGTACTCTCGGTGCATGGCGAATGCTCACCCGCCTGTTCCTGCTCCTTGTAAGGAGTCAGTTATGTGAGTGACTCCTCAGCTGATTTATGGAACAATTCACAAAGATGTTCACAGAAGTACATCTGAGGTGCAGTGAGTTGTAAATGATACATGCGTAGCTCATATACAAGTCCAACATGACACACATGCAAGTTTTGTCTCCCTGGTTCATACAAGCATTCTCTAACGTGGACAAATGTAGGATGTGACGAGGTGGGAGTTCCCTGGGGGTAACTAAAAAACATTCGCAATGTCGTAGAAAGCATTCTTTTTGTAATAGGCTTTGGGGAATTCTCATAAGTTACAATTACATTGACCTGGTGAAGTTGGTTGAAAAGTGGTGAAACCAGCACTAATAACCAGATGAACTGAGTCCAGGAAGAGCGGCATGCATGAGAACAGAGCATACTGAGGGCAAGAAGAGGAAACAGACGTAAATACAACATTTTGAGCTTTGCGGACTAGGCCCTTGTAAGTTATATAATGAGGAGAATATGCCTGTTATGTGAGAGAGTCAGTTGTCTAATATCAGATGACCCTAAAGCATCCTTAGATGTGAGGGACTGGCGTCTCTTGACATCCAGCATCTCTGCGGCGGCCGGTCTGCCCGCTGTCTGATTTGGGACACGTGCCAAGAGATATTGCATTTATAACCTAAGGTAACCCTGCAGCACAGGGGAGTTGGCAGCTGTGCATGGATAGTTTGCATCTGAACGCGAGCCCTGGTGAGCTGGTCAGATTAGTGTCCCACAAGGTCACCCAAATAATAGCAGCGAGCCAGTGAGGATGCCGACACTCCTGACAGACCCCGACAGTCCATGGCTGGTCCAAGAGCTGGCAGTGCATAGGGTGAATGGGTCAGACATGGACTTATGCTGTCTCAATACCTGGCCCCTGTAAGGTAGGGTGGGTGCTGGTAATCAGTTTGTCTTGGCACTGGAGTGTGACGGTGTCTAGACCCTGTGCACACAACACAATGGCTGTTCTTCAACCTTGTGGCCTCTCATTGCCCAAGAGCTGACCTCAATGTCAAGGTCTATGAAGGGACAGCAGCCCAACCTTGCCTTATTGATTGCTCTGCCCACTTGTTGCTGCTGAAGTCTGATACTCATAGGTCACACATGCACACAACAACATGACTTTGAAAAAATGCAGTGGAAGAGCCCGAGGTCTGCAGTAGTATGCCATGGTTTGTTCAGAGTATGAGAAAAGATGGTGATGTAGTGATGTGATGTGTCTGTGTAGGCATGGACTGAGTAGCCATGCTGTAGACAGTTGAGTGTGGATGCTGTAGAGTGCTGAGTGTGGATCCTATAGAATGTTGAGTGTGGATGCTGTGGAATATTGAGTGTGGATGCTGTGGAATGTTGAGTGTGGATACTATAGAATATTGAGTGTGGATGCTGTGGAATGTTGAGTGTGGATGCTGTGGAATGTTGAGTGTGGATACTATAGAATATTGAGTGTGGATGCTGTGGAATGTTGAGTGTGGATACTATAGAATATTGAGTGTGGATGCTGTAGAGTGTTAAGTGTGGATCCTATAGAATATTTGAGTGTGGATGCTGTGGAACGTTGAGTGGGGATGCTGTGGAATGTTGAGTGTGGATGCTGTGGAATGTTGAGTGTGGATGCTGTAGAGTGTTGAGTGTGGATCCTATAGAATATTGAGTGTGGATGCTGTGGAACGTTGAGTGGGGATGCTGCAGAATGTACCATTTTGCACTCTATGTGATCTAGCTCAGTTTGCACCAAAGCTAAGATATTCACAATGCTCCCAGACCCAGATTACTGAGGTAGGTACCTATAAGTAGATGCCAACCCACAGCCTACTGAGAAGCCTCCTGGAACTGTCAAATAAATTGAGTGAAAACCCTGCATTCTCTACTATCAAAACCAGTGCTCTGTGTGAGATAGTATCTTCCACGTCCCCTTGACCTGATGACTCTCCCCCAAAGGTACTTGCCTACTCGCCCCTTGATTGTGAGTCCTCAGCAGAAACTGATGATAATGTATGGAAAATCTTGAAGTCCCTCAAAAAATCCTCCTGATCATGGAATTTTTCTAAGCCAAAAGTACATAGCTGGTTAGCCTGGGTCTCGTCCTTAGCCTGGGTCTCGCAGTACAAAGATGCTTCGCCTGGGTCTCACAGTCGACACGTCGTTAGCCTGGTTAGCCTGGGTCTCACAGTACAAACGTGGTTAGCCTGGGTCTTACAGTACAAGGTTGATAGCCTGTTTAGCCTGGGTCTTACAGTGCAAACATGGTTAGCCTGGTTAGCTTGGGTCTCTCACTACTACCATGGTTAGCCTTGCTAGCCTGGGTCTCAATGTACAAAAATGGTTAGCCTTGGTCTCACAGTGCTAAAGTGGTTAGTCTGGGTCTCAGTGTCGAAATGTGGTTAGCCTGGGCCTCACAGTGCAAACACAGTTTCCTTGATTTCTCTAGGTCTCAAAGTACAAACGTGGTTAGTCTGGTTAGCCTGGGTCTTGCAGTAAAAGCGTGTTTAGCCTGAGTCTCACAGTACAAACATGGCTAGCCTGGGTCTCACAGTACAAACGTGGTTAGCTTAAGTCTCACAATACAAACGTGGCTAGCCTGGGTCTCACAGTACAAACATGGTTAGCCTGGGTCTCACAGTACAAACATGGTTAGCCTGGGTCTCACAGTACAAACACGGCTAGCCTGGGTCTCACAGTACAAACACGGTTAGCCTAGATCTCACAGTACAAACACGGTTAGCCTGGGTCTCACAGTACAAACATGGCTAGCCTGGGTCTCACAGTCCAAACGTGGTTAGCTTAAGTCTCACAGTACAAACGTGGTTAGCCGGGGTCTCAGTCTACAAATGTGGTTAGCTTTTGTCACACAGTACAAAAGTGGTAGGCCTGGTTAGCCTGGGTCTCACAGTGCAAACATGGTTAGGTGGGTTAGCCTGGGTCTCATGGTACAATTGTGGTTAGCAACGGTCTCCCAGTACAAACATGGCTATCCTGAGTCTCACAGTACAAACGGGGTTAGCCTAGGTCTCACAGTACAAACAAAGACTATTTCAGGCCACCACAGCTATAAGAATGGCCCTGGCGGCAATCAATAGTCCTTTTTGATGTATGCTGAATGAACAACTCTTGTTGCACTGATCTTTAAATTAGACAGACAGCGCCACCATATGGCAAACTGTTACTAGCTCTGGTGTTGACAATTCAGTGCTGGTGCCAAGCACCGGAAACCCCCAACTCAAATTAAGCACTGGGATTAGATATACAGAAGACTAATAATGAATTAAATTCTGCATAACAATTGAACATCTGTTTGAGTGGTATTATCAGCCATAAATGTATCCTATTTATAAAGCGCAAACATGAGTTATTGGCCAGAGTTACATGATGCTGGGCTGAGCTGCCTCCAGGGATCGAACCGTGAACCCCGTGTTCCAGAGTCAGCCACTTTGGCCGCTGCGCCACACCTCTCCCCTAGGAATCCATCTTTTATGTGTGCTGATAGAAAGATGTTAAGGCCTTGTTGAGACTTCTGTAGGATGAGCAACAGAAACCACTCACAGGCCCCAGGAAAGAAGGCGGTGAGAGGCAGGCACTGGGAGAGCTGGGCAGAAGTCTGCCTGAAGAAATGGTTTTTAGCAATCTCCTGTATTTCAGAAAGTCAGATTCCACTGTAGAGACAGAGCTAGAGAGCTCCACAGAGATGGGCCTTGCATGTGAAAGGTCACTTCGCCACATTTCTTGTTACAAGCCAGAGGGAGGAACACTAAGTTAAGATCGAAAGGCATTCCCATCTGTTGTGAAGGTGATGAACATTAGAATTTACAGGGAAGTCAGAATGTGGCTGTGTCAGGCTTCCTGAAGGAGGCGGATGCATTTGGAATGTTGTCTTTCCTGTATGGAGACCAGCAGAGTCTTCCCCGCAGGTGAGAGGTGGTCCTGTTGTTGCAGCTGGACAGGGAGGAGCAGGGGGTCTTGGGCTCTTTGGGGTTTAGATATTGGTTTGTTATGGAGTCCAGTGTGAAGGCGATTGAAATAGTGAAGATGAGAGACATCTTCTGCAGAGATGGGGGATGCTTCTCTTACACAAAACACTAGGGAGTGGCAAAATATTCAAAGCTTTGAAATACTTTCCCTACGAAAGTTAAGAAAATGCATATCAAACAACATCTTGTTTGGTCGGTCAGAATCAGCAGTTCCTCCAGAACTGAACCGGGCAGCCCCACACAACACCGCATGACACGACCTGCCCCACAGTCAGCACCTCGCCCCTTATACTGCACGAACAGGGATCGTGCTGGCAGGCGAGCGAGCGAGCAGAGCCCGTTCGCCCATTGGCCACCCTCCCACATCTATCCAGTCAGGTGCTGTGGCACTTCAGGTGGCATTGGGCAATGGGCATCCAATAGCCCATTCAGTTCCTAATTCCTACATTACTAGGGTCAGGTTCGAGTTGGAGAGTGTGGAACTTGGGGAAGGTGTTTGTGCAGCAGCCATGGTGGCTCGAGTGATAATTTATTTACAAATTAAAACTATACCATGGCACAACCAATGTGACATAATGCAGTTTCATGGTGCCCAGCTTGTGCTACTCTGTCCACCCAACACAACCTAATGTCACCGGCATAGTGCTGCCAGCAGCTGCATCCTGGTCATTATGAAAGGATGACTGAAAACTGGCCAACTATACCATAAAACTGGCCCATCACACCACAGAACTGGCCCACACACAATGACAAAACTGGCCCACCACGCCACAAAACTGTCCCACACACAATCACAAAACTGACCCACCACACCACAGAACTGGCCCACACACAATCACAAAATTGGCCCACCACACCACAAAACTGGCCCACACACAATCACAAAACTGACCCACCACACCACAAAGGTGACCCACCACACCACAAAACTGTCCCACCACACAATCACAATACTGACCCATCACACCACAGAACTGGCCCACACACAATCACAAAACTGACCCACCACACCACAAAGGTGACCCACTACACCACAGTACTGGCCCACACACAATCACAAAACTGGCCCACCACGCCACAAAACTGACCCACCACACCACAAATGTGTACCACTACACCACAGAACTGGCCCACACACAATCACAAAACTGGCCAACACACAATCTCAAAATGGACCCACCACACAATAAAACAGACCCACCACACCACAGAACAGGCCCACAAATAGCCATGAAACCAGTAATCACTGACATATCAGACTGGCCCTTCTAACACTGCTAGATTGGCACGTGACTCCTCTGCCTATCCCTCTACAAGTGTTGCATTTCTGCCCAAAAGGTGGACACATTTTTCTTGTGGATGGATACCTGCTATGCGTCTCACCACAACAAGTTCAAGCAGGAATTTCTTGTATATCTGTAAACCCTAACCGCCCTCTTCCAACCCTGCCTAGAGTGGCATGTCTTCTATTATTGGGGCCAACGAAGCAGCACAGCACACAGTGTCCTACTCAAGGGGGCGTGGATAAGGAAGCCATCATATCGGACGCAATCAAAGGGAGCTCCAATGATCGCCATGCTCCTGCCAGGGACCCATCACAAATAACGGAATTGGTCTCCCGCGGCCCCCTGCCCCTGGCTCTGCGCACCGATCTAACCTTCCTGTTCAGGAAATGACTAGCAGAAGGGTAGGGCTGTGATGGGCGGCCTGGACCTGCGCCCCTTGCACCTGAGGCGGAAGCCCCACTGTGACTGGACCATGGACGGCACTTGTAGGGATACGATGTGGTGGCGATGTAGCGGTCGTGACACTGCTGAGGTGAGGAGAGGAGAGGGGTAGACGGGGTAGACGGGAGACGGGAGGAGCGGGTGACCTGGCTCAGAGTAACGCTGACCCGAGGTGCAGACGCGGGCAGCCGCTGAGATGCAGGCAGAGATGAACTCAGACTCACGCCATTCCCACATAAAGCCCCAATAATAGCGGCCCAGACCGAGGAGCCCATGCCAGTCTGCCTGGGGCCCATCAACCCAGATACGGACACCATCGCAGACTGCCACATCCGAACAGCTGATGTTTCAAACTACTTTGGAAGTTATGTGATGGGTGTCTGCTCTGTATGATTTATGGACTAAGCGTACAAGTGAGGGGCTTCACCAGGAATCTGCACTGGGCTCCCACAGCTGCAATACTATCGGACATTCCTGTTGGTGCGGCCTCACCCCCTTTAAAGCTCCCCCTCCTTAAAGCAACCCTATGTGACCACAGTGTTCCTCACACAAAACCACAGCCATCTCACAACCAAGGACCGATATCTGAGGGATTCATCTGCTGTGGACACAGACCAAATGGCATCCTGGGTGCCCACATTGAGCATTAGGAATTTTTATATCCTGCACCGCACTAACACTAGCATACTGCAACAGGAGAATTAGCACTCTACTCTGCGGGGAACACCTGGCTGCATGTACTGTGGAATGTCACCTCCTTACAGCCCTTCACTACGCTTGTGGGGTGAAGTGACGACTGGGGGACACGCACTGCTCTACTACTGGGAAGTGACACGCAATTGAGCTCCAGGGGAACTCGGCAGCTCGACGACTGGTCTGTGTCTTCACGCACCAACCCAGTGCACCCTAAACACAGGGGCAGCTCGTGCTGCCACACTGCCCGTGCTTCTTGATGGAAAGCGGGCCCCTGTAACCAAAACGGACTTAGAATAACTGGTACGTGCTAGGTATAACAACGCAGGTCACCCAGAGCATGCCTGCTTGACCTCCAGCGGGACTACAGCATTCACACAATGACATGGATACCACTGTGGCCACTGCCGCCCCCTTCCCTACTTTCCTTTGAAGAGAAACTGGGCTTGGTCTGTGAGGCGGTGGAAAACCTGGCACAGCACTGGAATCAACGAGAACCTCACTCGAGACCAAGATAGATGCAGTTACAGCAGACTAAACATTGCTCCATGCTGATTCTGACCATCGCAAACTAGCAGAGATGGTCCATGATGCTGAACAGTCCATTGAGATCATACAACCGGAAACCTGTGACATGGACGCCTCACTATGCTTACTGTCGAATCGTGTGGTGATGCTGGAACAAAAGGTAGAAGACATGGCTGGTCGATCGCGATGTAAGAACGTGTGAGTGGTGGGTCTGTCAGAGGGCACGGAGGGATCAGACGCAATCACATATGTGGAACAGTGGATGTGGCAGTTGCTAACTCAAGATGCTCTTTCACAGTACACAACAGAACCTGCCCGCTGCCCCAACAGGTTGCCAACCCCAGACCGTTTTTAGGTCCAGCCTAGCGCAGCGCACAAGCGCTGCACTAGTAGATGACCTTTTGGAATCGCTCTGCACTTTTCAAACACTCGTGCTTGTGGTGGCATCCACCTTGCAGGAGCGAGCAGCGGCATGCAGGGGCCATCTGTTTCCAATTAGCGTGGCCGTGCGCGCTTGTTGACATTTCTCTACTCTTGCTCCCCTGCCTGTCTCACCCTCGCCCTCCCTTGTCAACTGTATTTCTTCTTTGATTCCATTTCCCAGCGGCCTGGCACCCGGCCAGGAACATTGCAACTGATGACTTTTTTTAATCACCGTGTCGTCATGGGGTTCTAATTATTTAGGATCAATACATTCGTAAAGGGCCTTAGACAGCGCATAGATAAAGGAATTGTTTAAGAGTTGCTTTTTGTGCCACAAAAACCGATTGTAAATGAATATGATGATAATTAATCGGTTTCAACTTTATTTCTGTGGTGCCAGGAGAGTGGAATGCTTCGCTCATTTCTGTATGCTATTTTTCCCAAGTCTAAAAGGAAAAACATTTCCCCAATGAAATGGGGCGCCTGGTTATTTTGCAGCCGTCTAATCCGGTGCCAATAATGGACATGAAATTGGTCCGTAACACGACAGACCAACAAAACCATGTTCTTCCTTGTTGCACGGCAACCAGCAGGCACAAGTAAACGGAGACAAAGTGAAGACCAAACAAATACAAAACCATCGAGACACATTTTTGAGCTTCGGGTCTTACAAACGACAACATAAGGCAGCGACGTGCTCGTTACTGCGGATGTATGCCGCATACATGTGCCTGCGCGTCAGGCGGTGAAGCCGTGAGCGGAAAGAGATGTGTTCTGTAGGGGCATAAAACCATGCATCCTGAATTCCTTTCCATCACATGCCACGGGAGATATATGACGAATGGGCCCCAGGAGAGCAGTTTTTATCGCCTTAGGATGGAATGGCTTATAGGCATGCGACACTCCATCACGGCAGCGAGCTGGCAGGTTGAGAGGCTGAAGGCGCTGCACTGATTCCGCTGTATAGCATGCACACTCGAACAGGATATGTGTTTGCTTTTCTATGTGGCAATGCTAAGAGGTTAAACAAGCATTGGCATAGCCAATAGGTCTCGCCTTTGGGACCTTATAAGTGTTTAGTTATCCAGCACAATATCCTTGGTGCAACAACATCAACGGTTGCATGGCTAAACACTTATAAGGTCCCAAAGGCGAGACCTATTGGCTATGCTAATGCTTGTTATTTCATGTGCTGCACTACACAAATGCTATTCTAACAGAGACTCAGAAACTGCATGAGGCCAAAGTTGACAATGTCACAATTATGTTTCTTCTGGATTATACTGTTGCAGTACAAAGGCACTCTTTCCTTACAGCCAAGCGACATTTGCGCGAACTTGAAATCAAGCATTTTCTGTTATTTTCAGCAAATCTGTGTGATGCGACAGATGGGAAGACCCACTTCTTCGATACACCCGAGGAGGTCTGGGACTGGCTGGAATCCACAGGAAGCTCCACAAATGGCAGATCAGCACACATGGGCACTACCAATCGAGATGGGGTGGAATGGCAGCAAATCCCAAAACAAGGTGTCCTAAATTAAAGGCTGTCCCCGATTTGGAGCAGATGATGCAAGAACATAGACGGGCTTTACAAACCGCCGCAGCACTGGGTGAACGTGACAGGAGTTCTGGAGCAGATGAAGACTCAGTCCGACTGCTCAGTGATGATTGCTCTTCGACCACATGCTCTTTCAGGACTGATTCAACCACCCTTCCAGTCATTACTCCACAGGCGGCCCATGACATTATTTGACACCTGCCATTAGTGCTGAGCACACTCTGCAGTCCTTATGCTCTTCTTACCTGTACCTGAGACTGCCATCCTTGACGAAATACATCAGGTTTGTCGTATCTTGCAGGTATGAAGTATAATATTCTGTTAACTGAGACTACAACTCCCAGTAGCCATCAATAATTACAGCTGTACTTACAGTGTAAGGCGCATCTTGTATACCAATGTACAGTATGGGTCCCTGGACATATCATTCCGCTCTAGCGGGGTGACCATCTATTGGCACCTTTAGCCCACTGTTAGGTTACTGCCTACTTGCCTTTGCTCAACAGAAGTTAACACTCCTTTGGGTGGACACAAGACATGTTTCTGTTCTTTTGGCATTTGCAAAGCTGAGATTGTTGTTGAAATGTGTTTAATTGTTTGCAATGACCCACATCTTCTCCAAGCTCTGCCTCTCACATTATATAATGTCACTTTTATGCCCAAGACTCCTTGCCCATATTGGCGAGACATTGGCACCGGGGAATGGCCGACCCCACATACCACTCATGGCACACTTTAACATACCGTGGAATGTCCAGGGCATGCACACACCATTGCATCGTTACTCCATAAATGCATACTTAAAAAGGCATCCGATACACCTGGCACAGCTGCAAGAAACACACCTCACGCAAATAGAAATCAATAGACTACAACGGCGATGGAGGGGTCAGTTCCACGCCACCAACTTTTCTAGTTTTGGCCACGGAACATTACTGTAGATCAGATCCGGCACCCCATCTACAACAGAATACACGATTATACACGATTATAGACCCTGAGAGCTGCTATTTGCTGGTACGAGGATGACTAGACGGCCGTCCTGTACTGTAGGGCTCTATGCACCAAATACGGACCAGGTTCCCTTTTATCAAACACCCTCACACACTTTCTCAGTGGAATGGCTTACCATGGTTACTTGGCAGAGACTTTAATATTGTTTTGGACACCACTTTGCATCAATCCTTTCCTCCACTTCCTCACACACTGGTCACCGCTAATGCCCACATGTTAACTGATTGACTCCAGCAGTGGCACCTTGTAAGCTCATGGAGACACCGCAACCCGGTAGTGAAAGTTTACTCCTTTTATTCTGCCCCACACAAATTACATGTCCGTATCGACAAAACCAGGGCCACCACATCAATACTCCCCTCCATAACAAAAGTAGACTACTTAGGGTGCACACACTCTGATTATAATTCCCAACTATTATGTTTGCAATGGGAGACCACAATCCCCCCCATTCCCACTTGGAGCTTTAAACCAGCTTTATAAGTAGACCCCCCCCCTTCACTTCCGTGGTCCAATGGGCATAATGGTTGATGACTATTTCCCCCAAGACCCTGCTAGAGCGCAAAATGGGTATGCTCCACCCAATCCCAGTGTTTCTCTCATGCTGGGAGAAGCGCTGGGATTGGGTGGGGTTTGGGAGTCTGTGCCGTTGGGAAATGTAGTGTCGTCGGGATGGGAGCAGTGGAGGAGCGCGGCGCGGAAGGAGAAGATCACAGAGGCCGGCAGGAAAGCTACATTTCTCTTTTTATTATTACTTTTTTCTTTTACGCCCCCCCCCCCACCTCTGGTTGACACCAGCCTCCCCTGTTGTTAGCGTGGCTTATCCGCCAAGCCCAACCCCACAGACCCATTACAACATTAGGATTAAGCACAGACACACTTCTGTACACCCAAAATGACATACAGGAATAGCTGACCCAACACTACACCAGAGTCTATCGGTCAGTCACTGACTCCAACCTTGACAAACACAGATATAGCGTTTTTCGCTAATCTCACTATACCCAGCATTCTGGCTGCCGAACGGATGGAATTAGATGAGCCCGTAACCTTGACTGAAGTCTGGAACACTAGTAAGGCCCTGCAAATAGTAAAAACCCGGGACGAGAAAGCCTGCGGGCTTAATTATATAAGGCGTATTACGCTGGACTCCTAGAGAGTGGCAACTGTCATATCTTTACCTAAACCCAATAAAAATCCTCAACTTGCTGACTCATATAGGCTGCTAGCGTTACTTAAGATACTGATTAGAAAATGTTAGCAAAAATCCTTGAGGACCACCTGGCACCCCTGGTCCAGAAACTGAAGCACCCAGACCAGAAGGGTTCTGACCCCACACCTACTACTACTTTCAATCTCTGCTGGTTTTTCAGGATCATGAATAAGGCTCCCTGTTTTCCGTTTTTACTTATTTTTACAGATAAATACAGACAAAAAACATTTATTTTTTTGTCTGTATTTATTTTTAAATGTGGATAAAAACGGAAATTGGAGTGCTTTTTGAGTAATTCTAAACACTGTTTACCATGACTGCCAGGCCAATAGATGTGTGGATTGATAGATAAGGGGGTTAAAAAAGAAAGGAATTTTAGTTAAGAGGCTTTAACAGCAGTAGATATGCACAAGGTTGATTAAGAAATTTGCATATTTTCATATAATTCACTGATTTATCTTCTGCGGGTGTTCACTGCACTGAAACCTGGCAGACATTCAAGCATGAGCGCATATTTATCAGTTAAATAAATGTGGAAATATACTAATTTCAGCTTACTTTTTGCATGAAACACAAAATAAATATGGATAAATACAGACGGAAATGGTAAAAAAATAAATACCATAAAACCGGGATCCCTAATCATGAAGTACACCTCCAACACCTGACTGTTTGGTATTGGAGCTCGAGAAGATCTTTGACTCGCTAGATTGGTATTATTTTTTTGCTGTATTGGCCCAATATGAAATTGGTGATCGTTTCCTTGGGCTGGGGAAATTGTTGTATACTAACCCGTCAATCAGAGTCAAAACAGAACCCCTCCTATCAGCAGATATCACTATCCACAGAGGCACATGTCAAGGCTGTCCGTTGTGCCCGAAACTGTTCTCTCAAGCTATTGAACCCTTGGCGTTAATGCTACGTCATCAGGGGGCTCTATTGGGGGGTTACAGTAGGCAATGGCCTACATGTGGTCTCCTTGTACGCCGACGACATCCTAATATACCTTCAGTACGTATGCGATGTTCCCACCTCAATCAATTCCATTCTAACACAATTCGCTGACATAGCAGGCCTAAGGGTCAACTGGGCGAAGTCAGGCATATTCCCCTTCCACCCGCATACAGGCAACCCTGACTTGGAGATGGGAGGGGTGTGACTGGACTGGCAACTGCACACCTTTCGGTATCTAGGCATACAGATATACCACATCGAAGCGGATCTGTTTGATGGTAACATTTCAAGAGCAGTGACGACGTTACTTGCACAGATGACATTTTGGCGCACACTGCCATTAGCGGTCATGGGGAGGGTGTCTGTATTCAAGATGGTGGTTTTACCCCGCCTCCTTTACTTTTTCACCGATCTTCCCCTCTTATATTCCAGCTGTGTTCTTTCGGAAATTTTAACAACAGAACAGAGACTTTATCTGGAACGCATCAAGATGTAGGGTAGCCCTAGTGAAACTCTGTTCCACAGCTGCAGGCCTAGCGGCCCCACAGTTCTAAGACTACAATTTAACCCCTCAAATGCAGTGGTTTGTGCAATGGTTGTTGGCTCGTTACTTATCCGATTCGGCTACATCCAACGCTGGATGGCCCTCATGTGCAATAACGCACTTATTTCATCCCTGCACGAAAATGCGACCACCGGAACCGCTCTTATTAGATATAGCGCACAGATGCTATCAGAGGTGCTTACACATTACCAGACACTTTCTACCTTATGTGCCAGGGCTGGCATTACTGGGCACTCCTAGAACTATGGGTCCGATGACGTCAACGGAGCTGACAGCATGGCAAGCTGCAGGCTTCCATCTTTAGGTGACCTCTACAGAGATAGCAGCATACGAGACACTGTTGGCTCTCTATGGCTGTCCCCAGCACACTTCTTAGTCCACCAATCCCTACTTGCCATGCTTCAACATCATTGGGGAGACATAACCCTAGAAAATCTGACCCACCTCACGGTGCAATATTTACAAGTGACAGGGAGGGCAGACATCTCACGCGAGTCGACACTGGGAGACAGACGTGTCCCAGCCTTGCACTGACAAAGAAGGGCTTCACTCCTGGAGGGCCCACAACACATCCAAGGCAATGCTCATTTCAAACTCATACATTACTAGATAGTACACAGGGCTTATCTTACCCCTGCTAAGATTAGTAAATATTACGGAAGGACAGCTGCTCCATGCCCACAATGCCTAGGTATAGACGCTGACTTACTACACGTGCTGTGGACATGCCCATACCCTACACACTTATCAGTGCTGTCAATGGGGCATTAACTAATTGTGCTGAGCGCCCACACTCTCACCATTGGCAGATATGTCTACTTGGGCTATATCGCAGGAGTTAAAAACATAAGGTGGCCTCCCATTTTCTGGATTTGGAAATCTCCTAAGCCCCCGACATTTAAGGCTTGGTAGCGTTCAATGTGCAATTGGGCACAGGCCGAAAGTGTGGCACTACGCAAAGAGGACACACTGGGAGTGCATAAATATCCCATTGCCACATACTGGGACTCCATCCTACCTACCTTACAAACTGCCCATACAGAGGAGACAGCTGAGAACCCCGGGTCTATGACTTTCTTGTGCCGACACACTACCCCCGCCATCTGCCCATCCCCCGCCACACTCCTTTCTTTATATTAGATAGCATTGCTATTGGACTCAGTCCCATAGAATACAGAAGGCGATAGAACAGCCATGGAGATATCAAACGCTGTGGTCTATTTTGTTAATGGTTTATATCATTATAGTTCACTGTTTGCAATAAAATGGTAGTCTGAACAATATTTTGATGGTACATTGCACATATTGGAAATAGCCACACACACAACTTTTATATTCCCATGTTCCTACACATGTGAACTTACTTCTCAGCTCACAGACTCGTATTTGTGCAATTGCCCACATGTTGGGAACATGTAAAACATCAGTCATCCCTAATGTGCAATTCTGAATGATTTTCTTATACTATGTACTGTACTAAATGTCATGTCTCCCTTTGCAATAATACTCACTGTATTGTACAGTTAACAATTAGTTGTATGTATCTGTAAAGAGAACACTGACGCAATCAATCTAAAAAAACAAGAAAATATTATTCTATGAACAGATTTAAACAAAAAATAAATAAAAATACCCTACTCGATGAATCGTGTGGCAGACTCGTGGCTGAATCCACCACCCATACCAGTCTTTTGCATTGCCTCACAGGCTGGCTCAGCTGTGGGTGGCATAGCAGGGATTTACATTCATGTTTCAATAAGATTCGAGCCAGTAAGTGGGTTCCACTCTTTGACCTATACCCTGATCAGAATTCAAATGAGCCAATCAAAATCCTTGCTACTTGACCAATGAATGCCTGTGGCCTGCCTATGTCAGCGCACCTTCTGCGCGTCACAACAGAGAGTAGGGCTCACCTCCGCTCATCATGTACTCCCGGAGGACCGGAAGCCGGAAGTTGCCGGCCAGTGTCGCCAGGAAGGGTCGGATGCCAGGAAATTTCTCAGAGAATCCGGTGGACTCGGTGATGAAGTTGCAGAATGCGCCAATGCAGAGGATTCCGTGGGGGTGGCACCCGATGATGTAGTTGCGGCTAGGCAAGAGGGGGTGGGTCTTCACCAGCTGGAGGGAGGAAAATCACATGGGTTAGGGAGTGAAAAGTAAACATAAAGTGAACAGGGAGGAGGAGAAGGAGAAATATGATTCAGGCACAGTTCATAAGAGGGCGTTTGAGAAGGTATTGTCTCCATCCAACCTCTGCAATGCATGTCAAAAACACATGCTGTAGCCGAGGCTGGACATCCCTGTGTAGCTTCCAAAGAATAGGTGTGCAAAGTGAGAGCAAATTTCCCCCAAATATTGCAGGAGGCTCATTTATTATTCTAACTTTGGTCCTGGAATATTTTAGGTAAAGTTGGAAATTCCTGAGATATTTTTGTGAAGGGTTGAAAAGTAGTCATTTTGAATCGGAGAAAGTGCTGCCCTGAAAGTGCAGCCAGGGCAGAAAACCAGGAATGCCTGTTCAAGTCAGGACACACAAGCGGCCTGAAGACTGATATTTCATAGAGGGTCTTCAAAATGATAACAGCAATTGTGCTTCATGACAATAGACCTGTTTTTGACCTCCGCGGATGGGTTACTCTGTCACAAACGTGACGAATATCCCATCTACTGTATTACAAGTGCATTGTATCCATTGGTACCAGTAGCGGCCCCTGGTGGGAGTGCGATGGGGCGGGGGAAGGGCAGGGTGGGGGGTAGTAAACACTGGAATATGGATGAACGGAGGTAAGTAAACAATTAAATAAATAAAACGAATTTCGTTGCGCACGCTGCAATGATCTTGCCAATAAATGCTAGTTGAATGATGGGCTGGTAGTCGGCGAGGTCATCGGGGGTCTACTGTAGGTTTCTTTAGGAGTGGGAAGATCTGGCCTGACTGGAGAGCTTCTGGGAAAGTGCCGTGAGTGAGTACGCATTGACAATGGTGAGAAACGGTGAGAGTGTCCCTAGAGAGAGCTTTGATGATGGGTGAGCGTCAGTGGTCATCTTTAGAGGTATTGACTTTGAGAGAGTTAAGTATGTCAGTGAGATCTGTGAGAAAAAGGGATTTGAAGGATGAGTTTTGCAGGATTCTACAAGGGGTGTGGGCATAGGAAATGAAGCTGGCTTGGTGTTGTTGACGTGCTGTTGAATGTTCTCTATTTCTCACTGAAAAAGATGTTGATGGCTTTGCACTTTTCTGTGGAGTGAGGAATAGGTAGATCTGGCATGAGCTGTCTTAATCAGCGTTGTTCTTCTGATAGTGGCTTCATTGATGGTGTTGTTACAATACTTTACTTTGGCAGGTGTGATGAGCTGTCTTGTGTTGCACGGAGTGACTTCCGTACAATAAGGTCATCAAGAGTTCTGTTTTTCCTCCTTCTTCTATCTTCTCTGTGGATGGATCATTTATTGTTAGTAATTTCTTTAGAGTACCAGGGTGCTGAAGGCTTTCGCTTTCGCTTGCACTTGCGTTTGTGGTAATTGAAGCACGGATTTCCACATAGTTTTCAAAAAAGCGTAGAAGTTGTTTGAAGGGTGTTGGCATCAGACGTGGAGTAAATAGGGAGAGATGAGTTCATGCATTTAATTGTCGATGGAGAATTCTTTGAAGGATCTGAAGATTTGGTCTTCTCTTTTTGTGTTGACCTTGGTTTGATGGTAGGGTGCTGAGAAGGGAGAGACGGATGGCAAACTGGTCGATCCAGTCCACGGGTTATGGGTGACCTTCATTAAATGGTTGGTGATATTAAGAAAACTAGTTCAAGAACTTGGACTTTGGAGTGTGTTGTTTGTGCGACGTGCTGTATCATATTGAGCGTATCAGTGAGGTTGAAGAGGGTGTACCTTGTGTTTTCAGGTTGTGTTATCTGGTACGTGGAAGTCACTCAAGAAGGCTGATGAACGAGGTGATGAGGAGATCTTTTCATAATGGATTCTATCATGTCAATTCTCCCACCATTCCCAAACTAAGTCATAAAATTCTCGTATATGAGAGCTCACAGAACATTAGTAAGATTGTACATGTGAATGTAAATGTCTAAGCGAAGTCTTTTACTGCTGTTCAACTAACTTTTCCTGGTCTTCTTCTAAGAGAACCCCTGAATGAAATAGTAATCATATAAGAACGAAAAGGATAAAACCTATAAACTTTATGTCAAGGTACACATAGTCCTTTTTTATTCCCATTTGCAGATATGTGATCTTTACTGTAGTTGTGTGTCTAAACACGCAAAGCTAGTATTCTGCTTTTGTTGGCACTCACTCCACGTGTTGTGCTACCTCAATAGTTGAAGCACACAAATCCACAAACCACAAAGAGAGATTTAGCAAACTTCACAGAAGTCAGACTTGCATCGCACTTAATGTGATCAATACAGCTTATTGAAAACAAAGAACTGACAGTGTAAGACCTGAGGCACATTTTCAATGTGTAAGAGAGGCGGCTACTGCTTCTTTGCACCTTGTACAACCTGTAAAAATATCCACTTGGGTTCTCACCTGAATAGGGAAATAATCCCGAAAATAGTTCCAGACGGTCCAGTTCCGGACCCAAGAGGACCGTCTTCCTCCTGGAAAACAGAAAAGATGTTAGAGGGTGTGGCACACCATCCGGATCCAAGGAAAGTGAGTGACAAATTAGTGAAACAATACGCTACATTGGGGTATTTGGCGTAGGTCCAGGAGAGCAAGATCAAGGACAGATTTTCAGAATACCCACTGAATAAGTAATTCCCAATTCAATTCGGCTTAATCGTGTGTAAACCTATTTCTTGTGGATTTTTTGAAAAATGTAAATGTATTCATCCCTTGTGGTCATATGTTGGACATTCCTACTATAGAACAACTATACACTCACCCGACTGTAGTAAGTGGAGATGTGCGAAATCACATCTACATCTACATCCTGCTGTAGATGGCTTTTCTAAAGAAGGGTCTGGCATTTTCATTTACTGTCCTTGTTTTCAAGGTGTGTCTCCTTCACAGCTGTGACTCCATGTGTCCTAGAGACAGCCAAGTCTCCCAGAAGTACTGGAATATCACAGCAAACACCCAAAGAAAGCGAGACCTACTGAAGGGCTCACTCATAGGCACTTACCCACTGTATGGGAGCTCTCCATCCACCATGCCCTGTCTCACAATATATGAAGGGCCAACCAGATTTACACAAAAATTGTAAGGCATGGCCGCACACCCTCTCTGGGTGTCATGCTTCATCATTGGCCATGCCCCATTCACTGGAGAAATTTCTAGTAGATGAATGGGCGCTGTGTGGTTATGGGGAGTAGTTTTTTTGGGGGGGAGGACGCAGCTTACTGGAACTAGGACCTAGACAACTTAAAAATCCCAATACACTGAACCCCGGAATCTCTATTTAATATAATGGATGAGCCTCTGGGATGATTAAAAACTATAGTGATGTGTGGGACTGACCATTTTCCCTTTGTCGTAATGGGTGGACGTGTTCCAGCCTACAGAGCAGTCCTACTAGGGGTCCCGGGATTTCTAGATCCCTACTTCCTAACTCTTATCTGTGGTGAAGTACTTTCAATAATCAGTAAGCAATCATCCTATACTTATTAGTACCGTCCTGCTGGGCAATGCTCGCTGTCTGTGAGTTATGACGGTCATGTGAATTGTGAAAAACGTACAACACAAATCATAATTACACTGGAGCAATGCACTTATTTAGAGACACCACCAGAAATAAAATGATCAAAATGACAAACATTACACAAACATAGAAGGTGCTTGTTTCCATTCCATGCTCATGAGGACTATTCGTAGGAGGCGGAATTACCGACTGCGCATCCATATTGAAAGTTCACAAGTCCAGTTGACACACAAACAAAATTAACAAACTGAAAGAATAAAAGTTTTCACTGCTGTCTCCGCAAGTGTAGTGCACCATTTGTTAACATCTAAAAAAGTAAAAGTCATCACTGTCGGAAAAACATCCTGGAAAACAACTCAAAATAAGCAATGTCATCACCGTTGTCTCTGCAAGCGTTGTACACCAATTTTCCCAATATTTATAAATAAACTAAAACAACACAAGTAGCCACTGTTGTCACTGCATTTTATTCATGAATTAATTTATTAATTTTCCTCCTTGGCTAGATCTGTTGCCCTTGCACCACCGGGTACTTATTCTTTTCCTACACACTTCCAAACGAAGGAGTCCTGGTCCTCTTTCTATGACCATGCTACAAGTCCTGGTTCTCTTTCTATCACCATGCCACAAGTCCTGGTCCTCTTTCTATGACCATGCCACAAGTCCTGGTCCTCTTTCTATGACCATGCCACAAGTCCTGGTTCTCTTTCTATAACCATGCCACAAGTCCTGGTCCTCTTTCTATGACCATGCCACAAGTCCTGGTCCTCTTTCTATGACCATGACACAAGTCCTGGTTCTCTTTCTATAACCATGCCACAAGTCCTGGTCCTCTTTCTATAACCATGCCACAAGTCCTGGTCCTCTTTCTATGACCATGCCACAAGTCCTGGTCCTCTTTCTATAACCATGCCACAAGTCCTGGTCCTCTTTCTATGACCCTGCTGTAATGTTGTGGGGCCCTAGGCCCCCATGCACTAATAATGACACGGACGCAGTATCTTAGTTGGTAGAACTGGCCCAGGGCATGTGCACCCAGCCCCTTTTATTGTCAGGGTCACATGTCCAGTGACGCTGGAGGTGGATGGGTGTGGGGTGGAGTGTAAGCCAACCCTCGGGGAGTGGCTGGTAACAGAACAACTAGATCAGTGACCAGCAGGTCACTACATCCCTCCAAAACTTTATTCGAATTGGAACAACAATGTCCAACCTGTTGGAGAGAATAAAATAATAACAGAAAACATCCACTGAGTCTGTTCAGCTGCTTGCATAAACAAGTCGATGGTACAACTGTAGCTTGGATCACCAGTTCGGCTTCGCACAGTTCAGTAGTGCCCTGCGGGTCCGGTCCTACTTTGACTCAATGCGTTTAAAGTTGACACCAAAGTCTCTCTATGTACAGTTCTCTGTGACGGTGCAGGTGGAGTGATAGCGAATCTGGTAGATGTCACGTTTTCAGTTAAAGATAGTGGTATTAATCATAGGTGTCTTAGGCGCTAAAAGGGAAATTCACATTTATAAATTAACATACAATTAATCTGACGGTGCTGTAAGGTATAGAGAAACCACCAACTCTACACAGAAGAGCAAGAGCTCTACGTAACAGTTCAACAAATCCCCAGCACTCGTATTAATCAAAATTTCAAAACAGTTGTGACGTGTGAGTCAGAAACAACAATAGCAATAAATTTCTTGTGCGAGGTTTAGTCTTCCTTGTTCTTTATTTTCAATGGGACATCCTAGTCACAGCCAACACGTGTTTCGTCGTGTAGGGGCATTAACCCACGACTTCCTCAAGGCTATTTTCTATTCAATTGGTACCTTTAATATGTGGTTAAAATTCCAGACCACATAGGGGTCAAATCCAAGACTGGAACATTCAAAATTCGTGGTTCCTTAGCCAGTGAAGCGTAAGTATTGCGCTGAGCCAACTTATCAGTCGGTTTCACGTTATCTTTTCCAATTCCCATCTAAAAGTATCCGGCGAGCCGAGTGCAGCTGTCCGTGGATTCCGATTTCTCCATGTCACGTTTTCACCAATCATTCCTAGTAGTTGTAGCATCTTCACAAAGGCAGCAGTGCTTCTAGCTACAGCATGGCGGAGTAGTTAAAAACATCCCTCTCTCACCTGAATGCCCCTCTCGCCACCCTCGAGGTATGTAGAGGAAGTCCCACACTCAAGGCCTTCGCTCCACCTGAAGGGTAATTGTTTCCTAATAAGATTACTCCTGCCACCAAGGACGAGATCTTCATCGTACTAGGACCTGCAGGAGAGCAGCAGTAGACTCATCTCTCGTGGCGAGACCCGCTCTCACTGGCGTTCTTAGGCCTTTGTCCCTGGGTCGCCACGGTCTGGTGTGGAGTGGTCGGATCCTCTTCTTCAGGGCGTCCAAGCAGTCTCACCGTCCATTCTCCCGTGTGACCCCAAAGGTGGTTGTCACAAATGGTCCAGCTTGCTCGCCTCTGCCATCACCAAGTTTGCTTGGCGTTACGAAGACTCCTGGATAGCTAGGTTCTCAAAGTGCCACCGATGTTTCCAAGGTACTGTGCTCCATTCCAGACGTTCTTGCACTTTGTGTGCGAGATGTCTGATCCCACACTCGTCTTCATTTCTCTACATCTTGGAATTTCATCTGCGGTGGCGTCATGCCACACCATTTCCTCTTTCTTGTTCTTTCACTTCGTGACAGGGTCTAGTTCCATGAGGTCTTGCACTTCTTCTCTGACCAGGCCTCTCCATGTGACGTGCACTTTACTAGGGTTTCCCTGGTCCTATCCTACCCCTAGGACAATGCATTATTTTCGTCCGGTGACCAGACCTGTCGTTGCGGCGACCTTCTTCCATTCACTACTTCTCGTAGGCCCTCATATCCTGACTTCTGGTCAATCTTGTCAGACCTCTCCTCTGTCATCTTCACTGACCTCCCCTTGGTCATCTTCTCGGTCCTTTCTCAGGTCATCGCTTCTCTGGTCTCTTCTCAGGTCACTGCTTCTCTGGCCTCTTCTCAGGTCACCGTTTCGCTGAACTCTGGCAGGTCGTCTTCTCCCTGGTCTCTTGCAGGTCATCCTCGCCGACCTCTGGCAGGTCATCCTCGCCGACCTCTGGCAGGTTGTCTTTGCCGACCTCTGGCAGGTCATCCTTTCGCTTTATGGCTCCAAACTCGTACCATCAGGGTCTAGGGTACTATCTTCGGCCCAACTTCTCTCCTTGCGCTCTCCATCCTTCATCTGATGGTACTCCAGCTTCGGGTGGCTTGCGGACCTACTTTTTCTACTTGTGGTGGCGTCCCTTTGCCGCTGGACACACCTGCTGCGCACTTACATCAGTCTTGGCTAGTTTGAGTTTCTCCCTCCAGGGACCACAGTCCGTTCTCAGATGCCTCTCTGCACACAGCAGCTCAGGGCCACAGTGTTCCTGTCCACGCTGCCCCATGCACTAATAATGACACGGACGCAGTATCTTAGTTGGTAGAACTGGCCCAGGGCACGTGTGCCTGGCCCCTTCTATAGTCAGGCTCACATGTCCTGTGACGCCTGTGGTGGATGGGTGTGGGGTGTAAGCCAGCCCTCAGGGAGTGGCTGGTAACAGAACAATTAGAACAGTGACCAGCAGGTCACGACACCAGCCACGCCACACATCGAGGTACTTCCTTATGTGGTACTTCCATATTGACTACAGGCAATTGCGTTAGTCCCTCTTTGATGCCCACGATGAAATGGGCGGAACCTCAACAGCACCAGAACAACAACCCACATGGCAAGACAGCACAGCACGGCAACCCTCACTTCAGTATTTGAGGAGAGGTTGATGGCATCAAAGCGGTTGCAATGCTATGCGCTGGCCACATCCCTTGAACGCCACAACCACAGATGCAGCGTTGCGCCCTGTCGTGGCAAACAAAGGGTCTTGAAGCTTACGTTCGATCCTGACACGCTCTGCCAAAGAGCAAGCTCGTGCAAGGCGCTGTCCTGACAAACCAATAATCTCGAGCGACACCAGCGCTAAACTAGTTCACGCACCCCAGCTCATTATAACACAGTTTGCCCTAAAAAATGTGTCAATTACATCCGGTAGACTTGCCTTGTTAGACGTGCATTTTGCCAAAAGCCTATGATTGTGTATAATAATAGACTGCACTTTAAATGTTTTTGATTGGTAGAGCATAATCCTAAAAGGACCTAAGTATGCATTATCTAAATAAACATTTAGTTGTACATAGCAGGGAAAACTCCCTGGTATATGAGTCCTGAGGGTGTGCATCTCCAAAGGTTTTTTTATTACCTGATATAAGGTCATTAAAAAGAGGTTGAAAAAGTAGATGCCAGGGGTTGGGGGGCATACCTCCCAAACTCCCTCCATATGCACCATGAGCCTTGGTACAGAATTTCTAGGCAGCTGTAAGCAAGACAAAGCATCATCGATGCAGAAGGAGGCGATGGAGTGGTGTCTCCGGCGGTGACCCTCTCTTCTTTGAAATCCTTCCTGATGAGGATTGTCAATGGTTCAAGTGGCAGAGTGGAGAGTAAGGGTGAGAGCGGGCATCCCTGTCCAGTGTTACGTTCTATAGTCCACCCATCTGATATTGTCCTGCTGCTCCGGACCCAGGCACTAGGATTTGTACACAGCAAATTCATCAATCCCCGAAAGACCAAAATCCTCGAGCCTCAGGACTTCCACCAGATAGACCCAGTTTAAGGTGCCCAAAAACCTCTTTTATGATTGGCTGCTAACAATGCCAGTTCTTCCCTATCTGTCGCCAAAAGCAATACTAGTGTTAACCTTTGTATATTCATTGCTGTGCTGTGACCCGGTATAGAACCACAGTGCTCCTCATGGATCAAACCATTAAGCATGGATACCACAAGATACAGGAAGACCGAATATTGTTACTACTGGGTGTCGAGCTTTCTTTTTAGAATATTTGTAAATACAATTCATTTGTACTTTGTGACTTACGGTGTTACGTTATGTACCTCGTGTTTCTACAGTGTTTACATATAAATTATCTTTATTCATCCTTTAATAAAATACATAAATAAATGTAAAATAAAATGGCTTATGCCCACGTGAATGAATTTGTGCATGTCCAGCATTACCTTGCTGCGGCGTGTTCCAGTCCAGCAGAATCCAGGTTAGGTAGAGGATGGACACTGGCCAGAAGACTGTGAATGCCAGATAGATGAGGATCAGCAGAAAAATAATTCCTGTGAGGAGAACAGGGTACAGTGAGTGCACCAACAAACCACCTGAGTGAGTGATCACAGCTACGACCCTACTGCGCGTCGCTTCCACAGACAAGCGCCCAACATCCAGCGAGGTAAGAGGGCTCTGACACTGCCAGGTATTGGTTGGGGAGCCCCTTTGGACAGATAACTTTCTATAAGTCATATTTATCAGTCTTTGTTTATCTTAATATGATTATATCTCTCTACGCATCTGTACCTCCTGCATAAACCTCGAGTAGGAATATTTTTTTACTTTGGGCCCTGAAGGAAGTTCATAGAGGTGTTCACAGATTATGGGGTGTATCCAGCAGGTTGTAGTGTCTTGGCCAAAATGGGCGCCTCACAAAAGCAAAGAAAGGTAAACATTACAAACCCAATTGAAAAAATGCATTTTGTAGTACATAAGTAGTACTACCCTAGTACTACTCACACATTACAAAATGCAATGCACAAACAATATTTCCCACCATCCATCTGCACAGAAAGTTACATCACTGGTTTCCCACCAAAGCGCTCTTTAGAAGAAGCCAGACAAGTGGCCTTTATTCCTCATCACCCATCTGCAAAGGAGCTAAGTTCACTGCATTTCTCATCATCCACCTGCACAGGATGTTGCATGACCTCCTCTCACTTCTCCTTACTTCAGCCACCTCGTTCGTGTGTCTTCAGCAAAGGACAGACCCAGACAATGACATTTCCAGTTTTGGCCTATTATGACCAGGAAGAGCATTGGGCAGAACCCCTGTTTCTCTGAAACCTACACGGTATGATATATAATCTTGACTGCCACCCAGCAACCCATACTGCCAATCCCAATAACCACTTTCAAACTCACAACATATAAACCCAACCTCATACCTAGCCCACTAACTGCCTTGCACCAGCGCGGCCCGTGCAGGTAAGAGCGGTAGGGTGGTGGGCTGGATGGGGGAGGGGATCACAACAGACGCCGCCGAGGAAAAATAAATTATTTATTTAATTTTTCCTTGTGGTCATCTGTCAAATCCCCCCGGCCCCACTGCTCTTACCTACACAGGCCGCGGCTGCCGTGCACCCTTAAACCACAGAACACACACTTCAAACAATGCTCATTAACAATTGTTCGGAGGTACTCAAACCACCAGATATCGCAGACCTCCTCACCTACCACAAGCTTGACATCTTTTTCATCACAGAAACATGGTTCACCCCCACATCCTCACACAACCTAGATGTCCTTCTTTCTAAGGCTACAGCATCCATTGGGTGGACCACACACATCTGAAGGGAGGAGGTCTTGCTGTCATCCATAAGTCCTTCTAGTCCTGCACCCAAGGCGGGTAAGAAACACTTGACTCCTTGGAGTTGCTGACTTGTCATTTCACACTGTCTGTAACTCAGGCCACTGCCTTCCATCTCATTTACAGGCCTTCCACGCAGAACAAGGACTTCACTGATGAATTCTCGGACCTCCTTGCCATCTCATTCATCTAATACAACCATGCCATCATCTTGGATGATTTCAACCTCCCAAACAAAAAAACCTCAAAAAAATAAGAGACACCCACCTCAGCCTCCTCAACACGTGCAACGTGGTGTCACACATCAGCCAAACAACGCACTTTAAAGGTCAGATCCTCGACCTTGCCTTTTCACCATCCCTAACCATTCAATGCGAACCACCCATACTCCTGGACTGACCACTTTAATATGCTTATCTCCTTGCTCAGCAGTCTATAAACTAATGAAGATCAACCTAAAATGTCAAGACCAAACCATCAGATCCTTCAAAGACTTCTCCACTGATAATTTAATGCATGAAATTATTTCTCGCACACCAACTCCAGGTCCAACAACCATATAAATGGCTTAAATGTTTTTGGGGAAAACTATGTGAACATCTATGCTCAAACAAAAACAAGCAATTGCATGGCAACCTTCAGCACCCTGGAATTTCTTAACAACATTACTAACAATGAACTCTACATCTCCCAGTCAGTCTGCATAGCCCAGTTTACGGCACCAAAGTTATAAACCACCTGTGGTGTCCCGCAGGGCTCCTCACTATCCCCTCATCTGTTTAATCTCCACCTCCTCCCTCTGATCTGGTCCCTCAAAGAGAGGAAAGTCGCCACCTTTAATTACGCTGATGACCTGCAACTAATGTTTACTATTGACAACTCGTCTGAATCAACCCTCGAATTTCAGACTACCATGCTGCACATCCGCCAATGGATGGACAGCAACCATTTAAAGCTTAACCCAGGTAAGACCGAATTGGTCCTTACGGGGGGCGGCCACAACTCCTGGGGCCCACACTTCTGGCCAATGGAACTGGGACCCTCCCCCCACCCCTTGCCCCCTTCAAAAAGTCTTGGCGTCACAATAAATAATGACCTGACAATAAAAACCCAAGTTGGCTCTGTGATCTCAACCTGCTTCTTCCAACTAAGGAAGATTAGAAAGATCAGCAGACTACTCACACGGGAAGCATTGATACAGGTTGTGATAGCCACGGTCATGTCTCACTTAGACTACGCAAACTCAGCATACTTTGGAATGCCACCATTCCTAACCAAACATCTACAGCCGGTGCAGAATCAAGCGGCCAGACTGATCTACCAGCAACCTAGGTGACAACATGTCACTCCGCTCCTGAGGAATCTGCATTGGCTCCCCGTCCCCCAGCATTGCGCCTTCAAAGTAGGCTGCCTGGTCTTTAAATCCCTACAGGGCCGGAGCCCCAAATTCATTGATAGCCTTATTTAGAGGTGTACTCTCACGCAACCTACGCTCGGCTCACCTTCACCTCCTGGCAACTCCCTCCTTCAAGCTGAAGCGGCAGGGGGCTGCAGGTTCGCAAGTCTGGCATACAGACTCTGGAACTCCCTTACCCTTGAAATCAGATCATGTACAGACCTGCTGAGCTTCAGAAAATCCCTTAAGACATGGCTGTCGAATCAAGCATACGAATAAACTCCAACAGGGTTCGGCACTTCCTAGAAACAGCGCCATGAAGCCAATCGGTGTACATGCGCTTTACAAGAATTTTATAACATAACATCTATATACAGGAAAGGAAATGGAATAAAAACAGAACTCATGGTGACATTGTTATATGGAGGTCCCTCTGCACAACATGCAGACAACGAAATCATCCAGAGAAAAGTATTACAGTAACACCATCAATGAAGCCAATAACAGAAGCAGAACGGGTCTCACAACAATCAAGCACCTTTAAAACCTACCCGATCCGTCTATCCAACACTCCACAGACAAGTGTAATGTAATGAACCTCTTCTTTGATGAAACAAATAAAGAAAATCCGAGGGCACATCAACACCACCAAGTCTACTTCTTGTCTTACATCCACCCTTTGTGTAGGCTTCCACAATGGTCATCCTTCAAAGTCTGGTGTCACAGTTCATGCCAACCTGCTCAATTTCCCAAAAACCACTTCCTACAAAGATGATGTGTTACCCTTGTCCTCCATCAAAGCTCTCTCCATGGAAGCTTTCTCATCCCCACTCACCATTGTCAATGCCTCTCTCACTCAAGGCATCTTCACAGAAGCTCTCATGACCGGTCAGATCCCACTCCCAAATAAACCTACATTAGACCCTGATGACCTTGCCAACTACTGGCCTAGAACTCATCTACCCATCATCTGCAAAATAATTGGAAAAGTAGTCTACACTCAACCCCAAGATCACATCAATGCTAATCATCTCCTGCATGACTACTAGTACAGCTTCAGATCATGCTTCAGCACAGAGACCACTACCTTAGACATCATAGACGACACCCTCCTTATCCAAGATGAAGACGCCCCCGCCTGCTGATATTGTTGCCTTAGAAACAACCAACCACCCATCTCTCATCCATACCCTGGAGTTCAAATGAGATTCACTAGTATTGTCTCTCAGTGGTTCTCCCCCTACCTTTCCTGTCGACACTAGTTTGCTGGCATGGGGACCGTCAGGTCCAATAAGACCTGCATCACCTGTAGAGTCCTGTAAGGTTCCATTCTGTCTACTGTCATCTTCAGTCTCGACATGGAGTCCCCTGGGACACTACTCACAAATAACAGCATCAAAACTCACCAACTACTAACAGATAGCATTAAGACAAACCAACTACTCACAGATACCAGCATCAAGGCTCACCAGCTACTCACAGATACCAGCATCAAGACTCACCAACTACTCACAGATAGCAGCATCAGGAATCACAAATATGCTGATGGTACACAACTCTTCTAGAAAGTCATCTTTGCCCCAGACATCCAATGTCTCAAACACTGCCTGCATCTCTCGTAGACCTGGGTGTCCAGCACCTACCTGAAGCCCTACTCAACCAAGATAGAATTCCTGGGTTTTGCCAAAACAACAAGCAAGAAATAGTACAAAATGGCTCCATTACATGAACCTTGACATCTTCAAACCCCAAGTTTCACAGAATTATCACGTCACTTGGATTCATCTTGGACACAAGCCTCATCCTCAAGGAAACGGTACCAAAAACAAAGATGCCCTGGTAGCAGCTCTTATAAGAAAGAGTGAAACTGTTTTTTCTGGAAAGGTCCATCAAAACATCTGTTCAAGCCCTTGTACTCTCACATCTGGATGGTGGTGACACCCTCCTCTCTTGCCTCACAGGCACACAGACACCCCTTGAAGTCATCCCGCACACAGCAGCACATCCCATCCAGGGCCTCACTAAATATATGAACATCACCTCTACCCTGATGGATCTCCATTGGCTCTGCTTACGGGAGCCCACCATCTTCAAAATCAGCTGCGTTATTTACAAAGCTATCACAATCAGCACCCCCATTTATCTTGCGGACAAACTCACAATTTCTTGTGGCTCTCAGCACAATTGGAGCCAGGTCACCATCAGACTGTAAATTAGGAAGTGTAAAGAGAAAAAGAAAGCAACATGTCTTTCCTATGCATGCACCCGAGATCTGGAACAACATCCCCTTATCCATAAGGGCTGCCCCAACACTGCTTGAATTTAGGTAAGAGCTGGAGACGCAACTTGTTAAATAACACTACATAACAAGGCAGTAACAATTCACAAACCAGCTACCTCTACTGTCAATAGTTGACGGTCTCCTTCACTTTGACCGAATTCCTCACTCTGCTGCCTTTTTGGCTCAGTATAATTATTGCTTCATTATTGAATTTTATATTAAAATTTAATAATACACGTAATTTAAACAAAAAAAGTTAAACTATTAAACCTCAATTACAAAAGAAAAACTATTTAAATTTTACAAATTTTAACAAAATTTAGAAAATATTAAATAAAAATAACATTTTTAGTAAGGGTGCGTAATACTTTTAAAGGAGGTAAACATTTTAAAGATGGAGATGTGGCCTAGTGGCTAGAGCTGCCAACTTTGGAAACACCTTATCTAGCTTGAATTCTGGCCTTGGCAGCTAGATTCAACATTGGGTGATTCTGGGCAAAGCACCTATCCTCTTGTACGTAAAAGTGTGTAAAACAAATTTTTGTAATCCTTGCTTGATTGTACATGAACTTGTAAGATGTCTCCCAACGCCATGTAATATACATTGTATGGTTGGTTCACGCTGTATATCTTACATACATATTGTTTAAAACTGTATTATTTAGAAATGCAAATATAATTAAACTGATTTATTATTTAATATACATTTAAGTTGATAAGCTAATGTAGTGTAACAGTTTATTGTAATCGCTCTAGACTAATAACATTTTCTAAATTAATTTAAATTTATTTTGTACATTAAAATATTTTGATTTTTTTAATAGAATAATAAACTTTAATACATTTACCTTACTGTACCATATGGAGATCTTTCCCTCGGTGATGGAGATGTCCACCAAGAAGTGAAAAGCTACAAACAGTAACTTTACACTCATAAATTATGTTATACGAGGCTCCACCCCCTGATCTGGTAAGTCGACACCTAGATGTAACTTTCCACTCGGAAATGTTGAATAGCAAAAAAAAGTGGAGAGCGCCACCTCGGTTTAGTAGTCAACATACACTACACACTCATATTTAACAGGTGAATCCGGCCCTTCGAGTTTGCAGGGGCCCATAAATTCTATTCAGCCACTCGACATGTTGAGTGGAATAAGACTAGGTTGAGGGCGAGAGTTATACTGTCCACTGACATGTTCTACACTGTTCACCTGCAGATTCAGTCCACCAGCAAATTCTATACTGTCCACCGGCAGCTTCTATACTGTTCACTGGCAGATTTTATAGTGTCCTTCTGCAGATTCTATACTGTCCATCTGCAGATTCTGTACTGTTCACCTGCTGATTCTATACTGTCCATCAGCAGATTCTATACTGTCCACTGCAGATTTATACTGTCCATCTGCAGATTTATACTGTCCATCTGCAGTTTCTATACTCTCCGCCTGCAGATTCTAAACTGTCCATCTGCAGATTCTATACTGTCCACCTGTAAATTCTGTACTGTCTAGCTGCAGATTCTATACTGTTCACCTGCAGATTCTATACTGTCCACCAACAGATACTATACTGTCCATCCGCAGATTCTATACTGTCCAACTGTAGATTCTATACTGTCCACCGGCAAATTCTATACTGTCCACCGGCAGATTCTATACTGTCCACTGGCAGATGCTATACTGTCCACCATCACATTCTATACTGTCCATCTGCAGATTCTATACTGTTGACTAGCAGATTCTATACTGACCACCTGCAAATTCTATACTGTCCACCAGCAGATTCTATACTGTCCACTGGCAGATTATATACTGTCTACCTGCAGATTCTATACTGTTTACTTGTAGATTCTATACTGTCCATCTGCAGATTCTGTACTGTTATCTTGTAGATTCTATGCTGTTCACCTGAAGATGCTATACTGTTTACTGGCAAATTCCATACTGCCCACTGGCAGATTCTAAACTGTCTACCTGCAGATTATATACTGTCCACTGGCAGATGCTATACTGGTCACTTGTAGATGCTATACTGGTCACTTGTAGATTCTATACTGTTCATCTGCAGATTCTATACTGTTCAGTGGCAGATTCTATACTGCCCACTGGCAGATTCTATACTGTCTACCTGCAGATTCTATACTGTCCACTGGCAGATGCTATACTGGTCACTTGTAGATTCTATACTGTTAACCTGCAGATTCTATACTGTCCACCGGAAGATGCTATACTGTCCACTGGCAGATTCTATACTGTCCATCTGCCGATTCAATACTGTCCACCTGTAAATTCTGTACTGTCTATCTGCAGATACTATACTGTCCTTCTGCAGATTCTATACTGTCCAACTGTAGATTCTATACTGTCCAGTGGCAAATTCTATACTGTCCACCGGCAGATTCTATACTGTCCACTGGCAGATTCTATACTGTCCACCATCACATTCTATACTGTCCACCTGCAGATTCTATACTGTTGACTAGCAGATTCTATACTGTCCACCTGCAAATTCTATACTGCCCACCGGCAGATTCTATACTGTCAACCAGCAGATTCTATACTGTCCACTGGCACATTATATACTGTCTACCTGCAGATTCTATACTGTTTACTTGTAGATTCTATACTGTCCATCTGCAGATTCTGTACTGTTCACTTGTAGATTCTATGCTGTTCACCTGAAGATTCTATACTGTTTACTGGCAAATTCTATACTGCCCACTGGCAGATTCTAAACGGTCTACCTGCAGATTCTATTCTGTCCACTGGCAGATGCTATACTGGTCACTTGTAGATGCTATACTGGTCACTTGTAGATTCTATACTGTTCATCTGCAGATTCTATACTGTTCAGTGGCAGATTCTATACTTCCCACTGGCAGATTCTATACTGTCTACCTGCAGATTCTATACTGTCCACTGGCAGATGCTATACTGGTCACTTGTAGATTCTATACTGTTAACCTGCAGATTCTATACTGTCCACCGGCAGATGCTATACTGTCCACTGGCAGATTCTATCCCGTCCGTTTACAGATTCCTTACAGGTCACTCACAGTTTTGCAATCTTCTGTTTAGACTGCAGTCTCTTAGGGGAATAGAAAGATTTGTGCAGGAAGGTAAAGCTGAAACCCACTTGCAGCCAGGAGCAGGGCATGTGTGAGTACTAACTTCGGTTTGTTTTATCACAGAAAAGGAACATTAAAGGGTGTTTCTTTCTCTAAGTCCGCCCCATGTTTTGCTGCTCAGCTCTTCTTTTCTGTAAACTGGTCTGTGGAATCTGAATGCGGTGAATGCAGAAACGTCATGTAAAACCAGATCTGCAACAAATGATTGTCCTCAAGATGGACAAAGAAATGTTTCATTCTAAGTTAGGCAGGTACACAGACAACCCCCCAGCATTCAGTGCTGCGCTGCATCGCTTCCACAGACCATTCAGTCCACTCTGCTCAATGGGTCACCTCCACAGACATCTGCCCAGTGCTCTGTGCTCAGCGGCATCATGTCCAAATCAACAACCACTCAAATCTCAATGTTGAGCCACACCTCATCTACAGACAACCACCTAACCTTTAGTGCTGATGAAGCACAGACCACCTTCACACCTAGTCCAACTCCCAATGTTGAGCCACACCTCATCTACAGACAACCACCAAACCTTTAGGGCTGAAGCACTGACCACCTTCACACCTAGTCCATCACTGTCGAATCACACCTCATCTGCAGACAACCACCTAACTTTACTGCTGAAGCACAAACCACCTTCACACCTAGTCCAACTCTCCGTGTTGCGCCACACCTCATCTGCAGACAACCACCAAACCTTTAGGGCTGAAGCACAGACCACCTTCACACCTAGTCCAACTCTCAATGTTGAGCCACACCTCATCTACAGACAACCACCTAACGTTTAGTGATGATGAAGCACAGACTACCTTCACACCTAGTCCAACTCTCAATGTTGAACCACAGCTCATCTGTAGACAACCAACAAACCTTTAGGGCTGAAGCACAGACCACCTTCACACCTAGTCCAACTCTCAATGTTGAACCACAGCTCATCTGCAGACAACCACCAAACCTTTAGGACTGAAGCACAGACCACCTTCACACCTAGTCCAACTCTCAATGTTGAACCACACCTCATCTGCAGACAACCACCAAACCTTTAGGGCTAAAGCACAGACCACCTTCACACCTAGTCCAAATCTCAATGTTGAGCCACACCTCATCTGCAGACAACCACCAAACCTTTAGTGCTGAAGCACTGACCACCTTCACACCTAGCCCAACTCTCACTGTTGAACTACACCTCATCTGCAGACAACCACCAAACCTTTAGGGCTGAAGCACTGACCACCTTCACATCTAGTCCAACTCTCAATGTTGAGCCACACCTCATCTGCAGACAACCACCAAACCTTTAGGGCTGAAGAACAGACCACCTTCACACCTAGTCCAACTCTCAATGTTGAGTCACACCTCATCTGCAGACAACCACCTAACTTTTAGTGCTGATGAAGTACAGACCACCTTCACACCTAGTCAAACTCTCAATGTTGAGCCACACCTCATCTGCAGACAACCACCAAACCTTTAGGGCTGAAGCACTGACCACCCTCACACCTAGCCCAACTCTCAATGTTGAGCCACACCTCATCTGCAGACAACCACCAAACCTTTAGGGCTGAAGCACTGACCACCCTCACACCTAGCCCAACTCTCAATGTTGAGCCACACCTCATCTGCAGAGAATCACCAAACCTTTAGGGCCGAAGCACAGACCACCTTCACACCTAGTCCAGCTCTCAATGTTGAGCCACACCTCATCTACAGACAACCACCAAACCTTTAGTGCTGAAGCACTGACCACCTTCACACCTAGTCCAACTCTTACTGTTGAGCCACACCTCATCTACAGAAAACCACCAAACCTTTAGGACTGAAGCACCGACCACCTTCACACCTAGCCCAACTCTCAATGTTGAGCCACACCTCATCTGCAGACAACCACCTAACTTTACTGCTGAAGCACAGACCACCTTCGCACCTAGCCCAACTCTCACTGTTGAGCCTCACTTCATCTGCAGACAACCACCTAACCTTTAGGGCTGAAGCACTGACCACCTTCACACCCCGTTCGCTGTGGCTGAGAAGAACTGCTGTGATAGAAGGACACTAGCAGCAGGAGGTGGATTAAACACTTTATAAACAAAGGCCTGAGGCCCATCCTTGACACTCACCCATCACCAGGAAGGTGAAGAGCCACTGCAGGACAGAGATCAGCTGTAAACATCCGGTGAACTCCACCCTGGGCAGCCAGGTGTCCACGGAGAGGTTGCGCAGCGCTGATTGGACACTGGCTCTGCTTCCTGGAATCCAAAAGAGAGTGAGGTTATATCCGGCCTTATCAGCTCATTGATCTATTGACATGATCAAGGGTGGGGGCGGTAACAGCCCCTTTTAAATGCTAAATCAATGTTTCTGTTCTGGGGTCAGGCGTGCTTCAGGCCAAGGGGATGTGGCTCAGCACACCCAATGCCCAGCTTTAGCCAAGATAGTCTGTTTGTAAGAATATGTCAACATCATGGCACACTCAGTATACAAACAATACCTGATTAACCAGGTACGTTGTGTTGGTATGGTGAAAGAGGAAATCAATAAGTTTACACAGAAAGCAAACAGGCCTGGGATGAGAACACACATTTTCAGACCTGCACCTGACCACAAACAATCCATTTGCGCATTATTTAATACAGCACTGAGGGAGGAGAGTCAAGACTGCGTTTTTGACCCATGTCCTTCGCAGTCCTAAAGAAAGTGTCCTCATGGCAATAAGAGAATTTCCACCTTATTGCTGCACCTCTGGGTCATTTTGATATTACAGAAGATGCTGCAGATGTTTGTACGGTCACTTCTGTAATATACATTCTATGGGCTCAAATTCTACACTTGTGCCAGCCCAAAGGGGTGCACTCTCATTTACATGGGGCATGACCTCATGCATATGCAGGAACCCCTTTGACCCTGCACCAGTGCTGTGTTTCGGGCACTGGTGCAGGCATAGGATGCAGCAGGTCACCAGGAGCCGTAACGACGCTGTGTATCAACGGCGGAGAGCCCTCTCTGCCAAACGGAAAGTCCACGGGCCTGTTTACTGGCTTACATACTCCTCCGACAGCATGACAGAGTAAAGGCCATCAGATGTTTGGCCATTTAACTGTCTACCTGATTTAGAGTGGATGGTCCAATGGCTATACAGGCCATTAGAGGCCTGCTCCTGTGTTAAAGGCCTGAGCTGGAGGCAAGAGCATTTAACAAGGGAGCGGGCATTGAATTGCCGGTATAGCCCGCTACCAAAGGTTAGAAGACTATTAGAACATTTTGCAAATAGATGACAGAATGTATTAATTTGTAAAACAAAGGCCTCACGGAGCCAGATGAGGCTGAAATCCCTGCGGGCTCCGTGAGGCCTTTATTTACAGCAACAGCTGTGAATGACAACATTGGAATGTTGGAGCTCCCAGCTTCTACCGGCCATTAGAAGCCCAGATCACTCCATTGTCTTCAATGGAGCCTCAACATTCCAATGTTCTAATATCCCTTACCATTGCGAAAAAGCCGGCAGTAAGGGGCAGTAAAAATATTTGCATTTTTCCACACAAGGAGAGAAAACTGCCCCCACAGAAAAGGGAGAAAAGAGGTGTGGGGAGCTGAATCCCAGAACATGAATTTTCCTTTGAAATTCCCACAAGGGAGGAGGGCCATCACAAAGGCCACATTTGTGCCCATCACTGCAAGCCATAGCCACAGGTCACTTTATACTTCTAACTGGCTGAAAGTCACTGACAGCCCAGAATCACAAGATGTTGAGCCGACGCCGAATCTCTTCGACCCCATGTTGAGTTTATTGTCCTGCCCCTCCGAACACAAGAAAGTGCTATGTCGTGGCCTGCGCTGGGTGCATCAGAGCACTTTTTTCATTGACTTTCAGCCATGCTGAACAGCAGATGTATTGCTAGACTACATGGCTAAAAGACATTCACATTGACAAGGCCAATGGCTCAGACATTGCTGAGAACTATTGGCTTTGCCAGTGCTTGTTCAGTGTTGAAGGAGTCTTGCTAAACAAATGTGGAAGTGATGGAGAGAAGCAGTTATGGAACTTTGAAGTGAAGCGAGATGTGGTGTACTGGCCAGAGCTGCCAACAGTGGAAACTGCGGAACCAGGTTCAAATCTCAGGGTCGCTGAACAGTTTGTGATTCTGGGCAAATCACTTATGCCTCCCCCTACCTACGACAATGAATGTGTCAGTGTGTAATGTAACTGGTGAGCACTTAAAGCACTCCAATACCATCGGCTGGTGTCAGTATCATGGCGAGATGAAGGACGAAAGAAGCGCTTAAATACCATCGGAACGTGATAAAAAAAAAATCAATAAAAACAGCAGCGACGAGGGAGGTAGTGGGAGGACGGGTCAAGCAGGAAAGCAGATGAGAATATGGAGATGGGCAAGTATAGATAGGAGAGGGCGGGAGGAAGCAACAATGAAAGGGTAAAACAAAATACCTTAATTGAAGCAGAATGAGGAGTAAAAATGAATGTGTCATTATGGAATGTAACTGGTGAGCACTTAAAGCGCTCCAATACCATTGACTCGTGTTCCCGCTATTGCAAGATGAGGGACAGAGCGAGCGCTCCAATACCATTGGATCGTGCCAAAAAATAAATAAACAAGTGCTGTTCATATTTTAACAACTTTTTAAGAAATGCATTCGTTTATGTACATGCATTTCAGTGGCATGTGTGTATGTATACAAGGGAGACCAGGCAAGACGGAGGATGGAACGAGAGATGACATCAAGTATCAGCTTGGCTCCTTTGAAGAGAATTCAAGTTAAGCAACTATGGCGCACAGAAACGCTTCACCGGCAAATGTAAAAAAAATAAGAAAGAGTCTAAATGGGAAAAATTTGAAGAAATAGGAGTCCCACCCTATGAAGTGAGAAACAACAAGGTGAGACATGAACAGTTCAAACATTTTGCACAGGAGAAACGTGGCTATGCAATTACAGCAGACGACACTGGTACTTTAGAAGCTCTGGCATGCCCTGTGATCAGCATACCCGATTCACTTGAGGTCTGTATTTTCAACAATGAACACCATTGCTGAACAACTAAAAATGGTGTAAACATGCACACACGTCTAGTACCCACGTGAACAGAAAATAAACAGAGACTACACGTGTGCCAATTAATAGCAGCTGTGCATACATGCTCTAGTCAGCACGTCAGCTACACACTAACAGGACATTAAAAGGCAGCACACCCCCACTCACTAGAACAAAACAGACTACAATGGGGGTTTAAAGGAGTGACGGGGTCGGGAGAGGGAGTGCTTTGTGGACAAGCAAGCACTGGGAGGTACGGCAGAGCTAGCAAAATGGGAGGGAGGAGATTGAAACAGAAAGCAGCCATGAAAGGGAAAAGAAGCGATGGGGAGGACAGGGCAAGCACCAGCAGGTGCGATGGAGCAAGCAGTGACAGAAGGGAGGAGGTGGGGAAAGGAAAAGCAGCAACGATGGGAAAAGCAGTGAAGGTGGAAGGGGATGGTCTATAGACAGGGTATGAGGGCGGATGGGAGGAGACAGAGCTGCTAAAAGCATGAGCACTGTGTAAAGTGCTGAAAAAGAAAGAAAAAAGTAGGTCCTGAAATGGTCGTAAAAACGAAAGCAGGGGATGTTTACAAGGACTTGGTCCGTGCTCTGGGGAGGGCTAAACACAAGAAGAGGCATGACCATGCATGGCAGGGACAAAAGGTGACAAAGATGAGACAGATGATGGAGCGAGCAAATGGGAAGCTGGTGGGTGGGATAAAGTCCACAGATTAAACACACCCTGTGCACCCCCTTCCCTTAGAACAGCAGCCCAGAGGGATGGAGTCCTCAGGGCTAGATTTGGCTTGAGGAGAGGCCGCACGCCCCTACCCGGAGGATGGGGTTGCCCGAGACAGTTATGGTCTATCAAGTAACTATAACTTGTGCCCTTAAGAAAGTATAACTTCGCCTTCACCATGCACTGCTAATTACCTCCCATATTACATCACTCATGACATGTTCTACGACATCATTGATACCTTCATTGTAAAACCAGTTTTTCCTGAGGACCATAATTTAGATGCTCAATGATCGATTGGATCGGGTTACTACCAGAAGAAGACCAGAGCTAAAACTAGGTTACTGTGACAAATGTGTAATTACAAGATCCCCCACTCGACTCCTCCATGGGGAAATTAACCCCCAAAATTAGGGACGTACAAACAGACAAGGAAATTCCTATGAGTGAATCTAACCAGAAATTAGGATTCTGGTATTGTTTATTCCATCACAAATGTGTGCGTGTGTTTATGCTAGACAATAGAGAACAATATAGGGACAATAAGGAATCCCAATTGGTCCTGAAGAATGCTACGAACCCCTTGAGGGCCCCCCATGACTGAAACATGTCGACCTAGATTAGACGGGAGTATCTAACTAAACTCATCTGTCCCTTTACTTTTTAATCAACCCTCCCCTGTCACAAGTAAAATTTGAAGTATATACATGGCAAGAGTTAGTGCTTTTTATTCAGACAACCCTCTCCTTGTTCCCGCAAAGACCCATCTTAAAACACCTTGAGAAAGGGTCTGGGCCCCCACTAGACAATTCTTTCACGAGCTCAAGATGTGCAATGATGAAGCATGACACCCAGGGGGTGTGTGAGGCCATCCTGTCATTTTTTGTGAGAGACTGTAGAGACACCACCCACAATAACCGGGCAGATACCAAAAACCACGCATGATTGAGGACTGCCTCACGAAGTAAGGGTGGTACGCCCCAAAAAGGTAAGTCTCTAGGGCACATTTGCTTTTTGTGTGTATATAACTCTGCTCACACAAATTGAAATTCCAGTTTACAGTCATGAATGCCATGGGTAGAGCTTCCAGCTCACCTGAGTAAACTCAAGAAGTGTGGTTGAAAGGGGAGGAAATCAGTGGGAGAGGAATGGATGTGCAACTGTTCTGAGAACACCTACAAGGTCTGCACTTGGTGAGATTCCCAAGCCAGTTGTAGGTAGTTCCCCACCCTAAAAACACTAGTAAATTTACATCAACAAAATGTTGGCAGAAGAGTAGAAAATTACCGTGTACCACACCCAACGTTAACTTGGATACAGATAAAGTAAAAAATTGGCAAATCTGACTTTTTGGCATTATACAAGGAGCCAATGAATTTAAAGACAGTTGTTGTCTTCCTTGAATGCCTAAAAGTGTAGATATTCCCACATGTGACATTGTAACAGGTGTACAGTGTCACATATGTAAATTGAACATAAAACTGTATTTGTACACAATATATTTTTCTGCCCAAGAAAGTATTCCTTCCCACTGAGAAACTCTCCACTAAACTTCCAACATGTCTGGAGATGTTCTCTCTCCTCCCTGTTCCCATCCTGAGACCACTTTAATGCCTGGCCAACCCAGAGGTACATCTGTGTGCTTCACACTTTGGTAAGCAACCTCCAAATCACAGGTGAACATGCACAAGCACAAACAAAAGTCGTGTTCACCTACCAACGTCACCTTCCCTAAGGTGAAGCAAGACAGCGGTCTTATCAGTGCTTAATTTTTAAAATAATAAGTGCCTGGTCCCAAGTCCTCGGGAGGGCACTGCTGCTTGTGTTACCTCAGGTCACTGCCAGCGCTGTCGAACACCTGTACCTACAACACCTTCTTACCAATACAGTCCTATAAGTGTTACAATCTGGACTGTACCAGGTGACCGAGCCCCGTAAGAATGGCCTGAGCACCCTGGTGTTATTTTTTTAATCATGTATTGACCACGCCCTGGGAAAAACCCTCTGCCGATCACAGACGAACACCGCGCACTGCATAGCGTTCACCAACCGTTGGGGATCGGAGGTACGTATGGAAATATGATATTACTTTACCTTACATACGCCCTAGAATTTCACTGAAAAAAACAAAGTGTAAAGTGGTGTTATAGTTAGATGCAAATGACAGTTAAAACATACCGTTTAAGAGTAACAAAACCACTGAAATTCACCAGTTATACTTATCTCAAGTAACCATAACTTGAGTCCTAAAGTAACTAAAAAAAATGAAATAAAAAAATATATAACTCATGCCCTTGCCATAGGGTGCTAATTACTGCACATACTACATCACTCATGACATGTTCTATGACATCAGTGATAACATCACTGCAAAGTCTGAGATAACATCTTTGATAACAACCCTGAGCATGGTATTTATTTTTCTTTTGAGAGTTTTATATAGCGCTAACAAGAACCTTGCGGGTATCAGAGCGCTTTACAAGAAAGATGTAGGGAGCAGATACAAATATAGTAGACAAATATATGATTGAGTCTAGTTCACAGAACGAGCTAACAATAGATAACCTATACATTACAAGTTTATATACCTAATTTTTAGACAACATATTGTCCCTGAGAATATAGTTCAAATCATGTTGAGAGAGGTCCAACACAGGGTAGTAGCTAAAAGTCTAGGTATAAAAATAGTTCACGTAACCTTAGACATGAGGATCACTTTCACTTATTTTTAAAAAAAGGAAGTTTCTGTCCCGTTTCTGGTGGTAAGGTATTCCAGATCCTGGGAGCCATTCCTGAGAAGGATCGGTTATATGTTTTTTTCTTGCCAAATCTTTGGGGTTTCAGAAGAAGATTCCTGGAGCTCCTGGTGGATCTGTTACCACACAAGAGTGTCAGTTTTTGTGTTAGATAACTTGGGGTATTGTGGTGTAGGGCCTTGTGCGTCATACATGCAATTTTCAGAAGAAGAGTAGCCAGTTGAGAGCTCTAAGGTCCGGAGAGATATGACAGTTACTTTTGGAGCCTGTGGTCAGTCTAGCCGCTGTGTTGATTATGGCTCTTAGCGGGGCCGTCGTTGATCTGGGAAGGCCGCAAAGGGCGACACCCCCATATTCTACTCTTGGAATTACCAAGGCTTGCGCTGCCTGTTGAAGTCATATGCAGGCACAAAGGGTTTCAGTTTTATCAGGGTGTTTATTTGAAAGTTTGCTCCTTTTGTAGAGGCGCTGATGTGTTTCTGCATGTTAAGGTTTCTGTCCAGCGTTATTCCCAGTGATTTCGCTGAATCGACAATGAGTGGTTAACCTTTGAGTGCTGTTAGGTGATTCAGCCAGTCATGAATGATGGTAGAATGGTTGGGGGAAGCGATTAGGAGGAATTTAGTTTTGAGGGTGTTTAGTTTCAAATGATTTTCGGTCAGCCAGAACTGAGGTCTTTGCAGCGATGAGTTGAGAGATTTGATGTCCTCAAGTGAATGGATCTTTATGTAGAGTTGCGTATCATCTGCGTACATGTGATAGTGGACCTTAGATGCGTTGAGAAGTTCGGTGAGTGGTTCCATAAAGAGGTTGAAAAGAGTGGATGAGAGGCATGATCCTTGCGGTACTCCTAGAGTGACTGGGACGGGTTTGTATAAGGAATTGTTGATCTTTAATCTTTGTGATCTGTTTTGGAGGAAGGAGGTGAACCTAGTAAGTACAGAGCCGGATAAATCCATTCTGTGTTTTAGGAGGTCTAGCAAGTTGTCATGTTTGACTATGTCAAAGACCGATGATAGGTCAAGCAAGATTAGTAGACAGATTTCGTTGTGGTCAAGGATTTTTAGTGCATCATCTATTATGAGTGTCATGGCTGATTCTGTATTGTGACCTGCTAGGAAGCCAGATTGGTATTGGTTGAGCAGGTTGAAATGGTCTATGTGGGTGCCCAACTGTGTAGGAACACATTTTTCTGGAGTTTGGCCAGAGTGGGGATGTTGGATATTGGGCGAAAGTTGTTTAAGTCCGATGGATCCGCCGCTGGTTTCTTTAAGATAGGGAATACCTGTCCTGCTTTAAGAATATTTGGGATGGTTCCTTGAAGGAGAGATGTGTTTATGGTCTTGGTCCACAGAGGTAGTACCAGTGGTATTAAGTATTTTAGGTAGTTTGCGTGGAGGGGGTCTGTGAAGTGGTTGGAAGGATTCAGGGCTGTCAGAATTTTTTGTATAGATTCTTCACTGTTAAAGTTGAAGGAGGACTATGACGCGTTGTTTTTGAGGTCGAACTTTGAGGAGCCGAGGGATGGGGCTAGTGATGTGGGAGTGGGATAGACTGTCTGAATGTCGGTGAGAGTTATTAGGTCATTGAGCAGGTCCGTCTTTATGCTTTCCGTTTTCTTAGTAAACAATGTGGCAAATTCCTCGCAATTGGGAATTATGTCTGGTTTATCTTGGTGGTGGGGGGGGGTGCATCCTTAGTTTGCGCCTTGATTAATTTGAATAGTATTTTGAGTCGGTTCTTGGTAAGGTTTAATTGAGTGCTGAAGAAGTCAGCTTTAGATTATCTGATTTTTCTGAAATAGGCGTTTCTCGTGGTTCTTAGTAACTTGAGGTGGTCAGAGGATGGGACAGATCTCCACCGTCGTTCGACGATTAATCTGAGGGATCTTCTGTCTTCATTTAACCTGCCATCATACCATGGTTTTTAGTCTTTTGTGGTAACTCTTTTCAGCTGCAGGGGAGCTAGGTTGTCTAGTAACATGTTCATGGAGTGGAAGTTGTGGTTGGACAGACTATGAACATGGGATGATCCTTCAGGGGGGATCAAGCTGTTAGGGGTGGAGGTTGAGAGTACGTTGGAACTGAGAGTTTTCATATCACGCTTCCAAATTTGTGTTCTCGTGGGTTGTACAGCGGGTACTTTAGCTGATTCACTGATTATGAATGTAATGACGTGGTGGTCAGACCAGTCACACAGGAGAATCAATTCTAGCAAAGTCGAGTCAGCTTTAGAAATTACCAAATCAACAGTTGCGCCTTTATCATGTGTGGTACTGTTGCAGATTTGGGTACGGTTAAGGTCTGTGAGGAAAGCTTTGAGGCTGATGACCCCTGGGTCATTCACGTCATCCCAATGGAGATTGAAGTCCTCCAGGAATATTTGAGTCTTATGAAGTTCGACATTAGTAGCTAGGATATCCACTAGGTCTTCGATGAAGGAGAGGTTATCTCCTGGAGGGTGGTAGAATGTATGTACTGAGCATATTGGCTTGTTATTACTAGTGATAACTAGGGAGAGGTATTCGCAGGAAGATAATAATGGGAAGTGGGATCAGTTCACTGTTAGATTGCTTCGATGTATGCACGCGATACCACTGCCTGGCCTGTCCGTTATATCTAGTCTTGTCATGCCATAGTTTGGGGGGTACCAGTATGTCTAGAATGGGCGTAGACGATTCACTTAGCCATGTTTCGGTCAGAATTAGTAGGTCTGGTTCATAGGTGAGAATGAGGTCAGCTATATCAGTTGCATGTCTTGATGCCGACCTGCAGTTTAGAAGTATGCATTTTAGTTCTCACTTGATGTATGTTATGTTGGGTTCAGGTATGAGGGGGACTCTAATGAGGTTGTTTACAACTATACCTCTAGAGTTGTGTCTTGTAGCTCGATGTATATCCGGGGAGATGGAATGGATTGGGGAATGTTTCAGCAAGTTAACTGGATGTTCACTATTAAGTGGGAGAACCGGTAGCTCGTAGGAACGGAGAAGGGTGCTTAAGTCTTTGGCTGATAGAGGGTTTATCTTCCGGATCGTCCGGGATGAAACATCTGTGTGGGTCACTGTTCTCCATCTAGGCGGCTCATGTTTCAGTGATCTTGCGTGTGGTTGTTGGGTGAGTTTCGGGTGTTTGCTATGGAGGAACGTTCTGGGTGCTAGTTCTGGGTGTGAGAAATTGGGTTGTTGTAGAATCAGGCTGTGAAGCGTATGGAGGTCCTCTCTGACTTGTGGTAGAGATAATAGTATCTCATCTAGTTTGTGGTCAAGAGTTAGATGTAGCCTATTTGATGTATGAATTTGTGTGAGGGAGGACCGGTTGAGCCATGAGTGTCATATTGGGGGGATCCATAGACAGGTCCGTTGTAATGCAATCTTTCTGTGTGTTTTTCGATGAAGATGGGGGGTGAAGTTGCAGGTTGTGAGGTGGTTTGGGTGTGGTTGATGTGTAGGCTGGTTGGAATAGTGGTGTTGTGAGACGGGGAGTGGGTAAATGCCGGAGGAGAGGAGGTAAGGGACTGAGGTGTAATTGGGACAGTGTGAGTGGTGGTGGGGTTGGGGGTCGAGTAGGTGTTGGGGTGAGTTGTATCATCTCGAAACTGTGGGGGGAAGAGGTGTGAGATGTGGGAGGGAGGGTGGGGGTATTGGGGGCTGGAGAGGGTGAGGCGGTGTGTAAGTGGTTAATGAGTGGGGCAGTGGGAATAGTGTTGGAGGGAGACAGGCATGGGGGAAATGCTGCAGGTGAGGAGGTAAGGTTCAGAGGTGTAAATGGGGCAGAGTGACTGGTAGTGGTGTTGGGGAGTCAAGTAGGGGTTGAGGTGAATTGTGTCCTCGCAGTTGTGAGGAGGTATAGATGTGAGATGTGGGTGGGAGAGTGGGGGTATTGGAGAGTGGAGGGGTGGGGGTGGTAAGGCGTCATACAGGGCGGTAGGGGTGTGGGCTGTGATTGGGACAATGGGAGTATTGGGGGTGATGGGGTCCTCATATGACAGGGGGAAGTGCGTGTCATCGCTAGAGGTGACTGATAGGTCTGGGGTGTGTGTATATGCAGGATGGGATGTCAAGGGGATCAGACTTAAAGGAGAGTCTGCTAGGGAGTCAGTCAAGTCAAGTCAGAGAATCTTATATAGCGCACATATCACCGCTAGGTCTCCTGGCGCTTGCAGAGATTCCAGAACCTGAGGACACATCCAATTACGTTATTTCTGGTCAAACAGCCGTGTTTTCAATTCTTTGTGGAAGCGCTGGTTATCCGCAATAGAAAGAAGATGAAACGGCAACTTGTTCCAGAGATGAGGGGCGGGAAAAGAAAAGGATCGCCCCCCATTGCGTGTGGTGCGGACGCAGAGTGGGGTAAGAAGAGATTTTGAGCTAGATCTTAGTGTTCTTTCTGGCTGATATCTTTTAAGTTTTTTTTGCTAAATAGCCTGGCCCAGTGCCATAAATACTTTTATGAGTTAGGCACAGGATTTTAAAGTGACCTCTTTTCCTAACTGGAAGCCAATGGAGAGACCTCAGACTTGGGACTGAAGGAGATCTTGGTGGTAAATTTAAGATCAGTCTGGCCGCAGTATTATGCAAAATTTGCAGTTTAGAAAAGAGGTCTTCATTTAGGGAAGCTAGTAAGGTATTCCCATAATCCATACGGCTTACAATTAGGCCCTGGACCAGAGGCTTCCTGGCTTTAATAGGTAGCCATTTAAAGATTTTGCGTAGCTTCCTCAAAATCCCATAACAAGTGCCCAGCACAAGATTAACATGATTTTTCATGGATAACTTGTTAACAATCGTTATTCCTAGGATGCAGACTACTTGTTTAGGGGATGGGCATGGGCCCAGGGCCTGGGGCAACCAGCTGCTAGACCAAAACTCTTCGGCCCTGCCGAACAGAATGATCTCAGTTTTACAGCCATTCAGCTGTAATTTATTATTGCCCATCCAGTTGTTAATGTGGGTCATACCGTTTTTAAACCGGATCATAGTGTCTGTAGGGTCAGGACCGAAAGTGATCAGTAGCTGGGTGTCATCGGCATATGACACGACTTCAAACCCGTAAGACCTGATTATCCTGGGCAGAAGTGTTACATAAAGATTAAAAAGCATAGGGCTCAAGATTGACCCCTGGGGAACACCGATGCTTACTGGTCTGCTGCATGAGGCCAGGTATCTATATGTACAGTGGTGGAGCGATCCTTTAGGTAGTTTTTAAACTAATCCAGGGCTTTCCCTCGGACCCCCATTTCCCAGAGCCGTTGTTCTAGAATGTCATGGGAGATGGTGTCGAAGGCGGCAGACAGGTCTAAAAGAACCAGCATAGCTGATTCTCTTTTATCCAAAGCCAACCTGATGTTATCAACCATCTCTACTACTGCCATTTCGGTACTATGGGCCGACCGAAATCCTGATTGTGATGGGTCAAGAAGTCCATGACTTTCGAGATGGACAGTAAGCTGTTTATTTACCAAGGAATCGAGCGCCTTGCCGAAATAAGGCAGTAGCGAGATGGGACAGTAATTGCCTGGTTCCCTGGGATCTGAGGTTGGCTTTTTCAGAATAGGTCTGAGTTGAGCTGTTTTCCATCTTTTGGGCACCATCTCTTGATCTAGTGACATATTAAAAATCTCTGTTAACTTTGTTATCAACAGGGGAGCTAGTTGCATAAAGAAGAGGGGAGGTAGCGGATCTGCTGGGGAGCCTGATTTGATTCTAGTGATGGCTTCTGAAACCTGTTTGCCGGTCACAGTTTTAAATTCGCCCAGCAAAGGAAACAGCAATTGGCTATTCGCCACTGAGCGCGAATAAATATTGTTTACATTGTCTTGGGGGAAGGATCTATAAATGGCTTTAACCTTTTCGTCAAAAAAGGTGGATAGTCTATCGACCCATTCATGTGTGGAGGGAAGGGTACGAAGGTTGGCCTGAGGCGTAGTGAACTTATTCAGAATTTTATAGAACTCTTTACTAGATTTAGCAGCATTACTGATCCTCGCTGTTAAATAGGACTTTTTGGCCTGTTTAATATTGTTTAAATAGGTACGATGAATTAATTTATATCTGATTTGATCTTCGGTAGTTTTAGTTTTCCTCCAGTGCCGTTCGGCAGCTCTGCAGGAGAGTTTCTCAGTTTTCAGCGCTGATGTAAACCATGGAGATGCTTTGCCTTTAATCTTGACTCTTGACATAGGTGCGTCTATGTTTAGTCAGTAAGTTGGCAGAGGTTGCTGTCAGCTAGGAGGGTGAGATGGGGTCTAGTGACTTTATCCTTGATAAAAGGAAAGATGTTATCAAGAAGGTTTAGGTTGCGGCCCAAGGATTGCATGAGGATGATTCCATTATGATAGATGGTAATTGTTGCTGCTGCTTTGTAGAGTGGGGAGGGGGTGATAGATAGCGAGAGGCCATGTGCTGTTTTCCTCGTGGAGGTGATCGAGACTAGGGCGAGAAAGGCTTTCCTCCATTGTGCTCTTCTTTTGGTATAAAAGATGATGTAATTTGTTATGTGTCCTTTGTTTGTTGAGAAGCAGGGGTCGGAGATGGGGGTTTTGGGGTGAGATTTTAAGAGATTGTGTTTAAAGCTTTTGGCTGCTTTTTTCAAAAGGTTGGGGGGGGGGGGTAAATAATGGAATAAGTGTGAAGACCTGTGCGCTCCATAGTTGAAATGTAGGTTGTGAGTGGGGTGGGGTAGGACAGGGTGAGAACGTGGGGCATTGTGCACTATGAAGTGTGGGTGCTAGGGCATGAGTTAGAGTTACTTCAGGGCACAAGTTATAGCTACTTAAGATAACTATAACTGGTGAATTTCAGTAGTTTTATTCGTTTTTATACTGTCTGTTTTAACTGGCATTTTCACCTAACTGTAACATCCCTGTAACCTTTGTGTTTCTCAGTGAGTTTTCAAGGCATTTTTAAGGTAAAGTAATATTTTATTTCCATACTTACCTCCATCTCCACCGGGCGACCCACCCCATGTGGTGCTCTTTGTTCATCCATGATCGGCAGAGGGTTGTTTTGAGGGCCTGTCAATACATGGTTACAAATAACATCACCAGGGTGCTTAGACAGTTCTTCTGGGGATCGGTCACCTAGTACATTCCAAAATGTAACACTTGTAGGACTGTAATGGTAAGAAGGTGTTGTTGGTACTGGTGTCCGACAGCCCTGGTAGGGCCCTAAGGTGACACAAGCAGAGGTAGCCTCCCGAGGAATAGCTTTGGTCCTAGAACTTATTATTTTACAAATTACGTACCGATATGACTGCTACCTTGCTTCACCTTAGAGAAGCTACGCTGGCAGGTGAACATCACTTTTGTTTGTGTTTGCACAAATTCACCCGTGATTCAGAGGTTGCTACGGTTTTATTTTTGATGCAAAGTAACATATTATTACCATACCTAACTATAATGTCACTTTAACCTTTTTTTTTTCAATAAAAAAGAAAATATCTATCTATCTATCTATCTATCTATCTATCTATCTATCTATATATATAAATACATACAGAGCAGCTCTCATGCCCCACCCCCTTGACCTGCTCATGATTCTCCTCTCAATAGATAACATAAGTTGTAAACATATTTTTGCAACATATATCATTAACATGAGCCACGTGCGGACACATCATATAATCTGTCCTGAGTCATACATGATATCTGAAGTGCACGCGCTCAGATGGAGCGTTCATCAGAGTTATTCTCTTATCGCGCGTGATGAGATAGCGGGCTAATGGACGTGGCCAGGGAACTCCCACAGGCAAGGATCCCGCAGTCCTGAAGGAGTGCGTGAGTAAACATCGCTCTTTGCACTTTTAATATCGGTTCCGATGTGACAGACACAAATTAGATAAGAGGTTATGGTTCTGTTATTCAATTAATAATACGCTGCATTTTTCAGTCTTAAACACACATACACCCTAATGGCAGTTTATTATTTCACTACTGACAGCAGTCACATATTAACCATATTACCGAAGTGGAGAGGTGTGGCTCACTGGTTAGAGGCGGCAGATCCGCAAGCAGAGAATCAGCCAGGGACCAGGGTTCAATTCCTGACGCGGCAGGGTTGTGGACCAGGGTCAAAACGGACTCGATAATTCTCGCCTCGGTACCTACTCTAACCAGGAACACACTCGGCAACTCTGGGCATTAGCTTGCCTCATCTCCACAACGGCCCCCCACATTCGCCGGGGATGCCTGGTTTCACCTTGGAGATACCCAGGAGGGACCATCTCACAGGGATAGCCAGGACAGGTTCCCCAGCGGTCTACAGCGCCACGACGCCTCAGGGCAGCAGTGCGCTTTACAAGACATTTACATTTACATTAACACTCTCACGCTGCCGACAGCACTGGCTCGCCAGTCACAGCGTAGCAGTTTCACCCTATCGACTGCACTCTCACACCCCTCACAGACTAACAGTCACACACTACTGCAAGCACTCTCACCTGCCTCACGGAGTAGCAGTACAAAAAGCACTCCCATAGAGAACACAGACTAACAGTTTCATACGACTGACTGCACTCTCACACCTCTCGGAGTAGCAGTCTCACAATACCAACAGCACTCTTAATGCCATTCGCGGTTTTATATTACTGACTGCATCCTTGCGCTCCTCAGCACTCTCACGGCCTTCACAGTTTCACGTTATTGCCAGCACTCTCACATTCCTCACAGACCTACAGTCCAAGCAGGAGATGCGGGGCCCAAACGCAGGCGTTGAGCCTTTTAATACGGATGTCCCAGGGCCCGGCCTCCTATGGGCGCCGAGCTCCAGCGCCAAGAAACCCTTCAGCACGTAACTCTCAGTAGTAGCACGAGTCGAGCAGTCCAAGGCTTCTCGGCGAGGAGGTAGGTGCAGGGTGAACACAGTCTCAGCTCAAAATACGCCCTGCAACCCCAATAAATGATCCTCCAGTCAAATATTAGCTTTTTTTGTAAAAAGGAGTATTTATCTACTAACACGGAGTACAATACCACACACTGCATATAATATACACAGTCTTCTTATAGTAGGCCCACTAGCATTACCTGTGTCAGCTCTTGTCCCACTTCCCCATCTATGAATGATGGTTATTTCCCATTCACATATGGCGACATCCAAGCTAGACCCCACCAATGAGTTCAAGTCTTAGAAGTTCCATGAGGGCTTTTAGCCTGGGCACGTCGGTCAGAAAACGTTACTGCAGGACCTGGCGGCCCAGTATCAGTGTTACTTGCGCTTGCAGAGTTGTTTTTTTGGGATTCCCCGGGAACGCATTTCCAGCCCTGCTTTGACCTGGTCTCTGGAATCTGTGGCTGAGGTGGCAGATGTCCGAATTGCTCCTCCTATCCATCCAGGGGTAAGACTTCTTTTTTGTCTGGGGACAGGTCTTGGGTGCTCCCTGACTTAGGTAGGTGAAACTTGATTCCCTCTCTGCTAGCAATTACGGCTGCACTCTGTCCTAGGGTGATGGTCCCCTTTTTAGGTCGATCCTAGCGCAGCGCACATGCGTTGCACTATGGGAGGCTTCTTGTGAGCACTCCAAACTTCCCTGAGACTTCTCCATGTGGGTCTGGCAACTCCCACACATTCCATTGGCCTTTGTGTGTGCCTTTCAATAATGAAAGCACGCAAATGGCCAAAGACTGGTGCATGTCCCACCTTTTCTCTAAACGTTCACTCCCATGGCGTTTTGGTCTCGGGAGCGAGCAGCGGCGCGCGGGGTGGCAGCTGCATTCCTCCCTTGTTGTTGTGGATCATGTTACTAATTAACACAGCGTGGTCGCTTTCACTTTCGCGGCCGCGCTTGTTCTTTTAGTTAAAGATCTGAAAAAGCAAGATGGGGCAATGTTGCAGCACTAGAGGGACGGAAGGGTGCGGAAACGAAGTGCTGCACTCAGTCTCACACTGTGTAAAGACTTTAGCTCCTAGAATCCTTCCGAGGTCAGGGCGTGCGCGCTCCTCTGACACTTATGTCTTTCGTTTTTAACTGTCCGTTTGTGTTTACAACTGGTAAGGATCCAAGTGTCCGACTCCTTCCCTACCCATCCAAACATGCCGCATAATTCCCGTTTGCTTTTAATGTCTAGGCAGCAATTTTACATTCCCATTTCACCTTTCCTCACAAAGCACTTTAAAGTTAGACATGTTGCTTTGCAGCTGTTGTTTACTAAAAGCGCATCTCTTGAATCGTACAAAGGCTCTTGTGAGCATCTGCCAAGGATGAAGCAAGGATGAGGTGTGTGCATTACAGGGTTATTCCCGTACAGGAAGCCGGGCAGGAGTCGAGCGGGGGGTGCGCACAGCTTTACTCTTACACAGCAGGCAGATGCGGCCTGTGAAAGAAAGCTGGGTGGGGGTGCACACACTGTTGGCGAGTAAGCAGAGGCAGGGTGTGTTCAGCACGGTTCACTTGTGTACGGTAAGCAGGGATGTGACATGTACATTACAGTTTACTTTCAGAGAGAGGGCACGGGGAGTGCATTGCAGATTGGAAGCAGGTGGTGCATATATGACATTTTACTAGGGTAAATTATGTATTTCAGTCTGGAGTTGCACTTTTAGAAAGTAGGCAGGGCTCCGATGCGTGCAGTACAGCTTTACTTTACAAAGTAAGCAGGGCTCCGGTGCGCGCAGTACAGCTTTACTTCACAAAGGAAGCAGGGCTCTGATGCACACAGTACAGCTTTACTTTACAAAGGAAAGAGGCGGGGTGTACTTTACACCTTTACATGTGTGTGGTCGGCAGAGATGTGATGTCCTCTATACAGTTTCATTTTTGTAAAGTGTGTAAATAACGGTTTACCATTATAAATATAATATATATTTGTCAGTTTTATGTATGTAAAATAAGCAGGGCACTCTGTACATCGCTGTACTTTTCTACAGTATGCAGGTATATAAAGGGTACATATTAGTTTTACGTGTGCACTGTAAGCAGCGGGTGGTGTGTGTGTGTTACCAACATATTACTACCTGCATTCAGAGGGTTACTTACCCTTCACTTCTAGTTACAAAGCATGGATGAAATGCGCACATTACAGTTTTACTTTTATGAACTGTGCCAGGCAGCTTTAATCGGGGTGTGTGCATTTCAGGGTTACTCGTGTCAACAGGGCTGTGAGTGCACGTTCTATTTTTGTTTATGTAAAGTAAGAACGGATACATTGTCTAAAATGACAGTTTTACTTATGCACCATAATTAGAGAAGGGGCGTGTACATAGCAGTGCAGCTCCCATAAAGGAAGCGGGGATATGGAGTAATAATGTTTGTACTTTGGTGTATATCAATGCTTTACTTCTCTAAAGTGATCAGCCCTTGATGTGTGCATTAAAGTTCTACTTCTGTAAGCGAGGATGGGATTGGTCTGCTGCAGCGCCACTTGGGTCAAGTCAGCAAGAGGGATGTGTACGTCCCAGGTTCATTGGTGGAAAGTTAGCAAAGGTAACAAGCTTACTTCTATAAAGGAAGAGGGGTATGAAACAACAGGCAACAGAGGCTAGTGAGTGAACGTTACAGCTTTACTCCTGTACAGTCAGCAGGGATATGAAATAACAGGTGTGACCTGAGACGACTGAGAGTGCCAATACCTCTCGCTAAACACTTAGAACATCCCAAAGGCGAGACCTATTGGCTATGCCAATGCTTGTTTTATTCTGACACCTCTTGATGTGCAGGGAGTTCTCACAGGACACACAGGTGACAGTCCTTAGTTTTCTCCGCGATCCCCTTCAGTCATATAGGGATCCCTTACTAACAAATAACGAGGTGACGGTCTGTTCAAGATCCGCACTAAACAGGATGGCAGATCTCCCTGGCAGTATACCACTAGAGCATGACCCTTCCTCCCAGCCCCGGCCCCCTCCTGGCATCAGGGGGTCACACAATGCACATGGGCAACCAGCCCAATTGGTGCGGCGGTCCAGTCCTCTCCACGGCCCGCACCTGGCATACGGGGGTTGCACAGAGCACATAAGTACACTGTTCTCCTCAGACAAGAATCTCACACTTCGCGCCCGGGATCCTCTCAGTGGGACCGTCAGTGGACTTCACTTCCTCCATGCAATCTCCTTTCCTCACAGGGCCCACTGCTATTGGCTCCAGCCGTAGCTGGTGCTCTGCCCTCCGGGTGAGTGTTCTAGATTCTCCTGAGTGATGTTCCCTCGCCCAGCATGTAGACCGGCAGACCCTTGATGCCCAGCCCTGGTCAAAACAGGCTGGGCTTGTGCTGAGCTTCTCCACGCTGATGTACAGCTTCCGCTTATCAATTTGGGAGTGTAAAGCTCCCCTTTGTATAATCCGTTTCCAGAAACATTTGATTTAGTGATTCTCTCTTTGAAGGTTGTGTTCTGCGGGTTGACCACTTTGAAGTGCCCACTCCTCTGTTGTGCCCCTCCTCCAGAGAGCAGTCTATCACGCCAGGACAGTCTCCAAACTTGATAGCCATAAAACACTCGCCATGGGGGTGATTAGAGGTTCACGCCTTGAACTCCGCCTCAGTGATATGCGCATCAAAAGGTTACCAAAGGACCCCTACCCTACTCTTTATGGTTCTTTTATCAGCCCCATCTCCTTCCTCAGATGTGCCCAGGCCCTTTTGACTAGTGACCTCCTTTCAGAATCAAAGAGTCCCTATTGATGTGCACCAAAGAGCCCGGCTCTTCCTTCCCCCAGTGCATCTCCCATCCAGCTCTCAGGAACGCAGCAAATTACAAATACGTCCGGGGGAAACCATTATCCTATCTCCTACATACAATACACCTAGTGCATAGGGCACGTGATGCCAAGAGTTCACTAGGAATCCACACGGGGGTGCAGTACGTAGGGCACATGACGCCAAGTGTTCACTATTAATCCACAGGAAGATGCAGTGCATAGGGCGTGTGACGCCAAGAGTTCACTATGAATCCACAGGGGGGTGTTGTGCGTAGGGTGCATGATGTCAAGAGTTCACTATGAATCCACAGGGGGGTGCAGTGTGTAGGGCTTGTGATGCCAAGAGTTCACTATGAATCTACAGGGGGTGCAGTGCGTAGTACGCGTGACACCAAGAGTTCACTATGGATATACAGGGGTGTGGAGCGTGTAGGGCACGTGACACCAAGTGTTAACTATGGATTTACAGGGGCGGGGAGCGCGTAGGGCACATGATACCAAGAGTTCACTATGGATTCACAGGGGCGTGGAGCGCGTAGGGCACGTGACATCAAGAGTTCACTATGGAGTCACAGGGGTGTGGAGCGTGTAGGGCACGTGACACCAAGAGTTAACTATGGATTCACAGGGGCGTGGAGTGCATAGGGCACGTGACATCAAGAGTTCACTATGGATTCACAGGGGATGGAGAACGTAGGTCACGTGACACCAAGAGCTCACTATGGATTCACGGGGGTGGAGTGTGTATGGCACGTGTCCTTGTACTCCACCTCCCTCGCTCAGCCTTCCCTGAGCTTGCGTATGAGTTTCCCTCACCAGCTGTTAGATCTAGGGCCATATCAGGGGTTGACCATGGTGATGGCCTATACATATGCTAAACAGCCCATGCTCTTGCACATCTGAAGCAGGTGCAGAATATAATGTCAGGTTCAGCGTCACTCCAAATGAAACGAGCATACGAAGGCGCATGCAGAGGTATGCACTCTCTGGCTCAAGCTCAACGTAGATGGAGCAGAGATTCTGATTCTTGGCGGCTCTTCCATCTCTCTGGTCCCTGGCCTTGGTGGCTTCTAAGCGTGGCCCCACTCCTGCTCCCTCCTCTATTGGTCGCGACCTTGGTGTCCCTTCTGAATCTGCTCTCTTTTCCACCTCATATTACCCAAACCTTCCCTACCTGCTTCTTCTTCTTCCATCTTCCACGGAAACCCATCCATGGTCCCGGCAGTCTTGCTGTTGCAAACATCGACACCAAACTGCACAAAATGTTACCGCTCGTCTCAGAGAACGGCAAGGAACGGAAGTTCAACAAGCAGCACCTGAGGGAATGCCAGCTCCTTGGAAGAGAATAGAGGTTTTCAAAGTACTATAATAAGGGAATAGGAGCAGGCTGATGCAGGGCCCAGAGTGCTGGTGAGCAAAATAGTAAGGGCCACATTCATCAATAATTCATGCAGCGCAGCAAGTCACCATACTGCGCTGGGTAAAGGGGCAGGAATGCACTGTATTTAACATAATACAGTGCATTTCTGTCCTTTCCTTGCACTGATAACCTTTTGGATGCCTAGCGCCAATGCAGGCATCCTTGTGCCGAGCTGCAAGGGTGCCAGCATTGTAAGCAGGGTTGTGTTTTTGTGCAGAAAGGGCCACCTTCCTGCACAAAAGCAATGCTTTGAGGCCTTTTCCTCTTTCTATGTGTGCTGCAGAGTTCAACACAGTCTCTCACCGCACCCTAATACACAGACTCCATGACGCTGGGATGCGGGACAAGGCCCTCGACTGGATCTACTCCTTCCTCTCAGGCAGAACGCAGCGGGTTAGACTCCCCCCTTTCTTTTCAGACCCTACACCTACCACCTGAGGAGTCCCCCAAGAGTCCTCCCTCAGCCCGACGCTCTTCAATGTCTACATGGCTCCGCTCGCCCCCATTCAACATTGTGTCGTATGCAGCCAACACCCAACTCATCCTCTCCTTATCCAACGAACCCAACACCGCCAGACACAACTTTCAAGAAGGCATGGCAGCCGTCGCCAAATGGATGAAAATCCGCCAAGTGCGCCTAGCCACTCACAAACCACTCTTCTAAGGGTTTACGACACAGGTTGACCCAGCCCATTACCTTGCTACCAGTGCATGCCAACAGAATCGTTCCCAAACCATTGATCTCCTGCCCGCAAGCTCTTTCCTCTTATATGGTGATTGAAACTCCTCCAAGGGTTTACGACTCAGGTTGATCTAGCCCCACTACCATGCTACCAGCGCATGCCAACAGAATCGTTCCCAAACCATTGACCTCCTGCCCGCAATCTCTTCCCTCTTATATGGCTATTGAAACTCTGCACCACAGAGCAGCCAAACTAACTCAGGGCATCCATAACTCCATTCTGGAACTAAAGAACCTCCTTCACCTCAACGAACTCTCCATCTCGAATTTCAAGCTCCCGCAGAACTCTACTCCTCCCCTTTCACCGAGCCCCTCCATCACCCATTACCGCTATCCCCGAGACACCTTCGCCCTCGCAAGCAGCCCTGCCACCTCTCGGAGGAGGAAATTCTAGCCCTCATCCTTACTTACAAATCTGCCCCAGTAACCCCAAGTCCACTAGACTTGAGTGATGAAACACGCTGTCCGCACGGTTGCAATCAACCCCAACAGATCAGCTACCCTCCGCAACAGAGGAGTTGTTGATAGAAACCTAGCGCTAGTACCCTTTTCCGCCCCATCTCACGACACTCACCCCGACCCCTCCTCTGTCCGGCCTCCTAATTAGCTGCCGCTGAGCAGTAAAGCATGCCGCTGATGTCACCGATCTCATCCTGAGCCAAAAATCTGTCTTAGCAATCCTGACCGAATCTAGGCTCAATGAATCCTCATCTCCCTGCCTAGATCTCTTAGTCCCTCCCACCTATAATATCGCAAGGCTGGACAGGCAATCAAAGAAAAAGGGGGAGGAATTGCGTGCATCTACCAGTCTAACCTCCTCGTAACTAAACTTCTGGCAGATTCCCCAGACTCCTGCGAATACCTTGCACTTTCCATATACAGCAACGCCGCCCAACTGTGTAGACTGCACATCTTTTACCATCCCCCAGGCATAATTGACACCTTCACTGACCACTTCATGGAAATAATCACAGCCAAGGCTTCCCCAAATTTTAAAGACATTTTCTGTGGTGACTTCAATCTGCACTAGAACGACCTCAAGGACCCTCAGGTCAACGTCATCAAAGACTTCCTGGCCGACCAAGCCCTTACCCCAGCCTGCACACTCCCAACACACTCGGAAAGGCGCCACTCTAGACTGCATTATCACTAAGGAATCAGAGGTCAGGCTTCTCTCTATGGACCAATGCAACTGGTCTGACCCCCATTCTATCACCTTCCTTTTACCTGGCACACACAAGACAAAGGCACCGCAACCTGTGATTCCAAAATGTTGGGTTAGAGACACCAAGAACCTTGATCACGGAATACTGGCTTCACGCTGCGAGACTAACCCCCCCTTATATCACAACGGTCAACAACCTCACTGAACATTATTCCACGACCATATCTAACATTCTTGATGATCTTGCTCCGCTAAAACTAAAAAGAACCCAAATCAAAGACAGAAACCCCTGGTTCAACGGATCCCTCAACAATGAGAGGAGATCCCTCCGGCAGACAGAAAGAAACTGGAGACAGCACCCGTCAGCAGCCTATCTAAAACTTCTCCACCAGACCAGAAATGCCTATAATAGGAACATCCTCAATTCAAAAAAAGAATTCTTCAGAACAGAACTGGGGAACGCAAACAACAGACCTCGCAAGCTCTTCGAAATGGTCAAACACCAATCTAACAAACTGCTAAAACCTCTAAAGAAACCCCTAAATCTCTAATATCATTCGAGGAATTTTCCTCCTTCTTCTCCGACAAAATTACTGCCCTAAGAAACAAACTTAGATCCGCCACCTACTCCCAACCCCCTCCGGAACTGCCTCATCTCTCCGTGCTGCACCCCCAGACAACACCCAAAAATCAAGCGTACTGGTCCAACTTCAATGTTTATGACGAACATTCCGTCTGGAAAATTCTATCCTCCTTAAACCCGAACAGCCACTTTAATGACCCACTCCCCTTTGATTGCTTAGCTGCCGTCTCTCAATATATCATTCCTAGTTGAATTGCAATAATCAACGCCACCCTTCTTCAGGGGTCAATATCTGACTCTCTTAAAGCCGGCCAAATCATCCCCATCTTTAAAAAACCTATGCTGAATCCTGCTTCCCCTGACAACTTTAGACCTACTTCTAATATCCCACTCCTAGCTAAAGTTCTGGAGAAATGTGTGCAACAACAGCTGAGCCAACACACCACCAACTTCCACCTACTAGACGACTTGCAATCCGTATTCAGGGCTGGGCACAGCACAGAAACCACCCTCCTCCACATCGTGGATGATGCCCTCCAAGCCCTTGACCAAGACAAAACCTGTCTCCTAATCCTCTTAGATCTATCCTCGGCTTTAGATACGGTCAACCACGAAAAACTCCTTGAACGCCTCAAACTCAGGATGGTACTGGATGGCACCGTTCTTGATTGATTTAGGTCCTTCCTCCAGAACCCCTCACGGTAACTTGTCCGCTCCCTATCGGCTCACGGTTGGAGTCCCCCAAGGATCAACCCTGTCCCCTACCCTCTTCGATCTTTACCTCGAACCGCTAGCAGAAGTACTACGCACCACCAATATCTCCTACCACATGTATGCCGACGACACCCAGATCTACATCAATATCTCTTCTCCTGAGGAGATTCTTTCCCTGAATGAGGCCTTGAAGTTGAGTGTCTAATGGCTCACCTTTATCCAGCTCAAACTTAACACAAAAAAAACAGAATTTCCTCTGATCTCCCCACCCAAAACCAACCCTGACATTCAGGAATGGGTTAAGGTGATCACAGCTTTAAACTGCCCACCGACCATAGAGGACTCTGCCAAATCCCTTGGAATAACCCTAGACTGCAGCTTGAATATGCGTGACCAAATCAACTCAATGGCCAAAACAGCCAGATTTCATCTGAGCTATCTAAGAAAACTGAAACCTTTCCTTGACACTCCCGACCTAAAAATGGCAGTCCAGGCACTAGTCATCTCGAGACTGGAATATGGTTGCTCTACCCTCTCCGGTCTACCCAAGATTTCCCTGGCCCCATTAAAAGCCTGCCTCAACGCGGTCGCCAGACTCCTCACAGGCTCAAAGAAATTCGACCACATCTCACCACACCTGAAAGCTCAGAACTGGCTTCCTCTTGAGGCTAGAATCCTACTTAAACTGGCATACATCACTCACAAGACTCTATACACTAATTCCTCTGCATTTCTCGCCCAGAAACTCGTGGTATCCGAAGGAGACAGAAACTCCCGGTCCGCCAGAGACCTCTTGCTCCAACCAGCACGCTTGCGAGAAAAAAAACTTACAATCGGCCCTTCTCTGGGGTTGCACCAAGAAAATGGAACTCACTCCCGTCTGCCATTAGAGGAATTCTGACTCTGGCATACTTTAAAAAGGAGGCAGAACCTTCCTAATGGGAAAATTCCTCTCCTAACTCTTGCATTGCAATTACCTCAGCAACTTTGTTCTACTTCCTATTACTGCCACACCTTGGATTATCGGGATGCTATCCACCTGTCACCTCCGGGCATCCCACCCTGGGATCTGGGACCTCTCGTTCGTGTAAAATGTATATACCTGTTTTTATCCCAAATGTTTCCACCCCCGTCCTAAATCTTTTGTATGCAATTTGTTAATCCTGTAAAGCGCTCTGATACCCTAACACAGAGGTCTTCAAACTGTGGGGCGCGACCCCCAGGGGGGTCGTGGAGTCCTACGAAGGGGGTCGCAGATTCACCAGCTTCACTTGTCCCTGTAAAAAGACAGCTGTCCTGGGACAGTAATTGAGATCGTTATCAGCTACTTGCCTAAATGAAAGGCAAATGCGCTGGTAATCTGCAAGTGTAAAGGATGCCTGGGAGCAGCTCTGGCTCTTTGTGAAGACAAAGATGTGTGTTTTTTTTAGTTGAAGCACAAAGAGTTAACTACTGGGCTGAGAAGTTCTTGCTTTTAATTTTAACTGCATTTACACAGCCCTTAGTGCCCCTAAAGAGGTGTTGAAGGGACATTTATGTTAAAAACAGAAAACTGCATTACATACGCTCTGGTATTATTCAAACATACATTTTGAAAGCACCATTTTATTGTAAAACTATTCACACGTTTTGCAGCATTGTATCTTACCCTGTGTGTAGTGCAAGTATAACAAATGTACTTACATATTCACAGTGCTTTACGTCACAGGCTGTGACTTCGTAGCACTAAAAATACACATCACTATTCTCCACTGCACCAATCAAGATTTAATTCTGTGGTTCTCTGGTTACACACAGACCGCTGCAGTGCATTAACTAATAGATGTTTCATAATGGACTACAGTCCATTTCCCACTGAGCAATAACTTATTTTATTTATTTTTCATTTACACTGCCCATTATTTTATATGTAGATACCTGAAGGTGAAAGACCTAAAAACTTACAGAATATTTTGGGCTTATTTATGAGAAGCTTGCATTGCCAGAGCATCACTTTTTGTTGATGCTCCGGTGGCGCAAGCATCTCAACCATACCTATGAGGCAGTGCAAAGTCACCCTGCATGGCTTTGCATTGCCTCATAGATATGGAGTAATCAGTCAGACATAGCAGCGCAAGCCACTGTGTTGCCTTACTCTGCGTCAAGGATCACGTAAACCTGGGGCAGCTCCAAAAACTGACGCCTCTCCAGTGGAGGCGTAACGAGGAAAAATGTTTTAATTTCTCCTAGTTTTTTCCTCTTTCCATGTGTGCTGCATTCTGCAGCTCTCATAGAAATAGGAAAACGCCCCTCAGGATTGTTTTGGTGAAGGAAGGTGCCTCTTCCCGTACAAAAACAATTCTGCCTACGTTGGTGCTAGGCAGCAATTTGGGAAGGGAAAAGGACTGGAATGCACCGTATTTCATAATTACAGTGTATTCCTGCCCTTTCACATTGGCTACACCCCTACACTCAATGACCTTTGGTTTGCTAAACACTGTTTAATACAATTTCCCCAGCGTAAAAATATTTGCTGTGGTAATTGGGGGCTGTTAGAAATGGGGGTCTCTAGTTGGCAATGGTTTGCACCTTTGTCCAAGTAGGGACCCTTCCTTCTAGTCAGGGTAAGAGGGATACACTACTGAAATAACCCCTGCTCACCCCCTTGGTAGCTTGGCATGAGCAGTCAGGCTTATTTCAGAAGCAGTGTGTAAAGGATTTGCACATAACCAACAGCAATACACTGAAAACACTACGAAAGGACACCACACCAGTTTAGAAAAATATCCAATACTTTATATATTCAAAACAAGACTAAAACGTTACAAATCCAACATACAGTACTTAAAAATATGCACTTTGCGGGGAGCTGGCGTCGGTCGGTTGGTCCAGACTGTGGTGTGGGACGGGGCAGTGTGTCGCAAGACTTACGAGCAGTGCCCCAAGCCACGGTGTGGTCATGGTTGTCGAAGTCAGTGACTGCGTCGGTGAGACCAGGACGGCGAAGTGAATCGAGGCAGTGCGGAGTGCAGTGCCCACAGGTCACGGTGCAAGCAGCAGCTTGGCGATCGTCATCAGTGAGACCAGGGTTGCGGTGCAAGATGCAGCGGTGCCCTCTGCGGTGCCTTCAGGGCATGGAGCCAGCGGCAGAGTCAGTGACGGAGTCGGTTGCTTTTCCCCCTCTGTCGCAACTGAAACCACGTTCCAGAGGCGGTATTTTCAAACACAGAACATAAAAATCATCTTTACTAAAAGATGCATTTTTATATTCTGAGTTCAGGCATGCTAAACCCCATTTCTCTATCTTGTCCCAATGGGAAGATATGCTCATAAGATGTTATAAGTAAACTCCCATTATCCTACGAGACAGATAGCCTTTCCACAGTGAAAAATGAAACTCACTGTAATTCACTACCAGGACATGTCACACACACCAGTACATGACATACCCTTAATATACACGGCACCCTGCCCATAGGGGTACCTTGGGCCTACCTTAGGGGTGCCTTACATGTAAGAAAAGTGAAGATTAGGGCTTGGCAAGTGGGTGCACTTGCCAGGTCGACATGGCAGTTACAAACCGCGCAGACTCTGCAATGGCAGGTCTGATAACCCTTTTCAGGGCTGCATGGGTGAGTGGCACAATCAGTACTGCAGGCCCATCAGCAGCATTTGATTTACAGGCCCCGGCACCCTCAGTGCACTTTACTGTGGACTTACCAGTAAATCAAACAAGCCAATCATGGAAACACCAATCCATAATACAATTTACAATAGGAGCACTTTCACTTTAACACTGAACAGCAGTGAGAACGTACGCAGAGACACTGAACCAGCAAAAACAGAGTCAAAACTAGGTCAGAAAGGAAAAAAACACGGGATACATGCCAAAAGATAGCAGGTATAACAGGGGCATTAATAGTTATCGATAGATCTCGATGATGAGAAGAACCAGTTTCTAGAAAATATTGTCCGAAGGGGTCCTTACACCTAAGAAGGTTTGACAAGGGGGTCTCGACATCAAAAAGTTTAAAGACCACTGCCCTAACAGGTCAAGTTTGCGCTCTAGAAAACACTAAAATAATAATAAATAATCCCAGGCTTCCCCTGGGTGGGGGTGAGCGGTGCAGGCTGAGGTCCCGCTGCAGGTGTGGGGAGCTTGGCCTAGGCTTTCGAATTTACCACACATGACAGGAGTGTGTAACAAAAAATTAGACCTCATGTCAATATGAGAGCACTGTTCACTGCACTATTTTTGAGTCTTGAAGCTATCGAAAACTAGAAGAATGCCGATAAAGTACCACAAGAATGTTGTAAAAAAAATGGGAGTTCCAGGTCTGCTTTCTGGGCCTTTTCACTGTTTTGTATAAGTCCTTTCTTTGTTTTGTTGCCGGTTGCAAGTCAGCAGTGCTCTGAAGAACAGCTCCTCGTCCGTGATTGGCAGCTGCTATGGATCCAGTGTCGGAGGCAGCCCGTGGTCCCTGCTCTACCGTGCTGAGGGGTGGGGGCGGGGCGGGGCACAGAATCCTTGCAGCAGCGCGCCCTTTACGCGTAGCTCCATCTAGCGCGTCCTTTACGCGTAGCTTCGTCCAGCTCGGCCTTTACGCGTAGCTTCGTCCAGCTCGTCCTTTCCGCGTAGCTTCGCCTCCTGTAGATAACGGGTGGTAAAGGGCCGCCCTGCATGTTATTGTCTCAGGGCAGCACCTGTTGTGTTCTTTATCTGAAAGAACCTTTCGACTCCCGAAGCCCTGAACAGATGAGTCCGAGGTTTTCGGAAGCCCGAGAGGTGTTGTTCCGCAGGTGGGAGATAAGGCCGAAGGGCCTGTCCCCCTCGTGGCCTTGACTCCGGGGCAGCTGTGCACATTAATAGTTTGCTAAACGTTATCTCTCTCTCGAGTGCTGGATCCCCACCTCCCCTCCCCCACACACAAACCCAGAGCAGTGGCCCCACCGTGGATGACAGCCCGCTGCGAGGACGGGTCAGGGAGCTGCTCTCTTTGGAATAACTGTGAACCTATTACCCCTGTTCACCTCATGCAGGCCCAGTGAGGCCACAGGTTATAGATACATTTCAGAAGGTGAAACCTGGAGCAGCCTGGCAGCTTCCAGCCAGACCGGGCCAACCAGGCTTCACCAAGCACTGGTAAAGACATCTCTTGCTGAGCTTGGATCCAATGCCTTTATCTTGTACCGAGCAAGGAAATCTTGCTGGACGTTTGGTGAATTCCTGCTTAATTTTAAAGTGGGACATTTGCATATGGGCTTAATTGAGGAATCTTCATAATCGCAAATAAATCCCCTCTCACAACTGGAACTCTCCCATGGGTGAAATGTGGTCGTTTTCTCCATCATTCTTCCCCGGCTTGTCTCTCATGACCTCTTTCTGTGTGTACATCTCTCTGACTGGAAACTTACTGGCCTCTTTCTATGTCTGCACTTCTCTGACGAGACACTCTCAGCAGGAGAGACATCGAAGGGAAGGGAGACAGGAAATAACAGAGTTAAAGAGGATGGGACAGCGAGAGACTCTAAGTAGCAGGAGAAGGGAGTGGTAGATGAGGTAGAGATACAGGTAAGGAGAAGCACAAGATAAAGGTAAAGGTGAGGGAGCCAGAGAGTAGGTTAAAGAGAGGCAGGAAGAGGTCGGTAGAGTAAAAGAGCTTGAGACCCATGTAAACTCTTAGCGTGAGGTAGAGTGGTAGAGAAAGCCCAAGACCGGTTGGGGGAGATGTTGCGAGGAAGAGAGGCTCGGGCACACCGAGACATGAGACAGAGAGAAGTGAGATAGAAAAAGTGTGACTTAGAATTAGATAGAGAGGAAGAGAAACACAGTGGTCGAGGGACTAAAACAGAAAGAACAGGAGGCGAGGTCGAGAGATGAAGCGGGGGAGTAAAGTAACTGGTGTTTGAGGTAATGTGAGAGTGCAATAGTTTGAGTAGCGAGTACCGAGGCAGTGAGACAAGTGTGTGATAGAGAAACTAGATGCAGAGGGTGAAGTAAAAAGAGGCAAGTTAGACACAGGATCGATAAGGTAAAGCATAGAGAGCGAGAGAGCCCTTGCGATACACGGTGATATGAGAGTTGGGTGTGAGGCAGAGAGAGTTTGAGGGTAGGGAGGTACTGACTTAGAGGTACGCCCCGATGACGGTAGGAGGGAGATAAGGTTGTGAGAGAGAGATGGGGTCAATAGAGAGGAGATAAAGAGACCAGACGTAAAATTAAAAGAGAACCTTTTTTGTACAGACACTATTAATGTCACAACAGGAGACAGACCCCTGACTGTCCTGATAACTTCACCTGGGGGCTTTTTGAAAGCCGGGGGTCCTGGGTCATTGTAACTGTGCCTATGCCTTCAAACAGCCAACAGCTATGCCCCCCCTCAAGGAGTGGGGGTGGCTACTGAATGACTAGCAGTGGAGCAAAGCTTGTAGTGAGAGGCTACCCTGGGCCCTGGTATTGTATTGTAATTGCATTTATATGGCACTTACTACCCCTGGCTAGGCGCGGAGGCGCTTCGGGGCAGGTAGCACGCTACTCCATGATCCAAAGTTAGCGGTGAATCCGCTCGTTGATAATACATTTGTAAATATGTTGGTTATTGGGTTGGTCTTGTGCTCCGAGGTCAATGAAGCGATTCCTCCACTTTCTAGTGGTGGAGGCAGTTAGCAGGCGTTAGGGGTGGTATTAGAGTGAGTTCATGCAAGTGGAAAAAAGGGATGAGTAAACGGCGTGAAGGAGGTTAGATATTGTGAGATTGTCAGGAGACTTCACACACAAGAGGAAATTGGGATTGATGGAGCGGGATGAAGAGGTAGGTCCCAAAAGGTGAGATCCTGCAGGAAAGGTTACTCAGAAGAAGAGTTTATGGTTTGTAGGTAGGGGGTGAGGTTACTTTACTGGAGCGTAGTAGAGTAAGGAGGCAGGCATGTGAGTAAGGAACACTCACAGGCTCCTAGGCAGGCAGAGTATGGGGAGTAAAGAGAGTATCATGCAAATAACAAGGCAGGGAAGGGAATAACCACCAGCTATAATCAGGCTCATTTTCATGCAGGGTTTTTAGGAATGTTGACAGAGGATGCAACCCGGAGAAACATAAAGAGTAGACAAGAAAGGCTAGAAGTTGATGAGCTGTGGGCAGGCGATGTGAGTGGTCGCATCTTGGGTTGTAGATGGGTTTGATACAGTCTATCCGTTTTGTACTTAGATATTGTACATGATAGAAATTTGTATTTTTCTGCCCTAAACTTTCTGAGGCCTTCCAGGTGTTTTCAGCTGCCTGGGCCTGTTAATTGTTCCCCTATCAGGAATGCATATTAGCCCAGACAGTGAACAATAGGACCTGGGTGTAGCTGGGAGAGGGCCATACTGCCAGGATTGGCAGGGCAAAGCTGTTCCGTGCCCCACTTACATGTGAAAGGAGCTGCCTCGGCCTACCCACAAAGAACCTGACGCCAGGCTTTTGTCACCCCAAACATCTTTAGACCTGGGCAGGGAGGTAGGACATTCCAGAAATATCTGTGGGGTGAAAACTTCAGATGTTTTTTTATACCTCAAAGCTGGAACCAGGTATAAATAGCAGACCCTGGGACCCACCCTTCAGTGCACTTCTGGACCTGCAGAAGACTACGGAAGGACTGCCTTGTCCTCCAAAGATCTGCCCTGCTGCTTGAGGCCTGCCTTGCTTCTCAAAGGACTCCTGTGTTGCTACCAAAGAACTGCCCTGCTGCTTGAGGCCTGCCTTGCTTCTCAAAGGACTCCTGTGTTGCTACCAAAGAACTGCCCTGCTGCTTGAGGCCTGCCTTGCTTCTCAAAGGACTCCTGTGTTGCTACCAAAGAACTGCCCTGCTGCTTGAGGCCTGCCTTGCTTCTCAAAGGACTCCTGTGTTGCTACCAAAGAACTGCCCTGCTGCTTGAGGCCTGCCTTGCTTCTCAAAGGACTCCTGTGTTGCTACCAAAGAACTGCCCTGCTGCTTGAGGCCTGCCTTGCTTCTCAAAGGACTCCTGTGTTGCTACCAAAGAACTGCCCTGCTGCTTGAGGCCTGCCTTGCTTCTCAAAGGACTCCTGTGTTGCTACCAAAGAACTGCCCTGCTGCTTGAGGCCTGCCTTGCTTCTCAAAGGACTCCTGTGTTGCTACCAAAGAACTGCCCTGCTGCTTGAGGCCTGCCTTGCGTCTCAAAGGACTGCTGTGTTGCTACCAAAGATCTGCCCTGCTGCTTGAGGCCTGCCTTGCTTCTCAAAGGACTGCCTTGTCCTCCAAAGGACTGACCCGGCTGAATGGGGCCTGCCTTGCTTCTCAAAGGACTGCTGTGTTGCTACCAAAGATCTGCCCGGCTGCTTGAGGCCTGCCTTGCTTCTCAAAGGACTGCTGTGTTGCTACCAAAGATCTGCCCTGCTGCTTGAGGCCTGCCTTGCTTCTCAAAGGACTGCTGTGTTGCTACCAAAGATCTGCCCTGCTGCTTGAGGACTGCCTTGCTTCTCAAAGGACTGCTGTGTTGCTACCAAAGATCTGCCCTGCTGCTTGAGGCCTGCCTTGCTTCTCAAAGGACTGCTGTGTTGCTACCAAAGATCTGCCCGGCTGCTTGAGGCCTGCCTTGCTTCTCAAAGGACTGCTGTGTTGCTACCAAAGATCTGCCCTGCTGCTTGAGGCCTGCCTTGCTTCTCAAAGGACTGCCTTGTCCTCCAAAGGACTGACCCGGCTGAATGGGGCCTGCCTTGCTTCTCAAAGGACTGCTGTGTTGCTACCAAAGATCTGCCCGGCTGCTTGAGGCCTGCCTTGCTTCTCAAAGGACTGCTGTGTTGCTACCAAAGATCTGCCCTGCTGCTTGAGGCCTGCCTTGCTTCTCAAAGGACTGCTGTGTTGCTACCAAAGATCTGCCCTGCTGCTTGAGGACTGCCTTGCTTCTCAAAGGACTGCTGTGTTGCTACCAAAGATCTGCCCTGCTGCTTGAGGCCTGCCTTGCTTCTCAAAGGACTGCTGTGTTGCTACCAAAGATCTGCCCGGCTGCTTGGGGCCTGCCTTGCTTCTCAAAGGACTGCTGTGTTGCTACCAAAGATCTGCCCTGCTGCTTGGGGCCTGCCTTGCTTCTCAAAGGACTGCTGTGTTGCTACCAAAGAACTGCCCTGCTGCTTGGGGCCTGCCTTGCTCTTTAGAGGGTTACCCTGCTGCTTGAGGCCCGTCATGCTGCTTGAAGGAGAGAGGGCCATTGCCTTGAACCCAGAACTTCTAGAGTGACTCCAAGGGTAAGTTGGCTGACTTTCCGTTCCGAGCTACATGGACACAACAGGCTCCAGAGGCCTCCCTGCAACTGCCCATCTGACCTACTGGCCCTGCCTGGAACTGCATCACTTGAAAACATCACTAATGGCGCTCGAAATCGCATCATTGATGACCACACTGTGCTTGATGGGGGTCCGTGTTATAGTTACATCAGTTAATGATAACTGGTGAATTTCATTCGTTTTTAGAGTTTAAAATGCTATGTTTTGCCTTACTATAGTGTCACTTTATCCTTTGTTTTTTCTAAAAATCGCTTATAGAGATGCCACCGGACCCTACTCATCAGAACTAGAACAGATTTTATGGGGTAGAATCAGAAAGGCCTTCTCCACTCGAGGGGTAGAGCTGAAAAGGCCGGTGCCCCTGACCTGTGATTAGGACTGACGCACTGACTGGCCTCGAAGACAGGCACAATGTGCGTAACAAGGTATTGCGATGACGACCACTAACTTCGGATTACAGAGTAGCGAGCTACATGCTAAAAACACATAATCGTCTCGTTAAGAGTAGTACGCGCTTCATAAACCGCGGGCCACATTTATGGTATTTTGTCACAGGAAAGCGCAGCGAGGCACCGTGCTACGCCGCCCGATGCCAAAGTGAAAGGGCGGGAATGCACCGTATGAAGCAAGATGGTGCGTTTCAGTCCTTTCTCCCTGTGCTGGTGGCGTTTCGTCAGCCTCGCGCCAACGTAAGCGCCCTTGCACCATGATGCAACGGTGCCTCCGGTTCAAGGCAGAATTGTTTTTGTGGAAACTTCCTGCACAAAAACAACCCAGCCAGGCATTTTCCTCTTTCCATGTCTGCAGCACACATGGGAAGAGGAAGAAACTATGAGAATTTAAATATATTTCTCCTCGTTGCGCCTCACCTCGGGAGGCGTACGGATTTGACGCTTCCGCAGGTTGACATGACTTTGTAAATCTGGGGCAGCGTCAGATTCCATGGGTGTTGCTTGGGAAAGCCCACCGCAACGCCCATGGAACGCCTCCGGGGTGCAGAGGAAGGCAGCGCAGCAATTTGCGCTGCATCGCCTTACGCGTGATTTATAAGGGCCACTAAAAGCCATGCAGGGTGGCTTTGTGTGGCTTCATATATTTTTATTGGGGCCCCGCATCACGCATGTAGCACTTTACATGGTGCAAAAGTGGCACAGGGCTCTCATAAAGAAGTCCCCCCAATTACAACACAATAAACAGAGGCAGGGCCCACTGCAGCCAGCCTGGCCTTCATGCCTTGAGTGCACGAGCCCAGGCTCGAACCTCTGGTAACAAAACCACATTCACCGGTGAAACGATGAACACAGCACATAGTAAAGTTGTTGCAACTAAAGAACGCAAAGCACTGATTCACAAGTGCGCTTGCCACCCTCGTAGAACACAGGGACCCAAAAAGGCACACGTTTGGTAGTCACTAAATGTAAAGTTACATGGAAAATGAATTTACTCGCTAGTAATCTTAGATCATCACATGGGTGAGTAAATGTTCCCCAAGAGGCTTGTTGTGGGCATACCCAGGCGGGGTTGCCTACCTCAGCAGGTGCAGACCCACACACTTCCGAGTGTGTGCACATGTACAAACACTTCTAGGCACAATATCACCCCGGATACTCCCGTCAAGGGCAGGAGTAAGACCCTATTCAGCGACGAAGGGGAGAGAAGTCTCCATAATTGGTCGGGTGCAGAGGAAAGGGTTTGCCAAAAGAGAAACAAAGCTTGTTAAGAGGCATCTGGGTGGCGCGAGCACTCGGGCACTAAAGTACATTTGTACATGTATGCCCACGTGGAGGTATGCCCTCGCATGTGAGTAGCACTAGGACGGGGACCCAAAGAGTACGCTCTGACGTCACAGGCAGTGCCTCTCAGGTGGCAAACATTAAGTGCCGGTGTAAAGAACGCTGCCCTCAAGACCGCACCAGAAACATCCTCTGGGTTAGGTACCGGAAGCGGATGTGTGAGCTGACATGTTTGCTCACAAGTGCCAAGGCGTGCACCCTTCAATGATTCATACACTACGAGTGAAAAGACGCGCAGCACCTCTATTTAAAGGGATAATTAAGGTGACAGAGATGACGTAGGTTCTCTACAACATGCATTATCTGTAGCCTGAGGTAGTGAGGTGGGCTCGAAGAGAGACTGCCTGAATCTCACCCCACTAATTGGCTGACTGAGAGCTGAACAACAACGTCTGAGTTTTAATCCCGGCTGCACCATTCGACCACATTGTGTTATCCTGCACAATAGATCTGTCTCCCTATGGTTAGGTTCATATTGCTGGGACATTTTGAAGCGCTAAGAAATGGACTCAAAAGGAGTAGAAAGCATTTCCGAAAACGTAGCTTTCGAGAAAATGTTTAATGGCGCGCTCGGCTTTCTGTGGGTGTATTTGTACACACAAGCAACTGACTCAAGGTCAGCAGCAGTGCGAGCTTCATCCCCTGCAGTGCAAGCTTCACCACCTGCACTGCGAGCTTCATCCCTAGCAATGCAAGCTTCACCACCTGCACTGCGAGCTTCACCCCAGCAGTGCAAGCTTCACCACCTGCACTGCGAGCGTCATCCCCAGCAGTGCAAGCTTCAGCACCTGCACTGCGAACTTCATCCCCAGCAGTGCAAGCTTCGCCACCTGCACTGCGAGCTTCATCCCCAGCAGTGCAAGCTTCACCACCTGCACTGAGCACTTCATCCTCAGCAGTGCAAGTTTCACCACCTGCACTGCAAACTTCATGCCCAGCAGTGCAAGCTTCACAACCTGAACTGCGTGCTTCATCCCCAGCAATGCAAGCTTCACCCCCTGCACTGCGAGCGTCATCCCAGCAGTGCAAGTTTCACGACCTGCACTGCGAGCGTCATCCCCAGCAGTGCAAGCTCCACCACCTGCACTGCGAGCTTCATCCCCAGCAGTGCAAGCTTCACCACCTGCACTGAGCGCTTCATCCCTAGCAGTGTAAGCTTCACCACCTGCACTGTGAGCATCATACCCAGCAGTGCAAGCTTCACCACCTACACTGCGAGCTTCAACCCCAGCAGTGCAAGCTTCACCACCAGCACTGCGAGCTTCATCCCCAGCAGTGCAAGCTTCACCGCCTACACTGCGAGCGTCATCCCCAGCAGTGCAAGCTTCACCACCTGCATTGAGCACTTCATCCCCAGCAGTGCAAGTTTCACCACCTGCACTGCGAGCTTCATCCCCAGCAGTGCAGGCTTCACAACCTGAACTGCGAACTTCATCCCCAGCAGTGCAAGCATCACCACCTGCACTGCGAGCTTCATCTCCAGCAGTGCAAGCTTCACCACCTGCACTGAGCGCTTCATCCCCAGCAGTGCAAGCTTCACGACCGGCACTGCGACCTTCACCCCCAGGAGTGCACGTTTCAGCATCTGAGGTGCGACCTTCACCCCCAGCAGTGCTAGTTTCAGTATCTGAGGTGCGAGCTTCAACCCCAGCAGTGCAAGCAAGCAAGCTTCATCCTCTGCAGTGCAAGCTTCACAACCTGAGCACACACATCTGTGCAGCACAGCCAGCTGCTATGCATCCTCCTTACATAAAGAACAAATACAGCATGAGACACACACATGTCCCCTCCCCACCCCGCACAAGGGCAGCAGCTCGTGCTGTGCGGTGGCAATAGCAGGGAATGTTTCTTGTAAAGAAAGATAGTGCAGCACGCATATCGGCAGGATACACAGAACAGGTACAGAGGGACGGTATTAGTGCAGGCCTCTGTCACACACAGCAGTGCAGGGTCTCTTCACACACAGAATAAATAGGAATCAGCGCAAACTTCATTAATGCAACCTGCGTCTCCATGCAAGTCACAAAGTGTTGATGTATTTATGTTAAAACCACCTAAACCATCTATCCTCTGTCCCCATAGCATATTTCAAAGTACGCTGATCAGTCTCCTCCAGTAAAACTGGCCGCAGTTAGGACCCCCTCCTCCTCCAGCCTATCTTGGCCCCCAGGGGCCCACAAACAGCACTTGCTAACAATGGCTTTAAGACAGGGCAGGTAAGTCTTGGTAGAGTTTGTGTTGCAAGACTTTAATAATACCTTCCGGCACTAGTTTACGCCCCTAGCTTTAAATTCCTCCACTAGCTTCTACTCTAGCTTAACTCCCTGCACTAGCTTGCACCCCTAGCTTAACTCCCTGCACTAGCTTGCACCCCTAGCTTAACTCCCTGCACTAGCTTGCACCCCTAGCTTAACTCCCTGCACTAGCTTGCACCCCTAGCTTAACTCCCTGCACTAGCTTGCACCCCTAGCTTAACTCCCTGCACTAGCTTGCACCCCTAGCTTGACTCCTTGCACTAGCTAGCTTGCACCCCTAGCTTAACTCCCTGCACTAGCTTGCACCCCTAGCTTAACTCCCTGCACTAGCTTGCACCCCTAGCTTAACTCCCTGCACTAGCTTGCACCCCTAGCTTAACTCCCTGCACTAGCTTGCACCCCTAGCTTGACTCCTTGCACTAGCTAGCTTGCACCCCTAGCTTAACTCCCTGCACTAGCTTGCACCCCTAGCTTAACTCCCTGCACTAGCTTGCACCCCTAGCTTGACTCCTTGCACTAGCTTGCACCCCTAGCTTAACTTCCTGCACTAGCTTGCACCCCTAGGGGATATGTACAAGAGAAGTGTACTTTTTTACAAGGATATGGTGCAAGCTTGCGTTTCCCCCTGCGCTGGCGCAACACTTAGCAGTGTAGCACCAACGCAGGCCCCCTTGCAGCATAGTGCAAGGGTGTCTAAGTGCAGGGGAGGATTGTTTCTGTACAGGAAGGTGTCCCTTCCTTCACATAAACATTCCTAAAATGCCATTTTGTCACTTTTATGTGTGTTGCTTCATGCAGCACACACAGAAGTCCCAAAATGACATTTTTTACAGATTGTTTACGCACAGGAAGGGGCACCTTCCTGTACATAAACAAACCATGCCATGCAGCACACATTGGAAAAAGCAAAAACGAGGAGAAATAATGTATTTCTCCTGGTTTCACCAAGTTAAACCCAGGTTTTCCCTGGTCTTCATTTTGCGCGTGCCTCCTATGTTCTCTGGCCTTGTACATAGGGGGCAGCGTCAAATACAATGGGTGTAGTGGTGGGACGCCCACCGCAACACCCGCTGCCCTCCCCTTTCACGCTAACCATAGTGTGAAAGGGGCCTTATTTCAAGGCAGCGTTAAGCTAAGTAAATAAGGCAAAGCCCCTGTCGCCACCACAGCGGCGTTAAAAGTGACGTTGTGGTGGCGTTAGGGGCTTGTACATATGCCCCTTAGTTTAACTTTCCAGCACTGATTTACGCCCCTAATTTAACTATCTGCACTAGCTAGCACCTCTAGCTTAACTTCCTGCACTAGCTTGCACCCTAGCTTACCTTCCTGCACTATCTAGCACCCTAGCCTAACTTCCAGCACTAGTTTACACCCCTTGTTTAACTGCCTGCACTAGCTTGCACCCTAGCTTACCTTCCAGCACTAGTTTACACCCCTTGTTTAACTTCCAGCACTAGTTTACACCCCTTGTTTAACTGCCTGCACTAGCTTGCACCCTAGCTTACCTTCCAGCACTAGTTTACACCCCTTGTTTAACTTCCTGCACTAGGTTGCACCCTAGCTTACCTTCCAGCACTAGTTTACACCCCTTGTTTAACTTCCTGCACAAGCTTGCACCCTAGCTTCCCTTCCTGCACTAGTTTACACCCCTTGTTTAACTCCCTGCACTAGCTTGCACCCTAGCTTCCCTTCCTGCACTAGTTTACACCCCTTGTTTAACCGCCTGCACTAGCTTGCACCCTAGCTTCCCTTCCTGCACTAGTTTACACCCCTTGTTTAACTGCCTGCACTAGCTTGCACCCTAGCTTCCCTTCCTGCACTAGTTTACACCCCTTGTTTAACTCCCTGCACTAGCTTGCACCCTAGCTTCCATTCCTTCACTAGTTTACACCCCTTGTTTAACCGCCTGCACTAGCTTGCACCCTAGCTTACCTTCCTGCACTAGTTTACACCCCCAGTTTAACTTCCTGCTCTAGATTAAACCCCTTTACACACTTTGCCTCCTTGGTGTAGTACGACTGAGCACATGTTATGAACTTGGCTATTGCGCTCATAATTCTGGAAGCTCACAGTATCCGAGAGTACCCGAAAGTCACCAAAATGTGCCATGTTGGAAAAACAGAAAACAAAATGCGAATAAATGGACGTGCCAGGCAGTGGGCAGAGCCTCTTACCTCGCAGGTCCTGCGAATAGGCCGCCATGATGGTCTTCATGGCGTCTGCAGACCCCCGCGGGTCCGGACCTCTAGTCCCACATCCAACTCAACGCCTCGTCCAGTCTCTGCCACAAGTGCCCAGGGACCCGACTCTTAAAGTCCCCAAAGCCCAGCTCTGGGAAGTGCCAAGTCCTGGGGGCGGAGAGGTGGGCCAGGACAGGTGGGCCAGACACACCGGTGGTGCCGGCAATGTCAACCCTCCATCCAGGCAAGGTGTTGAAGCCTTGTCTGTGGGTGCCCAGTGACCGCCTCTGCCACCCCTCCAGCGAGGGAATGGTACATTCCCTGACAGTGTTGCAAGGACCAGTGACACTGCTGCGTGCCGATGGACTCCGACCAACTGGAGAAGCGCCAGCTTCGTGGTTCATTTATCTGCTGGAGGAGGGCGCTGCACCTTCTCCAGCCCAGGTCAAGGCCGCCGTGACGTCACCGCCCCAAACCCAGGCCGACGTCCACACTCACTGGTGCAAGCGGAGCGAGGCTACGGCGCCAATTGGGTTTGGAAGAGGGTGGGAACTTGGAAGTCACCCCATATCTGCACACAATATAACTGTAGTGTGGCATTTAAATGTTAAGGAAAGAGAAGTATTTTTTAATGTACGACTTTAGACCCTGCTGCGCCAAACAAGTGCTTAAACCCTGCCCTTGTGTATGCAATGCGTCGAAGTGAACGGCCACTTTTAACTTATGCACTGAGCGGGAATCTGGAACAGCCTTAAAATGAAAATACCCCCCACCCTACTTTGAAGGAAAGCGCTTCTGGCACCAAGCAAGCGAAGCACGTCATCGTCACCCTCCCCAGAAGGGCTCTCTTCTCTCTTCCATCCATGCATTTAATTCATTCATTCTTTCATCCTAACATCCGCCCACTGCTGTCCAGCATTTCACCTTTACATGTCATCCATTCATATATTCTGTCATCTATCGTTCAGTGTTTCATCTCCAAACCTGTCCATCAAACCTATACATCAAGCCTGTCCATCCATCCATCATCCCTCTATCTACCCTTCCAGTCATCCACTCCACCCACCCTTCCACTCATCCATCCACGCTGCCTTTCACAAATCCATCCATCCATTCATCCAAACTTACACCCATCGACACTTAAATCCACCCTTTCACTCATCCTTCCATCCTTTCACGCAGTCATCCACCCTTTCACCCATCCAAGTATTCTTTCATTCATTCATCCTTTCTCTCATTTGTCCAGCCATCTCTCTATCCACCCTTTCACTCACCCATTCATCCAGCCTTTCACCGACACATCGAACCATCCATCCTTCCTTTCACCCACTCACTCACCCACCTTTTCACGTTAATGACGAGCCGTTGTGTGCTCAGCTGCAGACAGAAGAGGCACATCAGGAACTACCCCCCCCCCCTCCCCCAGGTTGGATTGGGATTAGAAACCGGCCCTGGCACGCAAAAAAAAGTGGCCCACATTTGCATATTGCCTTTCCGCAAAACACTGCTTCAGCGAAGTTTTATATACATCTGAAAACAAGTGAGGCCACTTCTGCTCAGGCCCCCCGCCCCTACTCAGTATGCACACATTAATGGGCCGGCCCAGAGAATGAAAGGGAATGACACCTCTGCCCGTTGATAAAAGGGAGGTAATGGACGCCCATCTGCCTCCAGAAAGGCCACTCAGGTACCCAATGGGCTGCTGGCGACATCTGAATACACCAGACACAGACCAAATCAGCCCCTAGGCTGCCAAAACAGCAGCCCATGCCTGGAACTTCGATACCCGCCCCTCAGCCATTGCCCGAGTGCCCGTTCTACCAATCCGACCCTCCACTGTAGCTGCTAAAGCAAGGGGGGTTCACAACGCCCTGATCAACACAGTCAAATGAGACTGTCTCCATCAATCGATCTCTGCGCCCAGCTGTTCCTCGGACTCTATCCCTGCCTCACCACTCCCAATTTTTCTGTCTACCTCTTCTCTACGTCATCAGACCTGCCAACGTAAAAATATTTTTCATCATGTGAGCAGAGGGCGGGGCCTTGGAGGGGGCGGGGCTTTGTGCTGAAAACTACCTAAGAGGCACTCTGACACCCACCAATCCCAACAACGCCCAAAAAAATATTAAAATAAGCAAAAACAAAGGAGTGCAGATGTCCTGGGGTGTTCTCACACCCCTTAATGGACACTGACTGCTTCCAGCTTCCAGAGAGTAGCTGGAAAGGCCGTCTTTGTAAAACTTTTCAGCTTGTCTTCCCTGACACCGGGCGATATCAACACCATAACACAAGGATATCGGCATTACAGGCAGGAGTGTTTTTGGGCAGGAAAGGATAACTTTTGGCACAAAACAACCCTTAGAGACATGTTTCTCTTTCTATGTGTGCTGCAGAATATGCAGAACACATGGAAAGAGGAATCAAGGAGAAATAAAGATATTTCTCCTTGTTACACCTCTGTCGAGTAGGCGTGCCATTTTCGCGCAAACTCAGGTTTACAAGTGTTTGTAAATATGGGTTTCCATCAAAATACATAGGTTGAGGCATGGGAATGCCGCTGCTCCACCGATGTAACCCTCCCCGACGCAAAGTAAGCCACGCATGGCAGTACCACACCCTGCCTTGCGCTACTTTGCATTTAATAAACCAAGCAAAGCGGCTTTGTGTGGCTTAGTAAATGCAAAAAAGGATTTTGAGTTGGGGCTGCTCCATTGAAGTGATGCAACTCAGACGCAAAATCATAATAAATCTGGGTCTTGCCTCTTTGTACCTCTCCCATCGCTTTCTACCTCCACTTCACCTTTCTTTGGGTCTGGCTAACTTGTATATCATCTCTCTCACTACCTTACCAATCACCACCTTCTTGCCTTTTCCTCTACCTCCTTCCCTAGCTACCCTCTCTGACTACATGTGTCACCTCAATCACCCCCTTTCTGTCTCATGCCTCTATTATTACTTCATATCACCTCTACTACCTCAACCATCACTTTTGACCTCTTTGCCTACCTGTAGCGCTGTGTACCTACCCCATCCCTCGATCTCTACTCTCCCTACTTCAACCCTCACTTTTTATCTCTTTCCCTACCTTTAGCGCTATGTGCCTACCCCATCCCTCGATCTCTACTCTCCCTACTTCAACCCTCACTTTTTATCTCTTTCCCTACCTTTAGCGCTATGTGCCTACCCCATCGCTCGATCTCTACTCTCCCTACCTCAACCCTCACTTTTTATCTCTTTCCCTACCTTTAGCGCTATGTGCCTACCCCATCCCTCGATCTCTACTCTCCCTACCTCAACCCTCACTTTTTATCTCTTTCCCTACCTTTAGCGCTATGTGCCTACCCCATCCCTCGATCTCTACTCTCCCTACCTCAACCCTCACTTTTTATCTCTTTCCCTACCTTTGGCGCTATGTGCCTACCACATCTATTGATCTCTACTCTCCCTACTTCAACCCTCTCTCTGCATCTAGTTGCATCTCACATCTCTGCATCTCTCTTCCCTCTACTTCCCCTCTCATTCAATCTCATCTGTCTTTGTCTCACCTCTATCTATCCCTCACCTCTCTCCCTTATCACTCTTTCAACTCTTTCACTCACCTCTGCCTCATTTGTCTCTGTATCTCAAAACTCTTTCACTCAGTTTTTTCTATTTGTTACTTGTTGTTTTTGGCAAATAACAGGAATTCTATCCTGGTGGGGTCAAGTTGCAGGCAGGCACTGGACATTCAGGTCTGCACGAGGTGCAGGCAGTGTCTGGGGAGTTGGATGTCTGAAGCAGAGAAGGCTTTCAAGTAAAGTTGTGCATCATCTGCATATTGGTGACTCTTGATGTTGTTTAGTGTACGCAAAGCCCAAAGGGGCTCTATTTAGAGGAGGAACATGAAAAGGGAAGGTATGGAATCCTGCAGTACGGCACAGGTGGCAGGGATCTGTTGGCACCTGGAGGTGCCCATGTGAACAAACTAGTGTCAGTTGGGAAGGCTCGAGGACGTCCAGAGAAGGACATTGTCGGCTAATCCTATTCAAGACTCCAGGGTGTGGAAGGGGGGGGGGGGGGGGGGATCAACTTGGTGGACGGCACCTGAAAGGTCCAGCAATATCAGGAGGCAGAGCTCATCTTCACCGGTGTCAGGAGGGAGTCATCTATGAGGTGTGAGGTAGCGGTCTCCGGGCTGCAGCCTGATGCGGAGCCAGATTGGTAGATTTCAGAACAGGGATGTATTGAGTGAGACGACCCAAAAACAATCTTCTGGACCCCAGAAATATGGTTCTGTGGTAGCAAAGCCATGTGATGAATGAATACAAGTGTGTGAGGAATGAATACAAGTGTGTGAGGAATGAATACAAGTGTGTGAGGAATGAATACAAGTGTGTGAGGAATGAATACAAGTGTGTGAGGAATGAATACAAGTGTGCGAGGAATGAATACAAGTGTGTGAGGAATGAATACAAGTGTGCGAGGAATTAATACAAGTGTGTGAGGAATGAATACAAGTGTGCGAGGAATGAATACAAGTGTAGGATGAATTAATACAAGTGTGCGAGGAATTAATACAAGTGTGTGAGGAAAGAATACAAGTGTGTGAGGAATTAATACAAGTGTGCGAGCAATTAATACAAGTGTGTGAGGAATGAATACAAGTGTGTGAGGAAAGAATACAAGTGTGTGAGGAATTAATACAAGTGTGCGAGCAATTAATACAAGTGTGTGAGGAATGAATACAAGTGTGTGAGGAAAGAATACAAGTGTGTGAGGAATTAATACAAGTGTGCGAGCAATTAATACAAGTGTGTGAGGAATGAATACAAGTGTGTGAGGAATTAATACAAGTGTGTGACAAATTAATACAAGTGTGCAAGGAATTAATACAAGTGTGCGAGGAATTAATACAAGTGTGCGAGGAATTAATACAAGTGTGTGAGGAATTAATACAAGTGTTCGAGGAATTAATACAAGTGTTTGAGTAATTAATACGAGTGTGTGAGGAATGAATACAAGCATGCGAGGTGAAAAGAATGGAGGGAGGGAGCTAGAAAGAAATGAGGTTCAGGTGAGACTGGGACATCAGGAGGATGAATTTGCGGTGAGACTGCAATGGGTTTAGGTTGAGGTGAGGTTGAAATGAAGCTGTTGTGGGGGTAAGGTTGAGCTGGAGATGAGATGCTAGGATGAGGGTGGACAAGGAGTGAATGAGGTGAAGATGTGATGAGATTAGGTTGCAGAGGCTTGAGGCAGAGGCAAGAGGAGGATATAAGGTGACTATGAAGATATGAAGGGGTGAGGTTTGACAGAGGTACATGATGCATCAGGTGCACAACTTTACATGACTGGTGTCAGGGAGCAGCAGTGCTTAATTTGAGCCGGTGGTTTCAGGTGCTCGGCACAGACACTTAATTCTCAGCACCGGCACATGGTGGCGCCGTTTGTTTCATTTAGAGACAAGCACAACAATCGTTTATTAATTAAATATACACTATGAATGACTAATACCTGCTTCCCAAGCCATTCTTTTAGATTTGGGGTCCTGTAATTGTCAGAATTCTCCCACATGTAGGGGTGTGAAGGTTATTAGTGGTGTTGTTACGGTAACTGGCAGTGCGGACTGTGGCGATGGGTGGTGCAAGCAGAAGTGGCCTCTTGTCTTGGGCCCTGCCACTTATGTTTTTTACAAATTAAGCACTGGAGCAGTCAGGACAGGGGTAGCACCAGAGCCTGTCTGCTACTCCTCTTCTTCTAGGATCTTGACCATCATCTGCGTAGGTGAAAAGGAACCGCCTCCCGCTGCCCATGGGCTGGGGACAGTGTCTCCAGGTCAAACATGAATCAATGTAACATTTAGGAATGAACTACATAGGAGGATTAAGATGGTTTGAGGGGCGCTGATACCTTGGCAACTAACCTGCAACATGCAGGTGATTCTAGTCACATTCTCTTCACAAACTTGGGCGTACAAATGCTTCCAAATGGAGGACATTCCGCAATTGTCCAACTGAACCTTGCGACTGCCTTTTATATTGAAAAATTGGCTGCGGTCTCTTTTATTGTCTGGATCAAATGAAGCCATTTGGGGCTTTTTTCCACTGAACTATCTACATAACATTTAAATCAATGACCTGCATGTTACAGGTTATGCTTTGTAGCAGGCACATTTACCATCTAAGCTATCTAGTGGTGAATCTACCCTGTGAATACTGGGTTATGTTTGCTAGGAAATACAGAATGCGGCGCTGCAAGCCATCTTGCTGCAGCGAGCTGCGTCATCAGGAAAGTGCATGGATGCGTTGTATTTACAGCACTACAATGCATCTCTGTGCCTTCCTCCGCGCTTGTGCACAATTGGCTGCCTAGCGCCAACGCAGGCACCCTTGCACCATATTGCAAGGATGCCTGCGCAGCTGCGATGATTGTTTTTGTGCAAGAAGGTCTCCCTTCCTGCACAAAAACAATCATTGATGGCCTTCTCCTCTTTCTCTGTTTGCTGCGCAATGCAGCACACACAGAAAGAGCAAACAACGAAGAGAAATAAAGGTACATCTCCTAGTTGCATCACTTTAATACCTCCCCTGGAGAGGCGATAGAATCTGACGCATTCCAAGGTTTACGAAAACCCTTGTAAATCTGGGACGGCGTCACAATCTACGGGTTTTGCGTGGGAACACCCACAGCAACACCCATGGAATGCCCCTTTCACGCAGAGTAATGCATGAAAGAGAGCCCTATTTACAAGGCTATGAAAACTCTCGCAGGGACGCTTGGCATGGCCTAGTAAATATGGCTCAGCATTGTGCGCCACTGCGGCATAAAAAAAGGGTCGCTCTGGTGGCTCCGCGGCCTTGTAAATATGACCCACAGAGCGCACAGATCTCTCCACACATGCATTAACCACCAGTTATCTTACCTCAATTTCTGCCCCTGCAGCAGGTGCCTAACCCCATAAGATATTTTCAAATGCAGCTTGTTTGGGGAGAATTAAGTGAGCCAAAACAAGTTTGCTGTCACTTTGTCCTAGTTGCCAATTTCTTTGGTGCAGCATTAAAAATATATATATAAATTGACTTTAAAACTTGTTCCTCATGAGTCCCCTCCTGACTTCATCCCTTTTCTGATCCACACCATGACCCCAATGTATGGGATCTTGGAGTAAATTGTTTTCATTTCCATAACTCCTACTACATATTTTAAGACCCACTTGTAGCATCAGACAGGTGAGATGGAAGAGAGACTCTGCCCTGTGCTTGTAGAATTTTTATTTCGTACTGCATGCTCCTCTCGTTTGCTTTATCAAACTTAACCCTAGCTATTAATAATTTTATTCTTGGAAAATAAAATTTAATCAGAACTGTTGAAAAGGCTTAGAAGGTTGGCAAAGAGAACAAGTGGCAACGGGAAAGGGGGAAGGTCCATGTCTTTCGTGAATATGCCGCCTTATCCTGCTTTTATGCTTTCCATTCTGGTACCTGTAGTTTCCATATGCTACTCAAATTGCAGGACTACAAGCCCCAGAATGCAAGACAGGACTGCTTGAGCACCTTCTAACTAATGCATGGTGAGAATGTAAATTGTATATTTCATGTTGTTTGTATAGAGATTCGTGTTTTTTTTTACCTCCTTTTAAAACGTAGGCAAGCCTTAGCACTATTGAACACTGCACTGCCATTCTGTTATCCTGTGTTGTACCTTGCACATTTTAGCCTAACTGTTCTAGTAAGCAGTTCCATGCTTAATTTGAGGCGGTGGTTTCCGGTACTCCATAGCCGCACTTAATTGCCAACATGGGGCCCTAGGACAGCCTGCCACATGGGGGCGCTGTTTGTGTTTCTTAGAGCTGACCACAACAACAGCTGTTTATTAATTCAACATGCATTAAAAGGACTAATCCCTGCCTCCGAGCTATTCTTATAGCGCTGGGGGCCTGGAATAGCCTGAAGGGCCACACTTGAAGAGTGTCATTTTCGTAGGTGTGTTTGTAGTGTCACCGGCAGGGCTGGTGCGGTAATGAGTGGGGGAAGCTGCAGAGGGTCCTGACACAGCCCTGGCACTTAGTATTTTACAAATTTGGCACCTCTCTTCTGAAGTTGGCACAAGGAAGCAAAAACTGGAGGTCAGAAGTTTCACCATTCGACTCTGTATCAAGTAGTCAAGGTCTCTCGCTCTTCTCACGAGAAACGCCGAGTTCCAGTCACGAGCGCCTGTCTGCAGTGTGTCGTGTCCCTTCCCCCGTATAAATGTAGCACCGGAGTGTATGGATTTTAGCATTAACCGCTCCAGCTGCCCGGGGGTGCAGCTCTGGCCGTGGTTTTGATGTTCGGCCCTCCGCCTGTTTTTAAAGCTTGCTGGCTTTCTTGCATTCAGCATGTGTCGGACTTCTGTGAGCTATCCCAGTGTCTGTTTTCACAAGGACCCTTGAAACGACAGGCGCTTGATTCTGACAGGCAGGTCAGAGTAGTTTTAATGTTCTGGCATCTGAGCTTCGATGCGCTTTGAACTCTCACAGTGACAAGGATATCTCCTGTCCAGCACGTTTTTTTAAAACCAGTTCTATCCCCGGCTTGTGATTCATATTTCCACAAGACATTTTGCACAGTGCAACAAGAACGTATATGATAGCGACAACAGTTGGAGTTTCTAATTTAAACAAGCATTGGCATAGCCAATAGGTCTCGCCTTTGGGACCTTATAAGTATTTAATTATGCAGCAGAATATCCTTGGTGCAACAACATCAGCTGTTGCATGGCTAAACACTTATGAGGTCCCAAAGGCGAGACCTATTGGCTATGCCAATGCTTGTTTAAATTAGAAACGCCAACTGTTGTCGCTGGTTTTCTATGTTGCCTCAATCACCGGTTGTGACTCATTGGTTATACTGCATATGCGCGTGCTACTGTACACGGGACAGACATCACCCGGTGCATAAAACACATTACTTAGGGTGCATGCAGAGTTTACAGAAGACATGCATGCACAGGACACGTGCAGGGAAAACCATAAGGGCGCGCTCTGGGAGGGGGCGATTCATGAGGACTTGTGTGAAAAAGAGGTGGCTTGGAGTTTTTCGTTCATGATATGGGTTAACTACTCCCAGCTCTGGACCCCATTCTGTCATTTATCTTACCTGGTCCCTAGTCCATCCTCTTCTCTCGCACTCTCCCCCCCACATCCGAGCTCCATCCATTACAGACCAGATGCTCTTAGCCCAGCTCGGATAATTCTCCGCACCTGGTCCCTCCCTGACTGGTACCTAAATCCAACGCCCTTTAGCTCCAATTCCCGTCTGAGCTCTGCCCCTGACAGGCCTGGTGCCCTGGGCCCGATCCTGACCATTCTCCCAGCCTCTCCCTAAATCCACCGTTCCCTCTCACCCATCTGTATCCAAGCCGATCCCTTACAAGCTCAGACCTTATGTCCACCGTCCAGATGCACGCGTGACGAGGGGGAGGGGCGCTTCACATCCACAGGATGAGGGTCCAGTGTTTGTCTTGCGCTTGTACCCACAACACTGTTATGGGACCGCAGGACGTGTAGGGAAATATACGGCTAACACCCACTGACGTGAACCTTCTGTGCAGTCACATTTACAGGATTGTGTTAAAGCATTTACACAGCTCTTACTACCCTTGTGCATGGTGCTGCAGCGCGTGCCTACATTTGTTTCACGGTGCACCATGTCGGATGTGTGCTTGGAAAGATGCAGTCTTTGATTTTACCTTATGTGTGAAGTGTTTCCATGTGGGGTGTGAGGTTAGAAAGATGCTGTCTTTGATTTTACCTTATGTGTGAAGTGTTTCCATGTGGGGTGTGTGGTTAGAAAGATGTGGTCTTTGATTTTACCTTATGTGTGAAGTGTTTCCATGTGGGGTGTGTGGTTAGAAAGATGCGGGCTTTGATTTTGGCTTATGTGTGAAGTGTTTCCATGTGGGGTGTGTGGTTAGAAAGATGTGGTCTTTGATTTTACCTTATGTGTGAAGTGTTTCCATGTGGGGTGTGTGGTTAGAAAGATGCAGGCTTTGATTTTACCTTGTGTGTGAAGTGTTTCCATGTGGGGTGTGTGGTTAGAAAGATGCGGGCTTTGATTTTACCTTATGTGTGAAGTGTTTCCATGTGGGGTGTGTGGTTAGAAAGATGCGGGCTTTGATTTTACTTTATGTGTGAGTGTTTCCATGTGGGGTGTGTGGTTAGAAAGATGCGGTCTTTGATTTTACCTTATGTGTGAAGTGTTTCCATGTGGGGTGTGTGGTTAGAAAGATGCGGGCTTTGATTTTACCTTATGTGTGAGTGTTTCCAAGTGGGGTGTGTGGTTAGAAAGATGCGGTCTTTGATTTTACCTTATGTGTGAAGTGTTTCCATGTGGAGTGTGTGGTTAGAAAGATGCAGGCTTTGATTTTACCTTATGTGTGAAGTGTTTCCATGTGGGGTGTGTGGTTAGAAAGATGCCGGCTTTGATTTTACCTTATGTGTGAAGTGTTTCCATGTCGGATCAGTGGTTAGAAAGATGCGGTCTTTGATTTTACCATATGTGTGAAGTGTTTCCATGTGGGGTGTGTGGTTAGAAAGATGCGGTCTTTGATTTTGGCTTATGTGTGAAGTGTTTCCATGTGGGGTGTGTGGTTAGAAAGATGCGGTCTTTGATTTTACCTTATGCGTGAAGTGTTTCCATGTGGGGTGTGTGGTTACAAAGATGCAGGCTTTGATTTTACCTTATGTGTGAAGTGTTTCCATGTGGGGTGTGTGGTTAGAAAGATGCGGGCTTTGATTTTACCTTATGTGTGAAGTGTTTCCATGTGGGGTGTGTGGTTAGAAAGATGCAGGCTTTGATTTTACTTTATGTGTGAGTGTTTCCATGTGGGGTGTGTGGTTAGAAAGATGCGGTCTTTGATTTTACCTTATGTGTGAAGTGTTTCCATGTGGGGTGTGTGGTTAGAAAGATGCGGGCTTTGATTTTACCCTATGTGTGAGTGTTTCCATGTGGGGTGTGTGGTTAGAAAGATGCGGTCTTTGATTTTCCCTAATGTGTGAAGTGTTTCCATGTGGGGTGTGTGGTTAGAAAGATGCGGGCTTTGATTTTACCTTATGTGTGAGTGTTTCCATGTGGGGTGTGTGGTTAGAAAGATGCGGTCTTTGATTTTACCTTATGTGTGAAGTGTTTCCATGTGGGGTGTGTGTTTAGAAAGATGCCGGCTTTGATTTTACCTTATGTGTGAAGTGTTTCCATGTCGGATCAGTGGTTAGAAAGATGCGGTCTTTGATTTTACCTTAGGTGTGAAGTGTTTCCATGTGGGGTGTGTGGTTAGAAAGATGCGGTCTTTGATTTTGGCTTATGTGTGAAGTGTTTCCATGTGGGGTGTGTGGTTAGAAAGATGCGGTCTTTGATTTTACCTTATGTGTAAAGTGTTTCCATGTGGGGTGTGTGGTTAGAAAGATGCGGTCTTTGATTATTCCTTATGTGTGAAGTGTTTCCATGTGGGGTGTGTGGTTAGAAAGATGCAGGCTTTGATTTTACCTTATGTGTGAAGTGTTTCCATGTGGGGTGTGTGGTTAGAAAGATGCGGTCTTTGATTTTACCTTATGTGTGAAGTGTTTCCATGTTGTGCGTTATTCACCACCGAGGTGGGTTATCATGTTATGGGACACAGCGCGTAGCAGTGAGGTGGATGTAGAAGTGTGAGATGCAGATGTGCGGTTTTATGGCTTGCAGTAGCTCTTAAATTTGAACAGATATGCAGGTCCCTTTATGGTATTTCATATGATATAGTCGGTTTAGCAGCTTACTGCACTGGGTTGTCCAATCAGAGATTATATGTATAGTTGTAGTCCTGAGCAGGCACGGTTGAGAGGAGAGGGAAGTGGAGAGATCTGTTAGGATGGGCATTTTTATCATCCTATATCTGTTACGTTAAATTGATTTGTAGAGCACAACTTATCACACGCGAGGGAATCCAGGCACTGGGGAAGAAGCAAAAGTCGGGCGGAGCTCCTAGCTGAACAGCGAGGTCTTCAGTTTCTTGCAGAAGTTGAGTAGGGATGAGGAGAACCTGATCTGTTGCCGGAGGTCATTCCAGGTCTTGCTTCTGCAGATGCGGGGGACTCATGCAAGGGCGAGTGAGGCTGAGCATAGATTTCTCAATCGATGGTAGAATTGAAGTCGGTTGTTGGGGTGTGGAAGTCTGGTGGGCTTTCTATGAAAGGAAACAATGGCTCATGTGGGTTGATACTCAATAATATGATTTACAACAAAAATCACAATAAATAAAAGGGTTAAATGTGGCGTCAGAAAGAGAAGTTAGCCTCACACGTCAGACATTAGGTAGAAAAACATTTTTTATATATTTTACAATAAACGAGCACTTTGAAAAATACAAAAACAATTTCACAATATACAAACAAATAACAATCTTAATAACAAAAACAAAGCACAGTCTTAGTACACATTTGTGAAAAGTGTCCCACTGAAACCAGTGAATAAACCTAAGAAGAAGGAATAACAAACAAATACCACATACAACGGTTTCAATTTATCGTTATAAAGGCGATCAAAAGAAGACAATAGAATGATCTGTGACACTTGTTCATTTCAAGTGTCAAAAAATATTTTTTGATTCGCCTATCTCGTCAACGGCGTTTCGACCCTGTCTGAAGTAAAGGGTCTCTTCAGGACAATCTAATATGGGAACACCTGGTCGGCAAGCGTTTCAAATATTGTGAATATATGGTGTCACCGTGCTTAATGTGAAAGAAATAACTCACAAGGCGCCCAGGCTGGGTGCCCTATGAGGGACGACTCAATTGGAAGCCGATAAATAATTTCAGTCCTGTTTGCATAAACAGACTCGGCGTAACGTTCAATTCGTGTATGGGACAAACACGTAGCCTCACGGTAAGGACTGCGCAATGGCTGTCATTCAGTATTGTAGATTGAAATAAACTATCTCTATCTGTCATTAACGTGTAAATTCACCGCGTTACGCTTCAGCTGGGGAACAATCTCCGATCTGCATAGTACAATTTTGATCGCCTTTATAATGATAAATTGAAACCGTTGTATGTGGTATTTGTTTGTTATTCCTTCTTCTTATGTTTATTCACTGGTTTCATTGGGACACTTTTCACAAATGTGTACTAAGACTGTGCTTTGTTTTTGTTATTAAGATTGTTATTTGTTTGTATATTGTGAAATTTTTTTTTGTATTTTTCAAAGTGCTCGTTTATTGTAAAATATATAAAAAATGTTTTTCTACCTAATGTCTGACGTGTGAGGCTAACTTCTCTTTCTGACGCCACATTTAACCCTTTTATTTATTGTGATTTTTGTTGTAAATCATATTATTGAGTATCAACCCACATGAGCCATTGTTTCCTTTCATAAACGTTCACCCAGGCTCTTTGTGAGTAGGGTTTCCTTGTTCCTTGGTTAGATTGGTGGGCTTTCTAGGCTTTCTAGGCGTGGACCAGCAGTTTGTTTTGGCATTGTTTCTGGATGGGCAGCCAGTGCAGTTCAGTTAGGTAGGGAGAGATGTGGGCGCTTCGGGAGACGTCTAGGATGAGTCTGGCAGCAGTGTTTTGGGTGGTCTGGAGTCTTTGATTGAGCTGGTTGGAGACGCCAGCATAGAGTGCATTGCCGTAGTCCAGTCTGCTGGTGATGAGGGCCTGGGGACAGTACATCTCATGTGAGTGGGGAGCGCATTGAAGATCTTGCGGAGCATTCAGAGTATGAGCAAGCAGGATGAGGTCATGGCGTTCACCCGTTTAGACATCATGAGTTTGTGTACAGGATGATCCCGAGGTTTAAGGCATGGTCTGTGGGGGTTGACTTGGGTCTCAGTTTCACTGGCCACTGGGAGGAGTCCCACGGAGAGCTCTTGTTTCCAAAGATCAGGATCTCTGAGCGAGATGTAAAGAAGTGGTCAGGTTGTATAGATATTTGCGACCAGCAGTGGTGGACTATATAAAAGTCCTTCAGAACTGTCCAGCAACATGTGGCAGATCTCTTCAGTTGTTCCATGCCCTCTTCATTTGGTGATGATTTGTATTTTAGCTGCACGGTGCTCATGGTGAACAACCCTCAATGTGTCTTGAGTGAATTTCGGTATGCGTTACAATTTACTACCAACTACTGTGTATTACGGTCTTAGTATTATTTTGGGTCATAACTGTTATATATGCAAGTAAATAACTATATAATGCCACGGCGAACCATAGGCCAGGCCTTTTTTGCTTACGCATATCGAAAGCAGTTTGCTGGTTGAGATGTTTCCAAGTCGTGGGTTGTAAACTGAGGATTGGGCTTGAGGATGCAACGGTTTCCTGGGCTCCAGTGCCGGGGAAGTGCGTGGTGCAGTTATCTAGGAAATAGCCATGTTTTCAACTGTTTTTTGAAGTGTGTTGGCTCCTGGGTGCTTCGAATGCTGGCTCGTAGGGAGTTCCAGAGGTTGGTGGCTTGTACTGAGAAAGCAGCGCCTCCTACGGATTTCTTATGCTAAGATGATATGAGAAGTGGTGCAAGCCTGGAGCGCAGTGTTCTGTTTGGTTTTGTTGCAGAGTGCCTTCAACATTGCCCTTCTAGCTAGAGGTAGCCAGTGGAGCGCTGGCAGGACTGGAGTCATGAGTTCTGTGGGGTGAAGGCAGAGAAGAAGCCTTGAGGCTCCATTTTGTATGAGTTCTATTTTGGCTATAATAAATGTGGGTACATCAAGGTATAGACTGTTGCAATAGTCAAGCTTGCAGATTATGAGTGTGAGTATGGCTCGCATTTTATGTTGGTATCCAAGGTATGGGATGATGCATCATAGTCGCTTCTTTGCGTAGAAGGCACTCCTCGTGATGAACAAGTTACTCCATTTTCGCCTTTTCTGGTAGACTCACTCTACCTGCAGATTCCTCGGCCCAGAACAAAACCTAGGTATCAAACCGGATTTCAAATGTGATCCTCAAATGACGCATCAGACGAGAGCGTCCAGGTGGGCGGTATCTCCCCTCCTGAACCACCAAAGGTGACATGCTTGGTTCCAAAGCGTTCATGTCTATGCCAGCTGTGCTGTAACAGCTAAACGTCCTCACAGGCAGCTGTCAAAGGCTTCAGTTTTTCCTTCAACATTTTATGGTGAATCATTGATTCCTCCATTTGCTAATGGTGACTATTGATTTATCCTAATACTAACAATGGGATTTGTATAGCATGGCTAATCACCCTTGAGGGTCTCTAGACGCTATTTCTAGGTGCGGGGAGTCTAAGGGCCTGATTTAGATCTATGAAGAACGTGGCTTTTAGATCCTTCAATGGATGGTGATGGATGGGTGGAACTGGGAGGAACACAGATGGGTGGCATAGGGACGTTGAAAAAGGGAGCAACACACATGGGTCTCGTGGATGGGTGGAAAAGAAAGTGAGACTAATAAGCGTTGGTGGAACAGAGAACAAGAAGGATGGGTGGAACAGAGAACAAGAAAGATGGGTGGACCAGTCAACAAGAAGCATGATTAGAACAGTGAATAAGAAGCACAAGTAGAATAGTTCACAAGAAGGATGGGTGGAACAGGAAGGATGGGTGGCATAAGAGAACAATGAGGATGGGTGGAACAGTGAGCAAAACAAATTAGTGGAACAGGGAGTGATATGGATGGGTGGAACAAGGAGTGAGCAGGATGGGTGGAACAAGCAGTGAGAAGGTTGGGTGGAACAAGGAGCGAGTCAGATGGGTAGACGAGTGGGCAAAACAAAATGGGTGGAATGAGTGAGACCATATGGGTGGAACAAGGAGCAAGATGGAAGGGTGGAACAGGGAGCAAGATGGATGGATGGAACTGTGAGGAAAAGGATGGGTGGAACAGTAAGGAAAAGGATGGGTGGAGCAGGGAGTAAGATGAGTGGGACAGGGAGTGATATGGATGGATGGGTGGAACAAGGAGTGAGAAGGATGGGTGGAACTGTGAGGAAAAGGATGGGTGGAACAGTAAGGAAAAGGATGGGTGGAGCAGGGAGTAAGATGAGTGGAACAGGGAGTGATATGGATGGGTGGAACAAGGAGTGAGAAGGATGGGTGGAACAAGGAGCGAGAAGGTTGGGTGGAACAAGGAGCGAGTCAGATGGGTAGAACAGTGGGCAAAACAAATGGGTGGAACAGGGAGTGAGACCGTATGGGTGGAACAATTAGCAACATGGATGGGTGGAACAGGGAGCGAGATGGATGGGTGGAACAGGGAGCGAATTGGATGGGTGAAACAAGGAGCGAGATTGATGGGTGGAACAGGGAGTGAGATGGAACAGGTAGAGAGATGGATGGGTGAAAAAGGGAGCGAGATGGATGGGTGAAACAGGGAGCGAGATGGATGGGTGGAACAGGGAGCGAGATGGATGGGTGGAACAGGGAGCGAGATGGATGGGTGGAACAGGGAGCAAGATGGATGGGTGAAACAAGGAGCGAGATGGATGGGTGGAACAGGGAGCGAGATGGATGGGTGGAACAGGGAGCGAGATGGAAGGGTGGAACAAGGAGCGAGATGGATGGGTGTAACAGGGAGTGAGATGGATGGATGGAACAGGAAGAGAGATGGATGGGTGAAAAAGGGAGCGAGATGGATGGGTGAAACAGGGAGCGAGATGGATGGGTGAAAAAGGGAGTGAGATGGATGGGTGAAACAGGGAGTGAGATGGATGGATGGATGGATGGAACAGGAAGAGAGATGGATGGGTGAAAAAGGGAGCGAGATGGATGGGTGAAAAAGGGAGCGAGATGGATGGGTGAAACAGGGAGCGAGATGGATGGGTGAAACAGGGAGCGAGATGGATGGGTGAAACAGGGAGCGAGATGGATGGGTGGAACAGGGAGTGAATGGATGGGTGGAACAGGGAGTGAATGGATGGGTGGAACAAGGATCGAGATGGATGGGTGGAACAGGGAGTGAATGGATGGGAGGAACAAGGATCGAGATGGATGGGTGGAACAGGGAGAGAGATGAATGGGTGGAACAGGGAGCGAGATGAATGAGTGGAACAGGGAGCGAGATGAATGAGTGGAACAGGGAGCGAGATGGATGGGTGGAACAGGGAGCGAGATGGATGGGTGAAACAGGGAGCGAGATGGATCGGTGAAACAGGGAGCGAGATGGATGGGTGAAACAGGGAGCGAGATGGATGGGTGAAACAGGGAGCGAGATGGATGGCTGGGTAAAACAGGGAGCGAGATGGATGGGTGGAACAGGGAGAGAGATGGATGGGTGGAACAGGGAGGGTGATGGATGGGTGGAACAGGGAGGGTGATGGATGGGTGGAACAGGAGAGATGGATGGGTGGAACAGGGAGGGTGATGGATGGGTGGAACAGGGAGGGTGATGGATGGGTGGAACAGGGAGGGTGATTGTCAGGCCTCCAGAGAACGAAGAGGCGACAATGGGAGCAACGTTGGGGTCTTTCGGCCGCCCAAGACTGAACAGATGGGCAAAGGAAAATTCATGGACTGAATTAAATAGAAAAAGGAACTCCAAGATGGCGGCCGCGCTGGAAGCATAGCGGCAGTCTAGTCTTTCTCCCCACAGGTGTTCCGAGGTTAGGAGAGGCGCGCGCTCCTAGAGGACGACGCACTTCACTGAGGTAATTCAGAGAGAGAGCAGTTAGAGATTAGAGTTCCTGAGCAGATTAGAGAGAGCAGCTGTAGAGTTAATTGATAACGTCAGAGTAACTGAATAGTTTCCACGTCAGAATTCTTTCACAATTCCGAGAGAAGCACAGAGGAGATTCTGAAGAATTTCTGAGACAAAAGATGAAGAATTCACTTCAACCTTCGTGAAGACTTCCAATCATCTCCGTTGATCTCGAGCAGATATTTGGAGGTCGTTGGCGCCATCCGGTGACAGACAAAAGAAGACCGAAGCTAAGTACTTTTAAGGGGCTTGGGAAAATCAAATGTAAAGTATATGACAGAAGAGAATTCTTAGAAGACGTACCTGTTAGTCCTAGTCTTCTGTAATACGCCCCGAGGAATAAAAAGACATGTTACAATAGAGACAAGAAATAAACAATATAATAAATATACTCACCATAGTTCTCTAGAACCGTGTAGCTGGAAATAAGGAAAAGCAAGGAACACACTAGCTTAGCGCAAGAATAGTATAGAGTAAAAAATCACTTCAAGAAGAATACACGGAAGAAGAGGACAGCTAGAAATATCCGCTCCTGAAGTAAGCCAAAGAACAATACATTTCTAGTTTTAAATATTTATTCGAAAAAAGGGAAAAGGTTATGAGATAGAATTAACAGAAGGATGTTTTGTAGAGAAAAGAGTTGGAAGGAAGAACCAGAATCACAGAAAAGAATGGAAAGAAAAATCACCACACAACAAGACAGACATACAAAAGAGGGGCACAGAGCTTGAAACCCAGGGTAGGTGAAAATACGAAGAGAGGGAGAGAGTGTAGAAGCAGAAGGGAACAAGAAAGTTATTGTGTTGTCTTCTTGTTTAAGGTTCTCATTTACAAGAGCTGACAACAGCATAGGAAGAAGCTGAGAAGGATAGCGGAGAACCGGAGTTTCAGGACCAGTCTCTTCTTTGTTTATTATTTTATCCACTCTCCCCTTCCCCCTGCAGGGTGGTTTCGGAGTCCAGGTGAATATTACTGGAACTCCGGTTGCCTTGTAGAGGGAGTTGGGAATTAGCATCTCTGTTCCTGTGCAAGCACTTCAGATAAACTATCTCGTGGTTCTGACAGAGTGAAGTGCCCAAGTGATATACTTGCACCTGGACAGAGATGGCAGAAGGAATAAACTTACAGACTCTGGGAGTAGTGTTAGAGACCATTCAAAAGGAGTTAGTGGCGGTAAGAGAGGAAAACCAAAACTTGAGGGAGGAGGTGATGAACTCGAGAAAAGAGACAGCTGAGTTAGTTCAACGAGTCAAGCAACCCTTCGGTTCAGGGAGGGACGCGTTAGGTCCATCTACTGAAGACCCAAATAGAATAACCACACAAGTAATCCATTCATTGTCCCCAGTTATTCCGTTGGCTCCTCCCGAGCGTTTTAGTGGGGACCCACAAAAGGCACAGCTATTCATCACGCAGTGCTCTTTGCATTTCATGTGTCGCCCTTCCATCTTCCCTGATGCGCAGTCTAGGGTGGCCTTTGTTTTATCGTACTTGAGTGGATATGCGGCGTCCTGGTCAATGCCTCTGGTTTCCCGGGATGATCCTCTGCTACAAAACTATGAAAACTTCAAGCAAGAATTTCTTCGAATTTTCGACAGACGAAGAATATCTCAAGCAGTAGATAATTAATTATTGGACCTGAGACAGGGAAATCGAGATCTAGTAGCTTATCTGGCCCAATTCAATAAGTTAGTCGTGGAAACAGACTGGCCGGAAAGCAAAAGAGCTGCAGTTTTTTATAGAGGTTTAAGAGACGAACTTAAAGATGTTTTGGCACAAATACCAAATAGACCCACAGGAATCTCAGAATTAGTGGACCTGGTGGTCTTGGAAATAGACTTTCGTCAAGGAGAGAGAAGAGGAGAAAAAAGGAAGGACTTCAGGCCAATAGCTCCAAGATTTGACCGGAAGGAAACAAGGCAGTGGAAGGACAAATGAATTCGGAACCCATGCAAATTGGAACGATAAGAGGTCCCCTAACCAAAGAAGAGAAAGAGAAAAGAAGGGCAGGAAATCTTTGTATGTATTGTGGCTCCAGTGGGCATTTTGTTAGGGGTTGTCCAAGAAAACCGAAGACCCCCTTTAAGCCGAAGGAAAACTCGCAGCACCACCAGTAGAGGGAGTTGGACCGGTGGATGCTAATCAGAAGTCAACTCCAAAAGAACATCAAGTGGCTAACACTCTACAGTCGTCAGCTCCACATCTAATTCTATCCATGGTACTCAAGTTCCGGCAAGAAACGTTGACAGAAGTTTCAGTGATGATAGATTCCGGAGCCACCGGAAACTTTTGTGATATAAAATTTGCTGCCAAGGTGGGGTTACGAGCTATCTTGAAACCCAAGAGTGAACCGGTTCGGGCTGTAGATGGGACGAATCTCTCATCTGGACCAATAGTGAGTCATACTGAACAGGTACAATTGATTTACTGTGATGGACACGAAGAACTCATTCAATTCAATCTAATTGACGCACCACAGTTTCAACTTATCCTGGGCCTTCCATGGCTCACGGAGCATAACCCAACAATAAACTGGAGCACAAGAACCATAGTGATGGATTCAGAATATTGTCGAAAAAATTGTTTTGAAACAAAAGAAGGAACTAGATAGTGTAATCCAGCTCAGGCCTTGTGCACAGCGGAGATGTCTGTCTGTGCGATAGACTCCCAGAAGATTCCGTCGGAATATGAAGATTTTGCCGATGTTTTTGACGAAATAGAAGCAGAACAATTGCCACCTCACCGGGTTTATGATTGTAAAATAGATCTAGAGCCAGGTTGTAATCTCCCCTGCAGTCGGGTATACGCGTTGACAGAAAAAGAACATCATCACTTGAAGGAATACTTGGATAAATATCTTGCGAATGGATTCATTCGTCCATCCCAGTCACCCGTATCTTCGCCTCTTTTCTTCGTGACCAAAAAGCAGGAGGGAGATCTCAGAACCTGTATAGACTATCGCGCAATCAATAAGATCACCAAAAAGAACCGATACCCGCTTCCTCTGATTTCTGTTTTATTGGATCAGTTGAAGGGAGCGCAGATTTATACAAAACTAGATCTTAGAGGAGCCTACCATCTTGTGAGGATACGCGAGGGGGATGAATGGAAGACAACCTTCAGGACTCGATTTGGGCTGTTTGAATATCAAGTTATGCCTTACGGTCTGTGCAACGCCCCGGCTGCCTTCCAGCATTTCATCAACGATGTTCTCAGTGAGTATATTGATCAATGCGCAATAGTGTACATCGACGACATTTTAATCTATTCGTCAGACACGAGTCAAAACCAGGAACAAGTAAGGAGAGTGCTACAGAAGCTTAGAGAAAACAAATTATTTGTAAAATTGGAGAAATGTGCATTCGGGGTCTCCCAAGTGGAATTTTTGGGTTTTGTTTTATCTCTGGCTGGAATGAAAATGGATGAGCAGAAGGTGAAGGCCGTGGTAGGTTGGAAATCCCCAGAGTGTGTCAAGGAGGTCCAGAGTTTCATCGGGTTCGCGAACTTCTATCGAAGATTTATAAGCAAATTTTCACGAAAAATATTACCCTTGACGCGTCTACTGAGAAAAGGAGTGCATTTTGAATGGACGGAAGAAACGGAGAGAGCCTTTCAACTCCTAAAAAAAGACTTCACGACCGCACCGATACTCCTACATGCTGACCCTACTGAACCTTTTTATGTGGAAACGGACGCCTCAGATCTGGCAGTTGGAGGGGTATTATCCCAACGGCATAAGGTAACCGGTCAATTACATCCAGTCGCCTACAGATCACGAAAACTAACACCTGCAGAGATAAATTACACCATAACAGAAAAAGAGTTACTGGCAATCAAGGATGCATTTAAAGAGTGGCGACACTATCTCATGGGGGCTCAGCATCAAGTGACAGTCTTCACCGACCACAGAAATTTGAAATTTTTGAAGTCTGCCCAGACACTAACACCAAGACAACTCCGTTGGTCATTGTACTTCGCGGACTATGATTTCGTGATTACCTATAGACCAGGAGCCCAGAATGGGAAAGCGGACGCTCTATCCAGATTGGGAACAAATGACCAGAAGAATCAAATCAAAGATCAAACAATAATTCCGAGTGACAAAATAATTGGAGCTACAATATCTTCGGACTTAAAGGAGCAGATCCTCAAACGAATGAGCCCAGAGGAAATACAGGAATGGGTTGAGGAAGACAAGGAAAGAAACATTCAGCAACAGTTGCCTTACTTTAAGGAAGCTCTCTACTTGCCAACCCCGGAGTTACGGAATCAGGTGATGGCTGAATGTCACGACAATCTTTTGGCAGGGCACAAAGGAGAAACGAAAACAGAAGAGTTGATCAAGAGACATTATTGGTGGCCGCATATGACCAGAGACATTGAGGAGTACGTTAGAACTTGTGAGATCTGCGCACAGGGGAAATCGGAACGGCAGGCCGCCAAAGGGTTGTTGCAACCTCTACCCACTCCACCATATCCATGGCATACAGTTACATTAGATCTAATAGTGGATTTACCTTCAAGTTTGGGTTATAATACTATTCTAGTGTTCGTAGATGCATTTTCTAAGATGGCACACTTTATGGCCCTAAAGGGAATTCAAACAGCCAAACAGTTAGCCCACCACTTCACTACACAAATTGTAAAGATACATGGGGTCCCCAAGGTCATTATTTCTGATAGGGGAACACAATTCGTATCTCATTTTTGGAAAGCCTTTGTGGGTGGATTGGGAATTGAAGCCAAGTATTCGACTAGCTATCATCCAGAGACAGACGGGCAAACTGAGAGAGCGAATCAGGAGTTAGAGCAGTACTTGAGGCTGTTCCTTCTGAAGCAAGAAGGAGAGTGGTCAGAGTTGTTATGGGCGGCAGAATTCGCACATAACAACGCCAAAAATGTCTCGGCAGGTTATTCCCCATTTTAGTTAAATTATGGGAGACACCCAAATGCAACTATTAGACAAACGGATATTTCCGTTCCAGCAGTAAAAGATCTAGTGACCCATCTGGGTAGGGTCCATCAAACTGCTAAACAAAATTTAGAACAGGCAAAACAGAAATACAAACAATATGCAGATTAAAAGAGACGAGAGGGTCCTTCCCTAGAAAAAGGAGATAGAGTCTGGTTAAGCACAAAGAACCTTAGACTAAAAGGAAACAGGAAATTTCAGCCCAGATTCATAGGACCATATCTGATAGAAGAGAAAACCTCACCAGTTAACTACCAGTTAAAATTACCTCCTAAATTGAAAATTCATCCTGTTTTTCATGTTTCCTTGTTAAAAAAGGCATCAGCAGGCTTACGCAATGAATTGACACCAAAACCCATTCAGAATCAGGGGTTGAGTACGAGGTGAAAGAAATTCTAGATTCCAAAGTGGTAAAAGGAAAGTTATATTACTTGATAGACTGGAGGGGCTATGGTCCTGAGGAGCGGTCTTGGGAACTAGAATCAGATGTTCATGCTCCTAGATTGGTGAAATCATTTCATCAAAGATTCCCAAACAAACCAGGAATGAGAGGACCTCCTTTGTTGGGGGGTACTGTCAGGCCTCCAGAGAACGAAGAGGCGACAATGGGAGCAACGTTGGGGTCTTTCGGCCGCCCAAGACTGAACAGATGGGCAAAGGAAAATTCATGGACTGAATTAAATAGAAAAAGGAACTCCAAGATGGCGGCCGCGCTGGAAGCATAGCGGCAGTCTAGTCTTTCTCCCCACAGGTGTTCCGAGGTTAGGAGAGGCGCGCGCTCCTAGAGGACGACGCACTTCACTGAGGTAATTCAGAGAGAGAGCAGTTAGAGATTAGAGTTCCTGAGCAGATTAGAGAGAGCAGCTGTAGAGTTAATTGATAACGTCAGAGTAACTGAATAGTTTCCACGTCAGAATTCTTTCACAATTCCGAGAGAAGCACAGAGGAGATTCTGAAGAATTTCTGAGACAAAAGATGAAGAATTCACTTCAACCTTCGTGAAGACTTCCAATCATCTCCGTTGATCTCGAGCAGATATTTGGAGGTCGTTGGCACCATCCGGTGACAGACAAAAGAAGACCGAAGCTAAGTACTTTTAAAGGGCTTGGGAAAATCAAATGTAAAGTATATGACAGAAGAGAATTCTTAGAAGACGTACCTGTTAGTCCTAGTCTTCTGTAATACGCCCCGAGGAATAAAAAGACATGTTACAATAGAGACAAGAAATAAACAATATAATAAATATACTCACCATAGTTCTCTAGAACCGTGTAGCTGGAAATAAGGAAAAGCAAGGAACACACTAGCTTAGTGCAAGAATAGTATAGAGTAAAAAATCACTTCAAGAAGAATACACGGAAGAAGAGGACAGCTAGAAATATCCACTCCTGAAGTAAGCCAAAGAACAATACATTTCTAGTTTTAAATATTTATTCGAAAAAAGGGAAAAGGTTATGAGATAGAATTAACAGAAGGATGTTTTGTAGAGAAAAGAGTTGGAAGGAAGAACCAGAATCACAGAAAAGAATGGAAAGAAAAATCACCACACAACAAGACAGACATACAAAAGAGGGGCACAGAGCTTGAAACCCAGGGTAGGTGAAAATACGAAGAGAGGGAGAGAGTGTAGAAGCAGAAGGGAACAAGAAAGCTATTGTGTTGTCTTCTTGTTTAAGGTTCTCATTTACAAGAGCTGACAACAGCATAGGAAGAAGCTGAGAAGGATAGCGGAGAACCGGAGTTTCAGGACCAGTCTCTTCTTTGTTTATTATTTTATCCACTCCCCCCTTCCCCCTGCAGGGTGGTTTCGGAGCCAAGGTGAATATTACTGGAACTCCGGTTGCCTTGTAGAGGGAGTTGGGAATTAGCATCTCTGTTCCTGTGCAAGCACTTCAGATAAACTATCTCGTGGTTCTGACAGTGATGGATGGGTCGAACAGGGAGGGTGATGGATGGGTGGAACAGAGAGTGAGATGGATGGGTGGAACAGAGAGTGAGATGGATGGGTAGAACAGGGAGCAAGATGGATGGGTGGAACAGGGAGAAAGAAGGATGGGTGGAACAGGGAGAAAGAAGGATGGGTGGAACAGAGATAGAGATGAATGTGTGAAACAGGGAGCAAGATAGATGGGTTAAACAGGGAGTGAGTTGAATGGGCGGGACAGGGAGCGAGATGGATGGATGGAACAGGGATCGAGGTGGATGGGTGGAACAGGGATCGAGGTGGATGGGTGGAACAAGGAGCGAGATGGATGGGTGGAACAGGGAGAAAGATGGATGGGTGGAACAGGGAGCGAGATGGATGGTGGAACAGGGATCGAGGTGGATGGGTGGAACAGGGATCGAGGTGGATGGGTGGAACAGGGATCGAGGTGGATGGGTGGAACAAGGATCGAGGTGGATGGGTGGAACAAGGAGCGAGATGGATGGGTGGAACAAGGAGCGAGATGGATGGGTGGAACAAGGAACGAGATGGATGGGTGGAACAGGGAGCGAGATGGATGGGTGGAACAGGGAGCGAGATGGATGGGTGGAACAAGGATCGAGATGGATGGGTGGAACAGGGAGAGAGATGGATGGGTGAGGAAGAGAGATGGATGGGTGAGGGAGCGAGATGGATGGGTGGAACAGGGAGCGAGATGGATGGGTGGAACAGGGAGCGAGATGGATGGGTGAAACAGGGAGCGAGATGGATGGGTGAAACAGGGAGCGAGATTGATGGGTGCAAAAGGGAGTGAGATGATTGGGTGGAACAGGGAGCAAGATGGATGGGCAAAACAAAAATTGAGATGGATCGTTGGAACAGGGAGCGAGATGGATGGGTAGAACAGGAAGCGAGATGGATAGGTGGAACAGGAAGCGAGATGGATGGGTGGAACAGGAAGCGAGATGGATGGGTGGAACAGGAAGCAAGATGGATGGGTGGAACAGGGAGTGAATGGATAGATGAAACAGGGAGTGAGATGTATGAGTGGAACAGGGAGCAAGATGGATGTGTGGAACAAGGAGCAAGATGGATGGGTGGAATTGTGAGGAAAAGGATGGGTGGAACATGGAGGGCAATAAATGGGTGGAAAAGTGACCCCGATGGATGGGTGGTCCACAGAGTTGTATCCAAATTGCTCTAAACTTTGGTCCTGAAACAGTTATTGCACTTCCTCTAGGCTTTTTCCTATTGGATCTCATTCAGCACATTGGCCAAGCTTGCCTAGAACCTCTGCATCTAGTGGGAGAGTCGAGGAGAGCTGGCTATTGTAGCCACGTTGTCCCCCTCCACCTTAAATTATTTAACGAAGGTACAAAGCATGTTTAGTCTATTACTTTGTTCCACCAGACGCCGCTGGAGTGCCTAGAGGCCAGAGACAGTGCTGGTCAAGCCTTTTAAGGTTTTGACACATCCCCATTCCCTTATCATTCTTTGAAACTTCTGAATATGAGATTTGGGGAGTTCTGTACACACAATAATACCTTTGTTTGCCATCAAAAGGAGCAGCAATTTTACTGACTCTTTAATGGCAGTGGCGTAGCTAGGTCAGGTGGTGCCCAGTGCGGAAAATTTCCTGTCACCCCTGGCTTGACAAAATGACAAAAATATGTATTTAAAACACATATTTTTTTTCCCATTTTGTCAAGCAGGGGCTGACAAGTGTCATCACTGAGGGGGGTGAAAAAATGGCAAAAATATTTGTTTAAAACACATATTTTTGCCATTTTGTCCCCCTCCTCAGTAATGATGCCCGGGGCGGCCCACACCCACCACATCCCCCTTCCTACGCCACTGTTTAATGGTACGTTTTTTAATGGTGGGACCACTTTCAGTGATGTTGGTTGGTGAGTCACACACCTAGCGCCTGAATGAACCAATCCTAAGTGATGGCAAATGTGTGGCAAAGTGCCTGAAACAGAAAAATGGTTGAGGGAATAGTCGCACGGTGCATCGTGGAGCCATTCCCTCAACCGAGAATAGTTGTTTTCAGTTTGCATGTGTACTGGGATGGAGTACACACCATGGTTTGCACAACATAAATAGAATAAAACATACAGAACATTGTTAAATAAACAAGAATGAAATTGTAGGAACTCTGCACAGAAAGTGCCTGGAACACCAATAGTCTTAAAAGGAGAAAAGAGCAGGGAAGGGAGCAGCGGTTTAGTAACATTTTACGTTTTTTCAAAATGAACAATTACGCAACCCTTTGCATATGGATTTTCCCCACATTGCCATTAGCTACAACCGCTTCTGTAAAGCAGGTTAAAAATGAATACATTCCCTTCGTTCTTGTAGACACAGCGCTAAGCACATAGGAGAAGTACTTTGTGTTGTGAATCAGAATCCCTAGCATGTTTCTCTTTCTCTCACTTCTCTAGGCTATCTTTCTTGTTGCGGTATCAATTGTACCCTTGTCTGATCAGTCTTACTCTCACTTGTGTGCCCTTCCTCACCCCTCTTCTTTGATCCTTTTTTAAAACCTGAAATCCGTACCTCTTTCTCCTCTGGGTCCATGATGAACAATGACTTACCTTTGGTAACGCTCTTTCGGGTGGATACTCTCACTGCAGATTCCTCACCTTCTGAATATTCTGCAAGCCTCAGACAATCTGTAAACTCTCAAGCAGCACCCCTGCACACCAGAAGGTGGCAGCATGCAGCTCCACATTGCCATTGTTCCACTTCAGGAGTGGCATCCAGACATGCAAACAAGCACCACGCTGACTTCAGTTGCTTTCTAAGCTGTTTGTGCCCCCAGACGCAGAGCCCAACAGTAAGCTGGCTATGACCAGTGTACACATTGCTAGACTTGGGACCTTACTAGACGGAAAATGAGTCCAGGTCCCAGAACGAGGAGGATGAGAGGGTCAGCGAGGACTCTGCAGTTTGATAGAATAGTCACCAGAAAGATTACTGAAAGTTGGTGGATATTTCTAATTGCAGATTCCTCACCTTTTAGATAAATACCAAAGCAGTACTGTGGAAATGTGACTTTTAATGGGCACACCGGTGCAGGGGTCACCCTTCTCTGTCCACGGGTCCGAAGACCAACACAATAGAGATTGGCACTGAAGCTGGAATTCAAATAACACATTTATTAACCACTCATGAGTGGGACTACGTCCATACAGCACTCTCGAGTGCTGCCTGAGGTAGTACATGGAATACACAGACCATGGTGCTTATATACAGAGTTTGTTGCAGAGTAAGCATGTGGTTACAAATAGAAGGTACAGGCCTACACAGGAATAGTTACAGCCAGACATGGGCAGATGGATAATCACTTAGTCAGCAAAGTGGGAGGGAGAACAGAACTGCTTACAACAGCACAAATGATTGACAGTTACATCTTTAACCAGGTGCATTTTAGCAGCTACAGGCCTCTTCTAAGCACATACATTGCTCTGGCTCAGTACAGAAGGAGTTATCTAAAGCTGATGACATAAGCAGAATAGAAGAGCAAGCAACAGTGAAGACGAAAGAGTTACATAGCTAACAAAATGGATGCCACAACCAAGATGACTTCAGCTTATGTTAACGGATATTATTTCAGACTTCCACAGACGACCCTTTTAGCATATGCCGAAGACATCTGCCTAAGCTTTTGAAGGAATACGAAAAATATAATTAACGTCAATCTGCATCATTTCATTAATTTCTTGATCACTCGGGAATTTACATTTCTTACATTTTGTTTAGTCGGTATACAAGAGGTACAAGTAGAAACACAAAGGGAACAAAGCATTGGGCAGCATTGAATACACAGGCAACAAGTAAAAAGAATCGCAAAAATTATACATAGGGCTGATAAAAGTTTCCAGCCCCATACAGTAAACATGTTCCATAGCCATCCAGTTAAAGTCCATGTCCCTGAATCCTGGTGGATTTCAGTGGCTATTTTGTGCATTTTGGAAATTGCATCAAAAACAGAAGGGGAGTGGTCAGGGAGATAAATGGAGCAGCTACTCCCGATGATGCTACATGCACCACCACGGTCTGCGAGGATGACATTAAGAACCATCTTATTTTGGAGGGTCACAATTCTCGCAATTTGAAGTTCCTCTGTGATGTTACCAAGCGCCATTGCTGTCTGATTGATTACAGCCTCTACAACTCGTGTCAAGTGTCTGATCTTTCGACTGTTTAAGGCCGCTCCAACAAAGAAGAATAGTCCCAAAGTAAAGTCAATATACTGCTGTAGTGCAGTATCAGTTTGATCCACCTCATCATTATTTATTGTCCTCTTAAATCTATGTTTGGAAATTTCATTAAACAGTTTATAGTCTTTATGATAGGATGCAGGTGCTAAGAACACAGGTGGAAGCAAAAAGGATATGTAGCAACTTCCTGACCACCCAATAGGTAGATGATAACCTTTACTTCCGCAAATGAAATAGGTGTTGCGTGAAGACAAATAACTGCTATTGTTCATTCCAGTAATATTTAACACTTTAGTACAGTCACTTTTTCCCACAGGGATATTGCCAATACTGCTCACACAGAGATCCGCTCGAGCTCTAGTAACAGCGATAACAGGAGGTCCATTTCCCTTGGTTGTTCGAGTGTTGGGGAAAACATAGTGTGTAGAGGAATTTCCTCGACGATACTCCTCCATTTCCCATACAGTTCCTTTAGCTTGTGGATCTCCTTCCTCATAAGGGTAACAGATTTTATTCAACTGAGCGTTAAGTCTTCCTACATCAAAGTTAGTAATATTAGCGATATGAGAAGCCCACAATAGTGCAAACCATTATGTGCAAATGGCAAAGGAATAAAAGGTGTGCCTCCCTTTTTCTGATGAGCTGGCATCATTCCACTTACCCAGCAGTTGGTAATGTTCGTAGCATTGTGTGTATGGTGCAACACCTGAATTAAAGTGTTATTGAGGTAGGACATTCTGTGCTTTCGCTCATGATAAGGCAGAGTGAAATAGTGATGTTCAATGGAGAGTAGTAGCAGTCAATAGATTTCGGACTGGAGCTACTTCCTCTACAACCCAAGTTATTGTAGCGATGACAACAAAAGTCAAAGTGAGTCCAGTAGCAATCATAGTTTGTTTATTACAGATTCTCGCAGCAGACGGTTTCTTCTCCTCAAGCATATTCACTCCATCGTCAAACAACAAAGCAGATGGTGCCCTAAGGTCCTGGGCAGGCATTGATTTCTTCACCAACATTGAGACGAGTAGTCACTAATAGACTACCCCCCTTTGAAGTCAATCTTTAACCACCCAGGACAGTGGCTCAAACAGTCTTTTTCAGCAATAAAGTGTCTTTCTTCCTGGGTCGCAGCTGATATCGGGATGTACCGGGAATCGTGTGGTCCGGGAAGACTGCCTCAGATCCTTCAGGTGACATGGCTTGTCCTTTCTCGGTGACCAGGATATCGCGGTGATCTGCCAACGCAGTTGGGCTCACTAGGTCTTGCAACACTTTGACAGTGTGTGGCATGGACCCAGTTTTTCCGGTTCGTCACTCGAACTGCAGTCCTGATAGCCAATAGTACCTGCTCCGGTCCTCGCCACCTTGGTGCTAGGGAGATGGTAATCTGGAAGGACTTTATTACCACGTAATCCCCAGGGCGCAAGCAGTGGCCCTCACCTTGCGACCTGTCTGGAAGAGTCTCCCGAACCAGTTGATAAATAGAAGACAAACTGTCAGTCAACTGAGACAAATAGTCATTCATCAATACATAGGGTACATCATGTATAGGGCGTGCCTTAGGAATCCACCAAATATTCATTGGCCTTCCAAAAACTGCCTCATACGGTGTGAGGCCAAATCGCGTATGTGGCATCGATCTAATGGATAGCAATGCTAGTGGCAGCGCATCAGGCCATTTCAATGACGTGGAGGCTTGTATCTTAGCCTATTTCAATTTCAGAGTGGATTTATATCGCTCCACTAGCTCCGCTGCTTGTGGATAAAAAGCAGCATGAAACTTCTGCTTTATTTCCAATCCTTTCATGAGATACTCAACAACTTGCCCAATAAAATGGGGTAATTTGTCACTCCACAAAATTCGACAAATGCCAAATCGGGGGAAAGAACTCCTTTAGGAGCACCTGAGCTGTAGTAAGAGCTGTATTATCTTTCGTAGCGTATGCCTCCACCCATTTACTAACGGCACAAACCACTACCAAGACATACTTCAGGTTGTTACAGCACTCAAGCTGGATGTCATCCATTTGCAGGACCTCAAAAGGTGCAGTAGGTATTGCAAACCCTCCTGTTGGAGTTCATGTTCCCTTTCAAGGATTATACTGGAGACAGATCAGACAGGACTGGACTATTTTCATAGCCATACCGACAATCTCTTGATGATCTCAAACTTGCATATGTTGCTTTGCTATTGAGGATGCTCCAACATGTGCCGGGCCATGTGAATCATAGGGTGTAAATAGGCTGTGGGTGGGTGTTCTGCTCGATTTTCCCGGCCTTCTTGTGTTAACAAGTGATTGAATGTGACTTCAGTCTCTTACCATTCAAGCCTAAGGGTTAGAGTAGTGAATGGAGCCTATTTACTAGGCACTTCGACATGATTCTGTGCTCTTCCCCATAGATCAGGGCTTGCACACATAGCCTAGGGGATAGATTTGTTAGTATTAGGGATAACCTGTCCTGTAGTGAGGGTATTTCATGGAGCTGTGCTGAATTCAGGCCTGGTAGGCCTCAAACGGGAGAGACTCCATCTTTCTTTCTGCTCCGGCAGCTTGGGATTCTTCTAGGTCAAGAGTAATGTTTTAGTTATGAGGTGTTATTCGCTTGGAGAGAACCGGTTCAGGCCGGCCCTTATCGAAGGATTGTATTTTTCTTCATGCCGAAGACACTACATCAGGCCGGCCGGCTGGGAACGTGTCCTTGGTACGGGGAGGTACAAGAATTTGGTGGGCGGCAGGTTACGGGCCGGAATTTTCCATGAGGAAATGCACCTCTATATTAGTGAAAGTCTGAGGCAGTTACATGTTCAGTCCGTAGGCGGCATCTAGCCATTAGCAGTAAAGCTACTACTTATTCCAGGGAAGACAGACGCCATCTCGAAGGCGGAGAAGAACTGAGAGACAGATGCTTTCCTAACAGAATAGCCAGAGAGGAGAGAGTAGCCGATAAGGAAGAGGTCCCAGTGACTCGGAGAAGGGTGATTCCAGGCGAGCCGAGGCACAGACGAGAGGGGAGCCTAGATGACCACTGAGTGCAGGCTACATACTACTAAGGTGATGTCGACCCTTTCTTATTAGAGTGTACAACTTAATCTTTCACTTTTCTTTGCAGGTTATGTGTTATATCGTAATGTTATGTGATTGTGTATGTAATGAGTAATAAAGTATCCAGTTTGTAGTGAACCAACATGTGATGCGTGTTCTTGTATAAGAGGGTAGCCTATTCTTCTAGCCAGCTGTGGCTACATGAACAGATGTTAACCCTGATCAGGTAAGTGGTAACTGAATAAAGGAAAGAGGAGCCCCTCGAACCTGAGAACAGGCTATGCCCGAACTGGCAATCCTTGTGTGATCTGATGAATAGTGAGACTGATTCCCTTTTTGTATGTTATGGTGATCATAGGATGAACTGTCGTATGAGACTGCCGTCTAGGTAGAGAGGTCTGGATTCGTAGGGGATCGCGAGGCCGCCGATTGTGCTGATACTGTCGTATGGGCAGAGAGGTCTGGGTTCGTATGGGACCGCGAGGCCGCCACTTGTGATACTGTCGTATGGGCAGAGAGGTCTGGGTTCGTATGGGACCGCGAGGCCGCCACTTGTGATACTGTCGTATGGGCAGAGAGGTCTGGGTTCGTATGGGACCGCGAGGCCGCCACTTGTGATACTGTCGTATGGGCAGAGAGGTCTGGATTCGTATGGGATCGCGAGGCCGCCGATTGTGCTGATACTGTCGTATGGGCAGAGAGGTCTGGGTTCGTATGGGACCGCGAGGCCGCCACTTATGATACTGTCGTATGGGCAGAGAGGTCTGGGTTCGTATGGGACCGCGAGGCCGCCACCTGTGATACTGTCGTATGGGCAGAGAGGTCTGGATCCGTATGGGATCGCGAGGCCGCCGATTGTGCTGAGACTGCCGTCTGGGTAGAGAGGTCTGGGTTCGTATGGGACCGTGAGGCCGCCACTTGTGATACTGTCGTATGGGCAGAAAGGTCTGGATCCGTATGGGATCGCGAGGCCGCCGATTGTGAGGTCTTGGTATGCATAGTAGGAATCCCCTGTCCTTAGGTGATAGATATATGTGCTGCAGGATTGTAAATAGGTTCTAGGGAGGGGGTAACGTTCTGGCTGGGTTAGTGAGGCTCTGATGAGCGGGTTCTATCTGATCCGAAAACCCAAGAAGAACATTTGGCGTCACGAACCGTTTACGAAACCTGTGTGCGTTGTGGTTGTATCGTGTTTGCCTTCGGCGCGTGCGTGGTTTTGTTTGTATATTGTTTGTATCTACCTGCGTGTAGTTTTCTTTTTTCTTTCTTCTTTTTCTTTTTCTCTTTTTCTTTCTTTTCAAAGATGTTTTCTAGAAAGTCGAAATCTACTTTTAAGTTGCCCGTTGATATTCCCGGCTGGGATTCAACGCCTTATGAAGCCTTAGCCCGTGAGTGGGCTGATTCTACTGGTTTGAGTGAGAATTGGAATTCTTTTTTGGAGCTGGCGGAGCCGGCTAATGTGATTACTTGTTTACAGAAGGCGCCGGTATCTAAGGGTGATGAGCTTCCCGTTTTAGGGCGCAGAGGTTGGATTGTTCTGTCTGCGTACAGGATTCTCCATGAGAGGTTGTTGAAGTTGCAGAACTTGCATAAGGATTTGGAAGCGAACTTTGTTGAGATTCAGAATGCTCATACTTTGTTGCGGTGTCAAAATAAGTTGCTTGCTGATAAACTTGAGACGTACCAAACTATTGCCGAGAGGGCGGCTGTGCGAATTGCTCGTTATAAATACAAGAATAGGCGTGGTCGGGTCTCGACGCGAAAGGTGTGTCTGGTCGTGGCGAAAGCCAGACTGGATTGGAATCCTGATGAATGGGATGGTAATATCTGGAACTCGAGTGATTCTCCTTCCTCGGGTGAGGAGTCTGCCAAGCGCGAGTCCTCTCGCTCCGGCCGTGCTTGTAAATCTGCTTCTTGCGCCTCTGATGGTGCACCCCGTGATTGCGCTCGTCCTTCGAGCGGGGTCGATGCTTCTTCCACTAATTGTTCCTCTACGTGTACTGGTCTAGCTCCTTGTGATGCTCATCCCGCGGTCTCGGCGCATCCTGTTTTTCGACGGAAGGTGCAGCAGGCTCCCGGTGCTCCGAATGGTATTGCTTTAGACTCTTTGGAGGATTTTACTCAACAAGAAATTAGTGATATTTTGCAGCGATTTCGGCAGCGAGTTGGTGAGCCCTTGCTCACATGGATGGTGCGCCTTTATGAATTGGGCGCTGCTGGCATTATGTTGGATGCTGGCGATTGTTTGAAGTTTTGTTCCTTGAGTTCGGATTCTACTGTACAGGATAATTTTCGTAACTTTAATGGTGGTGGTCAAATTTCTTTGCTTCAATTGGCGACTGAGGGTTGTAATCAAAAATATCCTACTGAGTCTGACTGGCCTCTAAATGACAAGCCGTGGTATACTTTGCGCGATGCTGCGCAACGTCTCAAAGAGGAGGTGATGAAAACGGCGATTTTTCTAAATACTGCTGACAGGTTGCTTGATGGTTTCTTGACATCTTCTGTGCGGAATCGTATTATTCGTTCTTCCCCTGTTGCTTATAAGCAGGTCATGATGACTTTATTGATTAATCAGACTGGTAACATGTTATCTGTGGTGCTGGAATCGGTACGCCAACTCGGTGAGTTGGGTGAGTGGTTTAAACCTGAACGGCAGTCCCGGCCTGACACTCGTACTCCTGGTGACAATAAATTTACTAGACGTGATATGTTTTTTGCTCTTATGGCTGATGGTGTGCGGAAGGAGGACATTGATGGTGAGACTACCTCTCGTTTGTGGGAAATGTTTCGCAAACGTGGCTTGGATCGAAAGGAGGGTGCCCGGCGTGTTCGGACAACTGAGTGTGATCGTGGTTTTTCTGACGGTAGCGGTGATGACGACAGCCGTGGGCGCTCTGATCGTCGTGATGATCGACGTTATGCGCGTGATTTGTCCCCCCGTCGTGAGAGAGACAGGGAGAGAGAGGGGGAAAGAGAGAGGGGGAGAGATGATTATGTTAACAGCAGACGTAGAGATGATAGGGATCAATCCCCTGAGTTGAGAAGGAGAGAGGATCGACACATATTGGCCGATCGAAACCCGCAGTACAATGCAGGGAACAGTAATCCATTTCGTAATGGAGATGGATATGAACAGGAGGTATCGATACCTAGGAACCGTGAGAGTCTTTATCCTGATTTATCCTGGTACACAGAACACAATAAAAAGGACTAGGAAATAGGTCAAGCTCCAGTACACAGATGGGCTCACAGAGATAATAGACCCTATGTAGATATTGATATTTATTGGAGACATCGTAATATCCAAAGGGCCCGAGCATTGGTAGATACAGGAGCGGAGGCCACTCTTATTCATGGAAAATCAAAGAAGTTTAAAGGTCAGCCTTTTACAATTACCGGATTAGGTGGAAAGGAAACTCCCGCAGTTCAAACCTTACTTGAAATGAGAATAGGTAGAATTCCTAGAAAAGAATACTCTGTATTAGTGGTGCCACTCTTAGAATTCATAATTGGAATTGATATTTTGAAAGGAATGACTTTGCACTTAGATGATGGATGTTACCAATTTGGAACTAAACATTATATATCGTCCAGGCCTGTACGGGTTGGTCGTTTAAGAATGCCCCCCATAAAAGTTCCCCAGGCGACAAAAGTGGTTCGTCAGAAGCAGTATCGTATTCCAGGTGGTCATGAAGAGATTAGTACCACTATTCAGGAGTTGGTGGATGCAGGAGTTAAAACCCCAGTTACTTCTGCTTGGAATAATCCTGTTTGGCCTGTACGTAAGAGTGATAATTCTTGGCGCATGACTGTTGATTATCGAGAATTGAATAGACACACACCCTCTTTGACTGTTCTAGTACCGGATGTTATTACCCTAATTGAAAGAATCCAGAAACATCCAGGTACATGGTATGCGTCCATTGATATTGCTAATGCTTTCTTTTCGATTCCGATTGCCCCTGAGTGTCAGGAACAATTCAGTTTTACGTGGAACGGGCGTCAGATGACGTTTAGAAGTCTTCCTCAGGGCTATGTGCATAGTCCTACGATATGTCACCGGCTGGTGGCAGAGCATCTGGCTGAGGTACCAGTTCATCCACAAATTCAGATATGTCACTATATTGATGATATTTTGATCCAAGGTGAATCACAAGAGGAAGTTCAGACCCAATTGGATAGAGTCATTGAGTGCTTGCGTGAGAAAGGTTGGGAAATCAACCCGGATAAATTACAAGGTCCGTCCCAGGCTGTGAAATTTTTGGGTATTAATTGGCATGAAGGGCACCGAGAAGTGATCCCTCAGGTTAAACAGAAAATTCTTGATTTTGCAGTTCCGAGAAATAGGAAAGAAGCCCAAAGCTTCATTGGTTTGTTTGGATTTTGGCGCCAGCATATTCCTCATTTGAGTCAAATATTGGCCCCTTTGTACCAGGTCACTCGTAAAAAGAATGCATTTGAATGGGGTAAACCACAGCGGGATGCGTTCAGTCTGGCAAAAGAAGCAATTCAGCATGCTCTGGATTTATGGCCTGTATGTGATGGTGATGTGGATTTGAATGTGTCTGTACAAGGCCTTTATGCGAATTGGAGTTTGTGGCAGAAACAAGGCAAGAGTAGAGTACCGTTAGGTTTCTGGAACAAAAAGTTACCTGATGCTGGTGAGCGTTATACACCTTTTGAGAAACAGTTACTTGCATGTTATTGGGCTCTGGTGGATACCGAGCAATTGACTTTGGGACATGATATAGTTTTGCGACCTGAAATTCCTATCATGCAGTGGGTTATGAGTTCGCCGAAAACTCACCGGATTGGACACGCGCAAGAGGCGAGTGTGATTAAATGGAAATGGTATATACAAGACAGGGCACGTGTGGGACAAAAAGGAGTTGCATCTTTGCATGAGCAGGTGGCACGGGCGCCATCAACTGAAACTGAGAGTGAATGTTCCGTACCTTTAGTACAGGAGTCTCCTGTTAAGTGGGGTAAACCCTTTGATGATTTGTCCGCAGAGGACAGAAACCATGTCTGGTTTACGGATGGTTCAGCAAGGTTCATAGGGACGAAACGGCATTGGAAGGCAGTGTCCTATAATCCGATCACACAAAAATTGCTGAGTACAACTGGTGAGGGTAAGAGCAGTCAATTTGCTGAACTCTATGCTGTTTATCAAGTTCTGAAACAAGAGTTACCTGGCACATGTCATATTTTTACCGATTCTTGGTCTACTGCTAATGGACTGGCAGTTTGGTTCCCGACTTGGCATTCCCATAGTTGGAAAATCCATTCCAAAGAATTGTGGGGAAAAGAATTATGGCAGGAGATTTGGGAAATGCTCCCACAGAGTACTGTTACAATCTTCCATGTGGATGCTCATACCCCGATAGACTCTCTTGACAAATTCTTTCATAACATTGCAGATGAGAAATCTAAAATTGCTGAGGCAGTGGTGGACACGCAAGATTCTGATATTGCGGGATTGGCGAAATGGGCCCACCAGAAAGCAGGACACTTTGGAGAAAAAGCCACTAGCAGGTGGGCTGCTGATCGAGGAATTTATATTCCCCTAGATTTAATTAAAAATGTTATTCTACATTGTCCCATTTGTCAGCATATCAGGCAGCGCAAAGTGCCCCAAATTGTTAAAGGTCATTTACATCGCGGGAAATTGCCCGCTCAAATTTGGCAGATTGATTACATTGGTCCACTTCCTATGAGTAGGAATTGTCAATATGTTTGCACCATTGTTGATACATACAGTGGCCTGTTGGTGGCCCTTCCCTGTAAGCAAGCTACCCAATTGAATACTATTAAAACATTGGAATTGATTATGATGTATTATGGTGTGCCATTCCAAATTCAATCTGATAATGCATCCCATTTTCGTGGAAGATTGGTACAGGAATTCTGCGTGGAAAACAATATTGAATGGGTGTTTCATATACCATATTATCCACAGGCCTCGGGTCTTGTGGAGAGGTTGAATGGCCTGCTAAAAGACCAACTGCGCAAATTAACAGATGACAAGTATAAAAATTGGCTAGATTTTTTGCCTCAAGCGCTATTGATTTTGAATAACCGTCCTTTTCTAAATGCTGAATCCCCACTTATGCGTTTGTTTCCTCCGAATGTTGATGCTAAACCCAATGAGATCAGAGAGACTGTGATGTACTGGGAGATTACTCCCGGAGCTTTGGCTCCATGCAGAGCGACCCCAGGGTCGGCAGGTTTAGACTTGCATGCCATGGATGACACCATTATAAAAAGTAAAGATCGAGTCATCATTGAAACAGGTGTTGGTGTTCAGATACCACCTGGAAATTTCGGATTAATTGCCCCTAGATCGGGGCTGGCTGTAAAAGGCATTCAGGTGCTTGGAGGAATAATTGATAGTGATTATCAGGGAGAGATTAAGGTGCTCCTGCTGAATAGCAGTGAGGTTGACTTACTGATACATAAAACTGACCGAGTGGCTCAATTGCTGATAATGCCTGTTTTCAGTGGTGAGATCACGAAAGGCACTGCCCCAACGTTGCTAACTGTACGAGGCGAGAAAGGTTTTGGCTCCACAGATAATCCTGGGGCCAGAGTTTGGGTGCAGTCGCCTAAGAATCCCCCTGAACAAGCAGAAGTGATTGCAACCGGTCAAGACAACACCATTTTAGTTATGAGACCAGGGAAAGATAGCTGGGAAGCAGTCCCGGCTGACAAATGTTACTTACGAGAATGAATAATGCCTGTATTTGATTCTTTTTCAGATCATTCTTTGGACTGTTGCTGCAGGATGTGTCGGCGTTGGACTCCTTTTGGGATGGTACGACGAGAGAGGAGGGATCCCATCAACCCGGGCTGAGTTGAGAACCCGAGTGTCGCGTTCCTTCGCTGCGTGGGATTCGTCGCCAAACTTTTGGGTTACATTGGCCAAGCAAGTGACGAAGACCCCTCATTTCTGCTTGACACCGATGAGATCGGTAACTGATATATTGGCAACTTGTTTGGTTGCTGTCCCTGCTTCATTGGAGACTCTGACTCATATTTTTAATATAACAAATGCTCGCCCCAATGTTCTTCTCGGCGATTGCGCTGCCCATGAGTATTGCCCCTTGTGTACTGTACTGTCAGACCCGATACCGCCTGTCCAGTCCCAAATAGTTACCTATAATATCACACAAGGTGATTTATGTTTTTTCCTTACTTGTGATCCTAGTGCGATTTCTGAATGTATGCGTTTAAAATTGAAAGGTGCCACTTCATTCACCGCTCATGAACGAACTTTGTGCCTTCAAAGGACACCGAAAACATGTACTTCTGTTCAGAATAACATGACTTGCAAGAGTATGGTAGTTACCCCCAGTCACTATCGCACGATGTTATTACCTGCCGGATGGCTTTTCTCATGTGGTAATACTTCCTGGCCATATATCCCCGCAAATATTTCTGGAGGCCCTTGTGCCATTACTAGACTGAGCTTACTCATGTTCTCGTCACATCCAAATGCCAACTCTCGTGTGATCCGAGATACAGTGAGGTTACCGGAGGATTGTGACTCATCTTTGTATTTATATTCCAAGTCTGAATACCTTAGCCTGGCTGTTTCAATTGTTGGTGTTCCTGCTTTGGCAGTTTATAATGCCAAATCTATTGGGAAAATGGCCTGCTGGATGGTAAAATCCATCAATCATACTTCTACAATCCTGTCTGACATGCTATTAGACGCCCAGGGTGAACGAAGGGCTATCTTACAAAATCGAGCGGCCATTGATTATCTTTTGCTTAAACATGGACACGATTGTTCTGATTTTGAGGGTCTTTGTTGTTTTAACTTGTCGGATCATACAAAATCCATTCAGGTTCACATTGACAAATTACATGACTTGACAGAAGAAGTTAGAAAACACATTGACCAGGGCTGGTTTGACTGGCTCTTTAATTGGTTACCTGATTTGCATTTGTTACGTCAAATATTAGGAGGTATTCTGATTGCTATCGGCATTTTGATTTCTATCTGTTGCTTTATTCAGTGTATTCCTTCACTACTTCAATTCTGCACACCTGGTACTAGACATAGATCAGTTAGTCTTGTTTCATATTATTCTTCCACAGATGTTAGTTCTGTTTAATGAATGTATAATAGACTGAAGTCAAGGGTGAAATGTTCTGCTCGATTTTCCCGGCCTTCTTGTGTTAACAAGTGATTGAATGTGACTTCAGTCTCTTACCATTCAAGCCTAAGGGTTAGAGTAGTGAATGGAGCCTATTTACTAGGCACTTCGACATGATTCTGTGCTCTTCCCCATAGATCAGGGCTTGCACACATAGCCTAGGGGATAGATTTGTTAGTATTAGGGATAACCTGTCCTGTAGTGAGGGTATTTCATGGAGCTGTGCTGAATTCAGGCCTGGTAGGCCTCAAACGGGAGAGACTCCATCTTTCTTTCTGCTCCGGCAGCTTGGGATTCTTCTAGGTCAAGAGTAATGTTTTAGTTATGAGGTGTTATTCGCTTGGAGAGAACCGGTTCAGGCCGGCCCTTATCGAAGGATTGTATTTTTCTTCATGCCGAAGACACTACATCAGGCCGGCCGGCTGGGAACGTGTCCTTGGTACGGGGAGGTACAAGAATTTGGTGGGCGGCAGGTTACGGGACGGAATTTTCCATGAGGAAATGCACCTCTATATTAGTGAAAGTCTGAGGCAGTTACATGTTCAGTCCGTAGGCGGCATCTAGCCATTAGCAGTAAAGCTACTACTTATTCCAGGGAAGACAGACGCCATCTCGAAGGCGGAGAAGAACTGAGAGACAGATGCTTTCCTAACAGAATAGCCAGAGAGGAGAGAGTAGCCGATAAGGAAGAGGTCCCAGTGACTCGGAGAAGGGTGATTCCAGGCGAACCGAGGCACAGACGAGAGGGGAGCCTAGATGACCACTGAGTGCAGGCTACATACTACTAAGGTGATGTCGACCCTTTCTTATTAGAGTGTACAACTTAATCTTTCACTTTTCTTTGCAGGTTATGTGTTATATCGTAATGTTATGTGATTGTGTATGTAATGAGTAATAAAGTATCCAGTTTGTAGTGAACCAACATGTGATGCGTGTTCTTGTATAAGAGGGTAGCCTATTCTTCTAGCCAGCTGTGGCTACATGAACAGATGTTAACCCTGATCAGGTAAGTGGTAACTGAATAAAGGAAAGAGGAGCCCCTCGAACCTGAGAACAGGCTATGCCCGAACTGGCAATCCTTGTGTGATCTGATGAATAGTGAGACTGATTCCCTTTTTGTATGTTATGGTGATCATAGGATGAACTGTCGTATGAGACTGCCGTCTAGGTAGAGAGGTCTGGATTCGTAGGGGATCGCGAGGCCGCCGATTGTGCTGATACTGTCGTATGGGCAGAGAGGTCTGGGTTCGTATGGGACCGCGAGGCCGCCACGTGTGATACTGTCGTATGGGCAGAGAGGTCTGGATTCGTAGGGGATCGCGAGGCCGCCGATTGTGCTGATACTGTCGTATGGGCAGAGAGGTCTGGGTTCGTATGGGACCGCGAGGCCGCCACTTGTGATACTGTCGTATGGGCAGAGAGGTCTGGATTCGTATGGGATCGCGAGGCCGCCGATTGTGCTGATACTGTCGTATGGGCAGAGAGGTCTGGGTTCGTATGGGACCGCGAGGCCGCCACTTATGATACTGTCGTATGGGCAGAGAGGTCTGGGTTCGTATGGGACCGCGAGGCCGCCACCTGTGATACTGTCGTATGGGCAGAGAGGTCTGGATCCGTATGGGATCGCGAGGCCGCCGATTGTGCTGAGACTGCTGTCTGGGTAGAGAGGTCTGGGTTCGTATGGGACCGTGAGGCCGCCACTTGTGATACTGTCGTATGGGCAGAAAGGTCTGGATCCGTATGGGATCGCGAGGCCGCCGATTGTGAGGTCTTGGTATGCATAGTAGGAATCCCCTGTCCTTAGGTGATAGATATATGTGCTGCAGGATTGTAAATAGGTTCTAGGGAGGGGGTAACGTTCTGGCTGGGTTAGTGAGGCTCTGATGAGCGGGTTCTATCTGATCCGAAAACCCAAGCAGAACATTTGGCGTCACGAACCGTTTACGAAACCTGTGTGCGTTGTGGTTGTATCGTGTTTGCCTTCGGCGCGTGCGTGGTTTTGTTTGTATATTGTTTGTATCTACCTGCGTGTAGTTTTCTTTTTTCTTTCTTCTTTTTCTTTTTCTCTTTTTCTTTCTTTTCAAAGATGTTTTCTAGAAAGTCGAAATCTACTTTTAAGTTGCCCGTTGATATTCCCGGCTGGGATTCAACGCCTTATGAAGCCTTAGCCCGTGAGTGGGCTGATTCTACTGGTTTGAGTGAGAATTGGAATTCTTTTTTGGAGCTGGCGGAGCCGGCTAATGTGATTACTTGTTTACAGAAGGCGCCGGTATCTAAGGGTGATGAGCTTCCCGTTTTAGGGCGCAGAGGTTGGATTGTTCTGTCTGCGTACAGGATTCTCCATGAGAGGTTGTTGAAGTTGCAGAACTTGCATAAGGATTTGGAAGCGAACTTTGTTGAGATTCAGAATGCTCATACTTTGTTGCGGTGTCAAAATAAGTTGCTTGCTGATAAACTTGAGACGTACCAAACTATTGCCGAGAGGGCGGCTGTGCGAATTGCTCGTTATAAATACAAGAATAGGCGTGGTCGGGTCTCGACGCGAAAGGTGCGTCTGGTCGTGGCGAAAGCCGGACTGGATTGGAATCCTGATGAATGGGATGGTAATATCTGGAACTCGAGTGATTCTCCTTCCTCGGGTGAGGAGTCTGCCAAGCGCGAGTCCTCTCGCTCCGGCCGTGCTTGTAAATCTGCTTCTTGCGCCTCTGATGGTGCACCCCGTGATTGCGCTCGTCCTTCGAGCGGGGTCGATGCTTCTTCCACTAATTGTTCCTCTACGTGTACTGGTCGAGCTCCTTGTGATGCTCATCCCGCGGTCTCGGCGCATCCTGTTTTTCGACGGAAGGTGCAGCAGGCTCCCGGTGCTCCGAATGGTATTGCTTTAAACTCTTTGGAGGATTTTACTCAACAAGAAATTAGTGATATTTTGCAGCGATTTCGGCAGCGAGTTGGTGAGCCCTTGCTCACATGGATGGTGCGCCTTTATGAATTGGGCGCTGCTGGCATTATGTTGGATGCTGGCGATTGTTTGAAGTTTTGTTCCTTGAGTTCGGATTCTACTGTACAGGATAATTTTCGTAACTTTAATGGTGGTGGTCAAATTTCTTTGCTTCAATTGGCGACTGAGGGTTGTAATCAAAAATATCCTACTGAGTCTGACTGGCCTCTAAATGACAAGCCGTGGTATACTTTGCGCGATGCTGCGCAACGTCTCAAAGAGGAGGTGATGAAAACGGCGATTTTTCTAAATACTGCTGACAGGTTGCTTGATGGTTTCTTGACATCTTCTGTGCGGAATCGTATTATTCGTTCTTCCCCTGTTGCTTATAAGCAGGTCATGATGACTTTATTGATTAATCAGACTGGTAACATGTTATCTGTGGTGCTGGAATCGGTACGCCAACTCGGTGAGTTGGGTGAGTGGTTTAAACCTGAACGGCAGTCCCGGCCTGACACTCGTACTCCTGGTGACAATAAATTTACTAGACGTGATATGTTTTTTGCTCTTATGGCTGATGGTGTGCGGAAGGAGGACATTGATGGTGAGACTACCTCTCGTTTGTGGGAAATGTTTCGCAAACGTGGCTTGGATCGAAAGGAGGGTGCCCGGCGTGTTCGGACAACTGAGTGTGATCGTGGTTTTTCTGACGGTAGCGGTGATGACGACCGCCGTGGGCGCTCTGATCGTCGTGATGATCGACGTTATGCGCGTGATTTGTCCCCCCGTCGTGAGAGAGACAGGGAGAGAGAGGGGGAAAGAGAGAGGGGGAGAGATGATTATGTTAACAGCAGACGTAGAGATGATAGGGATCAATCCCCTGAGTTGAGAAGGAGAGAGGATCGACACATATTGGCCGATCGAAACCCGCAGTACAATGCAGGGAACAGTAATCCATTTCGTAATGGAGATGGATATGAACAGGAGGTATCGATACCTAGGAACCGTGAGAGTCTTTATCCTGATTTATCCTGGTACACAGAACACAATAAAAAGGACTAGGAAATAGGTCAAGCTCCAGTACACAGATGGGCTCACAGAGATAATAGACCCTATGTAGATTTTGATATTTATTGGAGACATCGTAATATCCAAAGGGCCCGAGCATTGGTAGATACAGGAGCGGAGGCCACTCTTATTCATGGAAAATCAAAGAAGTTTAAAGGTCAGCCTTTTACAATTACCGGATTAGGTGGAAAGGAAACTCCCGCAGTTCAAACCTTACTTGAAATGAGAATAGGTAGAATTCCTAGAAAAGAATACTCTGTATTAGTGGTGCCACTCTTAGAATTCATAATTGGAATTGATATTTTGAAAGGAATGACTTTGCACTTAGATGATGGATGTTACCAATTTGGAACTAAACATTATATATCGTCCAGGCCTGTACGGGTTGGTCGTTTAAGAATGCCCCCCATAAAAGTTCCCCAGGCGACAAAAGTGGTTCGTCAGAAGCAGTATCGTATTCCAGGTGGTCATGAAGAGATTAGTACCACTATTCAGGAGTTGGTGGATGCAGGAGTTAAAACCCCAGTTACTTCTGCTTGGAATAATCCTGTTTGGCCTGTACGTAAGAGTGATAATTCTTGGCGCATGACTGTTGATTATCGAGAATTGAATAGACACACACCCTCTTTGACTGTTCTAGTACCGGATGTTATTACCCTAATTGAAAGAATCCAGAAACATCCAGGTACATGGTATGCGTCCATTGATATTGCTAATGCTTTCTTTTCGATTCCGATTGCCCCCGAGTGTCAGGAACAATTCAGTTTTACGTGGAACGGGCGTCAGATGACGTTTAGAAGTCTTCCTCAGGGCTATGTGCATAGTCCTACGATATGTCACCGGCTGGTGGCAGAGCATCTGGCTGAGGTACCAGTTCATCCACAAATTCAGATATGTCACTATATTGATGATATTTTGATCCAAGGTGAATCACAAGAGGAAGTTCAGACCCAATTGGATAGAGTCATTGAGTGCTTGCGTGAGAAAGGTTGGGAAATCAACCCGGATAAATTACAAGGTCGGTCCCAGGCTGTGAAATTTTTGGGTATTAATTGGCATGAAGGGCACCGAGAAGTGATCCCTCAGGTTAAACAGAAAATTCTTGATTTTGCAGTTCCGAGAAATAGGAAAGAAGCCCAAAGCTTCATTGGTTTGTTTGGATTTTGGCGCCAGGATATTCCTCATTTGAGTCAAATATTGGCCCCTTTGTACCAGGTCACTCGTAAAAAGAATGCATTTGAATGGGGTAAACCACAGCGAGATGCGTTCAGTCTGGCAAAAGAAGCAATTCAGCATGCTCTGGATTTATGGCCTGTATGTGATGGTGATGTGGATTTGAATGTGTCTGTACAAGGCCTTTATGCGAATTGGAGTTTGTGGCAGAAACAAGGCAAGAGTAGAGTACCGTTAGGTTTCTGGAACAAAAAGTTACCTGATGCTGGTGAGCGTTATACACCTTTTGAGAAACAGTTACTTGCATGTTATTGGGCTCTGGTGGATACCGAGCAATTGACTTTGGGACATGATATAGTTTTGCGACCTGAAATTCCTATCATGCAGTGGGTTATGAGTTCGCCGAAAACTCACCGGATTGGACACGCGCAAGAGGCGAGTGTGATTAAATGGAAATGGTATATACAAGACAGGGCACGTGTGGGACAAAAAGGAGTTGCATCTTTGCATGAGCAGGTGGCACGGGCGCCATCAACTGAAACTGAGAGTGAATGTTCCGTACCTTTAGTACAGGAGTCTCCTGTTAAGTGGGGTAAACCCTTTGATGATTTGTCCGCAGAGGACAGAAACCATGTCTGGTTTACGGATGGTTCAGCAAGGTTCATAGGGACGAAACGGCATTGGAAGGCAGTGTCCTATAATCCGATCACACAAAAATTGCTGAGTACAACTGGTGAGGGTAAGAGCAGTCAATTTGCTGAACTCTATGCTGTTTATCAAGTTCTGAAACAAGAGTTACCTGGCACATGTCATATTTTTACCGATTCTTGGTCTACTGCTAATGGACTGGCAGTTTGGTTCCCGACTTGGCATTCCCATAGTTGGAAAATCCATTCCAAAGAATTGTGGGGAAAAGAATTATGGCAGGAGATTTGGGAAATGCTCCCACAGAGTACTGTTACAATCTTCCATGTGGATGCTCATACCCCGATAGACTCTCTTGACAAATTCTTTCATAACATTGCAGATGAGAAATCTAAAATTGCTGAGGCAGTGGTGGACACGCAAGATTCTGATATTGCGGGATTGGCGAAATGGGCCCACCAGAAAGCAGGACACTTTGGAGAAAAAGCCACTAGCAGGTGGGCTGCTGATCGAGGAATTTATATTCCCCTAGATTTAATTAAAAATGTTATTCTACATTGTCCCATTTGTCAGCATATCAGGCAGCGCAAAGTGCCCCAAATTGTTAAAGGTCATTTACATCGCGGGAAATTGCCCGCTCAAATTTGGCAGATTGATTACATTGGTCCACTTCCTATGAGTAGGAATTGTCAATATGTTTGCACCATTGTTGATACATACAGTGGCCTGTTGGTGGCCCTTCCCTGTAAGCAAGCTACCCAATTGAATACTATTAAAACATTGGAATTGATTATGATGTATTATGGTGTGCCATTCCAAATTCAATCTGATAATGCATCCCATTTTCGTGGAAGATTGGTACAGGAATTCTGCGTGGAAAACAATATTGAATGGGTGTTTCATATACCATATTATCCACAGGCCTCGGGTCTTGTGGAGAGGTTGAATGGCCTGCTAAAAGACCAACTGCGCAAATTAACAGATGACAAGTATAAAAATTGGCGAGATTTTTTGCCTCAAGCGCTATTGATTTTGAATAACCGTCCTTTTCTAAATGCTGAATCCCCACTTATGCGTTTGTTTCCTCCGAATGTTGATGCTAAACCCAATGAGATCAGAGAGACTGTGATGTACTGGGAGATTACTCCCGGAGCTTTGGCTCCATGCAGAGCGACCCCAGGGTCGGCAGGTTTAGACTTGCATGCCATGGATGACACCATTATAAAAAGTAAAGATCGAGTCATCATTGAAACAGGTGTTGGTGTTCAGATACCACCTGGAAATTTCGGATTAATTGCCCCTAGATCGGGGCTGGCTGTAAAAGGCATTCAGGTGCTTGGAGGAATAATTGATAGTGATTATCAGGGAGAGATTAAGGTGCTCCTGCTGAATAGCAGTGAGGTTGACTTACTGATACATAAAACTGACCGAGTGGCTCAATTGCTGATAATGCCTGTTTTCAGTGGTGAGATCACGAAAGGCACTGCCCCAACGTTGCTAACTGTACGAGGCGAGAAAGGTTTTGGCTCCACAGATAATCCTGGGGCCAGAGTTTGGGTGCAGTCGCCTAAGAATCCCCCTGAACAAGCAGAAGTGATTGCAACCGGTCAAGACAACACCATTTTAGTTATGAGACCAGGGAAAGATAGCTGGGAAGCAGTCCCGGCTGACAAATGTTACTTACGAGAATGAATAATGCCTGTATTTGATTCTTTTTCAGATCATTCTTTGGACTGTTGCTGCAGGATGTGTCGGCGTTGGACTCCTTTTGGGATGGTACGACGAGAGAGGAGGGATCCCATCAACCCGGGCTGAGTTGAGAACCCGAGTGTCGCGTTCCTTCGCTGCGTGGGATTCGTCGCCAAACTTTTGGGTTACATTGGCCAAGCAAGTGACGAAGACCCCTCATTTCTGCTTGACACCGATGAGATCGGTAACTGATATATTGGCAACTTGTTTGGTTGCTGTCCCTGCTTCATTGGAGACTCTGACTCATATTTTTAATATAACAAATGCTCGCCCCAATGTTCTTCTCGGCGATTGCGCTGCCCATGAGTATTGCCCCTTGTGTACTGTACTGTCAGACCCGATACCGCCTGTCCAGTCCCAAATAGTTACCTATAATATCACACAAGGTGATTTATGTTTTTTCCTTACTTGTGATCCTAGTGCGATTTCTGAATGTATGCGTTTAAAATTGAAAGGTGCCACCTCATTCACCGCTCATGAACGAACTTTGTGCTTTCAAAGGACACCGAAAACATGTACTTCTGTTCAGAATAACATGACTTGCAAGAGTATGGTAGTTACCCCCAGTCACTATCGCACGATGTTATTACCTGCCGGATGGCTTTTCTCATGTGGTAATACTTCCTGGCCATATATCCCCGCAAATATTTCTGGAGGCCCTTGTGCCATTACTAGACTGAGCTTACTCATGTTCTCGTCACATCCAAATGCCAACTCTCGTGTGATCCGAGATACAGTGAGGTTACCGGAGGATTGTGACTCATCTTTGCATTTATATTCCAAGTCTGAATACCTTAGCCTGGCTGTTTCAATTGTTGGTGTTCCTGCTTTGGCAGTTTATAATGCCAAATCTATTGGGAAAATGGCCTGCTGGATGGTAAAATCCATCAATCATACTTCTACAATCCTGTCTGACATGCTATTAGACGCCCAGGGTGAACAAAGGGCTATCTTACAAAATCGAGCGGCCATTGATTATCTTTTGCTTAAACATGGACACGATTGTTCTGATTTTGAGGGTCTTTGTTGTTTTAACTTGTCGGATCATACAAAATCCATTCAGGTTCACATTGACAAATTACATGACTTGACAGAAGAAGTTAGAAAACACATTGACCAGGGCTGGTTTGACTGGCTCTTTAATTGGTTACCTGATTTGCATTTGTTACGTCAAATATTAGGAGGTATTCTGATTGCTATCGGCATTTTGATTTCTATCTGTTGCTTTATTCAGTGTATTCCTTCACTACTTCAATTCTGCACACCTGGTACTAGACATAGATCAGTTAGTCTTGTTTCATATTATTCTTCCACAGATGTTAGTTCTGTTTAATGAATGTATAATAGACTGAAGTCAAGGGTGAAATGTTCTGCTCGATTTTCCCGGCCTTCTTGTGTTAACAAGTGATTGAATGTGACTTCAGTCTCTTACCATTCAAGCCTAAGGGTTAGAGTAGTGAATGGAGCCTATTTACTAGGCACTTCGACATGATTCTGTGCTCTTCCCCATAGATCAGGGCTTGCACACATAGCCTAGGGGATAGATTTGTTAGTATTAGGGATAACCTGTCCTGTAGTGAGGGTATTTCATGGAGCTGTGCTGAATTCAGGCCTGGTAGGCCTCAAACGGGAGAGACTCCATCTTTCTTTCTGCTCCGGCAGCTTGGGATTCTTCTAGGTCAAGAGTAATGTTTTAGTTATGAGGTGTTATTCGCTTGGAGAGAACCGGTTCAGGCCGGCCCTTATCGAAGGATTGTATTTTTCTTCATGCCGAAGACACTACATCAGGCCGGCCGGCTGGGAACGTGTCCTTGGTACGGGGAGGTACAAGAATTTGGTGGGCGGCAGGTTACGGGACGGAATTTTCCATGAGGAAATGCACCTCTATATTAGTGAAAGTCTGAGGCAGTTACATGTTCAGTCCGTAGGCGGCATCTAGCCATTAGCAGTAAAGCTACTACTTATTCCAGGGAAGACAGACGCCATCTCGAAGGCGGAGAAGAACTGAGAGACAGATGCTTTCCTAACAGAATAGCCAGAGAGGAGAGAGTAGCCGATAAGGAAGAGGTCCCAGTGACTCGGAGAAGGGTGATTCCAGGCGAACCGAGGCACAGACGAGAGGGGAGCCTAGATGACCACTGAGTGCAGGCTACATACTACTAAGGTGATGTCGACCCTTTCTTATTAGAGTGTACAACTTAATCTTTCACTTTTCTTTGCAGGTTATGTGTTATATCGTAATGTTATGTGATTGTGTATGTAATGAGTAATAAAGTATCCAGTTTGTAGTGAACCAACATGTGATGCGTGTTCTTGTATAAGAGGGTAGCCTATTCTTCTAGCCAGCTGTGGCTACATGAACAGATGTTAACCCTGATCAGGTAAGTGGTAACTGAATAAAGGAAAGAGGAGCCCCTCGAACCTGAGAACAGGCTATGCCCGAACTGGCAATCCTTGTGTGATCTGATGAATAGTGAGACTGATTCCCTTTTTGTATGTTATGGTGATCATAGGATGAACTGTCGTATGAGACTGCCGTCTAGGTAGAGAGGTCTGGATTCGTAGGGGATCGCGAGGCCGCCGATTGTGCTGATACTGTCGTATGGGCAGAGAGGTCTGGGTTCGTATGGGACCGCGAGGCCGCCACGTGTGATACTGTCGTATGGGCAGAGAGGTCTGGATTCGTAGGGGATCGCGAGGCCGCCGATTGTGCTGATACTGTCGTATGGGCAGAGAGGTCTGGGTTCGTATGGGACCGCGAGGCCGCCACTTGTGATACTGTCGTATGGGCAGAGAGGTCTGGATTCGTATGGGATCGCGAGGCCGCCGATTGTGCTGATACTGTCGTATGGGCAGAGAGGTCTGGGTTCGTATGGGACCGCGAGGCCGCCACTTATGATACTGTCGTATGGGCAGAGAGGTCTGGGTTCGTATGGGACCGCGAGGCCGCCACCTGTGATACTGTCGTATGGGCAGAGAGGTCTGGATCCGTATGGGATCGCGAGGCCGCCGATTGTGCTGAGACTGCTGTCTGGGTAGAGAGGTCTGGGTTCGTATGGGACCGTGAGGCCGCCACTTGTGATACTGTCGTATGGGCAAAAAGGTCTGGATCCGTATGGGATCGCGAGGCCGCCGATTGTGAGGTCTTGGTATGCATAGTAGGAATCCCCTGTCCTTAGGTGATAGATATATGTGCTGCAGGATTGTAAATAGGTTCTAGGGAGGGGGTAACGTTCTGGCTGGGTTAGTGAGGCTCTGATGAGCGGGTTCTATCTGATCCGAAAACCCAAGCAGAACAGTGGGTAACTTCCATTTTGTCATTTCTTTATTCCTCCAACAGCCCTCATCATCCAATGTTCCCTCCTTGGACCATTGGTTTACTTCGTCAACAAAAGCAGATTGTTGCATGTCCAGCACCTCTTGCCTGGCATCATGCCAACGTTCAGCCTGTGACTTAACTACATACATAGATGTGGTACTCCGCTGCATTGCAGTCTCATGAGCTGTGTAATCCGCAAAGGCATTGCCTGCTCCTATTTTATCAGTCACTTTCTTGTGTGCGCTACACTTAACAATTGTTACTTTCTTAGGATAGGTCAAAGCAGTAAGGAGATTATGGACTAATTCCCCACGCATTATCTGTGTCCCATGTGAAGTAAGAAAGCATCTTTCTTTCCAAAGTTTCCCAAAGTTATGCGCCACGCTGAAGACGTATTGGCTATCAGTGTAAATGTTAACAAGCAAATCTGTACTAATCTCACATGCTCTTGTCAGTGCTATCAACTCGGCTGCTTGAGCTGACTTCTGTGGGATACGAGCTGTCTCAACTACTATCTGAAGTGTTGTAATCCCATAAGCAGCAGATGTAGTGCCATCAGGCAATTTCAGGCAAGAACCATCAACCCATAGTTCTCCATCAACATTAGAGAGAGGCGTATCTTGCAGGTCAACATGACCCTTTGTTTGTTCTTCAGTAAGGGATATACAGTCAAGTAACTCTTGTGATTCAGACTGAGTAGCTGGAAGTGGCAATAACGTAGCAGGATTCAAAGTCAAACATCTTTTCAGTGTGATATGAGGGGCCAAAAGTGTCAATTCATATCCTGTCAAGCGGGCACTAGTCAGATGCTGTGTTTTCGTTTGATTTAACAAGGTATCAACTAAATGAGGTACTAACACAAACAATCTATGTGACAAGACAATTTCCTCACTCTGACGTATGGACACAGCCGCTGCCGCCACCGCTCGGAAACAACCAGGCAGCGCGCAAGCAACTGGATCAAGGACAGCCGAAAAATATGCACAAGGACGTTGCTTATCACAGTGTCTGTGTTAAAACCGAGAGGGCACAACCTTCCCTCTCGTGTACGTAGAGTGTGAAAGTCTTAGTGTAGTCTGGAGTTCCTAATACTGGTGCAGAACAAAGAGCTTGACGTAGCTGTTGGAAGGCATTGTGGCATTCAGTAGTCCATGGGAGAGTCATCGGAGTGTCTTTATTCAAAAGGGCCAACAAGGGTTTAATAATGTACGAAAAGCTAGGGATCCACTGCCTACAGAAGGAAGCAAGGCTAATCAATGCACAGACATCCTTCTGAGTACGGGGCACAGGAGTATCTAAAATAGCCTGAATGCGATCTGGTGTGAGTGCACGTCCCTCCTTAGACAGGAGGTGACCTAAATAGGTAACCTTCTGTCTACAAAATTGCAATTTCTTCCGAGAGACTTTATGATGACGAGAGGCAAGGAATGATAACAACAACAGTGTTCCTTCTTCACACTGTTCAGGGGTATCGGCCGCCAACAAGATGTCATCGACATATTGAATAGGAGCCACCCCTTTTGGTACAGGAAAGGAAACAAGCTGCCTTTTCAATGCCTGGCTATAAATGCTAGGACTCTCTGTTTAGCCTTGTGGAGCTCTACAGAATCTGAATGATCTATTATTCAAAGTGAAGCCGAACAAATAACGGCTGTCAGGGTGAATAGGTATTGAAAAAAATGCGTTCTTTAAATCAATGACACTAAATGTAGTAGCAGTAGGAGGAACCATAGTAAGAAGTGTCGCAATGTCAGAGACTACCGGGTATTGGGGATCCACAATTTTGTTAACCTTTCGTAAATCAATAATGAATCTGTAAATCTTAGTAACAGTGTCTCTTTTCAAAATAGGAAGGATAGGGCTATTACAAATGTTATAAGGGACTTCTTCCACAACCCCCACCTTGATCAAATCTTGAACAATGTGTGTTAATGCTTCTTCACCTTCCCAAGATATTTTATATTGAGGCAGTCGAGACAATGAAGCACCCTCCTTCACTTAAATATGCATTGGTGGAATAACCATTTGACCCACATCGGTATCTGATTTAGTCCACAAAGTACTAGGTAAGGATGCCAGAGTGATATCCTCTTTAATGAGACAAGACCTCTCAACCATTGGATAGTTATCATTTAAGATAACCCGCACACCTTCTGGGGAACAACGTATTGTAGCACGAAAATATTTGAGCATATAGATACCCACATTGTTATCCGGCGTGGCAGGGGAGAGCAAAAATTGACATTCTGCAGTGAATTTATCAAGACTAAATGCAAGTGGCTGTGACAGTGGGCTAGTTGTAGGTGTCCCATCGAATTCTATCGATGTTATTATTGCGCCAGACAGGGGAGCCCTAGGAACCAATTTTTTAGGCAGAGCACTACGAGTAGCTCCTGTATCAACCACAAACCGACCAGTAGAGCCCAAGACATTTGCATCAACATAAGGACCTTTCTGATCTACTGGGACCTCAACCGGTTCCTTACCCCATCCTAGGCATTCCCATGCGTAATCAGAGTCTGCAAGACCGTCAGCAGAAAAGTCAGACATTTGATATTGGTTTCGTCTATCAAAGGTATTAGAATAAATTGGCTGCCTCAAATCTAAAAAGAGTTCCTGTGCTGCCTCTGTTCTCAAAATTCCCTGGGCTTCCGCTCATAGTTCCACTACCCTGTTGATACTGCTGACCTCGCAAAGGGGGCATTCAGAACGCCAATGTCCAATTTCTTTACAATAAGCACACCGATCAGAAGGCAAAGTTGATCGAGAGAAAGGGGGAACTCCAGGCATATATACTGCATGTCCGCCTCTACCATCACCTCTGAATGGTGGACCATATACCTGAGCCAACATAACTTTCATCTTTAAATCCTTAACCTTCTTATCCTTCCTGCCTTTTGCTTCCAATTCCGGATGCTCGTAGTACTGGGCCATAGTCAAAAGGGAGACTGGGGAAGACGTAGTCCACGATCTCTCACTGGCCTTAAGGAGACTAGCTATTTCTGGCCAAGTTAGCGACAAATTTGTCAACGAACAAATGCTTACCCGTGTCATCTGTCAATGACTGACCACTAAAGTCATGGAATGTCTCTTCAAATCGTGTAAAGAAATCTGAAACTAACTCATCCGGTTTCTGTTTACAGGACGCTAACATAGTCTAATCTATTTTCTTAGGGGGAATAAGAGTTTTCAACTTAGTCACAAAAGCTTTGGGAAGATCAAAAATCTCATACTGGGGTTTCTGCGCAGGCTCCCTGGCCGCATCTATTTCTTCTAAACGAACCCAAGTATTGCCATATGCTACATCATCTATTTTCCGAATCGTTCCCCACATATCAGGGGGCAAAATAAGCCCAAAAAACATATCGATTTCTGGCAAGGTCATAGTGCAGGAGCTAATGGCTCCTTCCACTTCCTCATAGAAAGTGGCAGGCATTTTCCACGGATTGGGCAAAGCGGCTTTAAGAGCCATACCATTCACACTACTCCAAGGAGTATAAACCCAATTACAAATAAAATATCCTTGTGCATCATCTGAAGCTTTATATTCATCTGTTCCCGTACCCTTCGGAGGAACATACAAAGGCGCTGCTTTGCGCATTGGTTGTACATTAACTTTAGTACTACTAAATCCATTATCTATTTCTGGAGCTTCTACTATCTGTTCTGAGGGTTGGGCTACTTGTACAGTTTTAGTTTTACCAGCTGCTTTTTTTCTCCGCTTTTAAGCGAAATGTGTCATCTCGTAATTTAACCACTCGCCTAATTAGATCAGGTATTTTTGAACAATGAAAAGTTCAATCACTTAATTGTTTATAATCAGAATTTATATCAGTGGGCTCTAAGTTTGTAGAAAGGTTTCTAAAATTAAGTATTACTTCCCAAGCGAACTTCTCTGCAACAAATAACTGCTCTAAATCTTTCCACTGCTGAACAGCGCCTCAAGGTCTGAAGCAGAAGTAGTCCCACGAGCTTCTTTGCGAGCAGTGGATCTGATAGTGGCTTTATCGTCAACAGTCAAAGTAGAGCGAGTCTGCCGCCCATCTTGCTGATCTAAGTCTTTATCGTCCGAAGAAAGATGTTCTTCATCGGAAAGATCATTCTCAGGGGCAGAGGGAAACCTGTACGGGGGTGGGGGTCGATCGAATAAGATGGAATCATCCTGAGGTTTATTAAGTATGGGACAGATGGGGCGCCTAATACAATACTGGCCAGTTACCTCTAAACAACGTTCCCTTTATTCTTTTATTGCCTTCATCTCTTTATTTTTTAATTACAATGCTTGTTGATATATTGTTTTTCGCTGTTCTTTTTCTGCTATAACTTCTTCTTTCCTCACTCTCTCTTGCACTTCTTTCTCCCACATTCGTACACAATCAAACATATCTTGTCAACTTTTTCTCTTGAATAAACACTGCTCTACATATTGAATCTTTTTAAAGTCAAATGACTCATTCACAGGCCATCGTAAATCAGGATCCTTTTTCGTATATTTGTTCCACAGTGTACTATACATTATGGAAGAAATAACGTATTTAATAAACATATGTCTATTAGGTGTCCCCTCTGGGTGAACCGGCTGACTTCTTTCTAAATCCATATTGGTACCACCAAGACAGCAACACAACCTATGGAGTGTGCTGGAAACAGGAACAGGCATGCTACCAAGTTTTTGTAAAATATTCAAAATCTCCACATTACCTGCCTTTATCTTTTGCAAAAAATAAATCAAACAAACACAACCAGAATCTTGGCCAAGCAAACAAGCGTGCCGCTTCAGCGACCTTACCAAACAAGAGTCTCCCACCTCCAGCTGCCAATCTCTTGGTCGACATAATGGTCACTGCAAAAATAACGCCAAAGGATACCTCAGTCGGGACCGGCCAACACCTGGAGGGTCAAATCGAGAAAAACGGAAAAATCACTTTGGCTGAAAAGACAAGGGTCTCCTCATGCAGGACGTCTCCTCAGCAATATTCCACTATTCCATCAACACCACTCCTTCGGACGGCCGCGTCCTCGATGAGGTCCGACATTGGGCACCAACTGTGGAAATATGCCTTTTAATGGGCACACCGGTGCCTGGGTCACACTTCTCTGTCCACGGGTCCGTAGACCAAATAAATAGAGATTGGCACTGAAGCTGGAATTCAAATAACAAGTTTATTATTCACTCATGAGTGGGACTACGTCCACACAGCACTCTCAAGTGCTGCCTGAGGTACTACATTGAATACATAGACCATGGTGCTTATATACAGAGTTTGTTGCAGAGTAAGCATGTAGTTACAAATAGAAGGTACAAGCCTACACAGGAATAGTTGCAGCCAGACATGGGCAGATGGGTAATCACTTAGTCAGCATCGTGGGAGGGAGAACAGAACTGCCTACAACAGCACAACTGATTGAGAGTTACATCTTTACCAGGTGCATTTTAGCAGCTACAGGCCTCTGCTCAGCACATACATTGCTCTGGCTCAGTACAGAAGGAGTTAACTAAAGCTGATGACACAAGCAGAGTAGAAGAGCAAGCAACAGTGAAGGCAGAAGAATTACATAGCTAACAAAATGGATGCCACAACCAAGATGGCTTCAGCTTATGCTAACGGAAATTATTTCAGATTTCCACAGTACCTCCGAGGTGATGAGTCTGTGAAGTGTATAAGACCAGAAAGTCAGGCAAGACCAAGCGGGAAAAGTATCTTTCTTGATGGACCTGGCTGTCCAGACAGTAGAGCTTGGTGAAGTATGAAGTTATGCCCAGACAGCAGCTTGACAACTGTCAGGAACAGACACTGCTGTACCCTTCTTCGCTCAAGTGAATCCAACAAAGAGCTGATCATCCACACCATGCTCCCTGGTATGATCAATGTAAAAGCGGAGAGCTCTTTTGGAATCCTGCCAATGATGTCTCACCTTAGAGGGGTGAGGTGGAGCAAGGAATGCCAGGATGGTAATGTTTTTCCTCCCTTGAAAAGGTATTACCAGGAGTCTCAGGTCTTCAACACCAACTTGTTTGGAAAGAATGACACGATTGGCAGACTGACAGAGACAGCAGCTCAATCACACCCTACAGCAGTTTTCCTAATTGCCAATGTTATGACAATGAGGAAAACTGTCTTTGCAGTACGATGACGCAAGGGACAGCGCTGCAGTGGTTCCATTAGGAATGTGTCACGGCTGCTGGTGCATGGCACAGCCGAACACCCGGAAATAAGGGGAGCAGCCGAGGCAGGGAACACGGTCTAGACTTCCAGGTTCCCTGCGTTGGTCCAGCCTCCCAGAAGCCCACGCTGGCCGAGGTCGGATTTTCATAAGTGCGGCTGTATAAAAGCTGCACTCAAGAAAACCACTGTGCTGGTAATTAGGATTTATAAAACGCTAATATTGCCTTTACTCCTTCGACAGCCGCATTTCTGTTTTTTTCTGATGACCGCTGTGTTGGATTCCAGACTTCCTCCGGTAGCTGCTCCATGTACCTTTGGGCTGCCTGGTGATATTTTCTGCTTCTGCCTTTCCTGTTAAACCTGTGAAGACATAAAGGGTGATAAAGGTTTACCAAGAGCTGACTGCTCTTCTAGTTGGTAAGGTGCATACATAGAAATACTGTTGGCTGTATACAGTGCTCCCAATCCATTAACTTGTGGATGGTGAAGATTCATACTCAGCAAGAGAAGGAAAAGACTATTATTTGTTGTTACTACACTAAGGATAGTGATTGAGAGTTAAAGGACTATTATGTTTCTAAAGGCTTACTTTTCACACTCCTTCGGAGATTACTCAATCACGTCTCACATGGAGTTGTTTACTACACATTGAAGAAATTATGTAATTCCATTTCCAATGTGGCTTTACACCTTTTGCCTTTTGTTGTTTTGGTAACTATTGGGTGTCTTGGGGTGTGCTAGAAGTAGTGATGTTCTGGTCCTTAAGTTACTCAGCCGCTTGCACTTGTTTGATCCTCTCAGGATTTTCACTGCATTCTGAGGGACTTCCGCCGCTAGAATTAAAATGGGAACGTGTGAGCGATTAGGTGAGAGCACATGCTTACCAATTATGTTCTATATAAGTCCATGTTCATACTTGAAAAGGTGCCGGTCCTAACTCCTCATTGTATACTTGTGAATGTACCACGACACCTTAACACTGGAAGAATCTGCAGAATGGAGAATTTATGCAATCACCTTGAAGAGACTCTAGGATGCCATCTCTATTTTTTTCCTCCACTTCCCCTTTCCCCTGGGTGCTGTTATTGCCTGGAGTTGTATCTCGGGTGCAGGCAGGGCTATGGTGGAACGGGGAATCAACTTCTGATATTCTCATTTTGCTCCCACAATATTGCACAGTGAAGACAGAATTGGTTATGTCTAGACGTTACAGAAAGTGAGGTCTAGGTTCAGGTCCCAGGAGGCAGGATGAAAGGTGTAGGCAGAAACATTTGCTACAAACCTTTAAAAAAAAAAAAAGCATCACAACAGGTGATTTAAATAAAGAGGGGTGATCCGGCAACCACAAAAAAGCAGAAAAAGCAGAAAAAGCAGACAAATAACCATTAACTGTGTCCAAAGCAAGGCTTTGCTGGGCTTGGGACAACGCAACAAGCAACACTTCGGATAGTTTGGCTTGAAGTGGGTCAATCTGCCAAGTACCACACCAAAACCCAAAAGTTGTCCCAACGGCAGGTGTATACTGATTATGTGGCAGGGTGTCTGGCTGTCAGAATGGCATCCTCGACTTCAGCAGAGATGTGCAATGAAGTCAACCGGCCCTGCTCACTCTCCAAGAATGGAGAAGATTGCACCAGCCGGGGAGCAGAACCCTGCCTGCTACGGGGACAGAAGTTCCTCCCGAAGCAGCATCCTCATTGGAGGACACATGCTCATGCCCGGGAGTTCTGGGTTACGTACACACTTTGCTAAATCTGGTGCCACCAGGATGAGTTGGCCCAGTCATTCCTGAGCTACTCGAGAACTCAGACCAGAGAGATAGTGGAGGGAAGGCATACAGGAGACCCAAGCACCACCCTAGGCACAATGCAGCTGTAGGAAAGTGCCCTTTATGTATGTTGAACCCCCCACCCCCCTCTTTCCTCCAATGCTGATGGTTATGACTCTGAAAGTGCACTGGAACCTGCTGCCCATGCCCCAGTGCCACTGCTCTCTCCCTAAAACGGATATATGTGCATGGGTAACCCCAATTGGCAAGGACTTTACCACCCCCCCCTTATAAGTCCTTAGTATATGGTACCAATGGTACCCAGTGCATGGGTGTTAATGGGGTCACCATGGCCTGAAGCACTGTCTGTGCCACCCTGAGTGACCCCAGTAAACTACTGACAGCGGGCCTGCCATTGCAGACTGAGTTTGAGCAGTGCCAACTGCTCAAACTCTACTATTCCCTCACCATGTGTAGCAAAGTCAATGCACTATTTTTAATATATGCTAGTCACCCCTCAGAAATTGCTTCTTGAGCCCTGGAAGCAGGGTGCATTATATTAAAGGTGTGGACATGTACGTGCAAGCTTATATGCCCCTGTAGTGGTCTCTTGTGAAAAAAAGAAGAGAACACCGGGCACAGTGTATATAACATGTAGATCACTGGTAAACTCCAAATTCAACAAAAGTGTTGATAACTATACAATGTGAATACATACATTTATAAAAAAAAGAGAATTAGAGAAAATTAATTGAAAGGTTCTTTCAATTTATTTTTAAGGGTTTTTTTATTGTAATATACAAAATAGTCTTTTCCTTTCTTATTTTTGAATAAATTAATATCTCTATGAACATATCCAATAGTGACAATCAATAAGCAGTCATAGTACTAGTATACACATGTAATATATCCCTAAAAGTTCATGGTACAATTGTGTACTTGAGCAATTCGAAAAAACACTTTATACATATCCAAACATAGTTCTTTCTTAACAGGCGGTTTGTAGACACAACGCGTTTCGGCTAAGCCTTCGCCAGGAACCCGCTCAAGGTTGTATACTATATACAAGAAATGATTAAAAATAAAAACACCAATGTTAAAATAAGGAGTCAACATGTCGATCTATACTTATCTACAAATTTTACTATCAACATACAAATAATTATTACCAAAAGATCCAGTTTCAGGTTTCCACACTTAATCTAGGCACACACTGGTGTATTAAAAAACATGTATGAAAGCCAATGGAGTTCATAAATTGTAGCATAGCTACAATAAGCCACAGCTATCTTTCACTTGGTGCTTGTTCTAAAGTTAAGCCTAGTTGAACATGATTAAACTCAGTCTCTGCGCATACCTCTTATATCTTTTACTGTAAACGTTGTCAGTTCAAACCGGGTACATTAATCTCAGTCAAAATTCCGAATTGACTGTATTAGATAAAGACAAGAACACAAGAAAATGACCTATTAGGGCCTTATAGGTATTAGAAAATCAACATAAACAGCCATGTAGTTAGATAAAATCTATATACCTATTGAGGGCCTGATCTCTGTTTAATAGCCAGGGCCAATTCCGATAATAGTAGATGATTCTCTCTATATGTCTATTGAGATCCTGTTCAAGAATGTAGCTAACTGTAGAAAACAGAGGGAGAGGAACGGGGGAGAAAAAGATGAGAAGCCACAGGTATATACTTGAGTTATAATCAATGCTAAATTCATGAGCATTTGATGTAATTCACGATGCTTATTAACTATTAAGGTTTATTGCAACTTAGTATCTCAGAAGACTTTATACTCACTTCCCAGAAAGGCTAGCTGTCAACTTGGTATGTGACTATTCAAATATAAGCGAGTCGTGCTTTGTTCCTATTCATCGCATGGTTTAAAACATCAATGGTCCTAAAATAGGAGATATGTAAGAGACATATGTAGTATAAGGATGAATGATTGAACTATGGTTAAGCTACACAATTATTATTTCAGCCAAAGAATACGATGTTGAATAGCGATTAATCAAGAATGCTTTGTCAATAGCTGTATGATTATATTCTTCGTATCCAATAGGATCTGTACACTGCAGATAAAGGGCAATAGATAATCCGATATCAATGATCTCATTGTGATATCATAATTTTCACCAATGTTTTCTTTTTTCTTTTTGCCAAAGCTAATAAGCTAAGGCTACTAAGCCACCCTAATGATAATTAGTATATGCTGGGACAAAAATAAACTACTCAATCTAAATAACTTTTTTGTACGGGCTGTATTAATACTTCATGTCTCTTAATCGTGCATTGCTTTTGATAATTGTATGTACTATGATTAAATAGGGCTAGGTTTACTTGATGGTAAGTCTGATGATTTTAACTATTAGCGATTTAATGAAAGGTCATATTCCCTCACTGAGATCAGAACGGTGCGTTATGATCCTACGTACACATGTTTTTTATCTATCTTGTACTCAGGTTCTGTATCGTTTAACCGTATCTCGGTGCATGAAAGAGCTCATCTACTTGCCCTAATGTTTGTTTCTTTTTAACAGCTCACAAAAGAAGTGGTCTCTACCATTAAAGGCTACTATAAGTGATAGGCGGTCCATAGGATAACATATGCTGGCTCAGGGGCAAACTCAAGGTCGCCAGCTCCATTGTGGTACTGCCGAAAAATGTCATGTTTGGTATAAAACAAAGTGCCTCCTCACTCCAGACACAAACCTTGTGTCGAGGACGATGTGGCATACACCCAGGTAGCCCACCTGGTTGCCCCAGCCTTTCTTGTGCTTTGGCTGCCAGCCCGCAGCTGCTGCCACCAAGACAGGAATCTGCCTCCCTGCCAGGAGGTGTGAGCTCTGCAAAGAGTCAGAAACAATAGCCTGGACGGGAATGAGGTCACACATCGCTCCCTAACAGCATGGCTAGTGAAGTGGCACATCAAGGCAGTGAGCTTCAAAGCCTTCACTGCCTGTGATATGCAAGCAGGCTGCCTCCCAAAGGAGTAAATAGCCTTCCTCCAGGCACATTTGAACCCAGGCAGGTGGGGAAATCAGGTATTCAGGAGGTGTACACCGCAGAAGGCTAGCCACACCTCTAGGGTTGGCTATTTGCTCCGTACAGCTGAGGAAGACTTCTGCCATTTTTTTTAGAGTGGCAGAACAGAGGGTTCTGGGTAGAAAATGTGACACACACACCCGGCATGCTCACCTCAAAAGCAGGGGCTAGTAGCCCATTGGCCACTTGCACCCACACCCCTAAAACTAGGATTTTTGGGCTACACCTGACATCAGAACCTCAGTTCTGATCTGACTTGCAACAAAGGACAAAGAGACACCAGGATCTGCACAAAGCAAAAGCGTGATACTCTGCACCTGCAACAATTTTTCTGGAATTGCATGACTGCAACTTGTCCAGGATCAGTGCTTGGTTCCCCCAGACATAGGGACCCCTTTGAGTGCCAAAGGCAGCTTCGAACTCCCCTGAAATAGTGGCACTAGTCTCCTGCACACCACAGGTAAAAACATATTGTACCGGAACCAAAGAATCGCTTGCCATCAGGCCCTCTGAGAGATCCCCCAAAAGTTGATGGTCCAGTGCATTGTGGGAAACATAGTGCTGACCTCCAACAAGTTTCAGGCGGTTACCGTTTTCCTCAGATTTTGAAATAACTTTCTGCTGACCTTAACACTGCCAAAGATTATTGGTCGCCAGTCCGGTAACCACCCTCTTTACTCGATGCAGCTACTCGCATGAACTCCGCGAAACTTTCATCAAACATCAGTAGTGGCCTTGTTGACTTTTTGCATCTGGTTCCCCACCAGTTCCATTTCAGCAGCAAAACCAGCCTTCCTGCGGCCTCCGTTTATCACCAAGGACAGGCAGGACAACTCAGCACCAGGGTTTTTTGAGCCAGGTACCAAAAATGGAACTGACCGTCATGGCTGGTCCTGAGACCTGCATCACTTTTACCCTCCTGGTGTTCCATGCAACTCAAACTGCAATTGACCGATTGTCACTAGTGCTTTTTACCATTAACTGCAAAATGATAAAGTTTTCCAGTACTGTTTTGCACTGATTTAGTTTTGCTTCTAAAATCCATAACTCCAGTTATGATTCAGTTGGCTTCATTTTGGTGTCTAAATTTATATAAAAATCTGTTTTTTTAAGAATTGGTCATGCATTTCTTTCGAGTTGTGTCAACAACTTATCGTCCATGTGGGTACTCTGAAACCCTTAACAAATGTTCCTGTAGTAAAGCCCGACTGATCTTTGCCGCTCTACCAGGACTGAGCTAGGGATTTATTATTGTGAATCCAGGGACCATCTTTGGGGTATTGCGAGAGTATTGCATGGTGAAGCCTAACCAACGTCTCCACATAATACTCCACCTTCCCACAGCATCTCTGAGATAAAGACATGCAGGAAGCTCCAACATGCAAAATTGCTGGCATCGAGCGCTCTTGGCAGTGGCAAAAAGATAGCGCCAAGGTTCTGCCCATTCATGAGAAATCACCTGCACCACCTCCAGGTGTAGCTGCCATTCATGATGCACTAGACATCGGCGGCTGAGTTTGTCCACTCTGGCATTTAAAGATCTCAATTTGTTGCCTTCTAGAAAATCCAGCCATTTCCAGAGACGATGTGCCTCCTCATATAGGGACCACAACCCTACCATGGGGAAGGTTTGTAGGCTAGCACATGCACCACCTTACCTTTGATGGATGTCAGGAAGGCTTTCTTTGCCAAGCGGATGACCCACAGCTCCAGTACGTCGATGTGGAGCTGGGCCTCTGAGGGAGAGAAGATGCCTTTGATCTCCTAGACGGCTCCCCCAACACAGAAGTGATGCATCCATCACCACTGTGAACTCTGAATGGGTAATGAGAGGGGTCTGCTGCTGGCCCAATCACAGTCAAGAAGCCACGATTACAAATCTTTTGCAATCTCCTCCGAAATCCGGACATGGACAGACAGTTCTCCCAAATGCTACACACACCAGGATGTCAGATCCCACTGTAGAGCCCACATATACCATACGGCATGCTTGACCTGCAGAAGGCCAGACATTCCAGCAGCCTCAGAACCATCCTCACAGACATCCATGACAAAGGCTGATACACTGAGCTCCTATCCCAAATGTCCTGGAGCCAACAGTTTCTCTATGCAGAGAAAAGGTTCAATACTGCACAGTGTCCAGAAAAGCTCAGATCAAAGAGAAAGTTTTTGAACGAGTTAGGTGGGACTTCAGCACGTTGATAGTGAACCCAAAAAATGTTTAGAGATCCGCTGTAGTCTGGAGATGGGTGACAAATGGCTGGGGTGAGCCTACCTGCAACATCAAGTCATTGAGGTAGGAGGAGACAGGGACTCCAAACCTCTGAAGGTGCACTGCGAGCAGTCACTTTGTCACACTCCTGCACCACTAAGGATTGGCTGATCTGGGCAATAGGGATGTGTGAAAGAGCAAGTTCGTGACCACCAATCAAAAAACACTAAAAGTGGTCCTCCCGTTAAAAAAATGGACCATTAAAAAGTCAGCAAAATTGCTGCGCCTTTTGAACTCCAGAGGGGCACTGGTGCAGCCAAAGGGGAGCAGTGTGAATTGAAAGTGCTCTTGGCCCACCATGAACCACAAATAATGCCTGTAGGACTGAGATTTGGAAATAAGCGTCCTGCAGGCTTGACTCTACGGGCAAATGAGACGTGGGTTAGGGTGAGGATCTTAAATTTGGTCTTCTGACAGAAGATATTGAGAGGCAAAGGTCTAAAATAGGACAATGGCGTCCATCCTTCTATGGCATCAGAAAATAGGAGTAACAATCAATTCCCACTTCTGATGCTGGCACCCTCTCCATTTCTTCTTTGGCTGAAAAGGCTTTCCCGTCCTGCTGCAAAAGGTACAGGTGGTCCTTTGTCAACCACTCTGAAGGTGGTGGAACATGCTGGGGGAATGGAAAAGACTGGAAGGGTGTAACCCAGCTGAACAATTCGCAGGACCATTTGTCCAAAGTGATTGCTTGGCACTTCAGGAGAAAATGCTGGATCCTGCCTTTGACAGTGTGGCTGAAAGGCCACACTAAAGGGGCTTTGTGGCAGCTAGAAGGGTGGAAGATGGGCTGCACGCTGCCCACTTTGTCTGTAGAATCCAGATCATCAGCCAAAAAATAGTTGGCGGTTTGCTGCACTGGCTGGGTAGGTTGTTGCTGGTGGAATTGTAAGCCTCTACTATAGCCACAAAGGGTACCAAGTTGATTTTGAAACTGTTGCATCGGGTTATATAGGTCCAAAGAGCAAGCTCTGGCCATGCCCACTTTCAATCGCTCAAAGGCAGTTTCATGTTTTGCTGAAAAATTGAGAGCCACTAAAGGGAATGTCCATCAGTGAAGACTGTACATAAGCGAAAAAGCCCGTAGAACTCAACCAGGTGTGAAGCCGAAGAGCCACACTAGTGCCAATACGTCAGCCCATACAGTCTGTAGTATCCAGCCTGCATCTAAATGGTGAATTTTGCCACATTGAGGTCATCCTGAATGGCCTATGTGAAGACAGGTTGCAAGTCCTCTGGTACAGTAGGTAAAACCTGGGTAATGGATTCCCAAAGAGTGTATGATTAAGAGGCAAGCAAACAACTGGCATTGACGGTGGGCAAGGCTAGGCTGGTGGAGGAAAACATGCACTTGCTGAATGTTTTGGAATACTTAATTTCATGGTTTGATGGGTCACTAGGGAAAGCATTAGCGCAGACTTTGCTGGTGAATGACTGAACCACCTAGCTCTATCAGATTTTGCGTCAGGAAGGCGGAATTACCTGGAGCTGGAGTTTCCACAGAGCTATCTCTTTGATCACCGAGGGCGTAGAGCATGGCTTCACCCATGCCCCGAGTCGGGTATCTGTAAAAGCCTCATCGAAAGGCAGAAGAACCTCTGTATTAGTCTGTCAGGTTGGTGGACTCAATGAGGCAGCTGTTTATTAGGTCTCGCCTGCGAATGCAGCGCGGAGCGCTGCTTTCGGCGAGATCTATTGTTGCTGACTTGCCTCGGAAGTGGGACAGGAGATGGGCACGCGCATGGTCTCGGCGGATTTGAGTTGGTGTACGCGCCTACAGCCACGCGGCGTGCACATCTCCTGTCTCCCTTCCCTCAGCAAGCCAGTATGCAGTTTCACTTTCGTCCTCATTGTAGAAGTTGTTGCATCTCAGCTCATCCCCTGTCTGTCTGTCTGGGTCCCTCTCTCTTCAGTATGTCTCCTCCCTTTATATCAGTGTGTCCTTCTCTCTCCTCCTGCCCGCTCGTTCCCGGCCCTCTCTCTTCACCTGCCTCCCCAGTCCTGCCTCTCTCAAACCTCTCCTCGGTGTCTTAGCCTCTGTCTTCGGCGCTCCTGCTTCAGGGCCGGTCCGTTTTCATGTTCTCTGTAATTTTCCTTTTCCGTCTGTGCGCCCCCGACACCCGGCCCTGACTCTCTCTTGCCCACCCGTGTGCTCTGGGTCTCCTTCGCCCCCTCACGGACCGCTCGGTGCGCAGCTTCTGCTGTCTTCTTACCTTCACTCCCCGGCCCAACAACAGCTACTATTGCCCCGCTCTCTCCGGTGTCTTCTGCCCGCTTCCCATCACACGCATTCTCTCTCTTTCTCTCCAAACTCCCGTCTCCCCTCATTCCCCGCCCGTCCCCATCCCCCCCGGCCGCGGGCGCAGCTCACCTGTCTCGGCGGCTCACGCTCGGCCCCGTGCGCAGGGCTCTGGCTATTGGCTCCCTCCTCGCCTGGCCCATGCCGCCCGCGGGATGCCGGGCATTGGGGGGTCTGCTCCCAACGGCCTGTGCGGTGGGCGCTGCAGGCAGGTGCCTCGCCCCCGTGGCTCGAGACTGGTGGGTTCTGAAGTGACAGCGCTCGCCATCTTATCTGCCGATGCATGCTCCCATTGCGCTCGCCTGGACACCCGACAGGAGATGTGCACTTTCCCCCCGGACAGTCCATGTGCACGCTCACGCCGTCTGTTCTCTGCCAATGCGCGCTCACACCACGCTCGCCTATACAGCCCAACGCCACACGGACACGCTCGCACCACTTGCGGGACGCAGCATTTGGTTTGCTTTAACATAAAAGCCAAGCACAAGGTGTGAATACATTTAAAACAGACTGAACTGATAGAATAGCCTAAAGGCAGCATTACGTTTTTATCCAATTACAACGCAGCTTTCTAAAAAAAGCATTTGCAAAGCAATATGTATCGCATTTGCAAGAGTTTAAGCTTTTAGTATTGTAAATGGCAATGCTTTTATTTATGTTTTAAATACCAAAAAATAAATAAGAGGCATTTTCATATACAATGCCAAGAGCTCAAACTTGCGTAAGTGCGAGACCTATTGCATTGCAAATGCTTGTTTTGTTTATCTCCATGGTGGGCAATTTAAGGTCCAGCACATCAGCCTCCCTCCCCATCACAACTATGAAGGAGGTGCTGTCCTCATTGGCAGGACCAGAGGGGGAGGAGTGGGGGGAGACTAGTAGAGTGTCTGGAAAAGAATACAGACCACTGGTATCCTCTTGCTCCTCATATCAGTTGTCATCTGTGTATTCACCCCTTCATAATGGATGGCGTTCGAGAGTGGTTGTAATGGCTAGAGTCCCACTCTGACTTTTTGTGCTTCTTTTTTGATTTACCCGGGGGCCTCGTCACAGCAAAGATCTGCTGTGAGAACAGCATCGGGAGCCAGATCCAATTTGACACCTGGGGATATTCAAAAAGTGAGTAATCTGCTTTCAGAAGTATATCAGAAATAATGCCCATTTAGCTTCAAGCTTTCAAGCATTAGACAGAGAACATTTTATGTACTTAGGAGGTGCTCTTCGTGTAGTATATGGGAAATGGTTGCCATTAATGCCAAGTAGGGTGGTAAGAGGTGGCATATTACTGCATGGGACACAACACATTTGCAACTAGAGGAACAGGACAAAAGTGATTTGCACAAAAGAACAAGTTACTCACTTTATATAACGCTCTTTCTGGTGCATACTCTTTCTAACCACAGATTTCTGCCCTCAGAACCTCCCAAGAAGCCAAAATGTATCTGGAGACTTTTATAGTAATACTCTCATATGCTGCTAGGTGTCGCAGCCCGCCTCCATCCTGACTCCATACAAACTCGGAGGTGACCGAGTAGAGCTACGTATAAGCACCACCCCTGCGAGCGGACGTCAGCTTCTTGTCTTCCCCTTTCTGTTCCCACAGACCTGGACAGTTAACAATTGTTGGTAACTGTTGGACCTGGCCCTCTCTGCAGGGTCTTCCCAAAACTTTTTTCCTTCACCGTCATGTTTTCTGAGCCCATTTTATTTGGGCTTTTAGGACTCTCTGCACTTTACCACTGCTAAACTGCTTGTGCTCACTCCTATAAACATGGTAAAATTGACTTACACCCAATTATCTGATTTCATTTACTTGGACATCCCTAGTAACGTGGTATTATATGTATCTTGGGCCTGTAAACTAAATGCTAATAAGGGTCCTGCAGCACCTACTGTACCACCCATTTAAGGAGCCTTTTTAAACAGGTCTTCATCATTATCTTTATTCGGATATGCATTATCCATAAAAGTACAAACATTACTCATAATCACATACATAGTCCATCATAATTAAAATATTAAAAATAAAACTCATTAAAACTAATCAGTTAAAATATTACTAAATTATCCATAACTTGATATCATCGACAATGTTAAAATAACAGTGTGCAAAGTGCAAATATTTCACGGAAGAGCAACTAAAGACGGGCAAATCCTTAAATCTCAGAAAGGTTACAGTTAGCAGCATTAAATGAAAGTGCAGGTGTGCACAGTACAAAATGTAAATACAAGCAATACAAAGTCCAAAAATACATATTGTACAGCCTAATCCAGCAATCATCAATTCGTAGAAAAACGTGAGCGGATGGCCATTTTCAGGAAGGTGCACACTCGATATTTTATATCATCATCTTTAAGCTGGAAAATAATTTTGTATGCAACCTTAAAATCCGTTGTGAAGGAGCCTTTTTAAACATGTCTTAGGTCTGCCATTGCAGCCGGGGTGTGCAGTTTCAAACTGCCAGTTTGACTTGGAAAAATATACCCCTAGCCAGTTTTAAAACTCGCTTTTTAATACATACTAGTCGCCACTAAGTAGGCCCTAGATAGCCCAAAGGGCAGGGTGCATTGTAATGAAAAAGTTGGACGTGTACTTTTAAGTTTTAAAATTCACAAATTATTTTTTCACTACTGTGAAGCCTACCTAGCCAATAAGATAAATTGGGTTAACTTATTACATTTAATAAATAATAACCTTTGACTGGGAGCAGGTAGAACAGTCATGTTTGGTGTCGGAAGAATACATTTAAAACTCTTTCTAATGGTGAAGTTGGATTTTAAGTCACAATTCTGAAAATGTCACTTTTAGAAAGTTGGTATTTTCTTCTCATAACCGTTTGTTGACTGCAGCCTGTTCCTGGTTTCCATGACTAGGTGTTGTTGGCAGTTGGCCTTTGTGTATTCCTCCCAGTCAGCATCACAATAGAGGGTCTGGGTGTTGGCAGGATGGTCCATCTTGTCTTAATGAAGGGGCAAAGCTCTGTAAGGGGATAACTCCAGAAGCTTTTTCCACTTCAAAGTGGGCTTCTAGTATAAATATCAGGCCCAACTCTTCTGATCACTTCTGGACCTGCTGAAGACTCAGAAGGAGGACTGCTCTGCTGTAAGGAGGACTGCTCTTCCTGCAAGTACTGCTCTGCTGCCTGAGGAAGGAGGACTGGAACGTCACCTTGAACCCAGGACCACCAAAGTGACTCCAAGGGCTCCAACACCATTGGACCCACACCTGGACTCTGCCTACTGTCAATTCTAACCCACGTAGTGCTTCCCCAGTTCTAGACCCTTGGATCTGGGGATAAAGGTGCTCTGCCAGCCCAACTATGGGCCCCATCAGAACCAACACAACTGGACACTCCCCGATGCAGCCTTCACAGCTCATCGGAACCTACGCAACTCAACGCAGGATCTCGCATCGCAGCCCCTGCAGCTCCCCATCGTAACAGATGCAGCATGACCCAACTCAACGCCGACCTCATCTCACAACCCCTGCAGCTCCTCATCGGAACTGACAACTCTATGTAGAACCCCCCCATCGCAGCACAATGCTCCACATCTAGGACACAAGGTGCAGTTCTCAGCAAGCCTAACATGACCCCAGTATCCAGCCCTCAGTCTATTGTGGTCGGCCTGAACATGTGACTTACTCCTGGTCCAACGTTTTAAATAGAAAGCAGCCTGACCTATGGGCTGTTTAGGGCCTACCCTAGGAGTGACGTAGGTGTATTATAAAAAAAAAAGTGAGGCTGGCAAAGGGACTATTTTGACAGGTCGAAATGGCAGCTAAAACTGCACTCAGTCAGGCCTGAGACAGGTTTTTAAAAGGACTGATCAAGCGGGTGGAACAATCAATGCTGCAGTCCCACTGGTAAATTATAATTTACAGGACTTGGGTACATGTAACACCACTTTACTAGGGACCTATAAGTAAATTAAATGTGTCAACTGGGTGCAAGGGAATTTTACCATTTTTAAAGGAGAGCATAAGTACTTTAGCACGGGCTAGCAGTGGTAAAGTGCACAGAGTACTAAAAGCCAACAAACTCTGGCTCTGAAAACAGGAGGGGTGAAAGCAAAAAGTTTGGGGGAAAGAATATCCCAAACCTGACCAGTCTAACACACAGCCTCACCCTTGTGTGGTCCAGAGAACCCCACAAAAAGTTGATAGTCCACTCTACGGTACTTGGTACGGTCTATGTAAAAGCATAAATGAAGGAGCGTCTGCTCCTTTTTCAAGGGGCAAGAGGGAGAACGGAGCACTGGCAAAATGATGGATTGCCTCAAACATTAGAAGGAGTCATGATTTTTGGTAAGATCACCACAGTTCTCAGCACCAATTTGTCCAGGAAAAAACATGGTGTAAGGTGGTTACACAGACAGGGTCTGCAGTATACTCTGACTTATACCTGACTTATTATACTGAGAAAAACAATCTTAAAAGGTCAGGAGACACAGCGAGCAGCTACGCATAGACTTGACAACCATACACATGAGGAATGTGAAGACCAAATTAAGTTCCCACTGTGGCATCACAAACTCTTTGGGAGGGAACATGCGAGTCAAACCTTTAATAAATGTCATCAAAACAGGTGAATTGAACAAGGACAGTTGTTGTGGCAAATGTAGAAAGGCAGAAAGAGCCGACAAATAACCTTTTCCAGTTCCCAATGCAAGGCCTTGCTTGGCTAAGCATTAAAAAAACAATTCAACAGTTTCAATCGTAAAGGTCACGGTCTGGGACACCACAACAGGTTACTAAATTGCCATAAAGTCCAGCGTAGATGGTTTTCATAGAGGAGCGTCTAGTGGCGAGGAGGATATCTACCACGTCATGTAGCAGATCAAAAGCAGTTTGCTGCGGTCGCTCAAGCTACATGCTTGGAGATGTAAGTTGCGCAGATTTGGATGCAAGAATCTGCCCTGCTGCTGCGACAGGAGGTTCTCCCGAAATGGTAGCCCGAACAGAATACAGAAGCTCATCCTCAGGTGCTCCAGTTACCACACTTTCCTGGCCTAATGCAGATACCAGGATGGCTTGGGTCCAGTAGTTCTTAACTCTTCTTGAACTCAGGGCAGGAGAAGTAGTGGCAGGAAGGTGTACAGAAGTGCCTTGTCCCATATTGCAGCCAGAATGTGTCTTCTAATGAGTGTTATTTTACAAACTGCATAGAAGAACATTGGCAACACTGCACATGCTCAAAGGCAGCAGAGAAATCTAGCCACGGTTTCCCCTTCTGGTGAGGAAGTTGCTGTGCAGCACCTCAGGATGTGGATGCCGCTCATGGTCTGCTGGACATCTGCCCAGTTTGCCTGCTCTGACACTCAGGCACTTGCAAGATCAAAAGGGACCAGGAAGATGCCTTGGAACTTTAGCCACCACTAGAGGTGCAAAGCATCCTGACACAGGACCAAGGACTCAAACCTGTCCTCTTTGCTGCACTACCACGTGGCAGTGGTGGCGTTCGTGAAAACCTGTACCAGTCTCCCCCTTACTGGTAGTAAGAAGGATTTTAGGACAAGACAAATGGCTATAGCTCCTGTCGGCTGATGTGACGATGGCCACTCCACTGGAGACCAGAGCCCTAAACCAGTAGCGATGCGTCCATCGCCAACGTCAGCTCTAAGTGGGTAAGGCAGAGCACACTACCACAGGGCAAAGTGCGATCGGTCAGTCATCACTGCAGATCTTAAACCATCCCTTCCAAGGCATGGATGTTGTAAGGAAGGTGGCCTTGATGCTCAGCCCACTGAGACTTCAGGTTCTGCTGCGGGGCTTGTATGTGTCACATGGTGTGGTTGACAAGGAGGATGCAATAAGTTAAGATGCCAAGAAGCCTCAGAACCTCCCTCATCTTGGTTGAGCTTGAAACATAATGCTCATAGCCTGAATGTACTGGACTCATTGGTGTGGAGGAAAAGCCCTAAACTTCACCGTGTCCAGTATCTCCCCAATGAATGTGACAGAATCAGGTTAAACTCAACAAGGTCAGAAGTTCAGCCAGCACATGGAGGTGGTCTACGACTAACAGTGGTGAGATAGCTTTCAGCAGCCATTCGTCAATGTACAGGAAGACAGGAACTGGACCACCACAAGCATTTGTGTGAATCATCTAGGGGTTGGTGAGGCCAAAGAGGAGCACAGCACATTGAGAATGCTTCAGGCCAACCTTGAAATAGAGGTAACACCTGTGGGACAGCAGGATGGGGAATATGAAATGATGCGCCCAAGGACACAATCCACTCTCCCAGGTCCACAGCAGATAGGATCTGAGCCAATGTGAGCATTTTTAATGTATTCTTCCACAAGAAGGAATTAGGGAGTCAGATGTCTAAGATAGGCATGAGGCCCCGCCCTTTTACGGGACAAGGAAATAGCAAGAGTAACAACTCCAGTCTTTGTCTGAGTCCGGTACCATCTCCATGGCACCATTGGCGAGCAAGTTGTACCTCCTGTAACAGGATGGGAAGATTCTTTGCTGAAATTCATTCTGGTGTGAGAGGAATATTGGGTGGGAAGGAGAGAAATGGGTAGGGTGCAGCCGGTTTGAACAATTTGGAAGACCAAAGTGAGGTGTGATGGATCACCAACCTGGAAGGAAGTGCTTAACACTGACCCCCACTAATTGAACATGTGTCACTGATGGCAAAATAAAGCGGTTTATTGACCACTGCAGCAGAGGAAGCAAAGTTGTAAGACTGTTTCCCTACCAGAGGTCAATCCTTTGGATTCTCTGTCTAGAGGATTGATCGGAAATAAGTCAGGGTCTCTTTACTTGGCAAGGCCTGTACAATTAAGCTCTCTAGAGCGAGGTGATATCTGGACCTAGGTCTCCAGTTGCCATTCTACGACATCTTGACATCTGCCTAACAGGTTAGCAAGAACATGGCCATCACCAGGTAGCCATCTGAGTATCTGTGAGGGTGACATTAAATGGGAGCAAGGGCTCAGATGTTTCTCACACAGGCTGTTGGATATACATCAAAATATTAATCTTAGCCTCAATGGAGGACAGCTGTAACTCTAATACTTTGGCTGCCCACCAGATCACCACTGCAAACAAGGCACTTTCTTCTGTTGTTGGCCCATGTGGTGAGTTAAGCTCTGTCTTGGGAGGTTTCAAGCACACTGGTGTTTTGTAAATCGAAGTACAAGGCATTATAGTCACCTCTGCCTACTTTGCGGTCCTAAAGTGGCTAAAGAAAATCCTCTGGCTAATTCCTCCGGCTGCTCAGAGAACTGTCTTGCAGGCCTTGGTGATCTCCAGACTTGATTATAGTAATGTACAGTATCTGGGTGCGGACAAGACCTCCATCTGCCGTCTCCAGCTCATTCAGAATGCGGCAGCCCGCTTGCTTTTTCGGTTGCCGCAGCACGCTTCTGTTTCCCCTTTGCTTTAACAACTCCACTGGCTAAAGGTTAGCAAGCGTATCGAGTTCAAGGCCCTTTGCTACATGTTTCGAGCTCAGCACGGCTTAGCCGCCTTGTACATACGAAACCGTGTCAAGCCTTATCAACACTCTTGCAATCTGAGATCGGTGAGCCTCTCTCTCTTTTCAATTTCCAGAGTGCGGCGGACCTGTATGGGTGGCCGCTCGTTCTCCTTCCTGGGATCTAAATTGTGAAATTCCCTTCCGTTGGAACTCAGTCAATCTCTCCTTGCTTTCCGAAAAAAGCTAAAAACCTTTCTTTATAGTCAGGCCTAAAGCGAACTAACCTCCAACCTTGCTTGTCCCACTTCTTCACTCCGGTAAAGCCTGTTGGGTAGCTGCGCACTTTATACATCTTTTAAATAAATTAATTATCAATGTAGGGAGGGGGAACCAAGTCACCCTGAGGTGTACCCTGCTCTGGCACCGTGTCAGAATCTGAGCCAAAAAGAGAACGGGGCCTCTATTGATAGTTGTGACATGGTAGAGGCACAGGGTTAAAGTCAATGTGTACGACAACAGGGTGTGCTTTTGTAATCTCATAGAGCACCATCTTTCAAGCTCAAGACAATGGCGATTGGGGATCCAATATAGGCATCCGCCCTAGATCATCCACCACCGTTATCGGCGTCCGCACCAGCATAAGGATGCAGAGTGGCAGAAACCAGAGTGGAGTTTGGGGCCACGGAAGAAGTCTGTAATAGAGACAACAAGGCCCAATAACAGTCTAGAGAGGGCAGACGGCATAGATTAGGGACCAATGCACGTTAACCCGTTTGGAGCTCCATACAGTTACAAAGGTACCCAGAAAAGCAATGAACAGTTGTAGCATGCCTCTTTGAAGGCCTCTATCGGCTCAGGAAACTAAAGGCATGTGGGGACGGGTATACTGAGGGAACCTTTCCGCAGCCAGTGACCTTGATGGAGTGCGACTCGCATCTTAACACTTTTTTTTTTTTTAATTCTTTTTATTGTTTTTTAAAAAACACATAACATAACCAGGTCACACAAGACAGGTCTTTTCATTCGGAGCAGCTGGGGTGTCACAGCACCGGCAACTTACAGATACATCAGCAAGACTAGAGTAGTATACTGGAGGTCAGACAACAGCCTAGGTGACGTCCGCAATCTCCAGGCCAGACAGACGGGCCTGCGGAGGCTCAACTATGTCCCCTCGGTAGGTGTTCCAGAACGACCACACCTCCCCCCACTTTCTGGGGCACCCTCGTGCCGTATATACCGCCTTTTCCTGTAACATACACCAGTCCATATCGTTTTGCCAGTCCACCAGCTTCGGCAGGGTCGATGCCCCCCACAGACGGGCTATGTTTCTTTTTGCGACCATTTGCCCAAGTGTGACCCAGAGTCGCCCCCGTCGGGACAGGTCCGGCATCTTAACAATCTTGAGCCTTCTCTTTGGAATCAGACTGGCGGGATGGGGTAGAACCCAGCATTGCATTTTTCTGCTTGCGTTTTGACTTAGACTTACCAGAGGGCTTCGAGTAGGAAGTGAGACAGTTGTGAGAACCGCCCTATAACTAGGACTGGGCCCACAACATGAAGCAGGATCAACGCGAAGGCTGCAACCACTTCCTGTGTACGGTAACATACATCACCTACCAATCTTGAGTTACTGTCAGGTCAATTACCATATATCTGTCGTATCCTGAGCCGAGGAACCAAATGGACACCTCATGCCATCCGTGACTGACATCTGCTTCCTGCAGTCAACTCACAGCTTGAATCTTTTCATTTTCAGTGGGGCACTCATTACCTAGCATACTGTAAAGAACTCTAAAGAGTCATCTGAAAACTAACAGTTGGGAGTGGAGCTCTGTATTCACATCAGAAGGCATGGAAAGAAAGGAACTGATGTCAGAGCACAGGGATGGAGCTCACATGTAATTACATTTACATAGCGCGTACTACCCCTGACAAGGCATCAAAGCACTTTCCGGCGAGTAGCACGCTACTCTGGAACCCAAAAAGTATTAGTGGTGAATTAATATAGGGAAATGTGTTAATTGGAGCAGTGGACATACAAATCTTAGTCGGAATGAATAGAATAATGGAGGAAAGAGCGTAGAAAGTGTATTTGGGAGATCATAGTAATAAGATGAGGCCTGGGGGGTTGTATAACTGAACCACACTTGCAATTACCATGCATGCCTTTACTACGCTGGCAATAGAATGCATGCGTCATTACACCGCATGCATTTAGTATGAATTATTTTTACAACGGATATTCCTTTACCAAACATGCCTTCACTTATCGTTGTAAAGCCATGGTGGGTAAAGGCATGTACGTGCTCTAAATGTGGCACGCGTGGTATTGGCCAGGTTGCGCTTCAGAGTGTATTTAGGAATGTTTTTGTGCGCTGTGCATTTCATCTTAGGAAGTCGGTTGGAGGAGGGGTTATTAGTTTTAAGTAGTAATGTGCGCCGTCAGTAGGGCTCTGCAGGCAGAGTGTACAGTGGTACCTTGTTCTGCAGGGTGGTACACGTCTGGAGGCCTCTATGAACCCTCCAGCGCGCCACGTCACAAGTTTAGACCAGTGAGCAGATGATGCCGGTGGGGAAAAAGCAGCAACGTCAGCACCATGGTGGCCGATTGTGGGTCAGCCCAGTCCCGCAGGAATACACAATCACAATGTCTGGGACCAGGAAATGCCACACCAGGCACCAGAATGGGAATTAAATGTTGCGTAGTAGTCCGCATACCCCAGGATACCCGGCGGCCGCTCGTCACAACAAACAAAAGGGCGACCACAAGGCTCGGGACACGCTCTCCTTGGCTCTGCTGCTGCCACGCACCAGCTCTCTTGCACCCAATATCGAGAGCCCTAAAAACAGTCCTTCCTCTCCCAAACTCTGAGCCCTATATGCACCTCCAGTGACATCCCCCTGAATCTGCAGCCCTAAAAACTGTCCTGTCTGACAACCCTTGAGGCCTAAAAACCACAGCAAAGACTGTACCGTGAGCAGAGCAGCTTCGGTAAGTGTAGGGTAGGGGGATATTTTTATTACCACTACCTGCATTATGTTACATGCCTAACCTTTACTACGCATATGCCTTTTTCCTTCATGCCTTTAGAACGAAATTCGTGGTGAAGGAACATGCGTGGTAAGAGCTTCGTAGTGACGGCATCACGTGGTTTTAACAGTGTTGTAATGGCCGTTTCCTGGCCTGCCGTGAGTAAAAGGAGAGATGGAGGGAAGAGTTTCCAGAAAGGGATTAGGGAAACCATAGTAGTAAAATGAGATTTGGGATGAGTCAAAGGAGGGATACATGAGGGAAGAATACAGAAAGGATTGCTTGGGAGATCATAGTAGTAAAATTAGGCCTCGGTGAGCCGATAAGGGAAGGGGGGGAAGGAGTCTAGAAAGGTTTATTTTGGAGATCATAGTAGCAGAATAAGGTTTTGGATGACTCAGAGTAGAGGTAGAGGATTGTGAAGTTGGCCTGGCATATGCTGGTGACTAGTTATAGTGGCCACCTTGCACCAGTCCAATTCGACTCTTATGGTAGATAGGTTTAAGACAACCTTTTAAAGGAAGCTATCCTAGTGGTAGCTGTGGAGAGCAGCCTTCAGGCTAAGTCTTGGAGGAATGTAAAGCAGCTTGTTTTACCTTATAATCTCTTGAATTACCAAATGAAAGGACACCACACAGGTATATATATATCAAATATATATGTATTTATTACCAGACACACTCTACTAATCTCTTTGAGATTAGAAGTCAGGAACATATGCAAATATCAACGTTTCACAATAAGTTAAGCACAAATATGGCTGGGGCCCTAGGGGCGTACCAGACCATATACTAAAAAAGAGGTTGAGGAAAGGCGACTTGCAAGGGGACAAGGCCTAGGGCCTGTAGAATCGCTAGGGCTTCACTAATCCACCCAATGCAGGTAAGTAAAAGAACCACGGGAGACGCGTGCAGTGTGAGAACACAGCCGCGGATTCCCTATTGATTTCAATGAAGCAAGTTGCGGTTGGATTTTTAAAGTTTAAGGGTACTTCTAGGAAGTCTACAAGAAAGTCACTTACAAGGTAAGTAGTTCGAGGGCCAACACCCACAGGAGCACCGGAGTGCACGAGTTACCTCACCCAGGAAAGCCGGGTGCATAGGTGTCTTTTGGTGACGGGTCGCGTTGTCGTTTTCAATGGAAGCCGAAGAAGTTTTGCTGCTTGTGAAGACTGAAGAAGTGTCCGGTGGAATCCAAGGCTGGATTCAAGATGAAGAAGAACTGTATTCCCCCCTTAAATTTGAGTCCCATCAAAAGATGGACAACAAGGGCTCTACAGATTACTGGTCTCACCCTGGAATACAACCTCCGAGCATTAAACGGAAGAACCCCCTCTGATCCCTATGGGTCTATGACGTTTAACAGACTAAATGGGCCGTCACGCATTGACTATTTCATTGTTGACGTGAAATCCTGGGTCAATGTGGTTGATATGAAGGTAGTTCAGACGCTAGATAATGACCATAATCCCCTTTGAGTAGTTTTAAAATGGCACATAAGGCCAGAGGTTTTAAATTCGAACCTATCCTCAAAAGCAGTAATTCCCACAAAGTGCAATAGAAAGTTGAAATGGTACAAAGTATCATGTCTCGTGGATATCTTAGATTCCATAAACACCCAAGTGGCAACTAAGGCTGCCGAATTTGCTCTCCTTAATATCACGAAGGTAGAGACACTGTGCAGACTTCAACAATACTTATAAAACCTTTATTGAGGATATAGGCTCCCATTTTAAAATAAAAAGATCAAAGGCTGGCTCAAAGTTCCCAACCAAGAGAGGCAATCCATGGTACACCACCGAATGCAGAACCCGAAGAAAGGCGATCTCTCTTGCCCTTCGTAAAAGAGACTCTGTAGCAGCTAGGTTGGCCAGACAAGCCTACAAAAAATCCATAGTAGAGGCTAAACGGACCTGGGAGGAGGATCATTGGCAAGCGCTAAAGAACGCAGCCTTTTTAAAAGATTCTAGTACCTTCTGGACTTTAATAACTCAACTAACCAGAAGAGACTCTGACCCACTTCCCAACCATATAACCAAGCAGCAGTGGTCTGCACACTTCTCCAAACTATATTGTAATGAGGTAGAGCTCGACCGCCCTGCGATTGCCAACCCTGACCACAACTATATTTTGCCGCAGCCTGACCCAACAGATCTCTTTACCCTTACGGAGGTTCAGACTGCCATTAAAAGCATAGCACCTGGGAAGGCAGCAGGCCCAGATGGCCTCCCAGGAGATCTGATCCTCCATAACCCCTTAGTATGGGCAAATCTTATTTTTAACATGATGAACCTCTTGTTATGTGGTCACACAGTCCCAGACTCTTGGAAGGGTGCTGAGGTGGTCACTATCTATAAGAAGGGGGCGAGAGAGGACCCTGCCAACTATAGACCGATAAGTCTAATTGATGTCATCCAAAAGGTGGTTGGCAGGGTCCTTAACTCACGCTTGGGGACTTGGCTGGAAGAGGGTAACATCCTAACTCATTTACAAGCTGGCTTTAGGAAGAAAGTAGGTACCATGGACCAAGTGTTCAGATTTGTAGCCACTTATTGGAAGACCGTTTTGATTGGTGGGGGATCTTTATACTTGGCCTTCATTGACCTCAAACCCGCTTTCGACCTCGTCCCTCGGGTTAAATTGTGGCAGGTCTTATATGAAATGGGGCTACCACGATATCTTTTGGAGTTTACTAAAAGATTGCATGATGGTACATACACAAGAATTAGATGGGGATCCGAAGGACAATTGACTGATCGAATTCCTGTCCAGAGGGGGGTCCGCCAGGGATGTGTGATGGCTCCGACTTTGTTCTCCCTCTTTATCAATGGGGTGGCAGACCATCTGAGGGAGGACTCAGCGGATGCACCATCCCTGGCGGGGGAAAAAACACCTACCCTCCTCTTTGCAGATGACACGCTCCTCATGTCCAAAACTCCTATGGGCCTCCAGAAACTGCTTGATAGGTTTGGTGCCTTTTGCGATAATCGTGGTCTTACTGTTAATACCACTAAGACCAAATTGATGGTACTAACTGGAAATAAAAAACATAAGAAAATCAATATCGCATTAAATGGCACCCCGCTCGAGGAGGTAGATGCATTTAACTACCTAGGGGTCAGGATTAATTCCAAAATGAAATGGGACTTCCACATCACTAAGATGTCTTTAAATTTTAAGAGAGTAACAGGAGCAATACTTAAAGATCACCGTCTATCCTCTACTAAACCTATTAGCCCGGCGCTATTAGTATAGGAGGGTAAGGCACTGTCTGCCGCTTCTTACGGCTCTGAATTATGGGGATTTGAAAGAGCTATTAGCTTAGTCACAGCAGAACACAAATTTTTGAGAGAGCTTGTGGGCCTTCCACTTTCCACTCCTCTTAAACCTTTATTTTACGATTTGGGACGCCATTCTATTAAAGATATCCTTGGGCTTCGCCCCCTATTATTTTGGGTTCGTCTTAGAAGGACCCCGGAACTTAGTAATTACGCCGCGGTCCTTGATGAACTCATTGCTTTAAATGGTTTTGGTGTAATATCATGGTTGAAAAACTTAAGGGACCTGGTACTCAGCTTGGGGCTAAAAGAAGAATGGCTCTTACAGAAGCCTCCGCAAAAAGACATCATTAAGAAACTATACTGGGCAAATATAGATGCAGCGGTCTTGAAAAACCCCAAGCTGGGCTCCCTAACTGATACATTCTTGATTTGTAAGCCAAAACAAAAGTGGGAACCATTTTTTGACTTTATCTCCTCACCAAGGGATAGAGCTTTGTTTTTTAAAATTAGGCTGGGTACTTTACCCCTAAACGCTTTCACAATAGGCTGGAAAAACCATAAACCCCACCACACAACTTGCCCGGGATGCTCTAACCTCACTGAATCATTGGGCCACTTCCTGTTCGCCTGTAAAGCGTATAGGACGCCCAGAAAAAGTTGGCTGAGCCCAGTTTGTAGAGGTCTGGGAACTAGGCAGTCGTCTGTGCCCCTCCGTATCCTAACAACGGATACCACATCCTTATTGGTAATTTGTGGGGTGGCTAAATATCTTGGGAAAGCATGGCAAATACGAACTAAGCTTGTCGAACCAAGTAGCTCTGGGTTGTAATTCTATGTAATTTTTCCACTACATGAAATACCCTCTCTACATTTGATGTGTTCCCCCTTGCTGTGCTTTAGGATATCTGTTTTTACCTGAGCCCTTTATGTTTTCATTTATTGCCTATGTATTTTTAGCTTTTTAAAGAAAACTATGCATATTTGTATATGTCTTTTTACTAATTTTATGGTTCTATTTATGTTGTATTGTATTCACTTTTATGATACATTGCTATCGAATAAAGTATTCAATCAATCAATCGAAAGCAGAAGGGACAGTGTTCACAGTCACTTGCCAGTGACCCAGGGCCAGGAAGATGGATGCCCACGGAAGTGGGGTGATTTCAGGTGATAAAGGGTGTTTTGACTTCAGCCACGGGGTCCAGGAGGCGTCTAGGACAACCAGGAGCTGGATTCGGAGTGGTCCACGAAGTCTGCAGCTTACTGAGGTGTCGGCAACCGGATTGGAGCCAACAAGCCTTGCCAACAGCAAGTCTCGTGGAAAATGAAGAAAGTCAGCGGTGCAGACCAGCAAGGTCTGAGGGACTCACCCAGCCAGGGTAAGTGAGGGCAGGACTGGAGCAACCAGGGGAGCCCTTTGGTTCGATGAGAAAGTCTTCAGGGGACCCACAAGCCAACGGGCAAGGGATCGCGAAGATGCCTCGTGAGGATTTACTTCACAGGAGCCCACGGTCACTCGGGACGAGGTAGGCCTCTGATTTTCGAGGGGAATCCTGCTGGAGGCTTGGGCCACATGTGGTCCAATGCACAAGTTCGTAGAACGTCGTGAAGGGGTTGCACTCGACAATAGTGCACGGAACTGTACTATATTGCTATTGCTGGGTATTGCTGTTCCTCGTAACTCGTGGGGTCCAGTCGCCTCAGGTCTGCTGGGGACTCACAATGGCCGTCGAGAAGTCAGGAAATCCGCTTCCGGGGCTGCAGGGACTTAGGACTCCGGCGGGAGCAGGAAAGTTTGCGACCGTTGATTACAGTTTTTGGTGCCTGCCAAGCAGGGGAATCACTCCTCGACTCCAAGGGAGATTCTTCTGTCTTCCAAAGGTAGTGGAACGTCGAAGGGCCAGGATTCTTCTTGTAAAGTGTCGTCCACGGATATCTATTTTGCAAATGGCAAGGGTTCCCTATCTTATACTAAAATAAAGGGAGGGACTAGCTTTATGACCACTCCTCTGGGAGGGTCAGGGTAGGTGGTGGGTACACCCACTTCCCTTTGTCCAGTTTCACACCAGAGCAGGGACAGGTAGCCCCTGAACCGGTTTGAGCTGGCAAATGCACAGAGCAGCCTACTGCTCCCCCAGTGCAGGACTTCAAAGCACTCTAAGAGTGCACCCACCCAGCCCCAATACACTAAATCCTGTGTGGAAGGTGGTGACACCTCCCGGTGACAGGATGCCTATTGTTGGGCCTCCTCCACTGCGCGTTTCAGTCAGTAGCAGGAGGGGAGCCCAGTGTCTGTGCTGGTGGCATCCATTTTGTGATGCCAGGGCTCTTTCAGATTTCTACCGTGTTTCCACAGTGGGTACATGTCCCCTCTAGAAGGGTGGGATCATACTCCCACACCAGTTACTGGTTTGGAGGTATGATTCCAAGTTATTTGACACCAAACACAACATGTTTTGATGCAGTCATTATAAAGATAGCATTTATCGGTAGGTTATAATGCACTTAAGAGTATATGGTTTAACCGCATCCACAAACAGCCACAGAGAATAGACTCTGCCAGCTGCAGATGGTTCCTGCTCATGCAGAGGCACCCCCTCACATTGTAAACCAAGCACCCTGCCCTCAGGTTGATAGGGCCTGCCTTAGGGGAGAATGATAGGTTTATGTGTGTGTATGGTGAGATATAGGAACCTATACCTCAGTGAGAAGTGCTAACACTACCTCACCCAGGCTGCAGTAGCAGGTCTGTGGTGTCAGATTTAGTCTGCTTCCCAGGGGTGGCATAATACATTCTTCAGCCCCTGGTAGGCCTGTGAAGTACCTAAGCCCTTGGAACCCAAGGTACCATATACTAGGTGCTCATAAGGCACCACAGTATCCAATCACTAGTGCATCTAATATGTATTCCAAGTTGTTTAGAGAGAACAGAGACTGGGTCCCTGATTAGCAGGGACCCAGCCAGACTATAGCCAGAAACCAGTGTTAACATCAGAAAAAAGTGGGGGCAACATAAGTGCAGATCCTACGCTCCTACAAGGATATATTGAGAGAGGTATAGGGTGAGACAGTAAAGCATTGGAGAGAGTCAAATGGGTTCTTTTCCTCTTCTACGGTAGGAGTAAAGTAATAAATATACAGATACATAACATAGAAATGGTATAGATGTATAAAGAAGATGATATATTTTGAGATCTTAAGTTGTAACGCACAAACTCAGACTATCAAGTGTTGCTGTACTTGAAGCTAATTTGTTTTATTGCATCTTTTGCTCAATATTTTATTAGTGAAGCACTTGTATCACTTGTAGATACAATAGTTATAATAATCTTTACATATTGTGATAGATGAAAACCGGGACCCATAAGCATCTATTTAAATAACTCATTTGAAAACTATACAGTGACCTATAAACATGTTAAGCATATGCTAAGCATAGAATAATATTGATATATAAATATATCAATTTAACTATAATATCTACAATTCTTAAGCAGACCTAGAGAACCGGTACTCTACATGTTTCTACAAACAAATACATGTATCTATATACATAGATATATTCAAATTATAAATGTCTACAAACACAGGGAAATGTTGTAAATTAAGTTTGCTGATGGTGGTTATGTAGAAAACAGCCAACTCTCAATAGTCTTCCGAAGGTAAGATAGGTATCCGTGTATCTTATGTTTGGAGTTAATAAATTCCATAGTTTGGCTCCTAGAACAGAGAAAGATATACCACCTATGTTTTTTTTCTTGTATGGAGGGGTTCTGAGGTGAGGTGCCAATCTCCTGAGTGAAGGATCCTTTGCCGATGTATTTAGTGATTTTGTTTCTTCCGGATAAAAGCGGTCCTGTTCCATGCGTTGTGGATTATACAAAACAGCTTGAGGGTGGATCTTCTGGCAACCTGTAACCAATGCAGGGCCCTCAAGGCATGACAAATGTGGGTTTGTGGCTTTACATGTAGGACTAGTCTGGCAGCAGAGTTCTGAATTCGTTATAGTCTTTTCATCGTTGATAAAGATGAACCGTGGTAGACGCCATTGGCGTAATGAAGTTTGGACAGTACAAGAGAGATTGTAGCCTGGAATGTGAATCCCAGTAATGAAGCTTGATATTGCTAATTTGTCCACTTGGCCATTCGTTGCTAAGTTGGGGTTCATGGTAATTCCAAGGTTTGTTACTTCCATAGATGCTAAAGGAAGTGGTCCCAGATCGTCAGGCCAAGCGCAGAGTGGCCCATAATGTTTATAATCGCCACATGTGAGTATTTCAGATTTGGAAGCATTCAATTTGAGATGGCTCCATGTCATCCATTAATCAACAGCTCTGAAGCGACTGAAGATTTGTGGATTTTCAGTGTCTTTGGGACTTTCCAGTTTAAGGAGTATTTGTGTGTCATCTGCATAGTTGTAGCATGCGAGGTGCAATTCATTAATCATTGCCTGTAATTACTTCATGTAGATGTTGAAAAGCATGGGTGAGATGATAGAACCTCGAGGGACCCCTGCTTTTGTGAAGTACAGTCTGGATGAGAAAGGGGGGAGAATGGATGACATTTGTTCTGTTGGGGGAGGTAGGGTGTGAGGTAGGGTGTGATTCAGTTGAGAGCATGTCCCTCTATGTCGGCTTCGTAGAGTCATAGTATTCGTGTCAATGGTCAACTCTGTGGACCCCAGCTGAGAGGTCCAAAATAAATAGTGTAGCAACCGTTCCGGTGTACTGTGTTTTTAAAATCATCCCAGATGGCGATGATGGCAAATTCTGTGCCTCTCCCTGGGCGGAATCCTGTTTTGTAGTCTGAAAATATGGAGTTTACTTCAATGAATTGTGACAGCTGGGCAAATGATGCTCTTTCTATCAGTCTTCCCAGTAAAGGTTCATTTGTAATTAGTCTGTAGTTGTCAGTGTAATGTGGGTGCAGGTTAGTTATCTTTAATAATGGGTGCATGTATGCCTTTTTTTAGGTGTTCTGGAAAGATGTCTGTGGTTAAAGAATTGCTGATTCTTCTTACTGGTGTGACAGCAGAGGTAGTTATAAGAATGTTCTTGACAATTTGAGGTGGGCAAGGGTCAGAAGGGCAGCTGGCTGGCCTGCTTGCTTTGACCAAATCTATAAATTTACTTTGAGATACTTGTTTGAAGGAATGCATAGGCTGCGTTAGCCTATTTTTGGAGGAGATTTTCGGAAGTGGGTTGGTGCTGGTGGTTTTTCTTTGTTTTAAATATGAGTCCAATGTGTCTGCTTTGGTTATGTAATGATTTGTTAGTTTGTCAGTGATTTTTTTTATTTTTTATTAATTTTACATTGATAAAAGTTCACATACATTTTCTGATCAACAGTTTGGGAAATTATACAGTATTTTAAAGCAATTAGGGAAGGCAAATCAGTTACAATCATGGTACATCCATGTGTCGCCCTCCATTGCGCTGCATTTCCACCGATGAGGAAACACATAGGTTACCTCAGTGGGCATTCCACTTGCCCCATTTCTTTGGACACCGTCATTTTAAATACCTCCTTCTCCACTATCATGCATTTGTCAAACCCTCTTACCCACATTCGGTGAGAAGGTCTGTCCACCGCCCCCCCCCCCCCCCCCCTTTTCGCAATATCATATTTGACTAAGGTGTAGCCGAAGGTGGTCAGTTGTTGTTCTACTTCTGTTAGGTCAGTCTGTTCCCACATTTTGAGAAGACCCAATTGCGGCGGAAGGGTGTGGTCTTTTCCCAGGGCATCCTGGATGTGATTTGTGGCCACCTCCCAAATTGGTCGCACCACTTGGCAGTCCCAAATCCAATGATAAAAAGTTGCATTTTGCTGGCAGCCCCCAAGGTAGAGTGCATCCGCCCTTGAGCCGATCTTTGCTAGGGTTACCCCGGTCAGATAAGATCTATGCAAAATTTGGAGTTGGATTAATTGAAAACGAAGGGTGATGGAAGCTTCCCTAGGGGGACATTAGTGCTGCTTGCCAGTCTTCGTTGTCGATGGGCCCGAGATCTCTCTGCCATTTCACTCGAAGTTTGTTGAACGTGTCAGGTAGGTTGTTACATAGTTTTTTGTAAGTCAATAATATGGCTTAGGTGAGCAGCGGTCCATCAAGTAGCCGATCCTCCAAGAGGGACGACTTGGGTATGTCACTCATGTCAAGAAGAGCTGTGGTAAGTGCATGTCTAATTTGTAGGTATCTAAATACCTCTCCGTGGGTCAAATCATATTTCTCTCTCAATTCCCCAAACTTAAGGATTGTGCCCTTCTTAACCAGGTCCCCTATGGGTGAGATCCAGATGATATCCCACTCGTCAAACCGGGCTGGTGACACAGAAGTCCCAGTCTTTGGGTAAACCACAGTGGTGTGGCTTTGGTGAGGACATTCGACCAACCTAGACGGGAGTTCACCTGTTGGCAAATTGCAACTGTATGGGCTATGGGGCCGAAATACTGTCCTTTGAGAGCCTTTGAGTACAGCGCCCCCAAGTACCCCGCACTCCCCGTTTGTTATTTGTCCAGCAAATAGGCTGGATCAATAGGGGAACAATATTTCCAGTGATTCACCACCATTAGCTGCGATGCCCAATAGTAGACACTAATGTCCAGGACGGTAATGCCCCCATCGTACCACCCCTTAGTTAGCTTGCTCATCCCTATACGAGGGGATCCACCGTCCCATAGGAACGTCTGGACTTCACTCCCCACCCCTGAGAAGTATGCATCTGGGACCCAGTGAGGACAGTTCTGAAGGATATATAGGAAACGTGGAAGGGCCAGCATCTTAAAGAGCCGCCTGGCCCACTAGAGAGAGGGGCAGGGACCTCCAGTGCTTAATATCCGTGCGCAGCTGAGCCAAAGGAGCAGCAAGATTAAGATTGTAAAAGAGTTGGGAGTCTGGGGTTATGAAGATTCCCAGGTATCGAAAACCTTCCATGGCCACCTCTACTTTGCAGCCCGGGGGAAGCCGGGAACCGGGCCCGAAGGATAAACAGTACCGACTTGCTCCAATTAATAGCATATCCTGAGTGTTTCCCAAAGTTTGTAAATGGTCAGTGAATTCTTGAGTAATGGGATAAACTCCTTCTGTGCATTTAAACTTATGAAATTCAGTGTAAAGTTTGCATGGGTGAAGTTTGTTTCGATTACGGTTTGTTTTGAGCCAGGTGCATTGCAGCTTTAATTTATGGTTTTATCTTTTTTTGTTCTGCATTTCTCCACGGTGCTGGTTTTCTTTTTTCCTGTTTGGTTGTTCTTAGTGGTATTAGAATATCAAAAGCTTCCTGTAGCCACTCAGACGTTTTAAAAGGGAATTTATTGTGTGTAGATCTGTGTTGGATGTTAGTTGTGTTTCTAAGTATTTAAAATTGAGATTGTTCCATGGTCGATAGGTACTGTAAGGTGGTCATAGGTGTGTTGATTTGAGGTATTTTATGTCAGAAAGCTACCAAATGGTGGTCTGACCATGTGACTGGAATAATCGTTTGAAAGGTAACTAGTTGTGGATTTGTAAAAATGACATCAAGGATGTGTCCAGTTATGTGTGTGGGTTTGTGTACGATCTGATGCAGGTTCAGTGTGACTATGCTAGTGATGGAGCATATTGGGTTTATCAAACCAAATGTTTAAATCACCAAGAAGGCATAGGTGGGAGTGAAGTGTTATAAGGTTTGAAGCAGTCTAGAAACGTGCCTGGGAATATTTCATTGCTAGGTGGCCATCTGCAAAGGTGGAGGAAATTACAGGAGTACGTTGGTGTAGGGTTGCATCTGGTGTTAAATCTAACAACCTTGAATGGAAAGGTCAGCTTGGGTGAGATGTATTGTTTGATTGAACAGAATAGCTAGCCCACCTCCTCTTTTGCCCATACAATTTTATGCAATAGTTTGATAGCCTGAGGCAACGGCTTCATGCAACACGGGAGCCATGTCATCTCCCAACCAAGATTCTGTTCTGAAGAGTAAGTCAGGTTGTATGTCAGTGAGTAGGTCGTAGATGTGGTGCTTGTTTTTAGAGTGATTGAGCATTTACTAGTAAGCAGTTTAGAGACTGTTTTGGTGGTGTGACTTTGTGGACTAGAAGAGTGAGCAGTATTTTTGAAATTTGTGGCAGGTGTGTCATTAGTGCTGGTATTAGCAGTATGAGGATAGCAATAGTGTAGCTGTTCTGAATTGTATTCCTTGTCGAGCACGCTTAGAAGGCGCTTGGTTGGGTCTGCTGTGTAGGTGGTGGAGATGGAGGTTTTGGAGTGAGTTGGAGAGCTGTGTTTTTTTGTAGAGTAGCCTTGTTGTGTAATACACATGGAGATGTGAAGTTGTGAAGAGTAAATACAAGGAGATGATGGACGGAGCGCTGAAAATTTTCAGACACTCACCCCCAGTCACAGATCTGGGTTGAATCCATCATTCTTTAGCTCACTTCGCCACCTCAGTTCAGACCCAGCTATATGCAAATCAGTCTTCACCCTGTGCCTCATGGGAACAGTCCAGCCCAAACTGATTTGCATATAGCTGGGTTTGAACTGAGGTGGCGAAGTGTCTGAAAAGTTTCAGTGCTCCGTCCATCATCTCCTCGTGTTTGTACTGAAACACGGGGCAATTATCCTTAATAGCCCTAGGTCAGGTGACATTTGGCCAATAGGAGCCCTAACCATTCAGAACCCTTGCACCAATAGGACCAGGCCATTTCAACCAAACACAGCCCTAGCCCTAGCAACAAATCAAAAGCTAAACCCCAAGTCCAACAGATACCCTAGCTATTGGAGCCAATCAGAACCCAAGACCTATCAGCCAGTCAGAACTCTAACCGCAAGTCCAATAGTAACCATAGACCTAGGAACCAATCAGAGCACAGACGTAAAAACCAGCAGGAAAATATATAAAGGGCATGTGACCTTATGCATAGGCTGGTGGCCAGGGAGCTGCTCCTGAAGTCAGAATCGCCTTGGAGGGCAACGGGTTCAATCCACATTCAGTAGTTATGAGACAAAAACTAGTCACACATACAGAAAACCCTGCAGCCAAAAGTGCAGAAAATGATTATGTGCCAGACTGTACCATACACACACAACTGGATACCTCTTGAGTCAGTGAAAAACGGAGAAAAAAAATCAAGAACTTTAAACGTAGGTAAGAGGAATGTAAAAGCGCAAAAGGTGGCAAGGCCCATTGGCTTCAAATGGCAATTTGTGAGCAGCAGCCTCTATACAAGTGTCTTAGTGGCCATGACAAAATCCCAGTTATAAGTAAACCTAATGTATGTTGGTCACTGCGTAATGTGATCAAAGTAAGATTAAGCAAGGAACACAAGAGAGAAAGATATAGACATGGGCACAGCTTGTTTGGGTTTGGTAGGGAAATGAATAAACTTGGGCCAGGACCCATGCTTCACTATAATCTAGAAAGCAAGCGTTATATATTCATATGCCTCACCCAGCATCCCACCTTTCACATCCTCACAATCACACCCATACCACACAAACATGCACACACACTATCCCCACAACAAACAGATACCTCTTACACACCCACTAACCACCACACACCTTCAAACTAACACTTCATGTCATGCTCTTCAACGCACGCTTCAGTATTCCATGCTCCAAATATCCTGGACCGTTTTGCCAATCACAACACTGGTGAGCTCTTCATCAGAGAAACATGGTTCACAGCTATATCATGGAACAACATCATTGTATCCGTCAGGACTGCCACCCCTGCTCCAATTTACAAAAGAGTGGAGGACGCACATCGTTAAAGAGCACTACATCACGATGCAGTACACTTCTGCTCTTAAAACCCAGCTACCTCCTGAACCATTTGTTAACTGTATTCCTGGCTTTGACACTGTACATAAGTAGGATGTCTTTTGGTTAGCTGTGCTCTATGCAAATATCTATATACATACATGAAATGGAAGAAAGAGCAACCAGCACTTTATTTAAAAATAAATGACGGCCAAATGAAAGTAATAAATAGGAAGTAGATATAATGTTAATGTGTTGGTTTGCATTGAAGCTCAAGTTCATCAGGTCTCTCTGTCATATCTGTGGATGCGTGTCTTTGGCGTATCCATCACGCTCTCTTGTGGCCGGCTTGGGGGATACTGAGTCACACAGTCCGAATCCACACTGGCTCAGCCCTCTTCTGACTTACCACACTCCAAGTGTAAACCATGGCACATTCCAGTAGCCACAAAAGACAACGTGAGACAGCAGCTCATCAAAACAGGCCTACTCCAAACACCTGTTTGACAGGATCTGTCAGTATGTACATCTTGTGGAAAACTAAACACCCCGCCCCTGGAACAGATCAGCCCATGTTCTTTCTGTTGCCATATCCTCGGCGGTGATCATCCTTCCAGTTATCCCAAGCACGAGCTTTGAGGACAGCCTCATCATCGTCCTGTTTCTCCTCCTTTGCTTGCTCCTCTTCCTCACCAGTGGATTCTTTTAGAGGCAAGGAAAACAGGCAGAGGTTAAAAGCAATCTCCAAGAAATGAGTCAGACTAATATAATGAATACAACAGATTGACTATGCAATGAAAAAGAATCAAAGTGAATAATTATCGTTTTTATTACGAAAATCTCAGAGCATTAAAGACCTATAAATAAACAAATCCCCCCCCACCCCCCCAAAAAAAATATTCTCCCCTACACAAAATCCACAGAAAAGGCTGCATTCACAATGCAGCTTATACAGTAGATTGTAGAGTGGCGGCATTTGTGATGGCCTATATCAGAACGGAGGATGGAAGGGACAGGCACTACAAGCCAAACAATCATATCTCCCTCATAAATAAAAGTGTTGTAGAACAGAGAGGAAGGCTTCATAGCGACAACACAAGCTTGTGTAAACTAGTTAAAAGCCAAAACTGTCACAAGCATTCCGACTTTGAAGACAACCTTGTATCCTGCAAACCGGCAATTGCGCCTCCTGGGTCGGATTCCAAGAGGGTTGACGTTATGAGCATCTGGACAGTATAACAGTGCTTTCTTAAAATAGGGCCATTTTTTATACAGTGCTGGGAATTCCATCGTTCAATACTGTATACTGGTTGGCAGCATTTGGTTGTGTGTGATTAGTTCTGACTTCAACGATTATTACACTAGATTTGCCAAACATAACCTCAGCATTTCTTGATCTTACTATCAAACTCACGCAGAGCTACACTTTCAAGTCAGGCGCAGGGTGGAGGATGGGCAGCGAAACAGTGAAGACTTTCTGGTGGTTCGTATTCCAGGTTGGGGAGAGGCCAGCTGGCACACTAAATTTTAATCAGTTAGAAAGAACATAGCGTACGTTTTAAAACAAATTAGAGACTTGTTTATCCTGAAAAATCCAATAAAAATACAAAGTAATGGGACAAAATAAACACTAAAGCAACATACAGCCTTTGCCAAAAAGTTAAAAGCATGGGTTTATTCCAAGAACTAGATCATCATAAACAAGTAACTGTCACAACACTTCAGACCCCAGCAGCAGGAAGAAGAGCGGCCCCTACGAATATAACTGCACAAGTGTATCCATTGAGAAAACCAGAGCATGAAGTCCTCCAGGATATCCTCACTTCAAGGTCACTATAATCTACATGCCATAACTCTAACACGTCACACCCTAACGGACAAGTGGGTTCATCTATGCTCAATTAAGAACAGTCTAACCATTCACAATCTGAAAAAAGCCTCATAAAATAATTTACTGCTCATCACTGAAACCAGGTAAGGAGCCCAGGTACCAACATTCCTCCAGGTGTGCATAGGAGTGATATTTCATCAAATCACCAAGCCTGACTTCCATGTCGACAATACCTACAGTTTCAATGCGATGTACTTTATATCCGTAAATCCTCTTTAATGGTGCGGAGTTTGATTTGAGGTACGGCAGTTAATATATGAATTCAATGTGTCAGAAGTTACCAGTTTCAGAGACGAATAATGGCAACAACAGACAGCAGCATCAAAGCCCACTATCTGCAATGTAGCGGTCGAAAAAGGTTGACATTGCATTGGGCTTGTAGGTATTGTATAAATGGAGTCATTATTTAAGAGATGGTCATTCTATACAAATATTGGCCTGAAGATGGTCTCATGGGGGTTTACCTTTTAGAGACCAAAACATCGACAATTTACACATATCAATCAACCCTTATAAATTAGAACTATTTGTATTACAATACTTTGTATTCTTACACTTAAGATGTTTGTTGTTGGTAAAGTTAACTACATAGGACTGTTTATGAATTCAAAATATATTAGATACTTGTAAGTCAGATATGGTGGATTTTTGCATATATGTGACATTTATTTGTTTGTGCTTCCAAGAGCTGCGACGTCTTGGATAAACCCTACTAGTGGACAGAAATGGAGTTGCCACACTACTACTGCTGGAACGGAGACTAGAGAAATGTGGCATACAAGGAAACATTCATCATTTACATGCACAAATGACATCTCTGAATATCCCATCATCAATCTGCACAGGTAGCGAAATCACTGGACTTACCATTACCCATCACTCCTCCCCCTCCCAGGACCCATTTGAAGATGGGTGCAACTCAGACGTGCCACTGGCCCACCAAAGGCAAGCTCTTCTGCTAACGTCCGTGTCTGGACCACGTCCAGGGCCAGGAACCCATGTCCCCCCCACCCCCCCCCCCCCCGATGTGACTATCCACGTGTCAACTCCGGCCACCACCCCTATGCTGCTGCATCACCGCACAACGCGGAAGGAGCAATCTCCTGCCCTTCTTGAGCGTTTTAATGCACTTAGCCACACCCAACACTCACTGCACCTGCATCGACAGTAACATACCACTCTCTCACTCACAGTTCTGCAACCACCCACACAGCACAACAAGATCGTCAGGCAGGGCAGACTTCACAAGCTCAGAGGTGGAATCGCCATCATCCACAAGAACACCATAAGTTGCACCATCTCCACAGACATGTGATCCTCAAACACCTGTTGTTCAAGTTCCACATCACAGCCAACTTCACTCTTAGTGGCACACTCATCTACTGACCACCTGGACTACGCTCCAACTTCAACATTATCACCAACTTAGTTGCACCACTCACCCTTGACGCTAGCCATGACATTCTACTCGGGAGACCTTAACTTCCAACTGGAGACCATGCCAACCCCAACTCAAAAGCACTTGTTGAAGAACTTGGAAGCCTGGGCCTCACTCAATGAGTACAAGGACCTATCATGTTGCTGGACACCTCCTAGACCCAAATTTCACTGCCTTTGGCAACCTCTGAGTCGAAGAGCACCACTGCTAGACCGATCCTCAGAAAGGGGAGCAGCATCACTACCAAGGACTAGAACACTGCTCTCAACACCCTTGCACCAAACACAGCAACAGCCCCTCCAAAGCCATCGAGAATTTCAACAACTGCGCAATATCGCTCAGAAGTGGGGAGTGGGGGTGATCCCGGCTCTGCGCGATTGGGCAGCCGACATGGACAGAGTAATGATTGCTGTGAAATAGGTTTTTAAAAACAGGGGTTGCCCTAGGAAATGGGATCATAAATGGGGGAACTGGAATAGATACAGGGGTAGCATCTGCTTGTACCCCACTGTAGAACTACAACGTGAGCGACAGACTGCTGGATATCTCTGGAATTTATGATGTACCCTTACCTGGCATTGACTAGGGGGATCACCCCCGTATCAAGCATGAATGATGCAGATATTGTTTCCCCAAACTTACCCCACTAGGTGTGCGATATGCAATGGATTTACCTGCTAACAAGGATATGGCTAAAGGGTGGGGTTTACAAAAACAGTTGGACAGAATGCAGAACAATGTCATACATTCACCCCAATACAGAGATCTGGGCCTAAATCCATAGGTTTTTTGCTCACCATGCCATTACATTTTGAACCCAGCCATATGCAAATCAGTCTTGACCCTGTGCCTCATGGGAACAGTCCAGCCCGAACTGCCAAGCCAGGTCCTTCCTGGACTGGAAACAAGCATCCTAGGACCGGTTTCGGGGTTTCACCCCTCTTCAGCCAGGATAGCTTGATTCCAGTGGCATGGAGAGCACGGGACCCACATCTGGGCATACCCGTCCCACTCGAGGTGACAAATGCAAAAACAACAGTTGATGGACAGAATGCAGAACAATGTCATACATTCACCCCAGTACAGAGATCTGGGCCTAAATCCATCGTTTTTTTGCTCACCATGCCATTCTCGTTTGAACCCAGCCATAGGCAAATCAACCTTGACACTGTGCCTCATGGGAACAGTCCAGCCCGAACTGCCAAGCCAGGTCCTCCCTGGACTGGAAACAAGCATCCTAGGACCGGTATCGACGTTTCACCCCTCTTCAACCAGGCTAGCTTGATTCCAGTGGCATGGAGAGCAGGGTAGGGTTTGAATGATGCTTCCCAGATTTCAACTGTGTTGAACAATGTACTTATGTGCCGCGGACTTCATTATTATGTCATTGCTGCTTTATGTTTCTTCTTCCTTTTCAATAAAAATGTTTATACAAAAAAGAATTTCAACAACTGGACAATCTTCTGCACCGACACGCTGTCACCCCTCAAACACAGCAATATAACAAGATCTAGACCCCATGCCAGTTGGCACACGCAGGAACTCAGACTGATGAAACCACATTGCAAACAATCGGAGCGCTAATGGAGAATGAGCCAGGACAATGCAGACAGGAGCACTTTCAAATACGCCTTGAGACGCTACCAGCAAATGATTGAGACCACCATACGTGCCACTCTGGCAGAAAGTATCACTGCCGGCACCAACAGAAGCAAAGAAATCTTTGACACTGTGAAAGATTTCAGATTACCAGCGGCTGTCTCCCAACTCGATCCCCCTCTTGGAGGACCTCACCAACAATCTCCCTCAATTCTAAAGGAACAAAATCACCCCCATTTACTTCAACCCGTAACAGGGCCTGACAGACCTTGCCAAACACCTCCCGATCTTACCCAAAGAACCAATGCTAATCACATGGCCCATCCCCCCAGGAGAAGCCACCGCTTTAATGAAGTCCATCCGTCCTCTGCTCCCACCACACCTCTACCAGAGGACTGCAACCCATCAAGACCATGCTCACAACCATTCTCAATGCCTCCACCGCTTCCATGGCCTTCCCAGATGCTTGGAAATGTGCAACTATCCTCCATTAACTGAAGAAACCCTCTGTAGACCCTTCAAAGCACGCCAAGTACAGATCGATCTTTCTGCTACCACTTCCGGCCAAGGTTTAGAGAAAATCATCAGCAGATGCCTCACCGAATACCTCAATGTCCACCAACTCCTCAGCACCACTCAGTCTGATTTCAGAACCAATCACAGCATGGAAACTGCCCTCCTCGCCACCACAAATCATATTTGCAGGACTCTGCAGCCCTCATCCTCCTAAACCTCTCTACAGTTTAAGACACGGTCTCCCACCCCATCCTCATCCAACACCTACACAACATCGGAATCCAAGGATAAACACTCTGATGTATCTGCTCCTTCCTGACTGGAAGGACCCAGTCAGTTAGCCTGGCACTACACATCTCGGACGCTTGCGGCCTCATCTGCAGAGTTCCGCAAGACTCCTTATGGAGCCAGACCTTCAACGCATACATGATACATCTGACCAGCATCGTCATTCGCAGGACATCCACATCCTCTCCTATGCCGACGACAAAAAGCTATTCTCTCCTTCGCAAGTAAGATGCCCAGTAAACGGATCAAGTTCAATGCCAGCAGGACTGAAACTGCTCACTGGTTGAAGACCAATGGTCTGAAGCTGAACAACTGAAGATCTAGCTTTTTCATTAGTCCCACTAAGCCTTAGGTTTGGCTAGACTCATACTTGCTCGGCACCAGGATATCCTCCCTGGTGATAGTGTACACAACACAACACAACACACATGGATCTCACGTAACCTCCAACATTTCAAGCACCACCCCACTCTCCAGTTTACATTGCCTTTAAGCACAGACTATGCAGTACCTAAAGGACCAATCATCTCACCACCGGTCTTCAATGCCTGCTTCAGCCCACTACCATACCTCAATAGGTGATTCACCTAAGCTGCCACAAATAGGCTGATGACACAAAACATGGTCAAGTAGGGAAAACACAACAGACCTAGACTATTGTGCCTAGGCAAAACACAACAGACCTAGACTATTGTGCCTAGGCTACCATCTCCGAGCAGTCAAGTATTGGATACTGTCTAACTCCATCTAATTCTTGCAAAACGGATATCTTAAACTCCAAAGATTGGAAGAACTACGTACCAGCTACCAAGCATCTGGCAGCAGGAACTCGTCCAATGTCATTTAATAAAGTAAGAAATTTGGGAGTGTTGCAGTGACAAGCTGATGTCACAAGAATTGCTTTCCACACAAAGCAAACTTACATCATCTAGGTTTACCATAGACCTTACAGGTGACCACCGCCCATGTCATGTTTTTCTTAGATTACGCAAAGCTACTATCTCTGGACCCCAGCTTATTACTGCACAGACTGCAACCATCCAAAAGACTTCATCAAGACAAATCTTATACCTTTGCTTATGGGACCACATCACACCAGTCCTCCAAATACTGCACCAGATACCAAATACCAGACTCTGCCTCAAGGCAATTCACATTGCTTCCCAAACAAAGGCCCAAGTTTCATCCAAGTAAAACTGCTAAGATACTGGCTAAAAAAACGTTATGCTTTAGGAGTGGCACTTCTGCAGACATTTCCTTCCCTGTAAGAAAAAAGAAAAATTGAAGCAACCTCCACTCACCAATAGGCAGCACCATTCTAGCATGCTTGCCTGGCAGACACTAGAACTATTCAACACCATCTGGAATTCAGGAACTCCTACTCAAGAAATGAAACATCATACCAACCAAGAGACGAATCCACTCAGCATCATATGGTGCACAATAACGGGTACAAGAAACAGGATCATACCCATAGCTAACAATGCAACTAAATAACACAAGGATGTACGCACAACATCACCACGTGTACTTCTCATTTTACTTCACTTCGCAATAAGTGCAGGTACCATAGGTTTGCAACAACATAGGTTCTGCCAATTATACACCCAGCCAAAAGTATTCCAACGAGGCCACATTTGCTTTAGCACACTGTTCCAAACAGACACAGCAACACCTTATAATCTTAAGTACTCCTATCCTAATAATTTTTGCTTCACTTCATACAGAAGCAACAAAAACACTCATCATAGTCCATACTCCAAACCCTTGCCTTCCAACCAAAAACAATCTAATTAGTAGCATGCTACCCATCAGCAGGATACTTTGGCACATCATCACAGGTAAGTGCTATGCAAACTCAACAATACTATACTAAACATGTTGTCCTTCACTTGATCAGCTTCTTTTTCTCACCACCACTACTCACTGTCTTTTTTGGGCTCACAAAAAGAGTGTATCTATTCATTATCGCATTTTCCATGAAGGAGGCTGCACTTCATCCCATAATAAGTGTCACACTTCATCCCATTCTGCACACAGGTCATGCATACTCCTTTTCGATCTTAAAGGTCAAGACTTCTCATATTACAACAGAGGTCATGCATCCTCCTGTTCCAACAAAGGTGCCATTTCCTGCTATTCCAACACAAAGGTCCCCATTCCTGCCAATCCAACACAGCACACAGATTTCCCTTGCAGCAATTAAAACACAATACACCAGTCTCCCCTTCTTGCATTTTCAACACAATACACCAGTCTCCCTTCCTGCCATGCCAACACCCAGGCTTTACTTACTGCCATTCCTACACACAGGACCTATGCTCCGCCACTACAATATGGACATTTTTTTTTCTCCCATTCCAGGAAGGTATACATTTGGGTGTTCCTTACAAGGCAAGAGTTCACAGATCGTACAATTAAAGAAGGTCGTAGTTCCTGCTGCTTAAAAAGTCATCTTCCATTTCCTTGGTCAGGAGGCTTTAATACAGAGGAGACGTCAATCTGTACAACTAGTGTAATTAACATTTAACTAAATAGCTAGGATGGACTTTAGGGGTCATCTATGCCTCTACTGCTTTTTAACATTTAAATGCAATCTCTTGCCTAGCTGCTTTGTGAATCCAACCTTATGTTTTTTACCTATACATGAAAAGCACACAGGTCTCTTAAGCTGCAAGACCGGGACTCCAAATGACCTCTTAACTTTGCCAATGTGATAGATACAGTACTGGTTTGAATGAATAACTTTACACACTCAACCAAGATGGAGATTTCGATACCAACAAATTCGGGAAACAGCTTTTAGACTTTTCTTGATACTAGTCCTTGGCCATCTATTGTGGTGAGGAATATTAGCACTCCAATTCTAACCTTTCTTTAAATCTATACAGTTCTGCCACAAATAAATCCTGTTTTTACCAGTCTAAGATGATTAGGAGAATATTCCTGTACCAGTCCTTTGCATATAGGATTGTGGTGTTCAATGCAATTATTCAATCCTTGTTAGACCCTTATTTAGGAGCGTCTCCAAGAAATATAGGGTGGTTCCAATTGATACACAATGAGGAGACAGATGCACGGCTTGGCTTAAAGAAGTTTGACGAGTCGGGTACATTACATCAGGTGCATTGGCTTCCTATTCTTAACAGAACAAATTCAAAATGCAGCCTGCATCATGCATTGGAACTACTATGGTCAGGGCCTGGATTACTAGAGAAACCCGGTTTTCTTGCTGCTTCAAACCGCCCGTTACAGATTCCTAAAGTGTGCTAAAAAAAAAAAAATAATAGGTTGGTAAAGCATTTTGAAATCAATAAATGGCTTGAAGAAAATCAATTTCAGTAGGGATGATAAAAAACCACTGAACAGTGTTCTGCTGCCCTTTGGTTACGTCAAGATAAATAAACAACATATAAGGCAGGAGAAAGTCGGAAGCATTAACAATTGAACGATATATCGGCAACATTTTGTTTCCCTTCCCTTTTGTTTAGCAGCCATGGGGTTAGCTTCAGTCATGTCAGTCAATTCCTTAAATAGGGCATGAGAGCGTAACACTCCCAGATTCTTGACCATCTGCAATAGGATGGACGGCACAGGTGATGGAGGGCCAGAAATGTGTCTTGGAGAACACATCAATGATTAACAATTATTTTGTTACAATCCATTGCCTGATGCCTACCATGCAATCTCGGAGCTGTCCAATGGAATTTGTGGAAAACTCACCAGAAAAACAGCTCCATATTGTCTGCACATACCAGATGTGCAAACTCAAAATAGCAGGTCAGGCCACCAAGAGACTTGATGTAGTTATTAAACAGGATTGGGAACAGAGCAGACAGACAGTGAGGTGTTGCTGGAGCAGTAGGTAGGCAGAGGTAGTGATTGAATCCTGTTCATATGGAAGGAGGCAAACCAATCTGAAGGCTGCCCAGCAATCACACTGGCTTCAAGGTGGACCCTCAGGAGGTCCTGTTCGGCCATGTAGAATGCTACTGATAAAACAAGAAGCAGCATTAATCCACACTGTCGCTCATCCTGCCAAGAATGCAGCTGATCCAGATTCGCTATTAGTACAGATTTCATGCTTTATCTCGGGTTGAACTCTTCTTGACCCTAATCTTGAGGATTCCATTCATCAAGATGATTAGCTAGCCAACCTGCTAAGTGTTTCACTATGATCTTAGGGACAGTGGGGAGTTGTGTAATAAGGCAATAGTTTTTCAACTTACAATCTTTTCAATATGGGAGTTTCAAAATGTCCTTAGGGAGAACAGACTACACCACATGAGCTAATCAACATAGAAAGAGAAGAATAATCATGCATTAATGCATACTTTCAATACCCTGTCAAAAAAGATTTTCTAGATATTATAATTGCAGCGAGACCATCAGGATCACCTACAAACCCAGCATCGCCAAAAATCTTTAAAGAAATCCTTTGCTCACCCTGTGCAGGGGAGGTAGCCAGGTGCTTACTCAACAAGTCCCTGGAACTAGGTTCATTCCCACTGCATTTGCCCTCTACTCAACAAGGAAAGCCTTGACCTATCTGACCCAGCCAACCACAGACCGATATCAAATGAACCATTGTTAGGAAGAAGTTTAGTGAATGCAGTATTCAATCAACTCCCTAACTTTACAGAACTTAATGACAATGTCAGACCAACAGTCCGGCTTCAGACCAGGCAGAGGCACAGACTCAGCCGTCATATCCATCTGGGATGGACAAGAATGGAGTAGCTGCTTTGTTGCTTCCGGATTTATCAGCTGCATCAGACTCGGTCCATTACCACTCTCACTACAAAGCCTTCAGGATCTCGGAGTTCATGACCGTGCTCTAAAATGGATTGCTTTTTACCTTACAGACAAAGTGTAGTCTACCTACCACCTTCCACATCACCTCCTCACACAACACTGTGGTGTTTGTCAGGAGTTAACATTACAAAACCTAATAAATCATTTAACCTCACCTGTTACAACTTTGTAGATGACACCCAAATAATTTTAAAACTGGATAGCCTCAAAGACTGCTACAATTCAAAACGTAATGGCTGCTTTGACGTCACAAACACGTGGGTGATGAATAATCATCTGAAGCTCAAAACACTGACAGAGATTATGAGCCGCGAACAATGACAAAACACCAGCCCACAGCCATATGGCGTACGGAACTTGAGGTCCCTCCAACAACAGCAAGAGAAGTTAGAAACCTTGGGGTAACCACAGATTCAGACCTATCCTGGACATCCTAATGTTAACACCACAGAGTGCCTTCTGCAAAATCAAAACACTAGGTTGTATATTCCCATACATTGCATACCAACAAACTGCAAGCCAACTTCACACTCAAAATACCCAAACTTGAATATGCCAACACTATACCTTGCCGAACGACCATTCATTATACACAAAATACAACTTATCCAAAATGCTGCTGCAAGGCTTCTTCTCTGCCTTCACCCAAGAAAACGCAGGACTCCAGTCCAGCAATCACTATACTGGCAAGTAATAGCCAAAAGGGCAATGTGCTTGGCCTGGTGCAATGTGTAGGGAGCCTCCCAAGGAAAAAGGACCATTAGACCTACAAGTTCATTGTAAGCAAAACAAAAAAAAGAGAACACTGCGCTGCAGGATTGCATAACTTATCAACATACCACCTTACCATAAGAAGTCCGTAGAAGGCGCTGCTTTCTCAGTACAAGCCACTAAACTCTGGCACTCACTAGGTGTCAGACTTCTAAGCACACAGGAGCATACACAACTCCGAAGGCAGTTAAAAACATGCCTATTTCCTAGATAACTGCACCATCTCACATCCCAGCAAGAGAGCCCAAAAAGACAGTTGCATCCTCCGCTTACAACCCACAGAGTGGCAACAACTCAACCAGCAAACTGATTTCGATAAGCAGGTAGGCTGAGAAGAGCTTACTTATGGCTTGTCATGGCATTAAATAGTTATGTATTTGCATATCTAACAGTTCTGGCCCATAACAATACTAAGAGCAATATACACATCGGTCATCAGCAAATTGTAGCATATCGATTATATTCTAACACAAATCTGCTATGAGGATTGTCTATCACCAGTACTGTACAGCCCAAAAAAAGGTCTCACTAAATGAACAGGCACAGAATAACTGAAGAGATCTGTCAAACACTGCTGGACAATTCAGAGGACCATCACCGCAGATCTCAAACATTCAGACACTGCGACAGTTTTGCTACACCTCGCAATGACAGTCCGATATGGGATAATAACCACTACCTCGCTGGTCATCATGCACAACATGAAAACATGTCCCATATAGGATCAAAATAAAGAGGACATCCTAACCACGGCCCTACCTTTGTAGGCAAGAGCCTCAGTGCCCCACATTGGACTACATAAATGCTGCAATACAAATCATATGACATTCCAAGAAACCTTGCTTTTCTTTCACTAGTCAAATTCTTTAAACCAAACAGGTGTCCTCATATTGTAACACTTAAAGCAACAAGAGACTACATTACTTGCACTCAAATATATACCTGATGATGAATTTGAGGATAAAGGGATACTGTAAAGGACTGCCTTGTGAATGGACTTTTAAAACTGTTTCTTGATGGCTTGGGCAGGCTTAAAACTCAATGTCAGTGATCAGCAGAGTTTCATGTTGGACTTCAGAGCGGACAGCAAGGTCTGCATTCCATATGTGAAGGGCAGTAAGGCAAGAAGCTCCTCTCTATACAACCCCCTCTGCACTTTGTTTTTGCAGCTCATATTTTTGTCAGTTTTGAGGCTCCTCCAAGCTTCATGTGCTCCTGAAGCCCTGCACTCATGGATTTAGCAAACTTTATCTTGCCCTTCGATCTCCACATCTTGATCTCCTTGAATACCTTGTCCTCGCAGTGCCAGAAGCCTCTGTATTCAGCTTAAGTCTCTACTTTAAGTAACTTCGCTAACGCTCTTTCTGGGAGATGCTCCACCGAACAGCATATTCCTCACCTTTTGATTACTCCTCCAGGTGTCAGAGTGGATCCTGAAAACCTTCAGCAGTGCCTCTGCATGCTGGCAGGTGGCACAAATGGCTACGTTCCGACGTAATCGGATGTGATGTGCGCAGGCATATATAGGTGCCACCCAGGCGCGTGGACATCAGTTACTTTCTTGATGCTGCAGCACACCTACATAGAGAGCTAATCCTAAATTGGGATCATTCCAAGTAAAGAGACTAGTTCATGTAACAGGTATTTGCAACAGTCAGTGAGAAATCAGCGGTTAGATAGAGTCTCTTCCAGAAAGAGCATTATCAAAAGGTAAGTAACTTGTCCTTCTGCTAGAGACTTAACCGCAGATTCCTCTCCTTCTGAATAGATACTCAAGCAAGGTGGGTCCATGAACTGGCTCAGACCAAAAATTCCGGAAGGACCAAGCAGGCAAAGCTACGTTTTCAGCAGACCTGGCGGTCCAGACAGTAATGTTTTGTGAAGGTATGAAGTGACATCCACGTCGCTGCCTGTGGCTGATGTGCAGAACTTGCACCTCATGAGGCAACGCAGTGTTTCAGCCTGGTGTCTGGTAGAGCGAGCACGCGAGCAAGCCTTCAGGAGGCTGCTATTTGGCCAGTACGAAGCAGATCTTAAAGCTGCGCACAGTCTGGTCCTTTTCTGCACTCCTTTGCCTTTCTTTGCTCGAGTGACCCCAATAAAGAGTTGATCGCCCACCTGGTGGTCTCTGGTACAATCGATAGAGATCCTGAGTGCTCTTTCCAGATCCAACTGGTGAAGCCTTTCTTTCTCCTTAGAGGTGCAGCAAACAAAATTGAAGAGTGATGTCCTGACCAACATGAAAGGGAGTCACTACCTTCAGATTGTCAGGGGTAGAAGGTGCTGTAAGGCAGATTGACAGAGCCTCTGTACTTTGCTCAGCCGCAGTGTCAAAGTTATGGCAACAAGGAATATTGTCTTGAAAGTAAGGAGCCAAAGGAAACTACTGCAGAGAGGCTCAAAAGATACACACACATGGGGGAAAATGAGGAATAAATTTAAGTCCCACTGGGGCAAACAGAGTAGAAGGAAACATATGGTGTAACCCTTTGAAGAAACGCATCACAATACGTTATATGTATTTTATTTATTGTAATTGGTGCACCCAAATGTTATGCTATGTAGCCTTAACTTTGTATGTACTGCTTTTATGGATGCTTTGTGCCTCGGAATAACATTTTTTTTAATTAATTGATTGCATCACAATATGTGATTCAATTAACAGCTGATCAGGCAGCCATAAAAAGGCCGTAAGAGACGAAAAATAATTTTAGCAGTGCCCGAAGCAAGGCCTTGCTGGGCAAGGGACAACAAAAATGATAGACCTTCGGACAATTTATTGCAGAATGGGTCAATCTGCTTTACAGCACACAAGGCCACAAACTTAGCCCAACGGCACGTGTATACTGATTAGGTTGAGAGACTTTTTGCTGTCAGGGGGACAGCCACAACTGCAAAGTGGAAGGCCGTCAATCAATCAGGGTTTTGTAAAGCGCGCTACTCACCTGTAAGGGTCTCAAGGCACGGGGGAATGGAGTGGTGCAGCTCTTTTGGAGTAATTCAAAGAGCCGGGTCTTTCCTGAATTGGTCCAGTGTCAGGCTTCGCCGGAGGTGGAGGGGGAGCTCGGTCCCGGTGTTGGAAGCAAGGTAGGAGAATGACCTTCCACCCGCTCTGTTCCTGTAGAAGTGTGGGACGGTGGTTAGGAAGAGGATGGCTAATCGTAGGTTTTGTCTTGGGAGCGTGGAAGGAGAGGCGGTTGTTGAGGTATTGAGGTCCGATGTTGTGGAGGGCCTTGTATGTGTGAGCAGCTTGAAAGTTATCCTACTTCGACGGGGAACCAGAGGAGGTCACTGAGGTGTTGGGTGATGATGTTGTGCCTTGGGATGTCGAGGATTAGTCTGGCTGCGGCGTACTGGAGTTTGTTGTTGATTCCGGTGTAGAGGGCATTGCCGTAATCCAATCTGCTGTTGATGAGGGCATGAATAACCATTTCCCTAGAGTCTGCAGGTATCTATTTGAATGTTTTACGTAGTATGCGGAGGGTGTTGAAGCATGTGGAGGAGAAGGCGTTGATCTGGCGATTCATTGCGAGTGAGGAGTCCAGTATGCTGCCGAGGTTACGTGTATGGTCTGTCGGGTGGGTGTGTTTACGAGAGCGGGGGGCCACCAGGTGTCGTCCCATGCAGAGGGGCTGGTGCCGAGGATGAGGACTTCTGTTTTCTCTGAGTTGAGATTCAGGCAACTGTTCTTCATCCAGGTTGCAACAGCTTTCATCCCTTCTTGGAAGCTGTGCATGGTGATGTCAGGTTCCTTGGTAAGGGAGAGGATGCATTGGGTATCAGCGTAGCAGACTATGTTGAGCCCGTGGTTTCTGGCAATGGTGGCAAGGGGACCATGCAGATGTTGAAGACCATGGAGCCGAGAGAGGATCATGAGGTACTCCGCATTTCTTTCTCTGTTGGTTCCGAGAGGAAGGGCAGGAGTTTTATTCTCTGTGTTCTGCCGGTGAGAAATGGGCATGTCCAGTCTAGGGCCTTTCCTTAGATGCCAGCATCGTGGAGTCTGGTGGCTAGCGTGTGGTGGGAGATGGTGTCGCAGGCTGCTGAAAGGTCCAGGAGGATGAGGGCTGCTGTTTAGCCTTGGTCGAGGAGAGTACGGATGTCTGTGGCGGCAAGTAGGGCAGTCTCAGTGCTGTGATTGTTGTGGTATCCTGATTGGGAGGGGTCTAGTATGTTGTTGGCTTTGATGAAGTGTACTAGGTGAGTGTTGACGGTCTTCTCGATGACTTTAGCTACGAAGAGAAGCAGCGAGATGGGCCTGAAGTTCTTGAGGTCCGTCGGGTCTGCGGAGGGTTTCTTCAGCAGGGGGTTGACTTCGACATGCTTCCAGTCGTCGGGGAAAGTGGCTGTCTCGAGGGAGCAATTGATTATCCGACGTAGATCAGGTGCGATGGCAGCCCTGTGGAAGATGTTAAGACGGGCAGGCGTCTGAAGGTGCTCCGGAGTGGATGCTCTTCATGGTATTTACAGTTTCTTCTGTTGTGCGTGGAGTCCACGCAAGTAGTGTCTGTTGGGTGGCATCGCTGGGGGAGGGGCCTGGGGTGGTGCAGAGGTCTTGGTCGTCGAAGTTATCGTAGAGCGTCTTCATCTTGAGGCAGTCAACGCTCAATCTCCAAGCATGGAGGTGTAGATTTCCAGATATATGAAAAACACATCAATATGTAAGAAAGTGTGGTTTCTACCTATTACAACATGTGGCTGTGCTGATCAGACTATTTATGCATGAATACAGCTTCCCATTTCTCTGTGTATCATATATAGTCCGATTCTTTTCCATACTTGCGAACTTCAGAATGTACCTTTTTTTTGGACTAACAAAACAACTTGTATTGTATGATGGCGTTCTCTGTATTAGCTTAGATTTTTTAAAATCTTATTAATGACATATGTTGTTGAAATAAAAAGAAACCAACACTTTTACACATTGATGTGGTTTACATGTGGTTTTAGTGCTCCAGACTACCTGAAAATATTAGTTTGGGCATTATTTTACAAGTCCCATGCATACACTTTCGTGAAGCAGAAGTGCTGTCTGTTGTAGGACCTGGTCTCAATTTAACTGATCACATTTGTGGGGGGTTGGAACAAGATTGTAATAGTCATGAAGGTGCCGAATGCAGAGGTTCGGGCAAGATCCCTGTCGTGCTGCGACAGGAGATCCTTACGAAGAAGCAGCCTGATCAGACAACAGATGATCATGCCCAGGAGTTTAAAATACCATACTCTCCATGCCAAATCTCCGGTCACTAGGATGACTTGGACCTGGTTGGTCCTGATCTTCTTCAGAACTCTGGGCAGGAGAGGTATCGGGAGAGGTATCGGGAGAAAGAAAGAAATACAGGAGACCAGAGTTCCACTTGATACAGAACATATCTCCGAGCGAGACACTTCTTGAAAACTCCAATGCGTAGAGGTCTGAATATGCTACTTACCAGTATGCATCTGTTCTTGGCATGTAGGGCTGCTGACATTCATATCTGTGCATAGATCGCCGCCTAGTGTTGGGTCCGGATGTTTGCACGTTGTTGTCCTGGAAGAGTCTTCGAAGTATCCTGGGATAGGTGACTCCTCCCCTGGACTACAGTGCGCATGGGCATCCTCTCCATCCTCAGATTGTTTTTCGCCATTGTGGCAGTGATGGAGTAGATATAGAAAGTGATGACCATGCTTACAGTAATTCTGAGAGCTGCAGCTGCTACAGGCGCCGGGGAGGAGGGAGGGCGATATGAATGTCAGCAGCCCTACATGCCAAGAACAGATGCATACTTTTAAGTAGCATATTCAGTTCGAGACATGTGGGCTGCTGAATTCATATCTGTGCATAGAATACATAGCAGTGCCCTCTATTAGCGGTGGCTACCCGTGCCAGCTGCAGCGGTCTGAAAAAGAGTTTTGAGAACAGCCTGTCCTACAGCTGCCTGCTGTTTTGATTGCACATCTACACAATAGTGTTTTGTAAATGTGTGTGTAGTGGACCAGGTGGCTGCTCTACATATATCATGCAGGGGAATGTTTCCTAGAAAAGCCATGGAGGCCCCTAACTTACGTGTTGAGTGGGCTCGTGGGGGAATCGTTAACGTGCGTTTAGCCTTTTGATAGCAAATTTGAATACACTCAACGATCCATCTGGCTATACCTGCTTTGGAGATAGCGTTACCTTTGTGGTGTGGGGCAAAGGCAACGAAAAGTTGTTTTGTCTTCCTAAAGGCTTTAGTCCTGTCGATGTAGTACATTATGGCCCTCTTTACATCTAGTGTATGGAGTGCTCTTTCTGCGACAGTTTGTGGGTTTTTGAAGAAAACAGGCAGTTCAATATTTTGATTCATGTGGAACTGCGATATTACCTTGGGCATGAATTTTGGGTTGGTACGTAGTACGACCCTGTTGGCGTGAACCTGTATAAATGGCTCTTGAACGGTTAGTGCCTGGAGTTCACTAACTCTTCTTAAAGAAGTGATCGCTACTAGGAAAGCTACTTTCCAGGTAAGGAATTGAAGCTCGCATGAGTGTAGAGGTTCAAAGGGTGGACCCATCAGGCGTGTGAGGCCCAAGTTGAGGTTCCACATTGGAGCCGGTGGGTGGCTTGGAGGAATGACTCGTTTGAGGCCTTCCAAGAATGCTTTGATGGCAGGCACTCTGAATAGAGAGAGGTGCTGCCTGGTCTGCAGATAGGCTGATATGGCGGTCAAATGGACGCGTATAGAGGTGTACGCCAGATTGCATCGGTATAGGTGTAATAGATAACAAATTATGTTTTGTATGGATGCGTCTAGCGGGTTAACGTCATTATTATTGCAATAAATGACTAACCTCTTCCATTTGGCTGCATAGCAAGCTCTGGTAGTGGGTCTCCTGGCTTCCTTAATGATGTCCATGCAGTCAGGTGGCAGGTTTAGGTAGCCAAACTCTAGGACTTCAGGAGCCAGATTGCCAGGTTCAGCTGTTGCGGATCTGGGTGCTGAATGTCTCCATGGTTCTGCGTCAAATGCGCGGGTTTGATCCGCAGCCTTTGATGCGGCACCACGGAAAGTTCTAGAAAGGTGGTGTACCACGGCTGGCGTGCCCACGTTGGAGCAACCAGGACGAGTGTCAGTGAGTGTTGTCTGAGTTTGCGTGCCACCAGCGGTATCAGTGGTTGTGAGAAGTTGGCCTGGTATATGATGCTCACTAGTTAAAGTGATCACCTTGTACCATGCCAAGCAACCCTTATGGTGTGGTTGTAAGTCAACCTTTTCGGACTAGCTGCCCTAGTGGTAGCGTAGGCTAAGCAGTCTTTGAGGCTAAACTCGTGAAGCGTGTTAAGCCAGCTGTTTTACCAAATGCAACCCCCTTTTATACCAATGAAAGGACACCACACAGATATATATTCAAAATATATATGTATTTATTTCTCAAAGTAACCCCTAGTCTCTTTATGAGCACAGGAGCACAAATCGTCAAACAAGATTATCACAGAATACACAGAAGTTGCACGTTATATGGATAGGCCCTGGTGGCCACTCAAACCATATACTAAAATAGTGGTATAAGTACCACGAACAGAAAAGGGAAAAGGCCTAGGGCCTCTAGAATCGCTGGGCCTACAAGGAGCTAACGTCAGTTAGTGACCAGGAGGTCCACGGGTGGCGTGTGCAGAGCAAATAGTCACACGCGTGCTCCCATAGGTTTCAATGGGTGCGTAAAAAGTACAAAGTTACTGCAAAGAGGATCTTCCTGATGGACTAGGAACTCAAGATTTGGAACACAGGCACTAGAGATGTAATACTACACTTGGGCACAGGTGTGCCAGCTTTACCTCACCCACAGGAAGCGGGTGCATAGGCCTCGAAGTGCATCGGGTTTCTTCTATCTGTTCCGTGGAGCTTGAAGACAAAGATGCTGCAGGCGGTCGGTCCGGGAGAGATGCAGTGGATCCAAGAGTGGATCGGAGATGTTGAAGACCTGTAAGCAGAGGGGACAGTGTTCACAGTCACTAGCCAGTGACCAGCGTGGCACCAGGTGGGTACCAGGCGATGTCGGGTGCAAACAGGTGATGAGGGGTAGCTTGTCTCCGCAGCCACGTGGTCCCTGAAGGTCGACGACGTCCAGGAGTCGGCTCACGAGCTGTCCCACGCAGGCTCTCGCTGTCGGCGGTGTCGGCGACTTGATCGAAGCAAACAAGCCTTGGCAAAAGCAATTGCAGGAGGATTCGGAAATCAGCTGTTGGTTCTGACCAGCAAGGTCAGAGGGATTGCTCCTTTGGAGGGGAGCAAGGGCCAGTCTGGAGCAACCAGACCAGCGGTGTTTGTCGTAGATTTCGTCGCCAAGATGGCCACTAGCCAGCGGGCCAGCAACCGGTTAGGCGCGTCGAGTGGCAAAATGCAGAAGGGCCCCACGCAGATCGTGGAGATGCTGGAGGGCTCACCTTTGGTGCAGATGCTGCTCGAGGGTTGGGCTTCTCAGGACCCAAAGCACAACTTGGAGGGAGCCTCGGTTGTTACACTTGTCAGCTTGTCGTAGTCGTTCCAAGATGGCTGGCTCCACGGGTCTCGGTGCCTCCACGGGTCTCCTCTTTTCAGGGACTGTGGATCGGGCGGTGAGAGGTCTGGAGGTCCAGGTCTTGTCAGTCTCTGGGCTCGGGCTCCGGCGGGAGGCGGCGGCAAAGCAGACGTTGATGCGCTGGATGGTGCTTGCGTTAGCAAGGTGGTCACTCCCTGACCACAGGGGAGATTTCCTTCAGTCTTCTGTGCAGCAGAATGTCGAAGTTCCCGTCTTCTTCTTAGTTTCAAGTTGATTCCAGGATGTCTGAAGTCTTAGGACACAGCTCCTACCTTTAAGCGGATTCTAGGGGCCGGACTACCTGCTAGGTCCCTCCCTATGGGTGGGACCAGGAAGGGGGGTGGTTACACCCCCAATCCTTTGTCCAGCTCGCCCCAGGCCCGGGACTGGTGTGCCCCAGGACCGGTTTGAACTGGCATATGCACCGAGGCTCCTTGTGAGCCACAGGCATGTCTGGTTTCTTTCAAGCCCTACCTGACCAATACACAAAATCCTGTCTGGGGTGGTGCACGCACCTCCCCTGGCAGGAAACCCTTTGTCCACACCTCCCAAGCTGAAAGGACTCCCAGCAGCAGGAGGGCAGACTTGTGTCTGTGGTGGCAGCATCCATTTTGTGGAGCTGAGGCTATGTCTGATTTTACCCGGGTTTCAGGTACTGTACATGTCGTGTCCCTCTAGAAGGGTGGAATGCTAACCCCGTCGCCAGAATTGGCGAGGGGTTAGTATTCCAATTCGTATGACACCTTACTCGACATGTTTTGATAAAGCCAAACCAAAGATAGCATTTAACCGCGAGGTTCATAATGCCCTTAAGAGTATATGGTATGACGATATCTGGAAACAGTAGAAGGAAGTTGTTCCGACCACTGCAGACAGGCTCAGCTCATGCCAGAGCACCATCTCACATGGAACCAAGCACTCTGCCTTCAGGATTGTTAAGGCCTGCCATAGGAGTGACTTATAGGTTACCAGGTGTCCCATTTAAGGTTAGGTATAGGTATACTACACCTAAGTAAGAGGTGATTACACCAACTTACCCCAGCTGAGTGATCAGCCAGTTGTGTCAGATTGTTAGGCCAAGCCTGGGGTGGCATAGTACATGCTGCAGCCCTTGGCAGGCCTTGGGTACACCAATGCCCTGGGTACCTAGTGTACACTGGTACAGGGGCTGACAGGGTGATCCACTTCCAATTGGTTATGCACCTAGGGTGCATAGTTGTAATTTAGTAGAGAGAACAGCAGGCTGGGGGTCTGATTGGCAGGCCCACAGCCTCAATATGTCAAAAACCAGTGAAGCAAAAAGCAAAAATTTGGGGTGACCATAGGATAGCAGACCCTACTCTCCTACAGTGGTGCTGGGGGAAAAGCGTACGCAAATCTGCCGGACCAGTTCATCCATATCGCATTGCCCTGCGACTGTGGATGTGGGAACCTGGCGGCAAAGCTTTGGAATTTTGCGTTTTCGCTTGTGGCGAACAGGTCTATCTCTGGATGACCCCACTGCTGGAAGTACGGCTGGAGTACTGATGGGTGTAACTCCCACTCGTGCATTTGGTGGCTGTGTCTGCTGAGCAGATCCGCCATCTGGTTGTCCTTGCCGGGGAGGTGTTCTGCCATGAGGAACATGTTCCTCTGAATGGCCCACTTCCACATGCTCTGAGCCAGATGAGACAACTGTGGAGAGTGTGTTCCTCCCTGTTTCTGTATGTAGTACATTGCGGTCATGTTGTCCGTCCGGATCAACACGACCTTGTTACACAGATGTACTTTGAATGCTTTCATAGCTAGGAAGATTGCCATCAGTTCCAGAAGGTTGATGTGCATCTTCTTCTGTTGTGTTGTCCATAGTCCCTGCACTGTGTAGTGGAGTACATGAGCTCCCCATCCCTGGAGAGACGCGTCCGCTGTCAGTATTATCTGTGGAACAGGCTCTTGGAACGGTCGGCCCTTGCAAAGGTTTTGTGGATTCCACCAATGCAGAGAGTTGTATGCCCGACCGCTCACCAACACTAGGTCTTTCAACTGTCCGTGAGCCTGATTCCACTGACGTGCTAAGCACTCCTGAAGCGGGCGCATATGTAATCTCGCGTGCGGGACTATGAAAATGCAGGAGGCCATCATGCCTATCAACTGCATGAACACTCGCGCCGGAAGGGAGTGTTGAGGTTTGACCTTGGAAATCAGCATTTGCATGCTGTTGATCCTCACTAAATTTGGCTGAGCTGTGGCCGCCAGAGTGTCTATAGTCGCACCTAGGTACTGTTGTACGTGTGCGGGCTGGAGATGGGATTTTGGGTAATTTAGTGAGAATCCCAGACTGTGAAGGAGGTGAATGGTGCGGGACATGTGGCTGGCACATTGCTGGGATGACTTCTCTTGAACGAGCCAGTCGTCCAGGTAGGGGTAGACGTGTATGTGCTGCCTCCGTAGATGTGCTGCCACAGTAGCTAGGCACTTTGTGAAAACCCTGGGTGCTGTTGTCACGCCGAAGGGTAGGACTTTGAATTGGTAGTGCTGCCCCTGGACAGTGAACCGGAGGTATTTTTTGTGTGAGGGGTGAATGGGTATATGGAAATACGCATCCTTGAGGTCCAGTGTAGCCAGGAAGTCTCCCTGCCTGAGAAGCGGAAGGACTTGCTGTAGAGTGAGCATGTGAAAATGCTCGGAAAGAATGTATCTGTTCAGGGGTCTCAGGTCTAATATAGGTCTGAGAGACCCGTCCTTTTTTGGTATTAAAAAGTACAGGGAGTACCCCCCCGTACCTTGCTCGTGGACGGGTACGACCTCTATTGCGCCTTTTAGAAGCATACTTTGCACCTCCTGCTGTAAGAGCGTTAAGTGCTCTGAGGACATAGGACGGTTTTTTGGAGGAATTGTGGGTGGAGTGGAGGTTAGTTCTAGACAGTAACCGTATTCGACAATATCTTTGACCCACCTGTCCGTGGTGATGGAGTTCCACGTGGACAGGAACCTCTGTAGCCTTCCCCCGACAGGTGTTAGGTGGTCGGGAGGAAGGGAGAGGGCGTCACTGCTTGTTCTTGGGGGAGGACCTGGTATTGCCGTAGCCGCGTCCTCTGCCTTTTGTACTGGAGCCACGATATCCACCCCGGGTGTTTTTATCGTAGGTGGTTTGTGTATTGCCCTTGTTGTATGTTTGCTGTGACCCCTGTCCTCTACCTGCTCCTCTATTTCCGGGGCGACGAAAGGAGCCGCTCCGAAAGGACTGAGTCTGGAGAGCCCCCATGGACTTTGCAGTGTCCGTGTCCTTTTTTATTTTCTCTAGAGTGGTGTCAACCTCCGGGCCGAATAAATAGTCGGGGTTGACAGGCTGGTTGAGTATGTTATTTTGCACCTCTGGTTTGAATCCGGAGATTCGCAACCAGGCATGTCGTCGCAGCATGACGCTAGTGTTTATGGCCCTGGCAGCTGTGTCTGCGGCATCCAGCGCACACTTGATGGATGCGTTTGTGAGGAGCTGTCCTTCCCTGATAAGGATCTCTGCACCTTCCTTGTATTGGTCAGGGAGATGTTGGAGTAGTTGCTCTTATGTGTCGTAGTGCGCTCTATCGTAGCGAGCGAGGAGCGCTTGAGTATTGGCTATACGCCATATGTTAGCTGTCTGGGCGGCAATTCGCTTGCCAGAGGTCTCTAACACCTTGGACTCTTTGTCCGGGGGAGGAGCGTCACCCGTCGTTTGCGAGTGTGCCCTCTTGCGAGCATTCGCAACGACAATGGAGTCTAGAGGTAATTGGCCTCTGATGTAAGTAGGGTCCCCAGGCGCTGATCTGTATTTCTTGTCGATCCTGGGGTTTATCACCCTTGCCCTGGTGGGTTCCTTGAAGATGTCCTTGGCTGGCTTGAGGACCCCTTTCAACATGGGCAGAGTCTTTACATGCCTTTCTGAGGATGCGAAAGTGTCCATAAGAAAGTCGTCCTCGACGGTGTCAGAGTGAAGCTGCACCCCATGATTGGCCGTAGCACGTTCAATTAGAGCGTTGAACGCTGCAGTGTCTTCTGTGGGAGATGTTTTTGCTCCATAGAGTTGCGGGTCCTGTGCATCTAGAGGTGCATCTAGAGGTGCACCTGGGTCCACAGGGTCATCCCAAGCTTGATCAGGGTCCTGCTGGTCGACAGGGTCCATGTCTCCGTGGTAGGGGACTTGTTCACCCATGTAGTCTTCCAACGCATCCGTGTCGGAGTGTGTGGGAGAGAAGGATTGTGGATCCTGGTAGGGTGAGTGGAAAGGTTCGTAAAGAACAGGTTCTGAAACCACAGGCAGCTTTCTTTTTAGTGGGATCCGGAAGGAGTCCAAAGCTTGCTCCGAAGGTATCCTTCGTTTGTGGATAATCATCCTGCCGGTGTCGGCGTCGATGAGATGTGATGGAGACGTCTCATCAGAGCGGTCTGCAGGTGTGACCGTGGTGTGGGTGACCCGTGTCCTGATTTGGAACAGTTTCGGGGCCGTGGCTGGTGGCAGGCCAAAAGTAATGTTGGCTGGCGCCGAAGAGGCTGCTGGAGCTTTTATTGGCTCGGAGCCCGACGTGTCCTGGAGGACTGTCTTGGTTTTGTTGCTCTGCGCCGCAACGGGTCGCATCTGGAGCGCCCTCGAGTCTTTAGCGCCGACCGGTTCTGTAGAGGCGGCTGTGGACTTTCGGCGCCGGTGGGTCATCGAGTCGAGGGGCGGGAATGGCCGTCGACGTCTTCGATGCATGAGGCTTTGGTGTTGCAGTCGAAGCGATGTGAGACGCAGCAGGCAGTTTGACCTTTAGGGTCAGAGTTGATTGCGTCGGTGCCGGGAGCCGAGCAGGTGTGGGGGCACCGAAGGCCTTTTTCCGTATGCCGACTCCGACGTCGGCCGCTTCGAGTTCGGCACCGAAGTCGCGCTTGGTGCGCTCGGTGACGACGCGTTTCGATGGCGTCGAAGGTGTGGAAGGCCTCGATCCGACCAGCGCCACTTTCGGTTTCGGTTTCAATTGAACCTGAACAGCTTTTGGTTTCGTTTTCGAAGAGGGGAAACCAGCTGGTTTGGGCATTAATGGCTGCCGCTGAATGTCCGAGGCCGGGCCCGAGGGCGGGCCGATGAACTGCGGGATAGGTCTTGGGTAAGGCCCGAAGGCGATCCCTCGACCGGAGCCATAGACTGTTGCACTGGGCTCCCTTCAGTCTGAACGGGTAGGCCTTGCTCGTCACCGGAGCTACTCTCTTCGGCCCCTAAGGCCTCATTGTAGTCTCCTACCTCGGTGTCGTCTTCATCTCTGTGAAAGAGTGTTTCGTCGACGTCTTCCGATCCGGAGTCATGTTCGGGAGCGGGACTGGAGGGTAGGTTCCCTAATTCTTCGACATCTTCGGTCTCGGCGTTGAAGATGTCGGCCGGGGCCGGTGCCGCGTGCTGTGCTTCGAGCCTCGCCGCTCGTCGGTTCCGTAGGGTCTTCTTGGATCGGAACCGGGCACAGGCCATGCATGTCGATTCGTCGTGATCCGGCGAAAGGCATTTGTTGCACACCGGATGGACGTCGATGTGGGGATATTTCGCATTGCATACCGGACACCTCTTGAATGGTGTCCTCGATTCCATCGTCGATTTCGGGCCGATGGTCAGGTAAGATGCGAAAAGTTGGTTCTAGAAGTTAGTAAACTAACAAAGGTTCTATCGATACCGATCGAGAAACAGTACCGACGCGAAGTAAAGGCCTTTTGGCCTCGAAATTTTTTTTCCTAACTTGAGTCAAGATAGCACATCCGAACCCAATGGCGGAAAAAAAAAAATCTGAGGATGGAGAGGATGCCCATGCGCACTGTAGTCCAGGGGAGGAGTCACCTATCCCAGGATACTTCGAAGACTCTTCCAGGATAACAACGTGCAAACATCCGGACCCAACACTAGGCGGCGATCTATGCACAGATATGAATTCAGCAGCCCACATGCCTCGAACTTGACATTGCTCGTTCTTGGCAGTAGCAAGCAGATCTAACCAGGGTTCTCCCCATTCGCAGAAAAGACCCTGCTCCACCTCCAGGTGCAACTGCCATTCGTTATACGGAAGGCGTGGTTTGTCTGCTCTGGCGTTCAGGGAACCCACAAGGTGGTGCATCACTAAAAACATTCCTTGGTATTTCAGCCACTTCCAGATTTGCAAAGCCTCCTGGCACAGGACCTGTGATTCCACCTCACCCTGCTTGTTGCACTACCATATGGCGGTGTTATCATGAGCATCTATACCAGCTTCCCTTTGAAGGCGGGCGGGAAGACTTTCAGATGGCTCTCAGCTCAAGAAGGCTGATATGGAGCAAGGCTGGAGGTGGACACCAGCCACCGCTGACCTTCACCTCCTTAGATGGTCTTTCTAACTAAGAAGCAATACACCAGTCACCCTGTGAGCTCTGGGTGGGGTAAGGCGAGGAGTCTGCAGCTTACCCAATTGTGGTCCCACAGCACCACTGCAGGTATTTTGCTGTCTGGACCAGATTGAAATATCCTCCTGGTGCTGTGCCCTCTGGGACTTCAGATCCCACTGCAGAGCCTGCAAATGGCACCTGCGCAGGTCTAACTTTACCATTCAGTCTCAAGGGTCGAGGACAAAGGAAGACCTGAGCCAGGGTAAGCATTTTGTTCCTGAAAGGTGTTGAGAGGTTGAAGGTCTAACATGGACAAAGGCACCCATCCTTTTTCAGCACCAGGAAATAGTGGGAATAACAACCATTACAGACTTTCGGCACTAGAACCCTCTCTATGGCTCCCTTGGTCTAAAGAGCCTGTACTTCCTGCTGCAAGAGAGTTAGATAGTCCTCTGTCAGTCATTCCAAAGTTGGTGGAAGGTGCGGTGGGGTTCAGATGAATGGCAAAACGTAACCCGCTGAACAATTTATAGGACCCACTTGTCCGAATTTATCTCCCGACACCCTGTCAGAAAGCGCTGTTATCTCGTGTGGAGATATTCTGCTGCAGACAGGGTGACTGTGTGCCACCAACGGCATGCTAAAGAGGTTTCAGAGGGGAGGCAGCTGGGGCTGTGGAAGAGTGGACTGCTCATGTAGCTCTCTTCAAGGGCTACTTTGGCTAAGTAAAGGTTGTGGCAACTGATGGACCTGTTTGGGCTTCTGGGGATACTGGAAACCCCTATCACAGCCATGAATTGGTAGAAACTGCTGGTGTGATTGGCGGGGAGGGACAGAAAGGAGCAGGGAGCGTGCTGTGGCCTTGCCATCCTTGAATTGCTCCAGAGCTGAATCCACTTTACCACCCAATGGCATATCCATAAGGCTGGCCTGAATGTCTCCTGAAAAGCCGGTGGACCCCATCCAAGCATGTCTCCAGAAGGCCACACTAGTACCAACAGCCCTGCTGAGGGAGTCCGTTGTGTCTAGTCTGCAGTGGATGGTGAACTTGGCCACATCGCGACCATCCTGCATGTCCTGGGACAGGATGTACCACGCTTCCTCTGCAACCATTCTAGAAGATTTACGGATATCCAGCTCAACACGTCTCCGTCTATACCCATTCGGGACTTTAGGATCTCAGTGAGTCCATCTTGCTCAACTGTGTCAAAGGCAGCAGACAGCTTTACTAGGAGAAGACATCACCATCATCTAGTATGGGATACATGCCTCCAAAATGTTTCATCCTCGGTAGCCAGTAACAGTAGAGTAAGTTTCCAAAAATCAAAATCAGTCAACTACCATCCCGGGTAACACTTTATGCATACAAACGCGGTACTTCATTGCGCAAATTGTTTTGGGAATCATGCTGTCTCTAGGGCAGTACAAAATTGGATTTTCTGCTATTTGGCATTTGAGTAATGTCTTCTGTAACTGTCCTACTAAATGAGCACAGCGCCTCGGAATGTAACGTGCCTCACTTCCACTTGAAATGCATTAGAACATCGCAAGGAGGGAGAGGGATAGCTGGGCTGGGGGCAACTTCCTATTTAAGCATTCAGGATTTGAAAAAAGGGCTAACAGTTCTTGGGTCTCCTACTAGAGGACTGATGGAGCAGTGACAGGAGACAGCAAATTGTTGGCACTGCCCAAATTGCCTAGAAAGAGGAGTACCATGCTGACTGCAGTGGCCAACTAGAAACCAATCATTCACAGTGTGCAGATGCTATGTGTTTTAACCAGACCGTAAGAGCAGTCAAGAAACTGGAAATTAAGACCGGTCCAATGACCATGGAGGTTACATCCTGTGTCCACCTGTCTGACAAATAGAGGGTGGTCAGCAGGGAAGAATTTCCCTATGAAATGGAATGACCTATTCCAGCCTCTGAGCATGGATGACACTTAGCACAGTAGAGGATTTCACATCAGGCTGCTGGAGATGCTATGGGGCGGCTGCATTTACAACTATGATGATCCTTGGGCGTTCATAGTTCTTTAGGGTCCGGGCTCTCTTTATACATGAAAGTTCTTCCACCTCCTCTCCAGTTTGCCAATAGGAACCTTGGAGCATAAAGAATGGGCAGTTTATTTTGGGAGGACTATACAAATAAGCACAGTGTGAAGGATGGTTGGATGTGTTTATTATATTTCTATCAAATGCTATTTTCCATTTCCATTCTCAATTGCTTGCTGAAATATAATGATAAAAAGTAACCCTCTCCTCACCCCACCTCCCCCCCCAAAAAGAATTTGGTGCAAAGATAGCTTGAAGAAAAAAAATCCATATTATAGACTTGAACTGAAACAGTTGACGATGTGAGGACCACACAGGTGCAGGATGCCATAGACTGCACACCTATTACTACTACTGGATCCTCTGCATAGAGTGTGGCAAATTTAGGGAAGGGGTTCCTTCCTCGGAATCCCCATGTTCAGGCAACATTCCTTGCTTCATCTCTCCCTGTGCTGTGCAGATTGTCCCTGCCTTGCTCTGTATCCACCCAGCTGTTAGTCCCACCGGGATCCCTATAAGGATAATGTTATTTACCCAGTAAGCATCTGTTCTTGGCATGTAGAGCTGTAGATTCACATGCTTTGCATACTCCTGCCATCTAGTGTTGGATCCGGATGTTTGAAAGTTGTTTTTCTTCAAAGAAATCTTTCCAGTCGCAAGGTAAGTTGACTCCTCCTTTAGGTGATCGTGCTCATGGGCATCAATCCATTGTTAGATCGTTTTCCTGCAGAGTTTGGGAATGGAGTTAGGGAGTGTAGAATAGAGATGTCCATGCGTATGAATGTAAATTGAGAACTACAACAACTACAGGTGACCAGGGAGGCGGGTGGGCGCATGTGAATCTACAGCTCTACATGCCAAGAACAGATACTGGGTAAGTAATATTATCCGTCTGAGGCTGTGTAGTTTGAAACAGTGTTTTCAGTACTGCTTGGCCTACATTTGCTTGTTGTCTTGCTAACACATCTACACAATAGTGTTTGGTGAATGTGTGCGGTGTACACCATGTTGCTGCCTTACAGATTTCAGCTTGGGGAATATTCCCTAAGAAGGTCATTGTAGCCCATATTTTGCGAGTGGAATGTGCTCTAGGGGGTATTAACAAAGTTATTTTTGCTTTGGCATAACACGTTTGGATACATTTCACAATCCATCTTGCAATACCCGACTTAGATATGGGATTGCCTTTGTGTGGTGGCGAAAAAGCAACAAATAGCTGCTTTGTTTTTCGAAAGTCTTTGGTTCTTTCTACATAATATAGTATAGCCCGTCTAACATCAAGTGTGTGTAGAGCTCTTTCTGCTACAGAATAAGGTTGAGGAATGAACATGGGTAACTCAACTGATTGATTGATATGAAAGACAGAAACTACTTTAGGGAGAAATTTAGGATTGGTACGAAGAACCACTATCTTTCTGAAGATGAAAGAAAGGCTCTTGTATAGTTAATGCCTGAAGTTCACCAACTCTCCTTAGTGAGGTTATTGCTATGAGAAAAGCAACTTTCATGAGAGGAGTTCTAACTGACATTTGTGCATTGGTTCAAAAGGTGGACCCATTAGTCTTGTAAGGACTATGTTTAAGTTCCATTCTGGTGCAGGGGGAACTCCTGGTGGTATAACCCTTTTTAATCCTTCCATGAAGGCTTAGATCAATGGTACTCTGAATAGAGATAAGTGTGGTCTATTTTGCAAATATGTGGCTACTGCTGCGAGGTGTAAGCGAATGGATGCGTAAGCAAGTCCAGATTGCTGTAAATGCAACAGAAAACAAATGATGTTCTGTACAGGAGCATCAAGTGAATTGATGATGTTGTTACAATAGATAAGAAACCACTTCCATTTCACTGCATAACTTGATCTAGTGGTAGGTTTTCTAGCTTCTTTGAGAATATTCATAGTCTGGTGGTAGCTGTAAATATACAAACTCTGATATCAGGAGCCAAATCGCTAAGTTGAGTTCTTTGGGATTTGGATGCCTGATTTCTCCATGGCTCTGAGTGATGAGACTGGTTGTGAGATGTAGCTTTTGATGTGGAACCGCCGACAGTTTTAACAGGGTGGTGTACCATGGTTAACGAGCCCATGTGGGGGCTACTAAGATCAGTGAAAGAGATGTTTGACTGAGCTTCCGAACCAGTAATGGAATTAATGGGAGAGGTGGAAAAGCGTAGGCAAATATCCCTGACCAATTCATCCATTGAGCATTGCCTTCGGATAGAAGGTGTGGGAACCTGGATGCAAAGTTTGGGCATTTGAAGCGGTGTATTGTGGCAAAAATGTGGAAGGCCCCATTGTTGAAAATAGGGAAGAAGAACTTGAGGATAGAGTTCCCACTCGTGAATTTGCTGCCTGTGTCTGCTGAGCAGTTCGGCGAATTGATGGTCTACGCCTGGAAGGTGTTCTGCTGGGATATCAAGTCTGTGATGAATTGCCCAATTCCAAATGCTTTGTGCAAGGCGAGACAGCTGGAGTGTGTGTGTCTCCCCAGCCCCCCGCTTCTGTAGATAATACATCGCTGTCATGTTGTCTGTGCGGACTAGGACAGTTCTGTCTAGTTGAGTGTGAAAAGCTTTGAGTGCTAGGAACAACTCTAGAAGTTCCAGGTAGTTGATGGAGACATTTGTGATTGTCTGACCACCGCCCTTGTACTGTGTGATGTTGGAGATGGGCACCCCAACCGATTAAAGATGCGTCTGCTGTTAGAACAGTCTATGGAATTGGGTCTATGAAGGGCTGCCCTTTCGATAGGTTTTGAGGGTTCCACCACTGCAGAGAGCGATGGGTGCGACCATCTACCACCACTAGATTGGTTAATTGACCCTGTGACTGATTCCACTGACACGCTAGACATTCTTGCAGAGGACGCATGTGAAGTCTTGTGGGAAGCAGGATGCCATCATTCCCAGCAGTTGCATAAAAACTCTGGCTGGTAATGTTTGCTTGGGTTGAAATTGTAGTATTGCGGACTGAATATTGTGAATCCTGGCTACATTGGGAGAGGCTAGAGCTTTGAGTGTATTGAGGGAAGCTCCTAAATAAGACTGCACTTGTGGAGGGCACAGGTGAAATTTCTGTGCATGGATTGTGAAACCAAACTGATGAAGTAGGTGTACTGTTGCCTGAGTGTGTAGTATACAGTTCTGGTAAGAGCCCGCTTGGATAAGCCAGTCATCTAGGTAAGCGAAGACATGGATATACTATCTCCTGAGATGAGCGGATACTACTGCAAGACATTTGGAGAACACTCTAGGGACAGTGGTGACGCCAAATGGAAGTACCTTGAACTGGTAATGGTTGCCTGCTATCACAAATCTGAGGTATTTGCGATGAGCTGGATGAATTGGAATGTGAAAGTAGGCGTCCTTTAGATCTAGAGTAGACAAAGTCGCCTTGCTGTAAGAGGGGGAAGTACTTGAAGAGTCACCCTGTGAAAGTGCTCTGACAGTATGTATTTGTTTAACTCTGAGATCTAGAATAAGTCTTGATGAGCCGTCCTTTTTGGAAATTAGGAAGTAAAGGGAATAAACCCCTGACCTCTGGTACCGGAGTGGGACTGGTTCTATTGCCCTTTTGAGTTACAGAGATTGCACTTCTTGGTGAAGCAAGAGCTGGTGACAATTTGTGATATCGAGGTGGAATGTTTGGAGGGTTGTTGATAAGCTCCAGGCAACAACCAAGTTGGATAATTCTAATCACCCATTTGTCCGTTGTTATTGATTCCCAAATGGGGGGAAAGTCTTGAAGTCTTCCTCCGACAGGTGTGGAATAGTGTGGGGAAGTCACTATTTATTGAGGGGAAGGGGAATTGCGGGTGTGGTGTTTTTATCTCTGCCCCAGGACTATTCCCCTATAATCTCCTCTGAAAAACCCTTTTGTGAAAGAGGATTGGGAATTATTTTTGTAGGAGGAAGTATTTTGGTCAGTCCCTGTGAACTTGGACCCTCCCCTGTAAAGGAGCACCAAAAGGAACCTCTGTTTGAGGGAGATTGAGGCGCTCCCATGGATTTTGCTACATCTGTGTCTTTTTTCATTTTTCTGAGCGCTTGAACAACTTCAGGGCCAAAAAGATGTTTCTTGTCAAAAGGTATGCTGAGAATGGATTGTTGTACTTCAGGCTTAAACCCCGAAATCCGTAACCAGGCATGTCTCATGCTAGTATTTACCTCTCTAGCTGCAGTGTTGGCCGCATCTAGAGCGCATCTTATGGAAGTGTTGGAAATTCTTGAACTAAATTCTGAGCTTTGGCCTTATGCTCACCTCGGATAAACTGTAATAATTGCTCTACTTCATCCCGTATCTTGCTAGGCGACCTTGGGTGTTAACAATACGCCAATGACAGACACACGCTGTTCTGCGCCGTGGAAGTATTGCTACAGGCTTCAGCCGATTAAATCTACTAAAGAGATACCGCATTGGAAGACCATTCACTCGAAGAGATATTTATGGCTTTATCGTGACTGACGCTAGAAGGAAGAAGCCTGCTTCCATATTGTGCTAAGACTCTAAACTAGACTACTAGCCTGGACAGCGGATTGACCTTATTACGCATTACGTGGATTTTTCAAGTGGTGCTCATTCACTAAATTGCCAGCTCATCACTCACCTCATACATGGGCTCCCGGCTGGGACCCATGTGAGTACCTTTTTCCTTATCTCATTCACGGTGCTACACCCTCCACACGAGCTGGGCTATTACCCTTCAGGTGTCCCTACAATCATAGGTCCTGAAGAGACGCTACACTGCACACAGGGTCGAAACGTTGTCGACAGTTTTCATAAACCAGCCATTCTATACCAGCGCTGATCATTGTATTAAGCGCTGTTCAGTGAGAATATATATCTGTTCATGGTTGTTTATATGAAGCGTAGGAAACGAATAGTTTCTTACCTGTCGGTGTAGTTTTGCAGCTTGAAGATCGTTCTGGATTCACTATGCTGTGCATTATTCCGCGATCTGGTGGTTGGGTCCGGATTCGTAGTCTTTCTTTTGGTTTTTTTTGTAGCCCAGGTGGGCGTCGACGTCTCACCATTTGGTGCACCTCTCGAGACGTCGCCGTGCTTCCTGCGGAAGTCCCACCTTTGGGGCGCCATCTTCGGGTTCTTTTTTCCCTTCGTGGGTTCGCTAGTGAATCCAGAAAGATCTTCAAGCTGCAAAACTACACCGACAGGTAAGAAACTATTCGTTTTGCAGCGTGAATCTTTCTGGATTCACTATGCTGTGCATAGACTTAGTAGCGGTTTGTTATCTTTGTGGCGGCTGGGTGGTAGATGAGTGTTGGCTGTTGAATATGTGTTGGAGCACCTTCTGTCCTACTTGTGCTTCCTTGTTCATCTGTATGTCCACGCAGTAGTGCTTGGTGAACGTGTGCACCGAAGCCCATGTTGCCGCCAGGCATATGTCTTGAATGGGCGTATTTGCCAGAAAGGCAATAGTTGCTCCCTTCTTCCTTGTGGAGTGGGCTCGTGGCCCATCCGATAGCTCCTGCCCTGCCTGTTTGTGGCAGAATTGTATTGTCAGTGCGATCCATCGTGCAATGGTGGCTTTTGTCACGGGTCTACCCAGGAAACTAGTCGCAAAGGAGACAAAGAGCTGCTTGGTCTTCCTGTGCTCTTTGGTCCTCTCAATGTAGTGCATCACTGCCCTTCTAGCGTCTAGTGTGCAGTGCCCTTTCTGCGCTTGTTGTGGGGTTTTGAAAGAAACTCGGTATCTGAATTGTCTGGTTCATATGGAATGTCGACACCACCTTAGGCATGAAGTGTGGGTCCTTTCTTAGAACCTCCCTATCCTTGTGTATCTGGATGTAGGGCTCTTGCAGTGTCAGTGCTTGCAGCTCGCTCACTCTGCGCAGCGAGGTTATCGATACCAGGAAGGCTGTTTTCATTGTCAGCATTTGCAGCGTGGCCTTGTGGATGGGCTCAAACGGCGCCTTCATAAGCTCGGTTAGGACCACGTTGAGGTTCCATGCCGGCGGCGGCATCCTCTTTGGTGGCGCAATTCTTTTCGCCCCCTCCAGGAACCTCTTTACTACCTGTGACGTAAAGAGACTTCCTCCTCTCTCCCCTCGTGTGTAAGCTACGTTTGCCGCTAGGTGTACCCTTAGGGAGGATGAGCACAGATTACTTTTTAGTAGGTGTGTGAGATATCTAAGCACCGTTGACTCTGTTGTCATTTTATTCAGTAGTTTATTTCTGCTGCACCATATTGTGAACCTTTTCCATTTCTCCCCATAGCATTTTCGTGTAGTAGGTCTCCTTGCCTCCCGCAACACTCGCATAGTGCTTGGAGGTAGGTTCAGGTGCGCAAACTCTAAGTCTTCAGGAGCCATGCCGCCAGGCTGAGGCTCTCTGGCTCTGGGTGCAGGACCTCTCCGTTCTGCATGGAGAGCAGGTCCTTTCTTCTTGTGAATTTGTGAGGAGTGCCTTGTGCCATTTCCACTATTTGAGAGAACCAGGTCTGCCTTGCCCACTGTGGTGCCACTAGGATCAGTGTCATGTTGCTGGTTCTGCACTTGTCGAGCACCCTGTGTAACAGCGGTATCGGTGGAAAAGCGTAGGCAAAATGTCTTTGACCAACTTATCCATAGGGCATTCCCTTGCGATTGCTGTTCTGGTTGTCTGGATGCGAAGTTTTGGCATTTTGCATTCAGGCGTGTTGCAAACAGGTCTATTGTCGGTGTTCCCCACCTTTGGAATAGCCTCTGCGTTTCCTGCCCATTGAGCTCCCACTCGTGGGATGCCGATGTCTGTCTGCTGAGCCAGTCTGCCTCCACATTGTCCTTCCCTGGTAGGTGTATGGCCAGCAGGTCTATCTTGAGTGGGATGGCCCATCTCCAAATCTCCTGTGCCAGAGTGGAAAGGGGGAACGATTGTGTCCCTCCCTGCTTGTTGATATAGAACATGGTAGTAGTATTGTCCGTCTGTATCAACACTTTCTGGTTGTATAGCTGCTTCTGGAAGGCCTTCAGGGCTAGCAGGACAGTCTCCAATTCCAGGTAATTGATGTGTCTGACCGCATCTGCCGGAGTCCACAGACCCCTCACCCCGAGTTTGTTCATGTGTGCTCCCCATCCTATTTGTGATGCGTCCGTGGTGATGGTCACAGTTGGGATTGGTGGTATCAAGGTCTTTCCTGTAGTCAAGTTCTCCCTGTTCCACCATGCTATCTCCTCCTGCACTGGGTGCGTAACAACCACTAGATCCTCCCAACTCCCGCTTGCTTGTGACCATTGCTGTTGCAGCCATTCTTGGAATGGTCTCATGTGAAGCCGTACATTGGGGACTAGGTGGATGCATGACACCATCATCCCCATGATCTTGCTCACTGTTCTCACTGTCAGAACTCGCCCCTTCTGGTAGAGACGTATCTCGTTCAGCAGGGCTATTGTTCTTCTGTCGCTGGGCATGACCGTTCCGTCTATGGTGTTGATCTTCGCCCCCAGGAAGATCTTCACCTGTTCTGGTTCCATCGATTACTTCCCCCAGTGTATCGAGAACCCCAGGTTTGTTAGTGTTCTTGTCACCCGTTCTGCGTGCTCCTCCCACTTGTCGCGAGTGCTTGCTTGGATTAGCCAGTTGTCTAGGTAAGGATACACATGAATCCCTTCCCTTCGTAGGTACGCTGCTACTGCTGCAAGGCATTTTGTGAAAACCCTTGGGGCAGACTTTAGACCGAATGCAAGGGTTGTAAACTGATAATGATCCTGGTTGATGTTGAACCTTAACAGGTTTTTATGTCGTCTGTTCATTGGGATGTGCAGGTAGGCGTCCTTGAGATGCACGGTGGACATGAAGTCTCCGCCTCGCATTTGGGGTAGCACTTTTTGTAGTGATGTCATCTTGAATTTTTGCGTCTTTATGAATTTGTTTAGGAATCTTAGGTCCAGGATGGGTCTTAGTGATTCGTCCACCTTTGGTACCAGGAAGTAGTTGAGTACACTCCCTTGTTCCTTTCTCTGCATGGCACTGGTTCTATGGCCCTCTTTTTCAGTAGTTGAAGTGTCTCCTCCCTGAGTTGAGCGAGCTCTTGGCCCGAGCGCTGTATTCTCTTTGGTTTCTTGTTTGGAGGCCTTTTCTCTAACTCTATGCAGTATCCGTGCTGTATGACGTTGAGAACCCATTTGTCTGAGGTTATTTGTCGCCATTGTTGAAAGTAGAGGCCCAGTCTTCCGCCTGCCGGTGTTGCATGTTCGTAGGCGCTTGTTTTGTGTAACCCCCTTGGTGTTCTTACATTGCGCTTCACCCTTCGGGGTATGCTGGGGGTGAGCGTCTTTTTGCGTGTGTAGTCACTTAGATGAGGGTTGGTCTCCCCCTCTCCTCCTTTGGCCACGTCCGTTTCCCCTCCCGCGAAAGGACTGACCTCGAGGCTGGTACTGCCAGTTCTGCTTCTGCTGTCCCTGCTGGCTGTGACTGTCACCTTGCTGCCCTTGCTGGAATGTCTGGTGCGACGTACCCTGCTGGATTCCTCCCCTTCCGTAGGGTCTCCGATTTGGGGTGCCTCTTCGCATCCCTCTGAATTGCAGGGCCCCCATGGATCTTGCGGTCTCATTTTCCTTTTTCAGTTGGGTGAGCTTCTCGTCCACAGTTTCCACGAACAGCGTTTCACCGTTGAAAGGGGTGTAGAGTATGTTATTCTGGTCTTCCTGCTTGAATCCAGAAATTCTGAGCCAAGCCTGTCTCCTTTCAGTGATCCCCATGGCCATCAGTCTGCTCGAAGTTTCCGCCCAGTCCAATGCAGTCTTGATGCATGAGTTGGCGATATTCTTCCCTTCCTCCACTAGATGGGAAGTCCTTTGACGGTACTCTTCTGGGAGATGCTCGACTAGTTCCCCCCCATCTCATCCCAATGCTGGTACTGGGGTCTGTTCAGTAGCGCGTTTGAGTTTGCCATGCGCCAGTGCATTGTGGCGTTTCTTTCTACCTTCCTTCCAGTGAGGTCCATCCTTCTGCTCCCCTCATCAGGAGGTGGGCCCGAGGTCGCCGGCACATTGGCTCTTTTCCTGGCCGTGGAAGCAATGATGGAGTCGGCAGTGACCGATTCCTTGATGTAAGGAGGACCCTGCGAGGAGTGCTTGTACTTCTTTTCCGTTCTGGGAGTGATGGACCGGCATGTTCCCGGGTCCTTAAACGCCTTCTTCCCTTGGTTCATCACGCTTTGGAGCATGGGGAGGAACTGGCTCCTCGTCTGGATGGGGAGCAGAGTTTCGAGTAGGAAGTCTGCTTTTGGCTTCTCCTCGTCCAATTTCACACCAAAGGCTGCTGCAGCACTCTTGATGGCCATGTTGTAAGCTCCGATGTCGTCTGGCGGCGAAGGCCTCGAAGGATACGAGTCCACGGGCTCTTCGGGATTTTCGGTGTCGATGTCCTGCCATTCCAGCTCCCGAGTCGTCGACGGCGCCGAGCCGTAGAACGACTGCTGATCCTCTTCATCCTCTTCTCCCTCATAGTAGGGGCCTTCTTCCTCCTCTTCAGGACCTCTCGACTGCTCTTCGGCGTCGAAATCTCCCTGTTCCTCGATCTCAACGACATCCGTCGTTGGGACCGTTGGGATTTTGAATGGTTTCATTCTTTCGTCGAACTCCTTCTTCCTCTGAAGGATGCTCTCCATCTCCGCCTCGAGCCTTCTCTTTTTCTTTTCCATGCTTGAGATGTGCTCGGCGTCGACCGCAGGTGTCTTCGACGGAGCTTGCGTCGACGCGGCCTTGTCTTTCGTCGCCGAACGTCCCACCTCGTGGGTGTGTTTCGACGAACTCTGCCTCTCGGCGGTCTTCGGCACCTGGGAGTCCTTCTCGAAGGATCCGCTCGGCCTTTTGTCCTTTGAACCACCGGCAGACGTCGAAATTTTCGGCGCCGGTGTTTCCTTCGAGGACTTTGACTCATTTTTTCGAGAGTCACCTTCCGATTTTCGGGGCCCTTTTGGTGGTTTTGTACTCGACGTGTCTTACCTCGTCAGGCGTTTTCTTATCCGTCTCTGCGACCGTGAAGACATCAGGTCCCTCGGCGATGTTGTCTTCATCGTCGGTGGAGAGGCCCAGATCGTACAGTGACAGGGCCTTACCCTTGCCTTCCATGCTGAAGTTGGCTCTCCTCTGACGTTCTCTCACCCGGAGAGTCTTCGGCGCGAAAGCGGAACAGGCATTGCAGTCCTTGCTCTCGTGGTCGAACGGCAGGTAAAGGTTGCAGACCGGATGTTGGTCCTTCTGCGCGTACTTGTGGTGGCAGTTAGGGCAGAACTTAAATGGTGTCTTGTCCATTGCGCTCAGAGCCTCTGAGTGCGCATTTTCCTATGGGCGTCGAAGAATTTCGAGGATCCCCTCCTTCGTCGTCCCGGCTGTGATACCTTTCTCTCTGTAGTCTTCTAAAAGTTCTCCTTCGATGAAACTCGCGTATTTCCCTTCTTCCTTCATCTAAAACTCTGGAGCTTCTCGATGACGATCCAGACCCAACGGCAGAAAAAAGAATCCGAAAATGGCACCCCAAAAGGTGGGACTTCCGCAGGAAGCACGACGACGTCACGAGGTGCACCAAATGGTGGGACGTCGACGCCCACCTGGGCTACAAAAAAAAAAAAAAAAAGAAAGACTACGAATCCGGACCCAACCACCAGATCGCGGAATAATGCACAGCATAGTGAATCCAGAAAGATTCACGCTGCAAAACCTTGTATATATGTCACACATATGTCACTAATTTTCTAGGTTCCGTTTTTCACTGGGACACTACCTACCCACCAAGAACTAAATGTTCAAATGTATTACTGTATCAAGGATTATATAAATTATTGTGAGTTAAATACAAACCTGAGGTGTACTCGAATCCTTCTCTTGCCAACATCACCATAACCCATTGCATTGCCATTGTGCATATATACACTGAGATTACTTCATTAAATGTCCACAGGAGTCATTGTTTTTTGACAATAATAATATCAACATACCCTTAAGCATAGGCAGTGTCTGACTGGACTTATGTGCTCCCCAGAGTTTCAAAGAGAAAATCCTCCTCTAAGGACGCGTTATGGAGCTCCACCCCATGGTACTGTGCCGCTCTAGCAATGAGCTCCTGATATGACAGATTGTCATCAGGTGGAGATGGTCTGGCAGGGTAAAGATCTGGGTCTGTATCCTGTGGAGGATCAATTGTATGTTCCGCCCAAGGATCTACGGGTAACTGTGTCGTCATCATCATCAGTATCACCTGCATCAGGGTGAGGTAGAGGAGACTTATGAGGTGTAATGTGCAAGTGATCAGGCTATGGTGGAGGGGGAGATGGTAGAATGTGAAAAGGATTAGTACCCACATTTTTCCTCTTAAACGGAATCTTATGAGAGCTGTCGTCATCAGGAAGCTTGTGTTTGGACGGCGGTTAAGCATGAATATACCCTGTGTCAGGATTACTATGGAGTTTTTTCGGATTCGATTTAGGTGGTACAACTTCCATGTTTGTAACCAGTTGCGGTGCGGTCAGCTCTTTAGTTCTCGGCACTGAAAACTCCAGTGCCGAACTGGAATGTCCTTTCGGCGCTGAAGATTTCCGCCCCTGAATAATGTTTCTTTGGTTTCGGTGTCGAAGGTTTCAGGTCCGAGCTTATTTGTGCTTAGTGCCCGAACGTTTCGACTCAGAAGTGGGTTTTGGACAACTCTGTCCCGAGCCGGAAGGCTTGTCAGAGTGTTTTGGTAACGAGCCAGAAGGCAGAGCATTAAAAGCCTCTTCTCGTGCCGACCTTGGCCTGAAGGCAGAGGTTGTGCCGAAGACAGATTTTTTTTTAGGGACAGTGGGTGGGGGGAGAAGGGGTCTTCTGTACTCCCGTCCCATTGTCCCTGCAGCACATTGTTGTCCTCGAGGACAATCTGCAACTCTGATTCGGAGTTCGACGCCGCTAAAGCCTATTCTTATTCAGCCGCTGAGAGCTCCTCTTCCGAAGAGATCCGGTGTGTCGTCCAACTCTGCCGCTGCTTCTCTCGACGTCGAGCCCGACTATCACGGAGAGTTTTCTTCGATCTGAAGGATCAGTATGTGTCACAGTCTTGCTCTTTGTGCTCTGGAGACGAGCACAATGTACACACCTGATTTCAGTCAGAAACTTTGCGTGGCACGGGGGACAGAATTTGAACCGAGTCCATTCCATCGACAAGGAGCCGGACCGACGCGGATAGGCCGGAAGGCCGCCATCGAATTCCCAATCGAAATGGAGATTTCTTGATGGTCGAGTCAAACCGCAGAGAAAAGGAAACTTATTAAAAAAAAATTAAGTCAAGGGTAGAGTGGATTGAGCACGGAGGGGAACCCGAGGACCGATTCCAAAAAGGAGCGCAATACACGTCCGAACCCGATGGCGGAAAAAAAAAAAACAATCCAACAATGGAGTTGATGCCCATGCCCACTATCACTTAAAGGAGGAGTCAGCTTACCTCGTGACTGGAAAGACTTCTTCAAAGAAAAGCAACTTGCAAACATCCAGACCCAACACTAGATGGCAGGAGTATGCACAGCATGTGATCTACAGCTCACATGCCTCAAACATATGATTTTCTATATCCACCATGTTTATGTTTTCAAAACCACTCAATTCGAAGTGTGAAAGAGACACACTTTGGTCTTACCTTCTTCTCCACGTGGGATCCTTTGGTCAGGCAGGGCACAATGCATCTGTTGCTGGTCGTACCATTCGTCCACAGTCATGGTCGGCAGGCTTGGATACCCAGCACCAAGGACCCTGTCAGAGAAGTACATGCAGTGAATAAAAAATATCTGCAAGAAACACTTCAGCAGCTCCGGTCCACCACAACATATTCAAGTACAAAGCTGGTACTCGCGTACGAGTTGAGTTAGGTCACATGAATTGTTTAACAGACATTGCTTAGGTTTTTTCTAGATCATCCCCCACTTCCCACCAGCCCCGCTTCCCTCGGTTGCCTCACATCTCTGACAAATAATAATTCACTACATATTGCATACCTCTGAGAAACTAGATTACAGGCATTACAATGTAAGCATTCCGAGAGAGATTTACTAAAGCAGTAGTCTTATAGGATCATTATTTGTAAATAAGACAACCAGGGGTTTTACGACAAGCTAGGGGCTGCAGTATGGATGCGGGAAGCACATCTGCCGCTGCAATAGATTTACTTACTCTGATAACTGGTGAAGGTCTGGGCTTTCATTCCAGTATATGTCCTTACTCAAGCAACTAGTTTCATGTTCAGAGCCTTTCACCTCAAGTTTCAAAGGTCTGAATATAAACATCACCTAACCACTGTTTTGATCACAACACACAAAACTTGCATTGAACCAGACTGGAGCCACCGTAGCTGATCTGCCTGCTTGGGGATTTGAGGTGGTGGTTTTGCAAGCGGAGAGAGTATCAATTCAAGTATCTATAAAGTTGAATTAGCGTAAGGCTCAAAGGAAAGGCCAAAGTCTATTGGGAAAGGGAGAGTTATTAGCCCCTCTCGTCTTTAGAATAAAGTCTATCTTTAACTGATAACAAGACTATGAGCCTACGTTTTATGTGTAGTCAGCTTAGTGTTTTTGCACTCGAGCTACTAAGCTTGCGTTTTAATTTTTTAAACCAAATACAGCAATCTTATTAAATTCTAGTGATCCGAATCTATAGTCCTCCTATTGAAGGTATATCATCCAACAAATGCAGAAAAACCATACGCACATATACACAAAACGAAACAGACATTTTCAAAAACATGCCCCAAATAGTTAAAAACTTAATTTAGCTCTGAAATAAGAACGTCTTATTCGCATCAATGGTATGGGTGTTCAGACAGATATTCTACTTTCAATGTCTACTTTTCCAGGGCATTACATTATGCTTTTCCACACGGAACACCAATCGAAACTGCAAAATACATTTTACAATCCATCACTTATTCTCACACTGTACTTCTTCCCGCGTCCAAGGCTGCAACCCAAGGCTGCAGTCATTATGACAGCCTATAGGATACTCTCTCATTAAGGCACTTCTAGCATATGTAATATTCAAGGACCTTTGGATATTTCATTTTGGTTGGAGTGCAAAGTTGACCTCTCACCACTTGTAATATTTCTGATGGCTAATTGATCTTCTCATCTTAGAAATCTCTCCTACTGTCAGACTATGTGGAAACATTTACTGAAGAACCTCCAAGCAGGGCCAGAGCTCCTCCAACAAGTCACCCACTGACTAGATGGGCGACTAGTTGGGAGTGAGGGGTTTGTCTTGGAGAGTCATTTACCGAGGAGCCCACTCCTCTGGACAGCAGACCTCTGTCCCTCACTGCTGTGTTCCCTGCCGCCGATTCGCCTGTTGGTTGAACTGGTGTGATCTAGGGACTTGGAAACATCCGCTTTCTGTTGGTCTTCATGAGGCAGCAGTTGGCTATAATGGTTGCCCCTGAACTGCAAGGTCCCAAAGGAGTTTGTTGCATCTTTGGGCTAGATGTACTAACATTAGGAACACCGATTTTCTAACTGCAATTCTCTACGAATCGGAAAATGTATAAAAATCTTTTGAGGTTCATTATAGATTCCTGCATGGGTCGCAAATAGACCCCCCTCATGCATATTAATGAGGTAGGTCGCAATTAGCGACCCATTAGGAATCGCAGCCATCAAAGGGATGGTTGCCTGTTGAGGTCAGCAGACCACCATGTCTGTGAATGCTTTTTCATAAAGCAATCTCTTCGTTTTTAAAATAAAGCCAGAAAAAGGGATGCATTTAAAAGGAAAAAAATATAACTTTGCAGGTTTATTTTTAGGTCTCGCCTTAGTGGCACCCGGGCAGTCTCTTCGAGCTGTATTCAGGTATGGACTTAAAGCTCCGCCCATTTTCTGCCCATCTTTTCAATTGGCTCCTGTTACTGTCCTTTGTAAATGGTAGCTTTTGATTTGTCAAATAGGCTTTGTAGTCCCTCCTTTTCTCCTGTAGTATCCTTGCATGAGGGCTTCCCTTGTTACAATGCGTTGTTACTCTGGATGTTTTAATTACAGCCTGTGAGCACTATTTTCTCAAATGACTTTCTGCGGTCTGCTGTTGCAGGCAGGACAAGCTCTCCTGCTTTTATTTTTATTTTGTTAACCAGAACGGCACGCCTGTGAAATCAGAGCACAACGGACAAAACAATTCAGTAATTTCAGTAAATACTCCAATGCACCACTTAGCCTCATGATTCAATAAATTAAAATAATGGAGTTGGATTCAACTTCAAATTTTTAGTAAAAACCACTGTGGCGATATGACCAACCATGTCGTTGTGTAGAAGAGGGGGGGAACATTCAGCCCCTTTGCTACAGGCAAACCTCACCACTTCAAAATGCAAAGACATGGAATAGCAGTTGCCGAGTTGAAGGTCCGTTTTCACCAAGTTATTAATTTCACAGTAAAATTACAGCTTTCGGTACAGGTTGAAAGATTGTTTGCATACATGTAAACCTCTCATGCCATGCAGTAGCATTTCATTCGACAACAGCGTAGTTAACCGTGCTCAAGGAAATCGAGTTAGTCAGACTAGCATGCACCTTTGGCATTTACCTCTTATTTACATAAAAGAGGTTCTGTCTGGTGCCCTTTCTTGTAGCGTAAGCAACATGGTACATGGTACATCACAGTTCCATTCTCTCTGGATCCCCTCCTCTACCATCACATGTCTCTGCGGCAGCCACCGCTGACACTCATTTACAGGAACAAACTACAAAAAACTAACCACAAGTCACATTACTGAAAGTTAGAACTATTGCGTTGCAAATGATAGTGTTTGTTCCATTTTTTTGTCAAGAGATATTCCAGCAGTACCATGAGTAATGAAATAAAATCCACAAAGCATTACTACAGGTTACTAGGTGTCCCTGTGGAGTTGTAAATATGTGCCACATAAAATACTTCAACCGTAATTCAATTATAAAGGGAAAGATTGCAGATGAACAATTGTTTCCATTTGTTTTTATTGGAAGCAAGATTTTTGTTAACTTGAGTTTTAAAAATTTACCATTGTTTATTTTAATAGTGCATTTTTTAAATGCAAGCTAACACAAGTATTGGCATAGCCAATAGGTCTCGCCTTTGGGACCTTATAAGTGTTTAGCCATGCAACAGTTGCATAACCAAATACTTATAAGGTACCAAAAGCGAGACCTATTGGCTATGCCAAGCGGCCACGAAAGTGATCGCGATCAAACATCAAAGCGGAAGTGAAAGTGAAAGTAATCGCGGTAAAAGCAGCGCGCGCGCCCGCGCACATGCACCGTAGCTCTAGGCTGGCCTGGTAGCAATTTTTGGAGCCCTCTCAATAAGTCTCGCCAGACCAGCGCATGCGCTGGGTCAGGCGAGACCTAAAAAACACTCACTTTCAATAAAAACAAATGGTAAAGTATGCTCAGCTGAAATTCCTCTTTCTAATTACATTAAGGGTGCAGTACCTAATATGGTTAATAAAGGTCCTTTTACAACTCCACAGGGACACCTAGTAACAACTTCTAGTACTGCACCCTTTCCTTTCTTCATGGATTTCTTTTATTACTTATGCTACTGCTGTGATATTTGTTGATAAAAAATAACGAGCCTTTGCAATGCAATAGGTCTCGCGTTTACGCAAGTTTAAGCTATTGGCATTGTAAATGACAATGCGTTTTATTTATGTTTTAAAAAGCAAAACATAAATAATAAGCCATTGTCATTTACAATGCCAATAGCTCAAACTTGCGTTAACACAAGACCTGCTGCATTGCAGATGGTAGGCATCACGGACAACGGGAGGGTGGGCAGAGGGGGTTTAAGAAGGTACGGACAACAGGAGGGAGGGCGGGGGAGGGTAAAGAAGGCACGGACAACGGGAGGAGGGGGTAAAGAAGGCACAGAGTGGAATAAAGAAGGCAAGGACAATGGGAGGGAGGGGTTGTAAAGAAGGCACCAAAGCATGTTGTGCCTGCAGTAAGAGAAACTCGATGAAGAAAATAGTGCTTAAAGACTAGATAACAGGTACTGTGTAACAACCGAAGCAAAAGGGCAAGTCGCCATGGGAGGTGACAAATGAAGATGCAGTGGTACTAAGGAGGGGCTAACAAGCCTATTTTATGAATCAGACGCCAGCATTTAGGAAGGACAATGACAAGCCAATGGCAAATATGGGGGGAGCTTCCATTCCCTACTCCACAACAAGAAGTCCCGCAGAGCAGCGCATGAGCGCTGACTCTAGGCTCGACTTAAAAATAAAAAAAACATTATTTGCAACGCCAATAGCTCAACCTTCAGTAATGCTAGACCTATTGCATTGCAAATGCTTGTTTAAGATAAGAATAGGCAGTGGTCTTTGGCACCACTGCATGCTCTTAATACATATTTGTTTTCCATTTTCAAAGGGGAAGGTGGCCCCCAGTGGACCCCTTCCCCATTGCGAATGGGTTACCACCAGTTTTAAACTGGTGGTAAAGTATTACTGTTTTGCAACCAGAATTCGGTCGCAAAATAATAATACATACCACACCGATTGGGCATTTAGAAGGGGCGCCCTAAACACACCCCTTCCAAATACCAAATCACAAATGCAGAATGCGATTTGGTAACAAGTTGCTGAATCGCATTTTGTACATTTAAAAAAGTATTTTCCGGTCACAAATGTATGCAACCAGAAAAATGATTTGTACATCTGGCCCTTTGTCCTTTTTAGGTCTCACCTGAGCCAGCGCATGCGCTGCTCTGCGAGACATTTAGTAGGTGGGTTTTCAAAGTGCTGCCACAGGCTTTTGGTGTCCTAAAGCTTGCGTGCATGTGAGCGTGCACGCGCGCAGCCGCCATCTGTCTTTCCTCCGTTGATCACGTTCGAGGGCCGCATCACTTTCATGGCCGCGCGGTCAATGCTTGTTTTTAGTGTGCCGGGTGGGACATGTGATCAGCGCATGTTAAACCTCTTTTTCACCAGCATGTTTTATTCTATTTCATTTTATTTTTCACATCCAAAATACACGGTACTTGTAACCCATTTCGCGACCGCTGTATTTCTCAACTTTTTTTACACAGTCGACTAACACTGTACAAAGATCGGCATCACACAGAGTCCTTCTTTCTTCAACGAGTTTTTTTTAATTTGAAATATTTGCAATTTAGTGATTTTATCCAACATCATCTTCCTTTGTATAATGTTGATGCAACGTGCAATGAATTTCTTGGATGGTTTATTCGGCACCATGAGGGGATTTTTTTTTTTTCCTTTGTGAAAAACTTTATTGTGCAGAAGACCAGCAGTACAAACATGGGCCTACAACCACCAGGGCCGACCGCTAGTATATACATTCCAATTACGTGACATCACAAAGCAGCGACTGATCCCCAGAGGCGCAGCAGGATTACAAAAGTTAGTCTCGGCAACTCAGAAGTTAGGCAGGATACAGATATTTTAAATTTTAAGAGAAAAGAACGAACAAAGAAATAAAACAAAAACAAAAAAACTCAAGGCGCGAAACAATCTAGACGGTGTCAAGCGCCGATGGGGGGACCCCACCATACCAGGTAAAGAATCAGGAGGTCAATAAAGATGACCCGGGGGGGGGGGGAAAGGCAGCGGGGAAGTCAGAACAATCAGCATAATGAGTACAGTATTCCGGGAACCTCAGGATCAGGGGGAAAGAGAAATGTCAGAAGTATCTTCAAAAGGGGGCGTACAAATGTTACCTCGGTAGGCGTTCCACTGACCCCAGATTCTACCCCACGCCCCGGGCTTGCCCCGAACCAGATCTACCGTCTTCTCTCTGAACATGCACCAGTCCATGTTCTCCTTCCACACTGACACGGTGGGAGGCCGTCGGGAACCCCAAAGCTGTGAGATATCCCTCTTTGCAATCATGTTCCCACCGGGCCTGGGCAACGCTGTAATCATTCGGCTCCCATACATTCAGAAAACATCGACGAGCCTCAGGCAACAGAGCGACCCCAGTGACACACTCCATTACCGCATGCACACGGCGCCAATAAGCCGCAACCTCGCGACACTCCCAAAGGATATGAAGGAAGGTGGCGCTCATTCCACAGCCGCGCTTACACAGCCCATCCGAAGAAAAACCCATCACGACCAAACGAGGACCCGTCACATAAACATGGTGAAGAATTTTAAGCTGGACAAGACGGAGACGGGCAGGAATGGCGACCTCCTTCGGGGAGGACAGTGCAGACTGCCAGTCCTCGTCGTCCAACTCCAACCCGTCTCCGGCCCAGGCCTCCCGAAGATGCACAAGGAGGTCCGCCCGATTGTTGATTAATTTCTTATAAATCAAAAATCGTACTATCGGGCAGATGACCATCAAGTATACGGTCCTCGAGTGGTGAAGCTGCGGGGACCGTGGTACCGGCCCTGAAGACCGACAGCAAAGCGTGGCGAACCTGTGCGTACCAGAAGGACTCCCTCTCACTCAACTTATATTCACTCTGAAGCACCGCAAAGGATTTGACCGAACCTTTCACCCAAAGATCACCCACTCTGCTAATGCCAATCATATCCCAGTTCTCAAAACCTTTCGTTGTCCAGAGGCATCCCAATCCGTCCGACGCAAACAAAGGGGTCGCTCGTGTCAGGCGATCATTCCAACGCATGGCCACATTGGCATCCTTCCACACACGTACTGCAATCTTAGTGGGTCCCGTTAGGTTCCTCCCCGCCGTCCGAGAATAGAGCGCTCTGTTGAAGTTGCCACCAGGCAACTGATATTTATCCATCTCGAAAGCCGGATTCGGACCGGGTGCATACGTAACATGGTTGATAGCGGACAGCTGGGAGGCCCAATAGTACCTCCTGATGTCCGGGAGCACAATGCCCCCGTCATACCAGGGGAGAGTCAGTTTTGCAAGAGCGATGCGAGCGCGACCGTCCCAAATAAGTCCTCTGTAAACCCTCTACCTCCCGGAAGTAGGCCGCCGGAATAATATCAAAGGAGTTCTGGAGTGCGTAGAGAAATCGGGGCAGGGACATCATTTTAAAAAGTGCCGCTCGACCGAGTGGCGACAACGGCAACCTACGCCAGCGAGCCACATCCAACTTCAATCGCCGGAGAGGAGGAAGGAGATTATGCTCATGGCGGACCGCCGGGTCCAACGATACGTAGACCCCCAAGTACTTGAAACCGGATTGCGAAATTTGAATGGGAAACCTATTCGGCAAGGGGGGGAAGGCCTCCGGAAATAACATACACACAAGATTTAGACCAATTAATGATCAGCCCGGAGTTTCCCCCGAAAGAAGTGAGGACGTCAAAAAGGACATTAAGGGATTCATGCGGGGAGGTGAGGTACAGAAGAATATCGTCGGCGTACAACGAGACTCGGTCCTCAAAGCCAGGGGCCCACTGAATGCCCTTTATCGACGGTTCCCATCGGAGCCAGGCTGCGAGCGGTTCTAGAGCAAGAGCAAAGAGCAGGGGGGACAACGGACACCCCTGCCTAGTACCCCTCCCGAGAGCGAAGGGCTGGGACACCCTCCCATTGACAACAACCTGAGCTAGCGGATCCGTATATAAAAGTCTCACCCAACTAATAAAGCCCGCACCGAAACCCAACTTCGCCAGTGTGGCCCAGAGGTATGGCCATTCTATCGTATCAAAGGCCATCGTGGCGTCCAAGGAAGCCAAGATGGCCGGCTCGGAAAGGAACTCCGCCCTGGCGAGAACGCCATGCAAACGCCACAGGTTGAGAGCAGTGTTCCGGTGCGGAATGAAACCAGATTGATCCGGATGAATCAGGTCACAGATAACAGCGAGCAAGCGATTAGCGAGGACCTTAGCGAGAATCTTCGGTTCAGCATTCAATAGGGAAATGGGCCTGTATGAGGCACAACGATCACGAGGCTTGCCCTCCTTGGGAATCACAACTATGGTGGCCAGACGCTGGTCACTAGGGAGGGAACCAAGCTCATGCGACTCCAAAAACATATCACGGAGAAACGGTGCGGCTTTATCCGGGCACAATTTGTACAATTCAATGGGCAATCCATTGGGGCCCATAGCCTTACCAGTACGAAGGGAACGAATCGCGGTAGCAATCTCGTCGGCTGACAACGAAGCCTCCATGCACTCTCGATCCTCTTCAGACAGGCAAGGCAGTGCAATGTCCCTCAATAAGGAACGAGAGTCATCCTCATCTCTATCGGACACCGGGGAGTAGACCACACGAAAATAGTCAGCAAAGCACTTCACAATCTCGCCAGGTCAGTCACACGCACACCGTTGGAATTCTGAAGCACAGGGACCACGCGGTTCACTCTCTCCTTATCAAGCCACGCAATCAGTTTACCCGCCTTATCCCCAACATCATACAGTCTACCTTGCTGTTCCCTGTACAGTGTCTTGGCGGCATCAGTAACAAGCAATTTGTATTCAAACTGTTTCAAGCTAAGGGCGTGGAGCCTATCCTGGGTGACACCTGAGTCTAGTTCAGCCTCCAACTCCAGTATTTCAGCCTCCAGCCTCACGACCTCCCCACTCCTAGCTTTCTTGGTCTCCGCTATTAAAGAGAGGGCCTGTCCACGAATAACAGTTTTGAAGGCTTCCCACAGGGACACTGAGGACAAGACAGACCCCTCGTTCTCCAGGAAGTAGTGGTCGAGCGACTTAATGAGGCTGTCACGAGTCTTGGGGTTGCGCAGATGCCAAGGGTTAATAGGGGCGATCCGCCCCGCGGCTTGCGTGCCTGTATCGAAAAGGAGCCACACAGGGGAGTGATCTGAAATGCCCCGGGCCAAGTGTCGAACCTCCCCAACGTGGGTGGACTGGGCCGCGGGCATGAGGAAGTAATCAAGCCTGGAGAGACTCCCATGAGCCCCGGAGTGGAAGGTGTATTGACATTGCGTCGGGTGCATTAACCTCCAGCAATCCACCAGACCAAAGGTGTCCAAAAACCCACCGAGCCATGATTGGGAAACGGGAAGGGCCCTGGGGGGGGGTGGGGGGGGGGGGGGGGAGACGATCCAGATCGCCGGACAGCACAGAGTTAAAGTCCCCACCCATGAGGAGAAGACTATCGGGGAGTTCCAGCAACATCCGACCAACATCAGAGAAAGTGGAGGTCTGGAGGCCTGGGGGCACATATATCGTGACTAAGGAAAGGGTCTTACCCTCCCACCTACCAGTTAGGGCAGCATAACGCCCTCTGTCGTCAAGGATGACATTATCAATCTCTAGTGGGAGGGAAGACCGGACAAGAATACCAACCCCTCTGGAACCAGTGGTGAACCCGGAGTGTGCAACCAATCGGTATCCCCACCTATTCATAGCATGACACACATTGCCGACCAAATGCGTCTCCTGCAGGAGTACAACATCAGGAGTCAAACGACGCAAATATTGCAGTACAACACCCCGTTTGGTACGATCCCCCAATCCATTGACGTTCCAAGATATCAACCTCAACCCACTACCCCCCATCCCCACAAAAGTAGCAGGAGTCTCCCCACAGAGAGCAGGACACCTGAAGCAAAGAAAGAACCAATATGCCACCTTGAGAAAAGAAAACACGGACACAAACACCCCAACAAAAACCCGTTACAATTCCCCCCTCCCTGCACACCTGCAGACTATAAAACCACCCCAAAATGGAGTGTGCCTGTCGCCCTAACAATCCCATTCTACAAAAAGACCCCGGAGGAGGAGAGAGGCCAGTCTCCATCCGCCACCCAGACGCGAACTACTAGAAGACAAAATATACAAAAGAGGTAAAACCCAACTGAGCAATGTCCAATTATCAAGGTTCGGGACCGAAAGGTCACTTCTGTGGAGGCTCACCACCCTCGGCACCGCCAGGGTGCCCCGTTCGATCGCCCTGACAAGGCAGGGAATCCAACCAGTCACTCACATTGTCCGGTCGTTCGAAAAAGAAGGTCCGTTCCTCAAGTTCCACTCGAAGCCTGGTAGGGAAAAGCATAGCATACTTCAAGCCCAGGTCCCGGAGACGTCGCTTAACCCCCTGAAAGCCCAACCTCTGTCTCTGAACAAGTTGAGTGAAGTCCGGGAACAAATTGACAGAGGAGTTTTCAAATTTCACCGGGCCGTGCACCCTCGAAGCCTGCAAAATCGCATCACGGTCCCTGAAATGAAAAAGTTTAGCGATGATAGGCCTCGGGGGAGCGCCAGGCTTGGCCATACCGCCCGGGACACTATGTGCACGCTCGACAGCGAAAAACTTGCTGAGTCCAGAAGGGGCAAGATGGGTAAGGATTAAATCTTCGACCAGGAGGTCAACAGAACGAGTCTCGGGATTCTCCGGAACACCTATGACGCGGATGTTGTTGCGTCTTGCCCTGTTCTCAAAATCCTCCAGCCGATGGGACATCAAGTCGTTGGCCGATTTCAGAGCGCCAAGGGCTGTTCGGAGTTCCGACACCTCGGCCGTGAGGCTGGAGGTCTTCAAGTCCAGTGACTTCACCTTCTCGTTAGTTTTAGACAGGTCAGCCCTGATTAGAGTGACATCGATGGCGACCGTGTCAATTTTACGAGCCAGGGCCTCATACTGCTGGCCGATGGTCTCCTTCATGCCGGTGATGGCGCCCATAATGTCCTGCAGGGACAAGTCACCAGGGGCAGATGGGTCTTCTCTGGCGTCCTCCGGGGTACTGCTGGAGAGCCCGGGGGATCCTTTGGCTTGAGTATAGCGGTCCATAACATTTGTCTGAACTGTCCCCCACGAAGAGACGTCTTGGTCTTCCGCTTCTCGGGTTCACCCCTGCCCGCCATGGTGGAAGATGCACCCCGGAGGGACCCACAAGACCGAGCGAAAACGGCCGCCCGCAGGTCGGGCACCGACCGGCCAAGAAGCTGGCTCGTGGGGTCCGGAGAGTGTCGCGACTCGACCCAGTACGCTGTAATGAGGAGGCAGCGATGACACCAGAAGGGGACTGGACTGGTCCCCGGCCGAGCGAAACAAAGACTCAGTGAGACCATGCCAGAAACCGAAAGTGAAACCGAAAGTGGGGATACGGCCACTGGTGAGGTCCCAATGCCGTTGTTGTTCAACTACGTCCCGGCTCCACAGATCACCAAGTCCCCGGCACGGCCTCAAGGTGGGCCTCAAAAGTTCAAAGTGCTGTAATTTCGGTCGCCCAAGTCCGATTCAAATTCTGGAAAGAGTTATGGACTCAGTCTAGGTTCACCTTTGAAAGCCCGTCCAAGAAGTCAGGATATCATCAGGATAAATTACGAGGAGTGGCGAGGGTCCGGGGAGCCCTGTGCTCACGCGACCATCTTGGATGCGCGCTAAGCTCCTCCTCGAGTCCTCCTTTCTTTTCACTCATTCCCTAACGTTCGGGCACGCACAATGAAGCACGTTTAAATACATAACTTTTGTAGCACGGAACACTTAAAGCTCCGCAACGAAGGAAACTTTTTAGCAAAGCCTCGGGTAAGCGAAACCCTTGGGGCATGTGGAAATAACACGCATCATCAGCTCTTTTTGATCATGAATATCATTTCTTTTTAGATTTCGAAATTTAGCGCTTTGCAACGACGAACACACTATATACTTAATTTTGCCAAGACGGCAGGGATTCAGTATTTCAGAGGTCAGAGTCTGCATTTTTGCATATCGATATCTGGCAGTAGGTCACGATCGTGGTAGATAACTCGCAAGCACTTACTATTCACCAATATCGGTTGTGCACTCTCTCTTTTCGGTATTGGTTTGGCAACCAATCCGGGTTTCATCTGTCTTTCATGTGCTTTTCAGTTGCATTTTGGGAGATGGAGTTCCTCTACACAGTCAGTCAAATGTTAGCTTCTCAGCTACAACCGAAAATCCGACACTCAATACTTTACAGCCAAATTCTCTTTAATCTGCTGGGCAATGAGGTGCTCACGCCCCAAGCAGTTCCGACTTCAACAGCAGCAAATGTGATTTAGGACAGAGGGTACACACGAGCAGACAGCTCATTGTTTTAGGTCTTGCTGTTTTACCACTGTTTAACGAAAACAGCTTTGCTCTTTATGAGACTTCGAGATACGTGATGTGCCGCCTACATTCCATGCATTGGAACTAGGAAACTTGACTTTCAATCCCGGCTTCCCCAACTGTCAGCACCGCGTGATGTTGGTCAGAGCAGATTCTCTCCGGTTGCTTTTGCTCCCTGGGCTGCCAGAATATGCACTTGTGGAAACAATCCGCCTACCCCTGTTTTAGTTCTAGGTAAATCATCAATTATTCTGTTGAGCACAGAAGCGCCCAGAGGGGGTTAGGTTTGCTTTTGAGCGTTATAAATCTTTTCTCTTCCCTCCCTGCTCTTTTCCACCAGTGCATGTTTCTTCCCATCCATTCTATATGTTTATTCACTTTGCTGCACAGACTGCAAACCTATTTTAACAAAACACCTTCTTGGCACTGTCTGGGGCAGAAAGACAGATCATTGAATGGGGTCACCATCTCTGCTCTCATGACCCCTGCCAAGGTGGGGTTGCGCCTTTCTGGCAAGTAGTTGTATAAGCTGGCACAGACGGCGAGGGCTTGGCTTTAATGCCCCTAGCTGGCACTGAACACACACCCTCCCTGCCAGCATACTTTTACTGTGTAATTCTGCCCCTCTGCGCTTTACAGTGAGCAGTTTGCAACGGATCAAACCAGGCGCGCAGCGCCCATTGGGATCAAAGGGCTTCAGTCCACCCCTCCCCCCACCCCCGTGTGTGGCAGCCAGGGCTGAGACAGCTTCCCAGGAGCACACAGCCGCACCAGAGTACTTCACAGGTCTTTAAAAGACCATTTGCTTGTAAGTGAGGCTTCGTTTTTTTCCCACCCCTTCTAGAGCCTCTGCATCTCCACTCTACTGGAAGAGTCGGCCCCCCTGAAATTTTTTTTTAGCCCCCCCGCCCTGGAAATTTGCCTTTAGGTGCGTCCCTGGATCAAAAAAAAAAAAAAAAAAAAAAAAAAAAAAAAAAAGGGGGCAACCGAGCAGTGGGTAAACTGAAAGAAAGGCAAAGATATTTGAAGGCCCCCAAGGCCTGCAAGGGGGCGGGGGCCAGGTGTCGCAAGAGCAGAATCTGAGATTTCTTACTTTTTAAATTTGATTCATGGCAGTTTGGATGGTATGTTTTTTCGAATTTCTTGTTGAGAGTTAAAAAATACAATTTTCTGAACATTACCTAAAGCGCCTAGAGGCTCTTCTGTTTGTTTCGCGAGGCTTGCAAGACCAATTAATCATTGTAACCACAATTATAACGCAAGTCTGAGACAAGGGCCCTACATGTCATTTTGGGAGTGTTCCATCACATATCCTTTTTTATCAAAGATTGTTGCCTTCACTTTTATTTTCACCGTTTATATCTGTACGTATATAGTAGGACCTATGGAATAGATCTGAAGTACATATGTAGGACTTCGGTGTATCTAAGCGATGTGACCGCTCTGAGGTGCTATACACGTGCACTATGTACCAGAAACATACACTAGGTCTTCCAGAGATTAGACCTCAAAATGTAATTCTTTTTCACATGTATGCATTGTATGTATTGTTATAGCGCTTAGTCAGAAAGACAACATTTGTGGTGGTCAGGGTAGCAGGGGCGTGCCTGTGTTGTGGCAGTTATGAAGTTGCTGCATTATATTCTGGTGGTTAGTCTTGTGGCACCGCGGTCGAGAAGGGTGTTTCTCCGTTTCCTACTTGGCCCCAATTGTAGTGTTCGATGATGGGCTGACCTGCCCCAATTCTTGCATCCGTTTGAAACATATGTGACGCATGGACTTTAGGGATGGAGGAAATGTCATTAATTCTAAACATTTTGATGGAATGTTCTAGGAAGACTTGTACCTGGATCAACTGGTGAAACTAACTTGTTGCACGAGTGGATTACACAATAGATTTCTCAACATCTTTTCTGCCTTGAAGAAGTCCATTTGTGGACGAAACGAGTTGGCTGGTTTTTGCTCTGCACATATGAAGCAACCTTAAAGACAATCATTGGCATAGCCAATAGGTCTCGCCTTTGGGACCTTACAAGTATTTAGTTATGCAGCACAATTTCCTTGGTGCAACAGCATCAACTGTTGCATGGGTAAACACTTATAAGGTCCCAAAGGCGAGACCTATTGGCTATGCCAATGCTTGTTTAATTGTTGCTGTGTGTTGTCCACTGTGGCGGTGAACAGTTGTTCTCTATTGAAGGTGGTGTTGATTATATTAGCTTACACATTGTTCTTACACCCCGACACTTGCAGCTAAGCAGGCCTTCTTAGGCTTGTACCCCGCACCAACTGCCAACTTGTTAGGGCTGCTGCATCTAGTGCCGACTTTAGGCACGCGTTGGCTATTGTTTTTCTTCCTCTACGAGCAACAATGTCTTTTTCCCACTTCCCACTTCTTCCCAATGTTAGTGGGATAATCTGTTTAAGAGCGCAGTGAGTTGGCGATATGCCATTGCGTTGCAGAACCTCTTTCAAATTTTTACCCCAACATCTTAATACTTAGACTCTCCTTTTTGGGAGATGGTCCAGATGAGGAGACACTGGTCTCCTTCCTTGCAGGGGTCACAATTCCAGTGTCTCATTACCTCATATGTAGGAGGGTCTTTCAAATAGTGTTTGCATTTCATTTCCACTCTCTAGGTTACTAGTTTGCAGGTCGCCAGGTCTTTAAATACCTTTCTTCCCTGGGTAGCCCTGTGATCAACTGACACTTGCTTTGTGAGGAGAGAAGTGAAATGAAATACCAGCATTTGTAAAGCGCACAGCTACCTCCGGAGAGGTGTCCCGGCGCTGGGGGCCATCGGGAAGATTAAGCGAACTATTGCCCAGAGTCACATGGTGCTGGGCTAACCTGCCACCAGCGCTGGGGATCGAACCGTGAACCCCGTGGTCCAGAGTCAGGCACCCTGGCCACTGCGCCACACCTCTTCCACAGTGAGTGTTTCTAATAAGAAACAGGTTTGTGTCTTTTCTTCCTCCAGCGGACCCCATATTTGTCCGACGCACTCTTCACCACTACGTTATACTTGCTAATATCATCCAGGGGGGAAGACTTTGACGGGTACATGTCAACTCTCTCTACTTGTGAGTCAGTGTCAAGATCCTGCAATTGGTCCTGGAAAATTACCCAAGCCTTAGGGTCTTCCTCTTCGTAGAACATCTGTTCTTCCTGTGTCTCTCGTATGTTTAGAGGTTCATGGTCAACAAGCTTTGCGTCCTAGTAGCTATTCTCCATTGCAGGTTTCACTGGGGGTTCAAAATTCCAGAAGAAAGCATCAAAATCCTTTTCCTTCTGTAGGATTGCGGCCATCTTGGCCTCAAGTCACTTCCTCCTTCGCTTGACTTCGAGCGCCCTCTCTTTGGCGTGGAGCTGAGGCAGCAGTCTTTTCTTTGTCGCCGAGGTTTTGGCTGCCAGCGTCTTTATATTCTTCTGCTGTTGGTAGTCTATCAATGTCAATGTTTTTTTTTGGGGGGGCATACTCTAGTGGCGTCTTTAGAATGGGACCCGTCAATCTCCTCCTCCTTTGACTTGCCATCGAAGAGTGCTTTGGCGCCAAGACAGTCTTTGTAGGTTTCAAGCCTGAAGCCTTTGGCTAAGTTAACTCATGTTTTTTGTGCGTTTCCTGCACACACCTCTCCTTCGGCTTCTTCTGGGACCGCTCCCGTTCATCGTTGATGGTCCCCACCTCAGCATCAAAGTCTCCCTGAGCCAATTCGGCTTCCTCCTCACTTGACAACCTGAGGTCCCTCATGACGAGCAGGCTTTCTTCTGAGCTTGCATATTTTAGTGTGCATGTCTCTGCTTCTCCATCGTTCTAAAGGTCTTTGGCTACAACTTGGCACATGCTTCAGAACCCTCGGTGCTGTGTTCCTAGGTAGGCCAAGTTTTGACCAACCAATCAGGGGTTGCAAAGCGTTTGCTGAAAAGTCAGGTCTTGAGGGCCTTTCTGAAGGTGTTCAGAGAGGAGGCGAGTCTGATGTCTGTCGGGAGCTCGTTCCAAGTTGTGGCCGCAATATGAGGGAAGGATCTTCCACCTGCTCTGGCTCTGTGGATGCGCGGGGTTTCAGCCAGTGCAAGGTTGGAGGATCGGAGGTTTCTTTTGGGTACGTGGATGTTGATCCTGTCGTTGAGGTATTTGGGTCCAGTGTTGTGTAGGCATTTGATGGTTGTCTCTCAGGGCAAATTTATTGCAGCACTGGGGAAGAAATCTAAAGGACTTATTACCCTTAGCCCACAGCGATTGCTGCCCTAGAAGGGCATTCTCTGACCAATCTAGTCACCATGTGTTCCACAGACTTCGTTGTTTTTTTTGCTGGATTTCGGTTACCCTCCTCCTCTTTCTACGTGATGTTGATTGCACACTGATTTTCTTTCAGAATTATCTCAATCTGTCGACCTTCTACTTCACTTTGGTAGAGCTGTTGCTTTCAGACCCCCCAAAAAATCTGAAGATGGCGACCACACACAGTGACTTCCTGGCAGGCATCTGACATCACAAGAGGGACAGATAAGTCACAAAATGATAACAGGCTCGGATGTGCAACAAAAAAAAACCAGAGGACTAAGAAGAGAATTTCAGGCCCAAGTATTATATGGCGGAATAATGCACGGAATGTAAATCCAGAAAAGATTCAACCTGAATTTTTTTTATAGCTATGTATGTACAATCCTTTTCATTTACAAGTTAAAGCACTGTTGGGGCATTCAATTTATTGAATGCCTGTGTAAACCATATTGGTATCTAACTCAACACCACATCATGTGATCAGCTTTGATTTTATGACCCTTGCTAGCATGAGAGAGTCACGGGCTAAAACAGAACTCATGGTCATCTAACCGGGGCGCAGCAGTATTGCGGCCCCACGACACAAATGTTAAATGATATGGTCACAAATAATGCCAGACAAATTCTGAATGCCTTGTGACCCCAAGAAATAGTACTATATGAATACATTAAAGACAGACTGTTTTACTGATAGATGGCTTGGTAATGAGTAGACAGCCTAAGCTTTCACCATATCTGCCTTAGCACTGTGAAAGCATCTCATCAATGGCATAACGGCATTTTACCATTCAAAAGAGATTAATTACGCCTCTGGACAAATATGTCTGTTCGCACAGAGGCTTTTACATTAATAAAGTTTTAAATTAATGTAACAGAAATACATTTATAAAGAATGCAACAAATATATGAATGATATCAGTGAGTATTCTAGATTAATTTCCCATGTGAAGTAGACCGGTTATAAAGAAAGGATCATTGATCATGTATGTTGTTCTCCCCCGATTACCAAACCTAAAATTTTATATTGGGGGTGTTCTTGTTAGTGAGGTCTAACACAGAGGCTTTTAACCTTGTCTGGGAGGCATACACCTGGCTCGTACATCAATGGGGTCCCTCTTGTGCTTCGCCAAACAGTTCATACTCTACTTGTTCACCTAATAAGTTTGGTACAGAACCTCCATCAACGCAGTGGGTGCCCATGTGCCCCTTTTCTATGTTTTAGATCAGGATCCTTTCAATGTAGGACAAGGAGACCTGGAACTTCTCGATAACTATTTTATATGAAGATTGCTTCCTTACAGAGTCAATGAATCTAAATGTATTTCACGTGAAATCCTGGCAGAATGTCTTGCACTCTTGGGCGGACCCCAGCACCCTCCTGTTTAACTTAACTCCTTATATAGATTGCATCTAGAGAATGTGATTGCGGCATACTTTTACATCGCATGTTACTAGTTGGCAGATAATGCTACTGGCAATTTGTGTTTTGCTCGAGTGGCTTTTCATATATAATGGGTGCGGATAGGGTACACTCATGAGGCAAATGCATAAACTTGTGCGCAAGCGAGTTATGTGAAACTTATGCCTGTGGCACAGTGTGGCTAGGACAGAGATGGGAGAAGATATTATAGAGGTCACTTACTTGGCCTGGGCTGCATCTCTGGTCAGGATAAAAGGCTTCATCGGTGGTCGTGCTCGCCTTGCACCACGGGATGACAAAGCCAGCTGGAAAAAAGGAGAGCATCAAGAGAGTCAGCGGCCTTGAGCATCACACATGAAGGAACAAGAGCATGACAGGCTCAGAGGTGGTATTGCCTGCATACACCGGAACTACCTCTCCGTGAAACGTCTCATCTCCCCGGGTTTCTCCTCCTGTGAATACTTGCATCTTGAAATCTCTAATAACACCCCAATATGCTCACTTCACTCACTGTACCATCCACCAGGAAACAACCTTACCTTTATTGAACACATAATAGATATCCTAGCCACAAATGCCGGACTCCAGAACAAGCAGATATTCCTTGGAGACTTCAACCTCCACTGGAATGACCCGGACGACCCGGAGGTCAATAGCCTCAAAACTTTCTTGACTGACCTTAACTTATGCCAAATTTGTGACAGCCCAACACATGAAAAAGGATCAACCCTAGATCTGGTAATCTCCAAAGCAGACCACACCCAGCTGGATTCTATCCTCCCTTGTGACTGGTCCGACCATCACATCATCACTTTCTATATCAACAAAGTAGTTAAACCACTATGTCCAATACAAGAGAATGAAAATCTGGAAGAGGAACCTAAAAAAGGTCAATCACTCCTGACTTGCAACCGCTTGCCCCATCTTAATGCCCCCATCTGACAACTCACATGAAGTACATGAGCTAACCAATTACTACTTCCAATCTATGAACATATTATCAAGCAATTTAGCCCCACTACAGTTGAAAAGTATCTCAAACAAAGTCTCAAACCCATGGTATGGCGGTAGGTTAAACGAGGACAGAAGAGCAATAAGAACACTTGAACGTCAATGGAGAGCAGCAACTTCCTCCCTTCACCTCAAATTACTCTGAAGCACGAGAAACACTTATTACAGGAAAATCAGATGCTCAAAAATCGACTTCATCAGCAATCAATTGAACCAATCCAAGAATCGCCCCAAAAGACTGTTTCAAATAATCAAAGCACAATCTAAGGGTGTCTCCCACTCACCTCAAGTTAATGCAGAAACACTCCCCCAACTGCGAGGCATTCGCGTCATATTAAACAAAAACGGAAAACAAAGACAGACCTATTGAAGGACCTATCAGCCCTCACCAACCCTCACATGATCGCCTCAGGGACCCCCTGCAGGAACACGCTTCGCTGTTCCGCAAAGCTCGACCCCAAAAACAATGCAGACTGGTCCTCATTCAACCTCTACAGCGAAGAAACTATTCTAAAAATGCTTACGGCCTTAAATCCCTCCAATCACTTCGCTGACCCACTCCCAGCTTCCCTCCTAAAAGAGTTCACACCGACATTAGTGCCTCTATGGACCAGGATTATAAACACCTCTCTGCTTCAAGGAACCATCCCAGATATCCTCAAAGCTGGTCAGGTCTCCCCCATTTTAAAGAAACCATCAGCTGACCCAGCTGACCTAAATAACTATCGCCCCATAGCCAACATCCCTACCCTGGCCAAAGTACTAGAAAAATGTGTTAACACGTAACTTACCCACCACATTGATCACTTCAATCTGCTCGACTAATTCCAATCTGGCTTTCGATCAGGGCACAGTACCGAATCCGCCATGACCCACATAATAGATGATGCCTTAAAAATACTGGACCTAAACAAAGCAGGTTTACTAATCCTACTGGACCTATCCTCCGCCTTCGACACTGTCAAACACGACAGTCTATTAGACCTCCTCAAACATAGAATGGGGCTATCGGGAAAGGTTCTCAACTGGTTAACTTCCTTCCTTCAAAACAGAACACAAAGTTTCAAGACCAATCAATCTTTATCCAAATCTATTCCTCTCACTTTAGGAGTTCCCCAAGGTTCCTCCCTCTCCTCGACACTCTTCAACTTGCTCATGGAACCACTCACAGAACCTCTCAACTCTGCAAAGGTCCAATATCACATGTACGCAGACGACACACAACCCTACATTAAGGTACACTCATTGGAGAACATCAAGTCCCTCAATTCTACGCTATAAAAAACGCAGACCTGGCTGGCAAATAACCATTTAAAATTAAACACCCTAAAAACAGATCCTCCTAATAGCACCCCCCAACCAAACAACCACCATCATGGAATGGATGAAGCATCTAACAGCACTAGACGGCCAACCGCTCATGATCAATTCTGCCAAATCGCTAGGTATAACTCCGGACAATAAGCTAAATATGCAGAAGCACATCAGTGCAGCAACAAAAGGAGCAACATTTCAAATTAACACCTCAAGAAGATTGAAACCCTTCAAACCCGCAAATGACTTTAAACAGGCAGTCCAAACTCTAGTAATCCCCAGAGTGGAATATGGGAGTGTCGGTCTCTGCGCCCTCCCCAGAGCAACGACAGCCCCACTAAAGAGCATTAATCAACGCAGCCGCCAGGCTAATCACAGGTTCCAAAAGAAACCGTCACATCTCCCTGGACTTGCGTGCCCTTAACTGGCTACCGTTTGAGGCCAGAATCCATTTGAAAATCGCCTGTATGACACACAAGGCATTGCATCACAAACCAGCACGGCACCTTGCAGAAGAAACTAGTTCCATCGGGCAGCAACAGAACTAACAGGAGCTCATAGAACCTTCTTTTGAAACCACATCGTTTAAATAAAAAAAAAAAGGAAAACTTATAACCGCTCATTCTCAGGAATGGCCCCTAGGATTTTGAATGCCTTAACCCCAAATGCAAGACAGGACCCTCACATGGCATCCTTTAAAAAGGAAGTTAAATCGATTCTCCTGACAAAATTCACTTGATCTATTTGATGCAGGGTTGTAGATATGTGCTATGCTGGAACTATTAGCGTTTGTTTGACCTATTATAAGCAATAATATTTTTGTATGTATATGCCTATTACCCCTCTGTCTATTCCCTCTTTTCTGTTATGTGCTGTACAGCGCTCCGATACCCACAAGGGTCTTGTCCGCGCTATATAAAACCTTCTAAATTAAAAATACCTTCCAATGGAAAAACAGTGCATAAAAAGTACCAGAAGCAAGGGGGCATGGCTAAGCTTGCCATGATGGTGGATGCGACTCCCTAGCACTCTGCCTCTCATCCCCATAATCCAGACTTTATCCGCTTACTCAAAGGGCCAGGTGGCTGTGCCCGCTACCCTTGCGCACCCCGATGCAGCCTGGATTCAAGTGAGGCGCGCTCTGGCTGCTGCTGTGGCGACGATCTCCCTGCAGATGGAGGGGAGCATTGAAGTGGGCCTGCGGCCGAGCAGCGAGTGGCGCCAGGATGTGCTGGTGCCAGTGGAGCTCAGAGGGAAGGTGAGGCCATCTTGGTGTTGGGATCTCGCCCTCCAGAGTCACGGCCTTGTGTTGGCGCTCAACCTTGGCCCCCCTTACCCCGAAGAGTTCTCCCGCTGCGGTAAGGGTGCAGACGCACAGTGGGGAGGCATGGACCTATGCGGCTTGCAGCACTTGCCTGGCCACGAGCGCAGGAGCTAGCGCACTGCTGACTGAGTGCCTGGAGACGGGACGGGGCCGGAGCCACGCCTTCCTGTGCTGTGATGCTGCGTGGACCTTATGCCTGATCCGGGCAGCCCCCTGGACTGCTGGGCCTCCGTAGGACCACCTGAAGGCGGCTGGTGGTCGGAGGGGCTGGATAGCGGTGGAGGGTCGCCAGCGGCTGGGGGCGGGTGAGTGGATCGCGATGCTGCTGCCGTTCAATGACCGGCGCCCTGCATGACCTCGGGGACATACGACTGCAGGCATGAAGGCCGCCCAGATTGATAACGGGACGCACAGGAGCTGTGAAAATTGCTGCGGAGGGGGATGGAGCTGGAGGGCCCCCACCGGATGCAGCGGACCGGCAACCTGACCTGCGGCAACATGCCACGAGGGCACCCTATGGTCCCCCGCTGAGAGGACAAGTGGGGGGCTGCATTTGATGTGCCACCTCTATGCTGAGGGACCTGCCTGCTGATTTCACGCAGGGGGGGCCGGCTTTGGGTGCCGCCCTGTCCCACGCTGCACTTGGATTGGACTACAATACTCCCCTGGTTTGCTCTCTGCTAACTTCGAGGGAGTGGGCCTAACGTAGTGGACCGGTGGTGGCCGCGTGAGCGGTGTGAGCCTGGGGCTCACCTCTGGCTCCTCGCTGCGGCACAACTGCGGGTGGGCCAAACACGATCAGAACACGACCTTGAAGCCAGGGGCGGCACCTCAGGAACATTGGCGACACATGGCCGACATGAGCCGCCTGTGTTCCGGTGGGGGGAGAAGAAGGGGTGGAGGGGCAGCACCTGGACAGCTGTAGATGGCCAGGAGTCAGGTGGCTAAAGTGCTGGACACCTCGCCCAGCGATGCCATGTGCCACAAACTGAATGTTTTTCTTGCCGCGGTCGAGAAGCTGGGGACCTCCCTGGAGCAGACGCGCTCCTACCTAAAGGGCAAGATAGATGCTGTGGTGATGGACCTCAACCTTTTGCATGCTGACCACTGGTAACTTGCAGATAAAATGAGAGCGCTGAGAGACACCCTAGACAAACTGGCCCCGAAAACGCATGAGGCAGGAGCTTAAAGAGTTTAAAGATCTGATGGCTCGGGTGCACACATTAGAAGGCAGAGCAGAGGACTCAGAGGTTCGATCCAGTCGTAATAACATCTGTGTCGTTGGTCTGCCAGAGGGAGGAGGATGTGGGGCAGCCCCCTCTACCCCCCCATAGTTTTGTCAAAAACTGGATCCAGGACCTACTGCCAACTGGGAAGCTGACTGAACATTTTGCTGTACAGCGTGCACATAGGGTCTCGACGAGACCTCCCCCCACCGGGGGCTGGACGCCGACCATTTCTTTTACAAGTATTGCTCTACAAGGACAGAGACACGATCCTGCAGGAAGCTCGCAAACTACAGTTAATTCAGGTTAAAAATAGCCAAGTCCTCCTATTGCCGGACTACACAGCTGCAGTGCAGAAGCGCCAGCACTACTTCGTGGGGGGGGGCGCCTTAACCTGGAGCTTAAATATTCTTTTCCCAGCGTGGCTCCGTATAGTCAAAGGCAAGACGCATTTCTTTGACACTCCCCTGGCTGCCTCTGAGTGGCTGGACTCTGTGTTCCCTGGGCGCCCTACCACCCCCCTCGGACACAATGGAGTACCCAGCGAGAAGATGGCGCTGGGAACTGCCGGAGGAGGGGGCGCAGGACATGGGAGAATGGCGCAGGGCACGATCCCAACGCCGAACAAATGATACAAGACCGGCGCAGAGCGCTGCAGCTGAAATCAGTGAATCCCGAAGGGGGTCGATATCTGGGGAGAGCCTCCAGGAGCGGGGCAGCCACGAAGAGTCACGGACGTCGCAGCCTCCTCCTCCTTGGACTCCGTTACCCTACCTGTGGTCACTACGCAACTAGGCGATATAGCATGACAGTATGCGGATGACGGGAAGGCCATGGGCACCAGTCTGAAATTTGCGGATATGCAAGTACCCTTAATCTGTAGCTAGTATTACTGAGCAAGTAATGTATTATTGCATGTATGAACAGTAATGATATTTGGGACATTTTAAGCTTTCATTTTTTTGTGGGGTGCCCCTAGCACTCAAGTCCTCACTGGGCATTGCGGGGTTTACGCGGGCAGGGGGTGGCTTAACAGATTAGTCTGTGGTTTGGACGGCTGCTTGTTGCAGACCCGCCCTTATGGTATTTGTAGATTTGTTTACAGTGTGTTCTTATTTACTATGCTTGTGTTGTCATGACACCCCCCCACTACTATCACTTGGGGTCGCCTCTCTGCATGCTTTACACACCACCCCCCACCTGCAGTACAGGCCAGCCACTGCGCCCCAACCACCACATGCATAAATGTCTAACTGTTGCAATGACACCCATAATGGTCTACACCTGAAATGTCCGGGGCAGCCACAACCCTGCTCATAGATACTCAATCTACTCCTACTTGAAGAGACACCGAGCTCAAATTGCTTTTTTGCAAGAGACACCTTACGTCCACTGAAGTCGCCTGTTTGCAGAGGAGATGGAGTGGGCAGTTATATGCCACAGGTTACTGGGCATTCGCCAGGGGGGCTAATCTGGATTAAGCCAGGCACCTCCTTTGCCATTGAGGATACAATCATTGACTCGGAGGGCTGCTAAGTGTCGATAAAAGGCCGACTAGATGGCAGGCACTTAGTGTGGGGCTCCCTGTATGCACTGAACACATACCAGCCTTCTTTGCATGACACAGACGGGTCGGCTCGGCTCTCTAGCTGGCATGGGATGCCCTGGCTTCTGGGTGGCGACTTTAAGTGTTTGCTGGACACAGAGCTTGACGGCTCCTTCCCCCCCGCTTCCTGGTGCTGCTTCAGTGCTTGCAGCGAAAGCGCTGAACACGTGGATGGCACACTAGAGTCTTGCAGCTGTCTGGCGCCAGTGTTATCCTGTTGATAAAGTGTACTCGTATTATTCGGGTTCCCACGGTCTCCACGTGAAGCTAGACAGATTTTATCTGCACGAATGACATATCCCTGGCGGCGGCTGATACGGGATATATGGGCAGAACTCATTCAGATCACAACCCACAGTATCTGCGGTTGTCCTGTGACAGGATCCAGTCTTCCATCCCCAGATGGCATCTTCAGCCGAGACCCTGAAAGAGCCACCGTTCCAGAAGGCTCTGAGCTCCGCCATAGGTGCTCACTTCTGCGAAAATGCACACAGCATCCTCGCGCCTTCTGGAGTAGGATGCATTTAAGGTAGTCGTACGGGGTCATTGCCTCATAGCGCAATTGGGCATGTGAAAGTACCTGGAGGCTGATCTTAAAAAAAAAATAGAACATTGGCTGCTTCGCATAGGAACGCAGGCTGCGGAATCCCCAGCAATTCAAATGCAACGACCCCGCCGCCGCCAGAGCCAACCTGCACGAAGGGATGAAAGAGGTAGCCGAGTGGATGACGACCAGCCGCTTGAAATTGAACTCAGACAAGACGGAGGTCCTCATCCTGGGCTCTTCCCCCTCCGCCTGGGACGACTCCTGGTGGCCTCCAGCCCTGGGCACCGCACCCAAACCGACAGACCACGCACGCAACCTGGGCTTCATCTTGGACTCCTCCCTCTCCATGACCAGGCAAGTCAACAACGTCTCCTCGGCATGCTTCAACATCCTACGCATGCTACGAAAGATCTTCTGGTGGATCCCCACCGAGACCAGGAAGACCGTCACCCAGGCCCTCGTCACCAGCCGACTGGACTACGGCAACGCCCTCTACGCCGGTACCACCGCCAAGCTACAGAAGAGACTCCAGCGGATCCAGAACGCCTCAGCCAGACTCATCCTCGACATCCCACGAACCAGCCACATCTCCGGACATCTGAGAGACCTGCATTGGCTCCCAGTCAACAAAAGAATCACCTTCCGCCTCCTCACCCACGCACACAAAGCCCTACACGACCAAGGCCCGAGCTACCTCAACAACCGAATCAACTTCTACGCTCCCAAACGCCACCTCCGATCAGCCAACCACGCCCTCGCCGCCGTCCCCCGCATCAGAAGAGCGACGACAGGAGGAAGGTCCTTCTCCTACCTGGCCGCCAAGACCTGGAACTCCCTCCCGTCCGACCTGCGCCTGACCCAAGACCACCTCTCCTTCAGGAAGAAGCTGAAGACCTGGCTGTTCGAGCAGTAACGGCACCCCCCTTCCCCCAGCGCCTTGAGACCCTACGGGTAAGTAGTGCGCTCTATAAATGTCTTTGATTGATTGATTGAAGGCTAAAAGAGCAAAGCTCACCTCCCTGCTGGAGAGACTGAAGTGCTTAAATTCCAAGTCACATTCTGCCCGCACACACACACACACACACTGCGTCAGATCGCACGGGCCACCTGCTGGCCTGGCTCATCCATCAGGATCACACTCGATTGCCCATTGCAGCAATCCACTCCCAGAGCGCCACTCTGATGTATACCCAAACCGAGATACTCCACAAATTCACACCATTACCAGACACTGTACCGGTCCAGAGCCGTAGCCTCCCCGGCAGAAATACAGCAGCACCTTACTACGGTCAGGTGCCCCCACCTTACCTCTGAGCAACAGCTAGAACTGGACGAGCCGATAACGCTAGAAGAAATACATGCCGGTATCCATGCTCTGGCCATGGGAAAGAGCCCCGGCCCGGATGGGCTCTCAGAGTTTTACAAGGCCTATGCCACCCTCTTGGTTCCTCAATTGCAAACGTGGTGCGACGCCACGCTCTTAGACTCTTGCCTCTCGACCTTGCAGCGGAAGGCACTGTCGATCCCAGATGAAGTCCCGCTGCCCGTCATGGGCCGCACTGCGCTGGTAAAAATTATAGTATTGTCCAGGATGTTGTATTACTTCACCAACTTACCAGTATAAATCCGAGCGAAAACGTTTCGAGAACTAGAACAGTGGACCAGAGACTTCATCTGGAACAGGGGTGGGGGGGGGGGGGGGGGGGTAGAGACACAGGATGGCGCTACTAAAACTGTTTGCACCGTAGAGCAGGGTGGGTTGGCCGTCCCCAACTTGGAGCTATATTACCTAGCCGCCCAATAACAATGGGTATCGTAGTGGCTGGCAGGTCTGCTGCTAGATGACATGGCGACACTACTATCAGCATGGATGCCGGCCAACATACATCATCTATTTCACCCCGTGGCCACAGCACCCACGCCACAGCCTGGGCTGTTGGCTCAGGCCCATCGCTGTTATAGGCACAGTCTATATCTTACTCAGGGGCGACCCCATAGGCGGAGCTGGTACCATGACATGGGCGGGGGGGGGGGGAGGGATACAAACGCTGGGTGATTTGAGGATGGAGTGTTGCTGACATATGAGGGATTATCCCAGGGTTCGGACATTCCCCAGGACAGTTCCTGCTATTGAACTCACTGAGAGACACGCTGACCCAGGCCTGGGGAGGCCTAGACACCGAACCCCGGCCCCACCTAGCAGTACAATATCTGCATGTGATGGAGAAGGGTAGTTATATAATACACTGGTTAAGTGAAGCGCTACTAGCACACTGGAGGGATCCACTCGCCTCCCTGCGTGGCAAATGGTAAGCAGACCGAGGGAGTCCTTGGGTGGACACAGAATGGGATAAGGTTTTGGCAAGCGCTACTCAAATTCCACGGAACGTTAGGTTCCGCCTTATACAAAACTACATCATCCATAGGGAGTATCTCTCCCCTGACAATTTAAATAGATACTTCCAGTTGCACTCCGCGGGTTGTCCCCGATGCGGTCTAGTGGGGGTCTGCCTCCTCCATATGTTGTGGTCATGTCACGCTTTGCTACAGTACTGGCGGGAAGTAACGTCCTGTCTGGCCACATGTACAGAACGAGCGGAGCTGCGCACTTGGGAGGAATGTGTACTGGGATTGTTCCCTAGATCCAAGAAACACAAAGTAACTTCCAGATTTCTGGACTTGGGGTTGATCGCAGCGAAGCGATTAATCACACGCAGGTGGAAACACAGACCACCCCACCCGCACCCCCTCTCCACGACAAGGCATGGAAACAGTCTCTCCTGATATGGGCACAAGCGGAAAGCATAGAGCTAAACAGAGAAGATGCACTGGGGCTTAAAGAATATCCTATTACGAAACACTGGGGTTCCATGCTGCGGGACTTACACACCCCCGGAGGTAGACTACTCCGTAGCCTGGGACACAGGGCCGGAGTAGAGATGGGTGCACTCAGGCCTCTTGCCAGCGATTATTTTTTATGTGAGTGTGTGGGGGAGGGGGTGCCTCTCTGGTTACTTTAAGGGGGGGGGGGGGGTCGGCATAGTAAGGGGCAAGGCAACTCTGTTAAGTTTGATTGTTCAGCATATCATATCTCTGGCACGCAACCATGCTGGTACTCTGGCGCTGACCAAGTTGATCCAATGTAAGACCCACAGACTGCAGGTTTCCTTTTAAGGATTTAACCCAGGACCTACGAACCTGCCATATAGGACAGCAACTCTGTAATAGACGCGTGCCTTGCTTGGGATTAACCGGATGTACATTCATACATAATGTATATATATTCTTTACTGTTGATTATCTATACTGTCAATATTCCTTTGCCTACCCTTTTACTTTATGTACGCCAACTAACAAAATGCCGATAAAGAGATAAAAAAAGAAAAAAAGTACCAGAAGCAAGAAAATCAATATTAAAATAGAATGAGGAGTCATAACAAAAGATCATCAGGTGTGATAAGGAAAACAGATGGTTAGCTAGTAAAAGGCAGATTGGGTGTTTTTGGGTGAGGAGCTTGAAAAAAGAAGAAACAGAGCAAATTGACATCCATTATGTACCACTCACAGAGAAGCTGCAAGAGCTCCTAGACATTCAGAATAGAAAGCTCCGCTCCCCTGAGGCACTTCCAGCCATTAGGGCAAATACTGTCAGTAAGTTGTGTTTGCTGTGAAAATTTAATTAAAAGTGCATAAACGCAGAAACAAAATTATTATTAACCGCATTTGTTAAGCGCATAGCTACCCGAATCGGGCTTCCCAGCGCCAGCCATCCCTGCTGGAAGCAAGCACAACTTACATTTTAAACCGGAATCTTTTCAGTTGTTTTCTAAAACTGGACACACTGATGTCAAGTCTAAGACAAACGGGCAGAGAGTTACACAGTTTGGGGCCAGGTAGGCAACGGACCGGCCAACACTTCTAGCCCTCTTGATTCTTGGAACAATGAGAAGGCCTAGCTTGGTTGACCCAAGTTCTCTACCTGCCTTATAAGGTTTTATAAGCGGATGAAGAATCTGTAGACCGGATTATAGTTAGCACGATACGTAATGCAAAGCCCCTTAAATTAGATTGCCTATAGGCAGTCAGTACAGAGAGTCAAGTGCTGGTCGAGCTGACTGGGATCCAAGTAAACCCATAAACAAATCGGACTGCCACGTTCTGGATGGTTTGCAGGCTGTTAATCACGGAGATGGGGCTGCCTAGATACAGGGAATTGCCCTAATCAAGGTGCGATAGTATCAGTCCCTGTACCACTGTGCTTCGTAGCTCAATGGGGAGCCTTTGATATCCAGAGTAACAAACAGACTTTTCACCTCTAGTTTCGGGTAAGTGGGGGTGAAGGGGGGGGAGGGGCGATTTCCTTAGGACAGATTCCATGTAAGTTGGTCCCATAAAGATGGGTTGTCAACCACCATGACCTCCGTTTTTTACCCATTCAATTTAAGGCAACTCTCTGCCATCCACTTGGTGACTTGCTCTAGGCAGCCGTTGAATTTTTGGGATACTGGTTCGCCATTAGGAGAGAGAGAGAAATGATAATCTAAGTGTCGTCCGCGTAAGAGACCGTAGTGAAACCAAAAGGATCATATAATGTCAGATAATTGACAGACATATATGCTAAAAAGTGTGGGACTAAGGAAGGAACCCTGCGGGACACCACTCTTTAACTGATGCATCCTGGAAAGAAAATGGCCATTCGCCGACTTGAAATCTCCTGTTGGATAAGAAAGAAGTTAGCCATCTTAACGCCATTCCAGTAAAGCTGCTCATGTTCATTCTACAGAGAACAACAGGGTGCGATACAGTGTCAAAGGCTGCGCTCAAGTCCAACAGGATAAGCGCAGCCAACACACCCCGATCTAGAGATTGCTTTAAGTTCTCTGGGGCCATTAGCAGTGCAGCTTCAGTGCTATGGCACTGCCAAACTCCCCTTTGCATAGGGTGCAGGATATTATAAGCTTCTAAAAATTATGAAAGATGCCTATTAATCACTTTCAAAGCAAACAAAAGGAGACTATGGACGGAGGGCTGAAACTTTTCAGACACTCACCCCCAGTCACAGATCTGGGTTGAATCCATCATCGTTCTATAGCTCACTTCACCTCCCCAGTTCAGACCCAGCCATATGCAAATCAGTCTTGACCCTGTTCCTCATGGGAGCAGTCCAGCCCACACTGCCAATCCAGGTCTTCCCTGGACCGGAAACAAGCAACACTTTCTCCAGGACTTTGCTAATCCCCGAAAGTAGTGAGATAGGTCTGTAGTTATCCATCTCTTCCGGGTCTAATTATCTTTTTTTTTTTTTAATAATGGTGGTAGAACAGCAAGCTTTCATGCGTCCAGGACAACCCCACTGTCCAAGGGCGAATTCTAAATATCTTCTGTAGCGATGGCATCACCATCCTGCGTGAGGATATCTAAAGCAGGGTCCAACGGGGAGCCCTATTCACTGCAAATCCCAAGACTGTCTTTTTTCTCCATGGACGGAAACCTGTCGAGCGTAGCATTTGGTTAGTTAACAGTGGTGTTCTCAGGAATCATATTGTTAGATTCAGCTTCATTCAAAAAAGGGTTATAAATTAGGCTGACTTTGCCCAAAAAATGGTTGGCCAATGCCTCACAACGAGATGTTTGTCCCCGAGATCGCAGGTTTTAAAAAGGAATTCTCTGCCTGGCTAATCCTGCTTGCCAAATATTCAGCTGGGCTCTCCAAATAGCATGTTGATTGATTTTTAAAGCCTGTCTATCGGCCTGTTTGTCAGTATTCCTATAGTGGGCCCTCCACTCCCTCTCCGATCTCCTACATGCTTTCTTTTGCTTCACCAGCTCTGTGGAAAACCACTGCGTTTGTAGCAGGGCTGGGGCTTCTTGCTTACTCTTAGAGGAATCAACCTGTCTAGGGTAGCAGTGATCCGTTTAGTAAATGCGGAATACGACGATGTAATGTCTCCAATGAACTCAGGAATAGAATTCTGCAAGGACGTTTGCCAGGCTTGCTGGTACAGTCTGGACCATTGCCGGGTCAACCTATTTTCAGATTTAGGCATATTTATTCCTGATTTTGGAATGTAAAAAGAGATTAACAAGTGATCAGAATAGCTGACTGGCAGGAGAGCCTCTGCTAGGTTATGAATATTAGAAAAGCTAGGGGTCAATACAAGGCCTCTGTTGTGTGTAGAAAACTCAACATTAGGAATAGCGATTTTCCAACTGCAATTCCCAGAAAATCGCAATTAGGCAATTGCTATTCCTAAAATTTGTACATATGGGCCAAAGTTTCATGGATATAAGTTAATGGCACCAGGATATAAGTCAATGTTTAGAAATGGCCTGTACACATTTATCAAGTGAGCCATCAGCTTCAAATACTAAACTGCTCATATTACTTCCCAAAAAGAGCACTTCCATGCCAGGAAATTGTAAATGTAAACTTCAATTGTAAAGACTTAGCAGCAGACTTCTCCAGAGCAAGAGCGAAAATCTTAAACTCCTTGCTCCTTTACTGGAAGTGTCTTACATTTCAAACTTCTCACTTCACTGCAGTAAGAATGCAAAAAGGCCATCTGAATTCTACAAAATCTTCAGTTGATACTCTGTTATAACCTTCCAGAGAGTCACATCCACACAAGGTGACAACACCCACTGACCTAAAGGTTCACACAATTGAACCCGGACCACCATGGACCCATTTGTCTGTTCACCAGATCTCACCAGCACTGACACATGTATAACTAGAAGCAGTTTTAACTGAAATGTCCAACATAAAACAGCCATGTAGTGCACTAAAGATGCAATAGGAATACCTGCTGCATTCCTTCTCTGCCTTTGAGGATCTCCACCTCCTGCTTCAGGCTCTCTAGCTCATCCAGGGAGATGTTGATCCACCTCCGGAGATGCAGCAAATAGTACTCTCGAATCTGTTCTTCGTCGGCTGTGCCGCTCTCCGCCATCTCTCTCATGGATGCTAGTCTGCTCTCTGCCTCCTTCCTCTGGTTGAACCTAGGCAAAGAAATGATAGAAAGGATTTATCAAGTTAACACAATCTACAACTTTTCCTGTGGAAGAATCCTCCATTGCGTTTTAGCATTCATTGCAAATTCAGCTTTTTTTAAATTACCCAGACTAGGCCACACATCCAGGTCTGGTTTGGCCCATGATACAATAAACAAAATGCAATTTGACAAAACTGTTGAAAGGATGAACCAAGTGAGATGAGATGGTAAAAAGCTATGAAGTGAAAATGAGATTCAAGACACTAATATTTTTACTGCAAACAGGTCATGATTTTTGGCTCACTAAATTAAGTTTAAAACCTCAAAACCCTTAGAGTTCTGGTTTAACAGTCACTCTGATAGTTAATGCTAATCTTTATAAAAATATTAAAAGCTGATAGTCAAAGATTTAGCAGAAAAAGCATTATCATTCTGGAGTTTAACAGCCAACGAACCCTATTCAAAATTAGAGTTCGCCTATAGACAAGGATTTTCTTGGATTTATGCTTAAAACTCTCTGGGAACAATCATAAAATGAACAGTATTTTGAGCAGCAGCAGCAAGTAAGCGATGAAGGCTGTCGGAGCTCGGATATAATGATAAACTGCCTTCGTTTGTCAGTTCACTGCAAGGCACCAACTGGAACACATGGAATTTTATACAGGACAAGTACATTTATAGTCATACTATTCCTTGGACAAATCGATTTTCCATTAAATCCCATGCAGTATTAATGTGCAAAAGAAACCGTTGATGGACGGAATGCTGGACAATGCAAACATTCACCCACAGTCACAAGAATCTGGGTTTAATCCATCATTCTTTTGCTCACCACACCACCCCAGTTTGGACCCAGCCATATGCAAATCAGTCTTGACCCTGTTCCTTGTGGGAACAGTCCGGCCCGAACTGCCAAACCAGGTCCTCAACCATCCTGGGACCGCGGCATAACCGTTCATCAGCCAGGCTAGCTTGAATCCAGTGAGGTAGTGAGCACGGGACCCACGTTTGGACATACCCTGCCAACTTAGGACAACATATGCAAAAGAAACAGTTGATGGACAATGCAAACATTCACCCCCAGTCACAAGGATCTGGGTTTAATCCATCATTCGTTTGCTCACCACACCAAGACATGGGCCCCAGGCTCACTGTGCCACTGAATTCAAGCTATTCTAGCTGATGAGGGGTGAAACCCTGAAACCCGTCCAAGGATGCTTGGTTCCAGTACAGGGAGGACCTGGCTTGGCAGTACGGGCTAGACTGTTCCCATGACGCACACGGTCAAGACTGATTGCATATGGCCAGGTCTAAACTGGGGTGGCATGGTGAGCAAAAGAATGATGGATTTAACCCAGATCTCTTGCCTGGGGGTGAATGTTTTGATTTGTTCTGAATTCCGTCCATCAATTGTGTGTGTCTTTTGTATTATTGTGTGTAGTCATTTACTGCTGTGCAAATACTCAACAAAAGTGCATAAGCACTCTAAAATGTTATTTTTATACTCCACACAAATATATTTTTCTGTGGAAACAATAATCTTGTGCTACACCCAGGTCAAAGCTGGGGTGTTCCATCCCCATTCCCAGTGTACTCCCACCTTGAGAGGAGAAAATAGAAGACCATATCCACAGTGGGAATGTGCGTAGTGAATGCTTGAGAAAGAAAAAAATAAAACAAACTCAGCGATTTGTAGGTGTTTGAAAAGTTTTCATGGTAGCTCCGCCCTGGAATTCCCACTCTACAGCCCTATAAAGAGGTTTCATGGGTATGTGTAAGTAAATGCAATTGTGAGAGTAAATTCACTTTTAGTGAATGCAAAACACTTACTTACAGCAATAACAAGTCACTTGGCAATTTAAACTCAATTTAAGTGCACAGATGACTTTCAGAATCGTGCACTTCAGAGGGTCTGTGTGGTTGTACTAGGCAGTGAAACAAGCTAAGAGATGGATTAGAAGATCCCAGGTGCAGGCAATATCTATTCAGAGCTCAATTTCTCTGCGTCATCGATGCCACACACTCCACCTTCCCCTAATCTATCTCACAAACAAATATAAACTGCAGAAAAAAATAATACCCACCTTTCTATTTTGCTTTGTCTGTGTGTGGCCATGGCTACCAGATTAGGGTGTGGGGAAATGAGTACATGGGTTCTTTCACTTTCCTCTGCTGCTGGCTCGCTGGAGCTCTCCATCGTTGGCAGCTCAAACTTGGCAATGTTGTACTCCTTGCAGCGCTTTAGGAAGTCCAGAAAGTAGACCTGGGCATTCTGCACATGCTCCAGGCGCTTACTGGGATTCACCTGCTTTAGAGTCAAGGCACCAAGCAATGCGGGCAGGAGGAGGTACTTCAGGTCTGCAGAGGCAAGTTCTTCCAACTCTTCGTTGCGGCTGAAAAAAAAAAAATCACGCTGTAGGAATAGTGCAAATAAGGTCAATATGAACTGGCAGCCCTTGGTGCCCTGTTTTATTTAGTCTCAGTAAAGCATCCTCTGAAGGCTTCAAGTTACTTTAACCGCCTTAAATTATAGTACTGTGGCCTCTGCACATCGTTCAATCATCTCTTCCTTGGAACTGTCCACCATAAACTTTAAATGCAATGTATATCACACATCCCCACCAGAAAAGCATAACATCTAGAGTTTTCAATAAACTGTGGGTAAATTGTCAGCTACACTGTGGTAGGACCTGGGAGCAACAGTACTCTCTTTAGTGCAACATGAATATATTTACTTAACCGACTTTCAAACCAACAGCTACCCCCAGCACAATTTGTTTGTAGTGACTTTGCTTGCTTTTTTTTTATACCTCCTTGCTCCCAGTTCTCTCCTCAACATTTTCACCACTACTTTCATAAACTTAAGAGGATTGAAAAAAATGCCATCTACAAATTCGTCCCGCATCTGTAGCTTGGAAAATGAAAATGATCACCACCTGCCCAAACTTTAGCTCTCATGCTCAGGTTCAGATAAATTTTTAGATCAAAGCCTGTCTGGTTTGCTCAAGACATCTTCGGCCATTCGGAAAGCTTCCCCGGGAATGCATTCACTCCCCTGCTTACCACTGGCTTTTTGGTTTGTAACTCAAAGTTTCTTACTTTCTATTTGCTAACTTCATTTGCTTCAGGCCGTTCAGCTTTGAGTTCGTCCTTTCCAGTGCCCAAACTTTATTTACATTATCCTTCCCAGTGCTCACTTTCTGTAAACAGGCCTTTACATCTTGTTCTTATCCGTCACATTTGCTCTGCATTCAAAGACAGAGGTCAAATGTCAGGCTCCTTCCTTCTATGTAGCTTGGTGTTTATATTTCTTTCTCCTGGACTTCAGAGTGAGAGGATTTATGGAACAATCATGCATTCTATGCCATTGCAATCTACTCTGTACCACTCCACTCTTGTCATCCGCTCTAATCTACACCACTGCACTCTACCCTACACCACCCCACTCAACTGCACACCATTCCACTTTCCACTGTGCACCGCCACTTCACTCTACTCTGAAAACAATCCACTCTGCACCGTGCCACTGTAATCTACTCTGAATCACTCTATGTCACTCTACATCACTCTACTCTACTGCACTCTATTCTAACCAATGCACTCTACGCGAATGCACTCTACCCTAACCACTGCACTCCATGCCATTTCATTCAATAACAATGCACTCTAGGCCAATCTACTCTGCACTCTACTCTACATGACATCACTTAACTTTACACGACTGCACTCTATCCTGCATCACTCCACTCTGATCTACTCTGCACCACTGCACTCTACTCTGCACCACTGCACTCTACTCTATGCCACTGCACTCTACGCCGCTTTACTCTACTGTGAAACAATCTACTCTATGCCACTGTATTCTACTCTGGGCTATTGCACCTCTCCACGCCAATTCACTCAAAACAACTAAACTACGCACTATACAACACTACTCTGCAACACTCTATGGCACTGGACTCTACTAGGCACCACTCTACTCTATGCCAATGAACTATACTTTACTCTGAATCACTCCACTCTAAGCCACTGTACTGTATATCACTGCTCTCTACAGAACTCTACTCTATGCCACTTCAGTCTACGTCAATGCACTCTAAAACACTTTAACCCGCAAGATTGCATTCTCGGCCACCGAACTCTACGCCACTCTACACCATTGCGCTATACGTCACAGCACTCTACAATCTATTCTACTCTGCACCACTGTACGCCACTACTTTCCACAGCACTCAACTCTGCAATACTCTATGCCACTGCACTTTACACCTCTGTACTCTATCCTGCACCACTCCACTTCACCCTGCACCACTTCACTCTGAAGCTATTTGGTCTACGCCACACTAAACCACCCTGCGCTGCTCCACCCTGTGCCACTTCACCCCGTGCCCCTCCACTCAATCTTGCCCCACTCCACAAAACTCTACTCGGCGCCAATGCACTACACCACATTACTCAAAATCAATGCACTGTAAACCACTGCACTCAATGCCACTCTACTCTGCACCACTGTACTTTACTCCACCCTGCACCACTACGATCTATGTTGCACCACTCTACTCTGCACCAATGCACTCTACACCCCTTTACTCAAAACCAGTTCACTCTAAGCCACTGCACTCTATGCCAATCTACTCTGCACCATTGTACTTTAAGCCACTTCACACTAGGCCACTCTACAACACTCCACTCGATGCTGCTCAACTCCATTAAATTCTATTCCACTCTATGACACCCTACACCATTCTACGCCCTCTAAGTCACTCTAGGCCACTTCACTCCACTCTATTCTGACACACTAATCCACGTCACTCCAGTACTCCACGCCACTCCGAAACTCTATGGCACATCACTACACAAAAACGACTCCATGCCATTCCACACAACTTCACAACAATCTACTTCTCTCTACACCAGTCTAATCAACAACACTATGTCACTCCACTCTACAACACTTCACTTTATGACTCTTGTGAGAAAGTGCCACTTGACATGGTTAGTCTCCCACTTTTTGCCTGGTAAAATGATGTGTTTTCAATTGTAAGTACACAGGGTCCCAGCCAACCAGGTCCCCTGTGCCAGTGCTCCTTCCCTAAAACTGTACCACGATTGGCACTTCAGAGCTCCCCTGCAAGTCCCTAGCAAAGAGTACCCAGGACATTGATACTGAAGAGGGTCCCCTAAGGACCTAGGTCATGCAAACTGCCACTGCAGCATGCATGCCATGGTGCAGACAAAAATGACAAACTCAACATGGCACACTGCCTCTGTGCCATGCAGAGCAGCATTGCCCAAGGTATCGGTAAGTCACCCCTCTAGCAAGCCGTACCATCCATAAGGCAGGGTGCACTGTATCTCAGGTGTGGGCATATCTGAAAGTGTAGATATGCCCCTACACTATCCAAGTCCATTCTTAAATATTGTAAGTGCCAGTGAAGTCATAGGGTATATGGGCTGGAAACTTGACAACTCTAGTTCCACAGCACCATGATTGCTTCACTAAACGCAGGAGTGTTTGGTACCAAACAACTCCTCTCAAACCCACACTGATGTCAATGTGGGATTTATTGAAACATGTACCCAGATGACACCTCAGAAGTGCCCCCTGAAACCTACCAAGCCTGGTGTGGTCTCTGACTAGCTTTAGGCAGCCTTCCACCAACAGACATGTTTCTGGACCCCTGGGTCGAGAGCCTCAGCTCCAGGGCCGGACTGGGAACCATAACCGGCCCTGGCAAAGTGCTCGGATGCTGCAAAAACGGCCCTGTAACAAAAGCGGCCCCCAGGGGCCCAAAACCAGCCCCCACCCTTTCGGCGCACCGGGGGATTGCCCAGTGCCCGCTATGGCCAGTACGGCCCCGCTCAGCTCCGAGGCCAGATACAAAGTACGTCCTGGGCGGAGTTGCCACCCCTTCCTCCCCCAGGATGAGCACAGTGCTCCAGAGGGGAGCTTCAAAGGCCAGGCTTGCCACCTTTGTAATGAGACTTTAGCCTCTGCTGCTAGCAGCATATGGCAGCCCCCAGTTCAACCCCCCCACACTTGTGGCGGGAGAACTGGCGGGAAAACCAAGAAAGGATAGGAAATGTCCCCCGTCCCCAACCCCAGCCCTCAGGTGCTGGAGTCAAAGCTAAGCACATTTTTCAGTGCCCACCATTTTGAAGATGGTGGGACTTATCCAATCAGGGCTATGCCTCCCCCACCCACAGGAGTGTGTCAGAACAGTGGGTGTAAACACCTCAGGTAAAGAAACTATTGATACGGTTACTCCCCGGTAACATCCCTAAATCCAGTAATTAGGTGGCTCCCCAGACCCTAAAATCAGAATCCAGATGATCGAAGAAGAGCCGGACACTACAGCGTTCCACCAGCAGAGAAGACTGCAGACATCAAATGACTTTGCCACAGTCCTACCAGAAGATCCAGCGCCAAAAGACGACCTGTCCTGCAGCCCAGCGACCTCCAAAGCCTTGGGAGGACTGCCGGACTCCGACAAAGATCAAGATCTCCTGTGGACAGCGGACCTATCCAGAATAAACCAATTTTAAAGAAAAGGAACTCAGCCCTGATTAACTGCAAAACTTGCCTCCGGACCCACGGCCAGAGTCTAAGTGGCCCACCGGTCCTGCAAAGGTTCCCCAGCGCTTCTGAGCCAGAGTCCACCATGGGTTGACCCTTGCCGGACTCAACCTCAGTGCCTGCAGCTTGAATCCGAAGACTACCCCTGACTGCGACCTTCCGATAAGCTGTTCTCAACGCCAATGGACACCCCTGCACCTGAAGCCTCTGGGCCTTGGGGAGCTTGCCCACCGGTGTCTCTTCGCCCCTAGAATCAGAACTTACCTGGGCAGCTGTGAGTTTTCTTCATGCAGCCTTCTAGCCAGCACATGCAGCCTCTTTCCAAAACCGATCTCCCCAATTGAATTACACTGGGCACCCAACGATGTGTTGGCACTCTGCACCCAGCCGCCCATGAGGGTGTAAGTTTGGTGCTGGCTTGTGGCCCCCCCCTTTACTTAAGATGATCGACCCCTGATACCAATTTACTCACCTGTGAGCAGCTCATCTTCAATCACCCCCAGTCTCCATTGGTTAACACTGGGTGCCTGACCCCGAATTGGACCTCTGCACCCTGCCGCCCCTGTACCGCTGGTGTAATATTCTCGGTACCAATTTGAACCTTGCCTGGTGTTGACTTGAAACCCAGAAGACTGGATCTGTAAGTTGTATACTTACCTGAAAAACTGCATTCTGGTCTTCCTCCATAGGTTAACATTGCACAGCCAGGCAATTGGAATTAAGTGTCCACTTTTTAAAGTGTAAAAATGTTTTCCTGCAAAACGTACTTACTTTTTGCGTACATCTTGGTTTTAAAATAAATCTTGAAATAAGCTCATTTCTCTAAAATAGGTGTGGATTTCCTTTTGAGTCGTGGGTCATTTATTAGTCTCTGTGTGCATAACAAATGTCTTACTCTCCTCTGTGTTAGGCCTAAGGCTGCTCACGCACACTATCACAAATAGAGCCCTTTGGGTTTACATTGAGCCCTGTACACTTCTGGGGAAATCTGACTGTGCACGATATAACCAATTAGTAATATACCATATACAGAGCTAGCTACGACTCGCCTCTCAACTCGGCAACCTCTCAACTCGGCAACCTCTCAACTCACATAAATCTTATAAAAAAATATCCATATGTCTTCCACTCTACTCCCTCCACAACAGTTTGCCACTCCACTCTATGCCCCTCCACGACACCACAAACTCTAGGCCACTCCATAACACCCCATTCTACGACACTTCATGCCACTCTCCCTTACACCACCAACTTTTAGCCATGCTGACCAGCTTCCAAACTGGTGTATAACATGGCTAAAACATATTGGCAAAGCCAATTCGCTCTTGCAAAGACGAGACCTATTGGCTTTGCTAATGCTTGTTAAGTCTTACTGGGGACAGAGGATGGCTCTGCAAGAATACAGCTGAACTTGTTCTCACAAACAAAATCTTTCAACATACGAAACACTCCTCTGTCACTTGGGTGTACAGTTTACACCAGCCAATAAAAATTCACATTTCTTCCTTCAGGCTGGAAACACAGCTTTCCTAAGGGCGTGAGTGATCAGAACATACCTTTCAACTCACTGTCTTCTAGGAGGCCTTAGAACCTTCCCCACCCTCAAAGCAAGTCAAATGCCTTCCAGTTCGACCATCGCACGCTCCTGGGAAACTACATAGTTAATTTCCATGTGCCTTTAAAAACAAAATTGTGACCTTGTGCAATGTATGTAACCTGGTGCTTATGTACAGCTCTCTAATGCCTTTGGGTCAACTCCGAAATTAACACTAGACAAACATCCAATAGCGAAAACAGGAAAGCTCATAACTGCAACATGGTGTCCTGGCAACAAACATACAGTGACCAAGAGTTTCAAACAATATCATAGTGGAGCATCAAATTCGCTCCATTTCCAACAAAGAATATGGAAGAATGGCCATTTTCATGATTTGTGTATTCTCAGTTAGTATATTCGTAAACTTTTATAATGTGTGTCCTACTGGGTAAAATTTGTAAAAAAATAAAATTAAAATAAACCATTTTCCTTGGATTTTACCAATTATTTCTGGAAGCCAGATGTAAATCAATTTGCCAGCAGAAACTGCCAGAAACTGCTTTTACTCTGCTACTGAATTACTCAAACGTGCATAACTTCATTAATTTATATTCTGTATGTATCCTAATTAATGCCTAAGCAGATGAGATGTTGCCATTATAATAATTGTATTATATGTGAGGGGAGCTTGCACTGCTACTGCACTAGCTGTACAACTTTAGAGCGAGGTGAGCTTGCACTGCTGGTGTCTGCTTTATACCTGTTCTCTGTGTGCGTGTGTCAAGTGTGGCTTGCAATGTTATGAAACATCTGTTCTATTTGTACAAGGAAAGATGACACTATTGTGGTCGCTGTTCTGTCTATATCCCTCTGAAGCTTGGAAAATAAAATTTCCCTATTCAAAAGTGAATAGGAAAGGCTTTGCCAGTACTTCTTTACCCTCTACCTATAAGTGGATTCATTGCTTCATAGTTCAAGGTCTAAACTACACCAAAAAAATGAATATTTTCTTTAAACTCTTGCCACGATTTCAATACGTCAAAGGTTCTTCTTTAAGTGTTTGTTGGCTTTTGAGGGGAGGATGGACTACAACTAGTTGAATCTCAACTCGATGGATGGCAAACATGGGGAGTAGCTACTAACTGCATCTCGCTATTTGCTACTATGGACCTGCACTACCTTTATCCTCAAGTGTCACGTGTGGCAGGAACAGACAGCAAAAACCGGCTGCATTTGCACTGCTCAGCCAGCCCTCAGCAGCAAATATGATGCAAATGATTGAGGGGCTAAAGGCACGGCAAGAGGTTGAACCTAGTAATGGGCAACTTAGTCAAGCACTGCAGCTACATAGGTAAAACAAAGATCTGGTTGAAATTGCTTGGTAACTATTGGGGCTGGTCATAGACTTGTGTTCAGATAACACGGGAACTGCGCTTTCAAAATACCAGATTCTGGGTTGTTGTGTCCATGGAGTCACTGATCTGCTGACGTTAAGCGAGGGGACCCCCGAGTTTCCATCAGCCGTGGGCTCGCCCCAACACACATCAGCAGAGCGGATAAAGAAACGTGTGGGTGGCTCAAAAGTAGGTTTGCGTTGGAAGCCACCGGAAATGTGTGCACGTGTTATTGTGTTCCACTGCCTTGTGTGGCCACACAACAACCAGGTAAGGAGGTGAGCCTCTCTCACATTCCAACTCACCTCCTGCTGCTGCCCCACTCCACCGGAGCCACACAGCAGCCAAAATGCTGCCTGTGCGGTTAGCCCAACACCATCTTCCTTCCCCAGTGGCCCAATCTATATGTGGCACGCAAGCCTCTCTTCACTCCAGACACAGAGCATGCCTCCCCACTGCAGAGTCCACATCTCAGCAAACACAAAGGTGACTTTAATGGAGGCTCAGGTTGGCACAAACCAGTAAACATATGATGCCTGGTGATTTCAGTATCTTTCTAAACGCAGTTGTCCCTAGTGGTTGTATATGGGTACCACTGCTACGCTTCTGCACAGCGCTGCTGCCACCCATTTGTGGTAACTAACTGCAGGGGTAGAATTCCCATATCCTCACATCCAGGCTCTGGCAGGACCCTACACAATCTTTGTAGTTTACAACCATGCTGTCCAGCGCTGCTGCCATAATTCCGCTTTTTGACATGTTCATTGCTGCCTCCTCCACTGCCGCACAATTGCAATTCTGTGTTGCAAGGTTTGAGAATGACTTGTCTGCTACAAAAGAAACTGAATCTTCTGCTAAACAGCCTCTGCCACTCAACTTCGTTGGTGATGAAGTCTGCAAGATGTTTCACACCCTTTCTGACAAAGGCCGAGACATGACTTTGATGCTGCACTTAATGAGCAATTCAGCTCTCAAACCAACACAAACGACGAATCATCGGAAAGATGGAATGGCGCACCCCTAGCTCTCACCAAAATTAATTGCCAGAAAACCAAACAGCCAGGAGAAGTGGGTAATGTGTGTGGACATGAGGTTGCCTGACAAAGCCATAAAGAAAGAGTGTCACATAAACCTGATTGCAGATGATATTGTGAGTTTTAAAATGAGCAAGACATCCAATGCAAGAGAAACTAAACTGCTTTAATATTAGACCAATACACAACTTATGAAAATTGAAAAAAGGAGTTGTGTCAGCTCCTGTATCAAGTGGAAAGCATCTCAAGGGAACATACCAATTACCCATTGACTACATTTCACTTGCTTACTGGACTCAGACATGCATCCTCTTTATAAACAATGCAGAACAAGCATTTGCAATGCAATAGGTCTCGCATTTACGCGAGTTTGAGCTATTGACATTGCAAATGACAATGCATTTATCTGTTTTTAAAACTTAAATAAAAGGCAGTCATTTGCAATGTCAATAGCTCAAACTCGCGTAAATGCGAGACCTATTGCATTACACTCTCAGAATCCGGACGTAAACGATAAATGTAGCGCAGCCGAACTTTTACGTTAGAGGAATAAAAGCTGAGTGAGTCAAAAGGACTACATTTGCATTTCACGCTGTCTTGACGCGAGTGTGTGTGTATGATGCGGTTCGGTTTAAAGTGAGGTGAGAGAAGAATGTGCATTTGTTAGAGAACCAGTCCTGTAAATGAAATCCTTCATGCATGCATGTTCCAACTGAAAAATTAATGTATGCACCGGAATTTCATGCACGCTTTCAAGTCTGCGGGCCCAAAAGCAGAACATACGCCGTCCTGTGTGGCCTCCCACACTCACTGTCTGAGCGAGTAGTTAAGACGCGTTTCTGATGATTTTGTGCGTTTCACTCAAATAGTGTGCATATATGTGCGCAGTGCAAGGGTGCACAGTTGATATGCAAAGCGCAGTCACATTCCAAAGCAGATAATTCTTCGGCTGGTGTAATATTCACTGTATGTGCGCAGCGCAGCAGCCGTCCTACGGCTGTTAATAAGGGATGGCGTTCGGTCCGTGCCCTTCCAAGTTGATAAACTGTGCTCTTCAGGGCTGCCCGTGAGAGTGAACCAAGGACCCAGGTCTGCTAAAGGTTTTTCTAGCGTGCGAACTGCGAGCATGGAGAGACCAGAAGCGAGCAGGGGAAGAGAGATGGTATTAGAATGGGGCTCCTTGTCGGAAGAGCACACACTTATAACTGCCAGTGGCTCTGGCTACAGTGAAGTGGGCATCACACAGGGGAGCAGCCTTTGGCAGTGGTGTCCTGTTACAGGGCATGGCTGAGCTAAGGTGGGGGATGGCATGCGAAGACGCCTGGGTAGCCCACCGCTGTCGGCAGTATGTCTTGTCAGCACTGTGAGTATTCATCTGATCTGATATGAATGCATACCCAGGTCCTCTCCCTATGGGGTTGTGGTACATGCAAAGACGAAAGAGACGCGATGGTTCAAAATTGTAGTGGAGGGCACACAGCAGAGTAAGCCAACTACAGTGTCACTTTAATCTCGCTAAACGCGGGCTTTGAAGCGGCAAGGGGCGGGGGAGCGCATTCCAGGCGGGGGAGCGGACCCTTTGAAGTAGGTGCACGCGCAAGTGAGCTGAAGCGCTTCCCAAAAGTGGATTGCATGGCGGCACGATGCACGTGATTGTGCGCGTGCTCGCCATGCAATCCACTTTTGGGAGCCCCTTACTAGAGTCTTGCATAGCGATTGCTACGCAATAGCTAGGCAAGACCTAAAAACTGATCCTGATCAGGTTAGCACCATCTGAAATTCCATAAATTACTTAAGGCAGTACAATATAGTCCCACCCTTTCCACATGGGTTGAGCTCAGACACTATCAACGCCTGGATCACCAGCACAGCAGGAGTATTCCAGTAGTGTATAAGAGAAGTACTGGCTGGGCTTCCTACAATGCTCAATGGGAGTAACATCCTCCTGCAAACAACCACTGCAGAAGAACACAACCACACCATAAGAGCCCTCTTGACTAGTGACAAAGAAAGGCAGGTTGACCCTGCATAAGAGCAAATGTGAGTTTTTGAAGCAAAGCACTGACTTCTTTGGATACTCCTTTGCCGCCGACAGGTTTGTTACTGACACGAAGAAAGTCAAAGACATCAAGATGAAAGCTGCCCCAAAAACATCAATGACATACAAACTTGAGAGGTATGGTCATGTACTGTGCGGGTTTCATTTCAAATCGGACAACCCTCACCAATATTTTGCAATGCCTCCTAAAAGCTGATACCTTGTGGACCTGGGCACTCTAATAACAAAAGGGCTTTCCAAAACACTAAAGAAGCTCTGTCCGCAAGAATGACGATGAGGTAAAATGACCCAAGCATACTCGCTGAGCTTCTCACCGTCAGTCCCACTGATAGAGCTGCAAACAAGCATTTGCAATGCAATAGGTCTCGCATTTATGCGAGTTTGAGCTATTGACATTGCAAATAACAAATGACTTATTTTTGTTTTCGTTTTAAGAACATAAATAAAATGCATTGTCATTTACAATGCCAATAGCTTAAACTCAGATAACTGCGAGACCTATAGCATTGCAAATGCTTGTTTTGCAAGGGCATTAAATGGAGGTGGACGGGGAGACAATTCGCTAATTCATGAATTTGTGGCTAAGTTAAGCATTCCGCATTGATATGGGGCTGCCATAAAGATTTGCGACGTTCCACAGGGCAGTGTGAGACAGGCCTGGCTTGCTCTGAAGTTGGATCACTAACCCAGGGAAAAAAAGTGCATCCAACCCCGAACACTAAAAATAACTGAAAACAAGCAAAGAGCACTTGAACAGTTTTTTTAAAATGGTAGTATTTGTTTACCTTGCAGTTCACTCCCACGCATGACTTCCAAAAAGGGGGCTGCTCCCCGGTAGAGACTGGGCACTGCTCTTCTAGTTACTGATTGTAACCTTTGCGCGGCTTTATGAAGAGTTAAACAGTCAGCATCCTGTGAACCTTCCATGAGTGCACGTGGTCACTGCCATGTCCTCAACAGTGTAGCGCTGGTGACACATAGCAACAGAGATGGGGGAGGGGGGGGGGGGGGGTTAGGCAATAAAATACAGGTAAAAGCTGAGGGAGCAGTCACCAGCGCGCGCTCTTATGGGACGGGCGTCCGCGTATCGCAGTCGCTAAGTTGACGCTTCCGTGGTACGACGGTGGTATCGCGCTTCCAGACATTCGACGTTATTACTGGGCCACCCAGTTGAGCGCGATTAACCATGGTGTCTATGGTCCGGCGCTGAGCCCTGGCTTCGCCATGGACCGCTGGTTGCTCCGTGGGGGTAACTACCACAGAGCGTTGTATTCGAAATCGTCGGACCTCACCCCCACGGGGCCCACCAGAGTGGCCGTCCATGTGTGGAAGGTGGCGACGGACTCGCTGGGCTGGAGGGGTAAGCTTACCCTTGCCACCCCTCTGTTTGACTCAGAGATTCTGGGGAAGCTTTGGCGCACAAAAGGGTTCGAGAAATGGGATTTGATCGGCATATCCAGGGTTGGAGACCTTTTGGTTAAGGGTAAGATAAAGTCGTTCGAGGAGCTGCAGAAGGAATACGAGCTGGGGAGCACGGAGTTCTTCCGTTATGCTCAAGTGCGCCACGCCTTGCGGTCAGTCCTTGTGGAGGGGGAGAAGGTGCCCGAGTCCTCTCCGTTGGAGGATCGGATCCTGGATGGTCACATGCCAGAGAGCACGATCTCACTCATTTATAAGAAGCTTATCAATGTTCGGGCGGATCTTCTCCTAGGGTTGCGCGCTCAATGGACCAGGGACGGCCTTGAACTGGATGATGAGGATTGGCAGTACGCAGTTTCTTCTCCCAAAGAGGTCGCTATCCCCGCGCGCCTGCGGCTGGTGCAGCTTAAAATACTCCATAGGGTCTATGTGACGGGGCCCAGGTTGGTCCACATGGGTTTCTCTGAGGAGGGCTTATGTAAGAGAGGCTGTGGTATGGTGGGTACCTTCCTCCATATTATTTGGGAATGCGGTGCGATTATGGAGTTCTGGAGGCAAGTCCACGAGGCGATGGGGGAGGTGACAGGAATTGTTATGCAGCCTGAGGCGCGATGTTGTCTCCTGAATGTCTGGAGTCCTACTGACCACAACGCGGCACAGACTCAGTGGGTGACCCTGGGGAACATGGTAGCCAAGCGCGATATCGCTCGGCTGTGGGGCTCCAATAGGCCGCCCACATTGACAGCGTGGATGGAAAACATGGACTGGAGCATGTTTAGGGAGAAGACAGTGTATTGTGCTCAAGGGCGCCCTCGGAAATGGCACGCTGTGTGGGGGCCATGGAACCAGTACAGAGGGGACATATGCCTGCCCCCCGACCCGGATCCGCCTGAGGAGCAACTTTCCCCTTAGTCTTTTTCCGGCTTTGACTTTCCCGCTGATATGTGATTGTTTCTAGAGTCTCTGCCTTTCCCTCCTTTCCCTTACTATGGACCTGTGCCTGTTGGACGTGATGGGGCTCGTCCCCCCTGATGGGAACCTCTCTTGGTGTTTACAGTACCTTTCGCCTTGCTTGTGTTTAGGGTTGTATTTATGTTTATGCAAAATAGAACCTTTGGCTCTCCTGTCAGTGATATGTGGACGCAAGCATGTGTTGAATCTCTAAAGCTGCCGTACCTCCGGGTTGTCGGCTGAATAGCTGTGTCACTGATCTAAAATAAAGGTTTTATAAAAAAAAAAAGAAAAAAAAAAAAAAAAGCTGAGGGAGCGAGCGTTCTAATATGTGAGGATCAACTATTCAAAATAAAAAAACAAGCAGTGGAGAGCTCTCTTGTGATAGGGACATGGGGAATGCAGTAATAATGCGCACAAGGGACATCCAGCGCTCTATTGTGAGAGGTACATGGCGAGTGCACTAGTAATGCGCACACGGGGCATCCAGTGCTCTCTTGTGGGAGGTACATGGGGAGTGCATTAGTAATGCGCACAAGAGGCGTCCAGCACTCTCTTGTGAGAGGTACATGGGGAGTGCACTAGTAACGCGCACAAGGGCCGTCCAGCGCTCTCTTGTGAGAGGTACATCGAGGAGTGCACTATTAATGTGCTCTCGTGACAAGCACATCTCGGGAGAGGTAACATCAAGAATGACAGCTGGGGTCAGAGTGCAGGGGCGAAGCGCAGCTGGGGATGGTTCGAGGTACTCCTGTGGGGAACACAGCTAGAGTGGGCGGTGGGGGTGATGCGCACAGCTGGATATGGGTGAGGTACTCCCTACTTCTATGAGCAGAACATTAGAGGATGGAGGTGGGCGAGAAACACGCTGGGATTGATGGAGGCATAGCGGGTGAGAGGTGGTGATGCCCCAGCAAGGATAGCCTTAGTGGAGCCATCTGCTACCTACACAAACCACTTCATGCGATGTGATGCCATAACTATGGCAGTAAGCGCTAAACAAATGCCAATAACTAACTCTAGAAAGCAGAAAGGAGGGGGCTCCAGTGTGAAGCCAAGCTGCATTACTCCGAGATGTGTTTGTAACATCTGGGGTCAGTGGGAAAGACGGCACTATAGCCCGCAGAAGCTCCTTCCAGGAGGACTGGCGGCAGAGCAACAACCCCAAGTACTGGCACCGACGAGAGAACACGGTTGGGACGGGTAGAGTAGAGAAGGTAGTGTACTGTTAAGGGGGGTGGGCTAGGAGCCAGGTGTCCAGAGGGAGGAAACGGGCTATGATTGGACGCAGCTGCAGAGCCCTGGGTGCGAAGAAAGGTAAGAGGCTGGAACAGCAAAGACGAGTGGTGAAGGGAGTAAGTCAGCCCTTTGGGTGGTCCCTCCTCATCATTATTTATTTTGTCCCACTTTTGCCTCAAACCCTGTTTGAATTTTTCCTTTTTGGGAACCACCAGACTTTTTCGTGTTGCTGCAGATTCAGGGAGCCATTTTAGCTACCCCTGAAACTTCTGTCTGAGGGCCTGGAGCACAAAATGGTGGCCACCTGTGACATCACCAGCATCCACTGGAACCTACTAGCACCTTCCAGAACATTCCAGAACCCTGTGACCGTTGGAGGCGGTTTAGAATGTTGGGAAGCTAAGACAGAGAGTTGGCAGTTGGAGCTGGCAGTTGGCACCTGACTGGTGAAGAGTGAGCAGCAGAAACCTGAAGGAGGAAGGAGTGAGGCAGCAGGGGTGGAAACTTGTGCCTGGAGTGGGGTCCATAAACCCACCCGTGATACTAGTCTGACTGAGCCCAGCCTGGAGCCCTGTGTGGGAAGAAGCAAGAAAAACCATCTTAAGGACCTGGACAGCAGGAACAGGCCTTAGAAGACAAGAAAGCAAGATCCTGACCTGGATACTGGTTTCCCTGGAGCCGGACGTCGAGTAGCCTGGAGACCTGGAGCCTGAGGTGGAGAAGCGGCGCTGACTGGAGAAGCAGACGTCGTGCCCAGAGCCGCCAGAGATCGTGAGAGGGCGCCGACGGAGGACGTGAGGTGTACCAGAGGTCGAGGAGGAAGTTAACCAAGGTCGAGTGATCGGTGTCAACGGGGGAGTGAAGTCCGCCCTCCGGAGTCGCCGGAGACCGAGGTGAAGTGTACCGGAGGTCGGGAGTGAGGATCGCACTCCGGAGTCGCCGGAACCTGAGAGAATCGTGCCGGAGGTCGGGAGTGGAGGTCGCACTCCGGAGTCGCCGGAAACCTAAGGAGAGGGGCACCGGAGGTCGGGAGTGAGGATCGCACTCCGGAGCCGCCGGAAGTCGACATCGAGTCAAGGCCGGCCGACGTCATCGAAGTTGAGGTCGCCAGCGGACCGGAGCCGCCCGAAGTCGACATCGAGTAAAGACTGCCCGACGCCATCGAATCGGAGGTCGAGATCGAGCCGAGGCCGCCGACATCGAACCGGAACCGCCTACCGGCGTCGTCAGGAACAGACATTGTGCCGAGGCCGCCGACGTCGAATCGGATCCGCCTCACGGCGTCGACACGACTCCAGCGGCGTCGGAACATCAGAAAAAGGGCAGTAAGTGGAATAGAGGGCGCCAAAGGCCCTGTGGAATCCTAAGAGACTACTCTAGGGGTTAGAGAGGTGCTGGAACCAGCTGGACTGTGCCAGGGGTGAGCTGGGACTAATCTAGAGGGGTTGTGTGGAGTGAGAGAGCCAGGTCTCTGGTATTCCCCCCTTGATCTACCTCAGTTTAGGCCTCAGCCTTGTCCAAGCCAGGGAGTAGACACCCTCAAGCCTTCCACATCCCCACAAGCTGTGCCTGGGCCAAATCAGCCCTTAGGAATTCAAATGTGATCTGATTCTATGAGTGTCACTGTCAGCTTTTAATTATTTATTAGGGGCACTGTATTTATTGTATTTAACCTATTTATTGCTTCACTGTATTTATTGGTCCACAGTATTTATTGATGCACAATATTTATTGGTTTACAGTATTTATTGCCTCAGAATATTTAATTGCCTGTATGTATTGCACTTATATTTATGCCTTCATTATTTATGATCACCCCTATTTATTGAATCATTAAGCCAGAATTTATTTGACCTGCACTATTTAAAAAGTTTGTATATTGTGATTGTTATTTATTTATCTAATCAGCAACTAAGAGAAAAAGTAGATAAAGAAAGCTATTTTCATAATTTTTACGGTGTAGAGTCGTTTTTGGAACGGATGCACGCATGGTTATTGTATGGGTATGTCGTATGCTTAGCACGGAGCCTGATTCCTGACCACTCGAGCCAAGCTACCACAGTGTATGTCTGGGAGAACACCACCACCCTTCCAGTGTGGGAGTGTTTTTCTAACAGTAGTGTACTGTTAAGGGGGGTGGGCTAGGAGCCAGGTGTCCAGAGGGAGGAAACGGGCTATGATTGGACGCAGCTGCAGAGCCCTGGGTGCGAAGAAAGGTAAGAGGCTGGAACAGCAAAGACGAGTGGTGAAGGGAGTAAGTGGTTCAAACTATGGGCGCAAAGCCTAGCGTGTGTGTGTGTGTGTGTGTGTGTGTGTGTGTGTGTGTGTGTGTGTGTGTGCGCGCGTGTGTGTGTGTGGTGGGGGGTGGGTTAAGAGTTTAGGACTGCAGACCACAGAGCCGATTATGGATAGTGGATAAAGGGGTTCAGGGTTACAGGCTTCAGAGCCGGGTATGCACAGACATACAGTGTACGGCTACAGAGTGAAGAGCCAGGTGTGCACAGGCAGGGGAGAGGTTAAGGCTACAGTGTGCGGAGCCGAAAGTGCACAGGGAGGGAATCAAAGGCTACAGACTGCGGAGCCGAGAGAGCACAAGCAGTGGAGGAGTCACGGAAGAATGTGGAGCCGGGAATGCACAAGCGGGCGAGGGGCTTAAACTATAGACTGCGGATCCGGGTTTGCACAGGGCGGTAAGAGGGTAGAACTAAGGGTGGCAGAGCCAGGTGTGCATTGATTGCAAATCCGGGTGTGCACATATCGGTAAACGTTTGGTGTGCACAAGGAGGTAAGGGGATAGGACTGGACTGTAGGCAGCAGGGCCTAGTGTCCACTGGGAGTGGAGGGATTAGGGCTTCAGACATCAGAGAGAAGGGACGATTTCAGGAATGCTCAGGGACTGGCAGTGAACGATGGGTGGCACAGCAGGGCAGTAAGGGGTACAACTCAGGGGGGGGCAGAGCTGGGTGTGCGCAGGGTTGTAAGGGGGTACAAACAAATGTGATGAGTGTGTGCAGGGTGGAAAAGAGGGTACAACTAAGCGTGGCAAAGCCGGGTGTCTGCAGGCAGTAAGAGAGTGTCACTGAAGGGCGGTTAGGTATGCAATGCACAAGGAGCCTCGTCGCCGAGAGGCCCTTACCTGCTTTCCGCAGCTCTGTCCCCCTCCGTTCGGCTCCAGCCGGGCTACCTGTTCAGTCCCACAGAAGATCCCCGGGAGCTCTCTTGCATGCTTCCCGGGGCTGCGGCAGGGCTGTGACTGCAGAGGGATCTTCCCCGGTCCCGAGAGCCTCGGTCTTCGGCCCTCCAGCGACTCATCCCTTGAACCTGGGAACGGAGAATTCGTCCTGCACCGGGTCACCCGCCATCTTGAACTCGCAGCCTACAGTCAGCAGGGTCTGCCGAAGAGCACCGTCACCCCACGACCATAAAAACTTCAAACCCGGTTCTGCCGAATGACATCATCACACAGGACTGAGGGAGTCTGCTTGTTTTTTTTTTTTTTTTTAGAAAAATTTCTTTATTCATGTTCCAATTTCGATTGACATTTAATCATATGTGCTGACTCAAAATGGTATGATTTGGGAAGCATATCGGATAGCACGGCAACATTTTTGAAGATAGAAATGGGACTTTTTTTTTTTTTAAACTGCGAGGTACGGCCTGATTGCGGTGACATCCAACACTGCGGGGTTAAGGACGGAGGTCCCCTGCTGGAAGGCCAAGGTAGACTGTGCATGTCTAGTCCCTACTGTGCGAAGCGCCATGGAGCGGAGCAACACCACAAAGAAGGTGACCACATGGAAAAACTCAGGCCCACCAGCACCACTGAGAAGCCAAAAGGAGTGGCCCAGGCGAGAGCGGAGATGAGCCGGGAGAGAGGCTGCATGTGGCTGAAGGTGCATGGAGGATCTCTGGCTGGCCAGCACCGCAGAGAAGCCCTGGGGCATGGCCGAAGCTCAGGTGAGGGCATAGGTGAGCCGAGAGAGGTCACCTATGGCCGAAAGTGAGCAAGAGTGAAGCGGGCAGCACCACAAGGCCAGAGGCTTGCCTGCAGTGGAGGGGAGTTATCAGGAGAAGCCTGTTTGAGGGCTAAAGAGACAAGAAAAAAGTGCTTAGCGGCTAATTAAAAGACGCCGTGTCACACCGAGAGTAAAAAAAAAACAGTCCAGGTGGGCGGGGCCAAAAGGAGCCAGGGCAGCAACAAGGAGGGACTAAAAAGCCTCACTGAAAATGGAAAGACAGGGTTTAGCATGCACGATGACGAAAGCTAATGGGGAAAAGGGGCGGAGCCTAGACTTCAGTTCTGAAATGGTCTTGCACAGCGAGCAGCAACGCTAGGCGAGACCTAAAAACAGGGCAGTGGGGGCCAGTAGTTTACACAAGCACAGCTTTGACTGTGAAGGAGCAGAGATACTCTCATATTGAAAACAAGCATTGGCATAGCCAATAGGACACGCCTTTGGGACCTTATAAGTGTTTAGCCATGCAACACTTGATGTTGTTGCACCAAGGATATTGTGCTGGATAAACACTTATAAGGTCCCAAAGGTGAGACCTATTGGCTATGCCAATGCTCGTTTAGATCACGTCCCCCACAAGCACCTTGAACCCCTCAGTCAAGTGATAGAACATGAGCACAGATCCAGTATTTCACCATTTTACGGATTACCCTGAGTGTTCTGGCATTTAGTTCTGCATGGTCATTCTTCTGCCCACGCCCCCCTCCTACCTCCCATGTCATCTAAAGTATACCCCAGTTCCCTTCCGAGCGTCCCCTGTGAGGCATTTCTTATTCCACTCACCGTCTAAATGGGTGGAAATGTGCCGGTTTACTGCTTTATATGGAGGACATTTCAATTATGGTACAAATAGACCTGTTTACGGGCTTTCAATTCTTTCCAAAAGGTCATTACTGGGCCATTTAGTGCACTTTATGTTTTTTACTGAGACAAGTGTCACTCGGATGTATCTCTTGTTTCACGCCTCAGTGTGAATGAGTTTTGAGGCTCACGGGGGTTTGTGTCACAAGAGCGCGTGAAGGGCAAAGAGCATCACTTCCGCATTCACAAGTAATCTGGGGATTGAAGTGGAATACATCCCCTATGTGACGTGTTATGTGGACACTTTCATTGAGGCCCCCCCTGTGTGCCTCGAGAGGCCCCGTACCAGAGAGAAGGAAAGAGACAAAGTCCGAAAGAGAGGCACGGAGGAGGGAAAGGAAAAACACAAAAAAAAAGTTAGTGACATATGGCAGGGGACAGGACAGGAAGGAGGGGTGGTAGGAAGATAGCTAGAGGGAAGGGATGAAGACGAAGCAAAAAACAATGGAAGGGATGAAGGAAGAAAGGGATGACGCACATATAGGACCGAAGGAGCAAGTGGAACGGAAGCAAAAACAACAAGCATTTACAATGCAATAGGTCTCGCATTACTGAAAGCTTGAGCGCATTGCATTATAATGTGCAACGCCAATAGCTAAAACTTATTAATGCGAGACCTGTTGCATTGCAAATGCTTGTTTTTTTAAGAGTTCTCCTCCAGAGAAAGTCCTGGCACTGAATGTGGCAAGGAACTAGGGAGTAAGCAGGCTTATTGTTGTATTGGGACAGAGTTTGGCGATGATTATGGATGTGTGTGTGGGAGGTAGCTTGAGCCCGTAGGCTGCCAGCCCCAGATCTCATCTGCCTTCCACTTCATTTCCTGGAGCTCCCAGCACGGTGGTAAAGTAAAATGCAATACCAGTTGGGGTTCCAGTATTGCATTTTAAAACATACAAGTTTGGCAAAAAAAGGGTTGGGCAGCAGCACAAGAGTAAAGAAACGGTTGCAACCGCCATTGTGAAGCCGGTTCGGGTTCCGGTATTTTATAAAGAGCCAGACAGAGTGGGCAGGTAGAGTGGACATGGCACCAGCGAGGCATCAAAATGCAGAGGGCGGCAGAAAGCCCGTTTCAGAATGTGATGAATATCTCCTGAAGCTGGTAGACGAAGACACGATACCCCATGAATCACATATTTACCCCCTATAAAAATGCCCTCGCGGAGAGAACACGACATAGGGACACGTTCCTCCAACAATTTTATAGGTAATTACCATTACCAAGACAGAGATAGGTAGGAGCTCTGCCTCAGAGCTCCCGGGTTGGGGATCACCAAAAATCGGTAAATATCCCCGGATAACCCTGCCATCCACATCTTGCTGCAGCACTCCATAGAGGTACTGCAAGCTGCGATTCTGGACAATCAAGTTTCGAGAATTTTGGTTTACCTGCATCGGAGATCTCTGTGGTAAGGTCACGGCATTCGCCCCGACGCCGACCGTCTGGATCGCTTCCTGTGGAAATACCGCAACGCCTTGGCGTGAAACGGGTCCTCGATTTGTTCTGCGGTGGGATCCTCCAGCTAATCTTCTGTTGGGTTCGTGGTGCCCCGGTGAGGAGTTGGCCTCGCTTGCCGCGACATCCTCATCTGGACTGCATGACGCCCGGCGAGGTACTGACAGAGTCCCCGGTTGCAGGAGTGTGCTTTTTCGCGCTGTCCCTGGCACCTTGGGGTGGTGACTTGTGTTGATTGCCAGTCAACCCGCGATTTCAGGTGGAATCCCAGCCCCTGTTCGCCGAGACGCGGGCTGGTGTTGAGCCAGTCTTTGATGCCGGTTTCCTCACGGCGCCCCAGCGAGGAGCCGGATAGTGCGCTGATCGGCTGTGGGTTTTCCTCGAAAGTGCGGACGATCGTGTCCTGTGGACTACTTCAATCGGCGGTCCGCCCTGACCCGAATTGCCTATAGGAACCGGGAGCGCACCGCAGGGCGTCTCGCGTGAGACCCTCTGACTCGGGTCCCGGCGCTCTTGCTTGCGAAGTATCCGTTGACTGCCCAGACCTAACAGACGGTGAGCGCCACGCTACACACTGTGAACCTTTGGTGGCTGACTTTGTATGTGCTGGCCTGGTCACTTGAGAGACGCTTACATTGTGTGCACTTTTGGGATTGAGGTTGATTTGGAGGGCCATCTTGTCTTTTTGTGTGCTGGCCCATCCATTTTGAAGACTCCTGCATTGCATGATATAACCTGTCCTCACATGCCCCTATTCATAGTAAGTGAAAGAGGACTGACCTAAGCTTTCACAACAATAGAAAGGGGACTGAACCTGAAGCTCCCCATAATAACAGAAAGAGGACTTCTGTAGCAGCCATCTTGACATGGGCATATGTCCAACTTATTCTACTGAAAGAGACCTGGTAAACCCCCCACCTTGGCATGGGCATATGACTAACAGCCCGTGAATTTGCTCTTTCGCTGCTCATTTAAGATAGGGCATCTTGGCACGGTAGTACTTTCCCTGAGTAAACCTTGATGGTAGGGCAGACCTGCCAATCTATTTCACCACGCAAACCGACCGCTGGGGCAGTAGTCTCATCACTTTCCTCAGCATGGCAGAGCCCTGCCTGCCCTCCACGGGCGACAACTACTACACTGTTAGCTATCCTCCTAATCTCTCCAAATCTGCCTCCAAAACCCTTAATCATTCCATCCTGAAAAATCATCCCGAAACGCTGATATCTGACCATCGTCTCTGCGTTAACCAGGGCACTGTCATCAACGACCTCATCTTCCATTCCAGGAAAACGTCCCTCTGGTGCAATGTCTTCTCAAGCCTCCTCAAAGTTCAAGAAACCAGGGTCATCCCACATGGAAAAAAACTCACAATCATCCTTCTGCAAATCTGCATGCAGACCTTACCATCTCCTTATACAACAGCGGCACCATCCTGATTCAAGGGCCTCCCAAAAACCTCATCAAATTTGCAGACCTCTTCACCCTCCTTAAAAAACATTCACAACCCAGCTCAGTCCCCACTCCGGCCACTCCTCCCTGCCCCCGCTCCACCTAGTATACCCTACATCTCACCACCCACTCCTGCCTTGGGGGGACCTGGCCCTGCCAGTGGCCCTGCCTTGGGGGGTCCCGGCCCTGCCTCCTTGTCACCCATGCCTGCCATTCACTATGCCCCATTACCACCACACCCAGACCTCCCAGGAAACCCCTCTCCATCAAACACCGAAGCTCCCCCTAGGATCCTCCCTTCTCGGCTACCCAGCCCCACCATCTCACTTCCAGCATTCACCAGAAGCGCCCCCAAACCCTTAACTGCCGGCCACCGGCCCCCTGTAATCCCCATTAGGGATCTCAATACTGATTTGAAAACACCTCATTTGGCCCAGAACCCTGGTCGAGTTAACCCCTACGCCAGGCTGCTTTTTCATTCTGGCGAAATCGCTCCCACCCGCCTGGCCCCTTGCCCACAAGACCCCTCCTCACATAGGGACACAGAACAACCTAACCCCCTCACTCCATCACAATAGCACACCGGCTTCCAGGCCTCAGCCCACCTAAACCCACCTCGAGGCTACCTGAACATACCGTCAAAACGGCTCAGTCTTTTCCCTATAGCTCACCTGCCATCAGCCCTCAGCCCGCCTGATCACACCGCTAGGTTACCTGAATATACCTTCAGAACCACGCCCCAGCAACGGGCATCAGGCCCACCAGAACTCACCTCTCTTTATGATTTTGATATTCTCCACCGCAGATCCTCAGAGCCAACACTGAGCACCCACAAATCGATTCTGGACCTAAAGCACCTCCTTCACATCACTGAACTCTCCTTCTCCAAACTATGGCTCTCACAGACTGAGATTCACATCCCCTTCACGACGCCCCTCCTTCATCCTCTACCTCTATTCCAAAGACACCTACGCCCTCGCAAGCAACCCTGCCTCCTCTCTGAGGAGGAAATTCTTGCTCTCCTCTACACCTACAAACCCTCCCCTGGCATGATCAATCCCTCAGAACTCACGGAGGAAGAAGTAGTTGACCTCCTACGTAGCTACGACTCTGCCTTCATAGCCCCATGCCCTTTAGACCAGGAAGGAGAACACCCTATCTGCACGGTTGCAACAAACCCTAACAGAGCTGCCATCCGCCGCGTCCGAGGGGCGGTAAATAGCAACCTAGCTAAAGCTCCCACCTCTGCCTCTACTGTCGACACCCACTCCTACCACTCCCTAGCCGGCCTCCTAATAAACTGCCGGTCAGCTGTAAAGCATGCATCCGATGTCGCCGACCTCATCATGAAACATAAATCGGACCTTGCGATCCTGACTGAATCTTGGCTCAAGGATTCCTCATCACCCTACCTTGACCTCTTAGTCCCGCCCAACTATAGCATTGTAAGGTTGGACAGACAGTCAAAGAAAAATGGGGGTGGTATTACCTGTATCTACCGCTCCAACCTCCTTGTTGCAGAACTGCCGGTGGACCCCACGGACTCTTGCGAATACCTCGCACTCGCCATCTCCAACAACACCTCGCAGCTGTGCAAACTGCACATTTTTTACCATCCCCCCGGCAAAAAGGACAGCTTTACGGACCTCCTCATGGAAATCCTCACTGCTAAGGTGTACCCAAGCTCCAACGACATTTTTCTTGGTGACTTTAATTTGCATTGGAACAATCCTAAAGATCCTCAGGTCAATGCAATCAGAGACCTCTTGGCCGATCTAGCCCTTACCCAAGCCTGCTCCCTCCCCACTCACGCGAAAGGTGCCACCCTCGACTGGATCATTGCTAAGAAATCAGCGGTCAAACTTATCTCCATTGATCCTTGTGGTTGGTCTGACCACCACGCCATCACCTGCCTCCTGCCCAGCACTGGCAAATCATGGGCCCCCCAACCTGTGATTCCCAAACGATGGGTCTGGGACACCAAGAACCTCGACCACGAGAAATTGGCAGCCCATTGTGAGTCGGACCTCCCCCCCCCCCCTCCACAGTGCACAGCGGTCACAAACCTGGCGGACCACTACTCCTCCACCATATCCGACATTCTTGATGACCTGACACCGCTAAAGCTAAAAAGAACACAGATCAAAGACAGAAACCCCTGGTTCAGTGGATCCCTCAACAAGGAGAGGAGATCCCTGCGACAGTCTGAACGAATCTGGAAAAAACACCCATCTGCAGCACATCTAATTCTCTTCCTTCTTCTGTGACAAAATCTCGGCCCTAAGAAATGAGCTTAAATCTGCAACCCACCACCAAAATCAAAATCAGCCAGCTCCACCTTTTCTCTCCGTGTTGCCCACCCAAACCTCACCCAAAAACCTAGCACACTGGTCCAATTTTAATCCGATCAATCTATCTCGAAAATTCTTGCCTCCCTAAAACCGAACAATCACTAACGATCCTCTCCCCTCTAACTGCCTAGCTGCCGCCTCCAAGGCAATCATCCCTTCCTGGACCTCAATAATCAATGCCTCCCTCCTACAGGGCTTAATTCCTGACTCGCTCAAGGCGGGTCAAGTTGTCCCTATCCTAAAAAAACCTACGCTGGAACCTGCCTCCGCCGAGAACTATAGACCCATTTCTAACATTCCACTCCTTGCCAAAGTTCTGGAAAAATGTGTGCAACAGCAGCTAAGCCTTCACATCAACAACTTTCACCTGCTAGATGACTTTCAATCAGGCTTCAGACTGGGACACAGCACAGAAACCACCCTCCTCCACATTGTTGACGACGCTCTCCAAGCCCTAGATCTAGGCAAAACCTGTCTCCTAATCCTTCTAGATCTCTCTTCCGCCTTTGATACGGTGAACCACGAAATTCTCCTTGAACGCTTCAAATTCAGGATGGGGTTGGAGGGCACCGTTCTTGAATGGTTTAGATCCTTCCTCCAAAACCGCTCACAAAGAGTCCTCATCAATGGTGATCTATCCGCCCCCTCTCCAGTTTCTGTGGGAGTTCCCCAAGGATCAACCCTATCCCCTACCCTTTTCAACCTTTATCTTGAACCTCTCACCGAGGTGCTTCGTGCCGACAACATCTCCTACCTTATGTACGCCGACGATACACAGGTCTACATAAAAATCTCCTCCCCTCAGGACATTCTCTCCCTAAACATGGCACTGAAGCTAACAGTCCACTGGCTCACTGCCAACCAGCTTAAACTCAACGCAAACAAAACCCGAATTCCTACTGATCTCCCCACCCACACCAAATCCAGACATCCAGGAATGGATCAAGACAATCACGGCACTAAATTGCCCTCCTACCATTGTTGACTCAGCAAAATCCCTGGGAATAACCCTTGATGGCAGCTTGAATATGCACAGCCATATAAACGCGATGGCCAAAACGGCTAGATTCCACCTGAGCTACCTAAGAAACCTAAAACCCTTCCTCGATAGGTCCGACCTTAAAATGGCAACCCAGGCCTTTGTCATCTCCAGACTAGAATATGGATGTTCTACTCTCGCAGGGCTACCCAAGAACTCTCTGGCCCCACTGAAAGCCTGCCTCAACACCGGTGCCAGACTCATAACGGGCTCAAAAAAATTTGACCACATCTCTCCCCACCTCAAAGCTCTGAACTGGCTTCCCCTGGAGGCCAGAATACAATTTAAACTGGCTTGCATAACTCACAAAGCTCTGTACGCGAACTCACCGACATTTCTTGCACAAAAACTTGTGATATCCGGACAGGCCAGAAATTCCCGATCTGCCAAAAACCTGCTATTGCAGCCCGCACACTTCCGGAAGAAAAAAACCTACAATCGAGCCTTCTCTGGAGCGGCTCCAAGAATCTGGAACTCTCTCCCACCCTCCATTAGAAGACTCCCGTCCTTGGCACACTTTAAGATGGAGACCAAAACTTTCTTAATGGGAAAATACCTCATCTAGCGAACTCTTTACAATCACCTCATAGACTTGCCTCTTGTACCTTATAACTACCTGCTCAAATTTTTTTTTATCCCAAATGTAGCGTCGACCTCAACTATGATGCACCTCGTGGATTGGAAACCTTTCATTATTACTCTGCATGCTTCAATTTTTCTCCCTCATGTAGCTTGGACTTTAAACTGCGTGCTCCTCCTGTATCCCTTTCTCTCCCAGTGTGATCCCTCCCATCCTTATGTTTTATTCCCCCCCTTCAATCCTGTAAAGCGCTCGGATACCCTCACGGGACTGGCTCGCGCTCTATAAAACTGTAAAATAAAAATAATAAAACTGTAAAATAATTGCCAGTGAGATAAACAGGGCATGAATGTAGTGAACACAGGAAAGGGTTTTTAGAGAACATAGGTTAGTGACGATGCGGAATAAGAGTTGCAGTTTCAGCTGAGAGTAGGCGAAAAGATAGGAAAACTGTCAACACATATGCTTGACTAACCTCGTTAAAAATCCAGGAAAAGTTGATTATGCGGGTAATACTTCATTCACCCTTGTTGTACACCTTTGTTTATTGTAAGAATGATACTGTGAATGTCAGTGTTTAAATGTGGCACCCTCTACACAATTTGATAAACTGGGAACTAAATGAAAATAAATATATTTTAAACGTTGGTGCCTGAGAGCTAGAATTCAATGAGAGGAGGGAGTGGGTGGATGAGTGAGCGAATGAGTAAGATCTGGCATCATGCTCACTTAGGGGATATTCCATGTCAGCAGCTTGAACGTCCTGCTGCTGTCACCCAGAACCCGGTGGTCACTGTTGTTAAATCTGCTGTGATATCCTGCAGTGTTTTCACGGTCACTTACTGTAGGTCCATTTACTGCGATCCTCTTAGAATGACTTAAGACAATATGAGTGGCCAGAATCACGCAGAGTTAGCACGAAGCTGGGACCTCCTCCCTTTAAACTCTCATTAAAATGATCTCATTAGAATGGTTGACTGCAGCAGAAACATCTGTTATATACAGGGTCACTGGAATTATGTGATCCTGCGGCCGCTAAGATTTTCGCATAATTATAGAATTGCCGCACTTGCCACATAATCCATCATCTGCTGTTCCTAGCTCAAATGGTGCAAAAGTTACTAAAAATGCAGCGAAGCGGACGAAGGCCTGTTAAAAAGTTGAACTGGTCACCTTTCTATTGCTTATTGCTATATTTGAATTTTCAACTGGTCCTAAAGATGTGCAATCAATGTCCAGACAGTGTTATCAAGTTTAAAAATGAAGAAATAATGATGTAATACTATTTAAAAATGTGCCACATTATGCCGCAAAATGTACCTTTTCTTGCCACATAATTTACTCAATCCTGCCACATAACTTGGCCCTTTCCTGCAGCAAAATTCCAGTACCCCTGGTTACATAGTGCCATATATTTGGGGCAGGGTATAAGCCAGTGCCTTCAGGTTCCGAGTTTTTTACACTAACCGTTCTACTGTTCTTTCTTGTGGCCCCGCCCCCACATTCGCAGATCTCACCCCACTGCACTCATCGTAGCTCCCATACTTTTTTTGCACTTCAACCTCTAAAGTTAAGATTCACAATGAGGAGCTGAAGTGAGATGTGTGAAAGGAACTGGTGGGCATAGACTTTGCTTATGTCAATCAACTTGGTTTCTTTATACTTAGGAATGTTAAAAATAAACACAGGTTTTTCTGCAATTTAATATATAGCGCGAACTCGACTCGAAGGTAATGGAGCCCTTTACCTGAGCACCAGTTACTTTACATAAGGTCACATCCTTGTGTTTTTAGGCACGGGGAGATTAAGTGATTTGCCCAGAATCACAGGATGTTTAGCGGTGCAGCGAGTCTCACCTTGTTTCTCAGTTCCAAATTGGGCAGCCCTGACCGTTTCGCCACCCTCCCCCAGTGGGTGTAGTTTGACGCGTTTTTCTATAAGAAACAAATTATTTTTTTCAGTGACATTGCAGTATGTTTTCTCTGAAGAAATGTATTTGTGCAGATCAGAAATTTTGACTGCCTTTAGTCATCTTACGATACAGAAGGTGGGGGGGGAGCCCACGGTTGCGGTGAGAGAGGTGGAGGAGCCAAAGAGAGAGGCGAAGGTTGAGACACAGGGAGGTCTCTATTTAAGTAACCTCACTGCCTTACAGAGTGTTTATTAACCGTGAGCGTTTTATACAAGATATGTCTGGTGCTAAGAAAATCAGCGATTCTCCAGGAGGCCAGCAGGTTGATCTAAACACCTATATCTGGGTACATGACTGACTCTGGGGTAACACTTCTTCACAGCGCTCACACTCACCTTGGATGGCCCCCGTGTCTCGCAGGGTCAGCACCTACAGCGTGATCACCACACAGAGTGAGGGGCTCAGAGCCCCCCCCGTCTCCACTGCAGGGTCACCCTTCTCAGCACTCACTAACAGTCAGATCCCCCGCTGCAGCCCACTGACAAGCACACACATCCCGCACACCGTCCTGTTCCTCGCGAGCTCAAGACGGAGGAGAGCGCACCGTGTGATCTTGCACCAATGAGAGCCGGTGGTCACTCAAAGGTTGCTGGGCAGAGCATCCACAAGTAGGACTCTGTAGGACATAGAGGGTGGGGAGCACGGGCTCTTCATCTCAACGAACAGGAAGACTTGTGAAAAGGAGGGCGGAGGTACAATGGATCGCTGGGTGATAGAATTAGCCATAGGTCGATTGTACTGTAAACAACCAATGGCCACGCTGCCGTGAAAGTGACACGGCCGCGCGGTGCAAAAGTGAAAGGAAACCAGTGTTGCGCGCGCACCACAGAGGGGCGAGGGAGCAAGGCGAACGCTCGCTGCTGCGCATGCTAGACACGAATGGGCGGGGCAAAGGCGGGACATGCGCCCGCCTTTGCCCAATTGCGTGCTGTATTTTTTTTTTTTAAACACGCGAAAGCCAATGGCAAACGGGGAAAGCAAAACCACACGCACGAGAGTGTGGTCAGCTTTCAGGACAGGCTCGCGCTGCGCGAGAAGTTCTGCGCACTGCAACGCTAGGTGCGAGACCTAAAAAGGAAGGAAGAGAAGAAGGAAGCACGTATGGGAGAAAGGAAGGGGCAAATAAAACAAGTAGGTGGGGGGGGGGGGGTGCGACCGAGAGCACACACAGCGTTTCCCTTGCAGGAGCGAGCAGGGGCACCATCTGTTTGAAAGTGAATTACAACCAGATGGTTTCAAAGCTCGCTCACGCACGGGAATCGCAAAACGTGCACGCGTTGCCATTGAAAGCAATGCGTGCACGTTTTTAGGTTTAAATCTTTTTATTGAGAACATTATCAAAACACAGTCAGTATTTCAAAAGCAGCACTGTAGCCATTGGCACACGGCCAAAGCATGCTATGTCAAGAATAGCTGTGCGAGTTAGGTGCCCAGCGCAACTCGAGAAATGTGCCAATACTTACAAAGGAATCTTACTCTAACCCCCCCGCCACCCCCCCACCCCGTCCCTTGTCCACTGAAAAAGTAAAAGAAAAAACACGATGAAGGAAACATGGCCTATGTTTAATCCTACAACACACAATGCCATGGTTCTGTCTGCTGCTGGTCAGAGAGTCGCACAAGGCGAAGATACTTGGGACAGGTGACTTCCCGGAATTCAATGGAGAGGAGGGACAGGAGTGGCTGCCATAACTCGTTAAATGTGGAGCCCTTCCCAATCATGGTCAAAGTGAGTTTCTCCATACCCAGCACGTGCCATAGTCGGTATAACCAACCTGTAAAGGTAGGAATCTGGGGTGTGCTCCAGTGTGTCAATGTTTTGGACAGCTGATCCCAGCGCTATTGCGAACAGTCGGCCTCTGCGAGAGCGTACCCGTTTTTGGCAGAAAAAGCTTATCGATTTCAAGAGGTCTCCTCCTATTCAGCGCATGCGCGCTGCGTAGGCGAGACCTAAAAAGAGATAGCTATGCTATGGGGGTGTCAATATTTCAATGTTTATTGGTATGCAACCGGTTCAGAGTAGAGATGGACTGCAAATCAGTCATCTCCTTATGCAGAGGGACTGTGTTGAAATCACCACCTTGCATCCAAAAGTGAATACTATGACTTCAAGAGTACGCATTCAAGGTTGTGTATCGGCCAGGTCATAGGAACTCGGTATAGGAAAACAATGGTCCCAGCCTAATTATTTGTTATAGTTTAGTATAGGAAAAAACTTTTACGATTCAAACCAACACATATGTATATGATTAATATAAGAACATTGGTGCAAATAGAATTCTTCAATTTGCAAATCTGTACATCCTCAAATGACACAAAAAGGCAGGGCTCGACAAATCCACTCGACTGCTCGCATTTGCGAGGTAAATTTTATGAGGTTGAGCTATTTTTAGGTCCTACTCGCCCTTTCTGGCGACTAGGAAAACATACTAACTTTTGTCCTCTGTCTTTGAAAACGGAGAAAATGTGACAAGATAAGATTTAAAGGCCTTTTTATTGCTCACAAAGCAAATGAGCAATAAGAAGCCTTTAAATCTTATCTTGTCACATTTGCTCCGCTTTCAGAGACGGAGGTCAAGTAGGTTACTGTTAGGTCGAGGAGATTTTTCAAGGTACTAGACCTGCAGGACTAGTACCATTTTTCAGATTTTTCGAGCCCTGAAAAAGGCATGCGATATATCAACAGTGGTGACAGTTTATTCTTTTCAATAGTTTTTATAACAGATCACAGTAGATAAATACTCTCAACAGAAAGGTTGCTCCAAAGGGAGTGTGAAAAAGAGAAAAATTGTGCTCGTGCATAGGATAGTTATTAAAGAAGGGAATCTCAAAAAACACAATTAGTTAATGCTTCGTTCTCTATGAGCAAACTACCTAAGGGTTAGAATGACACCAGTTCACAATCAGGCCTGCCCCTTATATGAAGTTCCAAGAATTCTTGCTAAACGATTTCCTCAAGGTGCACAGAGAAATTGTCATCTGTGAAATGGGCAGGGATGGGGTGGCATCAGGTACAGTGCCACTAGGGGGAGAATGTCGACGTTTCGACCCTGGCGCATAGAGGGTAATTTACATCCTCTGCTTGCAGGTCTTCCCCAGGACGGGGGGGGGGGGGGGGGGGGGGGGGGGGAGGGGAAGAGGGGGGAAGGAGGCAACCTATGATGAAGCACAGTCAGGATACTGCCCCTGGTATGATGGTCCACACTTGGTTGCGGCGTGGCTTAAATAAATTCAGTAGAGAATGGCCTCATAAAATACTCATAGAAGATGAGTAAATCACCCAGTGGACAAAATCAGGCACAGTCCGGGGAATCCATGCTACTCTCCTCGAGCTTTGACTCGAGGAGAGCAGCATGGATCCCCGGACTGTGCAGCATGGATGCGAGACCATCATACCAGGGGCTGTATCCTGTCTGTGCTTCACCATAGGTTGCCTCCTTTTTCCCCCCCCTGTCCTGAAAAAGGCCCGCCAGCAGAGGATGTATATTCCCCTCTATGTGCCAGGGTCGAAACTTTGACATTTCCCCCTAGTGGGCCTGTACCTGATGCCACCTCATCCGTGCCCATTTCACAGATGATAATTTCTCTGTGAACCTTGAGGAAATTGTTTAAAAATAATTCTTGGAACTTTATATAAGGGGCAGGCCTGATTGTGAACTGGTGTCATTCTAAACCTTAGCCAGTTTGCTCATAGAGAACGAAGCATTAACAAATTGTGTTTTTTTTTTTTTTTAAGATTCCCTTCCCTCATATCGAACCTAAGCACGAGCACAATTTGTCTCTCCTTTTTCACACTCCCTTAGGAGCAACCTTTCTGGTGAGAGTATTTATCTACTGTGATCTGTTATAAAAACCATTGAAAAGAATAAATTATCACCACTGTTGATATATCGGATGCTTTTTTGTGTCATTTGAGGATGTACAGATTTGTAAATTGAAGAATTTGATTTGCACCAATGTTCTTATATTAATCATATACATATGTGCTGGTTTGAATCGTAAAAGTTTTTTCCTATACTAAAGTATACCAAAAAAATTAGACTGGGACCATTGTTTTCCTATACCGATCGATACCCAGGTCCATGGACATTATTGGGTTACCCCATTATATCATTATAGGTCATAGGAACTCAGCAGACTATTTGTCCAGACACCCAAGAGACTTTACCAAAGATGAAGAGAACCACGCTGAATGAACTGAGAGTATATGTTTATTTGATCATTGTCAAGGCGAGGCATGGGCTGAGAACACATCAATGGATAGTAATGGCCTGCCAAGAAGATGAATGTCAAGGACTAGTTAGGCAAGCATAGATCTCGAATGGATGGAGATCCTCAAGACCATATTTCTTTACTGGATACCAAATGCCCAGACATGGCTAGGAGTTCTCTACCAGGTGAGAGATGAGCCATCCCTGGCCAAGGACGGGCTACTTCTCAGACAGGCAACTGGTCATATTAAATATTACAATTCCCCACGTCCTAGACTTGGCACATGGAGACCAATGAAGTGTAAAAATAAGGATGTGACTCGACAAAAAGTGTGTGGTTCCTCAAATCGGACTCTAAAGTAGATTAAGCTATTACCTCAGGTCTGTCGTTCCCAATAATTGAACCCCTTAATCCCACGCTCCCATCTTTTCAGAAGAGTCATTTAATACTCCATGGACCAGAATCAGCATGGATTTTGCCAGCTTGCCCATCTGGGTGCTGTAGACTAACTATTCCACATCTACATAGGCGGTAATAGCTACAGTGAAGAAATAGTTTGCAACACAAGTTTTGGCAAGCAATCTGCACCAACAATAACTAATCACTGTAATGAGTTCAGCCAATACCTCAAATCAATTATTGTTACGTGTAGAAAAAAACACTCCACTTTGGCCTACGGCCAGTGGTGAAGCTGAAAGATTTATGTGCATACTTAAAGCAATTAAAATCGAAGTAGAGAAGGGCACCCTGTAGTGGGCTTCATACAAGTTCTTTACGGAGTTTCACATGAGAAAAGAAGAAGCAAACCAACCAGTTAATTGCCAAGGACCGGAACATAGTGATCCGAAATGACATGCTGCAGAGATGAAATTACTGTAAGCAAGTTCAAGCCATAGTTTGACCCCACTCCGTGGACAGTCACTCAGGTAAAGAGGAACACTGTCAGTACACCAAGAGAACACTCATCACTTGCGATGTGTATTCCAAGAAGGGTAGACGGTATTACCTATGGTCAAAACTACATCACCACACCACTTCTAGAAGCCAGAAAGTTGAGCCTCAAATGGTGACAATTGTGAGGTCATTGAAAGAAAACAGTGCAGGATTGCCCTCAGCTGGAGCCTTTTCAAGATGCTGCAGACAGCGAGCTGCCTTTCCCATGTTCCACACCCAACAAGGAAGCCATCGCTATAGATTCAGACCAAACTCCACTCTAGAAGCACCAAGACTTTGTAGTCTATCAGTCTGGTACCTGGCTGTGACTGTAAAAGAAAAGAAGGATTTGTTTATGTAATGTTCCGCGTTTGCTCTCGAGATAAAGTTTGTTTCATTTTGAAGTTTTGGAGGAATGTCGGGTCCATGAAATCACCAATCTGCTGACTGGTGTGAGGAGACCCCGGGATTTACTTCAGCAGTGGGCTTACCCCAACATGTCAGCATAGGGGATAAATGAAGGTAGAGGCGGCACAAAAGTAGTTGCACGTCAGAAGCTGTAAACATCTAGAATGATGTGTGCACGATACTGTGCACTGTCGTAATGAAGGTCTTCTAACGAAGCCATAAATATACTCCATAACTGCAGGGGCGGGATATCACGCCAACAATGCAAGGACGCAGTTCAGTACGCACACTGAGTTAGAGAAGCCAAGTGAACCACAGCCTTAACACCTACCTACCAAGCTATTCTTTGTGCAGGCAGACATTTCAAGTTATTGATCACCAAATCACGTAAAACAAGTTCATGGAAATCAAAACAATTCCTTCGCCTTGCAGATGACACAATCAAGCGTTGCACCAAGACATTGGGACTTGTTGCTTTAAAAAGTTTATTTTAAAGGCATTAATCTTGTGCAGATAAAATGCACTGTAACAGAGAAAGTGAAGAATATGACGGTTAAAATTGTTGTTATAATTGAGAACAGTAAAAACATTTTGCATTTTAAATGGCATCCTGGACCCTAATGCTATTGTCCAAACCCTACACTAAGTTAGTAAGCTAAAACATTACATATTATTTTTGTCAGTCGAGTATTTGGAATGGATTGCAATGCATACCTTTTGAAACAGCAAGTCTTAGCATATGTATGATCAGAGATCTGCCACAGAAGAACAGATTCATGCTCCAGCCAAAGACAGAAGTCCCAGCACGTCTGCTCCCAGTTTATGGAGCTAACCCTCCAGATGTATCTCTGCAATTGATGGTGAAGTCTGGATTGGGAATTTTCGTGACATCTGGCAATATTCTCTCTGGTGAAGACCTCTCCGAATCAAGAGTCAAAAACCTGGGCTTTTATATGAATATGGCCAATAATGTCTTCAAAGCAAATCAGGGTTTGAGACAATATCCTCTTAGTCTAGATTATCACTGCGTAGTGTATGTAAGCTTAACTACACATATTTAAATTAAAGGACAGCACCATGTTGGTCTTGAACATCCATAGGAGGGCGTCATGATGACAGGTGCATAATCAAGAGCAATGCCAGCCTACAATGGAGAACTCAATTGTAAAGATAACAATAACACAAAATGTCCACCTACAATGGAGGTGTCCGTGATTTATCAGCAGTTTACACCCAGACGGCATAACAAACTTTCAATATAGGTATTACTTGAATTGCAAACAAAGAAAAAAAAACTCAAGAAAATGATTTGACTCGAGATTGGGATTATCGTAGCGTTCACAACAGGGCGACAACACTAGATCTCCTCTGCCTTCGAATTCTTCAAGCCAGCAGACCTGTGATCTGGAAATGGCTTGGTCTCTTCTGGACCGAGATTGGGGAATGGGCATTAATATGATGCCTGTTGTGTATAAGCAATTCAGGACCATTGTGAATTTCTGAAATGTAGTTTATTACTAACCTTGCCCACATCGTGGGTCAGACTAACGCACATCGCTAATCATTCCTGCACTGGAGATTTTGTCACGCAATTTTTAGAGCTCCTCTAAGCTCAGCAGGAGTAGTGTTAGGTCTAAAACCCAGTGGAAAACGTAATTTATCAGTACAACTCCTACAAATGTCTGCAGCCCAGATAGATAATAAAGGGACATGGAAAGGTCGAAAATCTTGTCATGGTCACACCTCCAAATAGTATGCACTGTTTTACGAGGCGGATATTGTGGAGTACCTGCTTTCTGCAGATAACTTCAAACTCAATGACAGTCTACTGCAAGTGAGCAGCACTGCTTCAGTGTCAAACGAGAAAATCTGAACGAAAAGAAAGTTGTACTCACTTCTAGAGCTTCATGTGGTGCTAATGAGTATACATTCTGATATCTTATTGTAATATTATAGGGATTTTTACCTATTTACTTTTAATCATAATTACGTTTCACTTTCACACAGAAAATGCGTTTTGTGTGACACCTGCAGTGTCACACAAAACGAATGGGATATCACTCATAAACACACTTAAACGTTGGTAATGTCACACATATGCAACCTGAAAACTTGACAACTATGCATTACATGGTCATGACTGCCCTTTACTCGCTATGAACTGGCAAAGCGTCACAAGTAAGGAACTGATATGCAAACACAAGCACCCTTAAAAAATACAAATGGCACTCAAATTCAAACTAAAAACTAGGTACTTGTGAAAACAACGGGAGTCTCCACGAACGAAACAAAAACCACGAGATCACTCTGCAACTAAAAATCACATAACAGTTCAGAAATATACGAATGACGAGTAAAGGTAATTAAGAAACTGTGCTTCCCAACACCTTGTATAGCACTGAACTGAATTCATTAAATTAAACTAATGGTGAAATACATTTTGTATTTGATTAGCAAATAATGGAATGGTTTTAAAGTTGGAATACCATGATCAAAGCCTTTACAGGGCACCTCCAAAGGTGTCCAAAAGGTACATTACAGCGCACATGGGTGCCATGGCAATGATGTGGTCAGAGAGCAATAAATTGAACCTCAGGTTGCAGGTTCGTAGGCTGCTACACTGTACTGCCCAAGAACTCTCTTACTGGCTCAGACTATGGAATAATACAAAGCACCCATCTCCTTGTGAGCGGACCAGTTGGGATAATGAAACGGCAAAAAAAGATACATTACCCTTCTCCCCATCTCACGAGCACTCTTGTGGAGCTGTACCTGCCCCCAAAAACACACAGCCCAGCCCTACCTGAACAAATCGAGCTCGGAGGCCATGCGCGTCGCCTGCTCCAGCTTCGCCAGGCCAAGTTTCACCTGCTGCTGCAGCGGCCCGGACCCCGGGGGCTCGTAGCTGCTTTCCACGGCCTCCAGTAGCCGCCAGCCCGACTGCAGTAGATCGGCCAGCTTCGGGTTCTCCGGCTCTTCAGCCGAGACCGGCGGGGAAGAGGACAGCTCCGCCGCCATGTTACAACAGGCGGAAGACGAAAACGGGTCGATTGGGACCAGCGCAGCACCCGTACAAGGACGCCATATTAGATAAGGTGATATCAATTACGAAGGTAATCAGCGTCAGTTGCGTCATCTTGGTTGAGGGCTCGCGAACTGCGCCATCTTGGTTAAGGCCTTCACGAATTTACTGTCTGTTGGGGGGGGGGGGGGGGAGCAGTACAAAAATAGTCACTCGCCGCGCGGTCATCTTCGAACATGTTGTTTTTCTAAAGTAAACGGTAATTTAAAAATAGGGGTGGCGAGAGGCGAGCCGCCGTCTGGCTTGGGACCAGTACACCAGCCAAACTATATTTGGCATATGAATCAAGCAATAAACATCATTTTAGAATACGAAAACGTGCATTAAAAATTCAAAAATAGTATTTCTTTAACATGCGAAAGGGTGTCACCTCAATACATCAGAATGTATCACTGCATTAAGAAGCATTCAAATTGTCGAAGCATTTCTGCCCTTCCCCCATAACAATGATATTAGACAACCAAAAAATAAATAAATAACCCGACAGACAAGTCAATTAACAAGTGCACCCTAAATGTGGCCTAGATTCTTAATATAGATGGCTAAGCTATTCACTTGAACGTGCACATTGTGAGCACACTGTAGTGATTTGATGGCACTGGCGTCAACACGATAATTAAATAAAACAAGGGTCATGACGTAGAGTCAGAACTGCCTTAGTCGTCATACGACTGAATCCATACGACTGAATCCAAGACATTCAAGAAAACCTTCTAAAGGCAATTTTAATGTTTATTAAACAGTAAGATAATTTTAGACAAAAAAAGTAGTCAGGGAATTAGCAACAAATCTAGTAAATTAAATAATAAATCAAGTGAGCAGCTAGAACCGAATATAGTGAAGCAAGAGGAATTGCATAGAGTGTGCCTCTAACGTAATGGGCTAAGGACTAAGTCTTAAATGACAAATGAGAGTTAGTGTTACCACCGTTCCCAGAGACAAATGTCAGTCATCTGCTCAGTTTCTATATTCTGCAAAAGGACTGGACCTGATTCTTAAGTAGAACTTCACATGAAATCATTCATCTGTATTCATTTTTAACATGGCCTTTCTGTCTTTTTTTTCCACTCTAATTATCAGTCAGGGATTATTAGGGAAGCTGTAGAACACATTTTAAATTGTTTTCTTCTAACATATACTATTTAAGTATTTACTGATAAGGGGAAAATACACCAGCTTTAAGTGATTTTTCTAATATTGGTTCTGGCACAGACATTGAAATACCAGTCATGCCAGTATAAAACAGGCCAAGTGGCAACCCTACACAGAGTCTGCCTCCTAAGACAGCCCAGAAAACAGTGGGACATATCCCCAAAACATCACCTTTTACAGAGTTTCAGACAGAAAAGCCACACACATTCAGTGGTGCTTTAAGGTGTACTAGCGTTGAACTACCAATGTATCACTTTAGCAAGCCAATAAACATCCAAATACACAAAATACATTCAATAGGATACACCTAGAAACACCTACATTACTGCATATGAATGACTAATGTGTGCATAGGAAATGAAGGCAACGACATGACATTTATGTAATACAGAAATAAAAAAGTTCAGCTGCTGAATGGTCTACAGCAAGACTCGATCGAAGGACCATGAACGTTACAAATAATGGAACATGCTGAGCATGGCTTTTTTGTGAGGAGCACACATTAATACAATTATTGATACAGGGACCATGGAATCGGCTTCTATTTTGCTGATTTTCTGAAATGTAAAAGCACACGGAGACATGCATGTAGTTAGGCTTGTTCAAATAAAAGTGCACATTTCTTTCTGCAAATATGAATAGATGCCAGTACAAGCTATCTGAGACCTAGTCATGCTAATTAAAACACAGGTAAATTAGGTATTTACTTTCTGGTTAGTAAAATTGATCCTACACTGGCAAGGGTTAACCCTTCTAATGGGGCTTGATTGGTTTGGCCCACAACAATGTACTCATGCTAATAAATATCAGACTGTTGGGCTATTTCTGGCTGTTTCTTAGGTATAATTACTATGTAATTTGTGCATTCGTTTTCACCCGCATCATAAGCTATGAGACAGCAAATGGCAATCAAGCCGTGCGCATAGTGTGATTGTACTGAGGTGTCCACCATGTGGCGCGAGGTGCCTTGCAAAGTAGCTGGTGAATAATGCATGGTAGGAGGTTGTGGCGGCCCTGAGGATGCGGGTGCAGATGGTGTGGCTCTCACCGCACGGCAGCAGTGGAGTGAGTAGTGCACTGATGATGTCACATGGAGCGAGAGCAGGTCCATTCGGTGCCGCAGCGGCCCCAGCTGAGAAACAGGTGATAGCCGGCAATGCACGGGGTGGGATCGGAGTGAAGCAGGCCGCTGAGCCCCAGGCTAAGAGCGCAGTGCACATGGGTGACCGACAGAGCAAACATGGATGCATACTAACCACAACCGAATAAGAACAGTGAGCGTGCGGTGCCCAATAGCGACAGCCAGAGGGCGCAGTAACAACCAGAGAGCTACTGAAAACAGGACGTTTGAAGCAATGTGAAAAGGAAGCAAACTCTCCAAAGAAAAGAGAGAGACAAGGAAAGAAGATACAACGAGCAGATACACCACCAAGCCCCAAGTTCACACCCAAAGAGAAACACACAAGAGGTGGTAGCAGAAGCTGACCACTCCAGCATTGTTTCTGTCCCAGAAATCGAACCATTCGTTGTCGCGGCCCCCTGCGCTCAAGCACCAAAATGTAAACTATGGTTGGCAAGGCTAAAACTTTTTTTTTTTTTGCAGCAACAGGCAAAGAGGAGGAACAGGAACGTCTGCAAGTTGTCACAAAACTTACCTGACACATGGCCCCCCCACACACCATTCAAAACATGGTCCTAGCACTGAACAACCATTTTGAACCCCTAGTCAATCCGGACTATGAGAGGTTGCTTCTAAAACAGACACATCAGGCCCTTGAAGATGCCTTCTATGTAAGGCTAAAAGAAGTGGCCAGCACCTGCATCCTGTGAGATCAAATGGTGGAATTCTGAGTGCAACTCATTCAAAGCTGTGTGTCGGCCAAACTCCAAGAGCAGATCCTGCAAGAACCTGCAAAGCAGATGCAGAGTATCATGACCCTAGGAAGATCTAAAGAGCCAGCCAAGGCTCCAGCATCTCACGTGGCGGTGGCGTGGCGGTGGCGCTCCATCAACCTATTAAACTTGAATGAGTGAAACAGGTCAAAAAGTCCAAACTCGCCACGAAAATGAGAATGGTGTGAAGCAACGAAAGATGTGTGGGAGATGTTGAGAGCACTCATATGTGATAACAAACAAAAAGGGGGCTCGGTGAAATTAAGTATTTGCCTAGGATTTCTGGTTTCACATTTCATTGCAACCACTAGACAGGTAACTCTTTCGTACATCAAAGATTAATGCTTTGTCTTTAAATGTTGGCATATAAGATTAAAGTGAGGGTGGCTGGTAGGGGTGCCACCTTTCTTAGAAAAAAATACTTGGTATTTGTTCAAGTTTTTCTATTCTGGATCAACAAAAAGCTGGGAGGTGAACAAGAATTCCTGGAAAAGTGTCAGGATTCGTTTCTAACACGGCAATCATCCCTCTGGTGCTCTGTAATCATTCTGACATTGTTTAGACAACTCCCAATGACATTTTAGCTTATTTCATCTTTATGTAATTATTATATTGGGTTTATGTTTCCTGAAGAGAAAAAAACTAGTATTTAGTGGTGTTCCCTATATTTTTACTTGACTGCACCTACAAATACAGGCCAGGCCGGTGACCATGATTGCGACAGGCATAATCCTCGTGTTTTATGGCAGTTTTATGCAGCACAAACCGTGCCACGGACACAAGAGGACTCACAACAGACTACATTACACTTTTATTTTTTGGTACAGGGACACCTGCCTGGATTCACAAGTTGTTGAGCAGAGGCCATGATTAGAATGTGGTTTTCCATGTTCCAAGGGATTTGAATGTGGTTTTCCATGTTCCAAGGTCTGTTGCTCGATCCAATAGTCCACATCTCCTCCCGTGAAAGCTTGGCTTGGTTTAGGCTCAAGGTTCCAGGAAGGCCTTTAGCTGAGCAGGAGGCAGTGATCTGACTCTCACCTCGGTCAACGTTAACATGATCTATTCCAGATGGACGCTCTCAGGTTTTAAGCAACAACGACCCCTAGTGTTGGTTTTATTTAGAGCTGTTCTTCACTCATGCAAGATACATGGGAAAATATATATAAAACTTATTGAAATATTAATTTACAGCAGGTAAAAGAGCACAGCAACTTATCACATTTTTTTATAAGCTTAGTTCTAAACGCTGTAAAACGTTTTGTTTTTTCAAATGTTCTTATGTGAGCGATGAAACAAGTTGTTTTAAATCAAAAGGCCTGAATAATTCAGCAGCTATAGATTTCTGTGATTGTGAGCCTATTGGTCAAAGGTACACATAAAGAGGCCTGCGTCTATGTCAAGAGATATTCATATGCAAAGTTTCTCCTACACAAGATTTGTTACAAAAAATTAACAACTCTTCAACAAGGACTTTCAAAATGTTGTCCAAAATACATCCCATTGGAAAATTACAGAGCATCCAATTCAGTTCAGTTCAATAACTTTATTCGGGTAATTTAATACCCATAAATGCACAACATATTAATAAAAGACAAAGATGAGAAATTGACAATACACAATAAACGAGCATTTGTGATAATATCTCTCCAATTCACAGATTGCCACCATGTGTACACAATATTGGCTCCCTTCACACGGTCACACGGCGTGGAGTGAATATCACATGCTGTGACCACCATGGGCCTGAAGCCCCTGCAGAGAGCAGGTTTTCAGCTGGAAGTCTGGAAGCTCTGCACTGCCATTGGCCATTCTGGGCTGTGAACCCTCCCCAGGATATTGGTGGCCAGGGCCGGCTCTAGGGCGGTGCGACCGGTGCCACCGCACCAGGTGCTGACTCTTCGAAGGGGTGCCGTGTTTGTGAGTATTTTATAGTTTTAAAAGCACCTGCTGCTGCATTAGTGACCTCCTGAAATTTTCATACAACAATAAAAATGTAAAGATAACTCCAGTGAATAATGTTCTTCCTGGAGAGAGTAGGAGTTTTGTCCAGTGGAAGTTTTCATTCATTTTATGGTCGCACAGAGGGTTAATGTGCTTGCTGCAAAGAATGTGTACCATGCAGATCACAAAGTTCATATACATTAAATAGGTCAGTGCTTTTGTCGGAGAGATCCTTTTGTTACTAGCAGTGTAGATGTTAAAATCCTAACATGGAACAGTGAGCTAATAACTGTAATCAAAGAGCTGCCTGCAAACTGCAAGGTATAGATTAGGGCATTATGTTTTTTCCTCGGCCTTTCATTATTCTAATGGTTAAAAAAGGGTTCATTTCGGTGAGAAAAAAAAATCCTTATTATTAAATGTAACCCCCAACCATGGGGTTATGTTTTCGTTTCCGAGTGTGTGCTTCTCCAGACCAAGTACTCAAACTATACTGTCTACCAGTATGGATGACATGTGACTCACCTTGTAGTCCTCTGGCTTATGTAACATTCCCTATACACTGATTTACACTCATATGATTGATTGTCTTGGTGTAATGTGTGTGTGATGTAACGTACTCTGACACCCTACACTGGTATAGGAGGCGCTATATAACTAATTAGATACATCTGAAAGAGAGTGGTTATGGAGACTTGAGAGGGCACTGTTAAAGGGTGGTAGTGAGGGAGTCTGTGGGTGGCACCCCTGGGGGGGCGCCAGGAAACATTGTCGCACAGGGCACCACCAGTGCTAAAGCCGGCCCTGTTGGTGGCAGACTCAAAAGCTTAGTTATTTTGGTGTGGGAGGCCGTGAGTTAAAGTGTCACAGGCTGTGCTAAGCACACAGCCAAGCCTCCCCAAAGGGTTGCCCCCTCCACATACACTGAATAATTCTCAAAATTTGGCAGGTCAAAAATTACGTTTTTAGCTGCATTTTTGGACCATTTTTGGCCAATAAAAGTGGTGGTTGGCTGGCAACTCATGCCTGGGTGCAGAAGTGAAGGACATGCACAACAAAGGTTGTCTGCCCATTGGTTATGTGCAGCAGAGGTTAGGCGCCCGTGGAGGTTAAGGCGCAGGGCCAGGCCACATGCCATACCTTGTAGCCAATCCTGGCCTGGTAAAGGCCTTGATCTGCCTGGGTTGGCTGCCATTCAGCCATGCAGAGCAGGGACTGGGTACAGATCCTAGATAGAGGCAAGACCCTGCAGACAACCTCCGCTGCATATGGATGAAGGCTGTGTACATAATTGGTGGGTGATCAGTGTGGGGCTGTGTGCAGGGCCTGGCCAAAAGGACCAGCCTGAGGCCATTTGCAGCAGGAATTGTCCACCCTTTGCCTACGCACAACCGTGGTTGGCTTCCCACAGAGCAATGGGCTCAGGGCCTCGCCACAAAACATGTGCAATGGTGATTGGCTGCCACAGATGGTTGGGTGCAAAGCCAAGCTGCTGGCAGGCACTGTGGCCCACCCCACTGCATGCACTATGATCGTTGACCTCATCGCACCCCACGCCATCGCCTCCATGGACTACATACTCATCGGAGACCTGAACTTCCACCTCGCCATCCTCAGTGACCCCAACTCCCCCGCCCTCCTGGACAACCTCGCCAACATCGGACTGAAACAGCTTGTCACTGCCCCCACCCACAAGGCAGGTCACACCCTCCAACCCATCTTTGTAGGAGGGAACATCCACTTCAGCCACACCACGCAGCCCCTCTGGACAGACTATCACTACGTACACTTCTCTTTCAACACGGCCACCGCTCACAAACCAACTCCACATTCACCACGAAGGAGCTGGAGCAAAGTCATAGAGGAGCACCTCAACTCCACCCTCACCCATGACCCCCCCCGCCTTGACCGATGATAACTCTGCAGCCAAGGAACTATACTGATGGATCACCAACTACGCAGACAAGCTTGCACCTCAGACAGACAACACCCCTTGAAGGCCACCTGGTTCTCCCCCGACCTCCAAGAATCCAGACGCACCTGCAGACATCTCGAGAAACGATGGAGGAACAGTAAAACCACTGAAGACCAGACCACCTACAAGAATGCCATGACAGAATACCACCATCTCATAAGATCCACCAAAAGGACCTTCATCCAGGACAAAATCCTCACCAGCTCGAGCAATTCGAGGGAGCTCTTCAGCATCATCCAGCAATTCATCAAACACAGAACGAAGCCACACCCTCCCAAGACCTCTGCAACAAGTTTGGCTCCTACTTCCACCTGTGAATCAAGGCCCGCTACGACAACTTCCGTGAGCAGACTCCAGAAACCACCCTTTCCTCCAGCAATGACAGCCAGCCCACCATCACCGCCTGGACCCCAGTCCTCACCGAAGATACCACCACGACCATGAAGAACACTCACTGAGGAGCCCCCATAGACCCCTGCCCACTGTACATCTTCCACAAAGCTGCCGCCGCCATAGCGTCCGAGCTACGACACACCATCACCCCACCTTCAAATCCGGCACCTTCCCCGACGACTGGAAATGCGCAGAAGTCAAGCCCTTCCTCAAGAAACCCTCTGCAGCCCCACGGACCTGAAAAACTACCGACCCATCTCTCTCCTTCCCTTTACAGCCAAAGTCACCGAGAACATCGGCAACAGCCAGCTGACAAACATCATCGAAGAGAACGTCATCCTCGACTCTTCCCAATCCAGATTCCGCATTAACCACAGCCCCGAGAATGCCCTCCTCACCGCCACAGACGACATCCGCATGCTCCTCTGCCAAGGCCACACAGCGGCCCTCATCCTACTAGACCTCTCTACAGCCTTCAACACCGTCTCCCACCGCACTCTCTCAGCCAGACTCCACAACGATGGCATACAGGGAACCACCCTCGACTAGCTCCGCTTGTTCCTCGCAGGCAGAACCCAAAGGATCAGACTACCGCCTTTCCTTTCCAAACCTACAGAGATCAGCTGTGGAGTACCCCAAGGATCGTTGCTCAGCCCCACTCTCTTCAACATCTACATGACCCCCCTCGCCGCCATCGTCAGACAGCATGGACTCAGCAAAGTATCCTACGCCAACGACAACCAGCTCATCCTCTACCTCACGAAGGACCCCCAAAGCCACCAGACTCAGCTTCCAGGAAGAAATTAAAGACATCGTAGCTTGGATGAGCAGCAGCTGTCTGAAGCTCAACTCGGAGAAGACAGAAGTTCTAGTCCTTGGACCCACTCCCTCAGCTTGGGACAACGCCTGGTGGCCCACCGCCCTCGGCAACCCCCATGGACCACGCCCGGAACCTCGGCATCATACTCGACTCCTCCCTCACCATGACCTGCCAAATTAACACTGTCACCTCCACCTGCTTCAACACCCTCCGCATCCTTCGCAAGACCTTCAAGTGGATCCCCCCTGAAGCCAGAGAGATCGTCACCGATGCACTCATAACAAGCAGACTGGACTACGGAAATGCCCTCCATGCTGGAATGAACAAATACCTGCTACGCAAACTCCAGACCATCCAGAACACCGCTGCCAGACTCATCTTCGGCATCGCACGACATGAGCACATCACCCAACACCTGCAAACCCTCCACTTGCTCCCCATCGAGAAGAGAGTAACCTTCAAGCTACTCACCCACGCCTACAAATCTCTCCACAACACTGGACCAAAATACCTCAAAGAAAGAATCTCCTACCACGTACCCAAAAGAATCCTCTACTCTGCTGACCTTGCACTAGCAGAACCAGAGTCGGGGGAAGAGCCTTCACCTACGTCGCGGCTAAGGCCTGGAACGAGCTCTCAGTCAACATCAGATGCTCCCCAACTCTGCACACCTTCAGGAAGAGCCTCAAGACCTGGCTTTTCAGCTGACTCGGAACTGCACCCCCGCCCACCCATCCAGCGCCTTGAGACCCTCACGGGTGAATAGCGCACTTCACAGTTTCCTGATTGATTGATGGATGCAGTCAAAGCACATGAAGAGGTGGCTTTGTTCACTCTAGGCGTTGCGCAACAGGGTATCCTATAGAGTGTTGATCACAGGGTCTGGCTGTAGGACAAGCCCTTTGGCCAAACCCCTCAGGGCACAGCCAAATGCCCTGCATTACAGTCTGTGGCTTCCAGCCAGTGGCTGATAATAATTCAAGCATTCTATCCATCACTTTTTTCTTCTTCAGTACGATGCCCTATGTGCGACTAAGTATGATGGATATGCCCACACATGAGTCCCATCCTCACTATGCAATAGGACTAGGGCCACACTCTATTGAAGAGACCGAAGTAGGCTGAAACCGGTGTGGAATTGCTTGTGTTTCCGTTCAGAGGAAACCTGGTCTGGTAGTTTGGGCTGGACTGTGCCTATTGGACTAGGACCAAGGCCGATTTGGATATGGGAATTATTATTATTAATCGATTGTTGATAAAGCGCATGGCTACCCTTAGGCATCCCAGCGTTGGTTGCGGTCAGTCACATTTCCTATTTCTATTACTCCGTTTTTAGAAAGAGCCACGTCTTGAGTTGTTTCCTGAACGAGAGGTGGTTGGTTGTTGATCTAAGCTGTAAAGGGAGTGAGTTCCACAGGATAGAGGCATTGTAAGAGAACCTTCGTCCCCCCGATCGTGCCCTTCGAATCTTTGGCACCTTGGCTAGAAACAGAATGCGACCCACAGTAATTACATGTGTCTGACATTAATTAATTCATTCCACCCATCACTTTTTTCACTTTCTATAAGCACAGGCCGAACGTAAGGCCCTGCGGCCTCACCCTCGCTGTGTATAGCTGAAACCTGTGCACAGGTGGGAGTTTGCTGTCCATGGAGGGTTGGACACACTGGACAGCCCCCGCTGCACAATGCTGAAGGTGGTGTGCTGTGGGGTTTGGCTGTCTCCAGCAAGAGGGCAGGCACTGTGGCTAACCTCCACTGTGTGTGGCTGAGGACCATGTACAGCGGGGTTGGCTGTTTACAGAGAGGTGAGCACAGGGCCTGCCTGGTGGCCAGGTCCTGATGCCAATCATGACTGTTGTTTGTCGAAGGTCAGGCGCAGCAGGTATTGGCTGCTTATCCGCCATGTACACTGGGAGTTGGGTCGGTCATAGCCGGCAGCTGGCCATAAAGCCTGGATGGTGGTCAGGCCCGGCAGCTAAACCCTCTGTCAGCCGTGCAGAACAGTGGTTGTTCGCTCACTTTGGTTTAGGTGCAGGGCATGCCCGAAGGCCAGCCCCTATGACCATTGGCCTGGCATTTATAAATATGTGCACAGAAAAACATACCTAGACAAAAATCTACAGTTATATACATAAATAACTAAGAACATATAAGTGGGCTATTAAAAGAAGGTTTATTTTTTTATTTTCTTGAGATATATTTATTTTTGGTGTGGTTTTTAGGTCTGGCGTTTGAGACAGCTTTAACTGCCTTGCCAGACCATTGTTCTCCAAAAAATCATACATAATATGCATACATAGAAGGGCTCTTGGTAAGCAGGCATGAACCATTAGTTTTACATGTTGGTTCCCCACCCCACCGTATGCAGCGTGAGGCCACTTTTCCCACTGGCTTCCTTTGCTCTGAGTGTTAGCAGCAAGCTTGTGCACATTGTTCACCTCAGCTTGAAAACAGTTCCTTTCTCTTCAGTGACAAAGCTTTTTAAAGTTTGTATTAATGTGTATATTTCTGTATCTTATGATTAAAAACTGCTTTTTATATTGCCTGCACTGAAAGTTTTGTAAATGTAATTTTTTTATAGGAAGCATATGGTCGTCACATTTAGATAGCAGTCTGCTTTCTTGTTTATCTTTATTCTTATGGAATATTCTAGTAATAGCAAAGGAAAAAAAAAAACATTGCAGCAGCAAGCCAAGGCAATGTCTACTGGCTTTGCCAATGTTCTTATTTTTTGGGAATTTGTTTTTAAAAATGATTAGTTTCGTAACATTAGTGGTTTAAAAAAAGGAAGGAGAACTAGATGGACTCGAAATAAAAATACTTCGATCAGCATTGCTGAGGATGCAGTGCTTGAGTGATGCAAGCGCTCCTGTTACACTCCCCATAATGTAGCACTTTCCTGTACCAATACAAAATAGTCTGATTGTTTGGAAGTAGATAATCAATAGATTCCTCTTGGTCCTTATCTTCTTCCGTATCACATATAAGCAACCGCTGCCGCCTGAATTTCCGTCAGGATTTTAAGCCTTTTCTAAAAGTGAAGAAAAAGGAGGAGATATGGGGTGCCAAGGGGGTATGATGGTCTCCCTCTGCTTGATCTTTGGGTAATGGGAAATCCAAAGATATTGGAGTAGACGCTTCTCTCACTTATCGTGACATGCTTCATCATAGGCGTCTATCCACACCCAGGCAAGATGGTACTACCCGGGCGGACTCAACCATAGATGTAATGTGAGCTCTGATATAAAGCAAGTACTGGTCATGCAGGGAAGCAGATGAGTGATAGTAAAAATACCTTCTGGTGTACCTAAACGATATGTTTTATTAGGAGGGTACCTGGGGCATAAATAAAAACGTGAAAAGTTTTTTTTTTTTTAATATAGTTGTTCAGTTGTACCCCTTCCAAAGTGCCAACATGTTTTGGCCCTCGCTAAGAACCCAAATGGGTCTGGGGCCTTCGTCAGGGCTATTTATTTACTGCTAAGCATCCCTGCTTCTAAAGGGTGCACGCACTCCATGCACTAAAGTGAGGCCTAATGCGCTCACCTGTCTTCACTGTGTCCTCAGTAGATTTTCTACTGATTGTTTTTATAAGGCAACATGCGGATCAGGCGGTTGGTGCTGCCTTATAGTCACACATTCATTACAGTACTAGCACCACCAAAGTACCTTTGTGTCTCGCTCAGTCCGCCGCTGGGGTCCCCAGCCTGATCTGCATGTGGAGGGGATGGGGCAGTGGCTAGAAAATGGGCAATACTTACAACGAAATGGGAGGTGCTTAGGGTGAGACGTTGTTAAGGTAGGGACAAACACCCACCTACAAACTGTTCAAAAAGTGCAAAGTGCAAATCTACTCCAGCTCAGGCCTGGTTGTAAGGGATTTTCCAATACTTTCCCATTTTGTGGTCAAGCGCAGGGCCCAGGAACTCTGTGGTCTTCCTTTGCATGCCCAACCCAGATACGGGCTCCATACACTCCGCCGCAACTCCTCTGGCATGCTTGCCTACCCCTGTGCCTTGGCTTTCCTCAGCTCATTGGACACAATGGCATCCTTCAGTGGCCATCTTTGCTCCCTTCGCAGGTCTCAACTCATTCGAGCCCACAAAAGGGATTATGGGGCAAATTTCTTTCTGAATGCCGGGGTCTCTATAACGCCGCATGCAAGAGGGTTTAGCAATAACCATGGTATATTTAAAACTAGTATTTTCTCCACTATCTATGTTTTGTCCTTAGCTTCTCCTTGAATAATTCATTCATTTCAACACCCTTCTAATGTTGTTTTTGAATGCTCTAGCTCTATTGTTTTCCCAATCTAAGATGGCTGAACCACTACCAGATTACCTCACATCTTCTTTGGCACTGTAAAAGGGAGTCCAGTTCAGTTGTGTTGTAATTGTGCTTGCTTGATTATTTGTGCACTGGATTTGTGAAATGTCCATCTTTTCCAGTTCTTGCTTGCTTTCTTTTGCTCTTCACTTTTCTGCTTGGCCTGTACACTTGTAAGGTTTTTCTGGTCTCCAGTTTTCCCCCTTCCTGCTAGAAATTATTTTCTGGTGCAATTCTAGACTCTGAGGGCCTCATTTACAGGTTTTGGCGCAGGTCAGCGGCACAAGGAATCTTGCTGTGCTGTCCTGCGTCAAAAGAAAAGGGCAGGAATGCGCCGTACCTATGAGATATGGCACCTTCCTGTCCTTTTCCCCTGCGCTGGCGCACAATGGGCTGCCACGCTCCAATGCAGGCATCCCTAGCACCATAGTGCAAGAGTGTCTGTGTTGCAGGGATGATTGTTTTTGTGCAGGAAAAAGGCAAACTTCCTGCTCAAAAACAACCACCAGAGACGTTTTCCTCTTACTATATATGAAGCAGAATGCAGCACACATAAAACAAGCATTGGCATAGCCAATAGGTCTCGCCTTTTGGACCTTATATGTGTTTAGACATGCAACAGTTGCATAACTAAATACTTATAAGGTCCCAAAAGCGAGACCTATTGGCTATGCCAAGCGGCCGTGAGGCCGCGAAAGTGAAAGTGATCACGATCGCCATCAAACATCTTTCGCGGCCGTGAAAGTAATCGCGGTCAAGCGCGGTGCGCTCGCCCGCGCACATGCACTGTAGGTCTAGGCTGGCCTGATAGCACTTTTTGGAGCCCTCTCAAAAAGTCTCGCCAGACCAGCGCATGCGCTGGGTCAGGCGAGACCTAAAAAAGGAAAAACGAGGAGAAATAAAGGTATTTCTTCTCTTTGTGTCTCCCTTACTCCTCCAAGGAGGCGTAGGCTTTTGACGCGTTTCCAGGTTTACGAAATCTGAGAATGTGTCAAATGCCATGGGAGTTACGTGGGAACCACCCAAGTAATGCCTATGGCATGCCTCCCTAGCGCAGTGTGAGGCAACACAGCGACTTGTGCTGAACCGCCTCAGTCCATATCTACAAGGCCATAAAAAGACACGCAGGGTTCCTTTACATGGCCTTATAGATATGGCCCTGCAGTGTGCGCAGCTAGACCATCACTAAATGTGACATTCTGGCAGCGCACAGGAGCTTGTTAAAGCCCCGAGTTTCATTCGGCTATTTGGGTTTGTTTCTGGAGATAGTGGGCCCTTCCTATGCGCAAAGAAGTCCCTACACCTGCAACCAACACAACCTGCTCTTAACACCTAGAGTAATTTCTGCACCACACATGGCTAAAAACCTGAACTGCAACACACTTCCACATAAAATAATGGAGTTAGGAACTGAAAATAAAACCCAATAGTGAATAATGTTAAAATAAATTAACTTATTTCAACTTAAAAATAAAAATGTTAATATTTTATTTACTGTTAAAACACATTATTTATAAAAAATAAAATGTTATTATAATTTTTTAATAAACCTTTGAAAGTTAAAAAATTAAACTTTTAATCTTTAGTAAAAACATTTAAATGAATGAAAATTAATTCTATACATAACGTTTAGTATTATTTAATTACAACTAAATACATTATTAAACAATAATATATATTTAAATTAATTAATGTTTTAATATACTTCTAATAGTGCTGTCATTTTTTATTTTTTCAATGTTTACAAAAAAATAAAATTCATTTACAATAATAGTTGACATAAAACTTTTTTACTAAATTATTATTATTATTATTATTTTTATTTTACAGAGTTTTATATAGCGCACACTTGACCCAAATCGGGTATCATAGCGCCTTACATAGCACCAGTTGCATTACATGAGGACACATTTGTTTTTGTTAGGCATGGGGAGATTAAGTGATTTGCCCAGAATCACAGGATGTTCAGCGTCATTGCCGAGACTCGAACCCAGTTCCCCATATTCGAGGTCGACCGCCCTAGCCGTTAGGCCAGCTCCTCTCCCCAAATTTTAAAGTTTAATAAACTTTTTTTACTTTCCCTTATACTTTACCAAAGTGAGATCTCTCCCTTGTGATGGAGACCTCTGCCTACAAGTGAAAAGTTACGAGTTGTAACTTTACATTCATAAATTTCACTCCACCACTTGGTTTCACGAGGTGTGGTAATGTAAGTCTAAACTTCAGAATAACTTTAAACTAGGAAATGGGGACTATGCAAAAGTGGTAAAGTTACTATAAAGTTTAAGAGTAAATTTACAGATGAGTAAATCCACACATGTCAATCAGTCAGCATTTGTAGTCAGCCCTGGGGGTATCTGGGCGCTGGGGTGTGAGGGCTCCGTCATGTCAGCTCCCCCTGCGTCAGGTCTTGAGGAAACAGTGGGAAGAGGGAAGAAAGGAGCAGAGAAAGGCAAAACAGAGGGCAGAAAAACGAGCAGAGAAAGGCAAAACAGAGGGCAGAAGAACAAGCAGAAAAAGGTAAAATGGAGGGCAGAAAAAGACAAAACAGAGGGTACAAAAACGAGCAGCAAAGGCAAAAACAGAGCAGAAGAGTGCCAAACAAGGGGCAAAAAAACAAGCAGAAAGGCAAAACAGAGGGCAGAAAAATAAGAGGAAAAAGGCAAAACAGAGGCAGAAAAATTAGTAGAAAAGCAAAACAGAGCAAGAAACGAGCAGAGGAGGCACCCCGGAGAGCAGCAGGTAGAGAGGCAGCAGATGGTAATGGACTGCAGGGCAGTTGGGCAGGAGAACTGTGGCAACGGGAAGCAGGGTCGCAGGTCTGCTCAATGTGGTCGCGCTGTAGCCTCCATTAAGTAAGTCCTAGGAGGAAGGGAGAGGCCCTGGGTGGTGGGAGGAAGGAAACGGCAGGAGGAGGGGGGTTAAAGGAGCAGGAAGAGGCAAAACAGAGACCAGAAAGATGACCAGAAAAAGGCAAAACAGAGGGCAGAAAAACAAGCAGGAAAGGCAAAACAGAGCAGAACAGGGCAAAATAAAGCGCAGAAGAACAAGCAGAAATGGCAAAGCGGAGGGCAGGAAAACAAGAAGAAAGGCAAAACAGAGGGTAGAGAAACAAGCTGACAGGTAAAAGGAAGGGCAGAAAAATGAGCGGAAAAGGCAAAACAGACGGTACAAAAACAAACAGCAAAGGCAAAAACAGAGCAGAAGAGGGCCAAGCAGCAGGCAAAAAATGAGCAGAAATGTAAAGTGGAGGACAGAAAAACAAGCAGAAAGGCAAAAAAGAGGTCAGAAAAATGAGCGGAAAAAGGCAAAACAGAGGGCAGGAAAATTAACAGAAAAGGCAAAACAGAACAAGAAAAGAACAGAGAAGGCACAACAGAGGGCAGCAGGTAGACAGGCAGCAGAGGGTAGCGGCCTGCAGGCAAGCTGGACAGGAGAACTGTCACAGGGGGAGCTGGCATGAGGATTTGCTGACTGGGATCGCGCTGCGGCCTCCATTAAGAAGGTCCTGGGGGAGAGTAGGGTGCTGGGTGGTGGGAGGAGGGAAACAGCAGGAAGAGGAAAGAAACGAGCAGGAAAAGGCAAAACAGAGGGCAGAAAAATTAGCAGAAAGGCAAAATTGAGGGCAGAAAAATGAACAGAAAAAGGCAAAACAGAGGGCAGAAAAATTTGCAGAAAAGGCAAAACAGAGCAGAATAGGGCAAAACAGAGGGCAGAAAAACGAGCAGAAAGGCAAAACAGAAGGCAGAAAAACAAGTAGAAAAGTCAAAGCCGAAGCCAGAAAAATGAACAGAAAAGGCTCAATAGAGGGCAGAAAAACAAACTGCAAAGGCAAAAACAGAGCAGAAGAGAGCCAAGCAGCAGGCAAAAAATGAGTAGAAAGGCAAAGTGGAGGGCAGAAAAACAAGCAGAAAGGCAAAACAGAGGGCAGAAAAATGAGCGGAAAAGGCAAAACAGAGGGCAGAAAAATGAGTGGAAAAAGGCAAAACAGAGCACGAAACGAGCAGAGGAGGAACAATAGAGTGCAGCAGGTAGACAGGCAGCAGAGGGTGATGGACTGCTGGCAAGTTGGACAGAAGAACGTTCGCAGGGGGAGCTGGCAAGAGGATCAACTCAATGGGGTCGCTCTACATGTACATCTTCTTTTGTGAAAAGGCTCAAATGGTTCTGAGGGGAGATTTGGAAACTTCAGTATCCACATCAAGTAGGTTTTTTTTTTTCATAACTCTTATCTTATATTTCTCCTCTCCTGTTTATCATCTCCAGAAACCATTTCAAAAATTGAAATAGATGTGGTTTCCCAAAATGCAAAACTACAGCAAAAAACTGTACAGTCTCATCTGTTGCAGAACTCTTCTTTCTCAAAGAGGGAAATGAACTGTTCTAGAAAGTCTACAACTATTTTAATGTGGAACCATACGTTCTCAGGAACCAATCAAACCTCTGCAATGGTCCATAAAGATATGCTGATCCTCTGCAGATACTAGGGCATTGATGGAGCATGCATGTTCTGGATTCCAAAATATTTAGAACAAGGCAGAACTGAAATGTAACACTAGTTATGTGACTTTTTACTTGTACTTCGATAAGTCTTTATAATTTGTTTTAATACCTAACGCAAATTCTAAAAAATTCTTGAGGGTGCCGGTACTTGATTTTGGATTCACAGTCCCACCTCTGCGGTCATGTGAGAACTTGGAATCCAAAACCAGTCCTGCAACTCTTACACATCGAAAAGTGCTGAAATTGAAAACAAACTGCAAATATGTCCCTTTTGCTGTTCTTATGTTTGACCTGCTTTTAAACAATATTCAAGAGTTTGTTGTCATATCAAACTCAATGTTCTTAAAATGGCAGGATTCATGGTACTCAATTTTGGTACTGTATTACTCGGAACGGAGGTCTCTTTAGCCAATATCGCTAGGAACTCTAGGCCTAATTTACAATAGGTTGACGCAGGGCAGTGCAGCAAGCCTTCCTGCTGCGCTGCCATGCGTCTAAAGAAAAGGGCCGGAATGTGCCATATCTACAAGATACATGCAACAAGAACAATTGATGGACAGAATGCAGAACAATGTCATACATTTACCCTAGTATGGAGATTGGGCCTAAATCCATCATTCTTTTGCTCCCCAAGCCATTACAGTTTGAACCCAGCCATATGCAAATCAGTCGTGACCCTGTGCCCAATGAGAACAGTCCAGCCCGAACTCCCAAGCCAGGTCCTCCCTGGACTGGAAACAAGCATCCTAGGACCGGTTTCGGGGTTTCAGCCCTCGTCAGCCAGGATAGCTTGATTCCAGTGGCATGGAGAGCAAGGGACTCACGTCTGAGCATACCCTTTCCACTCGGGGTGACAAATGCAAAAACAACAATTGATGGACAGAATGCAGAACAATGTCATACATTCACCCCAGTACAGAGATCTGGGCCTAAATCCATCGTTTTTTTGCTCACCATGCCATTCCAGTTTGAACCCAGCCATATGCAAATCAGTCTTGACCCTGTGCCCCATGGGAACAGTTCAGCCCGAACTGCCAAGCCAGGTCCTCACTGGACTGGAAACAAGCATCCTAGGACCGGTTTCGGGCTTTCAGCCCTCGTCAGCCAGGATAGCTTGATTCCAGTGGCATGGAGAGCAAGGGACTCACGTCTGAGCATACCCTTTCCACTCGGGGTGACAAATGCAAAAACAACAATTGATGGACAGAATGCAGAACAATGTCATACATTCACCCCAGTACAGAGATCTGGGCCTAAATCCATCGTTTTTTTGCTCACCATGCCATTCCAGTTTGAACCCAGCCATATGCAAATCAGTCTTGACCCTGTGCCCCATGGGAACAGTCCAGCCCGAACTGCCAAGCCAGGTCCTCACTGGACTGGAAACAAGCATCCTAGGACCGGTTTCGGGCTTTCAGCCCTCGTCAGCCAGGATAGCTTGATTCCAGTGGCATGGAGAGCAAGGGACTCACGTCTGAGCATACCCTTTCCACTCGGGGTGACAAATGCAAAAACAACAATTGATGGACAGAATGCAGAACAATGTCATACATTCACCCCAGTACAGAGATCTGGGCCTAAATCCATCGTTTTTTTGCTCACCATGCCATTCCAGTTTGAACCCAGCCATATGCAAATCAGTCTTGACCCTGTGCCCCATGGGAACAGTCCAGCCCGAACTGCCAGGCCAGGTCCTCCCTGGACTGGAAACAAGCATCCTAGGACCGGGTTTGGGGTTTCACCCCTCATCAGCCAGGATAGCTTGCCTCCAGTGGCCTGGAGAGCACGGGACCCACATCTGGGCATACCCGTGACAAATGCAAAAAGAACAATTGATGGACAGAACGGAAATCTACAAGATACAGCACATTCCTGTCCTTGTCCCTTCCGCTGGTGCACAATGGGCTGGCATGCACCAACTCAGGCACACTTGCGCAATAGTGCAAGGGTGTCTGCGTTGTAGGGGTGATTATTTTTGTGCAGGAAGGAACACCTTCCTGCACAAAAACAATCATAAGAGGTGTTTTCCTCTTCCTATGTGTGCTGCCGAAAGAAAAAACGAGGAGAAGTAAAAGTATATCTCCTCGATACACCTCCCCTGAGGGGACACAGGAACTTAATGCACTTCCAGGTTTACAGAACCTTGCAAATCTGGGAATGCGTCAGGTTCAATGGATGTTGCGTGGGAACACCCACAGCAACACCCACGGAACGCACCTTTTACGCACAGTAATATGTGAAAGGGGGCCATATTTACAAGGTCATGAAAAGCCATGCAGGGTACCTTTGCGTAGCCTTGTAAATATGGGCAGGCACACTGCACTGCCATTGTGTCAAAAAAAGTGATACACCAGCAGCGCAATGGGCCAGTAAATAAGCCTCTGTGAATTCTAAAGTTACGAAAAAGAAAGGAGAGGTCTGATTGGTTACACATTGAACTGACTGTCAAAAAGAGATTCCTATCCTCGAGAAACAAAGACCCAACCCTTTCACAGACATTATTTTGAGTCTAACTCTGAAGACATAAAAGAGAAGCCAGCTTTTTACAAAGCCCTAGCAAAATGTCTCAGAACCAAAACCACCAGTCTCAGAATACAGAAAGTTCCAGACATCTACAAAAGCTTTTCCGCCACGAAGAAGAGGAAAAAAAAGATATTTCTAAAGTGACCACAACTTCTACAGCTGACCACCCATCCAAGGAGTCACTGGTGTGAAAATGTTTCTTGCATCTTAGAGGATAGAAAAAAGTGAATACCCACAAGGTAGCTTGCACACTTTTAACCAAGTACTGCAAAGGAACCATCAAGGGATGTATTCTTTTGGGATGAGAGGGATGTTCAAATATCTTCGATCCATGCTTCCCAGCACATTTTCCAGAGCTGAAGTCGACAGAAGGAGTCCAGAAGTGCAGATGGATCAAGCTGTGGCCTCAGACTTTACTAAAGAAGAGTAACACCCAGGAGTGAAAATATTCACATCATACTGCACATCTTGCAAAACCATCATCTATTCAGAGGACAAATCAAAAATGTATTCCAGCTGCTATGAACCAGTACCTACAAACATTGCCAAGACTTTTTCGCTTCCCTAAAAAGCACGTTTGCAGTTAAACAGAAACGTTCTAAAAAAATAAAGCATTTGTTTTAAGAACAATTTACAGCAAAAAAATGTGCCACATAGAAATTTAAATACCTTAAAAAGGGTTATTTGGAAAAACAGCAAAAAAGAAAAACTTGGTTAAAGAACGAAAAAATATAAAATAAAGGTTCAGTTAAAGACTCAAAATAAATCATAGCATTCATTGGCCACACACAGCGGTTTAGGTGCAGGGTGTAGAAGTAGGCCAGGCACTTTGGTCAATCCCTATAGCACAAGTTGCAGAGTTTGTCTCTGTGCAGCAGGTTGGGGGGAAGGCCATTGCACAGGCCAGACCCTGCTACCAACTCCCACTGAAAAAACAAAGGTAAAGTTATCATTAGCTTTGCTTAAAATATCTTAACGTATTCATAAATGAAAACCACAGGTAAGGTGCAGTTACAGTTACAAAACAAAACCTAAAACACTGAAATTCACCAGTTATGGTCCCGTCTTCCTACTTCTGACATTGCTCATGACATCAGTATATTGAAAGGTTACTATTTTTTGGTTTGATACTAAAGACCAATGAATATTATATGTGAGAAAAAGAGAGCTCGTAGTAGGTATCAACAACATAAGGAAATAATGAGCACAAAACTTTATTGTTCACGTTTGGAATTGGAACTTTATTGTCCAGACGTTGCCCATAAATTGCAAAGCACTGTCACTTTAATGGGTGTGAATGTTTCAGTGCTAAACTTTGTTGTTTGAAGGTGCTTGTGAACTTCATTGCACTGTCACTTTAAAGGGTTGGGATTATATTTAAAGCACAAAATGGCGACAAGTACCTGTTTTGAGCAAGACCGCTGTGACGGTCGAAACGCGTTACCAGCTGCCGAAATAAAGCCATGATTATAATCCGAGCGTGTCGAGTCCTGTTTTGCAAAGAGGAACGAGATGTTGATTGATACATATATATGTATGTATGTATATATATGAATAAACAAAGTGCCCGAAAGCTTCAGGAAGGCACTCAGCTTGAAGTCGACCATCCGGTCTGCAGTCTCACTTTCCTCGACCACCCATGAGGTATTTTCTGCCTGACGCGTTTCAATGCATAAGCATCTTCATCATAGGCTGCACACAATTTCGGCTGGAAAAAGCTCAATGTTATTATTCATTTGCGCATGCGTTAATTTAATTAATTACCCTGAGTGGGCGTATGCTTAGTGCAGTCAATTTAGTGCATGCTGGGCATTGTAGTTCCCTTCTTGAGCCTCAGTATTCCCTGAGTGGGTTTCTTGCCGAAACTGTAGATTAAAAGCACATTAAATCCTTTGTAGGACTCCGAGCATCGTGAAAAGACACTTTTCCCTAGACTTCAGGCGCTGCATGGCAATAGAACAGTTCTTCACCGCAGATATATATATATTTTCACTGAAAAAACCATAGGTTTCAGGCCTGATATAGTTAGGAATTAGCATTTAAAGAACCTTAGAAATTGACTGAAAAAACCATAGGTTTTAGGGGTGTTATAGTTAGCTGGACATTTCATTAGAACAAAACCATTGAAATTTCTCCGATATAGTTAGTTGTACTAACTACATCTCACGCGCCCGCAATCCACTGATGATGATGTCACATATTACAGCATTCATGACATGGTCAGTGACATCACTGATGACATCTCAAATTACATCACTGATGACATCACTGATGACATCATCCACGTGACAATCAAATACACCTCATCATACACTAGTATAACCTTTCATCACTCACTGTAAAATACAGAGTGACATATTTGAAACCATTAACACACCAATACAAGTTTCTAAACACCCACTCAGGGATTCCTAGATCTATACACACATCTAATCACTTACCTATAGTTTCACTCATACATGCACTCCTGGGCGTGTCACTCTTAAGTTTCTCAGTCCTGTGTGTCTCTCCTGAGGTTATCACTCCTGGATGTATCACTACTGGGTGTGTCATTGCTGAGGGTGTCACTCCTGAGTGTGTCACTGGGGCGTGGGGGAGAGCAAACAACCCTGTACTGGTCACCATGTTCTATTTGTATGCCGATGCTTGTTTAAACCCGAGAGGCGCTTGGTGGGCGCTATACCCCAACCTTGTCACGTGAGAGCTTGTGTCTCACTCTTCGCCAACCAGCAGGAAGTGCGTGAATCTTCTGGGAGAGAGAGGCACTTATGGAGGGGAGAGAGCACATCCCCACGAGCACGAGAGTACCTCTGAGGCACGTGACAGTGAGTGCATGTATGAGGGCGTGTAAGATCCGCAGAGCCGTGTTTTTTGTCTTGCAGTTTTATACAGCTCGAACTCGACCTGGAGATATCATGGCGCTTTACACGAGCACCAGCTGTTCCAGATGGGCACATCCCTGTTTTTTTAGCCGTGGGGAGATGAAGTGATTTGCCCAGAATCACAAGAGGTTGAGCCGCAGAGACTCGAACCTGGATACCCAGCTTCGAGGTTGTACGATCTAACCGTTAGGCCACATCTTGATGAGTTCAGCCTGCAGGGACAGGGGCCCATGTACTTACACTCCAGAGTGTGTCACTCTTAAGTTTGTCAGTCCTGTGTGTCTCTCCTGAGGTTATCACTCATGGATGTATCACTACCGGGTGTGTCATTACTGGGTGTGTCATTACTGAGGGTGTAACTCCTGAGTGTGTCACTGGGGCGTGGGGTAGAGCAAACAACCCCGTACTGGTCACCGTGTTCTAGTTGTATGACGATGCTTGTTTAAACCCGAGATGCGCTTGGTGGGCGCTATACCCCAACTTTGTCACGTGAGAGCTTGTGTCTCACTCTTCACCAACCAGCAGGAAGTGCGTGAATCATCTCGGAGCGAGGGCTACATATGGAGGGGGAGAGTGCATCCCCCACGAGCACGAGAGCATCTCTGAGGCCCGTGACAGTGAGTGCACGTGTGAGGGGGTGTGAGATCCGCAGAGCCGTGTTTTTTTGTCATGTACGTTTATATAGCTCGAACTCAACATGGAGGTATCAGGGCGCTTTACATGAGCACCAGCTGTTCCAGACAGGCACATCCATGTTTTGTTAGGCGTGGGGAGATGAAGTGATTTGCCCAGAATCACAAAAGGTTGAGCCGCAGAGACTCGAACCTGGTTATCACGCTTCGAGGTCGTTCGCTCTAGCCGTTAGGCCACATCTTATTGAGTATAGCCTGCAGGGACAGGGTCCCCTGTACTTACACTCCAGAGCGTGTCACTCCTGGGCGTGTCACTCTTAAGTTTGTCAGTCTTGTGTGTCTCTCCTGAGGTTATCACTCCTGGATGTATCACTACCGGGTGTGTCATTACTGAGGGTCTCACTCCTGAGTGTGTCACTGGGGCGTGGGGGAGAGCAAACAACCCCGTACTGGTCACCATGTTCTATTTGTATGCCGATGCTTGTTTCATTATGCCCCCGGAATTAGGCCCCCCCGGGGGCAAATTAGCATATTTAGCGCGGGAGCCCACGCTGATTTTTATTTCTATCGGCAGGATGCGCGCATCCAGCGCACATCCTCCCGTTTTAAAAAAAAATAAAAAAACTTGGGGGGCCTTGTGGGTCCTTGTGGAACCCCCTGAGCAGGCCTAGGGGGTCAGGGTGTTTCTACCCTGCCCCCTTTTCGCGCTTTGCGACGTTTGTTTGGGGGTTTCTTGTGCCTCGGTTCTACCGAGGCACAAGATGACTGCCAACACTTCCCGATTCAGAGTGTTGGCAGCCAATTAAAATTCAGCTCATAATCGGGAGGGTGCGCGGATCCTCCGAGGCCATAGATATATATGTACTTTTAACTGTCATTTTCTCTGAAACTACTGAACGGATTTACACCATTTAAGCAAAAGGCACGAGTCTGAACTAAGGACTACCTCTTTGCCAAATTTGGTGTAATTCCGTTCAGCAGTTGGGGCTGTAGCTGCGGCTAAAGGTCCTATGGGAAATTGCATGGGGAAAACGCATTTTGGGACCCCCCGTTTTTCTTGGCCCCCGCTTGACGAATCACCGTGAATCTTTCAGGATAGGAGTGGACCGGAGCTGGCCAAACGTTCTGAAAATTTCGCGGCAGGTTCGTCAATCGGCGCCAAAGTTATTCCAAATAGAATGTTGCGGATTTCCTATGGAAAATAGGTCCTAACTATATCTACCTACTGGCAACCGCCAGCAGGTAATATATATATATATATATATATATGTATATATATATATATAAATATATATATATATATATATATATATATATATATATATATATATATATATATATTTGTATCACTGCTTTCCGCGTTGAGCTTAGAGGTTCTTCTCTCCAACAACGGACACGGACCAAATGGTTAGTGCAAATTAATTATTTATTACTCAATGCCGCAATAACGTTTCGGCTCGTCCGAGCCTTGTTCACATGACATTGTACTCGTGTTGAACTTCCGTTTTTAAAGTGACAAGTGCAGATCCCAATCTATCACATGTTTATAATACTCATAGACATAAAATAATTTGTAGTTCATTTATACATGTTGAATTAAAAATACCAAGAGCAAGTTTAAATATTAATATGCAATAAAATCCATGTAAAATACAGTTAAAAAAATAATATCTATATATATATATATATATATATATATATATATATATATATATATATATATATATATTGCTTTTCAAAGGGCTCTTGCAGCAGAAAAAGCACTCACAGCAGGTAGGTGATTTCCTATAATTAATGCACATTTAGAGGGTGATACAGCATCCGTTCTATTTTCCGACAGGGTCACAGTGGTAATTGCAAGTCCTCTGTGGCATTTCAAGCACTCCAGTGTGCTCCGGTATGAAGTGTCCCCTCCGTAATCAAGGCAAACTGCTGTGCCTGCCTCAAAGCAGAAATTCTTTGCTTGGGCGGCCCCTGTCTCCGACGGCTCCTTCCTCTTTTCCCAGGTGGTGCTTCTTCTCACGACGAAGCTGTCGTGTTAATTATTGTTTTTCAAAGGGCTCTTGCAGCAGAAAAAGCACTCACAGCAGGTAGGTCATTTCCTATAATTTATGCACATTTAGAGGGTGATACAGCATCCGTTCTATTTTCCTGCCAGCCAACGCGTTTCAATGCTGTCTGCATCTTTTTCCTGGGCTAAGGCGAGAAAAGCGGCATGATAAAACGATCAGTCCCGGACTGCTTCCATCTTTAGTAGTATTTGGATGCAGGTGTGTCAGCTTAGTAGCATGTGACTGCCTCGTAGTGCTTTCTGGGACTAGTAGTGATGATATAATTTTTACTCACAGTGAGTTGCGCTTTTAATCCTTTCATTCCGAAAGGGTCATATATATATACTCTATGTGATCAAGGCCACCTGCTGGCCGAAACGCGTAATGGCATGTCACGCCAATGCTGACTCTGAATAAACCTCACTGAAGCACGATCCGGTGTCCGTATGCTTTCTCCTCGCCTGTTGGGAAGTGGATGAATGCACCTGGTACTTGTATATATATATATATATATATAAATATATATATATTCTACCAGTCCTGGTTCAAAGGTACGTAAACAGGCGCTGACTCCGTGGGTGATATCATCAAAGAAAAAATGCTTTATTCCGTCTTGTTGGCTAGACGCGTTTCGGCGGTCTTGCCGCCTTGTTCACTACAACAGGAACACTGCCATACTTTCAAATTTAAACTTTACACCTGGGCACAATTTGACCTTGTTGTCATGGCAACTCTATACTAGCCATAGACATAGAAAAAATCCTGTTACGATGAAACAGAATTCTGAATGTTCTGACATAATGCCATTTACACAAAATTAAAAAAACATATATGATAAATACTATTTTCTATATACCTGACTCTATATATTAGTGCACTCTTACGCACAAAATCTTAGAAGCAGATTGAGAACATATACATTTAGCATTCCTTTTTGGTATACCCAGCTCTTATTCAGTGTCGTGTCTGAGTGTGATAGAGTAATATATCGTACCTGGATGTACCATTAGGTGTTGTGTATTAAGTCAAGTGACTAGTTACAATAATACTAATGTATCTTAAAGAGACAGTTACTAAATGAATCAACCCGAGTGGGTATTGTTTAGTGTCTACATGTATCTCAATCTGATTTACAAAAATAATTGTACAAAAAAGGAAGAATTGCTCGTATTGTTGTCCTGGTGACTAAAGAAAAATTAATATATATTTAAGCGTAACCTGTTTTTTTTAGAAAAGGATCAAAAAATTGGGACAAGTAGCTGGTCATTGTAAATGTACATTTAAGGCCTCATCAGCATTCATTCCATTCTGAATTATGCTGTGCAGTAATATTATATATCTTGATTCTAATTTTCTCAGAGACAGTTGTTTCCCCCTCTGATGTTTTTAGGGATACTGTCTATGACAAAAAAGGAAAGTTCTTCACTTTGTATATCTCATACGTAGCATACCCTACGGGGAATATCTTCGTCTACGCCGCATTTGTAGCCGTCAATGTGACTTAGATCAATGCCAACAGGAGGCTACTAACCGGTTCCTTGCCCGTGGGTACAAACCGGACAACCTTAAAAAAGCCCTTGACAAAGCTAATCTTTGTTCTCGGGAAATCTGCCTAAACACAGGACAGCCTCAAACTATTAGTCCTAGTTTGGAGGTGGACACAGAGGTCACTCAACCTATTAGGCTCATTACCACGTTTTGTAAACAACATAAAAGCCTACGACATATTATTTACAAGCACTGGCCCATCGTCTTAACTGACATGACTCTGAAATTTTTACTGCCGAATCTACCAAACATCACTTTCAGGAGAGCACCCTCAATGAGGGATGCGTTGGTCAAATCCAATCCTGAAGTCACGGAAAAGATCACGTGGCTTACACGCTTTGGCTTTTTCAAATGTGCCTCATGCCGTGCGTGCAAATTCGGAATTAACACTTCTGAATATTGCACTGCATTCAGCAATGTTCCGGTACAAATCAAACAACATTTCACGTGCCGCACTGACTTTGCGGTCTACGTGTTAGAGTGTACCTGTCACTTAAGATATGTGGGGAGTACCAAATTACCGGTTTTCAACCGCATTTTACAACATCTTCGTGCGATTGTTAACTCGGACCCCACATATCCCGTTGCACGTCACTTTAAAGCCATTCATGCCAACAAGGTCGGTGACCTAAGTTATTTTGTGATTGGGGCGGTACCACCTTCAATTCGGGGGGGTAACAGAGAAAAACATTTACGCCAGTTAGAATCCTCTTACATCTTATTATTGGACACTAAGATGCCAAATGGGATGAACACGAGTGAGGATTTGCATAACTTCTTGTAAAATATGTTTCATTTGTAGTCTTTTATCTTTAATCTGAATGTGGCTATTCCAACAGCACTCACAACTTTAAATTAGCGGTTCTTTCTGTTACTGGTAGTTTTGGATAGTATGAGTATTCACTCTAATGCTTTTTGCTCGAGTCTTTTTGTTTCACTTCCCTTTTTGTATTTATTAATTTTGTTCATCCCTATTTATGCTTTCAATTTTCATTTTTATTTGTTCTTTAACCTTTTTTCATTGAAAGTGTGTTATTTGTAGATTTAAGAAATGAATTATTGTTGTTTCTTTCTAAAACATGCAAGCCGTGGTTAAGATTTGAAAATCAGCATTTTAGCACTTAGGGGCACTTGCCGTGTATTCCATATGCTATGAATTGCTTTGTTGCATTTTATGTATTAATTTGTTTCTTTAACCCGGTTACTTATGTTTTTGACTGATTTACGGCATCCCTTTAAGGAAAACACACTCTAATTTGTAGTATTTCAGCTATGTCCATTTACTCTAGCATCATGATTGGGTGAACCTGATTTTAAATTGGATGGTCCGGCACCAGCGCGTCAGGTGATCAAGATCGCGGAGGCGATCGAAACGCGTCTGAGGCGGACACTTGTCTGACAAATGAATTAAACGTCAGAATTGAAAATTTGGATTCGTTTGCTGTCTTTACTTCTGGGCGCCAGCATTGTGCATGGTGAAGAGGTCCTTACCTGCCTTCAGCTCCCTTTGTCTCATTGGGGAGTTCAGGACTTTGCTTTCATATATATATATATACAATCGAACACAGCTCCTCCAAGGACATCCGCCCGCTGTCTGGTGGCGCACGAAAGCTGGTAGGGCCACAGCCGGCGATTAGTTATAGTCAAAGTTTCAAATTACAGCGCGCTCTCAGTTTTCAGTTTTCAATCAGCAAATCTTTATTCCAATGTTACGCGTTTCGAGAGTAAACCCTCTTGATCACACATTGGGCGCTTGTGACGTGGTGCATTACATAGACACCAAAACTCAGCATAGAAAGAGGACTTACATTCAAGTAGTAACTCATAGTGCAAATGACCGCCATATTGTAATGTGTCATTAGTTATATTATAACTTCATATAACTGCCCTTTACATTGCATAGTTTATACATAGAGTTTTGACACAAGAGAAAAGATAAATAAAGATTGGAGAAAGCAATACTAAAGTAAGTATTTTTGCATGTCCCCGTTGGTTGTCTAAATATATATCCCCAATACTTTGCTTGCCAGTAATCTGATATAGCGTTAGTAATTACAATATGGCGCTGTAATTTGAAACTTTGACTATATATATATATATATATATATATTACCTACTGGCGGTCGCCAGTAGGTAGTTATAGTTAGGACCCTGTTTCCATAGGAAAACCTCCACATTCTATTTTGAATAACTTTGGCGCCGGTCGACGAATCCTCGCGAATTTTTCAAAATAGGTGGGGCGCTACGCTCCGCTCCTACCCTGAAAGTCTCGGGGGGATTCGTCAAGCGGGGGCTGAGATAAAAGGGGGGTCCCAAAACGCGTTTTTCCCATGCATTTTTCCATAGGACCTTTAGACAGGGCTACAGCCCGAACGGCTGAACAGAATTACTAGAAATTTGGCAGAGAGGTAGTCCTCAGGTCAAGGAAGTGCCTTTTGTATGTTTGGTGTAAATCTGTTCTGTAGATTCTGAGAAAATAGCCTTTAAATCAATATATATATCTGAGCCAGCTTACGGTGCGCTTACGGTACGCTTACCGTACGCGTACGGTGGCGTGCGCGAGCGCGATTCTGATTGGCCCTTAGATCTTAGTAAACATTCGAATCGGTCGAAACCAGGAAGCGGCGGCCGCCATTTTCTCTCTCGCACTCTGAGGGGGGAGCTAATAAACATATGCCAAAAACATATAAAGGGGCTGTTTAGACAGCGCCCATGCACATAACCATGTTAGTTGAGTCTTCAAAGATCCCCCAAGGCAAAAAACGGTAAATTTTAATTTTTCGAAAATTTCGCCGATTACGCTTACCGTGCGCTTACCGTACGCGTACGTTAAAAAATTATAAAAAAAAAAATCCACACTCTCTCCACCCCGTGTGCAAACGGTGGCCGAAGGCCACCATTTGTGCATGGCTTATTTGAACACTGCATTTCCCCAAAAAATTTCAACAGATTACCTATCACAAGGAAGCGCATAATATGTCCTCCATGTGCGCACGGTGCGCGAAGCGCATCGTGCGTACATGGCCCATCTAGCGTAACGTAGGCACGCGGTGCGCGTAGCGCACCGCGTGCCCACTGTGCGTGCACGGCACTAACTGCGTAAAGTGGGCGCGCGGTGCGCGAAGCGCACCGCGTGCTCACTGTGCGCGCACAGTGCACGAAGCGCACCGTGCGCGCACGGAACAAACTGCGTTAAGTGGGCGCGCACGCCACGAATGGCGTAAAGTAACTTAGCATTTAAAAAACCGTACAAATTCACTGAAAAAACCATAGGTTTCACACACGTTATAGTTAGGAATTAGCATTTAAAAAACCTTGCAAATTCACTGAAAAAACCATAGGTTTCACACATGTTATAGTTAGCGGAAATTTTACTGATAAAAAACCAATGAAATTCCCCCGTTATAGTTAGTGCAGGCAACTATAACTCACGCGACCGCAATCTTCTGCTGATGACATATGTGTCTTTATGAAAAAAAAATATTTGTAATATATGTATAGCTAAAAATGTATGGAAGAAGACATGGGCAAATAAGTGTCCAAATACAGTATTAGCATCAGCAGAGGATTGCGGTCGCGTGAGTTATAGTTGCCTGCACTAACTATAACGGGGGAATTTCATTGGTTTTTTTATCAGTAAAATTTCCGCTAACTATAACATGTGTGAAACCTATGGTTTTTTCAGTGAATATATATATGTATATGTGTGTATATATATATATATATATATAGATATAGATAGATAGATAGATAGATAGATAGATAGATAGATAGATAGATAGATATGTCTATGTATATATAAATATATATGTATATATATATATAGAGAGAAAGATATATGTATATGTATATCTATATATATATATCACGCTCGATTCCCTCTTTGTCAAAAAAGGATGTCGCACTCTCGGGGCGTTTGAATGTAGTTTATTATATCAAATGACCAGCAGCACAACAGACGCGTTTCGGCGAAATGCCTTTTTCGATGTTACCAAAACATCGGAAACGCCATGTTTTTCAACATCTGCCACGTCCACAAAATAGAGAAAGGACTGAAATGAGCGCAATAACATCAGCGCCATTTTGTAACGGGTGCACATTCATATTCACTGCACCTTATCAATTATTCGAAAAAGAATTTATATTTCAGTTAAGCGTGTCAGTTTTCGAACACATCTTATATTAATAACGCCGCGAATCGGCCTCCGTTAGAAAATTACCATTCCTCCATTTCAACTGGACATGTCAATTTTCAAATACATTGAACATTGATAACGCCGTGGATCGGCCCATATCACCTCTGTGTATATGTGTAACAGGGATTGTTTCATTTGATTATATAATACTATACATTTTCTTAATTCTTTGTCTTTGATTTTCATTTTAGTGAATTACAGTGCTAGACATGTTCAGACAACATACATGATTACTTTCAATCTTATTTCAGGTAAATTATATAGTTCCAACAGCCGTTGGAAATATTCAAAAGAATTCAGGAACCAGGTAACAGTTAGATAAAATCACACACAGATGCCATTTATGTGCCTATGTGAACTGATAATTCCTCCCCACTATTTAGCCCACGGGGGGACTTGGTCAATAGATCTATAATGTAACGTGACTCAAGTCTTCGTAATTTCTTTACTCTATCCCCTCCACGGACACTTGCTGGGACATAGTCCAGACCATAAAACTGTAGCAGATTACGGTTGCTCATATGTTTATCTGCAAAATGACGCGCTACAGGATACATCTGGTCGTTCTTGTCAATAGCTCTTAGATGTTCAGGGATTCTAATCTTTAATTGATGAATGGTGCTACCTATGTAGCGTAATCCGCACGGGCAGAAACCTCGGAATCGGATATCACAGAAAATGAATCAAGTGATGATCAAGGGGGAAGACCAATGCAAGGAATAAAAGCCTCAAATCCTTTTCACGACGAGTTCCAGATAATCCGCCAATCATGGCTACGAGGTGGTAAAAACAAGCCACCAGAAGGAAACGGAGAAAAACAAGAAGAGCAGGGGGCGGCAGGAAGAGGACGGGGATCCAGATGGACATATCGCAAGAAACAAACCAAGAGGCAGTAGACTTTCCAAATCTAACAGTAGTCAATCTGATGGATAAACCCCTTTCACAATCTGAAGAGAAAGTACTCAGTCTAGGACTAACGTTTTGTCCTAGCAATCATTTAGAGTACACACAAACCAGAATAGACCTTTTCAATTTTGTATGAAAATTGAAATGACACAAATATTTCAAATTAAGATCGTGTATGAAAGAAAAGAAAGGGGTCACAGCAAGATTGATGGTCACAGATGCTTTAACTGGCAAAGACTTACCTGCAATAGAACTTCTGGAGAGTCTAAGATTGGAAAACGAAGAAGAAAATTACCATCTATTTGAGGACAGAGCACAAAGGGCAAAGAATATCGGTATTGAACAGGAACGTGAAGAAAGTCCTTTCAAACCAAAGTCTCTTTTTAATCCTCAAATGCCACTGGATGCTATAGATATATTTTCTGAAACCATGATCAATGACCTTCTGAAATTCAGATTCAAGAATAAAAATAGAACTAAATAATTCTTCAGTAATCTGTCGAAGTCCGAAAAATTGGCACTACAGAATTTAACCCAGGATGGATCAATTATCATCAAACCCTCGGACAAGGGGGGGGAACGTGGTATTGCAGACTAGAGAACAGTACTGCAATGAAGCGTTGCGTCAACTATCTAATGCGGAATGTTATCAAAAAACAACGAGTGAAATATATCGGATGAGCATCAAGAGATATGATAAACTTATCAACAAATGGTATAAGAGACTGATGCTGGGACCAGAAGAACATTTGTTCCTACGCAGCTCCAACCCTGTGATTCCCACCTTTTATCACATTCCTAAACTGCACAAGGATAGCCGGCATCCACCTGGTAGGCCAATCGTATCATCTCTCAATGGACTAACTGAACATTTATCAATCTTCATTGACCATTTTCTATTTCCTTTTGTTGCTCAGCTAGATTCGTATGTAAAAGATTCGAAAGACTTTTTGAATAAGATCATGCATGTTGAATGGGATCCTACATATCAATTAATGGTATTGGATATCACCAGTCTGTACACTTGCATAGCTCACGAGGATGGGGTAAGAGCTGTCAGATATTACCTGGAAAAAACGACAATTGAGATACTCTGAACACAATCAAATGTTATTAGAATTTATGGAGTTTTGTCTAAGAAATAACATTTTTCTATTCGAAGAACAACATTACAAACAATTGTCTGGTACGGCGATGGGCACCTGCTTCGCCCCCAGTTATGCAAATTTGTTCGTTGGCTGGTGGGAGGAGCAGGTGCCCAGGACATACGAAAGTGATAATGATCAGGGCAGGGTAATCGAGTGGCATCGATACATAGATGATCTTTTCATCGTGTGGCAGGGAACATCGGAAACGGCACGAGGGTATATAGAACAACTAAATCAAAATAATGTAAACTTACACTTTACGGGAACAGTGAGTCCAGTGGCAGTGGACTACCTGGACCTGAAAGTGTTTGTGGAAGGAGGCAGTATCCAAACAGCTCTCTACCGACAATCCACTGCAGGAAATTCTATATTATTTGCCACGAGCAGTCATCCCCCCAAACTTGTGAGTAGCATACCATACGGAGAGCTTTTAAGGCTAAAAAGAAACAGTACCAAGGATATAGATTTTGAAAATGCAGCTTCAGAAAGTATAGTCAGATTCACCCAAAGGGGATATAATCTGGATGCATTAAGATCGACATTACAAAGGGTGAGAGGTATCCCAAGGGAAAATCTGTTAAAAGAGAAAGATAAACCTGTGGAAGATAAGGGTAAGTTTCGAATGATTACCCCTTACTCAGCTGAAGCTAGCCATCTAAAAAACATGCTCAAAAAGAATTGGCATATCTTAAAAACTGACAACACCATATGTGATGATATTCCTCCTTTCCCTTTAGTGACTTTTAGAAAAGCAAGGTCACTTCGTGACATATTGGTGAGAAGCCACTTAGAAAAAATACCACAGAAAAGGGGCACTTTGAGGGAAATGATGGGCTTTTATCCTTGCAATAGATGCAAGGCTTGCGCTAACAGCAAAAGAGTCCTAACATACATCATTCCTGACATAGAAAAGACCAAGAAAATTACTAAATTCATAACGTGCAGCACTTCTTATGTCGTTTATTGTTTGGTCTGCCCGTGCGGATTACGCTACATAGGTAGCACCATTCATCAATTAAAGATTAGAATCCTTGAACATCTAAGGGCTATTGACAAGAACGACCAGATGTATCCTGTAGCGCGTCATTTTGCAGATAAACATCAAAGCAACCGTAATCTGCTACAGTTTTATGGTCTGGACTATGTCCCAGCAAGTGTCCGTGGAGGGGATAGAGTAAAGAAATTACGAAGACTTGAGTCACGTTACATTATAGATCTATTGACCAAGTCCCCCCGTGGGCTAAATAGTGGGGAGGAATTATCAGTTCACATAGGCACATAAATGGCATCTGTGTGTGATTTTATCTAACTGTTACCTGGTTCCTGAATTCTTTTGAATATTTCCAACGGCTGTTGGAACTATATAATTTACCTGAAATAAGATTGAAAGTAATCATGTATGTGGTCTGAACATGTCTAAAATGAAAATCAAAGACAAAGAATTAAGAAAATGTATAGTATTCTATAATCAAATGAAACAATCCCTGTTACACATATACACAGAGGTGATATGGGCCGATCCACGGCGTTATCAATGTTCAATGTATTTGAAAATTGACATGTCCAGTTGAAATGGAGGAATGGTAATTTTCTAACGGAGGCCGATTCGCGGCGTTATTAATATAAGATGTGTTCGAAAACTGACACGCTTAACTGAAATATAAATTGTTATTTTCGAATAATTGATAAGGTGCAGTGAATATGAATGTGCACCCGATACAAAATGGCGCTGATGTTATTGCGCTCATTTCAGTCCTTTCTCTATTTTGTGGACGTGGGAGATGTTGAAAAACATGGCGTTTCCGATGTTTTGGTAACATCGAAAAAGGCATTTCGCCGAAACGTGTCTGTTGTGCTGCTGGTCATTTGATATAATAAACTACATTCAAACGCCCCGAGAGTGCGACATCCTTTTTTGACAAAGAGGGAATCGAGCGTGATATTATTGCGGAGTCCACACCCGTAAAGTCTGCACCTGTCTGCGAGTGTTCCTCCTGTGTGTGGAGCAAGGAGCGAATATATATATATATATATATATATATATATATATATATATATATATATATATATATATATATATATACCTTTATCTATATCTATACCTGTACCTAGGGTATAATTGGTTTGGACATTGTCATCTATTATTGGAAATATGTACAACATTAGTATTTCTTCCATGATCACCCTTGTGTAGTTTGGAGTTTGTTGTTTTGTATGCCGCTATTCCATTGGCTTTTACGTGAGGGAGGGAACAACATTATACTATATCTTTATTGTTTGGTTCTTCAGGTGTCATGTGATCAAGGCCGTGGTAACGCGGCCGAAACGCGTCATGCCGATCGACTCGAAAGAATAAACCTGTACTAAATACATTTCTCAGCGTGTTGTGGTCTGTGCCTGTTCCAGTTATCTGCTGGAGTTTGGGAACTCTTCGCCTTATCTATATATATATATATATCTATACCTTTATCTATATCTATACCTGTACCTATATATATATATCTATATATATATATATATGTATATATATATATTTATATAGATATGTCTATATATATAAATATCTATATATGTATATATATTCACTGAAAAAACCATAGGTTTCACACAGGTTATAGTTAGCGGAAATTTTACTGATAAAAAACCAATGAAATTCCCCCGTTATAGTTAGTGCAGGCAACTATAACTCACGCGACCGCAATCCTCTGCTGATGCTAATACTGTATTTAGACACTTATTTACCCATGTCTTCTTCCATACATTTTTAGCTATACATATATTACAAATATTTTCTTTTCATAAAGACACATATGTCATCAGCAGAAGATTGCGGTCGCGTGAGTTATAGTTGCCTGCACTAACTATAACGGGGGAATTTCATTGGTTTTTTATCAGTAAAATTTCCGCTAACTATAACCTGTGTGAAACCTATGGTTTTTTCAGTGAATTTGCAAGGTTTTTTAAATGCTAATTCCTAACTATAACTTGTGTGAAACCTATGGTTTTTTCAGTGAATTTGTACGGTTTTTTAAATGCTAAGTTACTTTACGCCATTCGTGGCGTGCGCGCCCACTTAACGCAGTTTGTTCCGTGCGCGCACGGTGCGCTTCGCGCACCGTGCGCGCACAGTGAGCACGCGGTGCGCTTCGCGCACCGCGCGCCCACTTTACGCAGTTAGTGCCGTGCACGCACGGTGGGCACGCGGTGCGCTACGCGCACCGCGTGCCCACGTTACGCTAGATGGGCCATGTACGCACGATGCGCTTCGCGCACCGTGCGCACATGGAGGACATATGATGCACTTCGTTTTGAAAGGTAATATTTTAATTTTTCGTATATGTTATAAGCCATGCACAAATGGTGCCCTTCAGGCACCATTTGCACACGGGGTGGAGAGAGTGTGGATAATTTTTTTTTTTATTATTATTTTTTTTAAATATTTTAGTTTAGCTCATAAATAATAAGCCATGCACAATTGGTGCCCTTCGGGCACAAATTGCACACGGGGTGGGGAGAGTGTGGATAATTTTTTTTTTTTTATAATTTTTTACCGTACGTGTACGGTAAGCGTAATCGGCGAAATTAGCGAAAAAATAAAAATTCCATTTTTGGCCTTGGGGGATCTTTGGGGACTCCCTCAACATGGCTATGTGTGTGGGAGCTGTCTAAACAGCCCCTTTACATGTTTTTGTGCTTTATATTTTAAACATCACTCTCAGTGCGAGAGAGAAAATGGCGGCCGCCGCTTCCTGGTTTCGGCCGATTCGAATGTTTACTAAGATCTAAGAGCCAATCAGAATCGCGCTCGCGCACGCCACCGTACGCGTACGGTAAGCGTACCGTAAGCGCACCGTAAGCTGGCTCAGATATATATATTGATTTAAAGGCTATTTTCTCAGAATCTACTGAACAGATTTACACCAAACCTACAAAAGGCACTTCCTTGACCTGAGGACTACCTCTCTGCCAAATTTCTAGTTATTCTGTTCAGCCGTTCGGGCTGTAGCCCTGTCTAAAGGTCCTATGGAAAAATGCATGGGAAAAACGCGTTTTGGGACCCCCCTTTTATCTCAGCCCCCGCTTGACGAATCCCCCCGAGACTTTCAGGGTAGGAGCGGAGCGTAGCGCCCCACCTATTTTGAAAAATTCGCGAGGATTCGTCGACCGGCGCCAAAGTTATTCAAAATAGAATGTTGCGGATTTCCTATGGAAACGTGGTCCTAACTATAACTACCTACTGGCGACCGCCAGTAGGTAATAGAGAGAATATATATATATATATATATATATATATATATATATATATATATATATATATATATATATATGTATATCTATAGAAGCACAAAATCCTGACCCTCCAATGCAACAGAGGGATTCTTTAACAGGTACGGACCACAGTCTATGTTGCATGCCAGAAAATACACCACAAGCGATTTCAAGGTTCCAAAAATCCTTCTTTAATTCATCAGACGAGTGTCCGCTTCAGACGCGTTTCGATCTCCTCCGCGATCTTGATCACATATATATATATATATATATTCACTGAAAAAACCAAAGGTTACAGGGGCGTTATAGTTAGGAATTGGCATTCAAAAAACCTTAGAAATTCACTGAAAAAACCATAGGTTTCAGGGGTGTTATAGTTAGCTGGACATTTCCCTCGTACAAAACCCTAGAAATTCCCCTGTTATAGTTAGTTCAGCTAACTATAACTTGCGCCCCCGCAATGCACTGCTGATGATGTCACATATTACATCACTCATGACATGGTCAGTGACATCACTGATGACATCTCAAATGACATCACTGATGACATCACTGATGACATCATCCAGTGACTGTGTGTTTCTGTAAATGTTAAATATGTTTTATATATTTATAGTGAAAGGCCTGTGGAAGAATGAGTGGCTGTACAAGTGTGTGAATGGAGGATTTTCTAGGTGCGTAACTGACTCTATAAGTGAGTCATTAAATGTATCTTACTGCAGATTAGTGACTAAACTGTGTGAATGTCTGTATGTTTCTGTCTGTTAGTGTATAAGTGGCTGCATGGTTTTGTGAATAGCTATATGAGTGTCTATATGGGTTATCGATTGGTTGTCTGAGTATCTGTATGGGTGCCTGAGTGTTTGTGTGGGTAGGCTGTGTGTGACTCTGTGCATAGATGTGTGAGTGGGTGATTCTATGGGTGCATGGTTTTAAGAGTGCATCTGTGATGAACTGTATGGTTGAGTGAGTGTATGTATGGGTGTTTTATGGATTGAATGTATATCTCAGTGGTACATTTGTGACTAACTACATATGTGAAAGGCAGTATATGCGTGTAAGAGTATATAAGTGGGTATATGTTAGAGTGTGTGATTGTGAGAGTGGCTGTATGGATGAGTGTGTGCTTGTATCAATGATTGTATAAGAGCGTAAGAATGTGGTACTATTTTTGTGAGTAAGTGAACTTGAGTGTGTACAACTGCATAGGTGAGTAAATGGGAGTGTGATTAATTATTTGCATGACTGACTAGGTGTGACATTACCTCTATGGATGATTGGTGGTGTGTGAGTGTCTATGTAGGTGTATAAATGCATATGATAGTCTTGTACGGAGTGACTGTAAGTATGAGTGACTGTACATGTGAATGAGTGGAGGTGTATGTAGACCTAAGAGTTAATAAGTGGGTATGTAGTTATTGGTATTGGAGTATCTATGGTTTTGAGAATGGACATCTGAAATTTTGAGTTCGTGTATCAACGGTTAAATTAGGGTGTGAGAAGATGCAGTAATTTATCACATGGATGATGTAATCAGTGATGTCATTTGAGATGTCATCAGTGATGTCATCAGTGATGTCACTGACCATGTCATGAGTGATGTAATATGTGACGTCATCAGCAGTGCATTGCGGGGGCGCGAGTTATAGTTAGCTGAACTAACTATAACAGGGGAATTTCTAGGGTTTTGTACGAGGGAAATGTCCAGCTAACTTAACACCCCTGAAACCTATGGTTTTTTCAGTGAATTTCTAAGGTTTTTTGAATGCCAATTCCTAATTATAACGCCCCTGAAATAGGCCTGGGCGGTAAATTCCGTTCCGCTCGCGGAATTTGCGGAATTTGCGTAATTTCGCGTTCCGCGGAGAACGCAAAATTGCTCAAAAGTCTGCTTTCCGCGATTTCGCGAAATTTTTTGCTTGTTCGCGTTCTCAAAATGCGTGTTCGCGAGATATTTCTCCCCGAGCACGCAAACAGCAATTGTGAACAGGAAAAAACCATCGCGAACAAGCAATTCCGCGTGTTCGCGGAATTTCTGCGTGTTCGCGGAGATTTTTTACCGTTTCGCGGAGATTTGCGTAACGCAATTCCGCAAATTCCGCCCACCCCTACCCTGAAACCTTTGTTTTTTTCAGTGAATTTCAAAGGTTTTTTAGATGCCAATTCCTAACTATAACACCCCTGAAACCTATGGTTTTTTCAGTGAATTTCAAAGGTTTTTTAAATGCTAATTCCTAGCTATAACTTATCTCTAAAGATATCATGAAAAGCATTCTTTTTTAAAAGTAGGGTGCACATTAGTTTTGTGGAAAAGCATCTTTGTGATTGGTTAACGTGGAGTACATATCATAGGATAAAATTTGCTCAGCTCAACCACACCTGCTACTTGCATTTGGAAGGCACTGTTCGAACTTATAACAATCGTCAAATTTTAACCTGCACGTGTCATTAAATGTTCAAGAAAATGTTACAAAAAAATATCGTAAAGTTTAAAAAAATTAATGTACTTTTAACCTGCATGTATTGTAGAATGTTCTAGAAAGTGTGTTGATAGAATACTTTGCACTTCTGACTTCTATGTGTATTGAATATTAAAAAAACGGTTCATATGGAAAATTAAAAAGAAACCAATAGAGAAGTTTTGAAACCTAAAAGAATCAAGGAACTATTCTAATTTATTCTTTACATGTATTTATGTGTGTAGCAACAAAATTATAGACACAACAGCACTAGGAAGAGGAAGAAGCAGAGAGTGGGGGGAAGGGTGGAGATGGGCAGAATGGCACACATGCACAATTAAGTAAAACACACATATAGACTAACAATGGCCAAAATGAAACACACCAACAAGGGGCACAAGTAACACAACCCGCCAACATCACACCACTGAACGAGCATAGAAGTGAAAACCACGCTGCATTCATACTGGATGTGTACAAAGGCCAGTCGTTGGTGTTGTGGGATGTCTGCGACCGTGGTCATCATGGATGAGATGCCCAGCACGTGGCACATGGGCGAGTTCACTATCTGTTACGTTGCCAAACAGCTGCTCCTCCCTCACACGAGCCCCCACACTTGTGTACGGTGCGCTGTTGTATCTCGTGCACTCATACGGCACACCATTGTAATGCCTATTCGCGCATGTCCTGCTGCATTCCAACTACACCATCACAGTGCCGTTTGGAGGTGGTGCATGCCACTTTACAACATCGACTGCTGCGGCCCTTGTGGCAGGCCACACCAGAACACAGAGACACACTTACCACACTTTCTGTACACGGACATGTCCGAGACACCCCGTTCCCCTTGCCGAATAGGCACACCCCTGCGCTGACCTGTGTACCCCGGACCAACACACGCCGGTTGTACATGCAGGAGGATGCGTGCGTAGCTACATGTCCAGGCTCACTGCCAAAGCTGAGGTGACAGCACACTGTGATATTGCAGGGCTCGTGCCTATCATGCTAAAACAATGACCACAGGGACACACTTGCTCAGATACGGGTTTGGGAGGCATTGGCGGTCCTGAAGTTGTTGCGATGAGTCTTGTGTCCCTCATGGGTATCCCTGTATCATGCTCATTGACTCTATGGCACCTGTGGGTGTTCTGGTGTGCCTCTTGGCTGTGTTCCCTTTCATGGTGCAGGTAGTTGTCCTGCTTAACACCAGCAGAAAGCAGGTGTAAAATCCCTGGTGCTAATGTGTCTTATCGCCGGAATTTGTTTCGCATTGCAATTGGTGTGAAAGTTGTGATGTGATTTTTTTCGTGTGCAGAACAATATACGAACTGAGCAGTGTATCTCGTCAAGATCCAGCACCTGACGCACTATTCCCAATCAATATAAATACAATGAGATTTCTTAATAGATTTTGTGTGTACACTGTAAGTGCAGCCAACACCTCAGTGCAATTCAATACAGGATTTTAGTATTTAGAATAAATCGGAAAGGTGCACCTCATGTCTTTTTGCACGGGAACGGCTACTCTCCATTTCATTATCAGCACTTTAACGGAAGTAAAGTTGAGATAAATCTAACACACTATTCAGAAGTTGGTGCAAACTGCAGATATCACCAGTATTCCAGCGATAAGTGCCCCAAAATTTAACACCATGGTGGACTCCATCAAATAACAGTAATAAGAACAAGAAAGAGTCACACAGCAGTTAAGAGAACAACCAAAAACGTTATTAATTTTTTTTTCAAACTTTATTTTTTATAATAATAAATATGTAAACGATAAACTATTTTTAAACTTTATTTTTTTATTAACATACATATGAACAATAAACTAATAAACAAAATGTAACAACAATAATACAAACAAGGCGGAACACTCCTGTGGGAATCATGGATGTCGACGACAGACCTGGAAAATCAGAAAGATTGATAAAAAAAAACCAACATGGTATTCTCAACAAAATACCACAAGAAACAAATCACAGATATATAAAATGCATACAGCTAACAAAATTGTATACGTTTAACTTACAAAAACTGTCAATATCGCCGCTTTAAAATATTTACCGAATCTGAGGATTTTTTTTGCAGAAGGCACCACGCCCACAACGTTTTTCTTCACTGGTGAGGAAATGTTTTACTTTTCCCAAGGGGAAACAAAGACCACTGCCACCTTCATCACTCGCAAGATTTGCCAAAGAGTTCTGTTATGAGGGGATCCTAACAAAAAATACTTGTGCGGCACAGCAAGTATGATGAAACACCTAAGGACCCTTCATCCAAACAATCTTGCACGAGAAGAGTGCAAACAGATGAGAAACACTGCTGTTCTGTATCTGTAAAAAAGAATCACAAATACATGTATATTAATAACTTTCAAATTTATACTATTCCATTACTGTACAAACACATTTTATATAAAAACTGACTAAGAAACTATAGCCCTGAACCACAAGTGTGACGATCGTTAAAGCACTACATGCATAGTGCATACTACTTTGAAGCAGTTCATGCCCTAAAGCCTACCTCACTAAAAGACTACATGCTAACTGACTAAATGATTACAGTACTATAAGGAGACACACTGGGTGAGTGACAGGGTGTTTGCTAGAAGAGTATGAATACTAACTAGGGAATTGAAGATGTGAAACACAACTGTGTAGGTGATTATAGGACTGCATCCATACTGCATAGGCATTTAAAGCAGTCCATGTGCTAAGGCCTGGCTCACTGCATCACTACTTGGGTACTGACTGAATCATTAGAGTACAGCAAGGAGAGTGCCTAGGTGAATTTATAAGTGCTAGGCTTTTCGCACAGGGAATGGATTAGTACTTGGTACTGAATGGGTCACTAGAGGAGTGCAAAGGCAGTGACAAGTGCTGGACTATATGGATACTGACTAGGAAATTGAAAGTGTGAAAGACAAGTGTCTAGGTGGTTAGAAGACTGCATGCATAGTGCATAGGGGTTTGAAGCAGTCCATGTGCTAAGGCCTGGCTCAGTGTATGAATACTTAGGCACTGACTGAATGATTAGAGTACTGCAAAGATAGTATCTTGCTGAATTTATAAGTGTTTGGGTTTTAGCACAGTGAATGGATTAGTACATGGTGCTGAATGGGTCACTAGAGGACTGCAAAGGGAGTGACAGGGTATTTCCTGGAAGTGTATGGATACTGACTAGGGAATTGAAGGTGTGAAAGACAATTGTGTTTGTGGTTAGAGGACTGCATGCATAGTGGATAAGGGTTTGAAGCAGTCCATATACTAAGGCCTGGGTCACTGGATGAGTACTTGGGTACTGACTGAATGATTAGAGTACAGCATGGAGAGTGCCTGGGTGAATTTATTAGGGTTTGGCGATGTGAATGGATTAGTACATGATGCTGAATGGGTCACTAGAGGAGTGCAACGGCAGTGACAGAGTGTTCGCTGGAAGTGAACGGATACTGACTGGGGAATTGAAGGTGTGAAAGACAAGTGTGTAGATGGTTAGAGGACTGCATGCATAGTGGATAGGAGTTTGAAGAAGTCCATGTGCTAAGACCTGGCTCAGTGCATGAATACTTAGGCAGTGACTGAATCATTAGAGTACTGGAAAGAGAGTGTCTTGGTGAATTTATAAGTGTTTGGGTTTTAGCAAAGTTTAAAAAAATTAATGTACTTTTAACCTGCATGTATTGTAGAATGTTCTAGAAAGTGTGTTGATAGAATACTTTGCACTTCTGACTTCTATGTGTATTGAATATTAAAAAAACGGTTCATATGGAAAATTAAAAAGAAACCAATAGAGAAGTTTTGAAACCTAAAAGAATCAAGGAACTATTCTAATTTATTCTTTACATGTATTTATGTGTGTAGCAACAAAATTATAGACACAACAGCACTAGGAAGAGGAAGAAGCAGAGAGTGGGGGGAAGGGTGGAGATGGGCAGAATGGCACACATGCACAATTAAGTAAAACACACATATAGACTAACAATGGCCAAAATGAAACACACCAACAAGGGGCACAAGTAACACAACCCGCCAACATCACACCACTGAACGAGCATAGAAGTGAAAACCACGCTGCATTCATACTGGATGTGTACAAAGGCCAGTCGTTGGTGTTGTGGGATGTCTGCGACCGTGGTCATCATGGATGAGATGCCCAGCACGTGGCACATGGGCGAGTTCACTATCTGTTACGTTGCCAAACAGCTGCTCCTCCCTCACACGAGCCCCCACACTTGTGTACGGTGCGCTGTTGTATCTCGTGCACTCATACGGCACACCATTGTAATGCCTATTCGCGCATGTCCTGCTGCATTCCAACTACACCATCACAGTGCCGTTTGGAGGTGGTGCATGCCACTTTACAACATCGACTGCTGCGGCCCTTGTGGCAGGCCACACCAGAACACAGAGACACACTTACCACACTTTCTGTACACGGACATGTCCGAGACACCCCGTTCCCCTTGCCGAATAGGCACACCCCTGCGCTGACCTGTGTACCCCGGACCAACACACGCCGGTTGTACATGCAGGAGGATGCGTGCGTAGCTACATGTCCAGGCTCACTGCCAAAGCTGAGGTGACAGCACACTGTGATATTGCAGGGCTCGTGCCTATCATGCTAAAACAATGACCACAGGGACACACTTGCTCAGATACGGGTTTGGGAGGCATTGGCGGTCCTGAAGTTGTTGCGATGAGTCTTGTGTCCCTCATGGGTATCCCTGTATCATGCTCATTGACTCTATGGCACCTGTGGGTGTTCTGGTGTGCCTCTTGGCTGTGTTCCCTTTCATGGTGCAGGTAGTTGTCCTGCTTAACACCAGCAGAAAGCAGGTGTAAAATCCCTGGTGCTAATGTGTCTTATCGCCGGAATTTGTTTCGCATTGCAATTGGTGTGAAAGTTGTGATGTGATTTTTTTCGTGTGCAGAACAATATACGAACTGAGCAGTGTATCTCGTCAAGATCCAGCACCTGACGCACTATTCCCAATCAATATAAATACAATGAGATTTCTTAATAGATTTTGTGTGTACACTGTAAGTGCAGCCAACACCTCAGTGCAATTCAATACAGGATTTTAGTATTTAGAATAAATCGGAAAGGTGCACCTCATGTCTTTTTGCACGGGAACGGCTACTCTCCATTTCATTATCAGCACTTTAACGGAAGTAAAGTTGAGATAAATCTAACACACTATTCAGAAGTTGGTGCAAACTGCAGATATCACCAGTATTCCAGCGATAAGTGCCCCAAAATTTAACACCATGGTGGACTCCATCAAATAACAGTAATAAGAACAAGAAAGAGTCACACAGCAGTTAAAAGAACAACCAAAAACGTTATTAATTTTTTTTTCAAACTTTATTTTTTATAATAATAAATATGTAAACGATAAACTATTTTTAAACTTTATTTTTTTATTAACATACATATGAACAATAAACTAATAAACAAAATGTAACAACAATAATACAAACAAGGCGGAACACTCCTGTGGGAATCATGGATGTCGACGACAAACCTGGAAAATCAGAAAGATTGATAAAAAAAAACCAACATGGTATTCTCAACAAAATACCACAAGAAACAAATCACAGATATATAAAATGCATACAGCTAACAAAATTGTATACGTTTAACTTACAAAAACTGTCAATATCGCCGCTTTAAAATATTTACCGAATCTGAGGATTTTTTTTGCAGAAGGCACCACGCCCACAACGTTTTTCTTCACTGGTGAGGAAATGTTTTACTTTTCCCAAGGGGAAACAAAGACCACTGCCACCTTCATCACTCGCAAGATTTGCCAAAGAGTTCTGTTATGAGGGGATCCTAACAAAAAATACTTGTGCGGCACAGCAAGTATGATGAAACACCTAAGGACCCTTCATCCAAACAATCTTGCACGAGAAGAGTGCAAACAGATGAGAAACACTGCTGTTCTGTATCTGTAAAAAAGAATCACAAATACATGTATATTAATAACTTTCAAATTTATACTATTCCATTACTGTACAAACACATTTTATATAAAAACTGACTAAGAAACTATAGCCCTGAACCACAAGTGTGACGATCGTTAAAGCACTACATGCATAGTGCATACTACTTTGAAGCAGTTCATGCCCTAAAGCCTACCTCACTAAAAGACTACATGCTAACTGACTAAATGATTACAGTACTATAAGGAGACACACTGGGTGAGTGACAGGGTGTTTGCTAGAAGAGTATGAATACTAACTAGGGAATTGAAGATGTGAAACACAACTGTGTAGGTGATTATAGGACTGCATCCATACTGCATAGGCATTTAAAGCAGTCCATGTGCTAAGGCCTGGCTCACTGCATCACTACTTGGGTACTGACTGAATCATTAGAGTACAGCAAGGAGAGTGCCTAGGTGAATTTATAAGTGCTAGGCTTTTCGCACAGGGAATGGATTAGTACTTGGTACTGAATGGGTCACTAGAGGAGTGCAAAGGCAGTGACAAGTGCTGGACTATATGGATACTGACTAGGAAATTGAAAGTGTGAAAGACAAGTGTCTAGGTGGTTAGAAGACTGCATGCATAGTGCATAGGGGTTTGAAGCAGTCCATGTGCTAAGGCCTGGCTCAGTGTATGAATACTTAGGCACTGACTGAATGATTAGAGTACTGCAAAGATAGTATCTTGCTGAATTTATAAGTGTTTGGGTTTTAGCACAGTGAATGGATTAGTACATGGTGCTGAATGGGTCACTAGAGGACTGCAAAGGGAGTGACAGGGTATTTCCTGGAAGTGTATGGATACTGACTAGGGAATTGAAGGTGTGAAAGACAATTGTGTTTGTGGTTAGAGGACTGCATGCATAGTGGATAAGGGTTTGAAGCAGTCCATATACTAAGGCCTGGGTCACTGGATGAGTACTTGGGTACTGACTGAATGATTAGAGTACAGCATGGAGAGTGCCTGGGTGAATTTATTAGGGTTTGGCGATGTGAATGGATTAGTACATGATGCTGAATGGGTCACTAGAGGAGTGCAACGGCAGTGACAGAGTGTTCGCTGGAAGTGAACGGATACTGACTGGGGAATTGAAGGTGTGAAAGACAAGTGTGTAGATGGTTAGAGGACTGCATGCATAGTGGATAGGAGTTTGAAGAAGTCCATGTGCTAAGACCTGGCTCAGTGCATGAATACTTAGGCAGTGACTGAATCATTAGAGTACTGGAAAGAGAGTGTCTTGGTGAATTTATAAGTGTTTGGGTTTTAGCAAAGTTTAAAAAAATTAATGTACTTTTAACCTGCATGTATTGTAGAATGTTCTAGAAAGTGTGTTGATAGAATACTTTGCACTTCTGACTTCTATGTGTATTGAATATTAAAAAAACGGTTCATATGGAAAATTAAAAAGAAACCAATAGAGAAGTTTTGAAACCTAAAAGAATCAAGGAACTATTCTAATTTATTCTTTACATGTATTTATGTGTGTAGCAACAAAATTATAGACACAACAGCACTAGGAAGAGGAAGAAGCAGAGAGTGGGGGGAAGGGTGGAGATGGGCAGAATGGCACACATGCACAATTAAGTAAAACACACATATAGACTAACAATGGCCAAAATGAAACACACCAACAAGGGGCACAAGTAACACAACCCGCCAACATCACACCACTGAACGAGCATAGAAGTGAAAACCACGCTGCATTCATACTGGATGTGTACAAAGGCCAGTCGTTGGTGTTGTGGGATGTCTGCGACCGTGGTCATCATGGATGAGATGCCCAGCACGTGGCACATGGGCGAGTTCACTATCTGTTACGTTGCCAAACAGCTGCTCCTCCCTCACACGAGCCCCCACACTTGTGTACGGTGCGCTGTTGTATCTCGTGCACTCATACGGCACACCATTGTAATGCCTATTCGCGCATGTCCTGCTGCATTCCAACTACACCATCACAGTGCCGTTTGGAGGTGGTGCATGCCACTTTACAACATCGACTGCTGCGGCCCTTGTGGCAGGCCACACCAGAACACAGAGACACACTTACCACACTTTCTGTACACGGACATGTCCGAGACACCCCGTTCCCCTTGCCGAATAGGCACACCCCTGCGCTGACCTGTGTACCCCGGACCAACACACGCCGGTTGTACATGCAGGAGGATGCGTGCGTAGCTACATGTCCAGGCTCACTGCCAAAGCTGAGGTGACAGCACACTGTGATATTGCAGGGCTCGTGCCTATCATGCTAAAACAATGACCACAGGGACACACTTGCTCAGATACGGGTTTGGGAGGCATTGGCGGTCCTGAAGTTGTTGCGATGAGTCTTGTGTCCCTCATGGGTATCCCTGTATCATGCTCATTGACTCTATGGCACCTGTGGGTGTTCTGGTGTGCCTCTTGGCTGTGTTCCCTTTCATGGTGCAGGTAGTTGTCCTGCTTAACACCAGCAGAAAGCAGGTGTAAAATCCCTGGTGCTAATGTGTCTTATCGCCGGAATTTGTTTCGCATTGCAATTGGTGTGAAAGTTGTGATGTGATTTTTTTCGTGTGCAGAACAATATACGAACTGAGCAGTGTATCTCGTCAAGATCCAGCACCTGACGCACTATTCCCAATCAATATAAATACAATGAGATTTCTTAATAGATTTTGTGTGTACACTGTAAGTGCAGCCAACACCTCAGTGCAATTCAATACAGGATTTTAGTATTTAGAATAAATCGGAAAGGTGCACCTCATGTCTTTTTGCACGGGAACGGCTACTCTCCATTTCATTATCAGCACTTTAACGGAAGTAAAGTTGAGATAAATCTAACACACTATTCAGAAGTTGGTGCAAACTGCAGATATCACCAGTATTCCAGCGATAAGTGCCCCAAAATTTAACACCATGGTGGACTCCATCAAATAACAGTAATAAGAACAAGAAAGAGTCACACAGCAGTTAAGAGAACAACCAAAAACGTTATTAATTTTTTTTTCAAACTTTATTTTTTATAATAATAAATATGTAAACGATAAACTATTTTTAAACTTTATTTTTTTATTAACATACATATGAACAATAAACTAATAAACAAAATGTAACAACAATAATACAAACAAGGCGGAACACTCCTGTGGGAATCATGGATGTCGACGACAGACCTGGAAAATCAGAAAGATTGATAAAAAAAAACCAACATGGTATTCTCAACAAAATACCACAAGAAACAAATCACAGATATATAAAATGCATACAGCTAACAAAATTGTATACGTTTAACTTACAAAAACTGTCAATATCGCCGCTTTAAAATATTTACCGAATCTGAGGATTTTTTTTGCAGAAGGCACCACGCCCACAACGTTTTTCTTCACTGGTGAGGAAATGTTTTACTTTTCCCAAGGGGAAACAAAGACCACTGCCACCTTCATCACTCGCAAGATTTGCCAAAGAGTTCTGTTATGAGGGGATCCTAACAAAAAATACTTGTGCGGCACAGCAAGTATGATGAAACACCTAAGGACCCTTCATCCAAACAATCTTGCACGAGAAGAGTGCAAACAGATGAGAAACACTGCTGTTCTGTATCTGTAAAAAAGAATCACAAATACATGTATATTAATAACTTTCAAATTTATACTATTCCATTACTGTACAAACACATTTTATATAAAAACTGACTAAGAAACTATAGCCCTGAACCACAAGTGTGACGATCGTTAAAGCACTACATGCATAGTGCATACTACTTTGAAGCAGTTCATGCCCTAAAGCCTACCTCACTAAAAGACTACATGCTAACTGACTAAATGATTACAGTACTATAAGGAGACACACTGGGTGAGTGACAGGGTGTTTGCTAGAAGAGTATGAATACTAACTAGGGAATTGAAGATGTGAAACACAACTGTGTAGGTGATTATAGGACTGCATCCATACTGCATAGGCATTTAAAGCAGTCCATGTGCTAAGGCCTGGCTCACTGCATCACTACTTGGGTACTGACTGAATCATTAGAGTACAGCAAGGAGAGTGCCTAGGTGAATTTATAAGTGCTAGGCTTTTCGCACAGGGAATGGATTAGTACTTGGTACTGAATGGGTCACTAGAGGAGTGCAAAGGCAGTGACAAGTGCTGGACTATATGGATACTGACTAGGAAATTGAAAGTGTGAAAGACAAGTGTCTAGGTGGTTAGAAGACTGCATGCATAGTGCATAGGGGTTTGAAGCAGTCCATGTGCTAAGGCCTGGCTCAGTGTATGAATACTTAGGCACTGACTGAATGATTAGAGTACTGCAAAGATAGTATCTTGCTGAATTTATAAGTGTTTGGGTTTTAGCACAGTGAATGGATTAGTACATGGTGCTGAATGGGTCACTAGAGGACTGCAAAGGGAGTGACAGGGTATTTCCTGGAAGTGTATGGATACTGACTAGGGAATTGAAGGTGTGAAAGACAATTGTGTTTGTGGTTAGAGGACTGCATGCATAGTGGATAAGGGTTTGAAGCAGTCCATATACTAAGGCCTGGGTCACTGGATGAGTACTTGGGTACTGACTGAATGATTAGAGTACAGCATGGAGAGTGCCTGGGTGAATTTATTAGGGTTTGGCGATGTGAATGGATTAGTACATGATGCTGAATGGGTCACTAGAGGAGTGCAACGGCAGTGACAGAGTGTTCGCTGGAAGTGAACGGATACTGACTGGGGAATTGAAGGTGTGAAAGACAAGTGTGTAGATGGTTAGAGGACTGCATGCATAGTGGATAGGAGTTTGAAGAAGTCCATGTGCTAAGACCTGGCTCAGTGCATGAATACTTAGGCAGTGACTGAATCATTAGAGTACTGGAAAGAGAGTGTCTTGGTGAATTTATAAGTGTTTGGGTTTTAGCAAAGTGAATGGATTAGTACATGCTGTTGAATGGGTCTCTAGAGGACTGCAAAGGAAGTGACAGGATGTTTCCTGGAAGTGTATGGATACTGGCTAGGGAATTGAAGGTGTAAAAGACAAGTGTATAGTATGTTAGAACACTACATGCATACTGCATAGACCTTTGAAGCAATCTATTTGGTACTTAGAAACTGACTAAATAATCAGACTACTTCTAGGACAGTGCTTTGGTAAAACTTTTAAATGTTCAGTTCTGCCACAGTGAACAGAATAGTACATGGTACTGCACCTTAGTGTCAAACCCTGACTCATTTTATCAATGCATAAGCAAAGACTAGCTTCTAATGCTACTAAAACTTGACAACATGAGAGGTTTTAAATTAGTTATCTGTCAGCAAATACACAATGTTTCCAAATGCTTCTCTCACAGTGGTTCCCAAATGCACACAGACTCACAGTGTGATCCTAGACAACAACCACTATACCTAGGAGTTTACCAAAAATCATTCACTACTGTGGAAGTGATAAGGGAACTGCACACAATCTTCATATTTCAGGACTGCACTTTTATGTCAAAGCCTAACTCATATAATCAAAGCATAAGCAAAGACTGGCTTCTAATGCTACTAAAACTTCACAACATGACCGGTTTTAAAACAGGTATCTGTCAGCAAATACACGATGTTACCAAATGTTCCTCTCACAATCCTTACCCAAATGCACACAGACTCACAGTGTGATTTTAGACAAGCAACACTATCCTAGGAGTTTACCAAAACTTATTCACTAGTCTGGAAGAGTTAATGGTACTGCACACAATCTACATATTTAAGTACACCACATCAGTGTCAAAGCATGATTCATTTAATCAACGCATAAGCAAAGACTGGATTCTAATGCTACTAAAACTTCACAACATGACAGGTTTTAAAACAGTTATCTGTCAGCAAATACATGATGTTACCAAATGCTTCTCTCACAGTGATCCCAAATACACACACTAACTCACACTGTGATTCTAGACAAGCACCACTATCCCTATGAGTTTACCAAAACTCATTCACTACAGTGCAAGTGGTAAGGGAACTGCACACAATCTACATATTTCACAACTGCAATTTACTGTCAATGCCTGACTCATATAATGAAAGCATAAGCCATAACTGTCTTCTAATGCTACTAAAACTTGACAACATGACATGTTTTAAAACAGTTATCTGTCAACAAATGCACGATGTTGCCAAACACTTCTCTCACAGTGGTTCCCAAATGCACACAGACTCACAGTGTGATTCTAGACAAACAACACTATCCCTAGCAGATTACCAAAACTCATTCACTACAGTGGAAGTGGTAAGGGAACTGCACACAATCTACATATTTCGCGACTGCACTTTAGTGTCAATGCCTGACTCATTTAATCAAAGCATAAGCAAAGACTGGCTTCTAATGCTACTAAAACTTGACAACATGACCGGTTTTAAAACAGTTATCTGTCAGTAAATACACGATGTTACCAAATGCTTCTCTCACAGTGGTTCCCAAATGCACACAGACTCACAGTGTGATTCTAGACAATAAACACTATCCTAGGAGTTTACCAAAACTCATTCAATAGTCTAGAAGAGTTAACGGTACTGAACACAATCTACATATTTAAGTACAGCACATCAGTGTCAAAGCATGACTCATTTAATCAACGCATAAGCAGAGACTGGATTCTAATGCTACTAAAACTTCACAACATGACAGGTTTTAAAACAGTTATCTGTCAGCAAATACATGATGTTACCAAATGCTTGTCTCACACTGATCCCAAATACACAATAACTCACAGTGTGATTCTAGACAAGCACCACTATCCCTAGGAGTTTACCAAAACTCATTCACTACAGTGCAAGTGGTAAGGGAACTGCACACTTTTCTGTCAAAGCCTGACTCATTTAATCAAATCATAAGCCATAACTGTCTTCTAATGCTACTAAAACTTCACAACATGACAAGTTAAAACAGTTATCTGTCAGCAAATACACGATGTTACTAAAAGCTTCTCTCACAGTGATTCCCAAATGCACACAGACTCACTGTGTGATTCTAGACAAACAACACTATCCCTTGCACTATACCAAAACACGTCTTCATCTAAAAGTAGTACTACATTTTACTATAGAAACATAACATAACTCATTTCACAAATTCATAAACAATGACTGGTTTCTGATTCTACCAAAATATAAAAACAGCACAGTTATCTGTCTACAAACACATGAAAAACACAAATGCTTATCACAGAATGGTTTCTACATGCACACACATTTTAGAGAAAAAAAGTACTCCCTACACTTTAGCAGGAGAAATACATTAGTAAATCAAAATAGTCTATATACATCCCCTCACAATTAAATAACACATCTTTCAAGTTCTTTTGTAGATTAAGAAGTATATCAATCACTCACCATATTTTCTTTTACAGAATCTCTGCACTGTGCACCTCTCAACAAAAACAAAGAATGGAAAAGTTTCCCTTTCATTTTCCACACATATACATGTAAACATCAAATCACAATCCTTCACACATAAACTCAAAAGCAAATACACATTTCTATTGGTTAAACATTTCAACCCTTTCCAACTGAAAAACACTTCAACCCTTCCCCCAATCTGCCTTCTGCCTGTTACCATAGAAACAGGTCATGGAACACTGCACTGAGCTCACAGGTCACAAGTTCAACACACAATGTTCCTACACAAGACAGGAAGTGTGCTTGACTTTTCAACATATCAGCTTATCATATATAATGTTCCTTACAATCTGTTTTTGTTAACCAATAAGAATCATACCTTTAAAAAACAGAAATATACACCCTACCTTTCAGTGTAGAAAGTAGTCATACAACCAATGATTTCTTGTCTTTTTTCAAAAAACATTGCCGTGGATCCGCGCACCCAACGCGTGAGAATCCGTGCACCCAACGCGTTAGGATGCGTGCACCGTGCGCGTATTTCGCTGTTTTTTTTTTTTTAAAAGGGGGGCCCCAGGGGGTCCTTCTGGGACCCCCTAAGCACCTCTAGAGGGTCAGAGTATTTCCACTCTGCCCCCTTTATATGTTTTACACACTTTTTCCCCTTGATTCTTCAGCCTCGCTTCTACCGAGGCAGAAAATGGCCGCCAACAGTTCCTGGTTTCGAATGTAGAGTGACACTCGACAGCCAATTAGCATTCAGCGCGCGATCGGGAGAGTGCGCGCTCGGTTCCGGGAGGGTGCGCTTATGGTGCGGGTACGGTCAGCGGATCCTCCGCGGCCATAGATATCACTAACTTTTTTACCCTAATTTTCTCAGGAACTACTGAACAGATTTACACCATATATGCAAAAGGCACGAGTCCGAACTGAGGACTACCTCTTTGCCAAATTTGGTGTCATTCCGTTCAGCGGTTCGGGCTGTAGCTGCGACAACAGATCCTATGGGAAATTGCATGGGGAAAACGTGTTTTGGGACCCCCCTTTTTTCTCGGCCCCCGCTTGACGGATCACCGCAAAACTTTAAGGGTAGGAGCGGAGTGGCGCTGGCCAAAAGTTTGGAAAATTTCGCGAGAATTCATCAACTGGCGCCAATGTTATTCCAAATAGAATGTTGCAGATTTCCTATGGAAAATAGGTCCTAACTATAACTATCTACTGGCGACCACCAGTTGATAATATATCTTTATATCTATACCTATATCTCTATATATCTATATATCTATATCTATCTATATCTATCTATGTGTATATCCATATATATATATCAATATCTACAGATATAGATATATATTATCTACTGGCGGTCGCCAGTAGATAGTTATAGTTACAACCAAGTTTCCATAGGAAATCTCAAAATTCTATTTTGAATAACTTTGGCGCCGGTTGATGAATACTCGCGAAATTTTCAAAACAAATGGGGCGCTCCGTTCAGCTCCTACCCTGAAAGTCTCGGGGTGATTCGTCAAGCGGGGGCCGAGAAAAAGGGGGGGTCCCAAAACGCGTTTTCCTCGTGCATTTTTCCATAGGACCTTTAGTCGCAGCTACGGCCCGAATGGCTGAACAGAATTACGTGAAATTCGGCAGAGAGGTAGCCATAAGGTCAAGGAAGTGCCTTTTGCAGGTTTGGTGTAAATCTGTTCAGTATTTCCTGAGAAAATAGCATTTAAAAGCATATCAATATCTATACGCGCGCACCGTGCGCGCACCCTGCCGTGCGCGAGCGCAATTCTGATTGGTTGTTAGATGTCGGTAAACATTCGAATCGGTCGAAACCAGGAAGTGTCGGTCGCCATTTTGTCTCTCGCAGTCTAAGGGGGTGAAAACAAAAGGTGGAGAACGTGAAAAGGGGGCAGAGTGGACAGTTCCCTAGCCTTGGTCAGGGGGTCACAGAAGGACCCCCAAGGGAGAAAAAAACATTTTTTTTTTTTTTAAATCGCGAGGTGCGCGCACCGCGCGTGCACGGCACGCACTGCGAACCGTGGGTGCTCGGTGCGCGAAGCGCACCTGGCGCCCACAGCGCGCGCACGGTGAAAAACCTGAAAAATGTTTTTTTTATAAATACATAACTTAGCATTTAAAAAACCGTACAAATTCACTGAAAAAACCATAGGTTTCTCACACGTTATAGTTACGAATTAGCATTTAAAAAACCTTGCAAATTCACTTAAAAAACCATAGGTTTCACACATGTTATAGTTAGCTGGACATTTCACTCGTAAAAAACCAATGAAATTCCCCCGTCATAGTTAGTGCAGGCACCTATAACTCACGCGACCGCAATCCTCTGCTGATGACGTCAGATATTACATCACTGATGACATATGTGTCTTTATGAAAAATAAATATTTGTAATATATGTATAGCTAAAGATTAATGGAAGAAGACATGGGTAAATAAGTGTCTAAATACAGTGATGTAATATCTGACGTCATCAGTAGAGGATTGCGGTCGCGTGAGTTATAGTTGCCTGCACTAACTATCACGGGGGAATTTCATTGTTTTTTTACGAGTGAAATGTCCAGCTAACTATAACATGTGTGAAACCTATTGTTTTTTAAGTGAATATGTATATGTATGCAAGGAAAGAGAAGCAGAGAACTCTGGGTAGTTCTCAAGTTTAGGTGGAAAGCAGCTCCAGTATAGAGAACACTTAACACCAGCAACACTTTAAATTTGCTCACCTCAAATGTAAGCTTTTCTATCAAAGTCTTTAAGCATAGGATTAGCACAGTGCCATCCACGCTGAGATAGAAAGGGACAAAGTACTTTGCCATTTCTACAGCAAAGTCTTTAAGCATAGGATAAGCACAGTGCTATCCATGCTGAGCTGTAAAAAGACCAAAGCCTTTTACCACTCCAGACACAGTATTACAGCTTTGAATTGGTAAAATACGATCCAGGCCAACCTGAAATACATAAAAACAATCCCTGACACATGTTTAGCTCTCATTAGAGCTCTTCAGAGAGGTATAGCTTTGTCCAGACACAAGGGAGAACCCAGTATAAATCAAAAAATACCCTTTCAGGCATAGAGTGATGCATAAATTATGCAAAAAAAGAGAAGCAGGGAACTCTGGGTAGTTCTCAAGTTTAGGTGAACAGCAGCTCCAGTATAGAGCACTCTGAACACCAGCGACACTCTAAATTTGCTCACCTCAAATGTCTGCTTTTCTATCATTTGCGGGTCCTTCAATATCTCACCAGTTTCTGGATTCAGTGTGGGTACCCAACGGTGAGCCTGCTCATGCCTTTCGAGCCAGGCTAGGAGCTTACCTGCTTATCCCCAAGTTTGTATACTTTGTGCTGTGTTGCTAAATGTTTAGCCCTAGCTGCCTCTGTTACTATGTGTTCATATTAGAGTTGTTTAATGTCTAAGGCATGCCTGACCGCTTCATCATCGGTTTCTGCAATTCTAGATTCCCTGTCCAGTATCTCTCTTCCCAGTGCCTCTACCTTCGCTCTTTTATCTCTCCTGTGACCCACCTTAAGTAAAAGTGCTTGCACCTTAATTACTGTTTTAAATGCTTCCCAAAGCGTTTGTGGTGACTCAACTGATGCTGCATTTTCTTTAAAGTATAGGTCTGTAGATTGTAAAATCCCCTTTTTAATGTATGGGATTTTCAAATACCATGGGTTGAGAAAGAGTGTTTGGCATCTTGGGGGCATCTCTAGGACATAGCAAACCGAGATCGGGGAATGATCTGAGATTCCCTGTGCTAAATGTCGGACCTCCCTAAAGTTTTGAACTCTGTCAGCTAATGTGAGTAAGTAATCTAAAATGAACAAACATGAAAAGGAGCATATAATTAAATAATCAATCATTTTACTCAATTAGCAGCAGTACAGCGAGTTATAAACAATATGCTATCATCCAATTTTGAAGATTAAACATCCAATCAAATTCCTCAGGGGTCTTGTGCATGAGTTTCAATCGTCTTTATTAAGTTTATTTATTGTGTCCTAGCTTCAAACTCTTTTGGACTATGGTATGAATCCATGAGTGAGCCATCCTCTCCTCATGCCTGACTTGGTGGCCGTAAATCGAGTCCAAAATTGATTATATAATTATATGCTCCTTTCCATGTTTGTTAATTTTTTATTTTTTGTGACCACAGAGCAGTGGGGTCACGATAAGTTGAGCATAGGCAAGATATAATTACAACATTATTTTACACTAGTGTGACATTCGATGACCCACACTGCTAGTGCTTCTCAACTGTAGAACTGTTTGTGGTCCATCAAGCACAGTGTAGTGTAATTTGTTAAGATATATATTGTTTATTCATCATGGAGGATGATCAAGAAAAATTGAAAGCTGACTTATTTAAACAAAGTAAAATTAGGTAACAGAAATAAATAAAAATCCCTCAAAAGACAATCTTAAAAGCAAATTTCTTAAACTTGAGAAATTAAAAAAGCTGAACTATCTAAGTGATGGGATGGTATTATTCATAAGAATTACATTGAGAATAAATGCATCCCGAGAGGTTTGCAAATCTTGAGTTTCCCCACATTTGATGATTTAGAGGATGATAATTTGAAGGAATGGTAAGAGAATTTATATTCAGCTTCCTTTTGTATGATGCTTATTTTAATCAAAAACTCAGAATGAAAATTTGAAAACTCAACTAATGGAATTTGACAAATAAATCAAGGAAATGAAATTGCAAGATCTTACTGAAAAAAAACTATGACATTTTAAAAGAAGTTATCAGTAAACATCAACTCCAGATCAAGGAAACTAAATTAAATGAGAAGAGATGAGAGAGATTATAGTACATGTCATATTTTCACTTTTGCTAAACGTTTTGATGAAATGCATAAACCCAAATTGATGCAACTAGCTGATCAAGGAACAGAGTTAAGTTCAGTCAATTACAATAGCTCTGATCTTTCCTCAAATGATGAACCAGGTCCTAAAAACAGAATAGTCTCCAAACCATCTCAATGTTCCTCTTTTTCCGAGGAAATTCAGCGTATGAAACTAGGGAGAAGAAAAAACATAGGACCACGAGGAGGGGCAGGAGAAAACACAGGAAATACAAGGATGGGAATCCGCAGCCAGAACAGAAACAAGGTATAGATGTAACAGAGGGCTTTTTCAGAGAATGATCACCTTTTACAAGTTATCAATTTGTCTAATAGAGATCTGAATGAGACAGAGCTCAATGTATTACAGTGTGGTCTCACTTTTTGTACAGATACAAGTTGTGAAGTTACAGAATTGGAGTGCTCGAAAACTGAAGTTGAAAAGTTTTTTTGCCTTAAATGACAAACATGTATCAGAACATATTCCAATAATAAAAAAATCTGAATTGAACATTTCAGATGTTCATGAGGGACATATGCTGTTATCGCTTTCAGATGATTTAGTTGTTAATATTGATGATCTACCCGCTATGCTTCATGTCCAGCTAGACTATAATTGTACCAGTGGTCTATCCTTACCATCTAAATTTGTACCACAGGGTAATCAATTTGCAGCTATTGACCTTTTTGTCAAAAGAAGCATGACAGAAAAACAATAAGTCTAACAGAGATGCATATTTTAAGAGGTAGGCCAATTTTACTGCAGCTGAAAAACATGTATTATCAGACAATTTCATAGTAATAGGAGAGGCGGCCAAGGGGGGAAACATTGTTATCATGAGGAGAGACGACTATAACAAAGAAATAAGGAGACAATTGAGTGATACAAATGCTATAAGAAATTAACGTCTAATCCCACAATGGAAGCCAGTAGATGTATTGCAGATAGATTGTTTTCATGGTAAGAGATAGGGCTCCTGGAAGATAGTAGGATAGATATCTTGATGTCTAAAATCCCAGGTTCCCGTTCATGTATATTCTTCCCAAAATACACAAGTCAATGCAACATCCGCCTGGCAGACCAAGTATTTCAAGCATTGGCACTCTGACAGAGCATTTATCTGAATATGTTGATTCCTTCCTGAAATCCCTGGTTGTTAATCTACCTTCATACATCCGGGATACAATGAATGTTCTTAGTAAGCTACAAGATGTGGTGTGGGATTCCCCTCTGTGTTTTGCCACTCAATGTAGTAGGACTTTACACATGTATAGAAACTGAATTGGGCCAAAGGGCATTGAGACATTTTTTATCTTAAAAAAAAACACCAGTCTCATGGAACATTTAAAAATGCTTCTCGAAATGAATGATCTGATACTCAGTAACAATTTCATTCTGTTTGAGGGTGAATGGTTTCACCAGATTCAGGGAACTGCCATGGGCTCTAGGTTCGCTTCCTCCTACGCCAACCTCTTTATGGGGAGGGGGGGGGGGGGTTTGAGAGGGAGCAGGCATGGTCCATTATGGCTGGCAGATGGATGAATCATATAATTTTCTAGTGTCGTTTTATAGACAACATTTTGATTATTTGGCGCGGCACCAGTAAGAGTCTGGATGAATATGTGAGCCATCTGAACAATAACAGTTTCAATGTTAAATTTACTGTGTGTCATGATAGCAAAGAGATTGATTTCTTAGACGTGAAGTTATACATTGCTTAGAATAAGATACACAGCAAGTTATTTCAGAAGGAAACAGCCACTAATAATATACTTAGGGCAGATAGGCGTATCCTGCATCAGTCATTGCGGGATTCCCTTATGGGGAAATTAAAAGAATTAGGAGAAATTCCTTGTAAAGACGAGGATTTTTCTGAATGTCTGGATGACCTTAAAAACAGACTCAGGGTTCGGTCTTATCCAGAACACATCTTAGCAAAAAGGCAGAAACCAGAATTAAAAGTATCAAGAGAACACACATTCTAGTACAAAAGATCAAAAAAGAATCCAAAGAGAGACTGGCTTTCATATCCACTTATAGCCAAGGACATAATCCAATATATAAGATCTTACGAAAAAATGGGGATCTGGTGAAGGGGGTACCAGGTCTTACTAATGTGATCACAGATAGACCTCTGGTAACATATAGAAGAGGACCAACCATCAGAAATAAAATCATGAGAATTTATTTAAAGCCTACAATAAGTAGCGGCACAGGGTCAAACTGGTTGCCTCCACAGCCGAAGGGCTTTTTCACACGTGGATCATGTGCTAGATGCAGTTATGTTCAGATTAAACAAAAGAAATTTAAATATAATTCACAGAACAAATACCACATAAATCCATTTCTAAATTGCAATAGTTGCTATGTGGTTTATGGAATTGTGTGCAACAGTGACAAGGTTTATGTAGGTGTTACAACAAACAAATGATGGACGGAATGCTGACAATGCAGACATTCTCCCCCAGTCAAGAGATCTGGGTTAAATCCATCGTTCTTTTGCCCACTACACCACCCCAGTTTAGACATGGCCATATGCAAATCAGCCTTGACCCTGTGCCTCATGGGAACAGTCCAGCCCGAACTGCCAAGCCATGTCTTCACTGGACCAGAATCAAGCATCCTAGGACCGGTTTCTGGCTATCAGCCGTCATCAGCCAGGATAGCTTGACTCCAGTGGCGTAGTGAGCACGGGTCCCACGTCTGGGAATACCCATCCCACTTAGGGCGAAAAGCGTTACAACAAACAAATGATGGACGGAATGCTGACAATGCAGACATTCTCCCCCAGTCAAGAGATCTGGGTTAAATCCATCGTTCTTTTGCCCACTACACCACCCCAGTTTAGACATGGCCATATGCAAATCAGTCTTGACCCTGTGCCTCATGGGAACAGTCCAGCCCGAACTGCCAAGCCATGTCTTCCCTGGACCAGAATCAAGCATCCTAAGACCGGTTTCTGGCTATCAGCCGTCATCAGCCAGGATAGCTTGACTCCAGTGGCGTAGTGAGCACGGGTCCCACGTCTGGGAATACCCATCCCACTTAGGGCGAAAAGCGTTACAACAAACAAATGATGGACGGAATGCTGACAATACAGACATTCTCCCCCAGTCAAGAGATCTGGGTTAAATCCATCGTTCTTGGCTTGGCAGTTCGGGCTGGACTGTTCCCATGAGGCACAGGGTCAAGACTGATTTGCATATGGCCATGTCTAAACTGGGGTGGTGTAGTGGGCAAAAGAACGATGGATTTAACCCAGATCTCTTGACTGGGGGAGAATGTATGCATTGTCAGCATTCCGTCCATCATTTGTTTGTTGTAACGCTTTTCGCCCTAAGTGGGATGGGTATTCCCAGACGTAGGACCCGTGCTCACTACGCCACTGGAGTCAAGCTATCCTGGCTGATGACAGCTGATAGCCAGAAACCGGTCCTAGGATGCTTGATTCCGGTCCATGGAAGACATGGCTTGGCAGTTCGGGCTGGACTGTTCCCATGAGGCACAGGGTCAAGACTGATTTGCATATGGCCATGTCTAAACTGGGGTGGTGTAGTGGGCAAAAGAACGATGGATTTAACCCAGATCTCTTGACTGGGGGAGAATGTACGCATTGTCAGCATTCCGTCCATCATTTGTTTGTTGTAAAGGTTTATGTAGGTAGCACGAAAAGAGTACTAAAACGTAGGCTCCAGGAACACCGCAGGGCTATACTGAATAGGGATGAGAGGTTGCCTATAGCACAACATGTAAATGCTTTTCACCCAGAAAATATTAACTTCAAATTCCATGGAATTCAAAGAACAGAGAAGAACCTGCGGTTGGGGGAGATATGGAATCGAAACTGAGACAGGCAGAAGCAAAGTGGATCAGTAGGCTGAGAACGGTACAGAAGGGTCTCAACTAGGAGAATGAGTTACTTTATTTTTTGTAATCATGACACTACAAAAACGTTTTGGTTACTTACTGGTATTGAGCAGTTCTGTTCAAGATAAAAAACAAACAGATGAAGATTTGGGCTAAAATTATGCTGATCATTGATGGATATTGGAAATGACAGTTTTCTGAGGTAGGTGCCCTTTCAAATTGCTAATGTGAATTTTTGAATCATTTCCCTTTCTCCTATGTTTTCTCCTAAATAGGGTGATTGGATAGGTTTCAAATGGGTTGGATAATAGTTGAGGTACTATATCTCAATCCATTTTCATGCTATTGGAGTCAATAGAATTGCCAAATTATAGGATACAGGGGGTTGTAGGACAGAGTATAAGTTTTTTTTCTTGCTTTTTCTGGATACATGCTAGTTAAATTTGGTGGATTTGATATTTTGGTAATTTTTTCAGGTCATATTTTAGCCTGTCCCTTTTGAAAATAGTTTTCTATCATATTAGTAGAAGGGTTCATTTGAAAGGGGCTGGTCTAGACTGTTGCTCACCAGGGCGATTTATCTTGGATTGCTGTTCATTTGAAACTGGATGAACAGAACACAATTTGTTTTTGGCTCATTGGTGGTGTATAACGGTGCCACCGGACCTGTAATTGTATTCACCACGGTAGATGAGCTTTTAGTTCGGGAAATATGTTCGACGCATGACTTTATTTTTTGCTGTTGATATACATTGCTATTATTGACTGAGCGAACCAGAGAGAGAACAGACAATGGATAATATGGCCGTGCTACACTGTGGTCCAAGTCAGCATGAGGCGTTTGTAGTACTGACATAAGACTTTCCCCGTTCGAGTCATTCAGCTTTATTAACATATAGTGATTTTTTTATGTGAAGAAGTGTGCAGTTCTCCGCTATTTTGAACTATTAACTAATATGAGACTCTCTTTCCACTGAGTATGGATATACTCTGATTTTGATTGGTCCACAGATGCAGCGGACCTGAGTGAAACCCCCCGTCAGACTTAATATTGACCTGAGTGAACACCCTATTACGTATATCTATTTTTTTTTTTTTAAACAGAATTGATTGATTTTCAAAGAAAATGCCAAAAGGACAGCGGTACAATCACATGGGCAATGCAAAGGAGCAGTTAGGTAGACAAAATACATTGCAAATATCCCGTTACGTATATCTATGTTATGTGGGCATTTTCTGTTCTGCTGAAAACCCACAGGGACATGTGTTCTAGTCCTAACCCCTGATTGGTTGATGGACGAGATGGGCTGGAGTGTACACCCCATCACATTTATATACAATATATGGGCATTCTTATTTCAGTCCTAGCTTCGAACTGTTTTGGACTATGGTATGAATCCCTGAGTGAGCCATCCTCTCCTGGCTCCTGACTTGGTGGCCATAAATCGAGTCCTTGTGTTCGAACTCTAACATTTGCCTTTGTGATCGGCCAGAGTTAGTTTGGATTATCCTCTTTATTAAATGAGTAGGGATTGGTGGACTTATGGTAAAGTCGTAGTCTCTGATTGGCTGTACTAGTTAACAGACCGAAGAGGGAGCCGCCTTCTCCCACCACCGGATTGAGTGGTCATATGTCGAGTTCTTTTGTATAAACGCCAACATTGGCAGCTGTGACTAGCCAGAACCGGCCTTTACATATCCCTTTAGTTTAATGAGCAGTGATTGGTTGGCTCGCGGTATAAAACCCGTGACTGGGGGCAGTTGTGAGATACAGGCGTTCGTTCTCTGAATATGGGACCATGACTTAAACTAACTGTAACGCCCTGAACGTCTCAGGATCGTTTAACAGACACGACAATGAGGACGCAACCACTTGTGAAGGGTTAGTTATTTTAATGAAGGCAAATATAATACAAGGAATAAACAAAAGTTATAGTCACTGGAATCCTCCAGGCTAAGTACGTTACCAGCCCACAGCACGGATGGTCCTAACCGTCCTCTGCATATACGCCGATCCCGGCGTATGCCAACAGAGGGCAGAAATGAAATGGCCGACAATGCCAATCGGTAGGCTGTGAGGGGCACGAAGAGTGTTGGGGAGAATCGAGGAGTCAGGGAAACACCCAGCCGGGGTCTCTACCTGAAGGGAGCAGCCGCTCAACCTCTTCCTCTGACTGCACCGGGACGCGGAGTCACCTCCTGGTGATGCGTCACCGATACCCCAATCAAAAGCAAGAAGACTGAACCGAGAGCAGCCGCTCGATCGATCCTTTGGACTTCCGAGTCTGTAACGCGGCAAACACCTCCTGGTGTGCGTTACAGCTGGCAGTCCCTGTGTCTCTGGTCGGGCTGGGAGTTACGACTCCAACCAGCAAAAGCGCCACTGCGCTTGGACTCAGCCGAGTCAAAAAGCGAAGCTCAATGGTTGACCGGTAGAGCTTCCGGGTCCTTCACAGGTGACGATGGGGCAAGACACGGCCCAGGGAGTAACGACTCGACCTACCTCCGTTCTTGCCTTACTGGAGCACCACTCCGGAACACTGCTCTTCACGAAGCAGGTACGTCGGTGTAAACACAATATCCGACAGCGTTGTGCCTCCCGGTTCCTCCCTTTATAGGGCGTGTTTTCCTTGAGTTATGTAACAGCTCTCCTGTTTACATAAGGGCGTGTTTTCCTTGAGTTATGTAACAGCTCTCCTGTTTACATAAGGGCGTGTTTCGCTTGAGTTATGTAACAGCTCTCCTGTTTACATAAGGGCGTGTTTCCCTTGAGTTATGTAACTGCTCTCTTGTTTACATAACCTCTCAACCGCTAAGCATCCTGGGAGATGTAGTCCGTTTTCGCTGGTTACCGTTTTCCTCCCCTCGTATGACAGGAATTCTTGACAGTACATCCTCCCTCTCAGCGGCTCCCCACGGGTCCAGCGCTGGCAGGAAAACGCCGATGGAACAGGGAGACCAAGCGCGGAGCATGAACCCCTTCAGCCGGTTCCCATGAATGCTCCTCCGGGCCATAGCCTTTCCACGCAACCAGGTACCACAGCTTCCCCCTGCGCCATTTGGACGCCCGTATGCCCGACACTTCATACTCCACCTCCGACTCCACGCATACCGGCCTAGGTGTCCCAGACGGCTTGGAGGGTGCTGGTTTGAGCAATGATACATGAAAGACAGGGTGTATCCGCAATGACTGGGGCAAGCACACCTTCACGTTCACGGGACCCATACACTTGGTAATTCGATAGGGGCCCATGTACTTGGGATGGAACACACTGTTCTTTCGAAACCTCATGTTTCTTGTGGATATCCAGACGTAGTCTCCAGTGCGGTACAGCGGCCCGGGCCTTCTCTTCCTATCTGCCGCAGCCTTGTATCTTCTCTTGGCCTCTATTAGGACAGCCCTTGAGCGCATCAACGTGTCTTTTATGTGTGCCACCCTGTCCGCTGTGGCGGGAATCCTGTCCTCTCTGAACGGATGTAGAAACGGCAAGAACCTGGGATGTTGGCCATAGTTGCTATAGAACGGCGATGACTGTGTGGAGCTGTGAGTGGCGTTGTTATAGGCTATCTCTGCAACCCATAGCAAGTCGACCCATTCTTCCCTGCCCTGGTCCACAAAACATCGCAGATACTGTTTGAGCGTTTGGTTCAGGCGCTCGGTTTGGCCGTCCGTTTGAGGGTGGTAGCTGGTGGACAGGGCGGTCTTAACATGCAGCGCAGTGCACCAAGTCTTCCAGAATTGCGCAGTAAACTGCGACCCCCGGTCCGACACGATCACCCCAGGTAATCCATGCAGTCGTACCACATTCTTTAGGAGTAGTGACGCCAACTGCCCGGCCGTAGGGACTCTCTTGCAGGGGATGAAGTGCCCCATTTTCGTCAAGTAATCCACCACCACCAGTATTGCCGTCATCCCCTGGTCTACCGGTAGGCCCACCACGAAGTCCAGTGATATGCTATCCCATGGTCTATCCGGGGTCGGAAGTGGATGTAAGAGCCCTTGGGTTCGGCCATGGTCGGCCTTCATGGTAGCACACGTAGGACACTCCTGTCCCCATCTCCTGGCATCCACTCTCATGGTTGGCCACCAGAAATGCCGTCCCATGCTAGCCACCGTTTTTTCAAAGCCCAAATGACCTGCGCATGGAGAGTCATGGCACCAGATGAATGCTTGTTTCCTTAGCCTAGGCGTGGGTATCAATAGGCACCTGCCCTTCAGGGGTATCCCGTCCTTCAGCTGCCATTCTCTGTGACTGAGGAGCCACCTCCGCCACGCGAATGACCTGATCCCTCTCTTTATTCCCCTCAGGAAAGTATCCGGTTGGATAACCCCCAATACCATCCTCGGGGAAATGATGGAACGCTCGGTCGCAGGCAATGGTTCCTTAACTGCAGATTGACGGGACAGGGCGTCCGCCTTCCGGTTTTCCGTCCCCGGCCGATATGTGATGCGGAAGTTGAACCCCGCAAAGAAGATCATCCACCGCAGCTGCCTGGGAGAAAGGTGTCTAGTGGCCGTCATGAACTGTAGGTTCCGATGGTCCGTGTACACCGATACCACATGTCTCGCCCCCATCAACCAATGCCTCCATTCGGTGAAGGCGTCCTTGATTGCGAGAAGCTCCTTCTCCGCAATATGGTAGTTGCGTTCGGCGTCGTTGAGTTTGCGGGACATGTACGCAACGGGATGAAGCACCCCTGTGTCGTGGTTGCGTTGGGACAAGATAGCCCCCAGCGCCACATCCGACGCGTCCGCTTCCACCACGTAGGGGAGATCCGGATCGGGGTGAGCCAACACCGGCGCCTTACCAAAGGCGCTTTTCAGGGCCTCAAAGGCTTTGTTCGCTTCAGGGGACCAGACAAACTCCTTGGACTTTCTCAGTAGCTGTGTGATTGGGGCCACCACTCCTGAAAATCCATCTATAAACCGCCTGTAAAAGTTGGCGAAGCCAATGAAACTTTGGACGTCCTTCACGCTTTGGGGCACCGGCCATTCTTTCACCGCCTTGATCTTTCGTTCTGCCATCTCCTGTCCCTCTGGACTCAGCATCACTCCGAGGAATTCCACGGATGTGACGTGAAAGTCACACTTGCTGAGTTTACAAAACAGCTTGTTTTCCCTCAGCTTTTGGAGCACAGCTTTGACGTAGTGTACGTGCTCCTCCACACTGGACGAATAGATGAGGATGTCGTCGATATATACGACCACGTAGATATCCAACTCCTCTCTGAATACCTCATTCAAAAAGTACTGAAAGGCTGCCGGGGCGTTGCACAGACCGAACGGCATGACGAGGTACTCAAAAAGGCCGAACCTGGTCTTAAAGGCGGTCTTCCACTCGTCTCCGTCTCTCATGCGCACCAGATGGTATGCCCCTTTCAAATCCAACTTGGTGTAGATACGAGCTTTCTTGACCTGTTCCAGAAGTACACTGATGAGAGGCAAGGGGTACCGATTTTTTATGGTTATCGCATTCAATGCCCTAAAGTCCACACAGGCTCTCAGCTCCCCATTAGCCTTCGGGATGAAGAAGAGTGGCGAGGCGGCCGGAGACTTGGACGGGCGGATGAATCCTAGTTTGAGGAGTTTATCCAGGTACCCCCGGAGATGCACGTTTTCAGGCTCCGTCAGGGCATACAGCCTGCCGCTGGGAACGCTGGCCCCTGGCACCAGGTCGATCTGGCAGTCAAACTGTCTATGTGGTGGTAGCACTTCCGCCTTCACCTCATCAAATACATCCTCAAAACTGTGATAAGCCTGGGGGAGAGCCACATCTTTTTCTGCCGCTGTAGCCACCGTCTGACTCCCGCTCTCATCTGCGTCAAGGGATTCCGTTCTTATTCCACAATGCAGGATGCAATACGGTGACGTCATTTCGATGCGATGTGTTGGCCAATCCACAAAGGGGTTGTGTTTCTGTAGCCACAGCAATCCCAATATGACGCCATATTGGGGCGCTCGGATGATGTTAAAATCGATTTGTTCCAAATGGTTCCTCCCATATCTCATCGGAAGGACCCCCGTGTGCTTCCCGATGGGCCCCGTCACCAATCGCCTTCCGTCTACTGCATAGACGTCTTCGGGTACAGCTTTGGGAAGAAGCACTAGCCCTAGCCTGCATGCCTCGTTGTGGTCCATAAACATGCCAGTGGCCCCTGAATCCACCATGGCCACAACGGGTATCCACTGGTCATGCACTCCCACGTGCACCGTGAGAAACAGGTGTCGTTGTCCCTTAGTGACCGAGTTGGAAAGTGAAGGGATGGATGAGTGACTCCGAGATGCCCCTTCTTTGGTCTGGGAGTCCTCTAGTTTTCCGCCGGTATGTCCACCACGGCTGTTACCGACCGGTTGGCCCGATAACGTGACGTCTTCGGTTTGGCAGGGCATTCACGTACGTAGTGGCCTTTTTTGCCACAATATAGGCACAATCCTTGTTTACGGCGTGACTCTTTCTCCGTGGCTGTGAGGCTCGCTCGTATTGCGCCGATGTCCATGGGTTCTCCCTTGGATGCGGTGGAAGTTTCAGGACTTCCCACCGTCACATAGGATGGAAGGGATTTTCCTTTTCTCCCATGATCCCCCTTTCTTTCACTTAGCCTATGTTCCAGCCGTAATACCAGGTTGATAAGGCCCTCGCATGTCTTGGGTTGAGGGTCAATATGAGCCACGGCGTCCTTGAGCTCATCGCACAGCCCTTGATGGAAGAGCGCCGTCTGTTTAGCAACAGGCCACTTGGTTTCCGCAACCAGCCTTCGGAACGCGTTGAGATACTGCACCAGGTCGTTGGATCCCTGTCTCAACTCAAGCATTTCACGGTCCGCCGTGTACGAGTCAGCCCTTCTGTCAAATACCTTCAGGAATGCCTCGCGAAAAGCACCCCAATCACATAAGATGGGGTCGTCCCTGCTCACCAGAGGTACGGCCCATTGTGCCGCGTTTCCAGCCAAATAGGATATAAGGAAGGCCACACGAGCCTGACTCGTGGGGAACGCCTTTGGTTTGCACGTTAAATGTAGCGCCACTTGTGTGAGGAATACCTGCACTGTGTTAGGATCCCCACTGTACCTCTCTGGTGTCGCCAAGGGGATGGCTACCGGCATTTCCACTACTACCGCAGGGGTCTGGTTCGTGAGGGAGGTGCTGGGCGTGAGCGGGTCCACTTGGATAGCATCCAGTCTGGCTTTTACATCGGCTGTTTCTTGCCTAGAGGCAGCCACTTCAACTTGCATGGCCGCTAAAGCAGCCAGCACATCATCAAGTGTTGCCATGTCTGTTATCGACCGGGAGACAGTTAGTGTTATTACGGTCGGATATTTTGTAACGCCCTGAACGTCTCAGGATCGTTTAACAGACACGACAATGAGGACGCAACCACTTGTGAAGGGTTAGTTATTTTAATGAAGGCAAATATAATACAAGGAATAAACAAAAGTTATAGTCACTGGAATCCTCCAGGCTAAGTACGTTACCAGCCCACAGCACGGATGGTCCTAACCGTCCTCTGCATATACGCCGATCCCGGCGTATGCCAACAGAGGGCAGAAATGAAATGGCCGACAATGCCAATCGGTAGGCTGTGAGGGGCACGAAGAGTGTTGGGGAGAATCGAGGAGTCAGGGAAACACCCAGCCGGGGTCTCTACCTGAAGGGAGCAGCCGCTCAACCTCTTCCTCTGACTGCACCGGGACGCGGAGTCACCTCCTGGTGATGCGTCACCGATACCCCAATCAAAAGCAAGAAGACTGAACCGAGAGCAGCCGCTCGATCGATCCTTTGGACTTCCGAGTCTGTAACGCGGCAAACACCTCCTGGTGTGCGTTACAGCTGGCAGTCCCTGTGTCTCTGGTCGGGCTGGGAGTTACGACTCCAACCAGCAAAAGCGCCACTGCGCTTGGACTCAGCCGAGTCAAAAAGCGAAGCTCAATGGTTGACCGGTAGAGCTTCCGGGTCCTTCACAGGTGACGATGGGGCAAGACACGGCCCAGGGAGTAACGACTCGACCTACCTCCGTTCTTGCCTTACTGGAGCACCACTCCGGAACACTGCTCTTCACGAAGCAGGTACGTCGGTGTAAACACAATATCCGACAGCGTTGTGCCTCCCGGTTCCTCCCTTTATAGGGCGTGTTTTCCTTGAGTTATGTAACAGCTCTCCTGTTTACATAAGGGCGTGTTTTCCTTGAGTTATGTAACAGCTCTCCTGTTTACATAAGGGCGTGTTTCCCTTGAGTTATGTAACAGCTCTCCTGTTTACATAAGGGCGTGTTTCCCTTGAGTTATGTAACTGCTCTCTTGTTTACATAACCTCTCAACCGCTAAGCATCCTGGGAGATGTAGTCCGTTTTCGCTGGTTACCGTTTTCCTCCCCTCGTATGACAGGAATTCTTGACACTAACAAGGTGAGCAGCGTGAAGACCTCCAGATGTTTTTTTATTTAGAATTGATAATTACTGCGATAGGAGAAATGGGTGTATTAGTCATTTTTTAATTGTTACTATGTTATATAGCTAGAACTGGACATGCTTATATTGGTATGTATTTGCTATAATAGAATTGATATTTAGATAAGCAGGTGGGTGGGGTTTAGCAGTGCATTGACATTGATGAGATACTGTAGATATTTACAACAGTGATAGTGGCCATAGGTGATAATTTTTTAAAGAATGTTCATTATATATTAGGCATAGTCTTATGGTTTTTTTTGCACTTTGAATATCCACTTATTTGCAAATGTATTATCATTTGAACAGGGGATACTACGCCACCCAACGACTCATTATCTTGAGCTATTACTGGACTTGGTGCTTATTTGACTCTTTTGCATTCTTTGCAATATTAGAATTTTACTAATAACCCAAGTGAGTGCCTCTTCTCTTCTTTCTTCTTTTGTCCTTTTTGTGGCCTAATGTGAGCAATTAGGTCTTTTTAAACTATGGGGCATTTGAAAAACTGGGCCTACACTAAAGAAACTTGTCAGCCATTATATTTATTATATAGCATTTGAATAGTAATAACATATATATGAAACTGTTTTCCAGTGATTATTTTTAAATCAAGTAGTGCACATAGGTAGGGAGTCTTTTCTTGTATATTCATGAATAGTAAGAGGATACTATATTTGTGTTAGTTAATATAAGTAACAAGCTGTGTCTACAAATGTGGTATACATGCTGATAAATTTCACAGCCCTGATGAAGTCCACTAGGACAAAACGCGTTGGCTGGGCTGACGTGCTATTGTCACAATAAATAAACTTCAATAAAGAGGATTGAAACTCATACACAAGACTCCTGAGGAATTTGATTTGATGTTTAATTTTCAAAATTGGATGATAGGATATTGTTTGGAACTTGCTGTCCAGCTGATAATAGAGCAAAATTGATTATATAATTATATGCTCCTTTTCATTTTTGTTAATTTCCAATTTTCTGTGACCACAGAGCAGTGGGTCACGATAAGTTGAGCATTGGCAAGATAGAATTACAACACTACTTTACACTAGTGTGATATTCAATGACCCACACTGATAGTACTTCTCAACTGTTGAGTAAGTAATATATTCGAGAGAGGCTATCATGAGCTCCAGAGTGGAATGTATATTGTAGCGATTGGAGATTAAGGTTTAATTTTTTTTATCAATTTTGCGTTTTTAGTTCCGTAGCGGGTTGTGGGTTCATAGGGGAATAGGGTGGGAAGTAATTTAATTATATGAAATGTATCGATTAGTTTTTATTTATTAATATTTGTTTAATTGAGATGTTATAGCGTTAAATGTGCCAAGTAAATCATTATTAATTAATTAATTATTGGTTGTTAATCAATTTAAAATAATTAATTGGTAATTAATTATAATTGTATGATTACTTTTTGGTGTGTGTTGTGGTGTTTATATATGTTAAGGGAGGGAAGTAATTTATTTTTAATTGAGGAATTAATAATTGGCTGTTAATTAATTTTAATTAATTAATTGCTAATTAATTATGGTAATTGTGTAATTAATTTTAGGTGTGTGCTGTGGTGTTTATAGGTGTTAAGGGTGGGAAGTAATTTATTTTTAATTGATGAATTCATAATTGGATGTTAATCAATTTTAATTAATTGGTAATGTATTATGGTGATTGTGTAATTAATTTTAGGTGTGTGTTTTGGTGTTTATAGGAGTAAAGGGTGGGAAGTAATTTTTATTTAATTAATTAATATATAGTTGTTAATTAATGTTAATTATTTGATATGTATTTTGGGTAATTGTTTTTTTTGTCTGTTGTTTTTACTTTTAAAGGGGTAAATGGTGGGTATTAAATACATTTGAATTACTTTATTATTAGTTGTTAATAGTTGGAGTTTTTAATTTATAAATAAGTTTTAATTATGCTTTATTATTTTCGCGAAAGCAGCTGGCAACCGCGATGGCCGCGATATTTACCAAACCGGTCGCAAAAAAAGGCTCCCGGCAGGCATAAAAACAATGATGCCATTTTATTGGCTGTACGCACATATGTCACCACATGAACTGCGCTGTACAGTCGTATTAGTTGCCTGCTTCCTCCATTGCAATATTGATTAAAGAGGAGCGAGAAAAGGAAAGTATCGCTTCTCTGCTCTCCAGCTTGCAGGCTCGACTGCTGTTCATATAATTGCAGGAAAAAAATTCAAAAATTAGGATCCCAGCACAGGGACGGGCGGAGCGGGCAGAGAAGGGAAAGGACTCGTCTTTTTAGGTCTCGCCTGACCAAGCGCATGCGCTGGTCTGGCGAGACTTATTGAGAGGGCTCCAAAAAGTGCTACCAGGCCAGCCTGGAGCTACAGTGCATGTGCGCTTTGATGTTTGATCGCGATCACTTTCGCGGCCGCACGGCCAATAGGACTCGCTTTTGGGACCTTATAAGTATTTAGTTATGCAACTGTTGCATGGCTAAATACTTATAAGGTCCCAAAGGTGAGACCTATTGGCTATGCCAATGCTTGTTCTTCTTGGGCAGAGAATACAATGACAATGTCTGCCGCTTCAGCTGCCTCCCCCCTTTCTTTCTTCCTCCCTCTGTCTAGCAGCTTCTCCTCTCATACTAAAAACCTTGACTTCAGAAACGGTTCTTACCCTCCTCTCTTTCCTTCTTTCGTTGATGTGTTCCCCTGTGAAATGGATCCAAAAAAGAAAAACAGTGGAAATGTCTTTTTCTGACATTTTTCTATTCCAAAGCAGTGCTTGAAATGGAAAAATAGAAATGCGGGAACTCAGTACCAGAGTACCTGCTTGTTTCTGGGCAGTACCAATACTCTCCAATTAAAGGTATTGCATTTCTCTTGAGAAGTACCGGTACTCTCTCTCTCAAAATAAAAAAGTGACGGAACTCCGTACGGGACAGTACAGGCCCATTTAAAAGACTGTTCCAAAGTGCAGCTGCTGGAATAAAAGGTTCAAAATATGAAAAATAACAAAATAAAGCCAGTCAGAGCAAAGTGGCCAGATCGATTTTATTCACACCCAAACACATTTGCGCCACTCTATCGAGTTTGCAAGTGAAGCGCTACTTTTGTTTTCTTGTCTTTCTTTGAATAGTGTTGTTTCCCCCGGCAGGGAACTAGTGCACCAATCCTGGAGGTACTGCAACCCGTGGATTGGAAAACAAAATGTGTACTGTGGCTCTGCGTCCAGGGAAGTGGTCTCTTTACTATACTGCTTACGTTCTGCAAGGATATAAGCAATGGACATTGAAATGGGTCCATTCCGTGCCCTGTTGTCATGTCCTTAACTTTTCAGGGAAAAGCACTCACTGATTTCTGAATATCGAGTGTAAAAGCGTTAAAGTAGCCATGTTGTTCCTGCTTACATTTCACATGCTTTACTTAACTTTGCATTCCCTATGAGTGTTTGCTTTTTCCAGGATGTTGTTTCTGGTTTTTTTTGTAGGCCGCATATTGCTCTTGTCTAGTGTGTAATTTAAATTGAGCCGCATCCAGGTGTTTATAGCTATCAACAATTGGGTTGTAGTTTACAACAGTGCGAGTTTCTCTCAGTGGGGTGGTATGGTGTTTAGTGGGGGAGAGGATGTGACACCAGGGTCAGAGCTGCCAAATTTGGAACTGGGAACCTGATTCTGAAGGATGATTATTGCGAGATGTCTGTCCTGTCAGTACTACCCATAAAAGGGAGTCAGAGGACACCACACAAGAGGAGGCTGTGTGACTGCACCCAGGGAGCAAAGGGGGAGCTGTGTGAATGCACCCAGGGAGCAAAGGGGGGCTGTGTGACTGCACCAAGGGAGTGAAGGGGGGGCTGTGTGACTGCACCCAAGGAGCGAAGGGGGGCTGTGTGACTGCACCAAGGGAGCGAAGGGGGGCTGTGTGACTGTACCCAGGGAGCGAAGGGAGGGCTGTGTGACTGCAACCCAGGGAGACAAGGGGGGCTGTGTGACTGCACCCAGGGAGCGAAGGGGAGGCTGTGTGACTGCACCCAGGGAGCGAAGGGGGGCTGTGTGACTGCACCCAGGGAGCAAAGGGGGGGCTGTGTGACTGCACCCAGGGAGCCTGTGTGACTGCACCAAGGGAGCGAAGGGGGGGCTTTGTGACTGCACCCAGGGAGCGAAGGGGGGCTGTGTGACTGCACCCGGGGAGCGAAGGGGGGCTGTGTGAATGCACCAAGGGAGCGAAGGGGGGCTGTGTGACTGTACCCAGGGAGCGAAGGGGGGGCTGTGTGACTGCAACCCAGGGAGACAAGGGGGGCTGTGTGACTGCACCCAGGGAGCGAAGGGGGGGCTGTGTGACTGCACCAAGGGAGCAAAGGGGGGGCTGTGTGACTGTACCCAAGGAGCGAAAGGGGACTGCGTGACTGCACCAAGGGAGCGAAGGGGGGGCTGTCTGACTGCACCCAGGGAGCGAAGGGGGCTGTATGATTGCACAAGGGAGCGAAGGGGGGCTGTGTGACTGCACCCAGGGAGCGAAGGGAGGCTGTGTGACTGCACCCAGGGAGCGAAGGGGGGCTGTGTGACTGCACCAAGGGAGCAAAGGGGAGGCTGTGTGACTCCACCCAGGCTGACACTTGAACCTGTTGCTTGTTGTTAGCGGGAGGACGCTGTGGACGGGACTGCGAGGACCAGCAGCCCCGTAATTGTTACCAGCTGTGTCCTCTTCCCGCCTTTGCTGCCTGAGCCTTGTACTTAATCGATCTACTCACCCGCAGCGCGGTCGCGCGGGCACGCGCCGGGAGAAGCCCGGGACAAGGGCGGGACCGTTTGTGGCCGTTAGTGGCCGGGTGAGGCCGGGACGGGCCACCCCCATTGGTACTGTGAACTCGCTATCCTGTGGTTTCCATTGTTTTGTGTACCTGTAGATGGGAAAAATGGGCAGGATAACTCCCGCACTATCCCCACATGCTTCAAAGCAAAGAGAAGTTACAAACCAACCACTACCTAGCGTGACAGCAATTGACCGCATGCTGCAAAAAACTATCGGGGTGGTGGTCACCGCCATTGAAAATACAGAACGCCGCCTTTCCCTTCCTGTTGGCACCTTTCCCCCTCCATTTTTGGCCAACACTTCGTCCCTTACTATTAACTCTCAGGACTCGATCCTGGCTCCATCATTTGTCGCCCTACCAGGATCCCATCCTATTTCTACAATACAGGATGTTGTCCCCACTCCAGGTAATGCATCTCCTGAATTTTTGTCAGTTCCATCTAGGTTATCATTGACCCCCACTACCTTTCTTATCGTACCCGCCCCTGATTCCTTAGCTCAGATAGGGGACCTCTCTGCAAACTCTACCTGTGAGATACCTACAACCCCAATTTTGGTCTCTCCCTCGCCACTAAGTCCAGATACGCACACTCCGAGGGTAACAACTAGAGGGCAGAAGGCCAGGTGCAGTCTAAAACAAACCAACAGGGATGAGGAAAATGTAAAAAATGTAAAAAATGCTAAAAATCCTAAACGTACCTATGGTGGTAATAATCATAAGAAAGTTGCTCCTAAACCTATTGCTACTAAAGGGAGAAATGTTGATAACAATTTACTTAAGCCCGTTTCTACATTAATTCACGAAAACGGCTCACGTGTCTTATCAGTAGAACAACTAGCCATTCCTCCATCTTCTTTCCCACCTAGTGAGGGGCTTTTCGAAAAAATTGAGCATCTCATGAAGTCCCCACTGGCTCCACTCCAGGAAAGGGTAAAACATATAGGCGAAAAAATAGATAATATGGAAATAGTAATGAAAAATATTTCCATCAGTCCAGGGCACTTGGCGGATAGTGCACATTCGAAGACTATTCTTACACAACTAAATACTAGGCCCCAAATAACTGGTTTCGACAATAACAGACAATTACCATCTGCCCCCAGGCCTACAGCATCTCTTACACTGATGAATATTGAATCTACTGCTAAGCCTCTTCTGGAGGCCCCGGGGGCGATTGAACCTGCGGAAAAAGCGGTGGGCGATCTATGTAGGGATACTGATCTTGTAGGTCGGATGACCAATACTCCAGGTGCCCCCAGGGATCGTCCTATGTCAGCTATGTCGAAGAAGCCACTCCCACACATCGACCTACCCCCACAATCATTACCGTACACCATAGTTTTAGTTGGCGTTCCAGAGTTACCACTAGAAAAATCAGAAACTTTCCCTGAGTTAAGAAATAAAGCCGCCTATTGGCTAAATAAGAATAGGCCGCTCCCGCCCAATATTTCTGGGGAAATATTGTTTGCAAGAAGGTTAAGTTGGCTAGGCCGTAGAAGAAAGGATACGATAGGGGATTGTATCGTCATAAGTTTTAGGGACAGGCGAGTGATTCATCACATACGCAACTGTTCCCCTTATAGTGATAATACTGATATTCAAGTTAGGGATCTGACTTTTTTCTATCCCCAATTTCCCCTTTCTTTGCCATCCAATCAATTTAGGGATTTAACAAACGTAGACCGGATAGAAGGGATCAGACCACGATACAATATTCCGACCTTTAACTATTTCGATCAGCTTTCCGAACTGGAGAGAGTGGATTGACTCCAGCCGGAGGGCATGATGTCCAAGTCTGTGAGCATTCCATCTACCCCCGGTGTATTCTTAGATAATCTGTTTCAGGGTGGTGATGTGATTGAAGACATCCCTTCACCCATCACTCAGATCTCCAATCATGAGGATCTTCTGGGAATGGATTTAAAACCTGTGACCCAAAAGGATGACCCATCTCTCAAAATACTTTTCTGGAATGTTGCCGGTATTCGATCAAAGGTTGCGAATGACATCTGGCTTGCTTTTATATGCGGCTTTGGCATTTTGTGCTTCCAGGAAACATGGGCTCCTTCCGAAATACATCTCGAGGGTTTTAAAACCTATTTTTCTCCAGCATTACCTTCTCCCTCTAGTAGGGCAAAGGGCGGTTTGACCATTTTTATATCTAATACTCTTCGATTTACATCAATAGTCCCCATAAAATTGGACACACATTTTCAAATTCTTATTCTTCATTTGAATAACATCAAAGCCTTAGTAACTGTGAATTTTTATAATAATCTCTCTGTGGATGAATTAATGAAGGTAACCAAGAAAATACACCTTTGCCTCCAAGAACTATTTATAAAGACTCATAAGGAGTTAGTTTTAATATGGGGTGGAGATTTCAATCAAAATTTATGTATCCAGAGTGGAAATATTGTTTGTGGAATAGTGGACGAAAATGGCGACCCGATAACTCACTTTTCTCACACGCTACCTGGGCACTCTCTGAATGAAATTTTGTATGGACTGGACCTTGCACTTGTAAACGATATGGTGAATCCTCCCATACCCGTCGTTCCAACTTTTGTTGGAAGAGACAGGCCAACCACAATTTATTTTATCTTTCTTTCCACGGCAGCGGGTAAAGACCTATCCACTTGTAAAACCCACGACATCGCCATCAGCGACCACTATCCAATTAGTCTTACTTTAAAAATCCCCATGAAACATGAGAGGCTTAACATCAAGGCGACTTTAAGCCAAAACAATCTAACAATAGATAGACTAAACGGATACTCTCTAAGGTGGGAAAAAGTGGACCCGATGGGAATTACAGCATCCCTGGTTGCAAAAAGGAGCCCAGTGATTACCAATTGCCTCCACCTAGCTACTTCTAACGAGGGAATTATGGAAAACTTTGCTTTGTTGCTAGTAGCAATAAAGGAAACTTTACTTGTAAACCTCAAGAATGACAAAATCAAACCTAGGGGATTGTTTGATTCCTCCTGCACAAAAGCCTATCAGAACCTGAAAGCAGCCCTCCACAATAAGGTTAGAAATAGAAAGGAGATTGCAGTCTTTAGAAACAACTACAAACAGGCCCTAAAATGTAGGAAGAACAATTTGAAAAAAGACCTCTGGGATCAACTGCATAAAACATGTACTTTCAGGGACAGTGCCGCCTTCTGGAAGGTTGTGAAGTCCCCATTCTTAACTGAATCATCTCTAAAACCCAGTGTCGAGGTTGCGATTGACGAACAAACATGGCTTGACTATTTCGAGCGGATATTCAGCCTTCCTCCAACCGCTACACCTCTAACTTTATTTAGGTCAAACACAGCTGCCTTCCCCCTTGTCAATTGACATTTCTCATGAGGAGGTGGAGCATACCCTAATGGCTAGCAAAAACGGTAAAGCCCCGGGCCCCGATGGGGTTCCAATTGATTTTTTTAACTTTACTATGGACCTATGGTCCCCAATCCTAACCAGGGTCCTCCGAGCATCTTGTGCACTGAGGCCTATTGATTCTTGGTCCCAATCAATTCTTGTCCCTATCTTTAAAAAAGGGGACCGTCACTTGCCATCTTGCTATCGACCTATTTCCCTATTAGATTCGCTCGGGAAAGTCGCTGGTCGTGTTATTTTAGAGCGGCTTTATCATTGGGCATCTGATAACAAAGCTCTTTCTGATCTTCAATTTGGGTTTCGTGAGGGTCTGGGTACTACAGAACAAGCCCTTAATCTATCCCTAATAATAGGTAAATATGTTAACGCAAAAGGGGGGGCCCTCTACTTAGCATATGTGGACCTCTCCGCAGCATTTGACTGCGTTAACCACATCAAGCTGTGGAATATCATAGAGAATATGGGAATAGAGGTGCCCCTCATAATTTTTCTGCGTGAACTATATTCAGACGCTACAGCCCGTGTGAGATACGGCTTGGGGGGCGAGGTGACAAAGTCGTTTAGAGTGGAGCGCGGTGTAAGGCAGGGTTGTGTCCTGGCCCCGTTTTTATTTAATCTATATACCAATGGCTTGGAAAAAGCCATGCTAATAGGGGCACAGGACCTCCCCACTATAAATAATCGCCCTATACCAGCTCTACTTTATGAGGATGACGCCGTAATTCTAGCACGTACTCCAATTGAATTACAGCGTGCTCTCACGAAATATCACACCTTTATGGCCAACCTTGACCTGAAGATTAACATTAAAAAAACATTTGTAATGTCTGTCGGGTCAAGGAATAAGAACAAAAATACCTTTTTCATCGATAACCAAAAAGTAGAGAGTACCACTACCTATCCATACTTGGGCATTATATTTGATCATAAATGCTCATGGAAAAGTGCCATTGAGTCTAGAAAACTCACCTATGCAAGAACAACAGCTGCTCTGGTCAACTTCGCTAACAAGTTAGGCAGACGACCCACGGTTGAACTCTTGGAGATCTACAGGGCAAAATGCATAGGCAGTGTTATATACGGGGCTGGTGTTTGGGGTTATGCCAAGGTCGAGGAGGTCCAAAGGGTGGAAAACAGTTTTCTAAGACTTCTTCTGGCTGTCCCGCGGTCCACGTCGACCTATGTTTGCCATTTGGAAGTAGGTCTGCCTTATCTTACAGATCTGATTAGGATTCAACCCTTATTATTATGGCACCGCATTTGGTCATCTAATGCCACTACTTTCTCCCAAGGGTTCATTGAGGATTGTATTGCTTTAGACCGAGCACATAAGATCGGATGGGTCTCTTATATAAAGAGATTCCTCGGTGATTTGGGTATGTCACAGTTTTTTCATTCTCCTTCTCTAATAGCCGAAATACCGAGAAAGCAATTCAAAAAGCTATGTATGGCCCATTTAGAATCTTTGAGACTGACTAGTGAGCTCCACAAACCTACTGTGAAACACTCGCTGCTGGTTCAAACGACCCTGTCAATTCAGCCCTATTTAACTTTTAACTTCACGGATTTTGATTGACTTCTTTTAACAAAATTTAGACTAAATATTTTTCATCATTTGGTCACTTTTCCCAAATCCAATATCTGGGAAAAATCTCTCCAACTTTGCCCTTGTGATAAGAGCTCTCCTCAATCCACGATACATACAATACTGTTTTGTAAATTCTATCAGGACTTGAGGAAACAGTGGCTTATCCCGATTCTAAAAATCTGGGGCTTGCGCAGGTGCCGTCCCGCTTTACTGGCCCTTCAATATTTGTATGCCGAGTTATTTGCCAAACTGATAGTTACATTCTTGAAATTAGCTGTTAGGCACAGGCAGAATTTATAGTTATCTCCAATCCCGTTTACTCCTATAATGGCCGTACATTTTCTTTTTGGCACTGATTTCTTTTAATTTGTTTTTAATCAATTTAATTTGTTTGTTATGCAAATACGCTTGCACTAGCACTCTCATATTTCTTATGCTGAAATCTTGTTGATGAGTTATATATTTTAAAAAGGGGGAAAAAGACTGCTAGAAATGCATCGTACTATAACGAATTTGTTTGTAGTTCGTTACTTTTAACATGTGTTGGGTATTCCGTTTTCTCTCTCTTGTAAACTATAATACTTTGTGCTTTTATGGCTGTTCATTTACATCCGAATAAAGCTTGATTTGATTTGATTTGACTCCACCCAGGGAGCGAAGGGAGGCTGTGTGACAGCACCAAGGGAGCAAAGGGGGTGGTGTGTTACTGCACCCGGGGAGCAAAGGTGGGCTGTGTGACTGCACCAAGGGAGCGAAGGGGGGGCTGTGTGACTGCACCCAGGGGGCAAAGGGGGCTGTGTGACTGCACCCAGGGGGCGAAGGGGGGCTGTGTAACTGCACCCATGGAGCAAAGGGGGGCTGTGTGACTGCACCCAGGGAGCAAAGGGGGGCTGTGTGACTGCACCAAGGGAGCGAAGGGGTGGCTTTGTGACTGCACCCAGGGAGCGAAGGGGGGCTGTGTGACTGCACCCGGGGAGCGAAGGGGGGCTGTGTGACTGCACCAATGGAGCGAAGGGGGGGCTGTGTGACTGTACCCAGGGAGCGAAGGGGGGGCTGTGTGACTGCAACCCAGGGAGACAAGGGGGGCTGTGTGACTGCACCCAGGGAGCGAAGGGGGGGGGCTGTGTGACTGCACCAAGGGAGCGAAGGAGGGGCTGTGTGACTGTACCCAGGGAGCGAAGGGGGGCTGCGTGACTGCACCAAGGGAGCGAAGGGGGGGCTGTGTGACTGCACCCAGGGAGCGAAGGGGGCTGTGTGGGAGCGAAGGGGGCTGTGTGACTGCACCCAGGGAGCGAAGGGGGGCTGTGTGACTGCACCCAGGGAGCGAAGGGTGCTGGGTTACTGCACCAAGGGAGCGAAGGGAGCTGTGTGACTGAAACCTGGGAGTGGTGAAAGGGGTGCCCTGGCAGGGGTGCATACATGGGTGTTAGAACATCCCAGGGTGAAATACGGCCCGTCCCACGAGGTTAGGAGATTGGAGCTGTGCTTCCGTAGAGCTGAAGACAATTTAAACACGTCTATTTCAAAGTGGAATACTATGCTAAAACAGGTTGCATTGATTTAGGGCTGCAAAGGAATGATTACTAGTAAAATAAAGTGGAGCAATAATGCCGCAAAATTTTCATTTTTGTGCCGCAAAATTTGCAAACCTAGACCGCAATATCCTGGTGGGTCTGTAAAGTGTGTGTAGTCAATTAATGTTTATTAGTTTTGTTTTATTAATACTATTTTTTTATTGATTATTCAGACCCTACAGGATTTCGCGATTTTGCGATTTCGGGGGTGGGCGCAAAATCGGCACTTTTGTAAAAATGCCGCGATTTTTACAAAAGTGACCGCGAAATCAGCACTTTTGTAAAAATGCCGTGATTTTTACAAAAGTGCCAGTGAAATCGGCACTTTTGTAAAAATGCCGCAATTAATGTGCACATTTAGCAAAGTCACGTATTTAAAGTGAAAATGCATTAGATACTAAAAGTTACCTTCACCAGCAACACACATTTACCTTGTCCTGAAGAAGGTAATGTTGCTCAGATTTTAAGGCAAAGCGTTGAGTTCATTATCCGCATTTGGAAGCAGAGCTGTTCCTCACTCATCTGGTGATTCAGCAAAAATCTATATCCGTCCCTGCAACTGAGTTACTCATACAAGAGGGTGGATCAGGGAGACATGAACAATTGCCATTAATGTTTTTAACACAGAAGACTTTACCAAGATTACACTAAACTGAACCGAGAGGCTTCCAATGCCAACAAGTCCAACAAAATGATAATTCTAATACCTCTACGGCAATAAGGTGCACAGTAGTGGAATACAACTCATAACATATTTGCTGCCTGTGTAATAAGAGGGTTAAGAAAAGTTTTGCTTTGTGGTATATCACATTGTGTGTTGAACTTTGCCAAACATGGAACAAATTAATTCTGTATTATTGGTGTGGTTTATACAAGGAGCAGGATACTAACCAGTTGCTACCCCAAACATCTTTTGGGTTTCATGTGCTGCAGACACAGTCTGCAACTATACTTCCTAGGTAAGCGATAAAATACTAAACTGAGTTTGCTTCACTTTCGTCTAATGAAAGCTTTTATGCAAAACGTGTCAAGTAAATCTTGAGAAACACGTTTGTTTCATAGTTTTTACATACAGCACATAATATGAGGTAAATATTTGCCCCATCACATGCGCCAGTTCAAAACTTAGCTAAAAAACCTGCTGTAAAGTTGGCTAAAAATAAATATAAAAGGATAGTTAAAAATTGAAATGCTGGCTTTGCTTGTTTGATTACAATGTATTATGCATCCAAACCCCATAATTGTTCTGACTGGTTCTAGCTTTTACCAGTTTACAGAACTTTTTTTAATCTGCAAACAGATTTTATTTTAGAGTCAAAACTGTAATTGAGCCTTTTTCAACTTGTATGAAGAGTAAGAGCCTCAGTCACAAACGTGCATGGCAGGCACATCCAAAAAGCATTGGCAAAGGCAATAATTCTCACATTTGGCATCTATTGACTTTACTAATGGTTTTAGTTATTCGCCACAACATCCCCTGAACCTGTGACACGGGACTAAAGACTTGAAAATAAAATCTTTTGACATGGCTGTTCGTCATTTTGTAGCCTGAATACCAAATGACGCAGCAGAAAAGAGTTTACCTCTTTAAAGGCTCCTTAAACGCCTCATTAGGGGTAGTAAGCGCTATATAAATACAATTACAAAATATGTTATTTATAGTTTTTTTTAAAATTGTATTTTACATTTAAAAAGCACTCTTTAATATATATTTGAGTGTATGTCTGACATTGTCAGGAAAAGGCAACTAATATCATCTTCTTTCAAGTATATTTATTTCTTGCTAACAATATACGTAAAAGCTAAAATAAAAAGCCCTTTTTAATAAACCTTTCAAATTCAGAAGTTGCTTTAATATATGAAAGTATGGGTTGTCTCAACGTATCAAGATATACTTTAAATACAGGCACATTGGACATGGAAGGTGAGGGGGTAACATGGCCAACTAGGGCATGGGCGTCAATTCACTAAAATGCTAGGGGTAGTGACATCACAGGAAATTACATCACATCAGGGCCTATTTCAAAGTGGAATACTCTGTTAAAATAGTTTCCATTGTTTTAAAGCTGAAAATGAATGATTATGAGTAAAATAAAGTGCCGCAAAAATGCCGCAAAATTTTCATATTTGTGCCGCTAAATTTCCACATTTGTGCCGCTAAATTTGCTAATCCATGCCGCAATATCCTGGGGGGTCTGATTATTAAATATGTTAATTTTGGGGGGAAATGTAATTAAAAACGTTGAAGTGTTTTGTTATTGGTGTTGTGTTATAGGGAAGGAAATACAATAAATACATTAATGTATTAATTAATTTATTTGTAAATATTTTCTAGTTTAAAAGATTTTTTTTGTTAAATGTATTTATTATTTTATATTATTTATTATTTGTAAGTTTTCTTATATGAAATTAATATTAGAATTTTTTTATATATATTTAACATATTTGATTGTTCATTTAAAAATATTGTTTATTGATTTTTATGACTTATCATTTTCACTGTTTTTATTTTTGTTTTATCTGTTTGAGTGTGAATAGTAATTTTTCTCTCTTTACAATCCAACACTTTCTCTACTGTTGCACTCACTGGAGTGGAAATAGTAATTTTTACCCCTCCGCTATCCAACACTTTCCCTATTGTTGCACTCACTGGAGTTGCAATAGTAATTTTTATACCTCCGCTATCCAACACTTTCTCTACTGTTGCACTCACTGGAGTGGGAATAGTAATTTTTACCTCTTTGCTTTCCAACACTTTCCCTACTGTTGCTCTCACTGGAGTGGGAATAGTAATTTTTACCCCTCCGCTATCCAACACTTTCCCTACTGTTGCACTCTTTGGAGTGGAAATAGTAATTTTTACCCCTCCGCTATCCAACACTTTCCCTATTGTTGCACTCACTGGAGTTGCAATAGTAATTTTTATACCTCCGCTATCCAACACTTTCTCTACTGTTGCACTCACTGGAGTGGGAATAGTAATTTGTTCCCCTCCGCTATCCAAAACTTTCCCTACTGTTGCTCTCACTGGAGTGGGAATAGTATTTTCTATACCTCCGCTATCCAACACTTTCTCTACTGTTGCACTCACTGGAGTGGAAATAGTAATTTTTATACATCCGCTATCCAACACTTTCTCTACTGTTGCACTCACTGGAGTGGGAATAGTAATTTTTACCCCTCTGCTATCCAACACATTCTCTACAGTTGCACTCACTGGAGTGGGAATAGTAATTTTTACCTCTCCGCTATCCAACACTTTTCCTACTGTTGCATTCACTGGAGTGGGGATAAAACTTTTTGCCCCTCCGCTATCCAATATTCTACTGTTGCATTCAGTGGAGTGGGAATAGTAATTTTTACCCCTCTGCTATCCAATACTTTCCCTACTGTTGCACTCTTTGGAGTAGGAATAGTAATTTTTTCCCCTCCGCTATCCAACCCTTTCCCTACTGTTGCACTCTTTTGAATGGGAACAGTAATTTTTACTCCTCCACTATCCAACACTTTCTCTACTGATGCATTCTTTGGAGTGGGAATAGTAATTTTTTCCCCTCTGCTATCCAACACTTTCCCTACTGTTGCTCTCACTGGAGTGGGAGTAGTATTTTTTCCCCTCTGCTATCCAGCACTTTCCCTACTGTTGCTCTCCAGGTGTGGGAATAGTAATTTTTACCCCTACGCTATCCAACACTTTCCCTACAGTTGCACTCTTTGGAGTGGGAATAGTAATTTTTACCCCTCCGCTATCCAACACTTTCCCTACTGTTGCATTCACTGGAGTGGGGATAAAACCTTTTACCCCTCCGCTATCCAATGTTCTACTGTTGCAGTCAGTGGAGTGGGAATAGTAATTTTTACTCTTCTGCTATCCAACACTTTCCCTACTGTTGCGTTCTTTGGAGTGGGAATAGTAAATGTTTCCCCTCCACTATCCAACAATTTCCCTACTGTTGTTCTCACTGGAGTGGGAATAGTAATTTTTATCCCTCCGCTATCCAACACTTACCCTACAGTTGCACTCACTGGAGTTGGAATAGTAAATTTAAATATTTTCTATACAACACTTTCCCTACTGTTGCACTGATTGTATTGGGAAATGTAAGTTTAAATATTGTTTTATAGTTTAATGTTTTAATTTATTATAAAATGTTTTTTATAATTTAATTTATTGATATGTATATATTTTATTTTTATATTTTTATATAATTTTAAAGTTTTAAAATAAATTAAAGATAACAGTTGAATAATTATTTTAAAGTAAACATTTATATATATATATATGTATAAATTATGTTTGTGTGTTTATCTTTTTTCAATTAAGTTTGTTATATTTTGTTAAAATGTATATTAAATGTAATTTATTTTGTTAAAATGAATATTAATATTTAATACATATTTCATATATATATTTAAATCGATACTTTTTACATCTATATTTTTTACATGGATATTTTTGATTCAACATTTTTCTACTTACCTGTGTAGGTATGGGAGTCGATATTTTTGTAGTCTATATATTTTTTGCGATATTTTGAACATCGATATTTTTGTCATCGATATTCTCTCTGTGAACGGAGAAAATGGTGAACGTAGCGCAGCAAACCTTTTGCTTTTACAAAAATAAACATGCTTTGTTGTAGGACACTTATTTCCCATTTTGTAAAAAAAAAAAAATTGCTACATTTTGGATATTTGCTTGGTTTCCTCCAGGGGAATCTACAAACCCTGGGTACCTACAGAATCCCCCGGCTTTGGGGGAAAGGACGCAAATTTAACACGGATACCTTTTGTGGAACAAAAAAGTTATGACGGTTTAAGTGTGACGCTGAAGGTTTCGCATACTCCAAACATCAAAAAACACGGCCAGGTACCAGGGGGAACACACTATCAGTCAAGTGGTTAATTATATTTTCCTTATCATTTTACTAATGTCACCTGCGGTGATATCATCAAAGATGCTAATTAGTTCTCCTAAGAATCTACAAAACTTTAGAGCTGGGACAAAGGCTCATTTTGAGTTTAGGTTCTAGATCTTCCTCTCAGGTGTCACCTCGCACTGTTTTCCAAGAAGAGGGTTTTATTGTCCCCGAGGTCTTCTCAGTATTAATACCCACCCGAAAAGTTGGCCCTGCATTACTGCAAAATGTCAGTGGTGAGAAACTCCATCAAGCTCACAGGAGGAAAGTGTTCCAGTAGGATTCAGATTTGAAGACTTGTGCTGTGTATTTATTGAGGTATTTTGCTAAATGTAGTACTTGATAGCTCTACTCATGTAGTCAAATAGGAATTAAAAATGTCCTCGCTTTCACGTCTGAATGTTTTCAATTTATCAGTGACACTGAGGCAGGGATTATGCTCTTTCTTTGTCATTCAAAATGGCGGCTGCCAGTCTCAAAGTTGATGAAAACTACAATATCCATCAACATATCTCAGAAGTGCTGCAAATCATGTGATGTCAAACAACCAAGCAGCAGCATTCAAGTCCATAACATTCCTGAGCATGGCCATCTAGTCCTCTCTCCTTTCTCAAGCTCTTCCAAACGTTATTCCTAATACAACACGACTGGTCCTTTTCCACGATATTCCATGAGAACAATAGAGCGCAAATTGTTTTACCTTGGACACGGTCAAATGAATCTAACTCCATTAGTGGGACATCATCAAAGTCAGGTGACAAAACATCAGATTATGGCACTGGCAAAAGAAGTCATTAATAACACGTTACTACAACCTGAGAATATTCCATGTGAATAAACAGCAAAGATTTTGCTTCCATGTTCTTCATAGAGGTAAAAATTTAAGACATGAAAGCTAAGAAATTTTGCATGCAATGGCAGGAGCAGAAGCCGGGACTATACTAGTTCAAAGCTTAGATGCCACGTGAACAGCCAAAGACAAGAACTGGTTTGAAGCAGAGCGTCTTGAAAGTAGAATCTCAGGACTTGAGCTGATCTGTATTCCTCACTCTAAGGACTGACAAAGGAGGTTTGGTAGCTATTGAAACTCTTACTTAAAGGGCACCAAACCTCTCCACATCAGTATCTGCTTGAGTAATAATACTAGGGCACCAAACCTCTCCACATCAGTATCTGCTTTAGTAATAATATTAGGGCACCAAACCTCTCCACATCAGTATCTGCTTGAGTAATACCAGGGCACCAAACCTCTCCACATCAGTATCTGCTTGAGTAATAATACTAGGGCACCAAACCTCTCCACATCAGTATCTGCTTGAGTAATAATTCTAGGGCACAAACCTCCCACATCAGTATCTGCTTGAGTAATAATACGAGGGCACCAAACCTCTCCTCATCAGTATCTGCTTGAGTAATAATTCTAGGGCACCAAACCTCTCCACATCAGTATCTGCTTGAGTAATAATACTAGGGCACCAAACCTCTCCACATCAGTATCTGCTTGAGTAATAATACTAGGGCACCAAACCTCTCCACATCAGTATCTGCTTGAGTAATAATACTAGGGCACCAAACCTCTCCACATCAGTATCTGCTTGAGTAATAATACTAGGGCACCAAACCTCTCTACATCAGTATCTGCTTGAGTAATAATACTAGGGCACCAAACCTCTCCACATCAGTATCTGCTTGAGTAATAATACTATTTACCCAAATAAGTTACTGTGGATACCGACGCAAAAAGGTCCTAAAAAAATCAGTTGTCTCACCATCGTTCTAAACTCCATCATCCAAGACTTGTACTCCTTTAAGCAATGTAGTACGCAAAGCGTAGGGTTATCTGAAAAGGATAGGCAAGTGTTCTTCCAGTGACCACAAAAGTGACCCCTGCACGGAGTAAATATTCTTCGATCAAGTGTTCTCACGTCTGAGACCCTTCAATACAACAAAAGGCAAAACAACACAGTTAATTACACCAAATACAATGTCCCTGACAGAGGTGCATTTAAAGGCCACAACTGGAGGATCTGAGCACCCCATTAATGTCCCAGAGGGGATAGATAATACAGTGTTTCCCCTAGAGGGAGGAATCTTCAAATAACCTTTTAGCCCTACTGCCTTGGGCTATAATGGTTGTTGATAGGCCAGCACCTGCATTAAATAGCCCTTGTCTACAGCTCAACCCTATAACTCAGGTTCGGGGCATTTAACAAGTGTTATTGCTCTCAAGTGCCAGCAATAACACTCAAATGTCTTTGGCCAAGCCAAACTCATTCATCTATTGTCTCTCGGAATTGATGGAATCTTTGGTAGGGCTGAAAAACAGGAATCACGAGGCATACACGCTTAAGATCCAAAAGGACCATCCAATACCCAGAGCGCAAGAGCTGGAGTCTAGGAAGTACTGAGCCATCTGGATGACTTGGAGCCAATTGATTGCCCAAGGAGTCGTCTCCTCACCCACGGGCAGGTGACAGGACAACATGATGAGATCACTTGAAGGGAGATAATGATAGAAAGGGTGGATAAAACCAGGCTGCAGCACACAAATACAGAATCCAATTCAACACCCCCACCACCTCCTCAGCAGCAGATGATGAGGGGCTTTTAGATGGAAATGGAAGCGAGCAAGTTGAAGCAAATGCCACACAAGGATATCTGTAACAAAAGCGTTCCTCATGGAAATAGCTACATCATGCTCAGAAGTGCAAGCTTCCCTCCTTCATGGAACAGGTACATCAGGGAAACAGCACTAGAAGCATTCCATCCTGACACTGCATGAGCAGTACAAGCTTCCTACTGTCACAAAACAGGTACAACCCCTGGAAGTATCAGTGAAGGCTTCTCTCTACAATAACAGGTAAAGAAAACTATCTGATGCATATGTTTCAGGATGGTTGTGTGGATTGGTTAGTGCATGGCTAGTTGAGCAATAACCATCTGGTATTGCAGCGCCAAGATGCCCATGGAGTGAATGTGGGATCTGTTATGGTTTTCTGAACCTTGATGCTGATGCTGTGTTGGAGCTGCTCCCCTTTTGCACGCGCTGAGCTGTAAACAGGAGGTGACTTTGAAGAGCATGTTCATCTACCTGCTAGGCCCGAAGCATGAGAAATATCTTTGCAGGGGAAGCAGTGTTACCGAATCTCATCAAGATTCCTGATACTGCCAAGTGACCAGGGGTTGTCTTGTGTGCCCTTATGTGTCGTACCTCAGTAACATAATGACAAACATGATGTCTTCCACATAACACTGTGATGTGGTCACTGCTGGCTGTAAGAGAAGCTCATAACAAAAAGTGTAGCATTGAGCCAGCTCACAATGACGTATAACAAGTTGACATGTACGTTCCAGTTTTAAGGTCACACATGCAACTGCATGCAATCTGATTTATTAGAACATTAATCGTTTACAGAGCTTCAGAATAACACAACATCAGTAAAGTCTACCTGTTTGCACTGCTATTCTCAGAGTAGATATGGAACCACCACAAATACTGGCTCCATGACCCACTGTCACACTGCAGAGACAGATGAGTGACCAAGGGAGAAGCTGAAACATAAAATACTCCCCACTTTAACCCATGTGCAAGTGAGTGATCTCAACCTTTCCTATGAAGTGCCATGGGAATTGAACCCCTGTGGTAAATTTACCGACTATGGTGGAAAATTATGAATATTATAGCATGACTTTAAATGAATTGAGCCAAAAACCACACATTTACCAGTAATGACATTTTTCCCATTGATCCTTTCAATCTTCCTTCTTTCCTTTAAGGCTTCTTTCCATCATCTTTCTTTTATTTTTATCTGTATTTCATTCCTTCTTTCCATTTTTCTTTCCTTTTGTCTATTCTTCTCTCATTTTCTGCCCTTTTATCTAGATTTCTATCCTTCTTCATATTCCTTTATTCTTATCATGTTCCTGTCATTCCTTTGCACCTTCTTTGCATCTTTTCTATTTATATTCCTTGCATTTGTTAATTCATGTTCTCTTCTTTCCTTCAGTTGCCCATCCTCTTATTTCATTTTTCTTCTTTGTTATTTCATCATATTTTTCAGCTTTCTTTCTTTATCTCCTTCTATTTTCTCTTTTTCATTTGTTTGTTTGTTCCTTTTCTTCTTTCCACCCTTCATTCTTTCTTTTCTTCCTTCCTTTTTCTTCTTTTACATATTTTTCCTTATGTTCTATGTTCTTTTGTACCCTCCTTTATTTGTTCTTTTTCCTTCCTTCTTTCATTACTTGTATTTCACTTTCTTTCCTTAGTGCTGTCTCCCTCCATTTGCCTCTAACTTATTTTTCTTTGCCATTGAATGTTTTTCTTTCTCTCTGTCACCATTTTAGGCTGCTTTTAGGTTTTCCTTTGTCATACGGTTTCTACGAATTAAGTAGGACTGTGTACCCAGACAACATACATATCAGAATATGGGGACTAGGTCCACACATATCATCAGAGTATGATGGCCATATTCCTAGATAGCTCACAGTGCACCATCTGGGCCCCTAACCTCACTGGGTACCAGATGGTATCTGCAACCCCAGAACATGACCACTCTAATTCCCCAGGGAAATTGTGGAAACAGATCTACCCTTTTGTTGTTACTCAGGCAAGCCCAAAGGGAGACACAAGAAATGTACTAATTATTAATGTTATTATGAATGGGTTTTTGTTTGGCTAGGGGCCCAGGCGGGAGGATGCGACCACTCCTTCTCAACCTGCCACTCCCCCTTCAGCGTAGCAGAGCGCCCTGCGTACCACGAACCTAAGTGTGGGCGTCGCGTAGGCGCTTTGAACTCTCAGCCAGCCCTGGGGCCCCTCCAGGCCCCCCCCATCCTTCCAGCCGCTATCTCCCGCACACGACGCACGGACCCGCCGCGCCCCGCTGGGCGGCTGCTGAACTCTCCGCACTGGCGCGAAATGATCTCCCCCCCTAGATCCTGTTTGAGTTAATGACCCTCATCCCTATTACCTCTATTGCCGTATAAGCGTCGGGATCGGCTTGCTTACAGGCTGTGTTTCCCGACTGGATTCCTGATTTATCACAGATAGCAAACGGTGGCTGCGCTGTCTGGCATCCCCGGAGCGCCGCCCTACTTTGCTTGCCCTGCTCTCTGACGGTGGAGCGGCGATGACCCACCTGTCCTGCCAGGGATGGGTGCGTCCGAAGCTCGCGGTAGCCTCTTGCCGCGGACGTGCAGGGTTAAGAGCTGGACATGCTCCGATGACCAGCGGATTGAGAGATACAGCGCTCGGGGACTGGGCGTGCACCACACTACGTACACATGGACCCGAATACGGCATTGCAGGCTCGAATTGCCTGATTTAAGTGCACGGCTCTTCCTTTATGTCACAGTGAGCTAGGCTGAAGTGCCAGCGCCACGCCCGGCCCGTGTGGAGGATATGACGCTGGTACCGTACCGACTAGGGGCCCCTAAGTCTGAGATTCCTAATGCTGCTCTACATGACTTTAGATGGGGCCTGGGCGGTGGCTGCGGCGCGGGCTGAGACACAACGCCATCCTTGCTGCCACCACTGCGACTCAGGAACACCAAGCACACACAAACAACAAAATAGACCTACCACTTGCTTAGGTGCGCGTCCAAGGACTACAACAATGCCACCATGTACAACGCCGCCGGACCCCAGGGTTGTCGGCTGAATGGCTGTGTCATATTGTTTGAAAAGTACCTCCTATTACATAACTGATTTGACACCATGGATGGTGCATGTACACTATGTGATGATGCAACTGTGAATAATAAAGGTTTCCCAAAAAAAAAAGTAAAAAAAAAAAAAAAATGAATGGGTTTTTGTAGAGCGCACAGCTTCTCAGATGAGTGTCCCGATACTAAGATTCGTTAACCACTAGTTAGGAGAAAATATTTAGAAAGCGAGATTGACCAGCCAAGATTTAAGGCTCTGATTGAAGGAACCTTCATCTTTGGTGGCCCTCAGGTCAAGGGGAAGAGCATTCCAGCTACAAGCTGCAAGAGCTGAGAGAGAGGAGCTGCCCTATTTCTTCCTTTTGGTTTTTGGCCCAACAGCCAACAGAGCATCGGAGGAATGCAGAGTTCTCTTTGGGAGGTAGTGTGCAAGTCTGTTAGACAGGTAGCGGGGACCTCACTTATAAAAGGCCCAATGAGACAGCACAAACCCCTTGAATTGAACTCTCTCATGGATTGGCATCCAATGCAATTCCTTAAGGTTCAGACGAATGTGATTGTTTTTTCAGAGCCCTAAAAGAAGTTGAGCTGCAGCGTTCTGCACCAACTGGAGTCTTTTAAGTTTGAACGCTGGGTGCCCCGGTAAAGAGCATTGGTGTAATTAAACCGTGAGGTTATGAGAGAATTACTGTCTTCTGGCAGTGTGAAGGGAGCAGAATTATATACTTTTTTAAAGGATCTAAGATGGTCAATTCCCACTCCTACCACACTGTCCACCTGGGAGCTGAAGGTTAGCTTCTTGTCGAACTTTACCCCCTGGTTAGATACAACTGTGGTAGGGGTAGGAGGAGAAGGAGCTGAACTGGTCCAAAATACACCTCCCCAAGAAGAATGGTTGGTGGCAAAAACTAATATTTTAGTTTTGCTGGAGTTGCATTGAAGACTGCTCTTGCACATCCACTGAAATACCGCTGACAGACACGCTACAAATCTGTTCTGGGCATTGGGAATATTACTGTCCCAGGTAAGAAGAATCTGTGTGTCGTCAGCATACGACACCACTTGCCCACCTAAAGATTCCACCAGGATTGCCAGAGGAGTCATGTGGACATTAAATAGCGTTGGGATCAGGGCAGAGCCCCGAGGAACGCCGAATCTTAAAGGTTTGGGGTCAGATGCAAAAGGTGGCATCCATACTGACTGACTTCTGTCACACAGAAAGGACCCAAACCAGGCCAAGGCGGCCCCACCTATCCCAGTATTACTTAGTAATTGAAGGAAAATAGTGTGGGAAACTATATTGAACGCCGCCAATAGATCTAAAAGCGGAAGAGCCACTTGCTTCCCATGGCCCACTGCAGGCTTAATGGTGTCGGAAACTTCTACCAGCGTAGATTCAGTGCTATTTCCAGGGGGAAAGCCTGATTGAAATAGATGCAGCAAGTGATAAGAGTCCAAAAGCATGGACAGTTGGGCATTGATCAATTTCTCTAAACTTTTAGAGAATTCCAGCAGTGATGGGTTGGGCCTATAATTGCCCAAGATGGACTTGTCAGCCGAAGGTTTTTTCAAAATAGGAATAAGCTGAACAGCTAGGACAGTGGATTGGCGTGGGGAGTGATTTAAGAGAGTGTTAAGTGTAGGATTAATAGCCACATGATTGGCCACCATGACATGAGGGGGGCAAGGATCACCAGGAGAACCAGATTTACAGGATTTTAGGGCTTTCTCAGAGTTCTCCAGGGAAATGGTGGCGAAATAGGTAAAGGAGCAGGATCGAGTAGACGAGACTATCAAAGGCTGGTTCCCCAGTCTGTTGATATCTGAGGTATTGCCAGACCCGTAGGTATTTACAACATCCACAATGCCCTTGATCTTGTTATTAAAAAAATCAGAGTTGCGTACATAATTTAAGAGAGGCCTCAATGGGCTGTACTAAGGCGCTAGGGTTTGAAAATATCGTAGCTATCTTGGAAACCTCTCTGGGTTTGTTGCTAAACATAGCAATTTCACTGACGAAAAATGAGTCTAGCCCTCTTAATTTCTTCATGATAGACATTTAGCTTTTCAAACATTTATTGAAGCAATTGTTTTTTTGTATAAAACAACATGAGCTGCAATTATTAGCAGAAGGAAACAATACATTGTAACCAGCATTACAAGAATGGTGCAAAATATAAATGGTTCAACCATTATTACGTTACAGTGATTATATGAATATATGATGATATATCATACTTATAATCCTATCTACTACTACCTACACTATTGAGAGCATAGTGGGAGTACCCAACCCTCCATACCCGTGTGTGATGTATCAGGAAGCTGATCTGGTGTCTTTTGCAGGATAGAGATTAGAGTCAGCAGGGCTGCATCACAGTCACAGGCAAGCCTTCTGGGAAAATCCGTAGAAGTGCTCCTCTGTCGAATGTGTCCCAGAGGTGGTTTATGTAATAAAAACACTCTTCCAATCGCACTGTGTCAGAGGTGCAGCGCTGATGAGATTGTCGTTTTGACTCAGAGCTGTCTCCAACCGGACAACCAAATGCAAGGGCATTGCTTACAGTGTTCCTTAGCCTTGGACAGAGTGTATGAACTACATGGTACATGCTTACTAAGAAATATGCTGCTAGCAGAATACTTTCTAAGTATGTTATCGTTTAAGTGCAAGGCATGTAAAAAGTCATTGTCAAAAATATGTCAAGTTTAAACGTGTGATTTAAAATGGAGACTTTGGGGTCTCTTTGTCTTTGTTGAACCTTACAACACTTTCGGTCCCCAACCTACAGCTGTGTTATTGTAAATTATTCTTGTGAAATGTATTAGTTTCTCCTTCTGACTTGCAATGACCTGTGAGCCAGAGATGAAGGTTAAGAAGGGCCATAAAAAATGAATCTGTTCCAACAGCACCCCTGCTTCAGCTGGAGTTGCTGGTGGTTTACTATGCCGCTGTGGGTGACACCCCACGCAGCGCCTAAGGGAAGTGAGTAGTGCAGTGCTGGGGGCTTCAAAGACCACACGTGAACCTGGTGAAAGTGAACAAAGCTGGACTTTGTTAGAACCCAACAGCAAAACATAACATCACTTGCATGCAGATCCTACATCTCACACTCTTCATATGCACCAGAGGATTCAGATACAGAAACAAACCGCGCTGCAGCAGGGAATTCATAATTTAAGAGCCGGCTTCAGTTGCTGAAGCACTGTGCTGCAAGTGTCCAAGCACCAGACATAAGGCGTGAGAGGGGTATGAAGCTCCAACTCTGTGCAATAATTGGGTTACTGTGGCCATTTCAGGTGGCCAGTGCTGTAGTGGGATCAAAAAGGAGGAGAGACTCATAAAGGGGCATTTGAAATGAAATATAACTAGGTATCTTATCCAAAAGGTTTGTCCAACATAATTAAGGGTGTGGCTAAAAACAAAAAAACTATAATCCGTGCTTTACAAAATATACCTCCTGGCCAGTATTTGAGTGCCTCTCTGTGAGTTGTATGTTACTGCATTCACACATATAACACAACGGACATACGCCTAAAAGCCAAGCCAGACCTACTGGCTTTGCCAATACTAGTTATACTATTTAGTTATACTATTTAGTTATACTATTTAGCACCAGCAATGTATTTGTTGTGAATAAAATGTTTCAATTCTGAAAACGTGAGACTGAATTAAATACTGCTAAGATCTGTACCACGGGAAGAGGTCATCAGAGTGTCTCAATCACTTCTGTTTCCCTTTGCACTACTTTCTTCTGCTGTCTCTCACTCTGTAAGAAACGTATTCCTATTTTCTCCCCAAATCTTTCTGGAATCTTCCATCTGCATATCTCACAGATCATCATTTTCCTCTTCACACTGCCTTGCCACTCTATTCTTCACATACATCGCATTTCCTCACTTCACCCTCCCACACACACACACTACCTATCATCTCAGCTTAAAGCACTGCATTTAATTTTCATTTGGCACTGCCAATATTTTGACAGCTGGGTACCTCCTTCACACACTTTGCCATAAAATCACTATAACAGTTGGCACTTATGTGACCACTGCTCTATGCGCTCTGCAGAGAGACCAATGATTGTATGTGCATGGCGTCTGAATACATTTATAGCACACTAACAAGAACTGTGATAAGGTCACACCTTCAGATTCCTCTCCAAAGATCTCACTTGTGCCTCATCAGGACAGCTCACCCACATGCCTTGAAACAACTACGTTCACATAGGAGTTCTATGTTACATAAAAACTCTGCAGAAACACAATACATGGAAAAAAACAAATACTCTTAGGGAATGCAGATGAAGTAAAAATTAAATGTAAACAGGGACTGCATCTTTGTTGATGATTACCCTGAGGCTTTCTAAAGTTGTTGATGGGAATTCGAGAATTGTTTCTGCCTGTAAAGCACATGAATGTAGAACCTAATAGGAACCCACTTTAAAGAGTTTTTAATTACTACATCTGAGACCTGAAAAAAACCCGACCCACTTACGCCCTGCAGGTGGCACACTGATGTGGTTTGGGTGAAGGGCAGGTCCCATCAGATCTGTGTCCTCGGTCCTGCCTGTGAATCACAAATAGGTTCATAGGTCACGCTAACCTTTCGCAGGCCCAGTCCTAGTTGTTGGTCAGTCTCTTAAAGCTTTAAGCCAGATGACTGGTTTAGAGCAGCTCGTGATCTTCTTGGACCCCGGAGCCTAAAACGAGCTCTGAGATGTGGCTTCTGTCTACTACCGACCTTATAACCTTGTGCACCAGGAGGACACCGTATGCAAACTGGTGTCATATGCCATATTTTACTATTTCATATGACACCAGTTTGTACACCTACTGAGGACAATACTCTATTTCAGAGTTGTCCCAAGAAACAACGGCGGACCTGTAATTCAGCACCTCATGCCAGCTCCAAAAAGTGATATTTCTGCGCAGGCAGCCCCAACGCCAGCCGTTGTTTAGCGTTTCTGTGTTCCAGATCAAGAGTAGTTAATGGTGAGGTGGGGGTGCGCAGGTCAAAGAAGTCCAATAGACATGAAGTAGCATAAAAATGCATAAAGATCTTTATTTTTCAAGTTTTTAAGATTCAGAAAATTGAGATGCTCAGTCAACACGTTTCATTCCCACACTAGGAACTTCATCAGGGCAATGAAAAATAAACGCTGGAATGTGCTGACTTGAAGAGGACCATGTGAGTATCACACGAAATGTAGGTGCTCCCCCTTCGTATGAGTCTCTTAAAGAACTGGATGCTGTTCTTAATATATATACTTGCGGGAATTATCATACCTGCCAGCTACCTTTGGATGGTGCCAGAATACTTCACTGGACCTGAAACACATGTGGTTGATTTAACTCAAGCCTTCATATTACTTAGCTCGAAGGTTTCTCATCTTGAGCTGAAACAGCACCTGATATTTTATTGAGGAGTTGTCATTTGTTTCTCGTCGCTCTTATTTGATCACAATTCTGATTTATTGAATCCTTTTGATACTCCTCTGGTGAATAAAAGGATATATATTGACTCATACTAAGGGGGAGCACCTACATTCCATGTGATACTCACATGGTCCTCATCAAGTCAGCACATTCCAGTGTTTATTTTTCATTGTCCTGATGAAGTTCCCATTGTGGGAATGAAACGCGTTGGCTGAGCATCTCAATTTGCTGAATCTTAAAAACTTGAAAAATAAAGAACTTTATACATTTCTATACTACTACATGTCTATTGGACTTCTTTGATCTGCGCACCCCCACCTCACCATTATCTATTTCAGAGTTGCTGTTGGTTCTCCACAAGCTGAGCATACACATTGTTGTTGCTGCCATGGACGTAGCGAACCAGCCTAGATGTTATGTGTGATTTTTGGATATAGAGTGGTGCTGTGAAGCAAGATGGCTCAAATGGTCAGGGGACCGACAATGTCTATAGCTTCCCTCAGAGTTTTTCAGACCTCAGACAAGAAGTGTGTCCGTGTAGGAGATTTCCAGAGTAGATGGGCTATGTCACTTTGTGAGTGAGCATATCTCTAGCACTTTGCTCCAGGGAGCACCCCAGCAACTCAACATTTTGGGAAACCAGTACCACCTATGTAGAACCTTATGCAACCCCAATTCCAGACTAACTTCCCCATCCGATCAAGCCATTCGTCCTCCTGGTGGTCTACATACAGACGTGATGTCCACCACTCCCTCAGCTGCTTTGAAACTCATTTAGGGTATGCATGGTCGATAAGACTCCCATACAACCTATTGACCACTCTTCTATACGTGCCCCAGCTTCGTCAATATTTAAGAATAGAGGATTCCTCTAACACTACAGGAAGGGGAACGAAGGTCCTGTGTAGGCAGTGAGAGAGACATTGGTTATTCCAAAAGTGGCCACGGTTGTAGTTTAAACTCCTTTTGGACGGTGGCAAATGGTTTCCACTGTCTCTGAGACAACGGACGAAGGACGCCGTGAGTGGCAATTTTGTCCCATGTTGGTTCTGCTCCTCCAATATGAATGTCAATGTTAATCCATATGTTCACATGTTTGTGTATTCTGCTATAAGAGTGTGCTCCCTATGCAAGGCGTGTGTTGTTTGTCGATAGGACAGGTTTAGATCCTATCATATGCCACTTGTTATCAGTAGACACCAGCCTTATGCCTTCTTTCTTTTTGAGTAGGGATCTCAAGGGTGACCCACCTAGAACTATCTTAAGTGTTGTGGATCAGGTACCCGAGTTGTGCCAGCTGGAAAGCTAACCAGTCGAATTCCACATGAGGTAAAAGCACCCTCCCCTGTTTCCTGCTGCAGCGTGTGGTTTGGACATCTTGAGACGTCGTTTACGCTCCCCCCTAAGAAACATTTTCAGGAGTTGAGACGCTGCAATGAGCATTGCTGCCGGGATATGTTGTGGAAGCATTGAGATATGTAGTTGAGGCGCGGCATCATATTCATTTTAATTACTTGTGCTCTGCCCCAAAGCGATAAATTCAGGGAGGTCCAATTGCCCATATGAAATGTTATCACCCTGATCAGGGGGTTCATTTTGTCCTCAACCACTCTTGTGAGGGTTGTGTTAATATTGATCCTCAGGTATTTTAAGTTAAATGTGTTCCACTGAAACGGATACTTTTCTAAAGCTGCAAAAGTAGTGTGGCGTGTGAATGGAAGTGCCCCACACTTCCCCCAATCAATTCTGTGGCCTGAAAAGGATGAGAAGCGAGATATTATTTCCGTAATGGCGGTCAGGGAGTCTCTGTGGTTGGCTACGGTTATGAGGACATCATCTGCATAGGACAGAGCTTTGTATTCCCCCGCTGGTGGCTTTATCCTCTAACCAGCTTTAGTTTGACGAATATCTATTGCTAGGTGTTCCAGAATGAGCCATAATGGGGACAGGACTTCCCTGTCTGGTCCCGTCTAATCTTGAATTCTGTGGCTATATGATTCTTGCAGGTGACTGTCGCCGTTGGATCACTCTAAAACCATTTTATCTTTGTGTGATATTTGTTCCCGAGCTTCATCTTCTCCACAATCTGAAAGGTACTGCCATTTCACCCTATCAAAGGCTTTTTCTTTTTCTGCGTCTAGTAATACTGCCGCCTTTTTGGGAATATCGTCCCTTGTTTGCCAAAGCATGTGCATCAACAATCTCAAATGAGATGCCTAAATGTGGTGGGGCACAAAGCCTACTGGGTCTTTATCTATAAGGGATGGTATTACCAGTTTCAGCGTATTGGCTAGCGCCTTAGTCAAGAGTTTAGTATCAATATTGAGCAATAATATGGGTCTTTAACTGGAACATGGTGTGTTTACCAGGTTTGGGGAGGAGAGATATTATGGCTCTTGTTATATTCCTGCAGGGGGCCTGAGTCTCCCTGAATATCCCCAAAAATCGTACAGTAAGGGTGCTAAGAGGTCCTTGTTGAGATTATAGAATTCTGGGGGATAACCGTACTCTCAGGCGCTTTATTATAAGTAAGCCTCCCTGTTTTCTGTTTTTCTACAGACAGAAAGCCATTTATTTTTGCATCTGTATCTCTTTTGAAATGTCGATAAAAATAGACATTGGATTCTTTTAGAGTGATTCTAAATGCTGCCAGTCATGGCTGCCAGGCCAATAGCTGTCCAGATTGACAGGCAAAGGGTTAAAAAAAAAGGAATTTTAGTAAAGAGGCTTAAAATGCAGTAGTAACGCACAGCCATGAGGCTATAATGTTTATGTTTACATATTAGTGCATTGATTTATCATCTGTTGGTGTTCATATCATTGAAACCTATCAAGCGTTCAAGCAAGAATGCACATTTATCGGTTACATAAATGTGGAAATATACTAGTTTCAACTTAATTTTTTCCCAAAATAAATATGGATGAATACAGATAACATTAGCAAAAACGAACTATGGAGAAATAGAGATGGAAATGTCAAAAAAAGAAATACCATATAACTGGGAGCCCTAATTATAAGGGAGATAATCTGTAACTTTGCTTTCTTCCTCTATGGTAATGTCATCGTCAAGGCTGAGTGCTTCTTTAGGCGATAGTGTGGGAATCGTCAGTGTTGCTAAAAAGTCAGCTGTTGCTGACATTACTACATTCTGGGGAATTGAGGTCTCTGCAGAAGTCACTAAATGAAATAAATCGCTAATGGATGGAGTATTTCTAAGGGATGTGTGATTATTTCCTGCCATTCATTTAGGACTGCTGGGCTACAAGAGCATCTAGCGAAACTAAAAGGCACATGCATCAAGCTAGGATTTTGCGAGTCCTTAATTGCGAATATTAAGGATTCGCAACTAAGGACTTGCAAAATCCTATGCATGTAGGAATCGCTATAATAGTAGCAATTCCTACACATTCCTTTTTTGCGACTCACAAATTGTGAGTCGCAAATAAGGAATAGCTTCCCATTCATTCCTATGGGCCTGCAGGCCCATAGGAATGAATGGGAAATTGCAAGCGCAATTTGCGAGTACCAATAGGTACTCGCAAATTACGCATTCAATTTCAAGGGTGCAAGGGTGTCAAAAGGACACCCTGTTGCACCCCTGAAATTGATCCGTGCACATATGTTGAGCACACACATGTCCCAAGGACATGTTTGTGTGTAACCTACAACTTTGAAATATGCACTTTAGGGCATTTTTCAAAGTTTTCGCTATTTACCATGTGGTATGATTCCACGGTAAATAGCGGGCCCAAATAGCGAAATCGCTATTTTTAAAGGCATCTTGCATTGCATTTAAGGAATCGCAATTTGCGATTCATTAAATGCAATCGCAATTTAAGAAATTTGAGTGGCAAGTTGTTACATGCATCGCAAAAGCTATTTTTGAGATTGCAATCGGCCGATTTTTGCGAATCGCACCGTTTGCAATCGCAAAAAGCTTTGATGCATGTGCCTGTAAGACTTTTAATAACTGCCTCTCAATGCAGTTATATAATCCTAAGTACTAAGGTGAAACCCTTCCACGTGTTACAGAAATACAACTTCTTTAGTTTTGAAGAGATTTTAGCATATTTTTACATGATGTTAGTTGCATGCTTTATATGGCAAACATTTTAATGCCTCTGCTAGTCTGGGGGTCTTAGAGTCAGGCCAAGTCCTTGTTTCAGCTTTCTGTGCTAATATACTTGCCCGCCCACCTCTACCCAGATCGCCGCAATGTAATGGCATAGCAAAACGTGAGCGGGCTCCCCTGCAAGATATGCTGAAAGGCCCCCTAACACTCATATCAGAAGGGGCCCCCCAACAGTATGGGTAAGCCTGGGGGCCCTCCACACCGTGGGGACTGCAGGCCCTTTGTTATGCCCCTGCAGCAATGGTGACTTGATGCCACTGGTGCTGCAGATGGCTGACTTTCACTGTTAAGCCGAGGCCCAACTAAGAAATTATTAGGAGATGGCCCACCCCATACACTCCCAAATCTATGTCCCTGCTCCATGTAAATTACCGGGGTTAGTAAGCTCACGCTGGGAGTCAATACACAGTATTGGCAAGCCTGCCGAAAACTGTGGGGTATATTTATGTACACACATCCCAGAGACCCCATGAAGACATCCTAGGGAATCAATGCACCCCACCATGGACCTGGATTCATGCACCTTTCAGCCACACTGGAGACAGTCAAGGACATCCCTGGCAGAATCCTGGGACAGCCAGCAAACAACTCCTGAGAAGTCTGCACAACTGCAGGGATTGCAGCCAACACCCCAAGAATCTCTGTACAAATCATGGGGATTTTGTTGGTGTTCCTCTTTGTTTTCAGTTTTTTCCAGATCCTTTAAGCCTTTGCTAACAAAAATGATTCACAACTTTAATGAAACATACATTTATTTCAAACCAGAGATCATCAAAACCTCCAAGAAACTGAACATCCAGATACAGCCTGCAAACTTTAATGGACATTATGTAAAGTTTAGAACTTTTGCAATGAGACAAGCTTAGAGAGCCAAAAACAACTAAACTTGAACCACAAACTTGTTGTATAGCATCTCTGACAAGTGCCAAAAGTGCTAGGTGGCAACATTAATGAGGGATAGCCAGGATATTGTTAGGTTTGGGCTCCTCTATGAACTGCACCATGCATCTAGTTCCTACTTTCTATCTCATATCCAGAGAGCACTAGCTCTGAGCTCTGTCATGCTTACTTCTAGGCCCTGCATGCACCTAGACACTGCACCTGTTGTGAGCTTGCACTCACTTCTGGGTTCATGTGCAGATGGCATGCAGCCAGGATTCATCAGTAGTACCAGCCAGTGAGCACAAATCTACAGAGGGATTGTCTTAAAATGGCTGGTCTTGGACGACTCTTGGAAGGATCTGGGTTGAGAAGGACAAGTGATGGAACAATACGTTCTACAGTGTCACCTGCCTTTGTATGCAACAAGCAACAAACTGATGGATGGAATGGTTGGATTAATCTCAGCCACTGCTACCTGCCTGCTCAGGCCCCGTTCCTGGCCATCCCTTGCTGTCCACTGTCCAATCCAGGCAGAGACCAGCCACAGGCAAACCAGCCTTGATGCTGTCCCAGTAGGATCAGGCCAAGTCCCCTTTAGATGGGAAGAGGGGCATAGTGGGGAAAACAAAACATGAACTGAAATGCGGCGTGATTAAGTACCAGAGGCTGAGATCAATTCAAGAATACACTCATCGCTTTTTTTGTATTTCCAAACCAGGTTTATCTTACTGTTGCTGCTGTGGCTCCTAACACAGGGAAAGAAGAGATCCATAATTCCTAATTTATACTGTCTCTCATTCCAGGTCTTAAGAAAATTGCATCCTGGTCCATAAAATGCCAAGAAAACCCTTTCACTGACTAAGCAAAGGCAAAGCAATCGTCTGTAGGTATTCCATAGCTTGGCAAAGTATCATTGCTAATTTCATACACAATCCATCATGCTCATCTTCGTCACTTCTCTTACTGATGGAAACTCTTCTCATTGGTTCTCTTCAGTTAAGGGCCCCAATTATTCTAGGTTTCTAGCTCCTTCAAGTGCTCGTGCAGCTCTCCCGCCTACGCCATGTCCCAGTACAAGACGTCTTACACATCAACCTGAGCTGAGCAGATGAGGGATTTGGAACTGTGCCAAGCCAGCCAATCACAAGAGTCTTGTCTAGGGATGAAATGTGAACATACATTGTTTTGGCATTAAGTGACCCTTCAGTCCCATCTTTGATAAACAGAGATATAACCCCAATGCAGTGAGTAGTGGGGACTTATCCACCTGTTTTTCTTGTTTCCTCTGGAGTGTTGATCCTAACAGCGCAAAATAAATGCCTCCTATTCCAGAAACAACTTTTCTTCAGCCTATTCCTTTCTTCGTCCATATCTGCCAACATCTATTTGCACATCCTCGTCTCTGGTTCAGTGGCCTTGGAGCTATTGTTTACCAACATGTGTCATTAAGTAAATAATCACTAGGTATAACTATAGAACTGTAGGGAGAGTAACTATTTCACCAACAAAACCCTTACTGACACACTTCAGCAAACTTACAACCAATAAAGAACACTCAAAACCACAAACAACATTGTTTACAGTGTTTCCGCCCTTCCTCCACTGCAGAGTTGGGAGACACCTTAATGGAGCATATTTCTTGGGATGGATTAAAACTTCAATGGGCTCAGCCAAAGGCCTCCTCAGGATTTGAAGCTGGTTTACATCATCCATTTGTTCTTGCAGTGAGCTTGTGTCCATCACTCATCAGGCATTGGGGAGAAACTGGTCCATTGTCTAAGGAGGTGTGAGGTGAAGCAGAGAGGGACCAGAGACAGGAGACCACCCTACAAGGGAGCGGAAGAATCTGTGCACAAGGCTCTTCCTCAACCTGGATGGCTTCATGTAGATATGCTGACTTCACCAGCATTCCTTCTATCCCAAGAAGAGATTCCCTGAAGCAGGAAAACTTCAAACACGACTGCCTCCTGAGAATTCGAAGAGCAACCACGCTCCCCAGAAGGTGTCACCCAACAGGTCCTCATGCTCCTGCAACGCAAAGAGAATTATGACATAACTGGCAATAAGGAACCTTAGGGTCAACCTAGAGACATTTTCTGCCATAGAGGAACTTTCCTAAGAGCATATTCTGCTACACCCTGTTGAGGGCAGATGCTGTAACAACCTGGCTTCCAGCTAGTGGCTTGAAATGCAGACTGGTGCAATGACAAGGTATGCCCGTGTATGCATTGGCTGAGTGACCACACTGTGGTTGCTGAAAGAAGGCGATGGTGCATGGAATGTTGGGGGGGGGGGGGAGGGTGCTTTATGAATCCTAGCCATGTTTCCAGGTCCATGTGTGATGATCTGCTTCAGTTCAGGTTGTTTCTTTGAATTTTGGGAGTTGAACTCCTAGTTTTATAATGGAATAACCAAGACTACCAGTCCCTAAATTCAAAGAAAGAAAACCTGGACTGGAGCAGCTAGTCACGAATGGAACTGGGAAACGTTGCGGGATGAAAAAATAACTCACTCCATGAATATAAGTGGTGTGTGAAGACCTGCCTTATTTGGCGATGATGATGGGACAACAAGAGCATTCTTACTTCATGCCTTGTAAGAAACTTTTATGGATTTACATTTTGTGCATTACCAATAAGTAAATTCAATTTTATGCTTGATCTCACATATACAGAATGAATGACGTGTAGAAGAGTGTTTTTCTAATGTATGTTGAATAAGCTACATTTTGGTGCTAAACACCATCTTGGCCTAGAAGGAAGTGATGTCTGTAACTCATCCAGTGCTTCCCTCTTGCACACATCCTCTCCTCACAAGCTGCGCAGCACGCAGTCAAGCTGAAATGTAATGGGTTATTTCCACTGCTATTATTTTTCTGCTGCCGATGAACCTTCCCCAGTGCAGCTGTAACTTCCACCATGTTGCAATGTCTTCTGCTTTTTCACCAACACCTATTCATTCACATAACACATTATTGTTCATGTAGTTTGTTCTGTTTAACCATCTCCGGATGATATTAGCATAGAGGGTGCTGAATTATTTTTCATGTAGCGGGTTAGTGCTTAGGTGTTATGATAATATGACGTTTATTTTTCATGTGCTCTGATTTGCTGAAGAAATGATACATTCGCTCACACCACACTGAATCTGCAGACAATTTGATTTCATATACAATAAAGGGGTATAAATACCCTCGATTTTGGGGGTGAGCCTGGAGATTTTCCTATTCTACTAGGGATGCTGTCTGATTCTATCCTGATTTTGCTGCTCATTGAGAATTAGAATATTTTCAGATTTTTACACACGTAGTATAACTCCGCATTTGCGAACCTTCATGGCATTCACTCTGTACCCCTTATTTTTTAGTTTTTAAATAAAAGCATTTAACTTTTCATTGATCTAGATCCAAGTTATTGAGTGGGTCCACCTAATCAATCTAATTTAATCAATGAATTGTATTTCTGATGAATGGGAGGTGTCTTAATGCAGGGACACTGTGCCTCATGAAATTGAGGTTTAACACTGTCTCCAAACCAGTGAAATGTGGTGAATTTGATAGAGGTAAATTTGGAGGTGTGCTAATTTTGGGGTACCCTTTGAGTCCAGCAGTCTCACTGTTATGTTGTTATGTTATGTTAAAAGCATTTATTAAGCGCGCGCACACCAACGGTTTCATGGCACTCAGGTGAAGGGGTCAAGGCAGTGAGAGAGAGATCACTTAGTCATTGTATGCTTGGATGAACAACCAGGTCTTTAGCTGTTTCCTAAACTGGGCTAAATAGGTCAGAGATATTATCTCGACCAGGAGGGAATTCCAAAATTGTGGGGCCAAAACTGAGAACCTTAGTCCGCTGTATTTCTTCCGTTTGGACGATGGAATTTCCATCAAGTTTAGATGGGAGGATCTAAGGTCTCGGCAAGGAATGTAGCGATGAAGTCTAGCTGAAATGAAAGCCGGACTGTTGCCATGTAGTGCTTTAAAAATAGTGCAGCCCATCTTAAACGCACAGCGCTTGATCACTGGAAGCCAGTGAAGGCTTTTCATAAGTGGACTAACATGGTGCCACTTAGGCTGATGAAAAATCAGCCTAGCAGCCTGGTTCTGATCCAATTGGAGACGCTTCAGTTGGTATGCAGGGATGCCAACATACAATGAGTTGGCATAATCCAGGCGGGAGATTACCAAAGCAAGAGTGACCAGAATCATAGCTTCCCTACTCAGGAATCTACTGATCTTCTTTATTCTCCGCAGCTTAGAGAAACCGGCAGAGACAACTGAGCTGATCTAGGCCTTCATGGACAAATCATTACTAATGATAATCCCCAAGCTTTTGGAGGAGGCAGCTGGCGCAGGGGGATTGCCCAATTTGGGGGGCCAGAAGTTGGAGTGCCATGGATTTGCTGACCCACCCGTAAGAATCAGCTCAGTTTTCCCCGGGTTCAATTTCAATTGGTTGTTGTTCATCCAGCCACTTATAAAAACCATAATGGCTTGAACATTAGACGCTGATGATGCGGATGAATTAATATCAAACACCAATTGAAGATCGTCTGCATAGTTAAAAATTCCAACATTTCTTTCTCTCAGAGAGCGAATTAGAGGAAGAAGGTAGAGGTTAAAAAGGAGCGGGGAGAGAGAGGAGCCCTGCGGGACCCCACAGGTAATTTCCTTTTTATTGGATGAAAAATTGGCGAGGCGCACCGCTTGGGACCGATTACTAAGAAAGGAGGAGAGCCCCTTTAATGCCAAACCCTGAATTCTGGCATTGCTGACACGGTCGATCAAGATGCCATGATCGACCGTGTCAAATGCTACTGACAGATCCAGGAGAATCAGGGCCCGGGTAGTGCCTTTATCCGCCCCCCTTCTGAGTACGTCCATGACCGTAAGAATGACCGACTCGGTAGAGTGTGCGGGTCGAAAGCCGGCCTGGTGGGCATCCAGAACCTGGAAGTGTTCAACGAAGGAACTGAGGCAGTTAGCTACACGAGCCTCTAAAACTTTACCCAGGTAGGGCAGCAGAGAAATAGGACAGTAATTGCTAAGAGCTGACGGATCGTCACCCGGTTTCTTCAGGATTGGAATCATTTCTGCCCTTTTAAAAGAGTCAGGGACAATGCCAAGCTCAAGCGAGTTGTTCAGAAATGATCGGGGGGTCTGGGCACGTAGTAAAAGCTTCTCAGAGTATGTGGGGGGGACAGCAATCCATGGGAGAGCCAGAGCTTGCCTTATTTAATAGGTTCAAAAAGATCTCCTCCGAGAGCGTAGGAATTAGATCAAGACGGTGTAGGTTCGTACCAATGTTTGGATCCTGTATAGGAGAAGCAACAGGAGGGATACTAGACTTAATGGTGGCTATTTTCTCTAACAAATATGAATTGAGGGAATTGCATAGAGACTGTGAAGGAACAGGTTTTGGTGTAACTCTATCTGGTTTGGAGAGTTCGTCGACTATAGAGAAGATCTCTTTAGATTTATTTGACGCATTAATAATTTGTTTAGAAAAATAGTTTGCCTTAGTTTGGATAATCAGATTTTTGTATTCTTTCAACAAAATTAGGTAAGCAACTTTTTTGTCTGGGAGATAGTGATGGCGCCATCGGCGTTCTGCTTGTCTAAGTGCAAGTTTCTTTATTTTTAGATCATCGGAAAACCAGCGTTGAGCCTCGTGGGGTCTCATGATCTTTGTGTTTTTTGAGAGGAGCGACGCAATCGCTGGCCGATTCCAGCCATAATTTAATGCTCTCTGCCTGAGACTGGAAGACTTCAAATGTAGAGGGGGACGTGCTCGTTAAAAGTGACCGGAAATGATCCATGTCTGCACCTCTCCAATTTCTGGACATTTGGGGGCATATTATCAAGCACCACGTTAAAATGATCGCCGCTTTAGCGGCAGAAAACTGCAGCTAAAGCGGCGATAATGGGCTTGATAATATGCCGCAGAGAATTCCAATAGAAGCCCATGTTGACAGCAGAACATGGGCTTCTATGGGAATTCTCAAGGGCATATTATCAAGCCCATTATCGCTGCTCTAGCGGTAGTTTTCTGCCGCTAAAGCGGCGATAATTTTAACGTTGTTTCTTGATAATATGCCCCCGAGTTGTCTATTAGTTGGAATTTCAAGGATGGAACACATTGGAGAGTAAATCTAATCAAATAGTGGTCCGACTCACTGAGGACAACCTTATACACAGCTTCAGTTATTACACTTTTCATTGCTTCTGGACAAACCAAATCTGCTCCAACATGAATCACCCCACCCCTTCAAATGATTCAAAGTTCAACAATTTCTCAAACTTTAAGTCTAAGATTGTCACTTGTACTGCTGTGTCTGTCTTTCATTTTTTCTGTTCAGGGAACTGTTAAAGCTTCTTGGGTTAACCCTTTCTGTTCGGGCTGAGTGCTAGTGACCGATGCATGCTGTCAGATCATGGTGGCTGTGCTGGCCATAGGCTAACCTGGTAAACTTTGGGGCTCTTTTGTGAAGGCAGTGATAATTTGTTTTGAGTATAAGCTGGCAGTATACATTTTGGCTGTGGGCAGGGAGACACTATCTGGACAGTTATGGATGTGTGTTTTTCCTTTGCACAAGGGGTGCAACATGTATATTTTGCACTCAGTGTTCGGTGCTAAAAGTGCTTGAACAACCTAAGAGGTAAGGGACATTGTTAAACGGTATCATTTATTTGAGGTGTTTTGGTGGATTTCACACGAGTCTCGTGTTGTCTCATTTGAAGCATCAATAGTGCATATATCTCTGTTTTGCTTTGCATTCTGGGACTAGCAGTCTTGCATTTGTAATGGAAAAAAACTGTAAGAATTATAATTCAAAGAATGAAACAAGCATTGGCATTGCCCGTAGGTCTGGCTTCAAAGGAATGTTGCATGGCAATGTGAAGAACTACAAATAGACAGCTGTTTCTGAATATGTATTTGTGTGGACGGAAAGAACTGTAGAATAATATTGGTGTAGGTTAAATAATCAGGTGACAATTGCACTGTCAAGCCAGACCTAAAAATCCATGTACGTTAATGACAGCCCTCCTCCCATCATGTGCTGCTGCCAAAGAATAACACCATAAATTATCCAGTTATTTAAAACACTTTAATAGCTTAATGTCATACATAAGGTTGCACGCCTACAAAGCCCTACATGATCAATGACCGTCCTACATCAACCATCAACTGAACTTCTATCGGTCCTCTAGACACCTGTACACTTCCCCAATTGTCTGTGCACACCCCCGCATCTGTCGCAGGGGCCGCTCCTTCTCCTACAACACTGCCAAAACCTGGAACGACTTGCCCCTCCACCTCTGAACAGCACCCTCCCAGGTAGACTTCAGCAAAAAACTCAAGACCTGGCTTTTCGACAGAGACAAGGCACCCACAGTGCCCAGATACCCCTGGGGTACCAGTGCTGTGCTATACACATGCTGAATGATTGATTGATTGATTGATGCGTGTGCCACTGAAAGTTCAAAATCTGGCAGCTTGATAAATAAACAAAAAGATCACAGCTGCATGGAGGTCAAGAATGTTCTTCTAGGAGCACACAGCTTCTACCTAATCAAAACATGTACTTCTGGTTCCCAACATGTGGTCGGAGCCAAATCCCCTATCTAGTGCTGCTCGCATAATTGTCTGGCGACAGCTGTGCGGTCAAACCAGACCATAACCAGAACTAGAAAAACTATGCATGCATGTGTGATGCTCGCAGGCATTAGTGGCATTGTAGCCAATATCAGGAAGCATGCTGGTAGTTCAAGACCACATGTCTAATGAGCAAAACTACAAGCCCCACAGTACAAAGTGGTGCTCGTCAAAAATTCTGGAGTAACTCTTTTGAGGCATGGTAGAAGCAGAGATGTTCAATCACTTAAATGCATAATGTGAGACTGTTTTCTGACCTGAGACAGCAATGACCTTCGTTCAAGTGTGTGCCTTTTAAGGCCAGGGTTTTTAATTGTTTCCCTTTATTACAAAATTAATTCACCCCAACCATAGTTGCTAAATGCCGAATGGCCTTTTTAAAGCAGAATACAATGTTTGTAGTTTAAACCTGACTTCTTAGTAAAGTTAAATACTGAATTGCTTAAAAGGGATCTCGGCCAATAGCCAAAGACGTGGGTGTTTAGCATGTAGGATGGTGTAGTGCTAGAGGCACTCTTGTGGTCTGACACCCTGTCATGACCTTTGACTACCGTTATTTTAATTGACTTTGGTGTGTTATTTTATCCTAGCTTGAATGTACAATGTCCTGCATATGCCTGTTTCTCTTAAAGGTTTATTTCTTGTAATATTGCAGTCTTTCAGTGGGGGCTGTCACGGAGTAGAACAGCCTTGCCAAGAACTGAACGTGTGGGATATGCATTTAAAAGCATGAGAGAGAGTGAGGTGTGGAATGTACTTTTTGGTCTCAAAGTGCAGTGTTATGAGCAGTGGTGCACAAATGTGCATTGTGTTGTACATTGGTAGTATTATTAAGTTCTTACTATTGACTTTGACATGGCCTCAAGTCACCCTGAATTCTGACTCTGCCTGGCTTGAGCTTTAGCTGCACGCACAGCCACGTTTGCAAGTTGCCTGGGTTAATCACGTTCAAGGATTGTTTTTGTGAGAGATTGTTTAATGTACCCTGGAAGGCTTTCGTGAACTTCCTCAAGATAAAGGCTGGAACATGTGAGAATCGAGAGGGAACGTGGAAACTCCTTCCTGCCATGGAATGCTTGCTTGGAAGCTGGCCAGCCCTGGTAAAATTCCTTTGGCACAGGCAGGAAATTCTCGAACCTTCAGGTGTGAGTTTTGAGACTATAAAGCTGAGGTTTGTTGACAGCTGAGTTTGGGTGCTCACTTACAGAGTAGACGTACTGCTGTAAGACAAACGGAACTTGAGCCCCGGTCGAGAGTCCAAGACAGATGTGAATGGGCCCCCCAGCGAGAATTGGCAAGGATGTCTAGTGAACGATCGGGTGAGGTGATTTGTTTCTGACTAGTGCCATTATGATGCGTGGTTCCAGTGGCTGTGGTCATTTGAGGTGTTTGAGCTTTGCATATTGCCATTGTGATGTGTGGCCAGTGGCTTTGATCATTTGAGGTGTTTTCTTTGTGATGTGTGACTAAGTGAGGTGCACATCCAAAGTAATCATTTGATGTATCTAGTGTGTATATATCTTTCTGATCTCTTGCAGGACGTCAAGCATATTATATTTTCTTGAGTGTTATCTCATATTATTTGCTGTTTGTTTATTCATGGTATTATTCATGAATTTAACTGTTGCATTTACCAAGTGTGTTATTATTGCATGCATATAAGGAATATGCTACTTCCCAGTATGCATCTGTTCTTGGCATGTAGAGCTGCAGATCTATACACTTTTGCATAGATCGCCATCTGGTGTTGGGCCCGGATGTTTGCAGTTTGTTTTTCTTCTTGGACAGTCTTTGGAAGTCACGAGTTCGGTGACTCCTCCTTCGGTCCGTACTGCGCATGGGCTTCGGCTCCATCGTCAGATTGTTTTTCGCCAGCAGGGAAAAGATGGAGCGTAGTGATAACAGTAAGAAACCCATGTGTGTTGTATCTAAATAAGATAGACTGGAACGGATACAGGTAGCCGGGGAGGCGGGTGGGCGTGTATAGATCTGCAGCTCTACATGCCAAGAACAGATGCATACTGGTAAGTAGCATATTCCGTTCGAGGCATATGAGCTGCAGATTATACACTTTTGCATAGATTATATAGCAGTACCCAACCTTAGTGGCGACCACCGGTATCCGTTGCAGTGGTTTGAAATAGTGTCTTTAGTACAGGCTGGCCCGCACCAGCTTGTTGTTTAGAGTACACGTCTACACAGTAATGTTTTGTGAAGGTGTGCGGTGTTGACCATGTGGCTGCTTTGCAGATGTCATCTAAGGGTATGTTCCCTAGAAATGCCATAGAAGCCCCTATTTTTCTTGTAGAGTGGGCTTTAGGTGGAACAGATCATGTTCTTTTTGCTTTTTGAAAGCAAATTTGTATGCACTTTACAATCCACCTAGCTATCCCTGATTTAGAGATGGGGTTGCCCTTATGCGGTGGAGAGAAGGAGACAAACAACGGTTTAGTCTTTCTGAAAGGTTGCGTTCTTTGTGTGTAGTACAGTAAAGCCCTTTTAACATCAAGTGTATGTAGAGCTCGTTCCGCAACAGATTGAGGTTGCGAGAAAAAAAACGGTAATTCCACCGATTGATTAAGATGAAAGGGGGAAATGACCTTGGGCAAAAATTTGGGATTTGTGCGAAGTATCACCTTGCTGTGATGTATTTGTAGAAAGGGTTCTTGTATGGTGAACGCTTGTATCTCACTAACCCTTCTAAGGGAAGTGATAGCTACGAGGAAAGCTGTTTTCCAAGTCAGGAACTGTAGCTCACATTTATGCATTGGTTCAAAAGGCGGGCCCATGAGCCTTGTAAGAACTACGTTTAGATTCCATACAGGGGAAGGTGGTGCCCTGGGTGGGATTACTCTTTTAAGGCCTTCATAAAGGCTTTAATAGCAGGTACTCTGAACAGTGATAAATGCTGTCTGTTTTGCAGGTAAGCAGCAATTGCTGCTAGGTGTAGACGTATGGATGAATATGCCAGGTTACACCTGAAAAGATGGAGCAGATAGCATATGATGTGCTGTATGGATGCATCTAAGGGGTCGATTGTATTGTTACTGCAGTAAACAACAAATCTCTTCCACTTTGCGGCATAGCATGCTCGAGTTGTAGGACGTCTGGCTTCCCTGATAATGTTTATGCAATCAGGGGGAAGGTTAAGGTATCCAAATTCTAAGATTTCAGGAGCCAGATCGCAAGGTTGAGTTGAGCTGGGTCCGGGTGCCTGATTTCTCCATGGTTCTGGGTTAGGAGGCATGGGGACAGGTGCAGTTTTTGATGTGGTACTACTGAGAGCTGTAGTAGTGTGGTGTACCAGGGCTGCCTGGCCCATGTTGGAGCTACCAGAATGAGTGTGAGGAAGTGCTGTTGTAGCTTCCTTACCACTAATGGAATTAGTGGGAGAGGTGGAAAGGCGTATGCAAATTTGCCTGACCAGTTCATCCATATCGCATTGCCTTTGGACAATGGGTGTGGGTATCTGGCGGCGAAGCTTGGGCATTTTTTGTTTGCGTGGGTGGCGAAGAGGTCTATGTGAGGATGCCCCCACTTGTGGAAGAATGGGTGAAGAACTTGTGGATGCAGTTCCCATTCGTGCATTTGCTGCGTTTGTCTGCTGAGCAGATCTGCCATGGTGTTTTTGTATGCCTGGGACGTGTTGTGCCAGGAGAAAGATTTTTTGTGGAATCGCCCATCTCCATATGCTCTGTGATAAGCGGGAGAGCTAGGGAGAGTGTGTCCCCCCCTGTTTCTGAATATAATACATTGCAGTCATATTGTCTGTGCGAATTAGGACTGCTTTGGCTGAAATGTGTTTCTGAAACGATTTCAGGGCTAGAAAGATCGCCAAAAACTCCAGATGATTGATATGGAGTAACCTTTGTTGTGGTGTCCATACACCTTGCACTGTGAGGTGTAATAGGTGCGCTCCCCAGCCGGAGAGCGATGCGTCCGTTGTTAGAATCACCTGAGGAACCGGGTCCAGGAACGGTCGCCCTTTGGAAAGGTTTGTGGTGTTCCACCACTGCAGAGAGCGATGGGTGCGACCGTCCACCAACACCAGATCAGTCAGCTGTCCCTGGGCCTGGTTCCACTGGAGTGCTAGGCACTCTTGGAGTGGACGCATGTGAAGTCTCGCATGAGGCACTATGAAAATGCAAGACGCCATCATCCCTATTAGTTTCATGAACACTCTTGCTGGGAGAGAGTGCTGAAGAAGGAACTTTTGGCGCAGGGCTTGCATGCTTGCGATCCTGGCTGAGTTGGGATAGGCTATAGCTTTTGAGGTGTCTATAGTGGCACTGAGGTATTGCTTTGTGTGAGAGGGTATTAAGTGGGACTTTTGGTGATTCACCGTAAAGCCTAGCTGGTGGAGTAGTTGTATGGTAGTGTTTGTATTTTGTACACACTGGTGGTAGGACGCGGCTTTTATGAGCCAGTCGTCCAGGTAGGGGAAGACGTGAATGTTTTGTCTTCGGAGGTGTGCTGCCACTACTGCCAGGCATTTGGTAAACACCCGTGGTGCGGTTGTGACCCCGAAGGGGAGAACCTTGAACTGATAATGTTGGTTGTCCACCACAAATCGGAGGTACTTTCTGTGAGCCGGGTGTATTGGGATATGAAAGTATGCGTCTTTCAAATCCAGTGTAGTGAGAAAGTCGCCCTGACGGAGGAGTGGGAGAACTTGTTGAAGAGTTACCATATGAAAATGGTCTGAATGGATGTATGCACTTAGAGGCCGGAGGTCTAGAATGGGCCGTAGGGTCTCGTCTTTCTTTGGTATGAGAAAGTACAGAGAGTAGACCCATAGATTTTGCTGATCGACGGTTACCTGCTCTATCGCGTGTTTTTGCAGGAGGGAGAGTACTTCTTGTTTTAGAAGCGTGGTATGTTCTTGTGACATCGCACGGTGTCTGGGTGGAATATTTGGGGGGGTAGAAGTTAGTTTGAGACAGTACCCTGACCGAATAATTTGGGTTACCCATTTGTCTGATGTTATGGCTTCCCAGGTGTGAAGGAAGTCCTGTAGTCTGCCCCCGACCGGAGTGGAATGGTCTGGGGGGAGCGGGAGAAAGTCATTGTGTGGGCGGTGTGGCAGAACGGGCAGTGTTGGTTTTGCCCCTGCCTTTATTATTGTTTCCTCGATATCCACCTCTTTGGTAGCCCTTTGAGAAGGTAGTTTGAGGAGGGGACTTGTAGGAAGTGGAGGCGTTATCGGAAGAGTAACCTCTGCCAGAGCCTCGAAAGGAGGAACGGCGAAAGGAGCGTCTAGGGGTTTGTGATTGTAGGGCTCCCATAGACTTCGCCGTATCTGTATCCTTCTTCATTTTTTCCAGGGCTTCGTCTACTTTTGGGCCAAATAAGTGTTGTTGGTCAAAAGGGTAGTTTAAAATAGATGCTTGGACCTCTGGTTTAAAGCCTGAAATTCTGAGCCAGGCGTGACGGCGAAGCAGGACACTGGTGTTTATAGCCCTGGACGCCGTGTCTGCTGCGTCAAGTGCACATTTGATAGAGGTGTTGGTAATAATTTTCCCCTTTTGTATTAGCTCATGAGCCTTATTCTTATATTTGTCCGGGAGATGCTGCATGAGAGCCTCCAGCTCATCATAATGCGCTCTATCGTACCTTGCCAGCAGCGCCTGTGTGTTGGCGATGCGCCACTGATTGGCAGCTTGCGAGGCAGTGCGTTTGCCTGACGCATCTAAAAGCTTGGACTCCTTATCAGGTGGTGGAGCCTCACCAGAGGACTGAGAGTTGGAGCGCTTCCTAGCTGTGGAGACCACCAGTGAGTCTAGGGGCGCAGGTCCTTTAATATAGACAGGATCTGTGGGGGCTGCCTTGTACTTCTTTTCTATTCTGGGGTTTAAGACCCTAGCTCTAACGGGGTCTTTGAAAACCTCTGTGGCATGCTTGGTCACCCCTTTAAGCATGGGTAATATAGCGGTGGATTTATCTGCTATGTCAAATGTGTCAAGTAGGAAGTCTTCCTCAACTGGATCACTGTGTAATTCCACCCCATGGTAATGTGCCGCCCGCTGTAAGAGGTGGTGGAACCCTAGGGAGTCCTCTGGTGGAGACGGCCTGGATGGATAGAGATCATCCTGAGGCACATCTGGGACATCGGGGTTGTGATAATCCTCCCATGGGTCAGGCGTTCCCGGACGAGTGGGGTCCTGCGGGGCCTCTGTGGGATCATAGAATGGATCTCCGTGGTCATCAGGGTCTGGAGACGGGGTTGAAGACCGATGAGGCAAGGGTGGAGAAGGTGGGGGAGGAGATGGAGGGGGTGGAGGAGGTGGAGGTGGGGGAGGTGGAGGAGGTGGGGAGGGTACTCTGAACGGGGATGTGGCAGAGTCCTTCCGTTTTGGTGGTGGAGGAGGAGTTGGTTTGTCTAAAAGTCTTTTCTTGACAGACAACATTAAATGTCCAGTCCGGATCCTTTGTTAAAGTCTTTTGAAGAGGATCCGGTGCGAAAAGTTCCTCCGGCACCGATTCGTCCATCGGTGCCGACGTTTTCGGAACCGAAGGCTTCGTCGGTTTATTCGCGCCATGCTTTCTCTGGATGTCCTATTTTTTGGTCGGCGCCGAGGCATGCTTCGACACGGAAGCATAGGTGCCGAGGGATTTGTGTTTGGGCGGTATTGAGAGGCCAGGTGTCGACACCGATGGCTTTGGAACGGAACTTGTTTTCTTCGGCGCCGAAGAATGTTTGTGGGCGCAGGTAGAAGGCTGGCTCGAGCCCGAGCCGCCAGGAGACTTGTGATGCTTTTTCACCGGGCCCGAAGGTGGGGTGATGGAAGCAGTATGCTTGGCTTTCCCTAGGCCCGGAGGCGAAGAGGCAACCGGAGTCTCTTTCGGTATGGGCGCGGGAGGGGGTAGAGTACTCACGACCCTCTGCGCCGGTGTGATCTCCTCCACGTCGGAGTCGTCGGCCTCGGAAGCGCTGACGATATCTTCCTCCTGCTCGGTGTGCTGCTGTGCCGAAGCTCCGGTGTCTTCTCCGAAGATGTCAGGTGGAGCCGAGGTCGATGAGTGCGCCATGGTGCGTCGAGCTCGTCGATCCCGAATGGCGGGGCAGTCTCGGGCCTCGTGTTCGGGAGAGAGGCAGAGGTTGCACACCTGATGGAGGTCGGTGTGGGGAAATTTAGACCCACATTTCGGGCACTTCTTGAAAGGAGTCCTTTCCATCGGCCGAGACCGGAGTCGAGATAGGCCCAAAGGCCGCCACTGATGTCTGGAATCGAGGAAGTGCCGAAGAGAGAGATGAAGAAGTCGATTCCGTCTAAAGAATCTCGATGGACGAGGATTTTTCGTCGAAGGTCGAACTGGAAAGGTTCGAAGCCGGAGCACGAAGTATTACATCTGACGATGGAGTCGAAGCCCATGCGCAGTACGGACCGAAGGAGGAGTCACCAAACTCGTGACTTCCAAAGACTGTCCAAGAAGAAAAACAAACTGCAAACATCCGGGCCCAAAACCAGATGGCGATCTATGCAAAAGTGTATAATCTGCAGCTCATATGCCTTGAACATATATATCTCTATGTGTATTTGAATGTTGTGCATTTGGCATCTGGGAAAGCCTTTTCTGTCAGAGAGCACTGTGTGAAATAAAACTCCAAGCCTTATTCTAAAAAGAGAGTCTTTGCGTTTTGTAAAATAAAACCCTTTTCTAAAGGTGTTTGTTGTGTTTTATGTCTACTGCTTCGCCGTTTGTTTTGAGACACCGTGTGGGAGATTCTGTATTATCTGAAAGGCGAAGCAAAACAGATGGCAACACTAAACAGGCACCAAAACCTCACTTGCCATCTTTGCTGGAGTGCTGAGCCCAAATCCTGGCTCCAATCAGGCTGAACATTTAAAGTAATGGCTCTAGTCAGTGGTTGCTTGTGGTCCCATCTGGAAGGGGCCTGGCAGTTTGGGCTGGACTGTTCCTATTGAAGCAAGGCCGATGCTGATTTGTAAATGGCTGGTACCCATCTGGAGTGGCACAGCAACCAAAAAAGATGGGTTGGAATGAGGAAAGTAATTATCCATGGCTGAGATTATTTTCTAGTTGTTTTGTATTATCTCTAGTTAGACACATAAAAACAGAACTCTTTTGTTCACATCACTATTTTTGGTACATAACAGCAAAATAGTCCATTCACATGTTCGTGCTGTAAAATACCTGTTTGGGGTCACAACTCAATCACCGTTATCGATACAGACTCTGCATTTTCTTCTGTGTGTCTTATTTTCATTGAATATCATTTGTGTAGTAAATTAACAAGGATATTTCCTTTACAAAATATAAACAAACCTAAGACTGACCACATAAAGGTATTCATTAGATAGAAGCATTAAGTTGCAAAGAGGTATTGTTGACATGCTGAAAGCTCACCTACAAATGCATGCTACCTGTTTACCATTGGCTTTGCCTTTTGTCACTCACATTTGCTTGTTTTCTATTTGCTGGCTTTATTTTGTTTGGGCTGCCCAGCTTGTGTTAGTCCCTCTCTTGAGGCTTAGCCTATTTACCACGTATCTGATTGATTCTTTCTGTTCTTCCACGACTGCTCACTTTTTGGGCACTCTTTTATTTAGCTTTTTCGTGAAGCACTTCATGAGCGGATATTTTCCAGCTGTCTCTCCTTACATGTATCTCTCTCCCACCCACTGCTCCCCGATATTCTCTGTATCCTCACTATGCTACTACCAATTTGTGTCTTTTATTAACATGCAATGGGGTATTGTTTCTCAGAGAGATTAGCTATTGTAATTACTTCAAGCTGATCACTAATCTTGGCTTATCTAAGGCAAATTGGGGATGGAGCAGCGGCTAATGTGTTTTTTGCCACCGTTTTTGAGACACATTTTAGAATCGTTATGCTTGAAAGTGTATGTTTAGTTTAGCTACCGGCTCAAACCATGACTAATATTTTAGATGTCTCTTTTCAGAGGCCATGTTTCTCAAACGCTAAGAGATGTCCTTTTTACAACTGCTAAGATCTGTAGGTCATTTGGCCTGCGCAGAGAGCATCATAATATCATTATAGCATGTCAAACAAGCATTTGCAATGCAATAGGTCTCACATTTGCAAACGTTTAAGCTGCTGGCATTGTAAATGACAATGGCTTTTATTTATCTGTTTTGATAATTAACACACAAATAAAGGCATTGTCATTTACAATGCCAATAGCTCAAACTCTTGTAAATGCGAGACCTACTCAAAGAAACGGCCGTCATTGTCCCCGCTGCTCGGAAAGAGAAAGCACGCATGGCACGCTGAATCCTGCAGGAAAGCATGTAGTGCTTGCAGTAGGAGAAACACATTAAAGAAAATAGTGCTTACAGACTAAATAAGACATACCGTGTAACAACAGAAGTAAAAGAGCAAGTCCTCATGGGAGATTACAAATGAAGACAAGTCGGTACTAAGGAGGGACTAACACACCTATTAACAAATCAGAAGCCAGCATTTACGAAGGACAATGAGACAAGCCAATGACAAATATGGGCGGAGAGTGGGCAGGGCTTCAAGTCCACACTCGAATATAGCATGCCTGGCAGAGCAGCGCATGCGCTGCACAGGCTCGGCCTAAATACGAGCCCTGGCACATTTGCTGCATGCCCAGTGGCCTGAACAGACAGTAAAATATATAAACTGACCAAATGTTTTCTGTTTCTACTTAGGTCTGCTGTTAAAGTTCCTAAAGCTGGTACTGAAATATGTTGCTCTAACACAACAGAAAGCACATGAGCACACTTCTTTTTGTTTCTTAGTGAAATCTGTTGAAACTTTACAGTAATTAACAGTTCGATTTAGTTTTCTTTTGAGTGTTTTAGTTGGATGCTTATATACTGTTGGACCAAGCCCTCCTTTGCTCTCTTGGACTATGCTTCCCACTATGTCCAAACCTTTAACATAAGTTGGATAACTCAGTTACTTTAATTTATTATTTTGCAACTGAATATGCAAGTGTTGCCCTTCTGCACTGAATACAATAGTTGTGTAAATTCATATTGTTTTATTTCATATTGCTAGCTTCTTTCCCAACGCACACAACATTGCATGTGAGCTTTTTTGTAAAAAAAACAGAAATACAATATTCTATCTTTTCTAGATGGCTTTGGACCCATCATATAAGAGAGGGCTGTATACTAGTGTTTGGTTGGGAACGATCATGTTGTTCCTAATAAACCCCACATCAATTTATTTGTTAGGAACCCGATATAAAATTGTACATATCGTAGGCAGCTGGCGATGGGGCCTGAAGAAGCATCATTGCAGGGGGCACATTGTTCTCTTATCACTGTGCCTATTTTATATTGCTTTGGCATAGCATTTTTCTGGCACAGATTTGCAGCCTTGACAATATTTTATAGTCATGGTCCTAAAAGTCTATAAATACAAAATAATGTTTTTGCAGGATTTATTATGCAAATAAATGCATACTAGGTTAATAGTTAATAGCCTTCAGTTTTATTTTAACGGAGAGCTTTATTTAACAATTGTGCTTTAGCAATTGCTTCATCTTTTGATATCTATTTCGATTTATCAATTGAACTTTATATATATTGCTCTCCACCTAAACTTGGAAACTACACAGAGATCTCTACCTACTTCTTTATATGCAGACACACACTACACACACCACACACACACACACATATTATATATATAAATATATATATATATATATATATACATATATTTATACACGTGTGGCTCCTTCCGATCTCCAGGCCCATAGACAGGTGGTGTGCTGTGCTGACAGAGCAGGCCAGACATTTAAATTCTCCACAGCCACAAATAAAGTGCCCATTCAGGGGAAATATGCACGGCAAGTTCACTGAAATAAATTGGAACTTGCCATGCATATTTCCCCTGAGTGTGCACTTCATTTGTGGCTGTGGAGAATATATATATATATATATATCTATACATGCAAAACAACTCTCTGTAGTTCTCAATTTTAGGTAGAAAGCAGCTCCTGTATAGAGCACTCTGAACACCAGCGACACTCTAGATCTGCTCACCTCAAATGTCTGCTTTTCTATCAAAAGTTGCTTTTACTCATTTCTGGTTGGCTTGGTTGGTATTTTACCAGTTCAAAGCTGTTATACTGTGCCTGGAGTGGTAAATGGCTTTTGTCATTTTACAGCTCAGCATGGACAGCACTGTGCTAGTCCTATGCTTAAACACTTTGCTGTACAAATGGTAAAAGACTTTGTCCCTTTCTTTCTCGGCGTGGATGGCACTGTGGTAATCCTATGCTTAAAGACTTTGATAGAAAAGCAGACATTTGAGGTGAGCAGATTTAGAGTGTCGCTGGTGTTGAGAGGGCTCTATACAGGAGCTGCTCTTCACCTAAACTTGAGAACTACCCAGAGTTCTCTGCTTATTTTTTACATAATTTATACATCACTCTATGCCTGATAAAGGGTATTGTTTTGACTTATACTGGGTGCTCCATTGTGTCTGGACAAAGCTATACATCTATGAAGAGCTCTAAATAGAGCAAAACACTGTGTCGGGGGGAACTACCCACAGTTCTCTGCTTCTTTTTTGAATAATTTATACATCTGAAAGGATATTGTTTTGATTTGATTGATATATATTGAATATGCTACTTACCAGTATGCATCTGTTCTTGGCATGTAGGGCTGCTGACATTCATATCTGTGCATAGATCGCCGCCTAGTGTTGGGTCCGGATGTTTGCACGTTGTTGTCCTGGAAGAGTCTTCGAAGTATCCTTGGATAGGTGACTCCTCCCCTGGACTACAGTGCGCATGGGCATCCTCTCCATCCTCAGATTGTTTTTCGCCATTGTGGCAGTGATGGAGTAGATACAGAAAGTGATGACCATGCTTGCAGTAATTCTGAGAGCTGCAGCTGCGACAGGCGCCGGGGAGGAGGGAGGGCGATATGAATGTCAGCAGCCCTACATGCCAAGAACAGATGCATACTGGTAAGTAGCATATTCAGTTCGAGGCATGTGGGCTGCTGAATTCATATCTGTGCATAGAATACATAGCAGTGCCCTCTATTGGCGGCGGCTACCCGTGCCAGCTGCAGCGGTCTGAAAAAGTGTTTTGAGAACAGCCTGTCCTAAAGCTGCCTGCTGTTTTGACTGCACATCTACGCAATAGTGTTTTGTAAATGTGTGTGTAGTGGACCATGTGGCTGCTCTGCATATATCATGCAGGGGAATATTTCCCAGGAAGGCCATGGAAGCCCCCAACTTACGTGTTGAGTGGGCTCGTGGTGGAATAGTTAATGTGCGTTTTGCTTTTTGATAACAGATTTGAATACACTTAACTATCCATCTGGCTATCCCTGCTTTGGAGATGGCGTTACCTTTGTGGTGTGGGGCAAAGGCAACGAACAGTTGTTTTGTCTTCCTGAAGGGTTTAGTCCTATCGATGTAGTACATGAGGGCCCTCCGTACATCTAGTGTATGTAGTGCCCTTTCTGCAACAGTTTGTGGGTTTTGGAAGAAAACTGGCAGTTCAATAGTTTGATTCATGTGGAACTGCGATATTACTTTGGGCATGAATTTGGGGTTGGTACGTAGTACGACCCTATTGGTGTGAACCTGTATAAATGGCTCTTGAACGGTTAGTGCCTGGAGTTCACTAACTCTTCTTAGGGAAGTGATCGCTACAAGGAAGGCCACTTTCCAGGTAAGGAATTGAATCTCGCATGAGTGTAGAGGTTCAAAGGGTGGACCCATCAGGCGTGTGAGGACCAAGTTGAGGTTCCACATTGGAGCCGGTGGGTGGCTTGGTGGAATGACTCGTTTGAGTCCTTCCAAGAATGCTTTGATGGCAGGCACTCTGAATAGAGAGAGGTGCTGCCTGGTTTGCAGATAGGCTGAGATTGCGGTCAAATGGACACGTATAGAGGTGTACGCCAGATTGCATCGATATAGGTGTAAGAGATAACAGATGATGTTTTGGATGGATGCGTCCAGCGGGTTGATGTCATTATTACCGCAATAAATGACGAACCTTTTCCATTTGGCTGCATAGCAAGCTCTGGTAGTGGGTCTCCTGGCCTCCTTGATGATGTCCATACAGTCAGGTGGCAGGTTGAGATAGCCAAACTCTAGGACTTCAGGAGCCAGATCGCCAGATTCAGCTGTTGCGGATCTGGGTGCTGAACCTCTCCATGGTTCTGCGTCAAATGCGCGGGTTTGATCCGCAGCCTTTGATGCGGCACCACGGAAAGTTCGAGGAAGGTGGTGTACCACGGCTGGCGTGCCCACGTGGGAGCAACTAGGACGAGTGTCAGGGAGTGTTGTCGGAGTTTGCGGGCCACTAGCGGTATCAATGGCGCTGGGGGAAAAGCGTATGCAAATCTGCCGGACCAGTTCATCCATATCGCATTGCCCTGCGACTGCGGATGTGGGAATCTGGCGGCGAAGCTTTGGCATTTTGCGTTTTCGCTTGTCGCGAATAGGTCTATCTCCGGATGACCCCACTGCTGGAAGTACGGTTGGAGTACTGATGGGTGTAACTCCCACTCGTGCATCTGGTGGCTGTGTCTGCTGAGCAGATCCGCCATCTGGTTGTCCTTGCCAGGGAGGTGTTCCGCCATGAGGAACATGTTCCTTTGAATGGCCCACTTCCACATGCTCTGAGCCAGATGAGACAACTGTGGAGAGTGTGTTCCTCCTTGTTTCTGTATGTAGTACATTGCGGTCATGTTGTCCGTCCGGATCAACACGACCTTGTTGCATAGATGTACTTTGAATGCCTTCATGGCTAGGAAGATTGCCATCAATTCCAGAAGGTTGATGTGCAATTTCTTTTGTTGTGTTGTCCATAGTCCTTGCACTGTGTAGTGGAGTACATGAGCTCCCCATCCCTGGAGAGACGCGTCCGCTGTCAGTACTATCTGTGGGACAGGCTCTTGGAATGGTCGGCCCTTGCAAAGGTTTTGTGGATTCCACCAATGCAGAGAGTTGTATGCCCGACCGCTCACCAACACTAGGTCCTTTAACTGTCCTTGAGCCTGATTCCACTGACGTGCTAGGCACTCCTGAAGTGGGCGCATATGTAATCTCGCGTGCGGGACTATGAAGATGCAGGAGGCCATCATGCCTATCAACTGCATAAACACTCGCGCTGGAAGTGAGTGATTGGGTTTGAATTTGGAGATCAGCAGTTGTATGCTGTTGATCCTCACTAAATTTGGCTGAGCTGTGGCCGCCAGAGTGTCTATAGTCGCACCTAGGTACGGTTGTACGTGTGCGGGCTGGAGATGGGACTTTGGATAATTTAGTGAGAATCCCAGACTGTGAAGAAGGTGAATGGTGCGGGACATGTGGCTTGCACATTGCTGGGCTGACTTCGCTTGAACGAGCCAGTCGTCTAGGTAGGGGTAGACGTGTATATGCTGCCTCCGTAGATGTGCTGCCACCGTAGCTAGGCACTTCGTGAAAACCCTGGGCGCTGTTGTCACGCCGAAGGGAAGGACTTTGAACTGATAGTGCTGCCCCTGAACAGTGAACCTGAGGTATTTTTTGTGTGAGGGGTGGATGGGTATGTGAAAGTACGCATCCTTGAGGTCCAGTGTGGCTAGGAAGTCTCCCTGCTTGAGAAGCGGAAGGACTTGCTGTAGAGTGAGCATGTGAAAGTGCTCTGAAAGAATGTACTGGTTCAGGGGTCTCAGGTCTAATATAGGTCTGAGCGACCCGTCCTTTTTTGGAATTAAGAAGTAGAGGGAGTACACTCCCGTACCCTGCTCGTGGATGGGTACGACCTCTATAGCGCCTTTTAGAAGCATACTTTGCACTTCTTGCTGTAAGAGCGTTAAGTGCTCTGAGGACATAGGACGGCTTCTTGGTGGTATTGTGGGTGGAGTGGAGGTTAACTCCAGACAGTAACCGTATTTTACAATATCTTTGACCCACCTGTCCGTGGTGATGGAATTCCACGTGGACAGGAACCTTTGTAGCCTTCCCCCGACAGGTGTTATGTGGTCGGGAGGAAGGGAGAGGGCGTCACTGCTTGTTCTTGGGGGAGGACCTGGTGTTGCCGTAGCCGCGTCCTCTGCCCCTTGTGCTGGAGCCACGATATCCACCTCGGGTGTTTTTATCATAGGTGGTCTGTGTATTGCCTTTGTTATATGTTTGTTGTGACCCCTGTCCTCTACCTGCTCCCTTGTTTCCGGGGCGACGAAAGGAGCCGCTCCGAAAGGACTGAGTTTGTAGGGCGCCCATAGACTTTGCAGTGTCCGTGTCCTTTTTTATCTTTTCAAGGGTGGTGTCAACCTCTGGCCCGAATAAATAGTCGGGGTTGACGGGCTGGTTCAGTATATTGTTTTGTACCTCAGGCTTGAATCCTGAGATCCGTAGCCAGGCATGTCGTCGCAACATGACGCTTGTGTTTATGGCTCTGGCAGCCGTGTCTGCAGCATCTAGTGCGCATTTGATGGAAGCGTTCGTTAGTAGCTGTCCTTCTCTGATGAGCATTTCTGCGCCTTCCTTGAACTGGTCAGGGAGATGTTGGAATATTTGCTCCAGTGTGTCATAGTGCGCTCTATCATAGCGAGCAAGGAGCGCTTGAGTGTTGGCTATGCGCCATATGTTGGCAGCTTGGGCGGCAACTCGCTTGCCAGAGGTTTCTAACACCTTGGACTCTTTGTCCGGGGGAGGAGCGTCACCTGTTGTTTGCGAGTGTGCCCTCTTGCGTGCATTCGCTACGACGATGGAGTCGAGTGGTAATTGTCCTCTGATGTAAGTAGGATCCCCAGGTGCTGATCTGTATTTTTTATCAATCCTGGGGTTTATCACTCGTGCCCTGGTGGGTTCTTTGAAAATGTCCTTGGCTGGTTTGAGGACCCCCTTCAACATTGGCAGAGTCTTTACATGTCTTTCTGAGGATGCAAAGGTGTCCATTAGAAAGTCATCTTCGATGGTATCAGAGTGAAGCTGTACCCCATGGTTATTTGCAGCACGTTCGATAAGAGCGTTGAACGCCGCAGTATCCTCCGTAGGAGATGTTTTTGCCCCATAGAGTTGTTGGTCCTGTGCATCGAGAGGTGCACTGGGGTCTGCTGGGTCGCCCCAAGTTTGATCAGGGTCCTGCTGGTCATCAGGGTCCGTGTCTACATGGTAGGGGACTTGGTCATCCATGTAGTCCTCCAATGCATCTGTATCGGAGCGTGTGGGGGAGAACCGGTGTGGATCCTGGTAGGATGAATGGAAGGGTTCATAAAGGAGAGGTTCCGATTCTGCAGGCAACTTCCTTTTTAGTGGGATCCTGAAAGGGTCCAATGGCGGCTCCGAAGTTATCCTTCGGTCGTGGAGAATCATCCTGCCAGTGTCGGCGTCGATGACACGTGCCGGAGACGTCTCAGCAGGTGTGACCGTAGGTTGGGTGACCCGTGTCCTGAGTTGGAACATTTTTGGGATTGTTGACGGAGGCAAGCCGAAGGTAATGTTGGCCGGCACCGAAGAGGCTGCTGGAGCTCCGATCGAACCGGAACCCGACGTGTCCTGGAGGACAGCTGTGGTTTTGCTGCCTTGCGCCAAACCAGGTCGTACTTGGGGCGCCTTCGAGGCTTTGGCACCGGCCAGGCTCGTAGAGGCGGCCGTGGATTTTTTCGGCGCCGGCGGTTCATCGAGTCGAGGTGCAGAGATCACCGTCGAAGTCTTCGATACCTGAGGCTTAGGTGTCGTCGAGGGAGCGATGCGAGACACAGCAGGCGGTACGGCCCTTGGTGTCGTTGGTGCCGGTAGCCGAGCAGGTTTGTCGGCGCCGATGGCTTTTTTCCGTTTGTCGACTCCAACGTCGCCCGCTTCAAGTTCGGCACCGAAGTCCCTCTTGGTGCGGTCGGTGCCGACGCGGGGCGCTGGCGTCGAAGGCCTCGATCCGACCAGCGCCACTTTCAGTTTCGGTTTCGGTGGAACCGGAGCAGCTTTCGGTTTCGGTTTTGTGGTAGGGAAACCAGCCTGTTTATGTAGTAATGGCTGCCGCTGAACGTCCGAGGCCGGGCCCGAGGGCGGGGCCGAAGAACTGCGGGATGGGTCTCGGGTAAGGCCCGAAGGCGATCCCTCGACCGGAGCCATAGGCTGTGGCACTGGTGTTTGAACGGTTTGAACAGGTAGGCCTTGTTCATCATTGGAGCTACTTTCTTCGGCCCCTAAGGCCTCCTCGTCGTCTCCTACCTCGGTGTCGTCTTCACCTCTGTGGAAGAGTGACTCGTCTACCTCGTCCGATCCGGGTTCGTGTTCGGAAACGGGACTGGAGGGCAAGACTTCTAATTCCTCGACGTCTTCGGCCTCGTCGAAGATGTCTGTTGGGGCCGGTGCCGCGTGCTGCGCCTCAAGTCTCGCCGCTCGGCGATTCCGCAGAGTCTTCTTGGAACGGAACCGGGCACATGCCATGCATGTCGATTTGTCGTGGTCCGGCGAAAGGCATTTGTTGCACACCGGATGGACGTCGATGTGTGGGTACTTCGCATTGCATACCGGACACCTTTTGAATGGCGTCCTCGATTCCATCGTCGAAGTAGTCGATGGACAGGTAAATGCGAAAAAAGTCGGTGCTGAAAGTTAGTAAACTAACAGGATTGTATCGAAACCCGATCGATAAACAGTACCGACGCAAACTAAAGGCCTTTTGGCCTCGAAAAAATATTTTCCTAACTTGAGCTAAGATAGCACATCCGAACCCAATGGCGGAAAAAAACAATCTGAGGATGGAGAGGATGCCCATGCGCACTGTAGTCCAGGGGAGGAGTCACCTATCCAAGGATACTTCGAAGACTCTTCCAGGACAACAACGTGCAAACATCCGGACCCAACACTAGGCGGCGATCTATGCACAGATATGACTTCAGCAGCCCACATGCCTCGAACATACATATATCTGATTGTGTGTTCTCTACACCAGCTCTCACAAGAACAGGCAGCAGCAACTCCCAGCAGCACCTCCCTTTGCAGTGCTACAGTACCCAGCAGCCGCTACTCTACAGCTGCAATGTTATGGTACTAAAGTACAAACACTCCTACAGCACCCTTACCTCAAAGTCTGAATAGCTTGTGCTGCTGAAGTCTTCCCTAGCTTCTGAGGTCTCAAACCATCATACACATCTAAACCCCTAACCACATCTATAGTAACGAATGCTGCTAGACCATCTACCGAGCAGCATCTTGGCATTGATGCGAGCCAACGCGTCTACCCATCTCATAGCCTGTTTCTTACTCTCCCGTTAAGCCGTCTTGAGAGCATTAACCATCCTCCATGATCACACACCACTATCAACATCTACCAGTGCTCGCACATCACCCATAAAGTCAGAAATAGCACCACATCCTCCATAGCGTTCCTCTCCTCTCCATCATTTAGTAATTTGCGTTCCTCCACTGTTTCGTGAATTCTGCTGCTGGTCCATTCTCACTGATAACCAGCACTCTCACTCGAATCGCAAACTATCTCACAGCCAGTGTTTGATGCTGGTCCTTAAGGCACCTCCTCCTTATGGGAGAGACCGGGGCATGTAGTGCACTCACAGGGCAGACCCAGCCTGGTGACCCTTCCCTGAGTCCACCCAGCACACACTGTACACATTCGACTGCATGAAGCATTACACACTGTACTTACCAGTTCACCTACAACTGCATGAACCAGCACACACTGCACCTACCAATGCATAAACCAGCACACACTGTACCTACCAGTTCACCTACCACTGCATGAACCAGTACACACTCCACCTACCTCTAAACCTACCAATGCATGAACCAGCACATATTGCACCTACCACTGCATGAACCAGCACACACTGCACCTACCTCTGCATGAACCAGCACACACAGCACCTACTACTGAATGAACCAGCACACACTGCACCTAGCTCTGCATGAACCAGAACACACTGCGCCTACCACTGCATGAACCAGCACACACTGCACCTACCTCTGCATGAACCAGCACACACAACACCTACCACTGAATGAACCAGCACACACTGCACCTACCTCTGCACTTACCTCTGTATGAACCAGCACACACTGCACCTACCACTGCATGAACCAGCACACAGTGCACCTAACAATGCATAAACCAGCACACACTGTACCTACCAGTTCACCTACCACTGCATGAACCAGTACACACTCCACCTACCTCTAAACCTACCAATGCATGAACCAGCACATACTGCACCTACCACTGCATGAACCAGCACACACTGCACCTACCAATGCATAAACCAGCACACACTGTACCTACCAGTTTACCTACCACTGCATTAACCAGCACACACTGCACCTACCTCTAAACCTACCAATGCATGAACCAGCACACACTGCACCTACCACTGCATGAACCAGCACACACTGCACCTACCTCTGCATGAACCAGCACACACAACACCTACAACTGCATGAACCAGCACACACTGCACCTACCAATGCATAAACCAGCACACACTGTACCTACCAGTTCACCTACCACTGCATGAACCAGTACACACTCCACCTACCTCTAAACCTACCAATGCATGAACCAGCACATACTGCACCTACCACTGCATGAACCAGTACACACTCCACTTACCTCTAAACCTACCAATGCATGAACCAGCACATACTGCACCTACCACTGCATGAACCAGCACACACTGCACCTACCTCTGCATGAACCAGCACACACAACACCTACAACTGCATGAAACAGCACACACTGCACCTAATAATGCATAAACCAGCACACACTGTACCTACGAGTTCACCTATCACTGCATGAACCAGCACACACTGCACCTACCAATGCATAAACCAGCACACACTGTACCTACCAGTTCACCTATCACTGCATGAACCAGCACACACTGCACCTACCTCTGCATGAACCAGCACACACTGCACCTACCACTGCATGAACCAGCACACACTGCACCTACCTCTGCATGAACCAGCACACACTGCACCTACCACTGCATGAACCAGCACACACTGCACCTACCTCTGCATGAACTAGCACACACAACACCTACCACTGAATGAACCAGCACACACTGCACCTACCTCTGCATGAACCAGCACACACAGCACCTACCATTGAATGAACCAGCACACACTGCATCTACCTCTGCATGAACCAGCACACATAGCACCTACCACTGAAGGAACCAGCACACACTGCACCTACCTCTGCACATACCTCTGTATGAACCAGCACACCCTGCACCTACCACTGCATGAACCAGCACACACTGCACCTACCACTGCATGAACCAGCACACACTGCACCTACCTCTGCATGAACCAGCACATAGCACCTACCACTGCATGAACCAGCACACACTGCACCTACCTCTGCATGAACCAGCACATAGCACCTACCACTGCATGAACCAGCACACACTGCACCTACCTCTGCATGAACCAGCACACACAGCACCTACCACTGAATGAACCAGCACACACTGCAGCTACCTCTGCATGAACCAGCACACACAGCACCTACCACTGAATGAACCAGCACACACTGCACCTACCTCTGCACATACCTCTGTATGAACCAGCACACACTGCACCTACCACTGCATGAACCAGCACACAGTGCTACCTCTACACCTACCACTGAATGAACCAGCACACACAGCACCTAGCTCTGCATGAACCAGCACACACAGCACCTAGCTCTGCATGAACCAGCACACACAGCACCTAGCTCTGCATGAACCAGCACACACAGCACCTAGCTCTGCATGAACCAGCACACACTGACCCTACCACTGAATGACCCAGCACACACTGCACCTAGCTCTGCATGAGCCAGCACACACAGCACCTACCTCTGCACGAACCAGCACACACAGCACCTACTACTGAATAAACCAGCACACACTGCACCTAGCTCTGCATGAACCAGAACACACTGCGCCTACCACTGCATGAACCAGCAAACACTGCACCTACCTCGGCATGAACCAGCACACACAGCATCTACCACTGAATGAACCAACACACACTGCACCTACCACTGCATGAACCAGCACACACAGCACCTAGGTCTGCATGAACCAGCACACACAGCACCTAGCTCTGCATGAACCAGCACACACTGCACCTACCACTGCATGAACCAGCACACACTGAACCTACCGCTGCACTTACCTCTGCATGAACCAGTACACACTGCACCTACCACTGCATGAACCAGCACACATTGCACCTACCTACGAGGCGGAGGGTGTTTTCCAATTTACACCGGGACCGATGCCTTTGATTGAACTATGATGATGCCCCATGGGCGAAAACAAAATCTGTTAGCACTTACCGCTGAACCCGAGTACCATTGGCCGTTGCCCGGTGGAGCTGTCCTATGCAGCTACAGAGGAGTCTGGCTCTGGTCTGCCCCCTCGGCCGTCACCTACCCAGCCAGACATCGGATATTGTTGTTAACGGTGCTTCACAGTTTTGTCTGTCTTTCACTTTGACTGCTTGTTTCCCCTGAAGTCCCTTCCCCCCTCTGGTCTACCTGAGGCTATCTGCATTCCTTTCCCCTGTTTACCTTTCCCCCTCTTCCTTCCATTCCACATAAGACGTTTTGTCTTTGCTATGCAACGCGCAAATAACTTATGTTATTGTGTAATCTCATGTTTTTCTACTGTTTGATCTCACCGCGGAGTCCGAGCAACCTTGGCCGATGCCCGGTGGAGCTGTCCTATGCAGATATAGAGGAGTTTGGCCCTGGTTCACCACCTCGGCCGTCACCTACCCAGGCGGACATCTGACATTGTTTTCCTCGTCTCTCCGTTATGTTTCCTTCCCTCTACCTTTCTCCTATGTCTATACTTGGAACCTGTAACTGAAGTAATTATGTAACCTGTAACTTGCTGATCCTCATGTAAAGCACTCTGATACCTCCAGGTATATAACACTTTGCAAATAAAATAAATAAATAAATACCTCTGCATGAACCAGCACACACTGCACCTACCACTGCATAAACCAGCACACACTGCACCTACCACTGCATGAACCAGCACACACTGCACCTACCTCTGCATGAACCAGCACACACTGCACCTAGCTCTGCATGAACCAGAACACACTGCGCCTACCACTGCATGAACCAGCAAACACTGCACCTACCACTGCATGAACCAGCACACACTGCACCTACCTCAGCATGAACCAGCACACAATGCACCTACCACTGCATGAACCAGCACACACTGCACCTACCACTGCATGAACCAGCACACACTGCACCTACCTCTGCATGAACCAGCACACACTGCACCTACCACTGCATGAACCAGCACACACTGCACCTACCGCTGCACCTACCTCTGCATGAACCAGCACACACTGCACCTACCTCTGCATGAACCAGCACACACTGCACCTACCACTGCATGAACCAGCACACACTGCACCTACCGCTGCACCTACCTCTGCATGAACCAGCACACACTGCACCTACCACTGCATGAACCAGCACACACTGCACCTACCTCTGAATGCTCCAGAGGCTGGTCCTCTTCAGTAAGAGCTGGCACTGGTAAGCTTTGGAACTGTCCATCCACTGGCAGGGGCGTGCTGGAAGAACAGGAAGAGGATAGAACGTTAGAGCACAGGGCATCCTTATAGGTCTGTGAGCCTGACCCTGCGCTACGGCGCTCCCTGTAGCACAGAAGAACTCTTAACACACATTTCCCCGATACCAGGAAGCATTTTCATTTCAATCACTTTTCACATTGGAGATCAGGCCTCTGTTCATTGTGATCCATTTTTAGCTAATATCTGGAGCTCTGTCGTCTGTTAGGAAAACTGAGACCCCTCTATCTCTAGTCACTGCCTCCTTTTAAACTAGACTCTTCAGTAATGTCACTTGGTAAACCAGAACCCTAGTGACTGCCTCCTAGTATACAACAACCTTAGGGACTACCTCTTTATATACCAAAACCCTCGTGACTGCCTCTTAGTATATAGAACAACCTTAGTGACTGCCTCTTGATATACCAGAACCTTAGTGACTGCTTCCAGGTATATCGAAACCCTAGAGACTGCCTCTTAGTATACAACAACCTTAGTGACTGCCTCTTGGTATACCAGAACCTTAGTGACTGCCTCTTGATATACCAGAACCTTAGTGACTGCTTCCAGGTATACCGAAACCCTAGAGACTGCCTCTTAGTATAAAACAAGCTTAGTGACTTTCATTTGGTATACCAAAACCCTCGTGACTGCCTCTTAGTATATAGAACAACCTTAGTGACTACCTCTTGGTATACAACAACCTTAGTGACTACCTCTTGGTATACCAGAACCTTAGTGACTGCTTCCAGGTATACCAAAACCCTCGTGACTGCCTCTTAGTATATAGAACAACCTTAGTGACTGCCTCTTGATATACCAGAACCTTAGTGACTGCTTCCAGGTATACCGAAACCCTAGAGACTGCCTCTTAGTATAAAACAAGCTTAGTGACTTTCATTTGGTATACCAAAACCCTCGTGACTGCCTCTTAGTATATAGAACAACCTTAGTGACTACCTCTTGGTATACCAGAACCTTAGTGACTGCTTCCAGGTATACCAAAACCCTCGTGACTGCCTCTTAGTATATAGAACAACCTTAGTGACTGCCTCTTGATATACCAGAACCTTAGTGACTGCTTCCAGGTATACCGAATCCCTAGAGACTGCCTCTTAGTATAAAACAAGCTTAGTGACTTTCATTTGGTATACCAAAACCCTCGTGACTGCCTCTTAGTATATAGAACAACCTTAGTGACTACCTCTTGGTATACCAGAACCTTAGTGACTGCTTCCAGGTATTCCAAAACCCTAGAGACTGCCTCTTAGTATACAACAACCTTAGTGACTGCCTCTTGATATACCAGAACCTTAGTGACTGCTTCCAGGTATACCAAAACCCTAGAGACTGCCTTTTAGTATAGAACAACCTTAGTGACTACGACCTCATACAAGAACTATATTGACTTCCTCTAGGTATACCAGAGCCTTAGTGACTACCTTGTTAGTGACTGCCACTTGGTATACCTGACTCCTGGTCACTTTCTCTTGCTCTGCCCCAAACATAATCACAGCCTCCTGGTACACATGAACCTTAGTCACAGCCTCCTGGTGCACATGAACCTTAGTCACAGCCTCCTGGTGCACATGAACCTTAGTCACAGCCTCCTGGTGCACATGAACCTTAGTCACTGCCTCCTGGTGTACACGAACCATAGTCACTGGATCCGGGTACACATGAACCTAGTCGCCGCTTCCTGGTACGCATGAACCATAGTCGCTGCCTCCTGGTACACATGAACCGTAGTCACAGCCTCCTGGTGCACATGAACCTTAGTCACAGCCTCCTGGTGCACATGAACCTTAGTCACAGCCTCCTGGTGCACATGAACCTTAGTCACAGCCTCCTGGTGCACATGAACCTTAGTCACAGTCTCCTGGTGCACATGAACCTTAGTCACAGCCTCCTGGTGCACATGAACCTTAGTCACAGCCTCCTGGTGTACACGAACCGTAGTCACTGCCTCCTGGTGTACACGAACCATAGTCACTGGATCCGGGTACACATGAACCTAGTCGCCGCTTCCTGGTACGCATGAACCATAGTCGCTGCCTCCTGGTACACATGAACCGTAGTCACTGCCTTCTGGTACACATGAATTTTAGTCACTGCCTCCTGGTACGCATGAACCTTACAATTTCCTCAGCCCCCTAAACAGACACTGGCGACTGACCATCCGAACAGCCTTAGTTCCCGACTCATTTTCATAAAACACAGTGAATTCCAAGAATCCTTCTTAACCTAGTAAAGTCTACCTATGAGCCCCAGAATCGACTGAAGACGAGGAATCCAGCCTGTCCATTCTGCCTCGCTTTCCTCACGGCTCGTCGGATGCGGTGTCTGCATCAACCCCCTGGTCTGGCACGCACCTGGGACAGACTCAATATCAGGGATTACGCTTAACCTATCATGTGTCCTTCAGACAAATCGTGAAATCCACGGAAGCTCGTTCATCCTGGCTTCTACCCCTTTATGTACTGCGCCTTAGAATGAACCCACAAATACCCTCTTGGCAACGTTTCCAAGAGGGCGCTCCTTCCGTGTCTCCTGGGAGTTAGGATTACATTTAGTGCTATCAACCGGCTCCTTGTGCCAGAACCAACAGCTGGACTTCACAAAGCACCTGCTCAGGATGCTCTCTTTTGGAAACCAGAGCATGCGCCACCTTTAAAGGAGAGTCAGACCCTCTCTTCACAGCTGAACTCTTTTCTCAACCCAGACACACAGGGAACTCCAATCACTTTACAACCCCTTATTTTGTGATGTTGTTACATTGAACACAGACCACACTTGTAAGAAATCCCATAAGTCCTGTTACCACTTTGCGCTGGATCTTAGAATCTGCATAACAACCTTTGACCTCGCCTCACATTACCTCGGAAGTACATAGGATCCTGTCTGGCAGCTTCCTGTCTCGTGCTTTGACAGCTCACTCTTGCTGTCTGAACTACCCTCGGCTGGGCCGCATCCGGCTGCACCTGGGCGAAGAAAACATTTCTTAATGGAGAATTGGATGACGAAAAAATGGAGGTATTAATAACAAATAAAGGCATTAGGTATCAAAATGTAGAGCAAAGTTACAGCCAGTGGCGAGGTCTGCATGAGACTTGTTGACATGTCTGTGAGCGAGTTTAGTGGTCACTGCGCAGGATGTGACGACATTTGAGTATACAAGGCTTAACTGGTGGTGGTTCCTGGTAATATTTCCTTGTCCCATTGAGGCATGCAGAGCATCCACAGAGACAAAACCAGCACAGGTTATGTTTGCAGACCCTGGACCTTATTCATCGCAGAATTAATTCACCAAAGGGTGTGTGTACGACCATTTTTAGCAGTCGCAAATGAAGATTCGACCCGTTTGCGACCACTAAAACGGCTTTTGCCATGTACCAACCCTATTTTACAAGTTGGTAACCTATTACCGACTCGCAAAATAGGGTTTGCGTGTCAATATTAGGAAGTGGCGTCCTTTCCTAACAGCGAGTGGCAGGGAGATGTACGAATGTTTTGCGACTGGAATGCAGTCGGAAAACAATCACAGTTTACCGCCTACTTCAAGTAGGTGGTAAGCCAGTCGCAAACATGAAGGGGTCCCTTGGGGACCCCTTCCCCTTTGTGAATGGTAGCAAAAACGTTTTTAAGAGCAGGCAGTGGGCCCACGGACCGCTGCCTGTTCAAAAAAATTAAAAGGAAACTTTTCTTTTTTAAATGAACCAGTTTTTCTTAAAGGAAAACAGGCTGCCTTTTAAAAAAAATGCTTTATTTAAAAAGCAATCACAGACATGGTGGTCTGCTGACCCCAGCAGTCCACCATACCTGTGATTACAGTGCATTCCCAATGGGTCGCAAATTGCAACCTACCTCATGAATATTAATGTGGTAGATCATTTGCAACCTCATTGGGAATCGCTAAATGTGTATGAGACACATTAGTACATTTCATTTTGCGACTCACAAAAAACGCAAATTGCTTGCGAGTCGCAAAAGGAAATGGTCGTACACATTGTCCAAGGGGGGAGAAAGGGTGGCGAAGAATCTGCAGAAAGATAATGTATCTAATAGAAATCTGTTATTGAAGTGTCGTAACTTTATCTTCTGATGTGCCTGTCTCATCTGATGAAAGCGTCCCAAAGCAACATCCTCTGGTAGGTGGATAGCACTAATCAACCAGGGTAGTCCTGCAACACAGCCCTGGAAAAGTATCTGTCGCTGTGTGTTGGGGCTGTGAGGCAGTAATGCTTAGCAAAAGGTTGCAAAGATGACCATGTGGCTGCCCGCTAGGGCGCCGCTGGGGAGAGCCGTGGGAGCAGAAAGAGCCAGCTAGAGGGTCTTTGTTATCCAAGGAATTCAGATCACAATGCAAAGGATAGCCCAACGTATGGTTGGTCGCCATCTTGCTCTACTTGAGTTCAAGAATGCCCATAAAATGTTGATTATCCAAGGGTGGTCAATGTAGAAGAACACCACACCCCCGGGGGTCCAGTCTATGCAGCCACTCCGTCCTCTTGGTGGGATGCGGAGGAGGAAAAGAAAATAACAAAGACAAAAAGGCTGGCCCATGATAAAAGCAAATATCCATTTTGGTGGAAAAGGTGAAAAGAACCTGTGAATGGTGGTCCAACCAAGAGAGACGGAGGTCCTCTGACCCCAGAGGATGAAGTCTCAGCCACCAAAAGTCTTCAGGTTAAAGAGTCAAACAAGGCAACTGTGCATCAGATCAATTGGGGATGCCACGTGGAAAGTCAACACGAAAGTCAAATTCCACAAGAGAACATTAAATGGAGTTGGAGGGAACAAACATAGTAAGCCTTTCAGAAAACGTGCTACTAGTGGCAAGTTAAACAGAGCTTGTTAGGGAGACACATCAAGGTGGACAAGGCTTCCGAATAACCTTTTAGAGTAGCCACTGCTAAGCCCTGGTGGACCAGAGACATTGTGAATGCAGAACTCCGGAAAAGCGTAACAGAATGTGTTCAGATCTTCTGACTGGCACCATTATTCAAACTTGTTCCATGAAATCGAATACATAGATTTTCTGGTGAGTTTTCTGGCAGCCTAGTTGAAGCCCACAGCTTCAGTCAGCAAGTAGAATAACTCCAGCTGGCACTGTCCAATCTCCATGAGTTTGGCCATGGTGTTTGAAGATTGGGGTGGAGAACCTCACCATCCTTCTGCAACAGCAGGTTCACCCTGTTCAGGAGAGCAATGCCAACAGATCTGTGCACCAAACCTTCCTCACCCAGTTTGGTGTGAGCAGGGTCAACTGTGCTCGGCTTCCTGCACCTTCCACAGGCCACTCGACAGAACCAAAATCAGTGGCAGCACATACGGGGGGTACCATGACCAGCTGAACCTGAAGTATGCCCGGATTATCATTCAGAGGACAGTATATGGCACAAAAGACAGTTTCTGCTGTATTCTGGGTCGTGGCAAGAGATCCATGCGTGGCCACCACACTCAGGAAAACTTTGAGGATGACTATGCAATCTGTCATGATCATCTACCAACTGATGGAAAAAATTGTGTAACCGTACCCCCACTGGAAGCTGGTGGTACTCAAAAGGGCCAGTAATAATGACTCATTTATTTTTAAGACATTTTAGAACGGATAATTGATGGCAGAATGTCATTTATTTGTTTAAACATTCTTTCTTGTGAGAAATATAGTAAATGCTATGACATCACAGATTAATGTTCCTAAATAAGGTATAAGTGTAGAGAAAAGACTAACAAGGAGAATGTTGCTCTTTCTTTGTCGTTTGTTTATGCCTTTCTTAAATGAGGACTCCCACAAGAGTACAAGAGTACAGGACAACCCAGAAGAGAGTGGATCAGTAAAACAAATTTTCTAATGTGTCTGCACATATTTCCACCCCAGTGTGAGTGGCCCCACACTATAGTATAGGCCTCCCCCTTATGAGTAGGATCTTACGTGGTCCTGAAGAAGTCTGAGGACTGACGTTTGTCAGATGAAAAATGTCAACCATGAAACACACCAGCACCATTATGGCCAGTTTGTGTTGCCCTTGTTTTAATCATACCATAGGGACCCCATAATAAAGTATGTTTATAGGGTACCCTATAGGTATTTTTAGTGTAGTTAGCTTCTAAGATCCACTCAGTTAGCACTTGTGATATCAAGGACTCCAGCCCAGTGTGAGAGTGAGCCCATCTGGAGTTGATTGTCTCTCGATTATGAAGCATGTTACATGAGCAGCATGTGGGTGAGGGCCCTTCCAGACATTAGGGTATCCTTGTAATACAAGCCGGGAAGACTTTTGGAGAGATTCTTGTTTCTCTTCTTTGAGTCAACTCTCTCTTTATGGTTGGCATATATTTGTTGTGAGTCTGAGGTATGTTCCCTTTGCTTCATTTTCCCTCCAACACTTCTTGTGCTTGTGTGGGTGTGAGTAGGGATTCAGAGGTGTTTTGAGGCAGCGGAGCGAGCGGAAGATGGCGGAGATTGCACCTGCTGCTGCTGTTAGTGATGGCATCCCCTAGATCCAGCCCTGCCCCAAAAGATTACATTTGTTGGGGCATTTGGATTGGCAGCGAAGATCTTCACTGCTTGGACTTGTGTGCCTGGGTGTAGCCCTGGAATTTCCCGTACTGTTGGAGAAACTGACTCGCTTGGGTGATCATAGTTTTTGAAGAGTTCCAAGAAGGAGTCAGTCTTCTCATCAAAAAGCCTTTTGGCATTGTTGGGCATGTTCATGAGTGTGACTTGGACAGCTTTAGTGAAGCCTTTGGAACACATGCGAGTGCAGCAGCGTAAACTGACAGCTGGGCCCATGAATCAAGCCACCGTGCCTGCAGAATGTGAGCCACACTTCAAAATGTGTTTGGATGCATTCAAACCATCATCGAGTAGATCTTTCTGTGATCAAGGAGATTGCTGCGACTTTTACGTCGGATTCTTCCGTTGTTGCCTGTCGACTCCCGTAGCACGATCGTTAGGAGCACAATACTTAGCAGTTTGGACTACTGTAACTCGCTGTATCTTGGAGCCCCCCAAATACATCCTGCAGGGGCGACAGAGAGTACAGTCAGCCGCTGCTAAGCTGGCACTGGGCCGTAGGCTTGACTCTTCCTCTACTCAGGCACTTAGGGACCTTCACTGGTTGCCCGTTAGAGAGAGGGTCCTCTTTAAGACCCTCTGCCTGGTTCATAAGGCAATCCATGGAACAGGGCCGGTCCCACTCCAGGAGAGATTCTCAAGGTACTCACCTGCAAGGCAGCTGCGGTCATCCAATGCCAGCTTGCTGGCCCAGCCCAGGTTCAAACGGGCAAGATTGGGGGGGAGGGCCTTCAGTGTGGTCGGAGCCCGAAGCTGGAGCGAGCTCCCACCTGAACTCAGACAGATGCAATCATTGATGGAATTCAGGAGGAGCCTTAAGACCTGGCTCTTCCCAGTAGCATGATGCCCCCAACTCTGCCCCCCTCAGGATTAAAACTTCTCGTTTGGTCGGAGCGCCTGGATACCTGAAGGGTCACAGTGCGCTATATAAATATTTATACTATACTACTATACTACTATTGTTGATGGCCAGTTTTGCAAATTCTTAAAGTGCATAGACATACCGAGCCAGAAAACACATGGTTTTAGCTGTACTTGGGGAAAGACTGCCAGAGGCCTGGGCAGGACCAGTCCTCTTGATCAAAAGAGGCCTACATTTCCCTTTTGTCACTTGGATAAAGCCACTATGAAGACCATGCAGATGGCATCTCTGAGGAAGGCATTGTAGGTGGCGTCAGCTGCAGAGGGGACAGAGCCTGTGGAGATGCGGACTTGGGAGACATCAGAGTTGGAGCCGCCAGTTTCCAAACCCTCGAACCCACCCTTGGGATGTAGCCCAGAGGGTAACAGAGCCATGCTTCAAAGATACAATTCTGCTAGCCAGAAGGCTTAGATCTGTGCAGAGTCAGCCAATGTAGTTGGAAATTCTTGCTTTGTGTTTTTTAATCAGAATCAGTCCCAACGACAAGAGCCTGGCATTGAGGATGGTGCTGAGACATAGAGCGGTCCCAGGAGCGTGACCACATCTCTGAGGAAGAAAGAGATTTCTCCTTCCTATTGTGCTTTTGTGCTTTTAGTGATTTTTTTCATGGGAAAGTCTATTGGAATTGTGTTCCTAATTGGAGGAATTACCTAATGGAGAAGGGGAATGCTTCAGTGTATTCCTACAGATGTTGGCCATGAAATAGCCGGTCCTCTTCTTTCTAATCCTCTTAAGGTTCAATAAGGTACATGAGTCGGAGGCCAAGATGTGGTGTTCGGATCCAAGACGCCTCATGCAGATGTCAGGTAGGTTGGTATGTGCCTGGGATTAAGATCGGACATCTTAGGAGGATACATCTAACTTAGACTTTTACTGGTGAAGCAGCAAAAAGAGCTCCAGACCCAGGTTAATAAGGCGCGGAAAATCAGGAACTGACACCAGTGTGTCAGTCTGTGTGTTAGATACACAGATGTCATGTCTATGCTGGGCAGAATCATAGCTTTGACATCCCTGCACCACTCAGTGACATTGAACAGTTATTGCTGTAAAAACAATTCTGGATCCAGTCCGGTCCCTGGAGGATGTTCATAAGGTGTGGAATCTGCTACAAGATGTGTCCATAAGAAACATGTTACTAACGAGGCAAGGAAAATGTCTCAACAGTTCACTTTATGCATGTGCTGAACTGCAGTGAATATGCCTGTGAAGCGCAGGTTTCAATTCCAAATGGGCCGACACACTGATTAAGAGAGTCACATGAACCATTCTGCGTACGGTTCATTGAATTTAATTGTTGCAGTAAGAAATGTGGCTCGTCTGGCTGAATTGACCGTGCGTTTGCTTTCCTGCTGCTTTGCATCACTTGGCACCGCAGCTCTGTTGAGAGCCCATTAGAAAACAAAGCTTCTTCTGAGTGCAAGACTGCAGGCCCATGCACCAGCGACTGTCCTGAACACCCTACAGTGGCTGACACCTCTGCGCTGTAGTTTCCCTCTGTTGGCTTAGTGCAGATCCATGAGCACAAGATGTGCTTCAGCTGACCCGCGATCCCTTCCCAGTGGGGCCACTGGCCGACACTGGGAAGGGCTTTCAAGAAATCTCTGGTGCTTGCAACGGAGGATTCTTTTCTCTCAGACTTGGGGGGACGGGGATGCTAGGTGGTGGGCAATTTGTGGATCCCCGCAGCTTACAGAAGTTTCCCACACAGAAATCTAAGACAATATGTGTGTTTAACCAAACTTTGAGGCTTGCCAGGGCTTCTAGGTAAGAAAACGTCATGCGAACCATCCAAGTGACCCCACCTTGGACTTCCCTGGCTGTCCAGTTTTCAGAAATGTGCAGGTTTGCTAGGTTCCTTAGGTGCCGGCTGAGCTAGAGCCCACAATCCACAACTACCCACACTGCGAAAAATGGGCCACTTTTCAGAGGAAAAATGTGATGTGCCCATGTTGCGTTTTGGGCCGTTTTCTGTTACCGGTACTAGGCCCTCCCACACAAGTGAGGCACCATTTCTGCCAGGAGAATTGGGGGAATGCTAGGTGACAGGAAGTGTCTGGCTTCCCACAGATTTGAGATGTTTACCTTACAGAAATGTGAGGAAAATATGGGTTATTGGGAAAAAAAGCTGGTGACAGGCACGCAAGTCACGCCAACCAGCACTCTCACGAGTGTCTGTTTTTCAGAAATGTTCAGCTATGGTAGGTTTCCCTAACTCACTCCATCACTCATATCATCACCCCGCAAGCCATCAGCTCCGCAGACTACACCTTGCTGGGAGACCTTAACTGCCACTTCGACAACCTCCAAGACTACAACTCCACCTCCCTCCTGGATAAACTCCTTAACATCGGACTCAAACAGATCGTACCGGAACCCATGCACTCAGCAGTACACATCCTCAACCCCATATTCACAGCGGGGAACTCCATCACCTTCAACCACACCTCCGAACTCCTGTGGACAGACCATTGTTGCATCCACTTCACCTTCAAAGCAACCATCACCCGTAAACCTCCGCACCAGCTCCCACGAAGAAACTGGAACAAGACCTCCGACGACCAGCTCACCACCTCCCTCAGCAGCTCCACTCCAACCACCATGGACGACGACCCAAACACCGCAGCCCAAACCCTGCACAAATGGATCACCGATTGGTCCAACACCCTCGCCCCCCTCAAGAAAACCACCAACACACCCGCTAATAAAGCAAGCTGGTTCCCCACCAAACTCTGAGAATCCAGACGAACCTGCAGATGCCTCGAAAAGATCTGGAGAAAGTCCAAAACAACAGTAGCCCATGACAAGTTAAAAGCCGCCACCACTGCCCACCACCAGCTCATCAGAAACACAAGGAAGAAAGCAGGCCAGGACAGAATCTCCACCAACGAACACAACACCAAGGAACTTTTCAGCATCATCAAAGAGTTCGCCCAACCCTACAGTGAGACTACAGACATCCCCTCCTCCCAGGACCTCTGCAACAAGCTCAGATCCTACTTCCATCACAAAATCCAGACCATCTACAACAACTTCGACGACGAAAACCAACAGACAGAACCCACACCTCCCACTCCCGACACCACGCAGCCAACACTTGACAGCTGGGCCGCTCTCATCACCGAAGACACCCTGAAGACAATGAAGTCAATCCACTCTGGGGCCCCCAAGGGCCCCTGCCCCCCTCACAACTACCACAGAACCGCCGAGATCGCCCCTGAGCTTCGCTGAACCATCAATCACTACCTCGAGACCACCCCTTTTTGGCGACATCTGGAAACACGCTGAGATCAACCATCTCCTGAAGAAACCCTCGGCAGACCCCACCAACCTCAAAAACTTCAGTCCCATCTCTCGACTCCTGTCACAGATAAAAGTAATCGAAAAAGCCATCAACAGCAAGTTCGCCTCCTTCATTGACGAAAACAACACCCTCGACACCTCCCAAACCAGTTTCAAGAAAACCCCAGCACCAAAACCGCCCTCCTCGTTGCAACAGACGACATCGGCTCCCTCCTCGGCAGGGCCCTCATCCTCCTGGACCTCTCCACAGCCTTCGACACACTCTCTCACTGGACCATAGCGAGCAGACTCCTTGACGCAGAGATCTGGGACAAGGCCCTCGACTGGATCCGCTCCTTCCTCTCTGGCAGAACGCAGCGGGTCAGACTCCCACCCTTCCTCTCGGATCCCACACCAATCACCTGTGGAGTTCCCCAAGGATCCTCCATCAGCCCCACCCTGTTCAACATCTACGTGGCCACACTGGCCCCCATCGTCAGATCCCAGGGACTCAACTTTGTATCCTACGCAGACGACACCCAACTCCTCCTCTCCCTATCCAACGAACCTAACGTATCCAAATATAACTTTCAAGAAGGAATGGAAGCAGTCGCCAAGTGGATGAAGAGCAGATGCCTACAACTCAACACAGACAAAACCAAAGTGCTCATCATGGGCCCACACCCGATGCCTGAAACGACACTTGGTGGCCCCCGCCCTCAGGAACCCTCCCACCCCCACAGACCACACACACAAACCTCAGAATCATCCTGGACTCCAAACTCAAAATGGACTGCCAAATCAACGCTGTCTCATCCTCCTGTTTCCCCACCCTCTGACTCCGACGAAAGACCATCAAATGGAACCCACTTGAACACAGAAAGACTGTCACCCACGCCCTCATCAGCAGCATACTCGACTACGGCAACGCTCTCTCTGCCGGAATCAACAAGAACCCCACCCATAAACTCCAGAATTTTCAGAACGCCTCCACCAGATTAGTACTCAACCTACCCCGTCACTGCCACATCACCCAACACCTACGGGCACTACACTGGCTTCCCATTGCGAAGAGAATCCCCTTCAAGTTTCTCACCCATGCCCACAAATCCCTTCACAACACCGCACCTGGATACTTGAACCACTGCCTCACATTACACGCTCCCCAAAGATCCCTCCGCTCAACCCAGCTCTCCTTTGCTAAGGTGCCACGCATCAAGAAGACCAGAACAGGAGGTCGCTCCTTCTCCTTCCTCGTGGCCAGGCATGGAACACCCTCCCACTCCACCTCTGACAAACGCCAACACTCTCCAAATTCACAAAGGACCTCAAGACCTGGCTCTTTGACTGATCTCCTTGAACATCCTGGACCTGTGCTCCCTTCCCCCTCCCCCCAGTGCCTTGAGACCCATTCGGGTGAGTAGCTGTGCTTAACAAACCTATGATTGATTGATTAAGTGCTGACTAAGCTATGGCCCAAAATTCACAGCTACCCAAATAGCAAAAAAAGGTTGGTTTTCAGTGGAAAAGGTTGATGTGTCCATGTTGCGTTTTGGGCCCTTTCCTGACCTGGGTGCTAGACTCACCCACATAAGTGAGACTCCATTTTTTTCGAAAGATTTGTGGGAATGCTGCGTGATAGGAAATGTGTGGCTCCCTGCAGATTCCAGAAATTTCCATCACAAAAATGTGAGAAAAAAACTGTTGAGAGCCATGCAAGTCACGCCACTTCGAAATGTCTGGTTATGGTAGGTTTTTCCTGGGTGGCAACTTGGCCTCAGCCCAAAATCCGCAGCTACCCATGTTTTAAAAACCGCATGGGTTCTGCTGGGTAAAATATGATGCCTCCAGGTTGTGTTTTGGGGTGTATTGTGTTGTAGGTGCTAGGCCCAGCCACACAGGTGGGATAGAGTTTTTTTTGTGAGTTATGTGGGAATACAGAATAGTAGAAAATCTGTTATTACAAATCAGATTTCCCTGTTTTTTCCCTTTCAAATGTAAGCCAGTGTGTAAGAAAGACGACTTTTTTGCAAAATGTCTTCTGAATCACTGGTATGAGTACCCACACATTCAGAGATGTTCAAATATCTACTGCTCCTAAACTCAGTATCTGGTATACATTTCAGAAATACACAGGGCTCTTTCTTGCCATTTGTACTCTTTATATTTTACTATGTAGATTTGTCTATACCCGGCACACAATGAAAAACCATTGTAAAGTTCAGCTCAATTGTTGGCTCTAGGTACCTCGTGTTTTTGGAGAACCTACAAACGGTATATAGCCCCAAAACCAGGAGTCTAGCAGATGTAATGGTATACTGCTTTTTTTGCTTTTTCTTGTCATGAAGTAACAGATGAAAACGCTGTAAAAAAAATAATTGTTTTTTCCTAATCATTTTCAATTCTTTTTTTTTTCAACTGTTAGTTGTTTTGTGATAACCTTGAGATAGTTTACACACATGACCCCCTGCTGAATTCAGAATTGTATCTACTTTTCAGAACTCTATACCTTTCCTGGATTACCCATAACTTTCACACCTTATTTTTTTTTTTATAACTCTTTTTATTAACACAGATAAACTTGTTGGTCATTGTACATTATGCACTTACAGCTGTTACAGTGTTGCATCCTTGGATTAACATACATTTCTATTATTGCAGGTGGAACAATATTTAGGGTGTAGGCAGTACCAGCACACTATGGCGTTAACGATTCTTTAAGGGGAGGGAGCATGGGAGGTTCACAAGGGTTGCCACGATATTCATTCCAGTGAGTCCAGACCGCTACCCATTTCCCAGGGCACCCTCTCGACATATACACGGTATTCTCTTGCAGCATACACCAGTCCATGTCTCTCTTCCATGCACTACACAGTGGGGGTGTTCCCGCTCCCCACAGGCGTGCTATGTTGCGTTTTGCAATTACAAGCCCCAGCGTTGCCCACAGTTTACCTTTTGTAGATAGGTCCGTGGGCTCCCATATGTTCAGGAGGCACCTCTTAGCTTCAGGTCGTAATCTTACCCCCCAGACCTCACTCATGCAATCATGCACCCTCGCCCAATATGCTTGAATTCGCAGGCATTCCCATACTATGTGAAGAAATGTCCCCCTCTCTCCACACCGTCGTCGACAAAGCCCATCTGCACTCCTCCCCATCAACATTAGCCGGGTGCCTGAGATGTACACCAGGTGCAGTATTTCAAGCTGTATCAGCCTCAACTTTGCCGATATCGCTACCTCTTTAGGGGAGGAAAGTGCCTCCCTCCATTCCTCATCACCAATCTCCAGACCGTCCGCCTCCCATTTCCTCCTGAGGGTGAGAAATGGATCTGGGGCGTAGTGTACTAGTTTTTTATATGTGAGGGATATGGCCCTCTCTGGCATATAGCCCTCAAGCAGCCTGTCCTCTAAGGGGGAGGATTCCGGGAGCGTTGTCCTTGGTGGGATATTAGATTGGAGAGAGTGCCTGACCTGCATGTACCGGAAAAACTCTGATTGCGCCAGGTCATGGGACTGCTGTAGGGTGGAAGAGGTCACCACTCCCCTGGGACCCCATAGGTCCCTTATATGGGATATCCCGATCAGGTCCCAATTACGAAATCCTTTGGTGCGACCCAGCGACGCAAGCCTTTCGGAAACCCAGAGCAGGGTTGCCATTGTAAGTTTGTCGGCCCATCCTATTTTCCGGCTCACTATGTGCCAAAGTTGGACAGAGTGCTTTGTAGGCCCCGTGAGGTGAAACTTATTAGGCTTTGAGTAAAGCGCGGTCTCAAAGTTCCCCCCGGGGAGGAGACACCTGTCCATCCCATACCCAGGATCATCTCCACTTCCGTACGTGCCCTGGTTGATAGCCGAGAGGTGTGCTGCCCAGTAGTATTTACGGATGTCCGGCAGTGCTAGACCCCCGTCGTACCACCCTAGTGTAAGTTTTGGGAGCGATATGCGTGGTGCGCCACTCCACAGAAGGTCTCTCTGAGTGGCCTCAATATCCGCAAAATACTCGTGTGGGACCAAATCAGGATAATTTTGGAGTGAAAACAAAAACCGCGGCAGCGCCATCATCTTAAACAGGGCCGCCCGACCCAGTAGCGACAGCGGGAGCTTCTTCCAGATAGCCGTATCCCTTTGGAACCGCTGCAGAGGTGGCCTGAGGTTCTTTTCGAAGCGGGACCTTGCATCACTGGAGATAAAAATCCCGAGGTACCTGAACCCTTCCGTGGCCACTTGGATCGGGCAGCCACGCGGAATGGAGGGAGGGGCGCCGTGCAATACATACAGTAATGATTTCCCCCAGTTGATACTGTAACCTGAATTTTTCCCAAAGCTGGTAAAGATGTCTAGAGTCACTTGGAGGGATTTAGAGGGGGAGGCAAGGTATAACAGGATATCGTCTGCGTATAGCGAAATCCTGTCCTCCCATCCCCCGTCCATTTTAGCCCTCGTATTGAGGGGTCCTGTCTTATCCAGGCCGCCAAGGGTTCTAAGCAAAGGGCAAAGAGCAAGGGCGAGAGGGGGCAACCCTGTCCCCCTTTCGAGTGCGAAAACCCCGGAGCTCATGTTTTTCAACACTACCTGGGCCAACGGTTCAGTATAGAGGAGGCGCACCCACCCAACGAAATTAGGACCAAAGCCCAATCTTTGAAAGACCGCCATCATATAGGGCCATTCAAGCATATCGAATGCCATAGCGGCATCTAATGATACCACAACCGCATCCTCCTGAATCATGTGGCGGCGACCCATCACACCGTGTAGCCGTCGCAGGTTGAGCGCTGTATTGCGGTGCGGCATGAAGCCTGATTGGTCTGGGTGGACCAGTTTGGTGATTATAGGTTTAATCCTATTTGCAAGGAGCTTCGCCAGTATCTTAGGCTCAGCGTTCAGTAGCGATATTGGCCTGTATGAGGAGCAAAGGTCTCTAGGTTTCCCATCCTTGGGGATAGCTACCAGCGTGGCGACACGTTGGTCCCTTGGCAGTTTCCCCAACGCTTTGCTGTCTTCAAACATATGTTTGAGATGCATGCCCAAGCAGTCAGGCCTGAGCTTGTACAGCTCGATAGTTAGGCCATTAGGGCCCAGGGCTTTCCCAGGTCGCAGGTCCTTAATAGCTTTGACCAGTTCAGCGACGGTGAGTTCGCTGTTCAAAGTCTCTCGATCCTCTTCCGTAAGTATGGGCAGCTTAATGTGAGTTAAAAGTGTGGAGGAATCCTCCTCTGATCGCTCCGACCCTCTGCTATATACTCCTTTGAAATGTGCTGCAAACGTGTCAATTATATCTTTTGGTTCGGTAAGGGGGGGGCCCCCCTCAGTACGAATTTCTGCTACCACCCTCTGCGTCATCTGCTTTTTGTCTAACCAGGCGATTAATTTACCCGCTTTGTCCCCGTGGTCATAAAGTCGGCCTTCTCTGTCTCTAGCTAGGTTTTTTGCAGCCTCCGTGGCTAGGTCCTTATACTCCGCTGCTTTCAACTGAATTTGGTGCTGGGCCCCTAGGGTCCCATGCACCTGCACCTCTCCCTCCAGTGCGAGAAGATCCCGCTCCATGGTGAGCATCTATGCCTCCCTTTCCTTACGCTGTCCGGCCATTTTTTAGAGGGCTTCTCGATACAGTCTTAAATGCTTCCCAGAGAGTAGTTGGTGAATCCACTGTACCAGCGTTGTCATTGAAAAAGTGATCTATTGAACGAGTGATCGCCTTCTTAATCCCAGGGTTGCGTAGGAACCAAGGGTTTATGGGCGCTACACATCCTACTTTATGTTCCCCAATTGTTAGATATACCCCTTGCTAGGTGTTTTATATCCTGAACCGTAGTGTTGTGTTGCAATGGAGCCAGGAGATAAGCCATCCTGGAAAATGTGTGGTGTGGTCCCGAGAAGAATGTATACTGCAATTGGGTGGGGTGGTGCAGCCGCCGAAGGTCCACCAGCCCATACGCCTCCAAAAGATTGGAGAGCCACAATTGCCCCGGCGCAATGTTCCGCGGCGGGTGTCTATCTAATTCTCCCAACACCACTGGGTTAAAGTCCCCCCCAACTAAAAGCTGCCCCTCGGGGAGGGAGAGGAGGAGTTCCCCAAGATCCTGATAGGATTGATTCTGGAGACCGGGTGGAATATAAACCGTCACCAGGTTAAGCGTGCGTCCTGCCCATTTTCCCGTGAGCACCGCATAGCGGCCCAACGGGTCTGTAGCTGTGTGTTCGATTACCAATGGAAAATTACGGCGCACCATTATGCCCACCCCGCGGGAGCCCGATGTGAATCCGGCATGCGAGGCCGGTTTGTACCCCCACCTGTTAAGTGCCTGGCACATGATCCCAATGAGGTGCGTTTCTTGCAAGAGGACGATATCTGGGAGGTGTCGTTTGAGGCATTGGAGTACTATACTTCTCTTAAGCTTGTCTCCCAACCCATTAACATTCCAGCTAAGCACCTTGATACTTTTATCCCACCTCATAGCCATGTCCAAAAACGATGTAAATATGTTGTCTATCTGGCCTGCAACACCACGCCACCCCTCCAAGACATTTCTTACATGACCAACTGAGTCCCCCGCCACCCCCCTGAACATCACTAACCACCCCCAAACCCCCCGGAAACTGTCGACCCCCCACCTCCCTCCCCTCCCTGCTACCCTGCCGTGTAGGTTTACAACTACCCACATACCCAACTAGCAGAGCGCTTTTTGCCCCAAACAAGAAAGGAGAGAAAAAGTCCTCCCCTCCCCTCTAGGAACTGACAGCTGGGGTGTGCGCTAGCCCCAACTCCAGCCGACGAGCGCCCCTCCCCATGTCTATTATGACTCTTTCAACATATGCGAGCACGTTACTATGAGAGTCCAATGTCCCTTGCAGTGCTGCACCGCTCCCTATCGATTGTCTCGCTCGAAGTGCCTCATCCAGCCGAGCAAGCCGCCCGTACCAAGCAAGAGTTTAAAGTCAGGCAATGTCTCCGGCTCTTTCCGAGTCGATGCAATCTCCCACGGGCACGGAGAAAGCGGCCCCCACACTGCTAGCACCGTCCCGGGCAAGCCCTCCCTCCAATACCGTAGAGAAAATTTATACATTACAGGTTGGTGCGTATCCTTCTGGGGAGATCGCCCCCCCACCAGCTCAGTGTCTCTAAGATCTCTAGATGCCATCCAGGTCCGGACTGCGGGATCTCGAACGCCATGAATGCTGACTAAATTTGTCCGCATCTAACCTGCCATCCAGGAGTGTCGGTGTCTTCGTCCGGGTACCTCTCCAGCCATCCCCTGTGGCGTTTGTGGACGGCTGTGAAGCTCCTCTGTCTAGCCAGTCCTGCACCTCTGAAGGCGTGGTGAAGAAGAGGGATCTGCTGCCATCAAGTACTTTGAGCTTTGCTGGGAAGAACATCATGTATTTGATGCCCCTCTCCCGCAACGCCGCTTTCACCCCCTCAAACAATCGTCGCTCTTGTTGCAACTTGAGCGTGAAATCAGGAAAGAACCTGACCGTCGCATTCTTGTACTGTAAGTCCCCCTTCTGTCTAGCGGCCTGCAGAATGGCGTCCCGGTCTCTATAGTTGAGGATTCTCGCTGTAATGGTTCGCGGCCGGGCTCCGGGTTTAGGCTTCGGGATTGGCGCACGGTGCGCCCTTTCAACAGAGAACATAGAGGAGAGCCAATTCGGTTTCAGGCTGTTAAGGATCAAGTCTTCGAGGAATAGGTCCACGCTAGGCCCTTCCGAACCCTCCGGAACGCCCACCACGCGGATGTTGTTCCGCCGGGCCCTCCCTTCCTGATCATCAAGCTTCAGGGCCACCTGACGATGCTGATGAACAAGCTCATTAACCCTCTGTTCCAGTTTCTTGGAGGAGGCCTTAAGTTCCATGATATCAGCCCCATTAATTCTGGCCTTTTCCGATGTTTTATTTAGGTCAGTGCGCAAAAGATTCATTTCAATGGACATTTTATCGATTTTCGTCTCGAGGGTAGTCCCCAGGGTCTGTATAGCGGTCATAATGGCCGCCAAGGAGGGCTCCGCCGGTGTCGGTTGCTCCCCCGCTGCCCCCTCGGTCTGAGGGGCTGACCTCGGGACTGCATATTTATAAAGTTTGTTCGTTTGGGCCGCTGCCGCCCCTTTAGGTTTCATGTTGGGGTCTCCTCGTGGAACCACCGGCTACCAGGGTATGTCGTGATCCCAGGCCACTCGCCCAGTAACGTCCCGCGAGCAGGCAACAATCTTATTCTGCTGATCGGATCACTTCTGCTGGATTTCGCTGCGTCACCCCCCCCCCCCCGCGGTGCCAACCGCCACCTGGTCGCGGGTACGTCCGTACTTGTATGCAGGCCTCACTCCGATTAGCGGTGTATCATGTGCCAGCCAGGTCTTCCTCGCCTGCCACTTGCCCATGAGTCAGAAAGGGAGGATGGGCGCGCTCTTCCTGAGACCCCCTCTTCAACGATGGCCTGTGCAGCCAAATCTGAAGGCGGCCCCTTCCGGGTGGATTTCAGTATTTTCGCCTCGCAGTAGGCCGCCCCAAACACTCTCTGAACCGTCCGTAGCTGGCCCTCCAGCGCCGGTGCAGCGAGGATCAATCTTGGTCTTGCAGCCCTCCAGGTAGGTCCTGGTGGGGTTGACGGTCCCAGTTAGCGACCGGGCCGTCGGAGCAAAACCGAGGGGGACCACGGAGGAGAGGCCCAGATATCCTGCCAAGCGGTCCCAGTTCAATCACCGCTGCAGCCCTGTAGAGCCTCCAGGGCGTGCCGCCTAGTTCTTCCTCCCCACTAAGCGGTCCGTATGCCCTAGACTCCATGGGCCGGCTAGTAGCTCCGGGGGCCCAGTCTGTATCGCACATCTAGGCGCCCCCCACTGGCCGCAAAATCAACGCATCAGCGCTCCGGCAGCCTATGAGGACGCGCCGTTCATCCAGTCCAGGTCAACAGGGCCGCCGCTTTGGGCGCGCACACACCGCAGCGAGGTAGGCGGCGCCACACTTCCGAGAGCCGGTCCCGGCCCGAACAGGCGCTTTGTCTATTACCGGCGTGGGTCCGATGAGGCGCAACGTATCAGGCCGCAGGATCCGCCGTAGGCCTCAGCGCCAGGGTGTTGCGTACGCACCTCTGCCCGCCTCCTCGCCGCTCCCGGGCACCGCCGCACACATCAGCTGTATCTCAGCAGCGGAGGCGTCCCCAGACCGCCGGAGCACAGAATCCGGCACCGCAGACTGCCCCTATGATTCGCCCATCTCGTAGCCGCACTGCTGGAAGGATTTATGGCCGGATTTTCGGGGAGTTAGGACGTCGGTCCGGCGGAGCTCGCACCTAAGCGGCCATCTATGCTGGCGCTCAGCCACGCCCCCTTTCACACCTTATTCCATCTCAAATTTGAAGTAGGTTGAAGGCACAGAAGTTAGGAAAATGGGTTACCTCTTAGAAAAATATGGTAAAAAAAATATTTTTGATACAGCTCTGCATGCTTCTGAAAGCTAGGAAGATGGTGATTTTAGCACAGCAAACAGTTTGTTGATGCCATTTTAGGAAAAAAATCAGACACTTTCTCGCCGAGCACTTTTTCCCCCGCAATGTAGCTATATTTTGCCCACTTTCTCAGTACCCTCCAGGGAAATCCACACACACTGGGTACCTTTAGAATCCCCATGTTGTGGGAAAAAAGGAAGCAAATTTGGCGTGGATGTCTTATGTGGAAAAAAAGTCATGGAGGTGTAGGCACAAACTACCCCAAATAACCAATAACGGGTGCAGCAGTGGGGTGAAAAAGCCTCAGCAGTTAAGGGGTTAATTTAAGATAGGAACCTCCCATCTGCTGCTGTGTGCATTTAACTTAAATATACAGGGAGGAAAATATATTTATGTGCATTAAGTGCAACAAGAGATGTTAAAAGCATTTTTAACAATGATGTCGCATTGTGTTGTGTACACAATTCACACATTTATAGCAGCGTCCATGTGTAGGGTGACCAGACGTCCTGGATTTCCCCAGACAGTCCAGGTTTTCAGAGGACTGTCCTGGTTTACCTACACTTTTGTTAATTTTAGGTAAATGTTCTGGTTTTTGGGACATAGGTCAGGTCATTCTGCAAAGCAGAATTAAAAGATATGCGCTCCATTCTCATGCGTCTCTGAAGACTGAACTGTTTTAAGTAATGTAAAAATGCACATATTTACAAGTCTATGAAAAAAACGGGACAGGCACATGTAGAAGCAAGTCTAGAGGCTTTAGTCCTACTTTTATTTCTGACATGTCTGGTTTTTGCTTATCAAAATTTGGTCGCCCTATCCATGTGACATATCATTTTAAAGGCCATGACTGCATTTGGCCAGAGCTGCCGACTTAAAAACTGGAGAACAAGGTTCAAACCTTGGCGTCTGCTCAACATCATGTAACAAATCTGCAAGACTATTGCCACATCAACAGGACAAAGGAAGGAGTCTGTAACAAACATTACAGTTCCTTTCAGATTTGAATTCCCGTCATTGGCTACTGGAAAAGGATACACACTTTGCGAAGCCGCGTAAGATACATTTCTTGCAAGAGTTACAATTGCACTGCAGGAATGTTGGACACTATGCAATAGCTGTAACGCATTTTTAAGACGCAAACATATCAAGTTAAACTAAGGTCTGGCACTTAGATCTCTGGATTGACCAAACTTTGTTTTAATTAAATGAGCAAAGGGGAGAAGCTTAAACATTTACTTGTTACAAAGTTTCTGACAATCTAACAGACTAACACACATCACCATTCATTGGTCCGGGCTGCATCTGCCATGGCCACCCATTTAAAGATAGTTTATTTAGAGACAAAGTCCGTAAAACCATATAGATAAACGACAATGCCACGTTAGACATAAATATAGTACTTTGAAATCAACCTTAAAATTGATGATGGACACAAATTAAGATAAAGTGAGCGTAATAGGTATAAAATAAGAAAATGAATAAGAACTTGTGTTCCAGACCACATGTGCCCAATTTAACCTCCACATAACATTTAGTTTGTTGACTTTTTCGGCAGCCGGCTCTACTTTTATTTCAAACTCAATTTGGAAGATGCATTTTTCAGCTGTTCTCAGGATCACGTTGAAAGCAGTGTCCAAAAAGATTACTATTGTCGGTGCTTAGTGTATCGACAACTAAATTACCGAAGGGATTTGCATCTCACTTGCTGAAGATCTAAACATCACAGCTAACGTCATGACCAACAACTAAGTGGGTATAGGGTATACGCACTGAAGTGCCTACACAAGTTCGGGCTTCTACAAGGGAAAACAACCAATGCTGCTTCCCTTGTGCTCTGATCTCTGTACAGAGCCGAGCCTGTTTGGTACTGGGATGTAAATGAAGTGTGGCATGCATCCCAAACACAAATCTGGAATTCTGCCTCCACCATTCCTAATTGGACATAATAATACTTAAGGTGAGACGGTAAGGTCGTCCTTCCTAATTGGACATAATAATACTTAAGGTGAGACGGTAAGGTCGCACTAAAGAACACATACAGGGAAACACCCTGTGCTAGCCTTTCGGTGACAAGGAACCTAACAGTTAATTATTCCGAAGGAATGGTATTATTGATGCCTGGAAGGCTCCAGGAAGTGAATCCTCTTAGTGCGTTATCCTGTGCAACAATATGTGGTGCTCCCTGCAGAAAGGAAGCAGGCCCATCTGTCTCGATGGTCGAGAAGCCCTCGGCTGTCATTTGCCTCACATCAAGGGATGGGTCGAAAATGACTAACCTGAATTAAACAATGACCGCTTCCGGGAGCAGCCAGAACGTCAAACAGCGCGGAAAGTATACACAGCCAGCGTCGAGGCCCATTCTGAGGGAAATATCTGACAAGTGAATCACCTCACGGGCAGTCGCAGTAACCAGATTTACCTCAAAATGCACTGGGGAGAGTACAGAACCCGAAAATATTTACGTCAAGCTACGCCACACACACACAAAAAAAGACACTCAGTGGTTGATAACATGCAGTTGATTATGAAACTAAAATACACCAACTGAATAAAGCAAAACTTGCAAGTATGCGGGAAAAAAATCTGCATATCGTGCGGCTCAGGAGCAACATTAAGGGATATTTCATGTCCTGTTGAAAGCATATGATGGCACGGAATAAAATGAAAGTGACGCGGCCGCTGGAAGAAAATTAAAGTGAGCGGGCGCGCGTCTGCGAAAGTGATCGCCTGGACGCGCTCTACGCCACAGAAACAAAAAAAAAGACACTCAGTGGTTGTTAACAAGCAGTCCATTATGAAACTAAAATACACCAACTGAATAAAGCAAAACTTGCAAGTATGCGGGAAAAAAATCTGTATATCGTGGCGGCTCAGGAGCAACATTAAGGAATATTTCATGTGCTGTTGAAAGCATATGACGGCACGGAATAAAATGAAACTGACGCGGCCGCAGGAAGAAAATAAAAGTGAGCGGGCGCGCGTCTGCGAAAGTTATCGCAGGGACGCGCTCTGTGGTGGGGGAGAGGCAGAGCGAGGCGCTTGGGAGAGCACTGTGAGGCTTTATGTGCCATGACAGCCAGACAGAGGAAAGACAGATGGCGGGTGCGCGCGTGCACGCGCTCTTGAACGCAAGCTTGAAGCCAGGAAAAGCCTCTGGTAGCACTTTAAAAATCCACTAACTAAATGTCTCGCAGCGCATGCGCTGGCTCTGGCGAGACCTAAAAAAGACAGTAACAGAATTTCCGCAAATACCTCACATTGTATTTTAATTATTTCCTCTGCCACTAGATGGCAATATACATCCCGGCAAACAAGGCTTTTCTCCTGTACCTTTGCCGTCAAACTGAAGGCTGCTGCGTTTGATAACGGGTGGGAGATGAGATCAACTGTGTTACGTAACTAGATTGAGGTAGGAGGTGAAATAGTGCCTGATGTTCATTCCCATGCCTAGCATTATCTGCGTTAGGGCAACGACCAGTTACCTATAGAGGTGGGGGAGGGGTCAAATCCCACACACGTAATACACCTCCCCTCTACAGAGCACTACAGCAGCAACCCCAGCCCTGCGGGGATCTCAGATGGTGACACTCTTGTGGAAGTATTCGAGTCTCACTGGGGCTCGGGAGGACCACAAACCACCACCAACGCATGGTCGAAACCAACTACCACAGAACGGTCAAGGCCAAGCAACACCGCATGGTCACAACCAACCACCACCACATGGTCACAACCACCCACCACCGCATGGTCACAACCATCCACCACGGTATGGTCACAACCAACCACCACCGCATAGTCACAACCAACCACGGTATGGTCAAAACCAACCATCACCGCATGGTTACAACCAACCACCATGGTATGGTCACAACCAACCACCACTGCATGGTCACAACCAACCACCACGGTATGGTCACAAACAACCACCATGGTATGGTCACAACCAACCACCACGGTATGGTCACAACCAACCAGTTGAAATAAAATCATTTATGTTAAGAGTAATTCCTACGGGGCTCTATTTTAAGGGCCTGCCCCCATTATTTTCTGTGGGAGGGTGCTGCAGTTCCAGTGGTTAGGCATGTGTGACACGGGACTTACTCCAGGTCCGAGCAGGAGCACATTTACAACTGTTTGGCTGTAGTAACCTTAAAAGGGGAGTTTGTAAATGGTTGACTCTTTTCTGGGTGGCTGTGTCCCAAACTCAATCCTTTCTTAACCTTTCCTTAACCGCTCATTACTCCACCTTAAACCCCTCTCATTTAATACTAGGTATTCACCATTTTCCTACCACTCCCCGTCCCTCTCACATTTACTACTAAACATAGTAGTACGTTTGTGGAGACCTACACAGTCAGGGCAGAGATCTCCAAACACAAAAGACAGGAGAGTCATGGGTTGGTGCACAGCCTTTTGTAGTATGTGAGTAGTAGTACCATGTAGTTTGTAGATAGGCACCCATTGTGTGGTAAAAGGGTTACCTGAGCAGCACCAGGAATCCGCTTTCACTAGCCAGTCCTTCAACTATGCAAATGCACGTACTCCCGACAGTCACCGTGAAGCCGCCAAATCTGTGAGCACTTTTGTGAAAACAAAGGGTGCAGGCATCAGCCCAGGGGTTTACGGCCATGAACTGACAGTGTTAAAATCCCACAATGAACCACAGGCACAAGTAAGTGCCCCAGAGACCCAGGGGGTGCTAACCAGTCCCTGGCATTCATGGGCAGTCAGACGTGGCTGATGGACAGGCTTTGGAAGCATTCTCGCTGCGGAGATTAATCTAATCGTTGCACCCATCACTTTTTTTGTATTCCCCAATGTGACACCCTATGTTCGATGGGCATGCCCAGATGTGGGTCCCTTGCACACTGTGCCACAGGATTCAAGCTGTCCCAGTCTAATGAGGCCCAGTAGGCCTAAAACCAGTCTGATTGGTTGTGTTCCCAATCAGAGGCGACTTGTCCTAGCAGTTCAGGATGGACCTTTCAGAAGGATTTGCATTGTGACTCCGTAAGTGTAACAAGAACACCCAGACGTGGGTCCTGTGCCCACTGTGCCGTAAGACTCAAACTGCACCTTCTGATGATCCCCAAATGGGCCAAAACCAGTCTGAGGCTTCTTGTGTTCCCGTTCAGAGGGGAACTGGCCTGGTAGGTCAGACTGGACTGTTCCTACTGATTGCATATGGCGAGTTCCTGTCATGTCTGAGATGCAGCTCCAAGTAACTACGAGTGGCTGAGAATAATTTACACATTCCACTTTCTATTTTCCAACTTTTTTCCGGAGACACCACCACTATGGTCTCTTTTCTCAGTCGGGCAAGGACTTCTGCTTCTAAAATTGAGGTGTGTGCTGTCCTGATGAAAAGAGAGAGATCCGGAGGAAAAGAAAGTGGAGGGCACAGTTCTTGTGGAAGACCCAGCAAACCATTCTGGCATTAAAATGGGCGACCCACCTCTCTACTCAGTGGGGTTCTGAGGTAGTAGAGCGAGCAGAGGGTGGTGGTGGACACTGGCTCTGTTGCTGCTACTGTTGATGGCTTCCCCAACACGAAGGTGAGAGTGGTTTATTTGTTTCGGTGTCAGGATCACCTGAGAAGGCCCTCTCTGCTGGGACTGAATTGCCCTCGAACAGCCTCAGAACTTGCTGTACTGTTGGTGGAGCTGTCTCACAGGAAAGGCGAGGCCCAACAGGCAAGCCATGGCTCTACTGTTCTTGAAACGTTCTCAGGAGGAGTCAGCCTTCTCCATACACATCCATATGCCATCGAAGGGCACGTCCATGAGGAATGCCAGGACATCACCTGTGTTATGGGAGGCTGATAAAAGACAGTTTTGCCAAATCCTCAAAAGAATAAACAACGGCCCGAAAGGCATGTTGTAATCACCGCGCGGAGGGTGCATGTCCTTGTAACAAAGGCTTTCCTTCCAATGGCATCCTGTCTCTTTGACTTCCTAAATGGAGGGGCTGTGGGAAAGGTATTTGTTTCTAGTTTCCTGGAGCTAACTTGGACCACTAGGCTCCCTGGCGATGGGTGAAATGAAAAGAACTTTAGGTAACCGGGAGCAGGCCTAATTCACCTTGCTCCTTGCCTCGCTACAGCTGATCCTAAAAAGGGCTTTTCCTGGCAACCGAAACTGGCCTTTTTGAAGACCCCCTCTCTGTGTTTCTCATTCCTAATCTCTTTCGTTTCTCTCTGATCTCCACTTTTCTCCCACTCCATTTCTCGCCCTCCCTTTTTATCTCCCCACCCCTCCACGCTCCGTCTTCCCTCCTCTACTCTACCATTTTCTCTCTGTCTCACTCCCTTTTCACCCTCTTGATGTATATAACGCTTGTCATGTCTTATGGCTCTCTCTGAGAGTACCCCGTGTTTCTGCTTAATGGTGCAGTAATTCTAACTCCGAAGCCGCAGACCTCGATAATGTGAAGTATTTTACATTACAAAGGGCACCAATACAACAAACACACACATTTTCAGGTATACGCGTCCGCTGCTTGCTTTAGCTTGCTTTTGGGGAGCTATTATTTCCTTTTGTTTAAGGACTCCATGAGAGTGCATGTGTTTTTCAGCTTCTCCCTTGGGTACTTTTCTCCCTCCCCGTCCACATTTCTCTCTCTTGACCGTTTCCTTCTCGCCTGCACTCCACAATGCTTCTCTTCCCTCTTCTTGCTATTTCTTCGCCCACTGTGCAGTGCTTAATTTGAGCCGGTGGTTTACGGTACCTGCATTTAATCATCAACACCGGGCTTTCAATGAGCACCAATTAAGGACACATTAATTTATGGTATGCATGGGTAGATTAAGAGATTTGCCCAGAATCACAGGATGTTGAGCCAACGCCGAGACTCAAACCTGGTTCCCCAGCTCTGAAGTCCCCAGCTACGAAGTCGGGCAGTTCTGTCCATTACACCACATCCTCTCCCTACTTTCATAGTAAGTAGTTGATTCTGTTTTAGGCAGAGCTAACAGGAGAAATGGGCTGGTGCAAGCTGCCTCCTGACTGTGCCGGCCTTCGGGGACACGTTGATGAGGTGAGGCCTATAATTGTAATGTGGGGACCTAGCAAATAATGGGGACACACACACTTGGTTTGCTGGTGCCAGGAGATAACCCATGTGTGGGCTCTCCCCTTTTATTTAACCACGCAGGCCACGCCTGGCCTGCAGATGACGTGGGCACAGTTCGGGCCAGCAAACAGAAACACAGGAATGCTAACCATACCACCCTCTCCAACCTGGTTCTTGAAATAAAGCTTCTGAAAGTCCGGTAACATACACAGTTCCTTTGCCTCAGTCTCTACACTCTTAACTCGCAAAATCCTGGGGATGTCGGCTAGGGTGAGGATTGGGCCGTAGACTGTAACGTTGTAGTTGGCTTCGTATGGGTGGCTCACTTGGTGTTGGCCGGCTTGGAGGCGAAACAGGAGGTGGTATGCCTGAGGTGGCAGGTTCCAGTGCGTCTTCTTCCCGGCTCTGGATGTTTCTGCTCGGGCTCAGCAGGGGGCGAGGGCCAGACTCTGGCGGGACCTCTTGAACCAGGAGATGTTGCGCGATATTACCTTGCTCCCTTTCTGGGCTGTCACCATGGTTCCATTGCTGGTGACGACTGTCCAGGTGCATGGTTCATGGACGGTCCGGAACTTCCCCCCGGGCCGGCAGTCTATGAGTAGCACTGTGGCACCGGGTCAGAGTGACCATGGTGCGGCATGGCGTCGAATGCTTGCCTGGTGTTTTTTTCGTTCCTGCCTTGCTTGGGTTTCCTGGATATCCAGAGGCGGGGGTGTCTACCCTGGACACGTAGGGATGAGGCCTCTCCGTGGGCCTTTGAACATAAGGGACCAAGGACTCCGCAGCATGGTGCAGTGTGGGGTGCTTCGGTATTCCCTGAGGAACTCGTGGAGACGCTGATCAGGATCCGCTTGTTCCACACTGGCAATGTGTAGCATTTTGTTTAAGGTCCTCATGCAATGCTCTTCGTCTCCGTTGTCTTGGGGCCACAGAGGCGTGACACGGCGGTGGTGGATCCCTCACTGGTGGAGGAAAGTGGCAAACTCAGCCCCATGGAACAGGAGCCCATTGTCGCTCCGGATCTCCAGGGGAAACCCAAATGTGGCAAGCATCTTCTTCAGGACCAGGGCCACGTGGGCAAAAGCGGTGGAGATGACTGGTTCCACTATGGGATATTTAGAGAATGCATCCACGAGGACGAGCATGTGTTTTCCTCCGGGGAAACTCCTGAAGTCTATGCTCACTTTCGACCATGGGAGAGTGCAGGCCTATTCCGTGATTACCGGGATCGGTCTTTCGGGAGCGCTGGTTATATGGCAGGCTGGGAAACGGCATACTAGGTCTTCAACCATTGCCTCGAGTTCTGGAAACCAGACTTTTTCTCTCAACTCGCTTTCATTTTGGTCATGCCTTGGAGGCCTCCGTGGGCTAGTTGAGTTGCTCGGTGCCTCAGAGCTTCTCAGGAGTATTCCATCTGCTATGGACCTCAGCTCACTCCTCACCCTCCATATCTTTGTCAACTCTCCTCGGTCTTCTGGTGCCCATGTGTTAGTCTGGTGAAAATAGTTCCTCCAAGAGAGTCCGGGTGTATATGGTGTCTTGCTCTGCGGCTTCCTTGATTTCTTCGAGCATCATCACCTGGGGGCACGCCGCCGTTGAGATCATATTTATGTATTGTTCCAACCCTTCGAGGTCATCCGCCTCTTCCTTTGGTGCTGGGTGTTGGGACAGAAAATCCGCGGGGTTCTTCGCCCCAGGTCTAAATACTACGTCCATCTGGTAAGGCTGAAGTTGTACAGCCCACCGCTCAATCCGGGGAGGTGGATGAGGGGCTGACCCCTTGAAGAGGGGAACCAGAGGCTGGTGGTCGGTTACCACGGTGAATAACTAGCCAGTCAGGTAAAGGTGAAAATGGTTGCAGGCCCACTTTATCGCAAGCGCCTCTTGCTCGATCTGGGCATACCTGGCTTCACTGGGTGTCAGCGACTTGCTGGCAAACGATAAGGCTGCCCATCGACCTGGCTCATGTTCCTGGGAAAGCACCACTCGCACACCCACCGGACTGGCGTCTACCAGTAGTTCTGTCCCCTTCGCCGGATCAAAATAGGCAAGGGTGGATTCTCCCAGTAACGCGTCCTTGATGCTCTGAAAGGCCTTCTCTTCCCGCGGTCCCCAGTGCCATTTGACGTCTGTTTTCGTTAGTGCCCTCAACGGCTTGGCAAGGGTTGCAAGATCAGAGATAAACCTCCCGCAATACGTGGCCATGCCAAGGAAACTCCTCACTTCGGTAGGTGTGGTTGGAGCTGGAGCACTTCGGATAGCTTGTGACTTCTTCGGATCCACTTGGATGCCTTCCTGTCTGAACACGTAGCCGAAGAATTCTAGAGATGGTTGGAAGAATAGACACTTCTCTTGGTGGAGTGTCGCGCCATGTTCACTGAGGTGACGCAACGTGCTCTTCAGGTGTCTGTGATGGTCAGCAGCCATGGCAGAGTGGATCAGGATGTCATCGCTGATGTTTATCACACCCGGAAGCACAGACAGCATCTCGCAGATCGTGTTCTGGAGTACCTCTGCAGCCGAGGATATTCCGGAGCAGTTGTTTGTAACGACGCAGCCCCAGATGGGTACTTAACATTGTAATGTAGCAGCTTTCTTCCGCTAGAAGCAGTTGGTGGTACCCTGAGTTCAGGTCGATTTTTGAAAACCACCTTGATCCATTGACATCTGCAATTATAACATCCATAGTTGGCGTAATGTGATGCTCTCTTTTGATGGCCCAGTTGGGCAACCTCATACCGATGCAGAGGCGTATGGCACCTGGCTGTTTTGGCTTTTCCGCGTTAACCATCGGGTACACCCAGGGCATCAGTCCTGAGACCTTTTCAATTACTCCTTGTTTTTCAAGGTTTTCCAGTTCTTTTTCCACCAATGGTCTCAGGTGAAAAGAGACTCGCCGGGGTTGCAGCGCAACTGGTGTGATGGACTTGTCAATGTGTAGCTTAATGGGGTCGCATTTGATGTGGCCAAGTCCTTGGAAGAGTTCCGGGAATTGGTTGAGTATCTCGTTAACCTGATGTACTTGGACACTCCTGACAAAAGACACCAGTCCCAGGTCTTGTGACTGCTGATTAGGGTGTCCGCGTCACAATCTATAACGTGGATAATGGTTGTGACCTCCTGGTCGTTTGATCTGATCGGGACGGATACTTTTGCTCTCAGTGGCAGAGGGGTTTGGCTCCCATAGGCAAATATCTTGGTCCGGGATGGGGTGATTGGCGGTCGAGGTTGGAGGCGCCGGTATTGCTGGAGGCCCATCACGTTTACAGACACTCCTGTATCCATAATCACTTTTACTTCCGATCCTGTGACTTTAATTGTACAGGTGGGTAGTGGCCTTCTGCGGCACTTGAGCTCCCGTGCGAACGAGATCAGGTATGTTTCCACCTCATCCTCCTCCGTAGATGAATCTTCTGGCCCTTGATAACTTCAGCTCGTCCTTTGTGGCTCCTCCTTCTGTGCGAAGTCAGTTAGGGACAGTTGTCGTACTGTCCGTGATGTTGGTTTTTGTCCTCGGGTGTCTCGGCCTCGACTCCGTCTCCTGCACATCGCAGCAAAGTAGTTGGGGATCCCACAATTAGCCCAGGGTTTGCCTTGCGCGGGGCAGTCTTTTGCGGCATGTGGCTCATGCCCACAGTACCCGCACTGCGTCTTGGAAACTTCGGGCCTTGTCTTTCTGGGTGTGTCACTTCGTGGTCTTGTTCGGAGGGTGTCAGCCCGCTTCGTTTTGATGGTCTCCAGTCATCCTTGAGGCTTTGTGAGGGCTTGGTCCATTTCATTGGCCCTAGCCGCAGATAGATCGTGGGTCCTTGCTAATATGAGTATGTCTTCTAAGGCGATTTTTGGCTGGCGCAGGATGAGGCCTCTGAGCATCTTGTCTCGGCACCCTTGGCTGACCTGGGCCCTTATCTCCTTTGGTTGATCGTCCTCTATGCATGTGCTGGCCAGTTTGCGCAGGCGAGTATAAAACACATCAATCGACTACCCTTCCATTTGGCGGCCTGGCGCAATTTGAATTGTTCAAAATCGGGATTAAGTTGGGGGTCGAAATGCAGGTCTATTGCCGCCACCGCAGCGTCGTATTCCGTGGCAATGCCTGTATTCGGCAAGTGTTTGAACAGCTTGAATATTTCGTCTCCAGCACAGTGGAGAAGTAGCGATCTTTTCACTGCCCCGTCGGTCTTCCTGGTGGCTACGAAATAGTTATTCAGGCGTTCTATCCAGATTTTCCACCTCGGGACACTGTGGCCGGATCTTCCAGTTCACTGAAGGGTGGCAGTGCCCCAGTAAGGAATATGCTACTTACCAGTATGCATCTGTTCTTGGCATGTAGAACTGCAGAGTTGTACACTTAGCATAGATCGCCATCTGGTGTTGGGCCCGGATGTTTGCAGTTTTTTTTTTTTCTTGGACAGTCTTTGGAAGTCACGAGTTTGGTGACTCCTCCTTCGGTCCGTACTGCGCATGGGCTTCAGCTCCATCCTCAGATTGTTTTTCGCCAACAGGGAAATGATGGAGCTTAGTAATAGCAGTGAGAAACCCATGTGTGTTGTATCTAAATAAGATGTACTGGAACGGATACAGGTAGCCGGGGAGGCGGGTGGGCGTGTACAACTCTGCAGCTCTACATGCCAAGAACAGATGCATACTGGTAAGTAGCATATTCCGTTCGAGGCATATGAGCTGCAGATTGTACACTTAGCATAGATTATATAGCAGTACCCAACCTTAGCGGCGACCACCGGTATCCGTTGCAGTGGTTTGAAAATGTGTCTTTAGTACAGCCTAGCCCACTCTAGCTTGCTGCTTGGAATGCACATCTACACAGTAATGTTTTGTGAAGGTGTGCGGTGTAGACCAGGTGGCTGCTTTGCAGATGTCATCTAAGGGTATATTCCCTAGAAAAGCCATAGAAGCCCCTAACTTTCTTGTAGAATGGGCTTTAGGCGGAACAGATAATGTTCTTTTTGCCTTTTGATAGCAAATTTGTATGCATTTTACAATCCACCTAGCTATCCCTGATTTAGAAATGGGGTTGCCTTTATGTGGTGGAGAGAAGGAAACGAACAATTGTTTAGTCTTCCTGAAGGGTTGCGTTCTTTGTATGTAGCAAAGCCCTTTTCACATCGAGTGTGTGTAAGGCCCTTTATGCAACAGATTGAGGTTGCGAGAAGAAGACAGGTAATTCCACCGATTGATTGAGATGGAAGGGGGAAATGACCTTGGGCAGAAACTTCGGATTTGTGCGAAGTATGACCTTGCTGTGATGTATTTGTATGAAGGGTTCCTGTATAGTGAACGCTTGTATTTCACCAACCCTTCTAAGGGAAGTGATAGCTACGAGAAAAGCTGTTTTCCAGGTGAGAAACTGTAGCTCGCATTTATGCATTGGTTCGAAGGGCGGACCCATTAGTCGTGTAAGAACTAAATTTAGATTCCATACAGGGGAAGGTGGTGCCCTGGGAGGAATTACTCGTTTAAGGCCTTCCATGAAGGCTTTAATAGCGGGCACTCTGAAGAGTGATAAATGCTGTCTGTTTTGTAGATAAGCAGCGATCGCTGCTAGGTGTAGGCGTATGGATGAATATGCCAGGTTACACCCGTGAAGATGGAGCAGATAGCATATGATGTGCTGTATGGATGCATCTAAAGGGTTGATTGTATTGTTACGGCAGTAAATTACAAATCTTTTCCACTTTGCGGCATAGCATGCTCTAGTGGTAGGATGTCTGGCTTCCATGATGATGTTCATGCAATCAGGGGGAAGGTTAAGGTATCCGAATTCTAAGATTTCAGGAGCCAGATCGCCAGGTTGAGCTGAGCTGGGTCCGGGTGCCTGATTTCTCCATGGTTCTGGGTTAGGAGGCATGGGGATAGGTGCAGTTTTTGATGTGGTACCACTGACAGTTGTAGTAGCGTGGTGTACCACGGCTGCCTGGCCCACGTCGGAGCTACTAGAATGAGTGTGAGGGAGTGTTGTTGTAGCTTCCTTACCACTAATGGAATTAGTGGGAGAGGTGGAAAGGCGTATGCAAATCTGCCTGACCAGTTCATCCATATCGCATTGCCCTTGGACAATGGGTGTGGGTATCTGGCGGCGAAGCTTGGGCATTTTTTGTTTTCGTGGGTGGCGAAGAGGTCTATCTGAGGATGCCCCCACTGTTGGAAGAATGGCTGAAGAACTTGTGGGTGCAGTTCCCATTCGTGTAGTTGTTGCGTTTGTCTGCTGAGCAGATCTGCCATGGTGTTTTGTACGCCTGGAACGTGCTGTGCCAGGAGAAAGATGTTTTGGGGAATTGCCCATCTCCATATGCTCTGGGCTAAGCGGGAGAGCTGGGGAGAGTGTGTCCCCCCCTGTTTTTGGATATAATACATTGCAGTCATGTTGTCTGTGCGAATGAGGACTGCTTTGCCCGAAATCTGTTTTTGGAAAGATTTTAGGGCTAGAAAGATCGCCAAGAGCTCCAGATGGTTGATGTGGAGCGATTTTTGCTGTGGCGTCCATAGACCTTACATTGTGAGGTGTAGGAGGTGCGCTCCCCAGCCGGAGAGCGATGCGTCCGCTGTTAGAATCACCTGAGGAACCGGGTCCAGGAACGGCCGCCCTTTGGAAAGGTTTGTGGTGTTCCACCACTGCAGAGAGTGATGTGTGCGGCCGTCCACCAACACCAGATCCGTCAGCTGACCCTGGGCCTGGTTCCACTGTTGTGCTAGGCACTCTTGAAGTGGACGCATGTGGAGTCTTGCATGGGGCACTATGAAGATGCAAGACGCCATCATTCCTATGAGCTTCATGAACACTCTTGCTGGAAGAGAGTGTTGGGGAAGGAATGTTTTGCGTAAGGCTTGAATGCTTGTGATTCTGGCTGAGTTTGGATAGGCAATACCTTTGGAGGTGTCTATAGTGGCCCCGAGATATTGCTTTGTGTGAGATGGTATGAGGTGGGACTTTTGGTAGTTCACCGTGAAGACTAGCTGGTGGAGCAGTTGGATGGTGCTGTTTGTATGTTGCACGCATTGGTGGTAGGACGCGGCTTTTATCAGCCAGTCGTCTAAGTAAGGGAAGACGTGAATGTGTTGACGTCTGAGGTGTGCTGCTACTACCGCTAGGCATTTGGTAAACACCCGTGGTGCGGTGGTGATCCCGAAGGGGAGAACCGTGAATTGGTAATGTTGCCCGTCCACCACGAACCTGAGGTATTTCCTGTGAGAGGGGTGTATTGGAATGTGAAAGTATGCGTCTTTCAGATCCAAGGTTGTGAGAAAGTCTCCCTGACAGAGGAGCGGGAGGACTTGTTGTAGGGTGACCATGTGGAAATGGTCTGAATGTATGTAGGCATTTAGAGGCCGGAGGTCCAGAATGGGCCTGAGGGTCCCGTCTTTCTTTGGTATTAAGAAATATAGGGAGTAAACCCCTAGATTTTGCTGATCGATGGGGACCTGCTCTATAGCGTGTTTTTGGAGGAGGGAGAGTACCTCCTGTTTGAGCAGTGTGGAATGTTCTTGAGACATTGGACGGTGCCTTGGTGGGATATTGGGTGGGGTAGATGTTAGCTCGAGACAGTACCCTGACCGAATGATTTGGGTCACCCATTTGTCCGATGTTATGGACTCCCATGCGTGGATAAAGTTTTGTAGTCTGCCCCCGACCGGAGTGGAATGGTCTGGGGGGAGCGGAGGGAAGTCATTGTGTGGGCGGGGTGGCAGAACGGGTGGTGTTAGTTTTGCCCCTGCCCTTATTGTTGTTGCCTCTGTAACCACCCCTTTGGTTGCCCTTTGAAAAGGTATTTTGAGGAGGGGACTTGTAGGAGGTAGAGGTGCTATCGGTGGAGAAGCCTCTGCCTGTGCCACGAAAGGAGGAGCGTCGAAAGGAACATTTAGAGGCTTGTGTTTGCAGTGCCCCCATAGACTTTGCTGTGTCTGTGTCCTTTTTCATCTTTTCCAACGCTTCGTCTACCTTTGGCCCAAAGAGAGTTTGTTGGTCAAAGGGGTGATTGAGTATGGACGCCTGGACTTCAGGCTTGAACCCTGAGATCCTGAGCCAGGCATGGCGACGAAGCAGGACACTGGTATTTATGGCTCTAGAAGCAGTGTCGGCTGCATCGAGGGCACACTTAATGGAGGTGTTTGTAATTAGTTTACCCTCCTGTATTAGCTCATGAGCCCTACGCTTGTGTTTCTCGGGAAGGTGCTGCATAAGAGCCTCAAGTTCGTCGTAGTTTGCTCTGTCATAGCGCGCAAGTAGCGCTTGTGTGTTTGCAATGCGCCACATGTTTGCAGCTTGAGAGGCGGTGCGTTTGCCAGACGCGTCTAGGAGTTTGGATTCCTTGTCTGGCGGTGGGGCTTCTCCTGAGGACTGGGAGTTAGCCCGCTTTCTAGCTGTAGAGACAACTAGGGAATCTAAGGGAGCAGGGCCCTTAATGTATGCAGGGTCTGTGGGTGCCGCCTTGTACTTTTACTCTATACTTGTGTTTATTTCCCTTCCCCCTTTCAGGGTCTTTGAACACCTCTGCGGCATGCTTGGTGACACCCTTAAGCATGGGTAAAATAGATGTGGATTTGTCCTGTATGTCAAATGTATCCAGTAAGAAGTCGTCTTCCACTGGTTCAGTGTGCATGTCCACCCCATGGTAGTGTGCTGCTCTCTGCACTAAATGATGAAACCCTAAGGAGTCCTCTGGAGGAGACGGCCTGGATGGGTATAGGTCGTCCTGAGGTATATCGGGTATATCAGGGTTATTGTAATCCTCCCATGGGTCTGGGGTCCCCGGTGGAGTGGGATCCATTGGGGCGTCCGCCGGGTAATTGTCCGGGTCCCTGTCGTCCGGATCTGGGGACGGGGTTGGAGAGTAATGAGGTAAAGGTGGCAGAGACCTGGGAGGGGGAGGGGGTGGAGGAGGTGGAGGAGGTAGGGGAGGCGGTAGTGGGGAGGGCACTCTGAGGGGAGAAGTAGCAGAGTCCTTCCGTTTGGGCGGTGGAGGAGGAGCCGGCGTATCAAGGCGTCTTTTCTTGATAATTAAAGTCAATAGCCCAGTCTTTGGATCTTTGGACAGAGTCTTTTGTAAAGGGTCTGGTGTAAACAGAGCCAATGGTGCCGAATCGTCCGTCGGCACCGATGATTTCGGAACCGAGGGCTTCGATGGTTTCTGTGCGCCATGCTTTTTTGGGGCCTCCGGTTTTTTCGGCGTCGAGGGAGTTTTCGGCACCGGAGCGTCGGTGCCGACTGATTTGTGTTTGTGTTTGGTCGGCGCCGAGAGTCCAGGCTTCGGCACCGGTGGCTTCGGAGTCGAGCTGGATATTACTTTCTTCGGTGCCGGATGCTGTTTTTCGGCACCGGGCGTCGGCTGGCTCGATCCCGAGCTGCCGTGAGACTTTGGAGGCTTCGACACCGGGCCCGAAGGTGGGGTGATAGAAGCTTTGGTCTTGGTTTTGCCCAGGCCGGCAGGCGAGGGAGTAACCTGAGTCTCTTTGGTTATGGGCGCGGGGGTGGGAGGGGGCACAGTACTCACGACCCGCTGCGCCGGTGTGATGTCCTCCACGTCGGAGTCGTCGGCCTCGGAAGCGCTGACGACGTCTTCCTCCTGCTCGGTGTGTATTTGCCCCGAAGCTTCGGCGCCGTCTCCGAAGATGTCCGGTGGAACTGCAGACGATGAGTGCGCCATGGTGCGTCGAGCTTTTCGATCCCGGATGGTCTTCTTCGATCGAAAAGACTTACAGGCGGGGCAGTCTCTGGCCTCGTGTTCTGGAGAGAGGCAAAGATTACACACCTGATGGAGGTCGGTGTGGGGAAATTTAGACCCACATTTTGGGCACTTTTTGAACGGAGTCCTTTCCATCGGCCGGGACCGGAGTCGAGGAGGGCCCGAAGGCCTGTGCCGATGTACGGGATGGAGAAAGTGCCGCTTCAAGAGATGAAGATGATGATGAAGAAACTCGAAGAAACGAGGATTTTCCGTCGAGGCTGGAACCGTAGAAGTTCGAAGCCGGAGCACGAAGTATCACATCCGAGCCCGATGGCGGAAAAAAACAATCTGAGGATGGAGCCGAAGCCCATGCGCAGTACGGACCGAAGGAGGAGTCACCAAACTCGTGACTTCCAAAGACTGTCCAAGAAGAAAAACAAACTGCAAACATCCGGGCCCAACACCAGATGGCGATCTATGCTAAGTGTACAATCTGCAGCTCATATGCCTCGAACGGAATAGTTTCTTTTCTGTATCTCCAGTTCTGTAGTAGGGGTATCTCTGTGATAGTCATAATCTAAGGAATAGTCCCGCCCATGTGCGGGGACCCCGGAACAATAAAAAATCTCTTAAGGTGTCAAGCCATGCAGACCTGCATCTACACTTAAGAGAGAATTTAATCTAAAGACAGATAATGCAGCCTATACCCACAGGCTACACTGTCCAGTACTTCAACTAGGAAATTCCACCAACATCCACAAACAGCACTGCCTGCCCAGCTTTTTCCACAAGGAAAAAAACTGCCTCTACCAGCAGAAGCCTCTGGAATGATAGAGAGAAAGGAATGGACAGACAAGCCCCATAGGCTGCCATTATGTGGCTCAGAACAGGATACTGTGCCTTTAAGAAAACTTTCCAGAACTTTTCCCAGTATCCCAGAATGCACAGCATGTCCCTTTTACTTTCAGTTCTTTTTGAAGGCGTAGCACGCCAGACCTGTAGCATTCCTTACATTAATAAATATCTCTCCACCGGGGAGGAGGGTGGGCGCTTATGACTATCACAGAGATAACCCTACTACAGAACTGGAGTTACAGAAAAGAAACTACTCCTTCTGTAGTAGGGGATCTCTGTGTATAGTCATAATCTAGTGAATAGAATGGCAAGCCCATCCCAAACCAAAAACGGCGGTGGAGAAGAATTCAAAATAACACCACTATTGTGCGAACAAATTTCGCAGTGAAGCCTGCCCAACCTGAGCTTCTGCCCTGGCATCCGTGTCCAGACAGTAATGCTTAGCAAAGGTATGGACCGACCTCCAAGTGGCCGCCTTGCAGATTTCTGCAATCGGAACATTACGTAGCAAAGCAGATGTAGCCGCTTTGCCCCTGGTGGAATGAGCCTTAGGTTTACCCCCTAAGGTCTTATTAGCCTTTTGATAACACAATTGTATACAGGACACAATCCACCGAGAGATGGACTGTTTAGAGGTAGCAAGACCGGTCCTGACTGATCCATAATTGATAAACAATTGGTCTGACCTACGAATATCCTTGGTCTTATCAAGATAAAACTTCAACACCCTCCTAACATCCAGGGAATGGAGAGACCTTTCCGCTGGAGAAGTGGGATTCTGAAAAAACGTAGGTAAAGTTATGGTCTGGTTGACATGAAAATCTGAAATAACCTTAGGAAGAAATTTAGGGTGAGTACGCATAACAACCTTAGCAGCATGAAATACAGTATAAGGTTCTTGACAACATAATGCCTGAAGTTCACTCACCCTGCGGGCCGATGTAATGGCCACTAGGAACGCCGCCTTCCAGGACAGGTGCTGCAACGAAGCCTTGTGAATAGGTTCAAAAGGCTCCCTCATCAGTCTGGACAGCACCACATTCAATTCCCAGGAAGGCGAGGGAAGTCTGACAGGAGGGAACACCTTCTTCAAGCCTTCCAAAAAATCCTTGACCACAGGGATCTGAAAGAAGGAAGTCTGTGAAGGGCATTTCCTGTAAGCAGTCAAAGCAGCGAGATGAACCTTAATGCAGTGGAAATTAAGGCCAGACTGCGCCAAATGTAAAGATATGGAAGGATGACATCTTCCTTACAGGTCGTCGGGTCAAAGTTCTTGGACTTGCACCAGATGCAGAATCTCTTCCACTTGTAAGCATAGGAAGTCCTAGTGGAAGGACGTTTAGCCTCCTTCAGTATGTCCATACAATCTTCTGGTAGATTCAAATGGCCATATTGCACTATCTCAGGAGCCATGCCGCCAAACTCAAAGACGAAAGGTTGGGATGCACCATCCGCCCCCGAACTTCGTGAGAAGGTCCGGCCTGCACGGCAGCCGCATGTGAGGAAGGAGAGACCGGTGAAGTAGGTCCATGAACCACCACTGCCTGGGCCATTCCGGGGCAATGAGGATCATCCGCACTCCGGACTTGGACAGTTTGATGAGCACCGCCGGAATCAGGGGAATGGGTGGAAAAGCGTACAGAAAGTTGTTCGACCAGTCGATCCATAGCGAATCCCCAGCGTCCCCCGCTGGTAGTACCTGGATGCGAAGTCTCGGCATTTGCTGTTTTCGGCAGTGGCGAACAGATCTACGTCTGGAGTCCCCCACCTTGCGAAGACTTCTCCTAGTACTTCGTCGTTTATGACCCATTCGTGGTTTTCCTGAAGCAGCCTGCTCAGTGCGTCCGCCTGAACATTCTGCACCCCCGGCAGATGCCTGGCCGTAATCATCAGTCCCCGGGCCAGAAGCCAGTGCCAGATCGCCTGCGCCTCCTGCGACAGAGTGCGCGATCTCGACCCCCCCTGCTTGTTGAGGTAATACATCGTGGTTGTATTGTCTGTCTGTATCAGCAGCGAGTTGGTCTGGAAGGACGGATGGAAGGCCTTCAATGCCAAGTAAACGGCTCTGAGTTCCAGGAAATTGATGTGGTACGTCGACTCCAACGGGGACCACTTTCCTTGTATCTGTAAGTCTCCGGAGTGCGCTCCCCAGCCTTGGAGAGACGCATCCGTCATGATACTCGTCGTGGGAATGTTCTTGTGGAAAGGAACCCCCCTGAGGAGATTTTCCGCTGAACACCACCATTTCAGAGACTGAAGAGCATGCAGAGACAGTCGTATCTTGTCGTCCCAAGAACCTGTCCTCTGATCCCACTGATCCTCCAAGCACTCCTGCAGTGGTCTCATGTGCAGCCGTGCGTGAGGAGTGAGGAAGATACAGGAGGCCATCGACCCCAGCAGAGAAGACACCTTCCTCACTGTCGTCGATGGAGTGGTCATGAGGTCCTGAGCCTTCCGAAGGAGCGATAACCGTCTCCCCTCCGAAGGAGACACGCTTGCTGACAGCGTATCTATGGTGGCCCCCAAGTACTGTACGCACTGGACCGGGGTCGGGACAGATTTGGACATGTTGACGTCTAACCCCAGCTTGTTCAAGAGAGCGCATGTCCTCCGGAAGTGCGCCTGCGCTTCCGAGAAAGATGAGGCCTTGATCAAACAGTTGTCCAGGTACGGGTAGACAAACACCTTGTTCCTCCGCAGGTGTGCCGCTACCACTGCCATGCACTTCGAGAAGGTCCTGGGCGCAGACTTTAGCCCGAATGGCAATACTGTGTATTGATAATGATTGGCGCCGACTTGGAATCGCAGGAACTTCCTGTGTTTCCTTGCAATGGGCACATGGAAGTACGCATCCTGTAGGTCTATGGCACAGAGCCAGTCTCCCCGTTGCAGCTGAGGGTAAATCTGATGCAACGATAGCATGCAAAACTTCTCTCTGCGAATCCATTTGTTTGCTTGCCGCAAATCCAGAATGGGCCTGAACTCGTTCTTGTCCTTCTTGCGAACCAGGAAGAACCGAGAGTACAGACCTCTTCCCCTTTGAGACAGAGGCACGTCTTCCACCGCCTTTTTCCGTAACAGGATGTCCGCCTTCGCCTGGAGCTCTCGCAGTTGATACTGCGAGCTTACCGGCGGAATTGCTGGAGGCGGTCTGATGAACCGAAGACTGTATCCATTGCAAACAATATTCAGCACCCACTTGTCCTGAGTAATTTTTCTCCACTCTGCCAGAAAAAATTGAATGCTTCCCCCCACTGGAGTGGGTAACGGTTGCAGGGGAAGTGGACGCTCAGGGCCGAGACCCGGCAGGGCCCTTGGTAGCAGTAGCGGACTGCTGGCCCCCTCTACTCTTCTGGCATTTCTGGAAGGGTTTTCGGAACTGCTGCTGCTGGTGTTGCTGCTGTCCCGAGGCCTGCCCACGCCCTCTGCCCGCAGACCCGAACCGTCTCTGGAACGGGCGCTTCTTATTCTCGGGCTTCTCCAACCCGACAGCCGTCAGGGTCTCTGCCTCTGTCTTCATGCGGGCCATCTCATCGTCCGCATGCCTGCCGAAAAGGGTTTCACCCGAGAAAGGCAGATTGGCCACTCTATGCTGGGCCTCTGGCTTGAGCGATGTAAGGCGCAGCCACGCGTGACGTCGTTGGTGGACGCCATGACAATACCCATGCGCCGCCAGCAGGGACAGGTCCGCTGCCGCACTGATCACCTGGTTCGATACCAGCATCCCCTCGCGCAAAGTCTCCAAGAAGTCCTCTTTCTTGTCGCGAGGCAGCAGCTCCGCGTACTGCTGGAGAGACTCCCACAGGGCACGGTCGTAACGCCCCAGCAGAACCCCGGCACTTGCCGCCTTCATGGTGGTAGAAGCCGTCCCACAGACCTTCCTGCCCACCGAATCTAGCCAGCGGCTCTCCTTGTCGGGCGGAACCATCGATGAAGGGGTGGTAGCATGCTGCTTCCTCGCCGCCGTCACAATAACCGAGTCCGGCTTTGGGTCCATCCTCAAAAAAGTCGGGTCCGAGTCCGGCGCCCGATACTTTTTCAGGAGCCGTGAAGGGGCGGATTTCGTCACCGCCGGAGTGAGGAACAACTCCATAGCGGGCTCCACCAGTCCCGGCACTAGAGGCAGCAGGGGGCGAGACAGGTGCTTCTTGTGCAGCGTCTCGAACATCACGGACGTCGTAGGTGTCGGTACCGTCACCGTGATTCCCAACTTGGCTGCCCCCCTCAGGAGTACCTCCTGGAAGGAGACTAGGTCGTCAACCGGCGACACCCTCGTCCCTGGCGAGTCCGACAGCGTCGGCGAGAAGTCCCTGGCAGATGATCGTGTGCGTGATCTGGATCTGCGCCTCCTGCGGCGTCGCCCCGATGTTGACGCCCCGAACGCCCACGGCTCCTCGATCTCCCTCTCCGTCCGGAGCGGGAGCGCGATCTCCTTGGCTTCGGTCTGTCCGCCGGCCTCGCCGGGCCCGGCGACGGTAGCTTACCCTGGCGCTGCGGCCTAGGAGTTCCCTGCGGCGGAGTCGGATACCTGGGCAACGAGACCGACCGTGGCGGAACCGCGGGTGGGCCTGAAGGCGTGCGAGGTGGGATAGAACGAGGAGGAGGAGGAGGAGGTGGAGGAGGAGGAGGCGGTGATGGTGTCGGTAGGGGTGGAGGAGGAGATGGCGTAGGGATACGCTGCGCGGGCTCCCGTGGCAAAGGAGTGCAGGGCAGCGACCCAGGCCTCGTCGGTGTATACACCACGGAGTATACCGAGCCCGGGGACCTCCTGTGCCGCCTCGACGTTGATTACTCCCTCTTCGACGTCGATCGTCTCCTTGACGTCGATCGCCTCCTAGACGTCGATCGCCTCCTTGACGTCGATCGCCTCCTTGACGTCGATCGCCTCCTTGACGCCGAACGCCGCCGAACGCCGCTTCGATGACGAACGCCGCTTCGAAGGCGAACGCTGCCTCGATGGCGAACGCCGCCTCGACGGCGAGCGTCTCCTCTTTGCCGACGGCGACAGGCGACCTCCCCTCGACGGCGAGCGCCGATGCCGGGCCTGGTCTCGACGCCGATGACTTGACGTCGACGATGTCGACGAAGACGATGACGGCGAACAACAATGTTCAGATTTGGAAGAGATAAAAGAGGGGAACTTCAATCTGAAAAACTCTGGTTCAACAGTGGAACCATCGCTTGGTGAAATTCTGAGCTTAATTAATTATCTCCACAAAGATCTTAAGGAAGACAACCTAAGAAATCATGATGCCATCGAAAAACTGCAAGGTGCAATTAAGAAAATTGGTAATACATGCACTGAGATCTCAGACAGATTGGTCTCTGTAGAAACACGTACAGAAAACTTGGAAACCGATGTTATCAATCTCCGCAAAAAAGAAATAGAACATGACGGGATCATAAAGGACCTTATGTTTAAAATCGAGGATTATGAAAACAGATCGAGAAGAAACAATCTGCGGTTTCTTGGAATTCCCGAAGGATCCGAAGGAAACGATGCAAGAGGTTTCATGATCACGCTTCTTAAATCCACCTTCCCGGAACTTGAAGGTTGGGATCTGGACAAGGAAATACAGAGAGCTCATCGATTCCCTTTGATGTTATCTAAACATTCTCAGAAACCTCAACAATACCCTAGAGCAATACTAATTAACTTTGGGAACTTCCTCCTTCGTGAATCCATTTACAAATTAGCCAGACCAACATCTCAAAGAGAATATAAAGGACTTAAATTCTTTGTTCGACCAGATTTCGCACACTCCACCATAGAGAGACGGTGGAAGATGCGACAGTTATTTACACCCTTTGAAAAAATGGGTGCAACTGTTTACCTTCAAAATCCAGCGAGGCTAAAAATAATCTATAAAGGCACTACGAGAAGCTTTTTAAGTGATATCCAAGCACAAGAATATTTAAAGGAAATATCTGAACCTGAACCAAGATATTCTGATAATCCATCCAAAGGAAAAAAAATTGTAGACAGAAAATGATATTTGTGTAAATAAGTACCTTAACTTTGAGCGTTTGAAATATTGGAGTGAAAAGGCCCAAGGGGACCGCTATCGTAACAATCTATGAATCCAGTTTATAATAGAACAAACTTAGTTAGTCTATAGAGATGATCTATTAAATTTGTCATCACTCGCTTTTTCATGGGACACAGGAGTGGGCCACCTGGGGGCTGAATCGGGTGAATCACTTAGACGCCCACACTTGAGTACCTCGGCACCTAGGATGCCTCATTTGTTGGCTGGGAGGGAGGGGGGTGGTGGGGTGGGGAGAAGGAGGAGGGGAGAGGGGGGGAACAAGGATTCACTCAAAGGGAAGGAGAGCATGATTCAATATTATCACAAACTATATAGTTATCATTTAGAGATTATTAAAAAAGAAAAATCCAGTAAATTTGAACGTGTCGGGAGAATAAAAAACTATAATGGCTAGACTCAACATATTATCTATGAATATCTGCGGTCTTAACGATCTAAAAAAAAGACAGAAAGTTTCAGAAGGTCTTAAAGCTACCGGGGCTGCTATTGTTTGTCTTCAAGAGACACATATCGAGGGGGCTCAACATCATTTACTAAAAACACTTGGATATCGAATGATTGCCGCCACAACTCAGGGGACACGCACTAAAGGGGTCACTATCTTAGCGAATGGGGGGGGGAGTGCAATTCCCTCGAACTGTTGTAGATACACTTGGACGATTCGTAATAGTCGAATGCCATATTAATAATGGGGAAGAAAAACTAACTATATGCTCAATATATGGAAGTAATAGTGATGATCCAGAGGTATTGATCCAGATCTCTAATGAGTTAACACATTGGCCTCTACCCATGATTATCTGTGGAGATCTAAACATCCATTTACCTAATGGATGGCTTTCGGATCAAAGATTTATATATCAGGGTAGGAAACGTAAAGTTTTTAATGCTTTAAAAGAAATGTGTCTGCTTCATGGTTTAATTGATGGGTGGACAACTAAATATCCTATAGATCCTGGATATACTTTTTTCTCATTCCCTCATTTAAAACAAGTACGTCTTGATTATATGCTTATGTCCAATTCTCTGAGATCAAATTATTATATCGATAAATTAGCTAGGGTTCTGTCGGACCATAATCCTTTAATGCTTAGCCTCATGATTTCTCCACCGAGATCCAAAATTAATATATGGACGTTTGAAAGAGCATTACTCTATAATGAAGCATATTGTCAACAAATGTGTACATGGATCCCGGTTTTCCTTGAAGAAAATGTTGGATCTACTTCAATCGATGTAGTATGGGATACCTTGAAGGCTTGTGTCAGGGGTGAAACTTTGAAATTCTCCTTAAAAAATAATAAAAGGGAAAAACAAAACATGGCATTATTAGAACAAGATCTACGAAGAGCTGAAGAGGATCTAACTAAAGCAATACAGGAAGGCAGGACGATAGATAATGAGATGGGTAAAGTGACAATAGCTAAAAATTATATCTCCGAAATATTTGTCGGAAAAGCTATTGCTCGGGCTAACGCCAATATGAAAAAAATATACGAGTTTAACGAAACAGTGGGGCATCAGCTAGCTGTTCGAACTCGAGAAGAAACTTCATCCGCTTTAATCAAAGAAATTAGAGATCCAGATATGGGCCTAAGAACTGAACCCGCGGAAATAAGAATGGCTTTTCAGAAGTTTTATAGGGAACTATACCATGAAGATGATAACGATAGCGGGGACCCCAAAACTTATTTAGATCTGTCAATCCCTGAACGCTTGCAATCAGATGACCAGGAATTCCTAGATAGCCCAATTTCCTGGGAAGAAATATTAATGGCAATTACTGGCCTATCTAAGGGAAAAGCTTCGGGTACGGACGGAATCCCTACTGAATTTTATGCTAAATTTGCCCCTCAACTAAAAAACATTCTAACACTACTTTTTCAACATATTTTTCATGGAGGGAAGCCACCGAAATCTTGGTCAAACGCTAAAATTATTGTCTTCCCGAAGAAAAATAAAGAAGCTAAAGAAATGGGCTCTTATCGTCCGATTACTTTGATTAATGGGGATTCAAAAATTTACTCTAAAATCTTAGCAGCCCGATTGGCACCCATTATTCATAAAATTGTCTTGGAAGAACAACACGGCTTTATTCCTGGAAGATCCACAACCGATCATATACAAAGAGTCATTTCCCTTTTTGACTACGCAGGAGTGACAGGTGACCCTATGTCGCTTATACTGTTGGATGCAGAAAAAGCATTTGACAGGGTATCCTGGAAATTTTTATGGGCAGCAATGGCTAACTGCGGGATTGGAGCAAAATATATACAGGCAATTAAACAACTCTATATAAACCCCACTGCCCGAGTCTTGATAAATGGCATATTGTCTGACAGCTTTACCATTCATAGAGGTACAAGACAGGGATGCCCTTGTTCACCCCTCTTGTTTGCCATCTATATTGATGTATTTATACAAAGATTAAAATTTAAAACTTCAATACTTCCCATTAAAATTCGCGATTTAGAAATAAAATGCTTGGGCTACGCAGATGACATAGCTATTGTTACAAGTGATCCTATCGAAGCGATGAAACATATAGAGCTAGAGGCATTAGATTTCGGCCAAATCTCTGGATATAGATTGAATTCCGGCAAAACCCAGATAGTAGTAAATAACAAAATCATTATGAATGATATGAGGATTGTTGATAAAGCAACATATCTCGGGGTAAGCATTAGTGCTAAAATCGAAAACATTGTGGAAGATAACATTCAACCCCTAATAATTCAAACTAAAAAAGAATTATCTCGGCTACACAATCTACATTTAACTATAGGTGGAAGATGTAATGTGGTTATAATGTTATTTTTTCATAAATTCTTATATTTTTTTAGAGCCATCTGTCTTGAATTTTCCCCACTAATTTTTAAAAACATCGATTCTATGTTTTCACATTTTATTTGGGGATATAATAAATCACGTAGAGCACTTAGATGGATCACTTTACCTAGAGAACGTGGGGGATGGTCACTACCAAACTTTAAACTATACTATTGGGCCGCTGTACTAAAATACAGCAATAGTCTCTTAATGGAGAGCCCAATGGGTTATATTACACCCACCCCGCAAGAACTAATCTTGGGTGAAGACAGTATTGGTTGTCTGTGGCGCCATATGAACGATGACTAATTCAAAAAAGTAAAATTTAAAACTATTTCCAGCATTTTCAAAGTATGGCGTAATATAAAAAAACTAATCGGTCTAGGTCGATATTCATATTATACCCCCGTACTTCAGAACGTGGATCTTCCAGAAATATTTCATGATATATATATACAAAGATGGGCTGAACTAGGTGTTAAACGACTAGGTTGGTTTTTTTTTTGATAGGGGAATAAAATCATTCAATGAATTAAAAATTGAGTTCCACCTGACAAATCAGGATTTTTTTACATTTCTCCAGGTGAGAGATTTCTTAAATAGGAAAACGGGTGGCCCTATCAAATTTTATCGGTGTGATATTATAGAAAAACTGAGACTAGTTAATACCCCTAGAATTGGAGAGTTATACGCTGGATTAAATGCTCTATTACCCGATGATATGAACAAACATCTGACGACATGGCAGACCAGACTGGGGGTTATATCCCAAATCCCTTGCGAGGCCTATGATATGTCATTAACTCATTTAATGTCTATGAAACTTCAGGCACAATTCTTCAAAACATTTTTCTCACTTTATTACACTCCTGAAAGACTCGCAAAATGGGGGACGGGGAATGGAACGTTTTGTCCAAGATGTGCTCTTCCGGCAGCCGATGTAATGCATATGTTTGCTTCATGCCCTGTTTTAACTAAAGTTCTATCTGAAATCTCCGACTTTCTATCAAGGATTCTACATTGTAAGATTAATATTGCAAATACAGAAGTATTGTTGGGGGTTTCCAACAACGGCCGTCCAAGCGAGCAACAGGGGCTAATATTTGTTGGTATGGCCATCTTCAGGATGTGTATCGCCTCTGCCTGGATAGATCCAATACCCCCATCATTCTTCGAATGGAGAGCTCGACTATTGGCGACCTGCAGTCTAGAGGTTGCCATTTATAAGAACAAAGGGAGGGACAAGAGGAAGAGGGGTATGAAGATCTGGGCACCATTGATTGCCTGGACGCAAGAAAATTGATTGCGAAAAATGGATATTGATATGTCGTATATCGCAAAATTCTGTTTGCCTTCCATGCCTTGTTTTTTTTTTCTCTTATGTACAAATCTGCTCTCTGTTGGTTAAATATATGAATTACTTGTTTCCCGAGTGAGGGTCCGGGGTGGGGGGGGTGGGGGGTTGGGGTGGGGGGTGGGGGGTTGGGGAGGGGGGCGGGGGGATACTGTGTTGTTTTGAATTTTTTTTTAAAAAAATGATTAAAACAAACAAAAGAAGACGATGACGGCGGCCTGTTCAGCTCCCTTGACGTCGAGCGTCGACGCCGCTTCTCCCCACAGCCCTGGGGAGAAGGTGAACAGACCGTAGTCATCCCCCTCGACGCCGTAGTCGATGCCATCGACGGCGGCGGAGAATGGGGACGTTTGCCGGTCTTCCTGTCCCTGGGGAGACCCCCAGAGGCCTTAGCATAGGCAGAATCAGACCCTCCAGACCCACCTTGTGCCTTCAGCCTTCTGTCCTCCAGGACTTGGAGTCTGATCTTCATCCTCTCTCTCAAGGTCCTGGCCGAGAACGAGTGGCAGATTTCACACTCCTCCGGCACATGGGACTGGGGAAGGCAGACGATGCACACCCTGTGTGGGTCTGATTTGGCCTTCTTCCTATCGCACTCTGGGCACTTGTCAAACAAGCCAGGCATGATGACAACACCAGAAAGAAGGCCACAACACTAAAAGTCTTGAAAAGTGACAAAAACACTAAATAAACCCTTGAAAAGGGAGAGCTCAATGCTCCAGGGTCCTGCTAGCAGGAGCCGGAAAAAAGAACTGAAAGTAAAAGGGACCTGCTGTGCATTCTGGGATACTGGGAAAAGTTCTGGAAAGTTTTCTTAAGGGCACAGTATCCTGTTCTGAGCCACATAATGGCAGCCTATGGGGCTTGTCTGGCCATTCCTTTCTCTCTATCATTCCAGAGGCTTCTGCTGGTAGAGGCAGGTTTTTTCCTTGTGGAAAAAGCTGGGCAGGCAGTGCTGTTTGTGGATGTTGGTGGAATTTCCTAGTTGAAGTACTGGACAGTGTAGCCTGTGGGTATAGGCTGCATTATCTGTCTTTAGAATAAATTCTCTCTTAAGTGTAGATGCAGGTCTGCATGGCTTGACACCTTAAGAGATTATTTTTTTTATTGCTCCGGGGTCCCCGCACATGGGCGGGACTATTCCCTAGATTATGACTATACACAGAGATCCCCTACTACAGAAGTGCGTGTTGTACTGGGATGCGAGGTGGTGCCTGCGCTTGGTCGTCGTCACCCATATTTCTTGTGGGTGGGTGCCTTCCTTTCTCTCTTCTGTTTTTGCCTGCTCTCTATGTGCAGTAGCCTGTGTCTTGACTCTATTTGCTGTTATCACGTCTGGTTGGGCACCCTCTTGTCTTCCTTGTCTGTAAGTAGTCAACAGGTCTTCCACTCTTTTACTGTGATTTATTATTTTTTCTTCTTTTTTTCCCTTCACTGTGCACCATCTATCCTTGACCTCCTTCTAGGTCACTGGCTCCCTCGCCAGTAGTACCTCTTGCTTCCTGGGGCCCTGGACGTCACAGCCACACCGAGACACGTTCCTGGTGCGTGCACGCCGTGCAGGGGCTCGCCTCTGTTTCCTGAGGCGGGGCAGCCATTGCGCTAAGAAGCGCCACCCCCACGGAGACAGCGCTCGACCCGAAAGCTGCGTGGCAGTGGGGTGGAGCAGGGCAGCTCGCTGGAGGACTGGGACAGATGTCGGGTGTCTTCCGGGCACCTCCCCAGAGCAGCGGGACACGTGGGGCACCACAGCAGGGTAGCACTCACCCGCAGGGTGCCGACGCCGCTCTTTCGATGTTCCTAGCGACGCGGCGGTCGCAGTCCCACAACGCGGCGGTCGTTGCGCACTTTGGCAGCGGAGCCAGATGGGGTAGCTGGATGAAACGAGGGTCACGCCCCCCCTCGTCACCAACGTACCAGCCTTCGGGGACACGTTTATGAGGTGAGGGCTATAATTGTAATGTGGAGACCTAGCAAATAATGGGGACACACACACTTGCTTTGCTGGTGCCGGGAGATAACCCAGGTGCAGGCTGTGAGAAGTTGGCCTGATGTATGATGTCACTAGTTATAGTGTACACCTTATATCAGTCCAAATACCCTTATGGTGATTGGTTGTAAAGTCAACCTTATAGACCAGCTATCCTAGTGGTAGCATGGACAAGAGCAGTCTTAGGCTAAACTCTGAATGGCATGTGAAGTCAGCTGTGATACCATATATAATCCCTTGAATACCAAATGAAAGGACACCACAACAGATATATATATAAAATAAAGTGTATTTATTCTAAGCAAACCCTCAGCACTCTTTATGAGTTTAGAGGTAAGTACAACACAGTCTTATTAATGCATACAGTAAGTCACACAGGTAAGTAATACAGTTAGGCCCTAGGGGCCACGCAAACCATATACTAAATAAGTGGTATAAGAACCACTGTCACGGAAATAGAATAGGCCTAGGCCTAGGGAATCGCTGGGGCTACACTACACTAGCGTTAGTTAGGAAGTGGGAGGCCCACGGGATTCGTGTGCAGAGTGGAAACACTCACGCGTAATGCGTAAAAGTCAATAGCAATGTTACAGTTTAGAAATAGATAGATTTAGGACACTTCCGGAGTAGCTAGGAAGTTGAGACTTGAAAACTAGACACTAGGATAGTCACTATCCTGATGAGCACCGGAGTACCCAAGTTACCTAGCCCACAGGCTGCGGGTGCATAGGGGTGAAGATGCGTCGTTTTCGTCGTCGACTCCTATGGATGCCTGAAGAAAGATGCTGACAGGCAGTCAGTGAAGAGTGTCCGGTGGATCCCAAGGCTGGGATCAAGAAGAGAAGAAACCTGCAAGCAGAAGGGACAGAGTCAAGGTCACTAGCCAGTGACCACGTGGAACCAGGAAGGAACCAGGCGATGTCGTGAAGAGTTGCAGGTGAAGGTGAAGCTTGTCGCTGCAGCCAGGAGGACCAGGAAGCGTCGAGGACGACCAGGACCAGGAGGCGAGCTGTCCCACGAAGGCTCTTGCTGTCGGCGGCGTCGAAGTTGGACTAGGACTCACCAAGCCTTGGCAAGCGGAACCCACGAAGAACAAGGGACTTGCTTCTGGTGCAGACCAGGAAGGTCTGGGGTGCTTCTTCTTTGCAGAGAAGCGGGAGCCAGTCTGGAGGAGCCAAACCAGCGCAGAAGATTTCAGGGAGCGTCGTCACAAAGGCCACTAGCCAGCGGGCAAGCAACCGGACAGACGCGGCAAGCAGGAAAATGCTGAAGGGCCCCACGCAGGACTCGTGGAGTGTGGGGGGCTGGTCTTCGGTGCAGATGGTGCTTGGGGTTGGGGCTTCTCAATCCCTGGTGCACAACTTCGAGGGTACCTCAGAAGCTGCGCTGTAAGTTACTAGCCACTTTTCCCAGGTAGCCGGTCCCACGTCGCTCGTCGCCTCCACGGATCTCAGCTCTGCTGCAGATGTGGATGAGGGTCGGAGAAGTCTGGAAATCAAGGCTCTGGTCGGGCTCTGCAGTCGGTTCCTCGTCGAACGTTTCACAAAGCAAAGGGTAGTCACTTGATGGTGCCTGTTTGCACAGGGTAGCCACTCCTTGGCTACAAGGGAGATTCTTCAGTCTTCTTCTTTCGTCGAATGTCGAAGGTCCAGAGTTTCTGTTCAGTTTTGCAGGTTCAGGATAATCTAAAGTCTTGAGGCCCAACTCCCACTCTTATACTAATCTGGGGGGCTGGGATACCTGCTAGGTCACGCCTTATGGGTGGGACCTGGGAGGGGGTGGTTACACCCGCTTCCCTTTGTCCAGTTTCGCGCCAGAGCTGGGGCTGGAGTGCCCCAGCGCCGGTTTGAACTGGACTATGCAAGGAACACCTTGTGTGCCCCAGGCATGTCTCATTCCTTTCAGCCCACCCTGCCCCAATACACTAAAGGCTGTCTGGGGAGGTGCTAGCACCTCCCCAAGCAGGAAACCTATTGTCCAGGCCTCCCTGGCTGGGATCACTCCCAGCAGCAGGAGGTCAGACTTGTGTCGTGGCAGCAGCATCCATTTTGTGATGCTGAGGCTTTGGTCAGAGGCTAACAGTTGAAGTATGATTTTAACATGTCTTTCCCTCTAGAATGGGGGAATAATATTCTCATGTCCAGAAATGGCATGGGGGTATTATTCCCGAGTGTTAGACACCTTACACGACATGTTTTGATAAAGCCCAACCATAGTTACCATAACCGTCTAAGATTATAAGGCACTTTAAGAGTATATGGTAGGCTATATCATAGAACAGCTATAAGGACAAGGTTCCGAAAGCTGCAGACAGGCTCAGCTCATGCTAGAGCACCATCTCACATGTTACCAAGCACTCTGCCTCCAGGATTGTCAAGGCCTGCCATAGGAGTGACTGATAGGTACACCTGTGTCTATATGTAAGTTAGGTATAGGAATACTACACCTAAGCAAGGGGTGATTACACGACCTTGCCCCAGCTGAGTGATCAGCCAGTTGTGTCAAAATGGAAGGCCAGGCCAGGGGTGGCACAATACATGCTGCAGCCCCTGGTAGGCCTAGGGTACACCTATGCCCTGGGTACCTAGGGTACACTGTACAGGGGCCAATAAGGTGATCCTATCCAAATGGGTTATGCACCTAAAGTACATAGTAGTAATTTAGAGAGAGAACAGCAGGGCTGTGGGTCTGATTAGCAGGCCCACAGCCACATCTAAGTCGTAAACCAGTAAAGCAAAAGCAAAAAGTGGGGGTGAACATAGAAAGCAGACCCTACTCTCCTACACAACCCCCCCCCAAACTTAGGGACATTAAACTAACCTTGACCAGTTGAGTCTTCATGTTCTAAGTGGAAATATCTGGAGAGTCCATCTGCATTGGCATGGTCAGTCCCAGGTCTATGTTCCACTGTGAAGTCCATCCCCTGTAGGGAAATGGACCACCTAAGAAGTTTGGGATTTTCACCCTTCATCTGATTTAGCCACAAGAGGGGCTTATGGTCTGTCTGAATCTTGAAGTGAGTGCCAAACAAGTATGGCCTCAGCTTCTTCAGGGCCCAAACCACAGCAAAGGCCTCCCTCTCAATAGCTGACCAACGTTTCTCTCTAGGGGTCAGCCTTCTACTTATAAAAGCAATGGGCTGGTCTTGACCATCTACATTCAGTTGTGAAAGAACAGCTCCCACACCTAACTCAGAAGCATCTGTCTGGACAATGAACTCTTTGGAGTAGTCTGGACTTTTCAGAATAGGTGCACTGCACATGGCCTGCTTCAGGTCATCAAATGCTTTTTGACAGCTTGCTGTCCACTGAACTTTCTTTGGCATCTTCTTGGAGGTCAAGTCATTAAGTGGTGTCACTATGGACCCATAGTTCTTAACAAACTTTCTGTAGTACCCAGACAGGCCCAAGAAAGCTCTGACCTGAGTCTGGGTAGTTGGAGGAGCCCAGTCCTTTATGGTCTGGATCTTGCTCTCCAGTGGTTGAACCTGACCCCCACCAACTAGGTGGCCCAGGTATACAACCTTGCTCTGCCCTATCTGGCACTTAGTGGCCTTGATAGTGAGGCCTGCCTTTTGCAGGGCCTCCAAAACATTCCTCAGGTGGACCAGGTGATCCTCCCAGGTGGAGCTAAAGACAGCAATATCATCAAGATAAGCTGCACAATAATCATCCAACCCAGTAAGGACTTGATTCACCAGCCTTTGGAAAGTGGCAGGTGCATTCTTCAAACCAAAGGGCATTACCACAAATTGATAATGTCCTCCTGGGGTCGAGAAAGCAGTTTTGGCCTTTGCACTCTCAGCTAGTCTGATTTGCCAGTAGCCTGCTGTTAGGTCAAATGTGCTCAAAAACTTAGCAGCTGCCAGTCTGTCAATGAGCTCATCTGCCCTAGGTATTGGGTGGGCATCTGTCCTAGTGACAGCATTGAGACCTCTGTAATCCACGCAAAACCTCATCTCTCTCTTACCATCTTGGGTGTGAGGTTTTGGCACAAGGACTACAGGACTAGCCCAAGGGCTCTCTGAAGGTTCAATGACTCCCAGCTCCAACATCTTTTGTACCTCAACTTTTATGCAGTCCCTGACATGGTCAGGTTGCCTGTAGATTTTACTCTTCACAGGCAGACTGTCACCAGTGTCCACCTCATGGGTGCACCAGTTTGTCTGACTTGGGGTCAGAGAGAACATATGTCTGTAGGCCTGCAGAACTTGTCTGCAGTCCTGTTGCTGATGGACAGTGAGGCTGTCAGAAAAGACCACACCATCAACTGAGCCATCATCAGGGTTCTGAGTCAACAGGTCTGGGAGAGGGTCACTCTCTTCCTCCTGCCCCTCATCTGTAGCCATGAGTAGCCCCATGTCTGCCCTGTCAACATATGCCTTCAATCTGTTGACATGAAGCACCCTGTGGGGGCTTCTGGGAGTCCCAAGGTCCACCAAGTAGGTGACTTCTCCCTTTTTCTCAACAATAGTGTGGGGTCCAGACCATTTGTCTTGGAGTGCTGCTGGGGCCACTGGCTCCAACACCCACACTTTCTGCCCTGGCTGGTAAACAGTCAGTACAGCCTTTTGGTCATGCCAAGCTTTTTGGAGTTCTTGGCTTGCCTCAAGGTTTTTAGAAGCCTTCTTCATATACTCTGCCATCCTGGAGCGGAGACCAAGTACATAATCCACTATGTCTAGTTTGGGTTGTCTGAGAGGTCTCTCCCATCCTTCCTTCACCAAACACAGGGGTCCTCTTACAGGATGCCCAAACAAAAGCTCAAAAGGGCTGTAGCCAACCCCCTTTTGTGGGACCTCTCTGTAAGCAAACAGAAGGCAGGGTAAAAGGATGTCCCATCTTCGCCTAAGCTTGTCTGGTAATCCTTTTATCATTCCCTTTAGGGTCTTGTTGAATCTCTCAACAAGCCCATTGCACTGTGGGTGATAGGGTGTGGTGAACTTATAGTTAACACCACACTCCTTCCACATTGCAGTCAAGTATCCTGACATAAAGTTGGCACCTCTGTCAGAAATGACCTCCTTTGGAAAGCCCACTCTGGAGAATACTCCAAGCAGGGCCCTTGCCACAACAGGAGCTGTTGTGGTCCTCAGGGGAATTGCTTCTGGGTACCTGGTGGCATGGTCCACTATCACCAGTATGAATCTGTGCCCAGATGCTGTTTGTGGGTCCATTGGTCCTACAATATCTATGCCCACTCTTTCAAAGGGGACCCCCACCACAGGTAGTGGTATGAGGGGGGCCTTTGTGGTGCCACCTGATTTGCCACTGGCTTGGCAGGTGACACAGGAGCGACAAAACTCCTTAGTATCTTCTGACATATGGGGCCAGTGAAAGTGAGGGACAAGCCTGTCCCAAGTCTTGTTCTGGCCTAAATGTCCTGCAAGGGGAATATCATGGGCCAAGGTTAGAAGGAAGCCTCTGAACTTCAGTGGTATGACCAACCTCCTGGATGCACCAGGCTTGGGGTCTCTAGCCTCTGAGTACAGTAGCCCTTCATCCCAATACACTCTATGGGTACCTTGAGCATTCCCTGCAGCCTCAGCAGCAGCCAGCTGTCTGAGGGGTTCAAGAGAGGGGCAGTCTAATTGAGCCTGCCTCAGATCTGCCCTTGAAGGTCCCCCTGTCCCAAGAAACTCAACCTGATCAGGTTCAAGTTCTTCTAGGACAGTTCCTTCAGGGCTCTCAGAATCATCCTCCTGGGAGGACTGATCCACCACCTGAGGCAGGGGGGAAGGCACAGCCTTAACCCTACTGCTCTTTCTCTTGGATTGTGACTGGTCCATAGTTTCAGGATCCAGCACTTGTTCAGTGTTGCACTTTTTGGCCTGTGACCTGGTCACAGCAAGGACATGTGCATCTATCCCCAGCATTTCTGCATGGGTCCTATACTCCACTTCAGACCAAACTGAAGTTTCAAGATCATTGCCCAGTAAACACTCTACAGGAAGGTGTGAACTAACAACAACTTTCTTGAGGCCAGTTACCCCTCCCCAGGAGAAGTTAACAATAGCCACACTATGGGAGGTAGTGGCATTGCTAGCGTTGGTCACTAGGTAATTCTCACCTAGTATGATCTGTCCAGGGTCCACAAAAGCAGGTGTCACCATTGTGACACTAGCCCCAGTGTCCCTGTAGGCCTGAGCCATTCTTTGGTTGATAAAAGGTGTCTGTCTGTACTTGCCCAGGTTACTGGGGCCTACAGTAGAGGACAAAGCTAAGTCCCCATCACAGATCAGGACAGCCTGAGTAGGTACTCTGACTAGGCCAGAATCCTCCTCAGTTCCCAGGGTTAACCCTACTACACCCTTTTGCTGGGAACCACCACTTACAGCTGAACTAGGGGGTACAGTTGCCTTAGGGGCAATGGTGGCTGGGGGCTTATCCTTTTTGGTGCACTCACTAAACCAATGTGAGGTAGACTTACAATAGTTGCACCATGGTTTCTTTTGGCCTTCTTTCTTCTTATCCTTTTTGGAACCACCCTCCCCCTGAGCCTTTTGGGGGCCTGGTGAAGACTTCTGGTCTTTTTGTTTCTGATCATTACCCTTCTGGTCTGCCTTTTTCTGATCACCGCCCTGGTTCTGGTTTTTCTGCTTAACTCTAGTCCTGACCCATCTATCTGCCTTCTTTCCCAATTCTTGGGGAGAAGTCAGATCAGAATCAATCAGGTGTTGATGCAATAGCTGGTTTTGACAGTTGTTAAGTATTTGTTCTCTCATGATCAAATTATACAATCCTGTATAGTCCTTAACCTTACTTCCCAATAGCCAGCCTTCCAGAGCCTTAGTGGCACAATCTACAAAGTCAGTCCAGTCCTGAGTCTGTGTCTTCTGGGTATCCCTGAACAACAACCTGTATTGTTCAGTGGTTAGGCCAAACCCATCAATCAGAGCACTCTTCAGGACAGTGTAATTATCTGCATCCTCATCACTAACTGTGAGGAGCTTGTCTCTTCCTTTCTCAGAGAAGGAGAGCCACAAGATAGCTGCCCACTGACTTTGGGGTACCTGCTGTACTTTGCAAGCTCTCTCCAAAGCAGTTATCCATTTGTGGATGTCATCCCCACACTTGTAGGGAGGGACAATCTTGCTCAGGTTTCTATTATCATAGTGCCTGTCTCTATCTCTAGGAATGTTGCTGCCACCAGTGGGTTCTAACCCACTTAACTTTTGTTCTCTAGCCAGAGCAAGCTTCTCTTTGGCAAGGGCAAGTTCTTCCCTCTGAATCCTCAGATTAGCCTCCCTCATTCTGGCTGCATGCTCCTTTCTCTCAGGTGAAGTCATTCCCCTGTGAGAGGAAGCATTAGAGATGTTAGAGACATGGGAGTGGATGGATTCCCCTGAAGGGGATCTGTCCTTCCTGTTTCTCTGTGAAGGTCTACTTGTGGGTCTGTATGGGGGGACCCCATGCAAACTCCCATGTACACTTAAGTTAGCCTGGCTAAGTCTCCTTACTTGCCTCTGGCTGTCTACCTCCCCATCTGAAGCCCCATCTGACTCCTCTGTGGTGGGTAGACCCTCCTCTGTGCCTAGGGCACCTTCCTGTGATGCCCTCTGAGCATCATACTCCTCTAGGAGTTGTCTTAACTGAAGGAGGGTAGGGTTTGCACCCTGTTTTATTCCTCTGGAGGTACACAATTGTCTCATCTCCTGGAATGTTAAGGTATCATACCCAGAGGGGGTCTTCTGCAGACCTGCCCCTCCTGAGAGAGCATCTACTTGATCTCCTCCCAGAGGCATGATCTAGTGAGGGTGTGGTGTGTGCACCTACCTACACTAGTTGTATCTACTAAACCTTTCTAGTAGTTGTAGTCAGGGTGTGTTACTCCCTTCAACCTACAACTACAAAGTCCAGTAGGACTTAAGTATAATAATCTATGTTATATGTACCTAGACAATATCTGTGTGATCTTTCAATTTAGTATCTCAAGATTACAATGGTATTACAACAGCAAGCTCAGATCCCAACCGCTGCTCACCAATGTGAGAAGTTGGCCTGATGTATGATGTCACTAGTTATAGTGTACACCTTATATCAGTCCAAATACCCTTATGGTGATTGGTTGTAAAGTCAACCTTATAGACCAGCTATCCTAGTGGTAGCATGGACAAGAGCAGTCTTAGGCTAAACTCTGAATGGCATGTGAAGTCAGCTGTGATACCATATATAATCCCTTGAATACCAAATGAAAGGACACCACAACAGATATATATATAAAATAAAGTGTATTTATTCTAAGCAAACCCTCAGCACTCTTTATGAGTTTAGAGGTAAGTACAACACAGTCTTATTAATGCATACAGTAAGTCACACAGGTAAGTAATACAGTTAGGCCCTAGGGGCCACGCAAACCATATACTAAATAAGTGGTATAAGAACCACTGTCACGGAAATAGAATAGGCCTAGGCCTAGGGAATCGCTGGGGCTACACTACACTAGCGTTAGTTAGGAAGTGGGAGGCCCACGGGATTCGTGTGCAGAGTGGAAACACTCACGCGTAATGCGTAAAAGTCAATAGCAATGTTACAGTTTAGAAATAGATAGATTTAGGACACTTCCGGAGTAGCTAGGAAGTTGAGACTTGAAAACTAGACACTAGGATAGTCACTATCCTGATGAGCACCGGAGTACCCAAGTTACCTAGCCCACAGGCTGCGGGTGCATAGGGGTGAAGATGCGTCGTTTTCGTCGTCGACTCCTATGGATGCCTGAAGAAAGATGCTGACAGGCAGTCAGTGAAGAGTGTCCGGTGGATCCCAAGGCTGGGATCAAGAAGAGAAGAAACCTGCAAGCAGAAGGGACAGAGTCAAGGTCACTAGCCAGTGACCACGTGGAACCAGGAAGGAACCAGGCGATGTCGTGAAGAGTTGCAGGTGAAGGTGAAGCTTGTCGCTGCAGCCAGGAGGACCAGGAAGCGTCGAGGACGACCAGGACCAGGAGGCGAGCTGTCCCACGAAGGCTCTTGCTGTCGGCGGCGTCGAAGTTGGACTAGGACTCACCAAGCCTTGGCAAGCGGAACCCACGAAGAACAAGGGACTTGCTTCTGGTGCAGACCAGGAAGGTCTGGGGTGCTTCTTCTTTGCAGAGAAGCGGGAGCCAGTCTGGAGGAGCCAAACCAGCGCAGAAGATTTCAGGGAGCGTCGTCACAAAGGCCACTAGCCAGCGGGCAAGCAACCGGACAGACGCGGCAAGCAGGAAAATGCTGAAGGGCCCCACGCAGGACTCGTGGAGTGTGGGGGGCTGGTCTTCGGTGCAGATGGTGCTTGGGGTTGGGGCTTCTCAATCCCCGGTGCACAACTTCGAGGGTACCTCAGAAGCTGCGCTGTAAGTTACTAGCCACTTTTCCCAGGTAGCCGGTCCCACGTCGCTCGTCGCCTCCACGGATCTCAGCTCTGCTGCAGATGTGGATGAGGGTCGGAGAAGTCTGGAAATCAAGGCTCTGGTCGGGCTCTGCAGTCGGTTCCTCGTCGAACGTTTCACAAAGCAAAGGGTAGTCACTTGATGGTGCCTGTTTGCACAGGGTAGCCACTCCTTGGCTACAAGGGAGATTCTTCAGTCTTCTTCTTTCGTCGAATGTCGAAGGTCCAGAGTTTCTGTTCAGTTTTGCAGGTTCAGGATAATCTAAAGTCTTGAGGCCCAACTCCCACTCTTATACTAATCTGGGGGGCTGGGATACCTGCTAGGTCACGCCTTATGGGTGGGACCTGGGAGGGGGTGGTTACACCCGCTTCCCTTTGTCCAGTTTCGCGCCAGAGCTGGGGCTGGAGTGCCCCAGCGCCGGTTTGAACTGGACTATGCAAGGAACACCTTGTGTGCCCCAGGCATGTCTCATTCCTTTCAGCCCACCCTGCCCCAATACACTAAAGGCTGTCTGGGGAGGTGCTAGCACCTCCCCAAGCAGGAAACCTATTGTCCAGGCCTCCCTGGCTGGGATCACTCCCAGCAGCAGGAGGTCAGACTTGTGTCGTGGCAGCAGCATCCATTTTGTGATGCTGAGGCTTTGGTCAGAGGCTAACAGTTGAAGTATGATTTTAACATGTCTTTCCCTCTAGAATGGGGGAATAATATTCTCATGTCCAGAAATGGCATGGGGGTATTATTCCCGAGTGTTAGACACCTTACACGACATGTTTTGATAAAGCCCAACCATAGTTACCATAACCGTCTAAGATTATAAGGCACTTTAAGAGTATATGGTAGGCTATATCATAGAACAGCTATAAGGACAAGGTTCCGAAAGCTGCAGACAGACTCAGCTCATGCTAGAGCACCATCTCACATGTTACCAAGCACTCTGCCTCCAGGATTGTCAAGGCCTGCCATAGGAGTGACTGATAGGTACACCTGTGTCTATATGTAAGTTAGGTATAGGAATACTACACCTAAGCAAGGGGTGATTACACGACCTTGCCCCAGCTGAGTGATCAGCCAGTTGTGTCAAAATGGAAGGCCAGGCCAGGGGTGGCACAATACATGCTGCAGCCCCTGGTAGGCCTAGGGTACACCTATGCCCTGGGTACCTAGGGTACACTGTACAGGGGCCAATAAGGTGATCCTATCCAAATGGGTTATGCACCTAAAGTACATAGTAGTAATTTAGAGAGAGAACAGCAGGGCTGTGGGTCTGATTAGCAGGCCCACAGCCACATCTAAGTCGTAAACCAGTAAAGCAAAAGCAAAAAGTGGGGGTGAACATAGAAAGCAGACCCTACTCTCCTACACAACCCCCCCCCAAACTTAGGGACATTAAACTAACCTTGACCAGTTGAGTCTTCATGTTCTAAGTGGAAATATCTGGAGAGTCCATCTGCATTGGCATGGTCAGTCCCAGGTCTATGTTCCACTGTGAAGTCCATCCCCTGTAGGGAAATGGACCACCTAAGAAGTTTGGGATTTTCACCCTTTATCTGATTTAGCCACAAGAGGGGCTTATGGTCTGTCTGAATCTTGAAGTGAGTGCCAAACAAGTATGGCCTCAGCTTCTTCAGGGCCCAAACCACAGCAAAGGCCTCCCTCTCAATAGCTGACCAACGTTTCTCTCTAGGGGTCAGCCTTCTACTTATAAAAGCAATGGGCTGGTCTTGACCATCTACATTCAGTTGTGAAAGAACAGCTCCCACACCTAACTCAGAAGCATCTGTCTGGACAATGAACTCTTTGGAGTAGTCTGGACTTTTCAGAATAGGTGCACTGCACATGGCCTGCTTCAGGTCATCAAATGCTTTTTGACAGCTTGCTGTCCACTGAACTTTCTTTGGCATCTTCTTGGAGGTCAAGTCATTAAGTGGTGTCACTATGGACCCATAGTTCTTAACAAACTTTCTGTAGTACCCAGACAGGCCCAAGAAAGCTCTGACCTGAGTCTGGGTAGTTGGAGGAGCCCAGTCCTTTATGGTCTGGATCTTGCTCTCCAGTGGTTGAACCTGACCCCCACCAACTAGGTGGCCCAGGTATACAACCTTGCTCTGCCCTATCTGGCACTTAGTGGCCTTGATAGTGAGGCCTGCCTTTTGCAGGGCCTCCAAAACATTCCTCAGGTGGACCAGGTGATCCTCCCAGGTGGAGCTAAAGACAGCAATATCATCAAGATAAGCTGCACAATAATCATCCAACCCAGTAAGGACTTGATTCACCAGCCTTTGGAAAGTGGCAGGTGCATTCTTCAAACCAAAGGGCATTACCACAAATTGATAATGTCCTCCTGGGGTCGAGAAAGCAGTTTTGGCCTTTGCACTCTCAGCTAGTGTGATTTGCCAGTAGCCTGCTGTTAGGTCAAATGTGCTCAAAAACTTAGCAGCTGCCAGTCTGTCAATGAGCTCATCTGCCCTAGGTATTGGGTGGGCATCTGTCCTAGTGACAGCATTGAGACCTCTGTAATCCACGCAAAACCTCATCTCTCTCTTACCATCTTGGGTGTGAGGTTTTGGCACAAGGACTACAGGACTAGCCCAAGGGCTCTCTGAAGGTTCAATGACTCCCAGCTCCAACATCTTTTGTACCTCAACTTTTATGCAGTCCCTGACATGGTCAGGTTGCCTGTAGATTTTACTCTTCACAGGCAGACTGTCACCAGTGTCCACCTCATGGGTGCACCAGTTTGTCTGACTTGGGGTCAGAGAGAACATATGTCTGTAGGCCTGCAGAACTTGTCTGCAGTCCTGTTGCTGATGGACAGTGAGGCTGTCAGAAAAGACCACACCATCAACTGAGCCATCATCAGGGTTCTGAGTCAACAGGTCTGGGAGAGGGTCACTCTCTTCCTCCTGCCCCTCATCTGTAGCCATGAGTAGCCCCATGTCTGCCCTGTCAACATATGCCTTCAATCTGTTGACATGAAGCACCCTGTGGGGGCTTCTGGGAGTCCCAAGGTCCACCAAGTAGGTGACTTCTCCCTTTTTCTCAACAATAGTGTGGGGTCCAGACCATTTGTCTTGGAGTGCTGCTGGGGCCACTGGCTCCAACACCCACACTTTCTGCCCTGGCTGGTAAACAGTCAGTACAGCCTTTTGGTCATGCCAAGCTTTTTGGAGTTCTTGGCTTGCCTCAAGGTTTTTAGAAGCCTTCTTCATATACTCTGCCATCCTGGAGCGGAGACCAAGTACATAATCCACTATGTCTAGTTTGGGTTGTCTGAGAGGTCTCTCCCATCCTTCCTTCACCAAACACAGGGGTCCTCTTACAGGATGCCCAAACAAAAGCTCAAAAGGGCTGTAGCCAACCCCCTTTTGTGGGACCTCTCTGTAAGCAAACAGAAGGCAGGGTAAAAGGATGTCCCATCTTCGCCTAAGCTTGTCTGGTAATCCTTTTATCATTCCCTTTAGGGTCTTGTTGAATCTCTCAACAAGCCCATTGCACTGTGGGTGATAGGGTGTGGTGAACTTATAGTTAACACCACACTCCTTCCACATTGCAGTCAAGTATCCTGACATAAAGTTGGCACCTCTGTCAGAAATGACCTCCTTTGGAAAGCCCACTCTGGAGAATACTCCAAGCAGGGCCCTTGCCACAACAGGAGCTGTTGTGGTCCTCAGGGGAATTGCTTCTGGGTACCTGGTGGCATGGTCCACTATCACCAGTATGAATCTGTGCCCAGATGCTGTTTGTGGGTCCATTGGTCCTACAATATCTATGCCCACTCTTTCAAAGGGGACCCCCACCACAGGTAGTGGTATGAGGGGGGCCTATGTGGTGCCACCTGATTTGCCACTGGCTTGGCAGGTGACACAGGAGCGACAAAACTCCTTAGTATCTTCTGACATATGGGGCCAGTGAAAGTGAGGGACAAGCCTGTCCCAAGTCTTGTTCTGGCCTAAATGTCCTGCAAGGGGAATATCATGGGCCAAGGTTAGAAGGAAGCCTCTGAACTTCAGTGGTATGACCAACCTCCTGGATGCACCAGGCTTGGGGTCTCTAGCCTCTGAGTACAGTAGCCCTTCATCCCAATACACTCTATGGGTACCTTGAGCATTCCCTGCAGCCTCAGCAGCAGCCAGCTGTCTGAGGGGTTCAAGAGAGGGGCAGTCTAATTGAGCCTGCCTCAGATCTGCCCTTGAAGGTCCCCCTGTCCCAAGAAACTCAACCTGATCAGGTTCAAGTTCTTCTAGGACAGTTCCTTCAGGGCTCTCAGAATCATCCTCCTGGGAGGACTGATCCACCACCTGAGGCAGGGGGGAAGGCACAGCCTTAACCCTACTGCTCTTTCTCTTGGATTGTGACTGGTCCATAGTTTCAGGATCCAGCACTTGTTCAGTGTTGCACTTTTTGGCCTGTGACCTGGTCACAGCAAGGACATGTGCATCTATCCCCAGCATTTCTGCATGGGTCCTATACTCCACTTCAGACCAAACTGAAGTTTCAAGATCATTGCCCAGTAAACACTCTACAGGAAGGTCTGAACTAACAACAACTTTCTTGAGGCCAGTTACCCCTCCCCAGGAGAAGTTAACAATAGCCACACTATGGGAGGTAGTGGCATTGCTAGCGTTGGTCACTAGGTAATTCTCACCTAGTATGATCTGTCCAGGGTCCACAAAAGCAGGTGTCACCATTGTGACACTAGCCCCAGTGTCCCTGTAGGCCTGAGCCATTCTTTGGTTGATAAAAGGTGTCTGTCTGTACTTGCCCAGGTTACTGGGGCCTACAGTAGAGGACAAAACTAAGTCCCCATCACAGATCAGGACAGCCTGAGTAGGTACTCTGACTAGGCCAGAATCCTCCTCAGTTCCCAGGGTTAACCCTACTACACCCTTTTGCTGGGAACCACCACTTACAGCTGAACTAGGGGGTACAGTTGCCTTAGGGGCAATGGTGGCTGGGGGCTTATCCTTTTTGGTGCACTCACTAAACCAATGTGAGGTAGACTTACAATAGTTGCACCATGGTTTCTTTTGGCCTTCTTTCTTCTTATCCTTTTTGGAACCACCCTCCCCCTGAGCCTTTTGGGGGCCTGGTGAAGACTTCTGGTCTTTTTGTTTCTGATCATTACCCTTCTGGTCTGCCTTTTTCTGATCACCGCCCTGGTTCTGGTTTTTCTGCTTAACTCTAGTCCTGACCCATCTATCTGCCTTCTTTCCCAATTCTTGGGGAGAAGTCAGATCAGAATCAATCAGGTGTTGATGCAATAGCTGGTTTTGACAGTTGTTAAGTATTTGTTCTCTCATGATCAAATTATACAATCCTGTATAGTCCTTAACCTTACTTCCCAATAGCCAGCCTTCCAGAGCCTTAGTGGCACAATCTACAAAGTCAGTCCAGTCCTGAGTCTGTGTCTTCTGGGTATCCCTGAACAACAACCTGTATTGTTCAGTGGTTAGGCCAAACCCATCAATCAGAGCACTCTTCAGGACAGTGTAATTATCTGCATCCTCATCACTAACTGTGAGGAGCTTGTCTCTTCCTTTCTCAGAGAAGGAGAGCCACAAGATAGCTGCCCACTGACTTTGGGGTACCTGCTGTACTTTGCAAGCTCTCTCCAAAGCAGTTATCCATTTGTGGATGTCATCCCCACACTTGTAGGGAGGGACAATCTTGCTCAGGTTTCTATTATCATAGTGCCTGTCTCTATCTCTAGGAATGTTGCTGCCACCAGTGGGTTCTAACCCACTTAACTTTTGTTCTCTAGCCAGAGCAAGCTTCTCTTTGGCAAGGGCAAGTTCTTCCCTCTGAATCCTCAGATTAGCCTCCCTCATTCTGGCTGCATGCTCCTTTCTCTCAGGTGAAGTCATTCCCCTGTGAGAGGAAGCATTAGAGATGTTAGAGACATGGGAGTGGATGGATTCCCCTGAAGGGGATCTGTCCTTCCTGTTTCTCTGTGAAGGTCTACTTGTGGGTCTGCATGGGGGGACCCCATGCAAACTCCCATGTAAACTTAAGTTAGCCTGGCTAAGTCTCCTTACTTGCCTCTGGCTGTCTACCTCCCCATCTGAAGCCCCATCTGACTCCTCTGTGGTGGGTAGACCCTCCTCTGTGCCTAGGGCACCTTCCTGTGATGCCCTCTGAGCATCATACTCCTCTAGGAGTTGTCTTAACTGAAGGAGGGTAGGGTTTGCACCCTGTTTTATTCCTCTGGAGGTACACAATTGTCTCATCTCCTGGAATGTTAAGGTATCATACCCAGAGGGGGTCTTCTGCAGACCTGCCCCTCCTGAGAGAGCATCTACTTGATCTCCTCCCAGAGGCATGATCTAGTGAGGGTGTGGTGTGTGCACCTACCTACACTAGTTGTATCTACTAAACCTTTCTAGTAGTTGTAGTCAGGGTGTGTTACTCCCTTCAACCTACAACTACAAAGTCCAGTAGGACTTAAGTATAATAATCTATGTTATATGTACCTAGACAATATCTGTGTGATCTTTCAATTTAGTATCTCAAGATTACAATGGTATTACAACAGCAAGCTCAGATCCCAACCGCTGCTCACCAATGTGAGAAGTTGGCCTGATGTATGATGTCACTAGTTATAGTGTACACCTTATATCAGTCCAAATACCCTTATGGTGATTGGTTGTAAAGTCAACCTTATAGACCAGCTATCCTAGTGGTAGCATGGACAAGAGCAGTCTTAGGCTAAACTCTGAATGGCATGTGAAGTCAGCTGTGATACCATATATAATCCCTTGAATACCAAATGAAAGGACACCACAACAGATATATATATAAAATAAAGTGTATTTATTCTAAGCAAACCCTCAGCACTCTTTATGAGTTTAGAGGTAAGTACAACACAGTCTTATTAATGCATACAGTAAGTCACACAGGTAAGTAATACAGTTAGGCCCTAGGGGCCACGCAAACCATATACTAAATAAGTGGTATAAGAACCACTGTCACGGAAATAGAATAGGCCTAGGCCTAGGGAATCGCTGGGGCTACACTACACTAGCGTTAGTTAGGAAGTGGGAGGCCCACGGGATTCGTGTGCAGAGTGGAAACACTCACGCGTAATGCGTAAAAGTCAATAGCAATGTTACAGTTTAGAAATAGATAGATTTAGGACACTTCCGGAGTAGCTAGGAAGTTGAGACTTGAAAACTAGACACTAGGATAGTCACTATCCTGATGAGCACCGGAGTACCCAAGTTACCTAGCCCACAGGCTGCGGGTGCATAGGGGTGAAGATGCGTCGTTTTCGTCGTCGACTCCTATGGATGCCTGAAGAAAGATGCTGACAGGCAGTCAGTGAAGAGTGTCCGGTGGATCCCAAGGCTGGGATCAAGAAGAGAAGAAACCTGCAAGCAGAAGGGACAGAGTCAAGGTCACTAGCCAGTGACCACGTGGAACCAGGAAGGAACCAGGCGATGTCGTGAAGAGTTGCAGGTGAAGGTGAAGCTTGTCGCTGCAGCCAGGAGGACCAGGAAGCGTCGAGGACGACCAGGACCAGGAGGCGAGCTGTCCCACGAAGGCTCTTGCTGTCGGCGGCGTCGAAGTTGGACTAGGACTCACCAAGCCTTGGCAAGCGGAACCCACGAAGAACAAGGGACTTGCTTCTGGTGCAGACCAGGAAGGTCTGGGGTGCTTCTTCTTTGCAGAGAAGCGGGAGCCAGTCTGGAGGAGCCAAACCAGCGCAGAAGATTTCAGGGAGCGTCGTCACAAAGGCCACTAGCCAGCGGGCAAGCAACCGGACAGACGCGGCAAGCAGGAAAATGCTGAAGGGCCCCACGCAGGACTCGTGGAGTGTGGGGGGCTGGTCTTCGGTGCAGATGGTGCTTGGGGTTGGGGCTTCTCAATCCCCGGTGCACAACTTCGAGGGTACCTCAGAAGCTGCGCTGTAAGTTACTAGCCACTTTTCCCAGGTAGCCGGTCCCACGTCGCTCGTCGCCTCCACGGATCTCAGCTCTGCTGCAGATGTGGATGAGGGTCGGAGAAGTCTGGAAATCAAGGCTCTGGTCGGGCTCTGCAGTCGGTTCCTCGTCGAACGTTTCACAAAGCAAAGGGTAGTCACTTGATGGTGCCTGTTTGCACAGGGTAGCCACTCCTTGGCTACAAGGGAGATTCTTCAGTCTTCTTCTTTCGTCGAATGTCGAAGGTCCAGAGTTTCTGTTCAGTTTTGCAGGTTCAGGATAATCTAAAGTCTTGAGGCCCAACTCCCACTCTTATACTAATCTGGGGGGCTGGGATACCTGCTAGGTCACGCCTTATGGGTGGGACCTGGGAGGGGGTGGTTACACCCGCTTCCCTTTGTCCAGTTTCGCGCCAGAGCTGGGGCTGGAGTGCCCCAGCGCCGGTTTGAACTGGACTATGCAAGGAACACCTTGTGTGCCCCAGGCATGTCTCATTCCTTTCAGCCCACCCTGCCCCAATACACTAAAGGCTGTCTGGGGAGGTGCTAGCACCTCCCCAAGCAGGAAACCTATTGTCCAGGCCTCCCTGGCTGGGATCACTCCCAGCAGCAGGAGGTCAGACTTGTGTCGTGGCAGCAGCATCCATTTTGTGATGCTGAGGCTTTGGTCAGAGGCTAACAGTTGAAGTATGATTTTAACATGTCTTTCCCTCTAGAATGGGGGAATAATATTCTCATGTCCAGAAATGGCATGGGGGTATTATTCCCGAGTGTTAGACACCTTACACGACATGTTTTGATAAAGCCCAACCATAGTTACCATAACCGTCTAAGATTATAAGGCACTTTAAGAGTATATGGTAGGCTATATCATAGAACAGCTATAAGGACAAGGTTCCGAAAGCTGCAGACAGACTCAGCTCATGCTAGAGCACCATCTCACATGTTACCAAGCACTCTGCCTCCAGGATTGTCAAGGCCTGCCATAGGAGTGACTGATAGGTACACCTGTGTCTATATGTAAGTTAGGTATAGGAATACTACACCTAAGCAAGGGGTGATTACACGACCTTGCCCCAGCTGAGTGATCAGCCAGTTGTGTCAAAATGGAAGGCCAGGCCAGGGGTGGCACAATACATGCTGCAGCCCCTGGTAGGCCTAGGGTACACCTATGCCCTGGGTACCTAGGGTACACTGTACAGGGGCCAATAAGGTGATCCTATCCAAATGGGTTATGCACCTAAAGTACATAGTAGTAATTTAGAGAGAGAACAGCAGGGCTGTGGGTCTGATTAGCAGGCCCACAGCCACATCTAAGTCGTAAACCAGTAAAGCAAAAGCAAAAAGTGGGGGTGAACATAGAAAGCAGACCCTACTCTCCTACACAACCCCCCCCCAAACTTAGGGACATTAAACTAACCTTGACCAGTTGAGTCTTCATGTTCTAAGTGGAAATATCTGGAGAGTCCATCTGCATTGGCATGGTCAGTCCCAGGTCTATGTTCCACTGTGAAGTCCATCCCCTGTAGGGAAATGGACCACCTAAGAAGTTTGGGATTTTCACCCTTTATCTGATTTAGCCACAAGAGGGGCTTATGGTCTGTCTGAATCTTGAAGTGAGTGCCAAACAAGTATGGCCTCAGCTTCTTCAGGGCCCAAACCACAGCAAAGGCCTCCCTCTCAATAGCTGACCAACGTTTCTCTCTAGGGGTCAGCCTTCTACTTATAAAAGCAATGGGCTGGTCTTGACCATCTACATTCAGTTGTGAAAGAACAGCTCCCACACCTAACTCAGAAGCATCTGTCTGGACAATGAACTCTTTGGAGTAGTCTGGACTTTTCAGAATAGGTGCACTGCACATGGCCTGCTTCAGGTCATCAAATGCTTTTTGACAGCTTGCTGTCCACTGAACTTTCTTTGGCATCTTCTTGGAGGTCAAGTCATTAAGTGGTGTCACTATGGACCCATAGTTCTTAACAAACTTTCTGTAGTACCCAGACAGGCCCAAGAAAGCTCTGACCTGAGTCTGGGTAGTTGGAGGAGCCCAGTCCTTTATGGTCTGGATCTTGCTCTCCAGTGGTTGAACCTGACCCCCACCAACTAGGTGGCCCAGGTATACAACCTTGCTCTGCCCTATCTGGCACTTAGTGGCCTTGATAGTGAGGCCTGCCTTTTGCAGGGCCTCCAAAACATTCCTCAGGTGGACCAGGTGATCCTCCCAGGTGGAGCTAAAGACAGCAATATCATCAAGATAAGCTGCACAATAATCATCCAACCCAGTAAGGACTTGATTCACCAGCCTTTGGAAAGTGGCAGGTGCATTCTTCAAACCAAAGGGCATTACCACAAATTGATAATGTCCTCCTGGGGTCGAGAAAGCAGTTTTGGCCTTTGCACTCTCAGCTAGTCTGATTTGCCAGTAGCCTGCTGTTAGGTCAAATGTGCTCAAAAACTTAGCAGCTGCCAGTCTGTCAATGAGCTCATCTGCCCTAGGTATTGGGTGGGCATCTGTCCTAGTGACAGCATTGAGACCTCTGTAATCCACGCAAAACCTCATCTCTCTCTTACCATCTTGGGTGTGAGGTTTTGGCACAAGGACTACAGGACTAGCCCAAGGGCTCTCTGAAGGTTCAATGACTCCCAGCTCCAACATCTTTTGTACCTCAACTTTTATGCAGTCCCTGACATGGTCAGGTTGCCTGTAGATTTTACTCTTCACAGGCAGACTGTCACCAGTGTCCACCTCATGGGTGCACCAGTTTGTCTGACTTGGGGTCAGAGAGAACATATGTCTGTAGGCCTGCAGAACTTGTCTGCAGTCCTGTTGCTGATGGACAGTGAGGCTGTCAGAAAAGACCACACCATCAACTGAGCCATCATCAGGGTTCTGAGTCAACAGGTCTGGGAGAGGGTCACTCTCTTCCTCCTGCCCCTCATCTGTAGCCATGAGTAGCCCCATGTCTGCCCTGTCAACATATGCCTTCAATCTGTTGACATGAAGCACCCTGTGGGGGCTTCTGGGAGTCCCAAGGTCCACCAAGTAGGTGACTTCTCCCTTTTTCTCAACAATAGTGTGGGGTCCAGACCATTTGTCTTGGAGTGCTGCTGGGGCCACTGGCTCCAACACCCACACTTTCTGCCCTGGCTGGTAAACAGTCAGTACAGCCTTTTGGTCATGCCAAGCTTTTTGGAGTTCTTGGCTTGCCTCAAGGTTTTTAGAAGCCTTCTTCATATACTCTGCCATCCTGGAGCGGAGACCAAGTACATAATCCACTATGTCTAGTTTGGGTTGTCTGAGAGGTCTCTCCCATCCTTCCTTCACCAAACACAGGGGTCCTCTTACAGGATGCCCAAACAAAAGCTCAAAAGGGCTGTAGCCAACCCCCTTTTGTGGGACCTCTCTGTAAGCAAACAGAAGGCAGGGTAAAAGGATGTCCCATCTTCGCCTAAGCTTGTCTGGTAATCCTTTTATCATTCCCTTTAGGGTCTTGTTGAATCTCTCAACAAGCCCATTGCACTGTGGGTGATAGGGTGTGGTGAACTTATAGTTAACACCACACTCCTTCCACATTGCAGTCAAGTATCCTGACATAAAGTTGGCACCTCTGTCAGAAATGACCTCCTTTGGAAAGCCCACTCTGGAGAATACTCCAAGCAGGGCCCTTGCCACAACAGGAGCTGTTGTGGTCCTCAGGGGAATTGCTTCTGGGTACCTGGTGGCATGGTCCACTATCACCAGTATGAATCTGTGCCCAGATGCTGTTTGTGGGTCCATTGGTCCTACAATATCTATGCCCACTCTTTCAAAGGGGACCCCCACCACAGGTAGTGGTATGAGGGGGGCCTTTGTGGTGCCACCTGATTTGCCACTGGCTTGGCAGGTGACACAGGAGCGACAAAACTCCTTAGTATCTTCTGACATATGGGGCCAGTGAAAGTGAGGGACAAGCCTGTCCCAAGTCTTGTTCTGGCCTAAATGTCCTGCAAGGGGAATATCATGGGCCAAGGTTAGAAGGAAGCCTCTGAACTTCAGTGGTATGACCAACCTCCTGGATGCACCAGGCTTGGGGTCTCTAGCCTCTGAGTACAGTAGCCCTTCATCCCAATACACTCTATGGGTACCTTGAGCATTCCCTGCAGCCTCAGCAGCAGCCAGCTGTCTGAGGGGTTCAAGAGAGGGGCAGTCTAATTGAGCCTGCCTCAGATCTGCCCTTGAAGGTCCCCCTGTCCCAAGAAACTCAACCTGATCAGGTTCAAGTTCTTCTAGGACAGTTCCTTCAGGGCTCTCAGAATCATCCTCCTGGGAGGACTGATCCACCACCTGAGGCAGGGGGGAAGGCACAGCCTTAACCCTACTGCTCTTTCTCTTGGATTGTGACTGGTCCATAGTTTCAGGATCCAGCACTTGTTCAGTGTTGCACTTTTTGGCCTGTGACCTGGTCACAGCAAGGACATGTGCATCTATCCCCAGCATTTCTGCATGGGTCCTATACTCCACTTCAGACCAAACTGAAGTTTCAAGATCATTGCCCAGTAAACACTCTACAGGAAGGTCTGAACTAACAACAACTTTCTTGAGGCCAGTTACCCCTCCCCAGGAGAAGTTAACAATAGCCACACTATGGGAGGTAGTGGCATTGCTAGCGTTGGTCACTAGGTAATTCTCACCTAGTATGATCTGTCCAGGGTCCACAAAAGCAGGTGTCACCATTGTGACACTAGACCCAGTGTCCCTGTAGGCCTGAGCCATTCTTTGGTTGATAAAAGGTGTCTGTCTGTACTTGCCCAGGTTACTGGGGCCTACAGTAGAGGACAAAGCTAAGTCCCCATCACAGATCAGGACAGCCTGAGTAGGTACTCTGACTAGGCCAGAATCCTCCTCAGTTCCCAGGGTTAACCCTACTACACCCTTTTGCTGGGAACCACCACTTACAGCTGAACTAGGGGGTACAGTTGCCTTAGGGGCAATGGTGGCTGGGGGCTTATCCTTTTTGGTGCACTCACTAAACCAATGTGAGGTAGACTTACAATAGTTGCACCATGGTTTCTTTTGGCCTTCTTTCTTCTTATCCTTTTTGGAACCACCCTCCCCCTGAGCCTTTTGGGGGCCTGGTGAAGACTTCTGGTCTTTTTGTTTCTGATCATTACCCTTCTGGTCTGCCTTTTTCTGATCACCGCCCTGGTTCTGGTTTTTCTGCTTAACTCTAGTCCTGACCCATCTATCTGCCTTCTTTCCCAATTCTTGGGGAGAAGTCAGATCAGAATCAATCAGGTGTTGATGCAATAGCTGGTTTTGACAGTTGTTAAGTATTTGTTCTCTCATGATCAAATTATACAATCCTGTATAGTCCTTAACCTTACTTCCCAATAGCCAGCCTTCCAGAGCCTTAGTGGCACAATCTACAAAGTCAGTCCAGTCCTGAGTCTGTGTCTTCTGGGTATCCCTGAACAACAACCTGTATTGTTCAGTGGTTAGGCCAAACCCATCAATCAGAGCACTCTTCAGGACAGTGTAATTATCTGCATCCTCATCACTAACTGTGAGGAGCTTGTCTCTTCCTTTCTCAGAGAAGGAGAGCCACAAGATAGCTGCCCACTGACTTTGGGGTACCTGCTGTACTTTGCAAGCTCTCTCCAAAGCAGTTATCCATTTGTGGATGTCATCCCCACACTTGTAGGGAGGGACAATCTTGCTCAGGTTTCTATTATCATAGTGCCTGTCTCTATCTCTAGGAATGTTGCTGCCACCAGTGGGTTCTAACATACTTAACTTTTGTTCTCTAGCCAGAGCAAGCTTCTCTTTGGCAAGGGCAAGTTCTTCCCTCTGAATCCTCAGATTAGCCTCCCTCATTCTGGCTGCATGCTCCTTTCTCTCAGGTGAAGTCATTCCCCTGTGAGAGGAAGCATTAGAGATGTTAGAGACATGGGAGTGGATGGATTCCCCTGAAGGGGATCTGTCCTTCCTGTTTCTCTGTGAAGGTCTACTTGTGGGTCTGCATGGGGGGACCCCATGCAAACTCCCATGTAAACTTAAGTTAGCCTGGCTAAGTCTCCTTACTTGCCTCTGGCTGTCTACCTCCCCATCTGAAGCCCCATCTGACTCCTCTGTGGTGGGTAGACCCTCCTCTGTGCCTAGGGCACCTTCCTGTGATGCCCTCTGAGCATCATACTCCTCTAGGAGTTGTCTTAACTGAAGGAGGGTAGGGTTTGCACCCTGTTTTATTCCTCTGGAGGTACACAATTGTCTCATCTCCTGGAATGTTAAGGTATCATACCCAGAGGGGGTCTTCTGCAGACCTGCCCCTCCTGAGAGAGCATCTACTTGATCTCCTCCCAGAGGCATGATCTAGTGAGGGTGTGGTGTGTGCACCTACCTACACTAGTTGTATCTACTAAACCTTTCTAGTAGTTGTAGTCAGGGTGTGTTACTCCCTTCAACCTACAACTACAAAGTCCAGTAGGACTTAAGTATAATAATCTATGTTATATGTACCTAGACAATATCTGTGTGATCTTTCAATTTAGTATCTCAAGATTACAATGGTATTACAACAGCAAGCTCAGATCCCAACCGCTGCTCACCAATGTGAGAAGTTGGCCTGATGTATGATGTCACTAGTTATAGTGTACACCTTATATCAGTCCAAATACCCTTATGGTGATTGGTTGTAAAGTCAACCTTATAGACCAGCTATCCTAGTGGTAGCATGGACAAGAGCAGTCTTAGGCTAAACTCTGAATGGCATGTGAAGTCAGCTGTGATACCATATATAATCCCTTGAATACCAAATGAAAGGACACCACAACAGATATATATATAAAATAAAGTGTATTTATTCTAAGCAAACCCTCAGCACTCTTTATGAGTTTAGAGGTAAGTACAACACAGTCTTATTAATGCATACAGTAAGTCACACAGGTAAGTAATACAGTTAGGCCCTAGGGGCCACGCAAACCATATACTAAATAAGTGGTATAAGAACCACTGTCACGGAAATAGAATAGGCCTAGGCCTAGGGAATCGCTGGGGCTACACTACACTAGCGTTAGTTAGGAAGTGGGAGGCCCACGGGATTCGTGTGCAGAGTGGAAACACTCACGCGTAATGCGTAAAAGTCAATAGCAATATTACAGTTTAGAAATAGATAGATTTAGGACACTTCCGGAGTAGCTAGGAAGTTGAGACTTGAAAACTAGACACTAGGATAGTCACTATCCTGATGAGCACCGGAGTACCCAAGTTACCTAGCCCACAGGCTGCGGGTGCATAGGGGTGAAGATGCGTCGTTTTCGTCGTCGACTCCTATGGATGCCTGAAGAAAGATGCTGACAGGCAGTCAGTGAAGAGTGTCCGGTGGATCCCAAGGCTGGGATCAAGAAGAGAAGAAACCTGCAAGCAGAAGGGACAGAGTCAAGGTCACTAGCCAGTGACCACGTGGAACCAGGAAGGAACCAGGCGATGTCGTGAAGAGTTGCAGGTGAAGGTGAAGCTTGTCGCTGCAGCCAGGAGGACCAGGAAGCGTCGAGGACGACCAGGACCAGGAGGCGAGCTGTCCCACGAAGGCTCTTGCTGTCGGCGGCGTCGAAGTTGGACTAGGACTCACCAAGCCTTGGCAAGCGGAACCCACGAAGAACAAGGGACTTGCTTCTGGTGCAGACCAGGAAGGTCTGGGGTGCTTCTTCTTTGCAGAGAAGCGGGAGCCAGTCTGGAGGAGCCAAACCAGCGCAGAAGATTTCAGGGAGCGTCGTCACAAAGGCCACTAGCCAGCGGGCAAGCAACCGGACAGACGCGGCAAGCAGGAAAATGCTGAAGGGCCCCACGCAGGACTCGTGGAGTGTGGGGGGCTGGTCTTCGGTGCAGATGGTGCTTGGGGTTGGGGCTTCTCAATCCCCGGTGCACAACTTCGAGGGTACCTCAGAAGCTGCGCTGTAAGTTACTAGCCACTTTTCCCAGGTAGCCGGTCCCACGTCGCTCGTCGCCTCCACGGATCTCAGCTCTGCTGCAGATGTGGATGAGGGTCGGAGAAGTCTGGAAATCAAGGCTCTGGTCGGGCTCTGCAGTCGGTTCCTCGTCGAACGTTTCACAAAGCAAAGGGTAGTCACTTGATGGTGCCTGTTTGCACAGGGTAGCCACTCCTTGGCTACAAGGGAGATTCTTCAGTCTTCTTCTTTCGTCGAATGTCGAAGGTCCAGAGTTTCTGTTCAGTTTTGCAGGTTCAGGATAATCTAAAGTCTTGAGGCCCAACTCCCACTCTTATACTAATCTGGGGGGCTGGGATACCTGCTAGGTCACGCCTTATGGGTGGGACCTGGGAGGGGGTGGTTACACCCGCTTCCCTTTGTCCAGTTTCGCGCCAGAGCTGGGGCTGGAGTGCCCCAGCGCCGGTTTGAACTGGACTATGCAAGGAACACCTTGTGTGCCCCAGGCATGTCTCATTCCTTTCAGCCCACCCTGCCCCAATACACTAAAGGCGGTCTGGGGAGGTGCTAGCACCTCCCCAAGCAGGAAACCTATTGTCCAGGCCTCCCTGGCTGGGATCACTCCCAGCAGCAGGAGGTCAGACTTGTGTCGTGGCAGCAGCATCCATTTTGTGATGCTGAGGCTTTGGTCAGAGGCTAACAGTTGAAGTATGATTTTAACATGTCTTTCCCTCTAGAAGGGGGGAATAATATTCTCATGTCCAGAAATGGCATGGGGGTATTATTCCCGAGTGTTAGACACCTTACACGACATGTTTTGATAAAGCCCAACCATAGTTACCATAACCGTCTAAGATTATAAGGCACTTTAAGAGTATATGGTAGGCTATATCATAGAACAGCTATAAGGACAAGGTTCCGAAAGCTGCAGACAGGCTCAGCTCATGCTAGAGCACCATCTCACATGTTACCAAGCACTCTGCCTCCAGGATTGTCAAGGCCTGCCATAGGAGTGACTGATAGGTACACCTGTGTCTATATGTAAGTTAGGTATAGGAATACTACACCTAAGCAAGGGGTGATTACACGACCTTGCCCCAGCTGAGTGATCAGCCAGTTGTGTCAAAATGGAAGGCCAGGCCAGGGGTGGCACAATACATGCTGCAGCCCCTGGTAGGCCTAGGGTACACCTATGCCCTGGGTACCTAGGGTACACTGTACAGGGGCCAATAAGGTGATCCTATCCAAATGGGTTATGCACCTAAAGTACATAGTAGTAATTTAGAGAGCGAACAGCAGGGCTGTGGGTCTGATTAGCAGGCCCACAGCCACATCTAAGTCGTAAACCAGTAAAGCAAAAGCAAAAAGTGGGGGTGAACATAGAAAGCAGACCCTACTCTCCTACACAGGCTCTCCCCTTTTATTTATCCCCCCAGGCCACGCCAGGCCTGCAGATGACGAGGGCACAGTTCCTGCCAGCAAACAGAAACACAGGAATGCTAACCATTACACTGACGAGCGCTTATTAATTTGATTACAAAGTAACCACTGCTACTGTATTATTTCACACCCTGCCCCCAATACTGCTTCAATACTGACCCACCGCCTCCCCAACCCACTTATCCATTTAGTGTTTTTTTACGTGATTTGTACTGTTTTCACAGAGCGCTCTCACATTCTGTTTTTTACTTTTTGATCCATCTTGGATCGCGTCATTGCATATTTGTTTAAAGCGATGCGGCACAGCTGCTGTCATGCTGTACAGCATGGCTGAAAAACGTTGGAAAAACTGATAGGTCTTGTAGGCGAGGTGTGGTGCAGTGGCCAGGGCAGCTGACTTCGGAGCACAGGGGTCACGGGTCGATCCTTGGCTCTGGTGGCAACTCAGCTCAAAACCATGTGACTCTGGGCAATAGCTCACTTAATTTCCACAACGGCCCCCAGCGCCTTGAGACCTGTAAGGGTGAGTAGTTTGCGCTTTACAAATATGGATTTATTTATTTAGGCTTTGCTAATGCTTGCAAGCACCGGCGCTCCCTTGCTGAGTGATCATGAAGCACCACAGCTCTAAAACAAAAACCATCTGTCCACACTCACCTCGTTTTCAACAACGTTAGCTCTCTTTGGTTTAACTGCTGCCCATAGGAAAAAAGCGACACTTGTATGTTTAGCCTCAACATTCAACACCTCCTTGGGTTTAGTGAGCGTTATATAAATCCAATTACAATGCAATACAATGGAAACTGTGCAAAGCACATCATGTGGTCTCTTCCAAATGAAAAAAAGAATAGTTGTAGCAGAAGCGTTGCACCTCAGTACACCAGATTAAATCACTGAAATAAGGGGCATTTATTTTAATGATAGTGTTTAAACATGAAGTGACTAGAAGCACTTAGCCCCCACCTGACAACAATAACGCCATTTGGAACCAAGATGCAATTCACTTGTGCATGCTCCGTATGTGTGGCCTAGATTCTTATGATACCTGGAACAAGGCTGTAGGTTATTAAACCAAATTTGAGAGTTTTTTTTGCACTGTGCACATCCATAACTCATACATTTCAAGCAGCTCTCATGTGTGCTAATGAAGAGAAAGGAGGCTCGGTGAAAAACATTTGCCTAGGATCACACAATTTTGGCCAAGTGGGTAAGCTAGGACTAATCCCAGTATTTCAGGTTTCACATTGTGCAATTTGGTGCTTCTACCGTTCAGAGTAGTGTTAAAGGCGCGGATAGACAGGTCATTAGAGTCCTATTCTCCCAAATTTAGGTGCACAAATACATTTTAGGTGAGGAAACAATATATTTGCTGCAGAGATTATTTCTTCGTTGATGTAGCTAACAAATTAATAATAAAAAATGTATATATTTTTATCATAAAGAAGCTCTTCAGACGTACGGTGTACAATTTGCACACTACAATAACTAATGAAAATAATTAATGCTGCAAGATATGGGGAACTCTTTCATATGTTTAAACAGCTGAAGACTATTTGGAAATTATTTTAAGCACCTTGCTTTCTTGACAACTTCTTTATCAAACATATTCTCGGGGGAGACCTCCCCCAAGCCCCGAACCGTGCTTTTATCAGTCGCCCTTGTCCGGTACATTCACTTCTTAAGTCAAACTCATCCATAACTTTTACGCCCCACTACTTTGAGAACTCACCCGCCGCCACTGGATACAAGGCTGGAGAACTCTTTGGCCCGTGAGGAGCTCCACCAGCCAATGTGTAGGAGACGCAAACCTATGAGTAGGAGCTGTACCAATGTATAGGAGACGCAAACCTGTGAGTAGGAGTTGTACCAATATGTAGGAGACGCGGATATGTGAGTAGGAACTGTACCAATGTGTAGGAGACGCGAATATGTGAGTAGGAGCTGTAACAATGTATAGGAGACGCGAATATGTGAGTAGGAGCTGTACCAATGTATAGGAGACGCGAACCTGTGAGTAGGAGTTGTACCAGCTAATGTGTAGGAGACACAAATATATCAGTAGGAGCTGTACCAATGTATAGGAGACGCAAACCTGTGAGTAGGAGTTGTACCAGCTAATGTGTAGGAGACGCGAATATGTGAGTAGGAGCTGTACCAATGTATAGGAGACGCGAACCTGTGAGTAGGAGCTGTACCAGCCAATTTGTAGGAGACGCAAACCTGTGAGTAGGAGCTGCACCAATGTGTAGGAGATGCGAACCTGTGAGTAGGAGCTGTACCAGCTAATGTGTAGGAGACGCAAACCTGTGAGTAGGAGCTGGTTTGGCCAGGATAAGATGGGCGTGCTGTAGTGTGTGTCTGTGTGTAGGTATGTGGTAGGTGGGTATTCTTATGTGCACCTGTGGGTTTTAGACTGGACAGTGAGAAGGAGTTTGAATGGTGAGAGCTCCAAATGCCTTATATTGATACGCGGAGAGGTTCGGGCCTCACCTGAAGGTGTTTCCTCCCAGATGCTTTGCTGATGGTCTTCAAACCATGTTCTAGGTGTGTCTGGAGTCATGCCTAGCCCTCTGCACCAGCACGGATAGCAACGATGATGGCTTGGTTCCACAGATCCCCAATGAGAGCACATACAGATGTTGTCCAGGTTAGGGCTGGTGTCACAGTGGAAACACTTCCACGAGGGCAAAGGGTGGCAGTCAGCATTAGTAACCTCAGTCTCAGGTAGGCACATGGAGCCCGCTAGACTCCTGGAAAGCCATCCATTAACGTAGCAAAGCCTAGAGAAAGCACAGCGACATGAAGCAGAGGTGAGCGTAGCACAGACACCTTGAAAAACATGAAACAGGAAGAAAACTCACACAGACACCCAGAAGAGCATGAAGAAAGGAAGGGACAAGGAGACATCTTGAACAACATGAAGTGGAAACGAGAAGAGGCTAGCAGTGACTCCTGGAACAACAACAAGAAGAAATAGAGAGACAGTACGACATGAAGAAGGTATACATACTACAGGGACACCTAGACCTACATTAAGCAAGGAGGTTAGGTCACACAACATGAAGTAGGAATAATGATCAATGGACATCTAGAAAAACATGAAGTAGAAATGACAAGAGGCTAGCTATGTTTCCTGGAACAACATGAAGCGAGAATAGAGACACAAAGATTGTTATAAAGAAGCAATAAGACTATAGAGAAACCTAGTGCAATATGAAACAAAAGTTAAGTCACACAACATGAAGCAGGACTAAAGATCAAGAAACATCTGGAACAACATGAAGCAGAAATGAGAAGAGGATAGAAACGACTCCCGGAACAACATTACGCAGGAATAGAAACACACAGAATGACATGATGAAGGTATAAATACTACAGGGACACCAAGACCAACATTAAGCAAATAAGTTCACAAAACACAAAGCAGGAATAAACATGAAGTAGAAATGAGAAGAGGCTAGCAACGACTCCTGGAACAACATGACGCAGGAGTAGAGACACAAAATTATATGAAGAAGCACTGAAGAGTATAGCGAAACCTAGACCAACATGAAACTCAGACGTTAGTTCACACAACATGAAGCAGGACTAAAGATCGGGAGACATTTGGAACAACATGAAGTAGAAATGAGATGCGGCTAGAAGAGACCCTGAACAAGGTAAATAAACAACGAGGCTTGAAGAGAAGCCTTTAACAACATACTGTGCTACTGAGGTCAGCAGAGACACCTAAGACATCACGAGTGGTGAATAAGGCACAACTAGACAAATAAAAAATTGCATAAGTGGGAAGGCATCCCTCAGAGGCACGTGGAACAATGTGGCGAGACAGGAGGTCAGCGGAAATGCCAGGAGGACTACGGAAATATAAAGGCCAGTCACGACCTACTGAAGGACGCAGCAAAAAATAAGACTCAATGGCATAGCCTGACATAAACCTGGACTAAGGTTTGCAGAGGTTCCCAAAAACCAATGAGTGACAGGTGTCAAGAGACACCTGGAATGCTATGAAGTGGGGATGAGGTAGTCCTTCCATCATGTGAGCTCTAACCTTCCTCACAGTTCTACTCCTCACACCCTGAGACACCACTGGGGTTCATTTCTCCTCAGCAAAGGAACCAATGAGGCTCAAATCTTCTCAGCTCTCATGGCATGAGTAGCCAATGGGGCGTCTTCAGCTCAGCCCGCCTCTCCTGAGGCACCACTGAGTGCTCAGCACTCATCCCATGTTGAGCCAATGAGGACCCCTTCTACTCAGCTTGCCTCTCATGAGGGACAATTTAGGACTCGGCTCTCATCCCATGAGTAGACAACGAGGACCCCTTGAAGTCAGCTCATCTCTCCTGAGGAACCACTGAGAGTTTCCTCACTTCAGGGCTATCCATAAGTTATGGTCCATCCACCAACAAAAGATTTCTGCGCGTCTATTCTACATATTTTCTTAGCATTGAGAACAATGGGTAATTTCAATTGTAGTAGGTATGTAGTAAGACTGCTCAACTTTTTTGAGGAAAACTCAAATGTCTTCTGCACCTTAAGCCAGCTGCCTGTGAAATTCTAGGACGAGTGAAGCAGTGTGGCTACACCTGCTGCAATAAAGTTGCACTATTCTTTGAACTGAACAAGAATGTAAGCTTGATTAATTTGGACTATTTTGGGGGTTTTCAAAATACCTTTAATACCTTTACATCACTTTCCAACACTTTTAGCCATTTTCTTCATTCTGTGATTGGAATTCTTTTATTACCCTGTTTCTCTTTTTAGCTAACTCAGTTGGGACCTTTCAGGTCTTATATCTTGTCTGAATTAATGCTTGTCTAGTTGTAAAACTGCAACAGCCATGTAATCTGCAGATCCTGCTGCTTGAGCCAAGGAGTGCTTTAAGGTTTTTTCCAAGGGTCAGTTTGGGGAATCATTTAGGGCTCAATGAAGGCCATCAACTCTCCATAATGATTCAGAAACTGATTCCCTACAGTAATGTAAAGAGTAATACATGGATTTTAGAGAGGAGTAAGGCATAAGGTTAGGATTAGATACAGGGTTATATTTAGGGTCACATTTAGGTTGGGGTGAAAGTTATATTTATGTTAAGGTAAACAGGTCCATGCTTTAGGGCAAGACCCAGGGACAGGGCAAGAGCGTATGTTTGAGAAAGAGGATTTTAGTTGTAGATGTTGTAGTAGTGGTTAAACTATTCCTTGAGGTGGGTTCACTGTGAAGGATTCCCTAGTAAGGTCATGTATCCATTCACATGCCTTTCTCTGCTATGACACAGATCTGTCTTTTTTGGCAGCACCAATTGGCTCTGAATGAAGCCAAATGTGAGAATTTAGGGGTATAAATGCTTTTGAATGCAGATTCTGTTAACCAGACTGATCCATGAGGATTTGCTCCCTCTCATCCACTGCTTGCTCAAGGTGAACAGCCTACCAGCACCACCCGAGATCTGGAAGTTTTCAGCTCAACGCATGTTACCTGCCTGTCAGCTGAAGCTTGAGCATATCTAGGGGTTACACTTACTCAGATCTTCTTTTGCCTTTAGTGCACCTTGAGGTTGGTGTTGACAACCTCCGTGGAACGTCAAGTCAAGATTCAAAGGTCTGCCATGTGTCCTTACCTGTCTGGCGGCGTGGGCGCAGTGGCGATAGGAAGACAGTCCAGGTCCAAGATTGTGTATCCCCAACTGGGGTCAGAGGTCACCATGCCCTCTTTTTTCGACTCCGAGCAAAGGACATCTTGAAAAACAACTGTGAGATAGATCAAAGATGAGGAAACATGCAAAGACGAGGCATCATTCAACCTACAGGACCTTGCCTCTAGCTAAGAGAACCCACAAGGCTACTGCATTCATGTGCAATCATACTCTCGCCATCAACATGGTCTTAGTTCCGCAACTGAAGGCAGTCACCACTCCTCCGACACAACCCTATGCTAAAGTGTCCACTTGGAGGCATTGCTTTGCTTTCTCACGAACAGCATTGTTAGACCAGTGCTCATGACGTTTCAGCCAAAGTTTAGGTAGAGAAGCTTCTGCAGGGCAATAGTTTTAGCTTATACAAGGCAGTATTCAGGAGTGTGTACATTTAAAAGAGGCCGAGGAAAGCTTGAACATTGAAACCACAGTCTTGTGATGATTGACCTTTGTGTGGCAGCGCTGGCAGAGTTTGTACAGGAGTAAATGTTGTATGAAATCTGTAACAAATGTCTTTGGGAGGAGCCTGTCCAATACATGAAAGAACTTGGGTGTGTCAGTGCTAGAAGGTTTCTGTATTTACTTGTGCAGATTTTTACTTTTCACACAGGTGAGATGGCTCAGCATATTAATTGCTGCACTTGACATTTGTGTTTAATCTGCAAAGCATAAGTTTGCATCAGGCAGGGCCAACCCACACCTTTAGTTTTCCAAGGTTAATTGAAAGTTATCATTTTGTTCTGTGATAATATTACCTGATATTATTTAGTGCTACAAAATGGCAAAACTGTGATGCATACCTAAAAATAAAAAGATAATATTGTTATGTTCATACAGAAACTGAATTGCTTCAATGTGTGGGTTGGAAAGGGACAGAGGACTCGGTCTAAGGTGTTGGAATGCAGTGTAATGCATGAACAGAGTGGTCTTAGGAGTTTTTATGACAGACACATCATGGGGAGACATGCAACATGGGTAGCATATGGTTCTAGAATTTGAGGGCCTGGTTGCGAAAGGGCTTCCCCGGGGACTCACACTTTCGACTGCCGGGGTCTCAGAGGATTCCGTGAGGTGATGAAAGGAAGAGTTTGTGCCATGAGCTTAGCATGCCTGATCAGGTGAAATGTTTGTAAATTATGGTGATAAACTTCAAATTGATCCTGGTGTTCAATGGATGCCAGTGAAGTCTTCTCTGGCTGGGATTGACTGCAGCACTCCTCCTGGGGCCTCCAATAGAGATTTCTGGCAGTCAAGCAAGTAAGCTAGCGTATTAAGACATTGGTGTAGCCCAACTTTGCAAAACTGTGTGATGTCAGAAGTGACATGGAACTAAGCATCCTTTTGTCACCCCAGTGATCAGCATTAGCTTATAGAGTCCATGATGTTAGTAGACATTCATATGTTTAGTTATCATGATCTAGGGATGCTGGGAGAGGTAAAGGACTCCAGGGTTGCTGAACAGGGAGGATAAAGATTGGTGGAGAGGGAGGGAGATTCCCACACCCAAGTGGATTCTATTAGCAGGGTTTCTAGTACTGCACCATTCGATTTTAGCTTCCGTTTCGCCAGCTATGTCTCTGGGCATTTGTCCAGAGTAGTCATACGCTAACTCACAGGATATGTATAAGTGACCGCTCTATAAATAGAAGGCAGGTTACAGGATTACTAAAAGCTGCGTAAACATAGGTTGTTAAGAGATAAGAGTGGTACAAAAAGAGATAGTCACAGTGGAAATTATTCACAATGCATTAACAACCAACACATGGTCTATGAAATAAGATTATGACAACACCAAAAAGCTTATGCAATAAATGATTGTGATTTAATAAATATCACAGGGATTGTCAATAGATCAAGGGCTCACAAGACAAACTGTATATCACATTTGGCATTTAGTAAAACCAGGTGCATACAACGTGAAGTGACGAGTGCGCAGTTGAGGTAAGTGCAGGTGGTGTGCAAAGGGAAGGTGGTGCATGTATATACATCAACATTCAGTGGAGACAACCTATCCTGCCAGGCTTCTGGCAAACACAAAAAATGCGAAATCATAAACGAAAGATGCAGTTATTAATTCACTGTCAACCAGGTTTGATGCAAATGAAAGTAAAAAGTCGACGTTTCGACCCCTATGGGGACCAGCAGATTTGGGGTCTTGGAGGTGGGGTCTTCATCAGGACCAAGAGGGGAAAAGAGGGCACCGGTGACAGCAAGAAATCTTCGTGCTGGAAAATTATGATGTGGGCCTACGAGGCTCTCACGGTTTGTACAACTGTCCGTGTACTGTGTGCCAAAGGCTCATAGTAGCTTATGGTAGCGGATGTATCCGTAACGAAGGGGCAGGGTTCAAACGTAACCTGTGGCTCCGGGCAGCGTCAAGACTTCTGACAGCTAACCTTCGTTTATGATTTTGCATTTTTTGTGTTTGCCAGAAATCTTCTGGATGAATTTAAAGAAAAAAGCAACATAGACCACTGTTTTGAACAACTTTTTGATACATCCCTCTACTGTGAGATCTCATTTGAAATGTTTTGCTTGCTTGCTGCGATATGGATGAACTGGTCAGGCAAATTTGCGTACGCTTTTCCCCCACTCCCGCTAATTCCACTAGTAGTACGTCAAAAGAGCCTTACTTTATTACATAAACAGGACTAAAGCCTTTAGAAAGACAAAACAACTGTTTGTAGCTTTCTCTCCATGTCATAAAGGCAACCCCATCTCCAAAGATGGAATTGCCAGGTGGATAGTCAAATGTATTCAAATATGCTACCAGAAAGCAAAACGCACATTAACAATTCCCCCTAGAGCGCATTCAACACGCAAACTAGGGGCTTCCATGGCATTCTTAGGGAACATTCCCCTAGAAGACATTTGTAAGGCAGCGACATGGTCTACCACATGCACCTTCACCAAACACTATTGTGTAGATGTGCAGGCAAAGCCACAAGCTTCTGTAGGCCAGGCTGTTCTTAAGACACTTTTTCAAACCACTGCAACTGATACAGGTGACCACCGCTAGGGGAGACACTGCTGTACAGTCTATGTATACAGTGTGAATTCTGCAGCTCATATGCCTCGAACGGAAAATGCTACTTACCAGTATGCATCTGTTCTTGGCATGTAGAGCTGCAGAGATTCACAGATTCTGGAGGCAGTGCCTTTGCCGCCCCAGTTGTGTGACATCCAGTCCACCATTCTTAAATGACCCCCATCACATGCAGGGCAATGACCCACCTCTGAGTCTGGCAGAAGGTCCTGAAGAGCTGGCACTGCCCGCCAAAGGGGGTCCTGCAGGCCCAAGAGGGGCAGGTCTGGATGCCGCCTGGTGATCTGCTGACCGCCCTAGGATCTTTGGCCACTGGCGACGTCTGTAATTGGCAAACCAGTTATACACCTGATTGTGCTGCAGGTGCAACTCCAGAGCCAGGTGCGTCTGTAAGAACAAGGAGCCAGGTGATTATGTGCCTTTACTGTGTGTGTGCCATCTGCTCTCACTGCATATGAGTCATCGGTGCCCTCACAGTATCACACCCCTCTTTGCCAGCTAATGCATGCGCCAACTGTGCCCCCACTGCATGTCAGCTGTGCCTTGAGTGCTCTCCCTGCATGACAACCATCTGTGTCCTTGCTCCAGGAGGGTCCTGCCTCCTAGCAGTGGGCGAGTCGATGACGCACAACCACAGAAGGCTCATCACTTCAAGCCAGAGAGCCTCACATGCGGAGAGTGGCCCCTGCAACACCTTTCTAATCTTTGGCCGTAGGAAACTGCCAAACAACATCAACAAAGTGAGGATCCTTTGGGTGATCATGGACACTGACTTCGCCCTTCTTCCCCGAGTAAAGAGGTCATCAGATCCTCTTTCTTTACCGCAAAGACCCTATGATGCATGTTTCACCACCACTGTCTCACTCTTAGGGTTTAAGAACCTGTCACCTTGGTTCTCTCTTGCTTAGACTACACCAATAAACTCTACACAGACACAGTCATCTTTATCTCCATAGATTGCAGATAATGAGGTTGTGGCTGACAGGCTGCTTCTTACCCTGAACATCCATGATCCCACCACCCCTGCCATACAAACACTTCGGCCGTTTCCTGGTTTTCATCAGCAGGACATGACTCCTTCAAAGCACTCTGCATCAGCAACCAGGTTGAACTGATTTACTACAATTCAAATCAAAGCACTAAGATCTTCCATGCTCCCACTTTTGGTCTAAGATTATCAATGCTTCTCTTTCTCTCGGCATGATTCCTGATTGTCTAAAAATAGGACAGGTCGCACCAATGCCAAAAAAACACAAATGCGTACATGTCCGACCTCAACAATTTTCAGGCAAGAAATGCGTACGCCTGCAACTCTGCAACCACATTTAGCAGGCTTAGCTCCTTGATCAGCGCCAATATCACTTCAGAACGGGACACAGCTCTGAAACGGCTCTAACGCATATTGTAGATGATGCCCTGAAATCGCTTGATCAGAAGGAACTTTGTCTGCTTATGCTTCTTAATCTCTCCTTTACGTTCGACACATTAAAACATGACAGCTTGATTGAGAGTAGGATGGGGCTATCTGATCCCTTTTAAAACTGGTTTGCATAGTTCCTCCATAACAGAGCTCAAATAATCAAAGTTATTCAAATTCTTTCACCTTGGTTTTGTTTGGAGTGTCTCAAGGTTCCACGCTCTCACCCACATTATTCAACTTGCACATGGAACCTTTAAGCAAATCAAACATTCAATACCACATGTACGCTGATGACACACAATTGTACCTGAAAATGTCCTCACCCGAAGATATCAAAACTCTCAACTGCATCCTACTGACAACACAACAATGGTTAACCCGCAATCACCTTATGCTCAACACTCTCAAAAGAGAATTCCTTTTGATCGCCCCCCACAACCACTCTTCCCCTATTGAAGAATGGCTCAGACAACTCACACCTCTCAACTGCACCCCACCCCCACGTTATCGACTCTACTAGATCACTAGGTATCACACTGGACAAATACCTAAATATGCAAGATCAAATCAGTGCAAGCACCAAGGGAGCCAATTATGAAATGAACATATTAAGGAAAATTAAACCCATCTTGCCCCCAGTTGACTTTCAGTTTGGAGTCCATGCCCCAGTTACCACCCAATTAAATTATGGGAGTGCTACTCTCGCAGGCTTACCCAAAGTAAGGCTGGTGCCACTAAGAGCCACATTGAACTCAGCTGCTAGACTTATCATGGAATCTAGAAGATTCGACCACAAGACCTAAAACATCTAAAATGGTTGCCGTTTGAAGCAAGGATCCAGTTGAAGATAGCCTGCATGACATCCAAGGCCCTCCACCCCAGCACTCCCGTCTACCTGGCCAAAAAACTCAAACTATCTGGTGGTAGCGGCACCTCAAGAATCGCTAACTCCCTAGTGTTGAAACCACATAAGTCAATCAAAAAGAAAACTTACAACCACTTCTTCTCCGGTCTAACCCCAAGACTATAGAACACACTGCCTCCGGAAACCAGGACAAACCCTTCGACTATCTCCTTCAAAAAAGAACTAAACGTGCTTCTTTTGAATATATTCCCCCAATAGCACCCCTGAAGTCACCCAGCGTGTCGTTTTTCCTGTGGACACCTCTGGATCTTGAATCTACCAAGATGATTGTTCATACTGTATCTGTGTTGCTGTTTGCTTATTCATTTTTTGCATTTTCCCTGCATGCATGACTTGACTGTTAGCTGTACAGCGCTCTAATACCCTTAAAGGTCATGTTTACGCTATATAAAACTCTTCAAATAGTTAAATAAAAATAAAGTAAAGTGAAAGAGGATGGGTGGGTTTTACACTCAGTTAAGGAAAGAGACAAGTCTGTGTATGTGCATAGGTATGATGTGCTTGCAGCCAGTAATGAGCACAAGGGTTCCTGGTGGTTGCTGGGAGTGTGGGGGAGTCTGGCCTACTTTGGAAGCACCAGTAGTGACAGGCAAATGCAGCAATATAACCAGTCTGCAGGGCAAACCAGATCTGAATGTCAAAAGGGTAATGCACACAAGCAAAAAGTCAAGGGACACCCCAGCTACAGCTGAGAACCTGGCAGCGGAGGTCACAGTTTTCCTAGGAAGGCCTAGATCAGGTTTCCTCTTTTTATGTTTCTGTTCATTTTCCCTGTTGTGTTTCTGCGATTTGTGTGCAATCCAAAGCGTCGGGACACTCTTTCGAGTAGCCGTACGCTATACAAAAACCTGCATAACATAACATAACATAACATAACATAACATAGATGTTGGAGGTATAATTCATATCGAGTCAGCACAGCGAGCAGGTTCTAGACCCCTCCCAGGTGACATCGGAGTCTTCTCTTCATCACTTTTCAAATCGAGTACTGGCTGAGGCCTTTCAAAAGCCAAGCTGATCTTTAAGTGTCATTGTTGTCTTTGCAACAAATTATTTAGTGTCTACCCGTTAAATTGTGTGCATGAGGGATACTAGTGGGCAACGCGCTGTGGGTGGCTGCCTCTGCAAACCCTGACCCCTCCAGGAATAGGCACCCTCTGTCCCTAGGGGTAAATCCTCAAGCCGATGCCCTGTCCTCACCCTCTGCTCCTTTGTGGGATGCACGGTCACCTGAGTCGCAAACTCCAGCAGTCTCTGACGCGCTGATGGTGGGATATTTCGGCATGGCATGCCGTAAGGGCACAGCGCCGCAGGTGGAGGGTGCCTGGAGGAAACAAAATGGACACCTGAGGGTGCGTGCATTAGCCATAGTCTGAAGACATCTGCTTTAAGAGCTACCTAGATAGTACCAATGTGGAGGGCATAATTAGACATTTATGAATTATTTCAAAGTTCACTAAAATATCGCTACAATACAACAAAATATCAGAAAACTGGGAAAGAGCTCTAAAATCCCATGTCATTTACAGAGTGTGAGGTGTGATTTCACTTCAACAAGTACAGTCATTTTCAAGACCTGGGTACAGATTTACAGTATGGTGGGCATCCCGCCAAGGTGCCGGTGGAAACGCAGCCCCGCGTCTGATTGTACAATTCCCAAAGTGTGGCAGGTCCCAGCTGCACGGCTGGATCTGCAACAGGTGAACAAGTGGCTGAAAAGCATAGACCTCAGCTCTTAGGTCACTGCCCCTGATGGTTCCAGACATCCCATACAGCAGACCCAGCTGCCTGAGCCCACAGCCCATCTCAATCGCTTGCCATCATCTCATTAGCACTGCCTTTATTCCCATACACCCATGTCTCCTGTCTCTTGTCTTGTCCCTTGCTCATCGCCTATGCAGGTGCCTCTGCCTCTTGCCCTGACTTCCACCGTGCCATGAATATAACCCCTCTGCTGCCATATTGCCTAGACCTGGGGTGCTAATGCGGGTCCTACTAATGCACCCCTTAAAGTGTGTGTGGAGAAATAACCTTTCCAGGACCAGCAATCACAATAGCATTCAAGTGGAGATGGTTTCTCCTTGCACATCAGAACCATGCTCATGCTTCCTGTGCTCAGTCCCACTCTCGACAAATCCAAAGAGCAGAACTGATCACGGATTTTCTGTTAAACATGAACTTTCGCTCTAAACTAAAACTCAGCTCTCAAGTTGCTATTTTGGGTAAGAAGAAGATGGAAGCCCCTAAGGTGAATGTTCATTGGGATCACCAGTGAGGAAGCCAGCACTGACAAAATCAATGGATCTGCCATTTGTATGGTGCAGAGGCATTCAACACACAAGAAAGGTGCACTAATGCATGCAGTCATGCAACCAAAGCCACTCAGATGCAAATAATAATGGTATACTTACCCTACATATATAGAATGTGTACACCTTGGTAATCCTTTAAACCAATCTATACAGCAGATTGCCGGCTATCATTTACCCTCATGAATGCCACTAGATATTGTTTTTGTTAAAAACATATGTGCACAAACAAAGGTGAGATGAGCTGTAAAGCACTGCAGTGGGAGCCCAACCACTTGGGGGTTGGACAATCCGGGGCCCACCTAGATCCTCACACTCCAAGTCTCCGTATGGACCAGAGAGTCCCCCATTCCCCAAAGGCACCTAACTTAATCTTCGCCTTGTGAAGATAAACGGAACTGCTATGAACGAAAACAGCTTCTGCTTTTCCCCACATGGAGTCGCAGTAACCCCGCTGTGATCCACAGTGGTCTCCAAAGCCCCTTTTCCCCACCACTGAAAGACCCATTCATTCTCTGGGATTACATACATGGAACTTCAGGGAAGGTCATGGGAGGTCTCAACTGTGCCTTCGCGGCCGGTTCCATTAGTCTGTCTCTTCACCATCTTCACCTCGCATGCCACTTAGGGCCAGCTGTCCGAAGATTGCATTTTGCGACTCGCGCATTGCGTTGTGACTCACAATTTGCGACTCGCAAAATGCAATGTACAACAGTGTCTCACACACTGTTTAGGATTCTCAATGGGGTCGCAGATTGCAAGTCTCATGAATATTAATGAGGCTGGCGCAATTTGTGACCCCATTGGGAATGGCTAGCACTCCCAGGGGTGGTGGCCTACTGGGGTCAGCAGACCACCATGTCTGTAAATGCTTTTTCAATAAAGCAGGTCTTTTTTTACCAGGAAGGAAAACGGGATTCATTTAAAAAACAAAAATGAACCTTTTATTTCATTTTTTAAAGGCAGGGGACCACTGCCTGCTCTTAAAAAATATTTACGCACACACTCACAAAGGAGAAGGGGTCCCCTGGGGACCCCTTCCCGTTTGCGAGTGGTTTACCACCTACTTGAAGTAGGTGGTAAACTGATAGTGCTTGGCGATTGCAAATGCGGCCGCAAAACAACAGTACAACGCATGGTGACTCACTATTAGGAAGGGATGCCCCTTCCTAATAGCAAGAGTCGCAAATGCTATTTTGTGAGTCAGTGACTCGTAAAATAGCAATTGTACATGCCTGGAACCTTTTCTTCGGTCGCAAACGGGCTGATCTCCCGTTTGCAGCCGCAAAAAAGGGTTGTACATCTGCCCCTTAGTCTCTTAGGTTTCTGTAGGGCCGCAACCTAAGTTTTCTCTTTCTCTCAAGCTGTGGATAACCGCTTATGCCTGGGTCCACTTATACCTGGGTCTGCTTATGCCTGTGTCGCCAAACCAGACACCATCCTGATCTCAGATTGTTGTTAGGTGGTCTGCTCCGTCATCGACTTTCTCATCTTCTCCTGTAATCCCCAGTACCGAATGTACTTCAGGCAGTGTTTTCATAAAATGTTTCTGGTTGCCCTATGTGAAGATAAGCTGAAACAGATGACCCCGTTGGTTTGGTAAGTCCTTCTCTGTGAGGTGTACCTTCATTTGTTGGAATTCTCTTCTCTGCTTAAATATGGAAGCTGCCAGGTCATCATTCAGCTGCAGGTCGTACCCCACAAAAGCCAGAGTCCAACGTACGCACAGGTTCCTTTTCTCCTCTTTCTCCTTGAAGAAATGCACACATGCGAGAACATCTGGCAGTGCATCAGTCATAAGCTCTGCCCCAGACATTCTATGTGTGCAATCAAATCAACAGCTGACCATCCGGCAGTGAATATGGTGCAAGAGTCTCTTAACATACACCTATATATTCAGGTCATCTGCACTACAAGGTGATCCCTGATTTCTAATGTTATTCCGCCAGGACCTAGTCTCGAAGTCTTTATAATTCAGTACCAGTTCCTCGTAAGCCAGGACTGCTCTCCCTATGATGCTGTTCCTCTGGGCACTTGCTCACTTTCATTTCAAGATCTGCTACTCAGTTGCCTAGCTCCCCCACATCTGTCTGTAGATCGAGGAGACATGGTTGGAAACAAGCATCCCGTTCTGTGATTGTGATGAATGTTTGATTTGTTCAACATTCCGTCCATCATCTGTCCTTTGTGCATTTGTCGCCCTTAGTGGGACGTGTATGCCCAGACGGGAGTCCTGTGCTCGATACGCCACCGGATTTCAAGCTAGCCTGGCTGATGAGGGGTGAAACCCTGAAATTGTTCCCATGATGCTTGTTTCCGGTGCAGGGAGTATGTGCTGGTCTGTTCGAATGGAGAGCAGGGTCGAGACTGATTTGCATATGGTTGGATACAACCTGGAAAGGCATGGTGGCAAACAAACAATGGATTTAACCCAGATCTGTGACTGTGAGTAAATGTTTGATTTGGTCATTCTTTCGTACATCTTTTTGCAATTGTCATTTTAAGTTGGAAGGGTATACCCAGCCATGGGTCCCATGCCCCTTAAGCCACCAGATTTAAGCAAGCCCAGCCGATGAGGGGGTGATACCCCAAAACTGGTCCAAGAATGCTCTTTTCCAGCCGGGGAGTGCCTGGCAGTTCGAGCTGGACTGTTCCCATGGGGAGCAGGGTCAAGACTGATTTGCTTATATCTTGGTCTAAATTGGAATGGAGTGGCGAGCAAAAGAAAAATGGATTTAACTCAGATCTGTGACTGGGGATGAATGTTTATTTTGTTCAGCATTTCTGTCCATCATCTGTTCTTTTTTCACTTCTCAGTAGAGAAGAAATGTATACTTTCCGTTGATAGCAGTGCTTATGGATTGGGGGCAGTCCTGTCCCAGAGGTCAGGAAATAATTAGTAGTTGGTGATTTGTGCATCAAAAACTCTAAGTGAGACTGAAAGGCGGTATTCCGTCATCAAGTGATGGTGGCCTGCATATGTCTGGGCAAAACATGATTTTAAACATTCTGTCTGGGGATTAAATTTATATTGCATACCAATCATAAACCTTTAATACAGATTTTGTCACCAGAGGAATGGCTGATCTCCACTGCATGAAATGCGGGACTAAGCTCTAAGCTTTAGAAGCACAGTTTTGGTATATCCTGTGTACCAGGGGGGGGGGGGGGGGGGGGCCAAGCCGGGCAAGATGGCAGACGCACGTTCCTAGTGCTCCGCTCGGCTGCCCGCGCAAATTAGAAGCCACATGTCTACAATGCCTGAATTCCACTGAAATCCTACATCGGAGCTGCTACTGACCACAGGTGCTCCCGCTGCGAGTCGAAATGAGGTCCAGAAGGTGCAGCCAGTGTGAAATGGGACCAGTTCGGTGGCCTCGGGACGCACACAAAATGGCGGTGCCCGCCGGCTACTAACGGCCAGCCGCGGAACAGCCCAGGAATACACAGCCCAGCAACCAGTCCTAGATCCGCTACAGCGACATAAAATGGGCATCTAAACAAGCTGTTCTGGGTGCCTGACGGAGACTGTAAGCACCAGGTGAGCACCCATCCCGTAACCGGCGGGGGCCCCGGGGGCGGCGTCTGAACTATCGAGGCCCCGCTGCGGCTGGACGCCAGAGCTGAGGGCCCCCTGTCCCACACGGGTGGTGATCCACCTTGGACCCTGAGCTACGTGGATACAGTGAGTTTCCCCCTCCCGCTCAGCACCAGAGCCCGGGGCGTGTGGAGGGGAGACCCACAAGAGGGTATAACCTACCGTTGAAGAACTGGCGGCTCCGACGTACCGGTGAGGCAGGGGACTCCACTGGGTGCTGCCAGGGGACCTTTGCCGACTACGGAGGAGAGCGGGAGTTGCTAGATATTCCCCCACCCCTCCAGACGAGCCACACGGAGAAGGAGGCACAGGGACCCCTGGATTGCAGATATCTGGAACCGGAGCCTATCTGAGGAAGGACGAAGTGAGCGCCCCACCGGCAGGGAAGGAGAGGGGCCCGTGACAGCGCCGGGCTCCCCGATTCCCTCCCCTCCAGAAGTGAGCCCAGGAAACGGCGCGTTTGGAGGTGAGCGGTGGGAACTCATATCACTCGACAGGGGGCCCTTCCTTCTTGCCCCACCCCCCGCATGACATCGGGGCCCCGGTTGGGTCGGATAGCGCCGAGGGAGACCATTAGCCAATGGGGGTTCACGAGGGTGGGGCATGGGCACCACAAATACAGTCACATCAGGAAGCCGTTAAAGAACTAGTGAAGGCCCTAGAAAACAAAGCGGACGACTAGGAAGGGCGCACCCGCCGGAGCAATATTTGCATCCTGAATCTACCGGAGGGGGCAGAAGGGTCCCATCCTATTCGATATGTGGAAACATGGATCAAAACATTCACTCAGGTGCAGGACTTGACTCCGTACTTCTCAGTAGAGAGGGCGCATAGGGTCCCGGCCCGTAAACCACCTCCGGGTTCATCACCCCGGCCGTTCCTGCTAAAACTGCTCCATTACCAAGATAGAGACACTGTGTTCCGGGCAGCTAGACAGGCGGGACCACTCCGAGTGGAGGACAAACAGGTCATGCTGTTCCCGGATTACTGGAACGCCTGCGTAAGAAATGGCGGGGTATTATCTGTGCCACAACATACTCAGCTTTCGCTAGGGGGTGGGGGGGGGGCCTTAATCTGGATCCGCCCTGGGATTCCCTTCCAGGAGCAGACACGTATGGTAGATAAGGAGGGTCGATATGCAGTGTTAGAGGGAATATTAGAAGTACAGCCCATACTGATTGGGAGTATATACGCCCCCAACGTAGAACAAGCCCCTTTCTGGAGTCGCCTTACAGGGATGCTAACCCATCACACGCTAGTCCCGTTGTTAGGCAGTGACTACAACTGCATTCTGGACATGAACCTAGACGATCCCACCCCCACCCCCACCAGCACATTCCTCAGCGCACAGGCAGGCGGAACTTTTTAACATATGGGTGAAGCACTGGGCATTAGCAGACGCATGGCGAGCGCGGAACCCGACTGCCAAGCTATATTCCTTCCACTCCATTCCACATAAGCAGGGAGTATGGCTAGATAGATTCCTCTGCTCCACCACTCTACTCCCAAAGGTACAGCACACTGATTATTTGGAACGGGTGCTATCAGATCACAATGCACACATATTGACCCTAAGATGGAAACCGCCGCACCCCCCCATACCCACCTGGAAGTTGCCGTGAGACTGCCTAACAGACCAGGTGTTCAGTCACGATCACGGGAAATTCATCCAAGAGCACTTCACACTAAATGTGGGCACGGCGTCATCCCGGCTGATCGAATGGGACACATTTAAAGTGGTAGCGAGGGGGCATTGCATACAACAAATAGTAGGGGTACGCGGAACACTCGCGGAAGACATTGCAGCATGCGGAACAAACGCTAGCGGCTCTAACGAAAAAAGCTGATGCGGACGAGGTCACCCTAGATCAAATAGCCATCGCCAAAACGACCCACGCGGAGACACTGAGAGACCTCCGTAAATATAACTTTAGGGTTTATGTGTCTAAGGTTCACCGGGAAGGCAATAGGGTGGGGACACTCCTAGCCTGGCTTGCCAAGCAAGACTCGGATGTAAAACCAAAACGAAATAGTAGACAAGGCTGGTATCCTCCGACATTCACAGCTAGACATTGTGCGCATCTTCCACGATTATTATTCTGATATTTACCGGGCCCCAGAGCAGCGCGATCACCAAACGATACTAGATTCCTACACCCAATAGTGCTGAAGGTGAAGATCAAGTCCACGGACATCTATCAGGCAATTAGAGCGTTAGCGCGTAATAAAGCGCCAGGGGCAGTGGGCTTCCCACTCGAATATTATAGCACCTTCTCAACCCGATTGACTCCCCGCATGGTGACCATGTATAATGGCGCATTAGACAAAGGCAAACTCCCGGGCTCCCTCGATCATAGTTACATTCCCAAAACCACAGAGAGACCCAACGCTCCCCTCCTCATACAGACCAATGACCCTCCTAAACGCAGACTGTAAGATACTGGGCAAATTAATAGCAGACCGATATGCCCAAATCCTGATGCCATTGATCCACCCAGATCAATGCGGGTTTATCCCACGTAGTAACACCTCGCAAAACTTACGTAGGTTATTCCATATCCAAGACAGGGCGGAAGCGCGGTTCCCCAACGCAGTGTGTCTAATACTAGACCTCGAAAAGGCCTTCGATACGCTGCTGGCATCCGCAGCCCATGGAGGGTGTTCCGTGGGGCAGAAAGGCGGGGAGGGGTAGGGTGGGGGGTACTAAAAACCGGAATATGGATAATTGGAGGTAAGTAGACAATTAAATAAATAAAACGAATTTCGTAGCGCGCGCTGCATCGCAATTTGCGATGCAGGGCGCGCTACGAAATTTGTATTATTTATTTAATTGTTTACTTACCTCCAATTATCCATATTCCAGTTTTTAGTACCCCCCACGCTGCCCCTCCCCCGCCCCGCGGAACTCCCTCCACGGGCCGCGGCTGGCTGCTGGCCTTACTAATTCGAGGTTCTCCGCAAAATAAACATAGGACCCACATTGATGGCATACACAAAGCTCCTCTACACAGGCCTTACCTCACAAGTCAGAATAGGTAAATATATCTCACCATCGTTCACAACAGAAAGTGGAACCAGACACGGGTGCCCACTATCACCCCTTCTGTTCGGTGGAACCCCTAGCAATACGCCTACGATAGGAGGGCGAAATCTGGGGCATTCCACTGGCAGACAGTGCATTGTGTATTCCTATACGCGGATGACCTTTTAATTTACGTTCGCAACGCTACCCAAGAATTAACGCCTATCTGTTCGACACTAAGAGAATTTGCGGAGGCTTCAGGCCTTAAAGTTAACAGGGAAAAGTCCACTCTTTACCCGCTGAGTCTCCACTTAGCCCCTTTCGAAATTCAGGTCGGAACTCAGACACTTGCATGGAGCGCCGAGGTGCCCAGATATCTAGGAGTGAGATTAGATCACTCCCCGGAGGATCTGTACGAAGGGAATCACCATAAGGCATTGGCGGGGAGACAGTGGGATTCTGGAAAAGATTGCCCCTAGCCCCCATTGGGAGAGTAGCGCTAGCAAAAATGATTATGGTCCCCAGGCTACTCTACCACTTCGCCAATCTTCCAATTATACCACTGCGCCCGTTCTTTAAAGAATTAGACACCCTACTCACTGAGCTGATCTGGGGTGGGAACCGACACAGGGTGGTTTTCTCTATTATATATATACCCACGAACCGGGGGGAATTGGGAGCGTCATCTTTCGAGGCATACTTTCTCGCAGCCCAGTTACAGTGGCTGTTACACTGGACAGCAGAGCGACATACCGAGGAGGCCACTACTGAGGAGGGCCGCATTCCATCACCAGCAATCCACAGGATGCTGCTGCCAGGCACCAAACCCATGCATACTCAACCGCTTTAGATATCCATAGCCCGCACATGCATGATGAGAATACACCGTATGTCCAAAGGAAGACCTCCATACTCACCCCTACTTCCTCTGGTAAGTTTCCCCAGAGAAGAGAAATACTATACCGCTGGCACTCTCCAAGTCTGGACCGACCTTGCAGTTGCAGAGGTGGAGTCCCTGTTTGAGGAGGGCCACCTCAGGACGTACGCCCAGATGGCCGAACAATACGGCCTCCCTCCAGGCCAGTTTTTAACACACAGGCAACTCATAGACAGTAGTCGCCACTACTGGGACACACACAAGGGGGAACCTCCAACACATCCAGTGATACACAACATTTTGCACATGGGAGCGGGCCAACATCTGGTCACATGGTTATACAAGGCCGTTCGGGAATTGATTCTCCCTTCATTACAGTCTTTGTGTAAGATATGGGAAACAGAAATGGGGAGGGTGTTTAACGATAGAGAATGGGATACAGCCTCAGAATACCCCAAGAAGGTCTCCAGGAACGCACGTTTCAGGAACATTCAATTCAACGTTTTCCACAGAGCTTACCTCAAACCACACCGTCTCCACCGTTTTTATCCAGACACACACTTCGCATGCCCCCGATGTCAAACCCCAGAGGCAGACTTTAAGCACATGTTCTGGGATTGCCCCACCATTCAAAACTACTGGGATCGAGTCCACCAGACGCTTAGGGTGACGACCAACATCCAGTTTATGTCCACGTGGGAGGCGTGCGCTCTCGGGATCTTCTGCAGGCGGAAGACCGATAAAGTGCAGAACCGCTTTATGTCTCTTGCTATTCTATTAGCAAAAAGGGGAATAGCTATGCACTGGTGGGCCCCAACGGGACCCCCGGAAGCAGCCTGAGTAGGCGCCATGAAAAAATGGGGTAAGGCGGAGGAAGAGGTGCTGAGAGAAGAGGAAGTAAAGGGAATCCGTAAGCATCCCATCTCCTTAGAATGGGCACAGTTATTATACACATTCACACATGAAACAACCCAGACGGAAGCACCAGCAGACTCCCAATCCCAGACCCCACCCCTATCCCCCATAAGTTCAGTTGCAGAAGTCCCACGACAGGGCCTGCCGGCCTAACTCCAACGCTCTGTAAAAAGTATACCAGGAGCTTTCCTCTTCAACACTAGGATACCCCATTATGAGGGCTCCAAAACCCTCCCCCCTCACATACGTACCATCACACCCCCACGACACTACATCGCAAAATGGCAACAACACCGACTACACTATCGATCTTCTCGACACACAGTCCGATGGCTCCTCAACATCCCCTTCAGTTTCACTCCCATAGTTGATAGTTCGCTGTTTCACATCGGCAGTTATGGCTCTGATGACAGTTCGGTGGGAATACATTCAGACAAGGTTTGACATGTTAACACTGGGAAAGAAAACGTAAGAGTGGAATATGCATGTATGCCCCTCAGATGCACGCCCGGCTAGAATGTACGACGCTACCGTTGAAAAGCACAAACCAACAGGAGGGTTCCTCCTAGACAGTTTTCCCAGCGTCTGGGTTTTTATATTGGCTGTGATGCAGTAAAAATGTGTACGCTATTACTTATAATCACTCCGCTCCCAATTGCAGTTATGTGTTAATGCATTATAACAATGTAAGATGTCAATATGTAACATGTAGTGTAAAATCCCAATAAACAAATTTTAAACAAAAAAAAAAAATCCTATTTTACCAGGAAGCAGGAACCAATCTGCGGACTGCCTGTTCCAGTTACGCTGACTGAGTAATGGGGAATGTGGATCAGATGACAGGAAATTGGAAACGTTTGCATGGATTGGTGATGTTTGTGCAATACAAGGGTATTAGGTGTCTGAAGAAAACTGGCTGGCCTAAGATACCAGGGATCAAGTACTTGGTCTTATAAAAAAAAAGAATTGTGAGGAATATCCTCCAAGTAAAAGAATGTAAAGTTATCTTCATTCTTTTTCCACCCGGATTATTTGTTGTGGGGAATTTTGTCTTTCACAATGATAAATGTATTCAGCCATGATATGTGAAAGACTCTTATGAAAATCTGTCATAAGGGGATGTCTGCACTTAAAAATGTACTGGGAAGTCTTGTATGGTGGCTAGGAATGGTTGCGGAGGTAGACAGTTTGGTCAGACACTGTGATTTCTGTGCCTTATGCGCCAAGAGCTGCAAACTTTCACCCCCACCAATGCAACCTGTTCCATGGACGAATTTTGTTTGGCAAAAAGTAGATTTTGACAACGCAGGGCCAATTAAAGGCCTGCCTGTACACATGTAGTATGTCCTTGTCCACATAGATTATCATTCAAAGCTACCGAAGATCATGTTTACGGACTCAGCAATGACATATGTGGTTTTGGACTATCTCGTGGAAGCTCTCAGCGGAGGAGACCCTGAATGTATCATCACTGACAATTATCATTAATGCTCCCTATGACCCACAATGCAACAGCCAGCGAGGACACCTCAACAATATCTCAGGGAAAGCATCCACCTGGCTCTTGTACAGCAAATACCTATCTTTTAGAGAGGCACTGTGTGCGTATAGAATGTATTTCACTTAAGTCCACCACAGCTGTCTCATCTTACCAATTATTGCAAAAGAGGCATCCTACTACCTCGCTGTGCCAATGGTGGCTCAAGTCTAAGTATCCTCGTGCCAGTAGTATGGGCGATGCTATGGACTTGGAGAAGTTATTGACTAAGGTGACATACTGACGAGGTAGGTCCAAAGAGTGCTACGTCATCATTCACCTGGCCATGACCCCTAGTGTATTTGCAGGCAACTTCATCAGGATAAGGATTTCAAATTATGTTCAAAAAGTAGAACCTGGAATTTTAGACCCATATGGGCCATCAAAGGCAACAAAGGAAGTGTCACTGCCCAGGATAGTAAATGTTGGATTTTGAAGAGAGTGTCTGAGCGTGAGAGTGATGTGGTATCCACTGATGTTGGTGTGGAACCGAATAGTGACGAAGGTTATGAAGGAATTGACTAATCCACTGAGTTTCCTGGCAAATAGCATACACTGGGAAGGATTTATTTTCCCAGTCGCTTCCCAGAAGATGTTTCTGCAACTCTAAATTCTGTGATACCTCAGGGAACTGCAGGTGTCCCTCTGGGTAATGAAACAATCGCTGAACACATGAAAAACTTTCCCAGGAGCAGAATTCCATTATGGAGATCATGCAAAATGATTGACTCTGTTCCACTTGTTCCTATGTGTTGTATCTTTCATCTTCCTTTTGTTTTGTTTTTCTTTCTTTCACCCCCTCCCTGTATTGGTGTACCTTAGAATGCTGGGGAGCGAACATTCGAGGGAGAGCGGTTGAGATCTCTGTGATGTCGACCGCCACTGCCGACAGAGGTATCCTATACGTGTTATTAAGCTTCCGTTGTCTGGTGCTTGCCTTCTGCCTCAGCAGACAATCTCTCCATTTCCAAAGCCCCCGTGGGGGAACTGCCTCTTGTATATAATGTCTTTAAAGGTATAAAGATGTTTATTGTTTCTGAAACGAAGGGAAATATTTAGCAACACTTTGCACTGTCCCAAAAGTTTTTTGTGCTGGAAAGTAACATAAATAGCACTTTTTGCTGCTTTGCACTACTTTCAGCCTGATTACAAGTGGTTCGGTAAATTCTGGCCCATGCGTAAACCCCTGTTTACGCATGGGTTGTAATTACAAGTTAAAATGCATTTAACGTATCCGATAATTATCAGATGCATTAAATACGTTTTGTTATATTTCGGCAGGTCAAACTGGTTGAAATTTAACAGGGGAAATAGTACATTACATACAATAAAAACCAAAATCCTCGTTATTCCCCACAAACTCATAAAAGGTGTTATTTTTCGCACCAAATAGATAATGTACCCCATGCTATCATTATCGGGTGTGCTAAATAGCACATATACTCATAATCAGAGCCATTGTGTCAAGGAGACATCCGATGGGCATACGCATGTTTTTGTACACATTGCCCTATCTATAAAATTGTTGGACAAGGGTTTGCTCCAAAAACATAATACCTCTTTGAGGGGCCACTTAGTAGGAGATATCTTTTAATTTCTCTGAATGATTTACACACTGTGTGCAGCACTGTATGGCACACATCGAATGTATAAAAAGATTTAAAGGTGTAGCTAGTACTGGAAGGGCACCTTTACAGTACAAAATCTAAGCAAGACATCATTCACACAAATTTGCACTGCTGTACAAAGGAGTGTCTGTGGTGCTGGGCAAGCAGTTTCTGCAGCAGTTCTGGGGAAAAGATCAGAAGTTGTATATCTTTGTAGTTATGACTCTGTGCTGCTCTCTAGCCGTACTGTAACACAGCACAGCAACTTTGGTCTATCCACAAACTTCTGTTAGAATGGTCAGAAGGCTCCAGCTTCCGCAAAAGATGGGTGCTCGGATGCTGAGACAAGTTTCCCACTGGAGTTTTGAGTATGTTTCCAGGTGGTATCAAAATGTTGGGAGCATTTTATGAAATGATAGGCACATAGGCCCAGATTTACAAAGGTAAACTTAGACCAAAAGTCTAAGCTTACAACTTTCAGTATTCACAAAGGAAAGTTACGAACAGTATATTTACGTATGCACTCGAGGCAGAGTTTCTGCACTCGGGGTTGAATCACCACACTCAGGGCGGATCTCCGCCCGAGAGCGGGTAATCCACCCCGAGTGCAGATGTAAAGATACTACTCGTAGGGGGTGCTAGAGGGCGCACAACCAAGATGGCCACACCCTTGTGAGGCTCTGGCGGCTCGGGAATAATTATCCGGGATCATCCTGCTCCCGTGACTAAATAGAACATTTGAACCACCATATATAGCGCCGGAACGTACCTGGAACTCCGTTTGGAGGTTTGAGGACACAACACCCTGCTGAATACCAAATAGCGCCAGGTCTTTCCCTACCGCTGCCGAAGAGCGAATGAGCGGTAACGAACAGGTGCTGGCGAGAGCGGCACCGGCCTGACACCTAGACAATGTGAGACGCTCCTCTACAGTTTGAGAGCCCCTGTGAGTTGCGGATACGGTGCGGAGTGTGCTGGTGAGGAGCGTGTTCGTGGCCAGGCTGAGCGGTCGCTCGCCTTCCGCCCCCCTCGAGTGCTGACGGCCGGGCCTGCCCGACGGAGCCGCGGTGCTGGACTGGCCCACATTCAGGTACTCGTAGTGGCGGGCTGGAGGCCCTGACACGCTGAGGGGACGCCGGGCGGGACGCAGCCGCATTGGAGAACTGCCAGTGGCAGTGTGTGGCATATATTTGAACCTAAGGAGGATGGGAGGAGGACTGGAGAGGCCAGGTGAGGCTGCTACACAGCATTACTGAAGGCCTCATTGCCCTGAGACAATCCGACCTGCGAGGTCTGACTGACCATGCCCTGAGGGCCAACCTGGGGGTGCGGGTGGGCCCCTCCCCAACAATGGCAGAGAGCTCGAAGGAACTGCTACACGGTGGGGTCTAGCTGAGGCCTGGTTGGAGCCCTTGTCTAGCTGAGAACCCACAAGAGGGATACCATGCATTCCAGTGCTTCACCAGACTGGGGAAATAGCAACGGGCGGTGAAATTGAGCGTAGTCTCCCAACAAACCTGTTTACTGAAAAAAGACTGTCAGCATTGCTACGTAGCCTCTGCCCATACACCCCTACACAAATGTGGCTGACTGTAAACCTTGCTGCGCCGGCACTGAGTACCGAATCACCTGAAGCGTTAATTTCACTTGCAGCAGAGCTCAAAGATTCATCTGCTGCCACTGACGACTCTGAAACGCGCAGGGTACGAACGACATAATCATAGCAGTATCAAGAGGTGCAGGCAGACCTTCCTAGATACTACACTGCCGGAGAGCCCACTGAGCTCTCCCTGAGAGAACGCAGATACGCGATAATCATGCGCAATGGGCAAACAGACCGGAAGCAGCCGAAACTGTCTTTTGAGGCCCGCAGAACACCAAGACAACAGGGTGACTTAGCACAACTGCCCACAGAGCAACATACGGACAACATGCAGACTACAGAAGAAGACTTAAAAACGCTGCTTGTCACCATGAAGCAAAGCCTAGCTTCTATAGAATCCAAAATGGACACTATGTGCAACAGACTTGATTTCATGGCCCAAAAGCTAGAAAAACACAACGCACGCCTTGAGGAGACAGAGCACGGAATCTCAGATTTGGAAGAGGAGGCGACTTAGAAGGAAAAGCAACTCTTGCAAATGGACAAACTATTAAAGGTCATAGCAGCTAAGAACGAAGACCTCGAAGCGCGCTCCCGACGCAACAACATCTGCGTTCTGGGAGTGCCGGAGAGCGCCATCACCGGCAAAATGGAGGAATACGTTGAGAAGCTACTATGCAATCTCTTTGGCTCGGAGCCCTTCTCGGTCCAGCTGGTGGTTGAGAGAGCACACAGATCCCCTCCTCCTCCCCCTCCTCCGGGGACGTCGGCCAGGCCTATCATTGAAAAGCTTCATAATTATAGAAATCGGGATACAACTCTAAGACTGGCGAGATCGAAGACACCCTTAATTCATGAGGGCCATGCGGTTGCTCTATACCCGGATTTCACCATTGCTGGCCAAGAGGCTCAAAAGAAATTTGCTTTGGTGAAGCGGAAACTGATGCAGGCGCATATAGACTACGCCATGCTAAATCCTGCACGCCTACGGGTTACTCATCAGGGGAAACAGTATTTCTACCAATCTGCAGCAGGTGGAGGACTACCGGCGAAAACTGCAGAAACAGAACTTGAACCCTGAAGCTGACGATCCAGAGACCCGGGCACTCTCCCAGCTTTCCGATAATGACTGATTGTACTTCACGAGCAAAGGGCCGCAAGCACCAGCACCGGCGGAGGAAAATGGAAACGGAGGGTTTACTAAACTAGAAGACGACTAAGTGAGCCTTCCTTCGGCATAGATAGAACTTTTACAATGTATATGGTTGGTTAGCATTGCTACTGAAACTAAGTGAGCATACTCCCCCGAATCCCGGGCACCCCGCTTCCTCTGACTCCTAGATAGCAGAGAGAGGATAGCGGGCAGGTGCGTCTTCTGACGCTACCCCGCAGGGTGAGCCCCTAGGTTTATCAACGGGAGAGACATTCATTCCCCCCTTCTTCCCTTCCCCCTACCACTCCTTCTCGTACAGCCCATCGCAACCCTCAGGAGTTGATTCACCCACGAACCTCACTAGACTCCTCCTTTCCTTCACTTCTTCCTTGCCCCTGAGGTATTGAACTCCTGTCTTCCCTACCACTCTATTCCACCAGGCCGTTGTAACTCTATCTCTAATTCCCCCCTCCGCCTCCCCCTTCTCTTCTCCAACTACACTTTGCGCTTCTCCCCTTCCCCTAATGTTCAATATTCCCTTACGCCCTTCCCCCTAGTCCACACAAGTTCGCATTTTATTGCGGAAGTTTAGATGTTACTGAACATGGTTATAAGAGATGTCTGTATTGGTGAGGTAGAAGGGAATGATCTTCATGTTTGAGATGTTGATGTGGGTGGGGGGAGGAGATGAGAAACACTTTTGGTTAACTGTTTTACAACATGACACAATACTGGCCACAGAGTTCCCATACAGTATATCACACAAGCCTGCTGACACATCAAGTTGTGTTCTCACACCCGCTTACTGCACGAAAGATTGACACAAGTGCATATCTCCTAGACAGAGACCACGCAACTCGATATCCTGACAGGATAAACAACCCTGACGCTGCCTCCCTGATACGCCTATTGACCTCGAACGTTAGGTTAGAGGGTTAGGAGACCCCAGAAACTGTAGGCAAATCCTAGCATATCTAGATAGGCACTCCATTCAGATTGCGATGCTCCAGGAAACTCACCTTGACCCTAAGAGACCGTAGAGATTCCCTGCTCGTTTGGCAGGATATAGCTCCTTCGCATCCTACTCCACCTATTTGTGAGGTACGGCCATATTAGTTCACAAAAACACCCCGTACATACCCGCAGGTATGATATCGGACCCGAAGGCTGATATTGTTTGACATGGGGAGCGCTCGCCTTGCACTCAGTGACCCTAGTTAACTGTTATGGCCCTAATACCGACGATCCCATGTTCTTTGCCATGCTGTGGGGGTAGGTGACGGATATTGGATCAACGCATGTATTATGGGGGGGAGATTTTAATATAACTTTCAACCCGCCGCTAGATAGGTCCCAACCACAGGCTCACCACAACACTCGCTCCCAACGACAAATGGGGGAAATTATTAAAGACTGGAGCCTGCTGGATGCTTGGAGATATCTGCATCCGGACAGGAGGGAAGGCACAGGTCACACGGCAGCACATGAGACGTGGTCCCGGCTGGATTACTGGGTGATCACTAGGGGGCTCACACCTGGCTGGTTGGGGTGGAACACTTAGCACGCACCTACTCCGATCACTCCCCTGTACTTCTGAATATATCGCCACCAACGACACATTCCCCTTACATAAACTGGCGCCTCATCCCCACCATGCTATTAGACACAGCGCTCCGGGCGGAAATGGACCAAGAAATACAAGAATTCTTTCAGCGGAATCTGGGCTCGGCTGACCAAGTGACGACTGTGTGGGAAGCGTTTAAGGTGGCTGTCAGGGGGATACGCATTGCCAAGGGAGGCGGGGTGCTTAGGGACCTATGGCAGACGCTTACCAGGCTAGAGAAAGAATTAAAACGAATAGAAGCGGACATAGCTAGCTCACCCTCCTCGCAGAAATACATTGAACTTAGAGACAAGATAACTGAATATAAAGAAGAAGCAGATAGGGAATGTCGATTCAGAGGGAAATACTTCAAAGCTCGCCGATATGGAGAGGGCAAAAGGCCAGGGAAAGCGCTTGCCGAATAAATCTGAAAGCCCAGATTCTCGAGCTTTGTGCTGGAGACACAGATGCCGGATGGGGAGAGAGCTAACAACACCACTGACATTTTACAAACATTTCAAACCTTTTATGGCACACTATACACGATGACACGGCAGCAGCCGATATCCCTACGACAATACCTGGAGCCGGTCACCTTGGGATGGCTGGGAGACTCGCAGAGGGAGTTCCTCTCCGCTGAGTTTGAACTCGATGAGATTAGAGCCGCCATAATGCAGCTCCGGTCAGGGTAGGCTCCTGGGCCTGATGGCCTACCTGCCGATTTTTACAAAGCATATATAGACCACCTGGCCCCAATACTTAAACAGGTCTACTACAAGGTCTTGGAATCAGAAGAGTTACCTCCAAATATGAGGGAGGCCACCATAATCTCAATACTTAAACCCGGGAAGCCCGCAGATAGATGCGATTCCTACAGGCCTCTCTATATGATTAAATGCGTTGTGAAAATACTGGCCAAATTAATTGCGAACCGGCTGAGTTTACTCATGAAGGCACTGGTGCTGCCTGATCAGGCGGGCTTGGTGCCGGGCTGCGCCACATCCCACAACTTGTGAACCCTGTTCACAGCAATGCAGGATATGGATCCGGACCTTGAGGCGGCTGCGATATTCCTGAACGCTACCAAGGTGTTCGACTCGGTGTAGTGGGATTACCTATTCGGCATACTGAGGTCGGATGGGGATGCCTGACTGCTTCCTGGGATGGATAAGGCTGCATTACATGCAGGCGCGCACCAGGGTGGTGATCAATGGAGCCGTCTTGCCTTGGATTGACATTACGAGGGGCACCCGACAGGGGTGCCCATTGTCACCACTGTTATTTTCCTTGGCTGTCGAACCCCTGGCGGCCCGACTCAGGCAATTACATCGGGAATGGGCCCTGGAATACCCTACTAAGCATGTCTTAATCTCATTATACGCGGACGACATCACTTTATATGTACCAAAACCCTAGACCAGCCTTAATTTTGAGAGCGTTTATTGCATTTGGCGAATTATCAGGTATTAAAATCAACTGGGCTAAATCTCAAATGTTTCAGCTGACTGACGCTATGCGCGGTTATCCCCTGGACTATCCCATAGCGTGGTGCCCCAGAGAAGTTAATGTCTGGGAATAACAATCACTAGAGACAGGTCAGAGCTCCTACGCGCCAACTACAGAAGAGCGATGGAGAGTATCACGGAATCGGTAGAGAAGTGGATATCGCAACTCTTGTCCATGGCAGGAAGGATCTCCCTGATGAACATGGTAATTTTGCCCAAGCTGTTGTACCTGTTTATTAATATCCCTCTGTCACCGGGACCGGCATTTTTTAAAACTCTTAAAACCCAGATGATACGCCTTGCGTTGGGGGGAAGACAGCCCAGACTGAAGTGGGAAACGCTGATGTGGGCATATGCACAGGGGGGTTTCGAAGCCCCTAACTTTGAACTGTATTATCTTAGCACACAAGCACACTACGCAACACACTGGTTCAACCCACCCCCCCTTCATTTCACACCTGGCTATAGAGCAATATTACATGCACCCAACTCCACTATCTGGATTCATAGCAATGCAAACTCCTGCGACGGACGTGTGCTCCACCACGGTGAGGTGCACTGCGAGTGCATGGAAGAAAATCGCGAGATGATTGAACTTGTTGTATTCGCCTCTGCTCCCAGTGGTCCGACATCCTGCTTTGGGCGTCACAGACGAGACGCAGTGCCGACAACTTCTACAAAAAATTAATATAGACACATGGGGCGATCTCTACATCAATAGCGCGTTCCGTACTAAGGAGCAGTTTTCCGCAGATGGGGAACCCGAGGCGATGCACTTATTCATGTATGTCCGACTGAGACAGAGTGTTAGGGCTGCCACCCCGGCCTACCCTGACGAGCCCCCTAGGATGAGCCCACTCCATAGCCTTCTAAAGAATGTAAACTCCGCTCACATAGTATCCAACATATACCATAACACACAGAAAGACACACGCGCCCAGGGAGACACTGCCAGGGAGCAATGGGAGCGAGAGATAGGAGAACCCCTTGATGAGAAGTGGCAATACTGCTGTGAACAGATGGGCTGGGTTACGGCTCATGGTAGGCTACGAATCATTCATTATAAATATCTCCGGAGACTTTATCATATCCTTGCTAAGCTATTTAAGTTCAAATTGCGCGACAGCGACGCTTGTGACAGGTGTGGGCACGAGAATGCAGGCTTCATACACTTGGCATGGGAGTGCGTGGAGATACGACTATACTGGAGGGATGCTATGGAGGCACTGGGACATATGACCACTAAAACAATCATTCAAATTCCTGTGGTGGCTCTTCTAGGCTACACGGCAGACATTCCCGCAGAATATCATAGGTACACAGCATTGGGCCTGCAAATGGGGCAGTGGGAGGGCACCTAAATTTAAGGACTGGATCAGAGATCTCCTCCTCTAGCAAGAACAGACGTTAATATATGCGGAACTACTACCCCCAGCTTCTAGGCCGAGAGATATATGGGACCAATTGCGCGCATATTTGCTTGCACACCCAGAGACGACCAGAGACAATAGGGATCCCCCCACTTCCTCAGCTTAGATAAGACAGGCCCAGCGATGGAACACAAGACACCAATACCTAGCCCCAAATACACGTAACTTCCCCATGAGGCAGCGCACTCACCCGAGATTTAGGTTAGAGGGCAGCGAGCGGAGACAAGGAAGAATATAACATAAGTCTGGCGCGCTAGTACTGACCCTTCGCCCAATGCACAAGGAGTGGGCAATATGATTCCCAGCAAATGCACTACATGTGACTAAACAATTTGAGTGTCTCTGCAGGCCAAGGTTAATGGGACTCTTCGAACTGTGAATATGTTGTATGTATATTACATGTTGTACTTTCGGAAAATTTAATTATTTTTTTTTAAAAAAAGATACTACTCGTAGCTCACCTTTGTGAATACCGAAAAGCATTAAAGTTAGACTTTTGTTCTAAACTTAGACCATAAGACTAACTTTACCTTTGTGAATCAGGCCCTCTGAGCTGTTCCTAAAGCACTGTGAGCATTAAATTAGCAGAAAATAGAATTCTTGTATGACCCGCTTTGCGATGAGGGAGCATTTCCTGCTAACAAATCGTATGCTATTACATGCAACTACAACACCAAACATACAACTCAAATCTTGTGCAGTGTGTCAGAAATAACAATAACTGTGCAGGTACAAAAGGCCACATTGATCACACAACACAACAGTACCAAAGATATGGATGCCTGGCGGCTACTAGTCAATTTCACCCTTTAGTTGGCACCAGTGTAAAGGTTTTCCCAATTCTCTGCAGTATTCAAGCCCCAAAGCCTGCTCTGAAGTTGGAACTGTACAGAAATAAAGCAGATGGTCTACAGCCGCAGCACAGAGCCAGCTTAGCCTGAAAAATATGTTTTCGTTGTAAGGAAAAGTGATTCTGAAACCATGTGTATCCCCAGTACATCAATATCACTACACTGAGGTTACTACATCAACAGAGTAACTATACAGATGACCACTATATCGGAAAAGGTAAGGTCAGTAACAAGATTAAATGAAGCACGGGGGCCAAAACATGTAAAAAAATATATTAAATGAAGGGAAAGATATCTCAAATTAATTAATTAAATTAAATACAAAGGAAGAGGTCTCAGTGATTCACTGCCCCCTCCTTGAATAAGTACATTAAACAAATGGAAATATAATACATTAATTAATTTTTTTAAAGAGAGGAAAGACAGTTTGGGGGTTCCCCCATCACAAGGTATTTTTTTCAATGTTTGATTTTTAGCAAAAAATTTATTACAAATTTAGTATAATGGATATGTTAAGCTGAAGAAAACAACTGTATGACATTAAGGGAGAAGGTTAGAAATAAATTAATGATATGTTTAGTTTTAGAATGATCAGAAAATTAACTTAAATTAAAAATTTAAGTGGGTATTGCACTAGGATAAGTGACTACATATTTAAATTAATAAAAAATAATTTCAATAACGTAATGGTTAAAGCTAGTATTAGTGTTAAGTATCGGAAAAAATAATTTAGAAATAATTATAATTAATTAAGTACATATTTTTGTCTTATGCATATGGTAGAGACAATTAGAACTATTGAAAAGAATTAAATACAATAAAAACATATTACAGTATTAGGATTAGGTTAAGAAAAAAAATTAAATATTTGATTAATTTCTTTTAAAGAATTATAATTACGGTTGAGAAAAATCACTACATTTGAAAAAGGCATAATAAGTTAAAAAATAAACAATAAAATGAATGTAGGGCCAATGTAGTAGATAAAACACACAAGAACAACTTTACCTTGACAATGCAGTGGTTGCCAATGTTTTGCCACCGATGTAGCTGTCCGTCGATGTAGTGACACATAACCATAATCCTTGCCTCTTTCAAAGGGCAGTAAACACAGAGAAAATTATGTGTCTTATCACTACTCATGATTGTATCACTATCCGAGTTTCTGACCATATTACCTAAAGGGGAGCTTTCCTTCTGCACATGCAGGGACCAATTCTCAGAATAAAAAATGGGTGAATCTACACCTAGGGGTTAACTTTCCACACATGGGTGCAGATTTATTTATTTTTGGAATTCACAAAGGGGTGCTAGGTTACACCTGGAGACTTTACAACAGTGAATTCCATCTTAACATGACCAAATACATAAGGGTTTCACAGTCTTTGCGCCTGGTTTGAGTTTGTTCGCTACTTCTGGGCCTCAACGGCCAAGTCTTCACAGACTTAGGGCCCAATTACGGTGTCGTCAGGAAGGCCATCCAAGAGCCGTCGGGAGTTGAACGTTCCAAACGACTCATACTGGTGATCCAGCGGTTTACCAACAACAGATACTCTACTACTATATACTCACCTGGGACAATCAAACACACAATTGAGTAAAACCGCTGGGTGTCGAATTTATGAGTTTAACTATTGTTTAGGATTAGTCTAAATACTTTTATTTTCCTTAACTAACCCTTCACAGATCAAAAAGTTATTTCCTCTGGCCGATGGACCATTAGTTGAACTAGTTGATGGTGAAAATTACATAAAGCTAACTTACTTATACTTAAAATTGTAATAACCACAGACTCCTTTAGCGTTTTAAATTGTTATCTAAATCTTTGAGCATGTGAACCACTTCAAAAATACAATACAAACACCCTCACTCATTAGGAGAGAAAAATTCAATTAATCATCAACACATACTTTGAACACTTGCAATGACTTGTGCTCAGAAAGGGAGAGGACAGAGAGAAAAGATCATCTGCAAATATCATGAAAATAAAATTACCAAGAATGATGTGAAGACCAACCCCCTGGACATAGATTCAGGGTCAAGTCAAGTCAAGTATTTTATTTGCATAGTTAATTAAAACCGTTGCAATACAAATATATTCAATTAAAAACTATCACATACATATATAAAACTCTTGTATCTAAAAAACGTGCTAAAAAAGCTTGCTAATTTTGCGCAGATATAGTAGCATGAATAACTTGTCAGTTTTATCAGCTTGAATTAAATGTTCGAAGTGTCCTCAGACCCCTTGCACGTTTACACATATTTTTTCTTACTAGGTTCCTACTGTCTGCATTTCTGGCATTTTGCTCCCGCACAGTCTCAGATACTTTACTGTTCTGCAGTTCAATTGTGAATCACTAGGTGCAAGGCATGCCAACAGAGCTTGCCTCCTGGTGCAAATCCCTCGTTGATTGAAAAGTTGTTTCAGAAATTTCTTTCGTGCTTTTGTGAGTTCTTTGCAGAAGCATAGTAGATGCAGTATGTCTTCCCGAGTCGATCCACATAAGCGGCACACAGAGCCTGCTTTGTTGCGAAGACAGGGAGGGAGATGCTGGGCGCAGGGGAGCAGTCTAAATCTATATTTCATAAAAGCAATTTTTATATTTTTGTCATATCCCAAGTTGAAGTAGGCTTGGGCGCCCGGCTTCATATATGTATTCAGGGTCATCCAACCGTGGGCTCTCTTTGAGAGTGCGTCCTTGTCCTCCAGCCATGAGAGGAGTTTCACTGTCTTCCACACTGATTTTTTAAAGGTTGGGGTGGTTGTCGGTGTTTCCCAAAGTTGGTTTAGCCCCAATTTATGTAGACTGCTATGTAGATATTCAGCAGCTGGTAATGTGGTGTGCGATTTTAACTCCTTCCACAGCTGTTCGTTTAGCGTACCCCGTTCAGCTTTTCGCACTTTGTCCCATGCAATGATAAAGGCCCCTTGTCTAGCAAATGATTGTTTCAAAACACCAAATTCAAGTCTGATTTGCACAGGTGAGGTGTATTTCGGTAGCCCAAAAATAACCCTATATGCTGTTGTTACTGTGGCATTGAGTATTTTCGCGTCTCTGCCTTTCTGTGCCTCGCTACAGTAGTTGATTGTTGGCAAAAGTTTTGCCCGAACCACCTCAACGAGCAGCAGGATCGATGGGCCAGTTAATTTAGAGTTTAATGTTTTTAGGGAGATTGCTAGTGCTAGACATTTGTGCCTTATGCTGTTCTTCTGTGCCACAAAGCGGCCGCCTGTATCCAGCTTCACACCAAGATATTTGTATTCAGTTGTGTCCTCTATTATGGTCTCTCCCCAGAACCAGGCAGCGGTCTGTCACCTTTTTTTCCCAACTGTCATTGTTCTCGTTTTGTCCAAGTTAATCGTTAGATCATTTGCTTGGGAGAAATCCTGCGTTGTGTTTAAGAGATGTTGTAGCCCTACTTTTGTTTTGCTGATCAGGACTATGTCGTCTGCGTAGAGTAGAGAGGGTAGTGAGATGTCTCCTTATTTTGGGGCATGTGAATTACAGCTGGTTAGCAGTGGGACTAGATCAGCAATATACAGATTAAAAAGAGTGGGTGCTAACACACAGCCCTGTTTCAGCCCTTTTTCCGTGGGTATGCGCCTCGACAGATACGTACCATTGCCCAGCTTCACCTGTAGCCACGTATTCGTATGCAGGTTTATTATTAGTTTGAGTAAGGGCTGAGGCAGCCCCCAGCTGTGCAATTTGGACCAGAGTCTGATGCAGTTGACGTGATCGAAGGCAGCTTTGTAATCAATGAAGCATAGGTGTAAAGACATCCGTGTGGCCTCGGCCTCGTCCATTAGCATAGCCATGCTTAATATGTTAGTCATTGTCCCGACTGATTTTGCGAAGCCGGTCGGTTGTAGGGGAATTGCATATTCTTCTTCCGCCCATGCCTGGAGATCCTCCAGTAATAAGCTGGCAAACAATTTGGCTTCGTTATCTAATAGTGCCATTAATCGGTAATTTTGTGGATCCGACTTCTCACCAGATTAGTGGATTGGGGAAATTATTGAACCTCTCCATGAACTAGGCAGGAAATTCAATGTTCTAATTTCTCTGAAGAGTGGGTCCAGTGCTTCTGCCCAGAAGATTGCCTCTTGTTTGTATAGTGCTGGTGGTATTCCATTTGGCCCAGGAGCACCTTCTCTTCTCCCCTTTCCTATCTGCCGTTTGATGGCTCCTATATAGTTAGTTCGGAAGTCCTCAGTTGGTAAGTCTGACCCTGATTTCCCAGAGTCAGCAAGATTGTTTTCAGCCCAGGACTTAGGTGTCGTTTGGCAGTCATCTTCATTTTGGCATGCTTGACCCTGCTCTCTGCGATCAGTACCTTGGTGGAAGTGGGACCTGAGATAATTTGCCCAGACTTCCTCTGAGATGTTCGAGGAGATACCGTTGTGATTGTTATGAATAAATCGATTTATAGTGCTCCAAAATCTGGTGCTGTTATTGTGTTTGACATTGGCATGTAGTTTGGCCAAGAGATCTTCCTCCATAGCATCCCTTTTTAGTTTTTTGGAGGTCTGCCCTTTGTTTCCGTAATGCTTGTAATTGTATTTTATCGCTTGGCCTGTGCCGAAGGTGTCTCAGTAGTTGGTAAATCCTTTTTTTTGCAAGCTTGATTTCTTGCTTTGCAGTGTATGATATGGGCTTTGTGCCGCTAATTATTTGGTGGTTTGGTCTTAGTCGCGTATGATTCCATCACTGATAGGAAGTTTTTCCATTTCTCAACTTCACCATCTCCAACCCTTGCAGCAAAATGTTGTTTAGCGGTTTCCTACATCTCGCTGCCTGCAGCTATTTTGAATTTAATTCTTCTTAGGTTAATGGTGGCAGTTAGTCCATGAGGCTCCCGACAGCGTTCGAATGTTGGAGTGACTGTTCTCAGTTCTATTTCTTGAGGCCGGTGATTGCTATCGCCTTTATTGCCCAACTTAAAAGATGCAATTTGTTGGAGAAGGCCTAGGGAGATAAAAGTGTAGTCCAGAATTGAGCTTGGTTTTGTGGAGCTGTATGTTGTTACAGGAGGGTTATCTTCGGGCAATCTGCCATTTAGAGCCCTCAGGTTGAGATGTTCCAAGTCCTCCAAGGTCGTTTGTCCTATCTTGGTTTGTTTGCACGCTTGAAGTTTTCCTTGCAGCGGGATATTCCAATTTGCGTTTTGCAAAAGCACTTTTTCGTCCAAGGAAGAGCCCATTAGATTGTGGTTTAGGTCCCCGGTTAAGATGAGATCAGTTGTAGGTCCTTCTCTTATACATGTTTCTGCAAAATTGCACATTTCCTTTACTAGTTTGGTTTTGTGTTTTGGTTGAATATACAAATTTATTATCATGATGTTAGTGTCCCTTTTGTTTGTCGGTGATGACGAGAAGGACTGCTAGTGATGATTGCATTGTGTGGCCAAAGATGCGAGCAGAATGAACAATTGTATTTGCCACGTATGTGACCAGCCCTCCTTGCAAATGGCCGTATTTTGCCCCCCTGATGGCATTTGTGTAGAGCGCAAGAATCCTTGGAGATGAGGAGGTTTCTTGTAGTGCCACAATGTCGAAGGCCCTGAAATAGGTGACAAAGTCCAGATCAGCTAGTTTGTTGGCGAGGCCATTTACTTTCCAGGAACAGATCCGTACTGTCCCCTTTTTATTTGCTGTGTATAACGGGCAAGGATTGTGTCTATCTTTTGTGTTGTTGATGGTTCCCGCGATCCACCTTGTGTTTTATTTCCAAGCTTGCAGTATAAAGGGATCGTTACAGCTTCTTAGTTCCTCTGGTTGATTCCTCATATCCATATTACAGTGCCCTGTGGCTCCTCTCAGCACTGATGTGGTTGGTCTAAAAGCAGCCGTCTCAGGTCCCCTCGGGAGTGCCGGGTTTAGCAGATCTGGATATCCTGGTTTGAAATACGGGGCGATGGTTATCCCCCAGGACTTTAGGATGTCCCTTTCTGAGAGTATTTTATATGCTATTACTGGAGAGGTCCATGTTGCTCTTGTTTTTTCACCTACCATTGAGTCCCTGCAATTAATAAATTCTATTGACTCCAAGTCTGTCGTTTTTATATCTGCCAATGATATTATGTGAGATAATAGCCGCAGTATGTTGCCTTGGTTCAAGATGTCGTGTCTCCCTTTAGAGGTGTATTCAGGTATGAACCATATTGCATTTGTTTCCCTTGCCCCTGCCTGGTTGGAGACGTCTTTTTGATTTTGTGAGGCGAGCCAGCTGACCTCGTTTTGTGGGCATCCCAGTGCCATTTGGTTTCCTTCTGTAGGGCCTATATTTCCTTGCCATTTTGGGCACTGGCTGGTTTGAATTAGTTTTTGAGGTATCAGAAAGTTTTGGGCAGTTGGTTGTGAGGCTGTTATGTCTGTGAGCAGGAGCTGGCTGTTCCGTGAATTCTCTTCTTCCCTTTTGGCTGCATGTTCACTGAGGGGGTGTCCAGATTCCCCTGATTTGTGTTCCTCCCCACGGCGGTGTTGTCATTTGTAAGTGGTGCTCAGGGGTTATCAAAGTGTCCAGAATCCTGGTTTGTCATTGTGGTTTGGGTTCTCATCCCTTTTTTTCCTTCGGTTCTGGTTTTAATTTGATTTACAATGGGGTTTGCGACTGAGTGAGACTGGGAAGGGTTGGCTCCTGCCTCCTTCTGTGCGTCCTCAAATGCACTGTTTTCTTGCTTTCTGCTTGAATAGTCTCTGGAACCACTAGGCATATTTGCAGTGCTCTTAATGGTGATTGCTTCTAGTGTAGAAATGTTCTGTTGTATTATCCCTTCATGCACTGGCGATGTCCCAGTGGACTGTTGCTTTGTCCCTACTTGCGCTGATGATGCCCCAAAGAGTCGTAGGAATCCGTTCCTGGTGGGGCTTTGTTTCTGATTCCGACCTTTACGTTTTTGTGCACATCTTTGTTTTGCATTTAATTTCAGTTCCCCTTTGACTGCCTCTGCCTGTGCCTATTGTAGCGTGTGGCTATGGCTAGGAGAAAGTGCTGTTATCTGTGTACTATTGTCATTTTTGGTAATAATTTCCGATTGTTTAGTTATAGTTGGTGTTTGCTCCTTGTTGGCATGCACAGGCTGGTAGATTACTGTGTCTTCCCAGTGGCCAAACAGGGTTTGCCCTTTGGTAGGCTATGTGTGGACATTATTTGATGCCTTTTTGACTTGTGCGCATAAGTCCGGCAGCATTGCTGGAAGGGTTGCTAGTTTATCCACAATTGGGCTGCACCCGCAGGTTCGATGATTGACTGGCGTGTGATCCGCAGCATTATGTTCAGATTTCCCAGCTTGCCATCAATTGATACCACGTAGACAGCCAGGGTGTTAAAAAAGGGTTAATTACAAATCCATTTTATCGGTCTGATATTGCAGGGCCTCTACCAGGAGTTGCACAGTTTTAAGCAGGCTTGCCCAAGCGTCCCCATGGTCGGTTCCTTGCACAACCTCTTTGGGATTACCAGCCTCACTGCTAGTTTTGCTGCCATTGTCTGTTTTTGGTATACCTCATTGGTTGGCTCCAGATTCCCCAGGTGTGCGAGTGGACAGCTCATGCTGCCCCTCCGCTGTCCCCTTACACCCATTCTTTTTTGGATTTTCGGGAGATTCGCTCCTGTGCGTGTCCCCCCGATACGCTGCCAGGAGTGCCTCCCACTCATCCTTATCTAGGTATGAGTGTTGATCCGGTTCTTCTAGTTCATCTAGCGTGCTGGTTTGGGGCATCGCCGGTTCGCGTTGTGGGTGTGTTAAGACAAAACGCGCTTCATGTTCTGGGCCCAGCTTGTCCCTTGGGCTTTCGGGTGGTCACCCTATTGCCTTCAGATCTTCCGTATTAACTACCAGGTTGCCCTCTGAAGGGTCGGATTTAGTTCCCAACCATGGGTTTGCTGTTGGATTGTCTAACTCGCAGATGGTTAGTGACTCTAATGATACGCAATTTCCCCCGTCGTTTTTGTGTTGGTTGGTATGCCTAGGCGTTGTAACCATAGTAATGTTGTGTGCGTTTGCAGGGTTGCAGTTGCCTGAGGCTTCAATGTTGTTTGCCGGTTCTTCCCATGCACCATTGGTCTCAGTCTTGTTTCCCTCGTCTTGCGGGGAAGCATGTGATGCCTCTGAGTGCAGTTCAATGTGCTTTTCCTCCGGGGTCTTAAAGTTCCAACTTACGACGACTGCAGGGCCATGTGGGGTTGTTGTTGAACTGTCCGACCCTTGCCTTTCCCCATTTCCTCCTTGAGCGGTAGACCCTTCAAACCTTTCCTCCTTGCATCTGTCCTCTTGACTGGAGGGCAGGAGTGGTGTTGGAAGGCCCGCAAGTGCCGTGGAGCGAGAAAGCAGGGTGTCGCTTGCATTTTTTTAAAAGCAGAATTTAGTGTCGATTTTAGGCAGATATAGGCGACATTTTGACATTTTGGTCACCGGCGTTAAGTTGCTTAACCTCATTGAGTCTTGTGATATTTAAATTATGGTACTGTCTTCCCGCATTGCCGGTCTGGTCTTAACCTGCGGTTCGCCCTCTGTGCTTTCAAGTGTTTTCAAATTCCTTTTCCGTTTAGTTGTATTGTTTGAGTTGTTACTAGTGTTACTTGTTCTAGTAGATTTGGGCCACCCACGCACGCGCCCTGATCTCATGCTTTCAAATCTGTAAGGTCTTTTCAGGCTGTTTTAAGCTGTTTTTCATTAGGCTTTTAGAGGCTTTTGTAGGCTACTGCGGATTGTGCTGCTTATGCCGCTTGTGCTGCTTGTGCTAACAGTGCTTAGTTTGAGTGCTTACTTTAGTTGCTTGCCTTAGGTAGCCTTGTCTGTGGCGTCGCCTTTTTCCTGCACTCGGCTGCTCACAGTCGTGTATGAAGTTGTGTATGAAGGACCACGGGGGTCAGCAAGAAAGCAGAGGCCACCGACCGGAGCGCAACGTGGCGCAGCAGCAGCAGTCCGGCGTCCTTCCTGCTCACTGCACCATGAAAAGACCCAGGCACCCAGGTACCGCTCCTTCGACGTGCCGGTGCTCAAAGCTGAAAGCGCTGAAAGCATTCCCCTGCTGCGTTGGGCAACACTTTGAAGCGATGAACAAACTTTTATGGGACCGCTAGCTTTCGCAGCCCCCCTGCCACGGTTGGCCGCACCTACCGTGCAGATCGTACCTTCCTTCGCTTCCTTTGCTCCAATCCTCTATCCCGCTCCACGCCAGGCAGCACCGCACTGCTGTGGCACAGAGAAGCATTGAGTGAGGGGTGGAGGGAGCCAGAGGGGGCTGTCTGTGGCCGTAGCTGTGGCTTCCCGGTTACCTGATTCACGGCCGATGCTGATACACAGCTGCTCGCCCTCCACACGGCTCCTCGCTCCGCTCCGCTCCTCACCAGCCGGCTGTAGCAAAACGTGAACTGGAGCTCTCTGGAGTCCAAAACTTCTTCCTGGGACCTGCAGAAGCCTTCAGCTGCCGCTCCAGTGTGTGCTCCGTGGCGCTGTATGCGGGGTAGCGTAGGATCCTAATTCTGTGTCTGAGATAGATTCAGGGAACAAAGTCTTAAGGACAGGAATCAGGACAGGATAGTTACCTCTCTAATACTGATGATTGTGCCGCACCCCTCTCTGACACTCTCTTCCTCCTCGAGATTCTTCCGCAAGTCTTCTTCTAACTCAATTAAATTAGGAAAGTAAGTTCTGCTTCAGATTCTGCATTCGATTCTTCATCAGCATTTCACAGCATCTCTCCCAGCATCAGCATCACCTGCCACACCGACAGCATCTCCCCTCTGCAGCATTCAGCGAATCTTCATCTAACTGATTAACTAAAGTTACCTCAATTATAGCTTTCGTTCGGGATGTTCCACCCATTAATTTTTCATTATCGCAAAATTGGTCAGGCAAGGGGAGGATCATCACACCATGCTTACATATCACTTTTTCTGTTAGCCCATTATTAACAAACCCATCCCCTTAATTTTTATTTGTGTTTTATTTTCCCACCCACATTCACATTTCATCTGCAACAAATGTTTAAATTTGAACATGTGAACTCATTCATTTAGATTCTTCACTGCCGGTTCTCAGGCTCCAGTACACTGCAACCTTGTCCTCCTCTCGACCTGCCTGTCATTCTTTCTGGTCCACTCTCAATAGGCATGCGCAGATGAACGATTCAATCACGTGGCTTAGATTACTCCTGTCATACTCGAGAGGCCCAAATGCACACTAAGGATCAAGTTAGAAAGACAGATGTTATTTTAAAAAATAAATGGTTTCACTGTATACCACCCACCTCTACTCTATTCCCTTTTACTTATTAATACTTTACCTGCATTAGCATTAGTATGATAGCTTGTTTTCTTTTCGGCGAAGCAGATGCCATGCACGCGAGCCTTCAAGCTGCCATATTAGTGCCTTCTGCTCATGCGCAAGAATTTCCCTCCAAGCGTTATAACGTCATACTACGTAGATACAGTTGATGCATGCGCAGTAAAGTATCCCCATTTAGAGCATTTTAGTCCTTCTTTGATTCTGTTAACGTTAGTAAACACATAGGCAAGCTTCACTAACCCTCGTTTTTATGTGGTGCGCATTAGTATTACACAAAACAAACGTATTAACTGGTTAGTAAGTTAAAGGAGCAGATAGAGTACGAGCAAGACTCTTTTCCACGAGTCCTTGCTCCATCACTGGGATCTGGTTCTACCAAACGGCGCAGTACGATGCCCAAAACCCTTCACTTACCGAATGACTCGGTCACTCCGAATTCGACTGAATTTTCCTAACGAGAACCCTCCGGAAACGCAGAATGGAGTCGTCCAGAGGCATTTCCCAGGCCGAATCCGAACGCCCAAGTACGATGCGTACTTCCTAAATGCCAAATCGTTCACCACAACCAACACGTCAAAGCGTTCGGAAGGGGAGTATTTCAGCCCCGAATTCCACCACAACACAATTCCTACGACCAAGACTGTGCAGCCATGTATCCTATCACGCATGTCATCCCTATACTCTACATCTACGAGCAATACTACAACCCCAACAAACACGATCCTCGCAGAAGGTACTCTACATCTACGAGCAATACTACAACCCCAACAGACACGATCCTCGCAGAAGGTAAGTCAGACACCTACCTCCACACAGTAACGCCACTACCCAGCGAGAGGCAACATAAAAGAAAGCAGGGGCACAACTACAAATAAATTTGGGGTGGGCTGAATACTTCCAGCAATGTAGCAATTTTCGGGGTGTGCCGGGGCTAATAGCTCCAGCAATTTAGACCCAATGGGGGGCTGGGTGGCTAATACTCCTAGCAATGTCCAGCCAAATTAATGCTAATAGTTTGATTTTTTTTATTTGACATTGCCAATGCTTGTTTATTTTGTTTTTGAACAATTTCCACTTGCCATTTGTAACACAAACAGACACGGTTCAGTAACTGAGTCGGATGCAGTTTCATCTGTTCGCGGGGTAAATCGAGTCTGATTCCTAACAGGAATACTATTCTTCAGCGTTTGCGAACGTGTCTATCGCATCGGCTTTGTTTCCAGCCGATTCGGTCGGATGTATTGCATTCCGAATGAATCGTCGGGATTTAACATGCATTGCATTATGATCTGTTGTTCAGAGAACTCGCGATTAAGTCGTTTGGAAAGTATTCCGGAACCGACTCGGTAGGAATGCTTTCCTAATGAGATCGTAATCGGCCCATAAGTCTGCCAGAGATAAGGGTGACCTCTTCCAGTAGCCACAATATTACTAACACAGAAAAGAGCAGAGCAGATAGTGCCTTCCGGATGAAGCCCCAAGGAGGAAAAAAGCACAATGGCCAAAAATCTCCCAAAACAATCCATCAAGGCTCCAGAAGGCTGAGATGACTTGACCCCAGATGATGCCAAGCGGTGAGCTCGAGACAGGCTGGGCGGATGGAAGCGGGAGTTGCCGTCTTGAGCAATGATACGGAAAAGGCAAGGCTGGGAGAGGAAGACGACATAAGTGCAGAGGAATAAGGGAAAGTTAAGCAGGCAAAGGCTCTTAAGAAATCCAGGAGAAAGGAACCCGACAAACAACTACTCGAAGTGTTGCGACGCAAAGGGTAGAAAGAGTCACTTCCTTTTATATATCAGCACCTCATGTTACCTCTATATTGGTTTGGGAAAAACTTTCAGTAACTTGCAGGGCAACAATTACTTGCAATTACGTCAACAAGAAATCCTGGGAAGGAGAAGGCCAAACAAGTCCCTGATACAGTACGCTTTGTATACAAGGCGGCCCCCACATAGAAGAATGCCACAAAGGAGGACTGCGCCGGTGGAGCAGTCACCACCTGGTAAATCGAAAGAAAAATGTGCGGAGAAAGAATGGCATCTCGTCCACCCAAGGCTCAGGATATGGTTAAAACTTTATACGTGACATATAAAGTTTTAACCATATCCTGATCCGCCAGTAATAAAATTAGAACGGAAAGGATTCTCAGAGTTATTTTTAATCCACACCACATCACACTTTTGCACCACACCAGCTCCGCTGTAATCAGGCATCGTAGCACAACCGGGGGGCATTTGGCCACCCGGTTGGGACCCCAATGACGAAGCATGACACCAACCAGGTTGGCGTGTGAGGAGTCTTTTAACTAACCCAGTGGGTTCCCCAACACTGCACAGCAGTGATCGTACCACACATACTTGGGTTCGTCCACCATTGATTAAACATACATTATAACAGGGGATACGGACGCACCCTCTTCCTTTCCCTAGCTCTCTCATTGTTTTTTGACAGTTCTACGGAGCTCATCAGGAGCCAAAAGTGTTCCGTCATTGCTAACTCACAAAACACTACATCTACCCGTCTGGTAAATAAATAATTAAAAATGTTTACAAATATATACAATTATAACTCTTTAATGAGCCTTCGTGGCACTCTGAACACACATCCCAAACATGTCTTCGAAAACTGGGCACAGGCAGTCAAAGTGTCCATGATCTGCGTTGGCAATGTAGGAGCAATAGCATTCAGAGAGTCTCCAATTATCCTCTCAGACCCAGTCTCTACATTGACATCAGTGCCTGACGAGCGATGAGCCACATGTCGGAAATTAGAGGAATCTCGTGTGATAGACCTCCCAGGCCGTTAGGCAGTCAACATGTGTCCTTTTCTGGTCACAGCATGAAAGGACTCAGCATCAAAGGGAGCATCAGAATTCCGGTTTCTAGGCTGATGGACAATCACTCGATCTCCTCTGGTAAACATAATGTCTTGTGCATGTCGGCGCTTGTCTGGGTATGCTTTTATTTTTCTTTTAAGATCCAAGGGGCATATGTATCAACATCTCCATTTGCGATTCTCAAATAGCGATTTTTAAAGAATCGCTATTTGAGAATTGCAAAACGGGATGTATTTAAAAAATCGCAAAACTTTAGCGATTTCTTAAAATTCCTTAATTGCGATTAGCAAATTGCGAAATCGCAATTAAGGAATACCTTCCCATTCATTTCTATGGGCCAGGAGACCCATAGGAATGAATGGGAAGTAATTCTCAAATTGCGATTCGCAATTTGCTAATCGCAATTTGAGAATAATTTCAAAGGTGCAAGGGTGTCATGATGACACCCTGATGCACCCCTGAAAGGAGCATGTGTGTGCATATGGCGCACATACATGCCCTAAGGGCATGTATGTGCGCCACGTGGCACTTTGTAAAATTACAAAAAATGCATTTTTAACAAAAATCGCAAATTACCACCAACTAGAAGTTGGTGGTAATTTGCGATTTCTTAAGGATAATTCGCAATGCTTTGGTGCGTGGTACATATCATTTAAGAAATCGCAATTTGCGATTTCTTAAATGCTTACGCAAACTTAAGAAATCGCTAAATTAGCGATTCCTTAAATTTGCGATGAGAATTTGCCTCATACATCCTGTTTTGCGAATTTTTAATCGCAACGCTGTTTTTTGCGAATCGCAGCGTTTGCGATTAAAAATTCGGTTGATACATATGCCCCTATAGTCCCTTATATGGGTTTCTTCCTCAGTACTTGATCTTCTGTTGGTCCATTGAGTTAACTTGGTCGTCATGGCTCCCCTGAACATCAAAGTTGCAGGGCTTTCACTTGTGGTCGAGCGAGGGGTCAAATGGTAAGCTTGAAGAGTAGAATCTAAGACAGCTTTTAGGGTCAAGCTTTTCAAATACAGCATGCTGACCAGTTTTCTTGAGCATAACATCATGTTTGAGCAATGATTCTAGTTCTTTTTCAACAGCTTCCTGTTAATCAAATGCAGTTCGTCTGTGTCTCTGAGCAAAAGGACGGACATCCTCATTAATGCGTTATTGTGCTTTCATAGTCTTGAGTTTTCCTAACCCATAGAACAAGGAAGGGAACTGAATTTCTTTTTTGTGATGTGCATTCGTATTATAGTTCACTGATATCGGCTGTGCTGAAACTGAGCAAACAGGACTTGAAGCTGTACCCTGAACTACTTGAATGGGTGCTTGTACGTTCGTTTTCTTGAGTTTCATTGCTGCTACAAATGAACGTTGGCTTTTTAAGGGCATAGGTAGAGCCCATGCGTACAATTTAAATTTAGATGGCTTAAGTCATGGCAATGGAGATAGTTTGTTGTACTTCTCCTCAGGCATTATATTTGTCAACACACCACTGTCGATAACTAAAGGTATCAAGCATCCGTTTACCTTTAGTGTAATCTTCAGACAATATTTACATGACTTTGGTGCTTTTTCATGTTGACTTTTCTTGGGCCTTTCTTTTTCTTCACAAGTGGCCAGTCCAACATGCGCACATTTTTCTGAGATAAACATCCACATGGCACAACCATCATCTTCACTTTCACTTGATATAAATATAGAAGAACTCTTTGATGATGATTTAGATGATGATCGACTTCATTTGATATCGATTCGTCTCAACTGGTGTGTTCACTAGGCCTTGTGGGGGTGCGTTGATCTTCGCTTCTGTAGCGTTCGGGCAACAATTATAGCTTTGGACCGTGACTCACTTCTTTTATCCTTCGCCTTGAAACCCTCTCAACATGGTTCTCCTTCCCATAGCCTTTCCACACCTGATCAATGACGGGACATTTACCTTCATATGGAAACGAAAATCCACACTTGAAGCACAACTTCTTCTGTGGAGACATCACACTGTGTCCCTCTGTCTTATGCTTTGGTTTACCTTTTATGTTCATGACTGGCTATTTCAAGACACCTCCAGCCTCCATGTTAGCAGACTGTTGATCAGCACGCTCTTCAGCTCTGGTAGCTATGAGAACTTGCTCCAGACTATGGGCCCAATTCCGATGTCATTTGGAAGGCCCTCCCAGATGTATCCAGAGGCAAACAGTACAACCGACACACATTGGGAGCCGGTGAAACCAAACAACGCAGTACAATGCATTGAAACCCTTACTGACACCGAACGAGACGTCACTCCGATTCTGTTCTCATAGTCCAAACGAAAAGCCTCCGGAAACACAGAAAGGAGCCGTCTGGAGTCATTTCCATGATCGATTACAAATGCCGAAGAACGATGCATACTTTCCATGTGCCGAATCCGTCGCTACACCCAACACGTCAGAGCAGCCGGAAGGGGAGTAGTTCAGCTCCAATTCGCACAACAACATGATTTCTGCTGAACAAGACGTGCAGCCATGAATAGGATTGTGCATGTAATCCCCATACTCTAACTCTCCGAGCACTACTACAACCGATGCGCAGAAGTCAAGTACGACACCTACCCATACAGTAATGTCCAGTCAATAGGGGGAGTGGCAACTACTCACAGCAATGTCCAGTCAATAGGGGGAGGGGTGGCAACAGCAATGTCCAGTCAATATGGGGGGTGGCAACATCCCTACAGCAATGTCCAGTCCATATGTGGGTGGCACCTACCTACAGTAAGGGCCAGTCAATAGGGGGAGGGGTGGCAACTACCTACAGCAATGTCCAGTCAATAGGGGGAGGGGTGGCAACAGCAATGTCCAGTCAATATGGTGAGTGGCAACTACCTACAGCAATGTCCAGTCAATAGGAGGGGTGGTAACTACCTACAGCAATGTCCAGTCAATAGGAGGGGTGGCAACTACCTACAGCAATGTCCAGTCATAGGAGCAGTGATAACTACCTACAGCAAGGGTCAGTCAATAGGGGGATGGGTGGCAACAGCAATGTCCAGTCAATATGATGGATGACAACTACCTACAGCAATGTCCAGTCAATAGGAGGGGTGGCAACTACCTACAGCAATGTCCAGTCAATAGGAGGGGTGGCAACTACCTACGACAATGTCCAGCCAATAGGGTGTTGGGTAGGCAACTACCTACGGCAATGTCCAGTCAATAGGGGGAGGGGTGGTAACTACCTACAGCAATGTCCAGTCAATATGGTGGGTGGCAAATACCTACAGCAATGTCTAGTCAATAGGAGGGGTGACAACTACCTACAGCAATGTCCAGTCAATAGGGGGAGAGGTGGCAACTACCTACAGCTATGTCCAGTTAATAGGGGGAGGGGTGGCATCTACCTACAGCAATGTCCTGGCAATAGGAGGGGTGGCAACTACCTACAGCAATGTCCAGTATATAAGGGGGGTGGCAACTACCTACAGCAATGTCCAGTCAATAGGAGGGGTGCCAACTACCTACAGCATGAGCCATCAGTAGGAGGAGGGGTGGCAAATACCTACATCAATGTAGAAGAACATTTGTGCTTTTTTTGGCGTATACACCATGTATGTATAAGCCTATGTGTTTTTGTGTAGCCTATCTCCCAATACATGAAGATGCCTATCTTTTGTTGGGGTTAAATACACCCATACATGAGAATACCTAATTTGATTTTGGGGTAAATACCCCCATACATGAAGATGCCTAACTTGATTTTGGGGTAAATACCCCTATACATGAAGATGCCTAACTTGTTTTGGGGGAAATACCCCCATACATGAAGATGGCTAACTTGTTTTGGGGGTAAATATGCCTAACTTGTTTTGGGGGTAAATCCCCCATACATGAAGATGACTAACTTGATTTTGGGGTAAAGACCCCCATAAATGAAGATGACTAACTTGCTTTTCAACAAATACTCCAATACATGAAGAGGTATTCCTTGTGTTTGGGGTAAATACCCCCATATATGATTAGGGGATCCCTTGCTGATTTGAAGGTGCGTCTGACGGACCCTTGCTCCTGGACTCTTGGCCTTGGGCTGTTGTACTGTTTTTGAGCCCACTGTTCGCCGGACCTGCATCGCGGGTCCCGCTTCATTGGAATTGCCACTGGGGAATCTGTGGAGAGGCTGTGCAGTCTGTGTTGTGCTGGGGCTCTTGGGCAGGGCTGCGAGCGTTTCTGCAGGGACTCCGTCTCCCAGGAGTCCCTGCCTGGCCGATTGAGAACACCTGGCCCGCTCTCCCTGTCAGCCCCGCCTCCTGCGCACAGAGTGTGTTAAAGAGCCTGCCTGCCTCTTACCTGCGGGATCCCTTGCTGATTTGAAGGTGCGTCTGACGGAGCCTTGCTCCTGGACTCTTGGCCTTGGGCTGTTGTACTGTTTTTGAGCCCACTGTTCGCCGGACCCGCTTCGCGGGTCCCGCTTCATTGGAATTGCCGCTGGGGAATCTGTGGAGAGGCTGTGCAGTCTGTGTTGTGCTGGGGCTCTTGGGCAGGGCTGCGAGCGTTTCTGCAGGGACTCCGTCTCCCAGGAGTCCCTGCCTGGCCGATTGAGAACACCTGGCCCGCTCTCCCAGTCAGCCCCGCCGCCTGCGCGTCACGTCTGATCTATAACAGTGGAGCTTACTTCCGCTGCGCGGGAGCGTCCCGGGAGAAGCCCGGGACAAGGGCGGGTCCGTCTGTGGCCGTCAGGGGCTGAAGGAGGCTGGGCTGGGCCCGCTCTCTGACATTGCGCCCTCTGACCACTTGTTACAGTACGTTCCCTGTATCTAGAGACCTCTGGTGTTTGTTTATATAGTATTGTTTAAAGCTCGTTGGCTGCAAAGTATGTCTTCTCCTTCAAATACCACTGCCCAGATCTCTACTCAGGCCGAGGTGGGGTCAGCCACTTTGGGTCCTCTAGACAAATACTTTAGTCGGGTAACCCTAGATATTGACAAAGAGATCGCTTTGGCGGAGAGGCGTGCCGAGCGTAGGTTATCTATTGAACTCCTTAAAATTCCTTTGGAGAAACGGCCACCTCAGGGTTTCCCGGCATTGGTTCCTCCCCTGTCATCCCTAACCCTGCCAGCTGTACTGGAAACGCCTTACGCCTTTCCCCCTTCACCAGAGTTGTTGGCTGGCTCGTCTGTGGGTCACGATGTGCCCATTTTGCCTTCTACCTCGTCCATTATACTAACTGGTTTACCTACAGGGCAGGTGACCACTGCCCCACCGAGTGTGTCAACTCACGTGGCTAAAACTAAACCAAGTAATAAAAGAAGTGCTGCCCCGAAGAAGTGCTATCTTCCTAAACATCCGAAAAAAATAAGGAAGGTTGGAATATGTCTACGCCCTTCCTGCGAGTCTATTAGGGCTGGCTCTGGTGGGGTTAAGATTGTCAAAGACGGAGCTGTTCCGGCTAGTCCTGTATCTAACACGAATGACCCCTCAGCGATGGTGTTGACTGAGACCTTATCTTCTGCTCCCCCCCTGCTCCACGAGTTGGAGAGGCTGATGAGGTCTCTCTTGACTCCTATTGAGGAACGAGTTAAAAAATTGGCTGATCGGTCAGATCATTTCGAGCAGGCTACTCTAGATAACTTTTTTTCCACCAAATCCCTAATCAAGTCCCACCCTAGGATGGGGGATAGTATCAATCTTCCGAAACCAAATGGTCAGGCAAATGGTGTGTCCATCGCTGAGCCTCCTCCCCTCGTAGTCAGCATTGCAAGTAGGCCTCAGTCGAAGGGACATATCCCCAAGACTAATTTAGATTTGTCGGACCGTCCAAGTAGTAATACCACTAAAAAAAACAAGCTGCCTGATACTGTGGCTATAGGTAATAAAGATAGCTCCAAAAGTGGCAATCCTGTATCTAATGGTTCCCAACCCTCACCAAGCATTTCAACACCTCGTCTTGGTGTTCCTGCTAGGGGTAAAAATGACAGTTCCAAAACTAATAACACTGTATTGAATAGTTCCCAACTACCACCAAGTATTTCAACATCCGGACCTGCTGCTCCTGCCATTATCCTGCCTAACACCCTCCCGATGAAGGCACCCCGTAGGATACCTCCTATGAATCTCACTCCAGATTCTTATCCTTTCCTGGCTGTCCTTACTAATGTACCACCTTTGTTGGCCGGGCAAAGAGAATCCTTCCAGATGCTAAAAAACAAGGTAATGCACTGGTTAAAGGTAAATAGACCACTGCCCGGGGAAGTGGACGGGCTGATTATTGGAGTGAGAAGGACAGACTGGATAGGTTGTACTCCTAAGCACTTGGGGGGGAGTGTATAGTTGTTAATTTTCAAGATCCTAGGGTGGCACGTCTGATCACGAAGCAAAATTGGGGCACAAGCAGTGGTGGAATTGGTGTTGTTGATCTTACATTCTTTTATCCAAGACCAACAGGTGTTCAATTTGGTATGATCAGTGAACTAGGTTGCTATAACAATCTCCCCTCCCCAGGGTTTGTTCCTTTCACTGTACCCATACAACGGGGCAACTTTTATAATGGACCAACGTACAATCGTTTTGAAGTGATGAAAGATCCGGGGTGGGTTTATTGACCAAATTCCGATTATTCCACGAACAGTAGGGAAGGTATGACCCGTTGGGATATATGTGGGAAGCCTGTGTTAACTGTTTTGACTAAAAATGTGGAACCAAATGAAATGAGAACTGGTTGGGAGACTGTGATTTTGGAGGAAATATGTGGGGAGTGTATTTCAATTTCTGGGGACTCTGAAAATGAGGAACTAATTACACTTAGCACTGTTGGCTGGTACCGAGGAGAAAGCTCTGGGCAGTTCTGAGCGAAATAGGCCTTCCGGCTGAGTTACTCACTCTGATAATGAGGCTGCATGAGTGTAATTTCGCCAAAGTTCAGTGGGGTATGAATGGTGAATCATCTGCCGACTTTCCGATTGAACGCGGAGTACGACAGGGGTGCGCTATGGCCCCCCTGCTTTTTTCCCTATTTATTAACGGAATTGTGGCTCGGATGCTGGATGCCAGTGTCGATGCACCCTCGTTGGCGGGCCTCAGGGTTCCGATCCTGATGTTCGCCGACGATACGCTGATTTTGTCTAAAACACCGGCTGGCTTGCAGCGAGCTTTAAATATCTTCGATCTTTTCTGTGGGGAACATGGCCTGGAAGTTAACGTCGGCAAGACCAAGCTGATGGCCTTCTCACCAAAACGTAGACCCCGGCCTAAAATACTTCTGAACAACTGTGAGCTTGAGGTGGTTACTGTATTTACCTACCTTGGGGTGCAGATAGCAAACAATCTAAAATGGTCTCAACATATAGAAAAGGCGGTCCTGAGGCATCAACAGATTTCGGGGGCACTTCGGGTGGAACACAAAAAGTCTAAATCAAAGCCTATAAAACCAGTCCTGGCAGTATATGATGCCAAGGCTATTGGGTCTGCCCTATATGGGGCTGAGCTGTGGGGTTTCGAGAGGCTTCTCCCCTTGCAAATATCGGAGAATAGGTTCCTTAGGGGAATCACGGGTCTCCCTCAGAGTACACCATTAATCCCGCTTGGTCTTGATTTAGGGAGAAGATCAGTTAGTGACCGAGCGCGATTGCGCCCGATTCTCTATTGGAGACGCCTCTGGACTATCCCAGAGATACAGCATTATGCAGAGGGGTTCCTTGCCATAATTAAAGCGGACACCTTTCATAAAATAGTCTGGTTAAAAAATCTTAGGACTGCTCTAGGTGACCTCGGCCTCTCCAATCTATGGGATAATCCATCTGGGGAACCCTTTCCAAGTAAAAACATAATTAAAAGCTTATATTGGGACTGGATAGATGGCAGACTCTGGAGTAGAACGAGATCAGACACAATGGCGGGGCGTTTCTTAGAAATCAAACTGTGTCCTGTATTGGAACTATACTGGGACAGTATTACTAACCCAGGGGATAGGAAGCTTTTCTTCCAGTTAAGATCAGGTGCCCTTCCTCTGAGATCACTGACGGGTAGGTGGAGGAGTTCAACCACCTCGTGCTGCCCGGTTTGTGGTGCAACTGAGGAAAATATAGGTCACTTTCTATTCCTGTGTAAAGCTTATGCCACCCCGAGAAGAGTTTGGTTAGCTCCTGTTTGTAGAAATCTAGGGACAACCAGGGGTGTTGAGGCGCTACGAATTATTTGCACCACCACTGATATGCCTATTGTTCTGGGTACAGCAAAGTATCTGGGGTGGGCATGGTCCATTAGACGGAGGGCAATTTCTATTCATGTAATATAACTGGGGTAACAAGTAATCTCTGTGTAAATGTACACCAAAGATTTTTATTGTTTATGTATGCACAACTGTTTTAACAGTATGTATAAATAGGAACATTTTTAATGTGATGTATTTTAAATGTATGTTTGTGCTTTTATGAGTATATTCCTCGAATAAAGCTTTGAATACGATTATACATATCTGGTGTTCGTGAAAATACCCCTATACAATAAGTTGCAATACCTGAAGTTTTAAAAATGGATATGAAAAATGAAACTTCTCTTCCAAAAATAAAATCTCATATCAGTACATGTGGAGTACATGCTGCAGATATTGCCACAAAAAACTAGCTCACACGGTATTGTCAATGAAAAATATTCACACATTGTTGCAGAAAAAAAATGCTTACCTTGAGGGATGGGTAGAGTGGAGATGCAGGTGCACAGCAGGGTCACCTGCAGACCATAGTTATGTTGCCTTCCTAGACCACACCAATGGACCCACGCACTTACACAGTCCCAACCAGGACAATGCAACATCATGTTACAAATTCAATTGAATATCATCTGTTCTTTGAATAAAGGCTGCTAAAAATATACGGTGAACTCACGTGCGCAAGCGGCTTGTCTTTTTATGGATATGTCATCCCTAGATACTACAATTGCTTTAGGGAAGTTCCTGAAAGCAACACATGACTTTATAAAGGACAAATTAAAAGAGGGATGATGATTTAAATTTAAAAAAAAAAAAAAAATGTCCTCCAAAAGTGAGAATTTTATGGATGAGAATTTTAGGGATCTATATATTTTTTGTAAATTGTGTTAAAATATATTGTGGTTTTTTTTTCTATGTTGTACTATGAGGATCTTAAGTTGTGTTTGGTTTTAAAGACTATGGTCTAAATAAACATTGTTTATCTCGCTCAGCCTTTGTGACAGAACCACCATGGTGCACTGCCTTACATGCATTGGCAGAGGTAGTATCATGTTGAACACACAAACCTCACTGTCAGTGCATGACAGGTGCAGGGATATTGCCTAAATGTAGGGACCTTGCAAGGAGGTAAGTCACAACTAGGCAGTCTGACCTACATACCACAACATTGATCTGCAGCATCGTTCATTTAACTACAAAACATTTGGCCAGTAAAAACATACATGCTATGTCAAGAGATGATCACAGATTGTGTGTAAATTATAGTTTTGAGTGCCTGAGCATCATTGTGATCACAATCAGAACATGGGTCAATAGCATGTTGTGTATGCAGGTTCAGTGATTTTCATCATCAGGTAGTTACAGTCAGAATGCTAAATGCTAGGGGAATAGCACAGTTGATGCTAGACCAGGAATAATGAGAAACACACATATGTGTTAGCACACAGTGAATGCATAATTCCACAACACACACAGATACATTGCAGGACAACACCACTCTTATTTACTAACAAAAGTAAGACCTTGTGATGCATTTCACACTCTGATCCAAGACATAATTTGGCAATGACAACCATGAAATGCAGACCCCACATATTAATATACCTTCTGTCAAAGTGCACAGACTACATGCTGCATGAAAAATGGCGGCCGCTCAGCAAACGTCCAATGCCTCCAGATTAGCAAATGTGCAGATGTGGTATCTGCCAAAGCTGTGAAGGTTATCATCTGCATCCCTATGGCGGACGTCCACCACAATTCTAAATAAGGGCCCTAAGCAACCACCCGAAGCAACATCTTGGTCTTATACACACACACCACACTGTCACATATTGATGTTTGTGGTGTGCTCTCTACTCAAAATGACTTTCTCTGAATAGGGTTTTGTCTCCAACTTCCAAAATTATACCTTTAGGGAGGGAACTGACCACCTCAACTGGCAAGGAATCATGGACATGGTTTAATTAGGTAACACATGCCAGAGCATGAGCTTTCTTTATTTACTTAAAGTATTTGTCAGAGACACACCTTATTCATAGGTAGTAAAGCACTTACTCATGGATTTTTTTAAATAGAAACAAGAGAAAAGGCGAATTTACAAGCCATCAAAACACAACACATGTTTTAGAATTACCACCAGTAAAATTAGCAGCAGAATTTAGTTTTTGAAAAAAGGCCCATAGGCCGGAAGTGAGAAAGTTCACTTATCACTCTTTAGTTTGATGGTCGTTGTTGGCTCACCTAAACATGTACTGAGGATCAGTTACTGGAAGAAGACTGACAACAGAAACAAGGGACCCCAAAACACTACACATACCTACATGCGGATATACCTTAGGAGAAAAACAATATTACTTTGCATACCCCAATAATTTCCCTACTAGGTCAGCAAACACATTCCCCAAACCTCTTTTCTCCCTCAAAAGTACCTTTTCCTGCAGCGAAACCTCTGCACCGAGGTCAAGAAGGTCACTTTGCGTTTGTCCATGAGGCGGTTGTAGTGGATGTCGTTCCAGAGGTTCAGCAAGTCTTCCCTGAACTCCATATTATCACCACAGTGCTGTAGGAGAAGAGGAGGTTACCACAGGATTCACTGTCTCTACAGTAGGCCTGATAGTAGAGAGGAGGTTACCACAAGAAGCTGCAACAACCACACTGTATCTACTGTAGCCCTAATAGAAAACTGGAGGTTCCCACAAGATGCCGCAACTATCCCACTGTATCTACGGGAGCCCTGATAGAAAAGAAGAGGTTACCACAAGATGCCGCACTAACCACACTGTATCTAATGTAGCCCTGATAGAAAAGAGGAGGTTACCACAAGATGCCGCAACAACCACACTCTATCAACGGTAGCCCTGATAGAAAAGAAGAGGTTACCACAAGATGCCACACTAACCACACTGTATCTAATGTAGCCCTGATAGAAAAGATGAGGTTCCCACAAGATGCCGCAACAACCACACTCTATCAACTGTAGCCCTGATAGAAAAGAAGAGGTTACCACAAGATGCCACACTAACCACACTGTATCTAATGTAGCCCTGATAGAAAAGATGAGGTTCCCACAAGATGCCGCAACAACCACACTCTATCAACGGTAGCCCTGATAGAAAAGATGAGGTTCCCACAAGATGCCGCAACTATCCCACTGTATCTACGGGAGCCCTGATCGTAAAGAGGAGGTTACCACAAGATGCCACAACAACCACACTCTATCAACTGTAGCCCTGATAGAAAAGAAGAGGTTACCACAAGATGCCACACTAACCACACTGTATCTAATGTAGCCCTGATAGAAAAGATGAGGTTCCCACAAGATGCCGCAACAACCACACTCTATCAACTGTAGCCCTGATAGAAAAGAAGAGGTTACCACAAGATGCCACACTAACCACACTGTATCTAATGTAGCCCTGATAGAAAAGATGAGGTTCCCACAAGATGCCGCAACAACCACACTCTATCAACGGTAGCCCTGATAGAAAAGAAGAGGTTACCACAAGATGCCACACTAACCACACTGTATCTAATGTAGCCCTGATAGAAAAGAGGAGGTTCCCACAAGATGCCACAACAACCACACTCTATCAACGGTAGCCCTGATAGAAAAGAGGAGCTTACCACAAGATGCTGCAGCAACCACACTGTATCTAATGTAGCCCTGATAGAAAAGAGAAGGTTACCATAAGATACCGCAGCTATTCTACTGTATCTACGGTAGCCCCGATAGAAAAGAGGAGGATACTATAAGATACTGCAGCTATTTCACTGTATCTACGGGAGCCCTGATAGAAAAGAGTAGGTTACCACAAGATACCGCATACCACACAACTTCCTTCACCACGCACGTTTTTGCATCGCCGATTTTACAACGCACATTTACCGCGCATTTCACTACTACGCATACTTTTACCACGCTTACTGTTTCTTAAAAATCCTGTCACAGTCTAACACTGCCACCTACTGTTAAAAAATGATACATTAATTCTTAATACATTTTTAATTGCATTTGTAGTTTACAGGTTTGGTACTATTTTAAAATATTATATTTTTGGCGGAAAATCCCCCAAACTCCCTTTTTTAATTACCCTCAGAAATATTTGCGGTATGTCACAATTGATAAACACTGCCACCTTCTGTTCAAATGCATGGTTTTGTCTTGCGTTGTAAAGACTTGCGTGCCAACAGTCTTACAATGTAAAAACTGTGTGGAAAATGTAATACGAAGTAAAAACTTCGGAGTAAAGGTTGTTTCCCTACTGTAGCCCTGATAGAAAAGAGGAGGTTACCACAAAATGCTGCGACTATCCCACTTTATCTACGGCAGCTCTGATATAAAAGAGGAGGTGAACACAAGATGCCGTAACAACCACACTATATCTACGGTAGCACCTGATAGAAAAGTGGAGGCTACCACAAGATGCCGCAACAACCCCTCTGTATCTACAGTAGCCCTGAATGAAAAGAGGGGGTTACCACAAGGTGCTGCAACAACCACACTGTATCTACGATAGCCCAGACATTTCTCCACCACCCTCTGCTCAAAACACAGTCAAAGATCTGGGCACTTTTATTGACAGATCTCTCTCGATAAACCATCAAAGCCAAACCTGTAGTAGGCACCTGTTTTGATCTACTATGAATGCTGAGGAAATTCCTACCTCTGCTATCATTGACCACTAGGAAAACTGTAGTCCAGGCCTTGGTTGCTTCTAAACTGGATTACGCAAATGTCTTATACCTGGGTCTGCCTGACTATCTCCTTAACCGTCTGCAGGTAGTTCAAAATGCAGCAGCGAGAATGGTCCTCATTTTAAATCCCAGGACCCCCATGTCCCTTCACCTCAGTGCTCTTCACTGGCTACCAGTGAGAAAGAGGATCAAATTCAAGGCTTTGGTGCTTACTTCCAAAGTCTTACATGCCATGGGTGCCAGTTACATCAGGAAGAGAATATCCCATTATATGCCATCCAGAAATATGAGGCCCTCATCCAATCACCTGGCTTCTAAACCACGGATTCGCCGGGCTGATTCTGGGAGACCAAACGTGGAACCATCTTCCAGCGACCCTCAGAGCCACAACGGATCTGGCTGTTTTTTAGAAACAAATTAAAACTTGCCTATTTTGCAACTAAATGGGCGCAGGGGAAAGTGGAGAGCTGCCTATTAGCGCTGGGACACTCTTGTTGAGTGCCCGTGCGCTTTACAAATGCTAGTTGATTAATTAATTCATGCCGCAACAACCACATTGTATCTACAGTCGCCCTGATAGAAAAGAAGAGGTTACCACAAAATGCCACAACAACCACACTGTATATACGGTAGCACTGATAGAAGAGAGGAGGTTACCACAAGATGCCGCAAAAACCACACTTCATCTATGGTAGCCCTGATGGAAAAGAAAAGGTTACCACAAGATGCTGCAACAAATGCACTTTATCTACGGTAGACCTGATAGAAAAGAGGAGGTTACCACAAGATGCCACAACAACTACACAGTAGCTACGGTAGCCCTGATAGAAAAGATGAGGTTACCACAAGATCCCGCAACAACTACACAGTAGCTACGGTAGCCCTGATAGAAAAGATGAGGTTACCACAAGTTGCCGCAACTATCTCACTGTATCTACGGTAGCCCTGACAGAAAAGAGGAGGTTACCACAAGAGGTCGCAACTATCCCACATCCCACTGTATCTACGGTAGCCCTGATGGAAAACAGGAGGCTACCACAAGATGCCACAACAACCACACTGTATCTATGGTAGCCCTGATAGAAAAGAGGAGGATACCACCAGAAGCCACAACAACCACACGGTATCTACTGTAGCCCTGATAGAAAAAAGGGCAGTTACCAAAAAATGCAGCAACTATCCCACTGTATCTACGGTAGCTCTAATAGAAATGAGGAGGCTACCACAAGATGCAGCAACTACCACTTTATCTACAGTAGACCTGATGGAAAAGAGGAGGTTACCACAAGATGCCGCCATTACCATTTTATCTGCGGTAGACATGATGGAAAAGAGGAGGTTACCACAAGATGCCACAATAACCACACTGTATCTATAGTAGCCCAGAAAGAAAAGAAGGGGTTACCACAAGATGCTGCAACAACCACAATCTATCTACGATGGCCCAGATAGGAAAGATCTATGGAAGCCCTGACAGATAAGAGGAGGTTACCAAAAGATGCCACAACAACCACACTGTATATACGGTAGCACTGATAGAAGAGAGGAGGTTACCACAAGATTCATCATTGGCTGAAGCATGCAGGGCTAAAATAATATTGTGCACAGACAACACCCAGCTGCTCTTCACCTGTGAGAAAGGTACAAACTTTGAGGGGGAGAAGATTAGAATGTGCCTCTCTAGGGTGTTCAATTGGTTGGTGAGTAGCCAATTAAAATGTAACCCCGAGAAATCTGAGATTATCTTATTTCGTGCTCCTCTCTCTGAAGAGTGGAGGCTCTGGTGGCCTGTGGACATTTCTCCACCACCCTCTGCTCAAAACACAGTCAAAGATCTGGGCATTTTTATTGACAGCTCTCTCTCGATTAAACATCAAATCCAAACTGTAGTAGGCACCTGTTCTGGTCTACAACAAATGCTGAGGAAATTCCTCCCTCTGCTATCATTGACCACTAGAAAAACTGTAATCCAGGCCTTGGTTACTTCTAAACTGGATCACTCAAATGTCTTATACCTGGGCCTGCCTGGCTATGTCCTAAACCATCTGCAGGTAGTTCAAAATGCAGTGGCGAAACTGGTCCTCATTTTAAATCCCAGGACCCATATGTCCCCTCACCTCAGTGCTCTTCACTGGCTACCAGTGAGAAAGAGGATCCCATTCAAGGCTTTGGTGCTTATTTTCAAAGCCTTACATTGCATGGGTGCCAATTACATCAGGAAGAGAATACCCCATTACATGCCATCCAAAACTCTGAGGTCCTCATCCAATCGCCTGGCTTCCATACCACGGATTCGGGTTTAGGACTCCTAAATGCCTTCTGTGAATACCGAAAGTCTTCAAAGTTAGGATTGTTCTCAGTTTAGGAGTAGTAAAGTTAGGAGTCCTAACTTTAGGACTCCTAAATGCCTTCTGTGAATACCAAAAGTCTTAAAGTTAGGATTTTTCTCAGTTTAGGTGTAGTAAAGTTAGGAGTCCTAACGTCTGTGAATACCGAAATGAGTAAGTGCCTTCTGTGAAAACCAAAATGAGTAAGTGCCTTCTGTGAATACCAAAATGGTAGTACGTTTAGGATTTTGTCTTTAGTTAGTTCTGTGAATCGGGCCCGAAGAGGTTGCCACAAGATGCCGCAACAACCACACTGTATCTAAGGTAGCCCTGACAGAAAAGAAGAGGTGACCACAAGATGCCGCAACTATCCCACATCCCACAGTATCCACAGTAGCCCTGATAGAAAACAGGAGGTTACCACAAGATGCCGCAATAACCACACTTTATCTATTATAGCCCTGATGGAAAAGAGTAGGTTACCACAAGATTCCACAACAACCACACTTTATCTATGGTAGACCTGATGGAAAAGAGGATGTTACCACAAAATGCCGCAACAACCGCACTGTATATACGGTAGTGTAGATAGAAAAGAGGAGGTTAACACCAGATGCCGCAACTATCTCACTGTATCTACCATATCCGATAGAAAAGAGGAAGTTACCGCAAGATGCCACAACTATCCCACATCCCACTGTATCTACGGTAGACCTGATAGAAAACAGGAGGCTACCACAAGATGCTGCAACAACCACACTATATCTATGGTAGCCCTGATAGAAAAGAGGAGGTTACCACCAGATGCCACAACAACCACACTGTTATCTAAAGTAGCCCTGATAGAAAAGAGGAGGTTACCACAAGATGCTGCAACAACCACATTGTATCTATGGTTGCCCCGAAAGAAAAGAGGAGGCTACCACAAGATCCTGATGCAATAACCCTTTTTCAAATTTAACCTTGATGGAAAAGAGGTGATGTCAAACTACTGCCATATCCCAACAGTTCCCATTGCATCCCTGGTAGAAAGCAGTGGTTACAAGTCCACTTAATTGTATTCGATCCACTGGAGGATTAAAAGAAGAGACTGCAACAAAATACCACCAAACCCGTTCAATGCAGCTTTAATGTAACAGGGAGGATCCCTCAAAATAACGCCATACTCCTGTTCTCTCTGCAGACATTCTGAAAGAAGAACAGTGTGTACTCAACACATCACTTTCCCTATTCATTACGCACTTCAGCTCTGATACATATATAAAGTTATCTCAAAGAAACACCCTAACCCTGCTCCATGTGCTGCCGCTCTAAGAGAAAATATGGCTACATCCAAATATTGCCTCATAATATTGACATACAATCAATCAATCAGGGAATTGTAAGCACGCTACTCACCCGTGAGGGTCTCAAGGCACTGAGGGGGGAGGGGGGAGAGGCGGCACAGATCTGTTTAGCCGAAGAGCCAGGTCTTGAGGGTCTTCCTGAAGGTGTTCAGGGAGGGGGCGCGTCTGATCTCTGCCGGTAGCTCGTTCCAAGTCTTGGCTGCAATGTGAGAGAAGGATCTTCCGCCTGCTCTGGCTCTGTGGATGCACGTGGTTTCGGCCAGTGTGAGGATGGAAGATCAGGGGTTTCTTTTTGGTACGTGGAAGTTGATTCTGTCGTTGAGGTATTTGGGTCTGTTGTTGTGTAGGCATTTGTAGGCGTGAGTGAGGATTTTGAAAGTGACTCTTTTCTCCACAGGGAGCCAGTGGAGACTTCGTAGGTGTTGAATGATGTGTTTGTGTCGGGGGATGCCGAGGACTAGTCTGGCGGAGGTGTTATGTATTGTCTGGACTTTGCGGAGTAGGGACTTGTTGATGTCATATGACTGTAGTGATGAGAGAAGGCTACTCAAGTAACTGGGCACCCCTGCTCCACGCCGTGAGGCTGCATGGTCAAGAGAGGGGCTAACTTTAAAAATAACCTGGAAAATACCACCATACCCCTGCTCCACGAACTACAGTTGCTCTAAGACAGGAAAAGATGCTACTTCAGGTATCACCATACTCCTAATCCATGGCCCTCATCCTTTATGTAATCTAATGCAGACTTATAAAGCGCACTATCACCCCACAGGTATCCTGGCGCTGAGGTTACAGGTACTTCACTAATTGCAGAAGTTTACCAACCAGGTGACTGTCCTACACTACATACTAGGGAAAAGCCAGGTTTTGAGCTTCCTCCTGAAGTGGGGGAACTCATCTACTTGCCTGAGGATGGGTGGGAGATTGTTTCATAGATGAGCGGCTGCACAACTAAATGCTCTACCTCCAAACCTAGAAGTTCTAATTCTGGCAGTGCAGACCAGATGGGCAGTGGAGGATCGAAGATTTCTAACGGGGGAATGCCAGACGAATTTGTCCAGCAGAGGCACCGGTCCACGCCCATGCAGAGCCTTGTAGACAATGCGTAATGATTTGAACTGGATTCTCTGTGCTTGAGGAAGCCAGTGGAGCTCATTGAGAGCCGCAGAGGCAGAAGCACTGCATGGCTGCTTTAAGGCTAACTTACCGGCAATCGTCTGTATTCTTTGTAACTTCATAATCAGGAAATTGGGTGCACCGAGTAGCACGGCATTGCAGCAGTCCAGACGGCTCAGGATAACACTTCTCACCACGAGAGCCCTGACTGACATGGGTAGCATTGGGAGAATTTTCCGCAGTGCTTTATAGGTCGAGATAAGGTTACTTTAACAGTCTACCACATGCCTGCTTTACCCACTGCACTTGTGGCAGAAGGGGCATGGTAGTAGCTCCAATATACCAAGATATTGCCTGCTCTACCCACTGCAGTGCTGACCAGAGGAAGAGGGCTGTGGCCCCAAAACACCATGGGATCCCTACACTGCGGTTCTGTTATAAACACTGCAGGATCCCTAAACCGCCCATTGCAGTTCTATTATAAATACCGCGGGTACCCTACACCACCCACTGCAATTCTATCATAAATACATCGGGATCCCTACACCGCCCACTCCACTTCTATTATAGATACAGCGGGATCCCTACACCGCCCACTGCAGTTCTATGATAAATACCATGGGTTCCTTAAACCGCCCACTGCACTTCTATTTTAAACACCACGGAATCCCTACACCGCGCACTACAGTTCTATTATAAACACCGCAGGTACCCTACACCGCCCACTGTAGTTCTATTATAAATAATGTGGAATTCCTACACCGCCCACTGCAGTTCTATGATAAATACCACAGGACCCCTACACCGCCCACTGCAGTTCTATTATAAACACCGCGGGATCCCTAGACTGCCCACTGCAGTTTTATGATAAATACCACAGGATCCCTACACGGCCCATTACCGTTCTATTATAAATACTGCATCATTCCTACACTGCCCACTGCAGTTCTATTATACACACTGCGGGATCCCTACATGGCCCACTGCAGTTCCATTATAAATACAGCAGGATCCCTACACCGCCCACTGCAGTTCTATGATAAATACCACAGGACCCCTACACCGCCCACTGCAGTTCTATTATAAACACCGCGGGATCCCTAGACTGCCCACTGCAGTTTTATGATAAATACCACAGGATCCCTACACGGCCCATTACCGTTCTATTATAAATACTGCATCATTCCTACACTGCCCACAGCAGTTCTATTATACACACTGCGGGATCCCTACATGGCCCACTGCAGTTCTATTATAAATACAGCAGGATCCCTACACCGCCCACTGCAGTTCTATTATAAACACCGCAGGATCCCTAGACCGCCCACTGCAGTTCTATGATAAATACCACAGGATCCCTACACCGCCCACAGCAGTTCTATTATACATACCACAGGATCCCTACACCTCCCACTGCAGTTCTATTACAAATACCGTGGTATCTCTACACTGACCACTGCAGTCCTATTATAAATACCATAGGATCCCAACACCGCCCACTGCAGTTCTATTACAAATACCGCGGGATCCCTGGACAGCCCACTGCAGTTCTATTATAAATACCATGGAATCCCTGAACTGCCCACTGCAGTTCTATTATAAATACAGTGGGATCCCTACACCGCCCACTGCAGTTCTACAATAAATACCAAGGGATCCCTACACCGCCCACTTCAATTCTATTATAAATACCACAGGAACCCTACACCACCCACTGCAGATCTATCATAAATACAGTGGAATGCCTACACCGCCCACTGCAGTTCTATTACAAATGCCACAGGATCCCAACACCACCGACTGCAGGTGTATTACAAATTACGCGGGATCCCTGCACCGCCCACTGCAGTTTTATTATAGATACAGCGGGATCCCTACACCACCCACTGCAATTCTATTATAAATACCACCACAGGATCTCTACACCGCCCACTGCAGTTCTATTATAAATACCACCACATGATCCCTACACCGCCCACTGCAGTTCTATTATAGATACAGCGGGATCCCTGCACCACCCACTGCAGTTCTATTATAAATACAGCGGGATCCCTACACCACCCACTGCAGTTCTATTATAGAAACAGCGAGATCCCTACACCACCCACTGCAATTCTATTATAAATACCACCACAGGATCCCTACACCGCCCACTACAGTTCTATTATAAATACCACCACATGATCCCTACACCGCCCACTGCAGTTCTTTTATAGATACAGCGGGATCCCTACACCGCCCACTGCAGTTCTATTATAGATACAGCGGGATCCCTACACCACCCACTGCAGTTCTATTTTAGATACCACCACGGGATCACTACACCGTCCACTGCAGTTCTATTATAAATACCACGTGGTCACCCACGCAGTTCTGTGGGTTATTAGTAGTGGCAAATATGCATCTGCCAGGCAACAAGGCCACTAACATGGTCTATGACTCAGTATAGGTCTCAATAAATTACTCCCATGCTCAACTCTGGGTAGCTTGGCTGCGAGCAGGCAGGCTTAACTTAGGAGACAGTTATGCAAAGCATTTGAAAACACACATTCAGTAAATAATTAAGAGACAACACACAATAAAAACCCTCACTAATTTATAAAAATAGGAAATATTTTTATCTTTAAAAAGACACCAAAATGACAAAAATCCAATGTAGGGAATCGGAGATATGAACTTTTAAAGAATAAACACTTTCTAGCACTTAGTCACCTTATGGAGTTTTCTGCCAAAGTTGCTCCAAAAGTCTCCAAACTTCTGGACCTTCTTCCTGGAGTCCCCCTTGAGGGTCAAAGGGGTCCAAAACAAGGGTCTGGAAGTTCCAAGATGGTCCTGGAAAGTTTGGGACCACAATTCCCACAATGCACTTGGCCAAAACCCTTAGAAGTCCACTGGATGCACTCCAGGCAGGAGACTCTTGGTGGAATTGACGCAGGTGAGCTCTGTTAACCTGTAGCTTGCAGGGAGTCCACTCTGTAACTGAAACAAGGCACCTCTGCAGGGCTGTACTTCCAGATTGTGCAGCAGGCACAGTCAGGCAGAATGCATGGCCTTGTGGTGCTAATCATGTTTCCTGCATGACAATCCATTTTTAAAAAAAAAAAATTATTGAAATTTGTACAGGCATATGGATAACAACAATGCAGTCATGGAAGCACTGCACAGCATATCTCAGGTAGCAGTATTACAATAATGTGTGGTATAATTATTAAACAATATGAGGTTTACAGCTCTATCCTGTCTCGTCCTTTGTAAAGCACATTTGGTACATTTAGACAGCACAATTGTACAATACACAGTAGAATCAGCAAAGTACACTATAAACATATATAATGTAAGTCTAGTAGGTTGGGGAGAAGGGGATGGCACTAAGTGTCTATATTCTGCGGGTCAAAGTCAGCCATCCCAGTGAGAGTGAGCAAGGAGGGGAGGTAACCTAATTCTAACCAGGAGTATTTTTGGGGAGTAACACCTCGTTCCCTCAGCCAGGTAGTGTAAGGCTCCCATATATCCCTTGGGTAAGATGCTGTCGGCATTAGATCCCAGAATGTCGCCAACTGCTCTTGACAGTAAGCGATATCATGCACCCATGCAGCCCCATGGGGGGCTCTAGGGGCACCCTAGCATATGGCCAGCCTGCGCTTAGCTAGCAGCAGCATCATGGCCACCAGACGACACCTCTCGTGTAGGACTTCTCCCACATAACCTAGCGGTGCCACAACCGGGGTAGATTCCAGTGCTATTCCAGTGACAGCCTGAATAGTGTCATACACCTCCTTCCAGTATTCAGCAAAGGGGTGGCAACTTCATGCAACATGTAAAAAGGTAGCCGCATCGAGCACACATTTCCAGTAGCGCGAATCAGGGCGTAACCTCGGTTTGTGTAACTGCAAGGGGGTGCGGTACATCCTATGTATAAATTGAAAGTGGATCAATCTCAATTTGTAATTCGGAGATAGGTATCTCAGCTGAGAACAACAGAAATCCCATTGTTCATGCGTGGGCAATCCCTCCAAATCAACCCTCCACCGTGGTAGTGCCTTGGGGGCAACCCAAGGGGTGTTTGTTTGCGTGAGGTTATACAATCTAGTAATCAACCCACGAGGCGAGGGCATGGTTAATAAGTGTTCTAGAGGCCTCATCACATCTGGGGGGGCTGGGAATGTTGGATTCGATTTCCTACCAGCAGCGCGAAGCTGGAAATATAAGAATAGATTCAGGTTTGGCACCGGTTCTTCTCCTTGTTGTTGTGGCTGCTCTAAAAATATTTCCTGCGGATATAGGTTCCCTAATGTGAAAATTCCCATGTTGTGTGCTCGCCTATGGAACCCAGCATGGCAATCCTTCTTTTCTTAGTTTCAAGCAGCAGGTCTGAGAGGCTCTGCTCCTCTCACATATTTATTCAGTGTTCTCTGGGGTCAAGCAGGAGAGCACTCCTGTCCAAAGAGGTGCAGGGCAACACCCCAGAGCATGACCACTTCCTTCAAAGTGTGGCATAATTTTCCCCCAGAAAGCACTATTCCTCCATAATTCAGTATGGCTGAACTTGCAGCAGAAGAGCAAGAACTAGTTAAACCAGCCTCCAGTATGGCATTTCCATAGCTCTCCTCTCCATACCATCTGCAACTTCCTGCCTTAAGCCTGCCATCTGACTGGGTCATGGGAGCTGGTGGGTAGATGGGCCTGGCATTCTTTGCCTGTCTTATCCCCCTTTGAAGCTCCATGGTTTACAACCCCCCACCTCCCTGCTCTGGCATTACTGTGTAGCAGAGCTCTCTAATAGACAGCCTCTCTCTGGACGAGCCACTTATCACTTCATCAAAGCAGCCTGGCTAATCCTCTTAACTCTGACCGATCAGGAGAGACCACAGGTAGGCTGAATTTTGTCTTACAGACAACAACGTTGTTGTAGTAGAAATTTCACAAGAGTCCAGATAGTTGTTCCAGGTTGTAGTTTATTAGATGGTTCAGTTACAGAGGTGATAAAGTAGGTAGCCAAGGTGGTAGGTAGGCCTGTAAGTAAGTTGGTATGAAGGCCCCACCAGGAGCAGCTTCCTTCTGCTCAGCCTGAAGTCAACTGACTCACGAGTCACCCCACATTCTGTGACATCATATAACATTCTAAATATACTCAGGCTGGACAAAGAGGGAAGACAGGGTGAAAAGGAGGAAGACAAGAAATGACATCACAACATATCCTCTTTCTTTACATGGAAAAAGAGGAGAAGAAGTAAGAACAGAGTACAAGATATAAAGAGGAACTATGTTAAACGTAATAATACATATTACGTAGCATGCAGAAATGCAATGGTGCAATAACATTTCACAAAGGAAAATGTAGCAACAAAATAATAATGATATACCATAAAAATGGAATAGAATGACATGACATGACAAAATGTAAAATGCAATATACTAAAATACAAAACAGTAAGCAGCAGTAAAATAGAAAAGCACGCAACGCTATAAAGAGCAAAAATGCACTACTACAATCAAGGAGGATTGTAGCAAAACAAAGGCACGCACACCATCCCCCTTTTTACCAGGGAAAGGCAAATACAAAGGAAAAAGAATGTGCCAAAAAAGAAAACACCCAGCTGAAATGAGAAACAGTCTTAGGCAAATAAACAACACATACCGAACTTGTACGCCTGACGTCAAGGCAAACCCTACGTACTGTGAAACGGTGCAAACAGCGAACCCGCGCTGCAAACAAAGAGACCATAACAGAGAAACGTAGACCAAAATGTATGTATGTGTAACGTAGAACGTAGGCAATCCAACAGTACAACGTAAAATCTAAAATGTACGCCTACACACCGCAGAAGAGTAAACAAGTAAAATGTAAAGAAGAAGTAGAAACTGCAGTTTAAGTCTGTGAAAAATGCAATGTAAGCAACAGACCGAATAAATAACCAGAATATCAGAAACTAGGCCTAAAACTGAAAGGGTAACACACCCAACTCAACGTAAAATACATGTGCATTCAAGAAACCTGAAGGTAAAGAATAACAACAGAGTATGTGTAGAAAAAAAAAGCAGGGATCTGCAATATGCATCTCACAGCAAGTAACATGGGTTTACGCAACCACTCACAAAGGTGTGACTCACTCAATAAAAGCAGAGTAAATGTATAACAAAAGTATGAAGTACAAAGCAGGTAAAAAATAAGGTTACATAATCACCCATAGCACTGTAATAAAACTGGGGTAAACTCAATAGGGAAAGAAACAAAGATACTACCGCACACACAGTAATGATAAAGCACAAAACGTATTCATAGCACTGAATTAGCGCAAACAATGGGGTACAAAGACTCGTACTTGCACCTAAGAACAAAGAAATGGGAAAACAAATGAAATAATAATAGTACTGTAAGTTGAATTAGTACAAGTAAGTATACAGATTCCAAAACAATAAACGAAAACAAATAAAGTAGTCACCGTAGTCATTAGGATGCTGGAAAGTATCATACCCGACTTCCTTACTGTTCCGATGCTTGAACACCACAGACGAATTAAAGGAAGAGCACAAGAAGCCAATTATGCCTGCTGCTTGTATACATGAGAAAGTAAGGGCCCGATTCACAGAACAAACTTAAGACTAAATCCTAAACTTAGTACCAATCTGGTATTCACAGAATGCACCTAGTACTTCTGGTATTCACAGAATGAACTTACTACTTTTGTGATTCACAAAATGAACTTAGGACTTTTGCTATTCATAGAATCCACTTACGACCACTAAACTTACGTCCGCACTCGGGCCGGAATTTCCGCCCCCGGAGCGGAATTTCCGGGCTCGGAGCGGGAAGTCCGCACCCGGGCCGGAAAGTCCGCTCCGGGGGCGGAATATCCGCTCCCGGGCCGGAAACTCCGGCCTCGGGCCGGAAATCCCGCTTCCGGGCCGGAACATCAGAATTGGGACCAGACTACATTAACTGTTGCCATTGATCATTTGAGCCAAGGGGAAACACCTGTTCAAGTCCCTACCATCCCCCAGCATGCATCAGCTGACGCACTCCAGCCAATCCCAGCCAACAGCTCCAGTTAGCCATCATGTTGCTAGTGCCTACCATCCCCCACCATGATCCAGCTGAAGCCAATTAACACAGATTGACCAGCAGCAAAAAACATTTAAAAGCAGCACACAGTGAAGGAACCGGTTTGGCCACACGCAGTTTGTATTTCCAAGCAGAGACCGGCCAAGAAAATGGAGCTCCTGAAGAGAAAGAGGAACTATACAGCAGAGGAGACCACCATGCTTGTGGAGTTCATTGTCAGGCACCACAAACGCCTCTATGGACTCCCACCCTACTGCACCAGTGGGACCCAGAAGGCAGCCCTGTGGCAGCAATTAGCCACTGCTGTCACAGCATTGGGGGAGGACAGGCGCACTGTCCAGGACCTTAAAAAAAAATGGCAGGATGAGCGGCTGAGGGTAAAGGATAAATACTCCAGGGTGGAATTACAACGGATCCTCCCAGCCGCACACTCTGGACCACGCATCCGCCTCACCACACAGGAGGAGGACATCCTGACGACCATACACCCCCACTTGGTCCATGGGCTGCCTCTCAGTGACGTCCGCTACGTGGTACCAGGTAAGTGGGATGAAAAGTTAAAGTGCATGAACAGAAAGTCTGTGTTGCACTGTCAGTGTGAATAAGGAAGTAGTCCAAAGTGTATAAATTAATCCGTAAGTCAGAGACTCCTGTGTCACCCTCTGTATGTAGCACTACAAGTCCCACAATCCTTAGCGATGGAAATGGCAAATCCCTCCTCCACTTCTGAAAACATGGCCACTGTCCAGTTGCATTAATACACCAGCCCGCTAAGTAGCAATTGACAAATAACAGCAGAGATGCGCCAGTAACAATGCCACAACCAATCCAACTCTTGTGCAACCGCGGATGCGTCACATTGACAATGCGGTGCACTGTGGCGCTGGGATAGACAGATGGGTGTCGCAACTGATGGCATTAGGGGGATGCTCTGCTGGAGTAGTGTCGCAAGTGTGACGCAACTCCAACTATGTCCATGGACCGCCTACACCTAACGTTCAGGGCAACTCATTACAGGTGCCTCAAGCTGGTTTAAGTTTGCATGGCAACACCCTATGAAAAGTGACTACGTGAAATGCCGGCGATTACAATGCATCACTTGTACGAAGCATAACCAAATAAACACACACCCTGCCTACATCACAGCTGATGCATGTTTAATGTTGCGCAGGACCGCACACCGTGAGGCATCCCCATAGATGCATAACATTGGGAATAAGTCTAAATGTGTCACCTGTATTACCCCACCGCTGTGTCACAGAAGTGACGCAACTGCGGTGTAAATGTATTACAAGGGGCGTGGAAACATGCCACTAAATCTCTAAGAAGTAAATCACCCCGTGCAAGCTGAAAGCACAAAGCAGAAGGTGAGAGAACCATCTGGTCCAAAAGTCAGACACCTATTCTGTTGTACATTTCCCACACTGCCACGCCACTACGACTCCAATGCACCACTGCTCCTACCTGCCCACTCAGCAGCAGTACTGCATAACACTGTTAGCATGCAGAAGAAATGGGGAAATCACAGAAATGTTCCACAAGCACATATTCCAGATGTTTAGTTTTCTCTCTTCTCACCCATTGACACATTCAGCCAGAGCACAGACAACTGCCGTAGCGGAGGTCCCTGCATCTACTGGGAGGCATCGCCACCGTACACCCTCACCGACTGGTAAGTCAAAGTGGCCAGGAGATGGTCAAAATGCATACATTGCCAAGAGTGACCGAGGGACATGTAGTGCCCACATATGAAAGTCAACCAGAGATGTACAAATAGCTGCATTACTAATGGAGTTATCAATGGACATCCACCTTTAGCTAATTATAATTGTGAACAGCTGAAGACAATATATTACATGTCTTGGCTCATCAAACCTTCGTAATTGCGGAACATGACATGTTTTACAGCAACAGGCCCAGACCTGGGAATCCAATCCTGTTATCGAGTGCCACAACTGCTCAAAAGGGTGCCCCCACTATGTTGTAATGGTGTCTGTAGACGTAATCAATCAAAGTAATTGACTGAAACATGGCAATGATGAACAAGTGAGATCCAAGGGTCATTAGTATTGACAATGCATACACTGTCCAACTTTGAATGTTTCCAATATAGATCAAATGCCCAGTCCACACAGCTGGTCATGTACCACTTACATTGTCTGGCTTTTGTGTTGCCCATCAACAAAACAAGATAGTGGACCTCACATCAGGATCCGTAGACATGTCATTGTGATATTGGTTGCATCCAGGTAGTGGGCCCATTCGAAGTCATGTGGGAGCAATCATGATATTACGTATAACACACTTCAGCAACGCTGGTGCCCATACTGCTTGTGCTCATCCTTTGTGCCAGAAATCTAGGGCATCACATGTGGCTGCCGGAATGTTAAGTAGCAAAACACACTTATCATTGTAGGTACAACGAGGTCCTCCCAGAATCAAAGACACACACTGACTTCTGCTACAAGGTTGGCTGTGACATCTGTTCAGGGCCCACACACTGTTCCCGTGCTGGCCCAAGGGAGGGGAACCCAAGAATATATCAGGCTGACTGCTCTAGAAATGTGCCTTTCACGTCCCCCGTATGTTGCATGTGTATTACAACACTGTTGTCCTGCATCACAATATGCTCACATATGGCATTTGAACCCATGCAAGATCAGACCCTGGTGGCTAATGAAAGGATGACACAAAATGTATGCCAAGTGAGTGCAGAATGGACATTCAATAGTACCATGAGTCATATGAAGTGACCAAAACACAACCGGCTTGCAATTCAATGATAGGAAACACCATGATGAAAATAGCATGGCTGAGGCCAACACTGATGCCAGTAGTGTACCTTTGAGATGAATGTAGGGGCTGCTAAGGTGAATCTTCATGTAGTTACACCTGCTAAATGACTAGGCTGAAGAGCAACACGCTAATCCAGTGCAGGCGGAAGGCATCGAAGCTTCTCAGCCTATCCGCAATGTGTGAGTATAAACCAAATGTTACATTCTGCTTGCCTCCTCTCCTACCGTATTCACATGTATAGGTGAGTGTTTGACATATGAGGTTTGGATGTCTGCTGTACAAGACACCAATCGTCGTCAGCTAAGTAGTACCATGATCTTGGAAATAGAGTATGCAAAGAGAGGACACTCACAGGATGGCCATAAGACATCTGTGTTCTCTCATACAAATATGTATGACTTCATACGTGGGGAAGCACAAATGAGCAACATCATGTCCCTGACTATTGCAAACCTCACACATGAAACCCTTTCTGACTTGACAACAAACAACATGAGACTCTGGAAATATGTAAGTCTGAATGGCAAAGGTGATAGCAGTGTAATGGGGAGGAATCCGGATCATTTATCCCTTCCTATCAGTAATCTTCTCATACATGTGTGTCTGTTGATGTGTCATCTGATTGATGTCCCTGCTGTGTGGAGGGAACGGCTGGCAACTGCTGGATGTGAGCAGGTGCCCAAATGGAAAGTTCAGGAGCTACACATGCTGCACATAGTCCTGGATTACCCACAAATGGTCATTGAGAATGACATGTTGGCTCAGAACTACCATCTGTTGTTGCAAAATATAGACCTGTATGTCTTATCACAGATGCTGACCGGATTACACCCCAGCAGCGTGCACCATCCCGGGCACTCAATGACATCCTGGCTGCAGCTGTTCACCCCTCGCGCAGCCGTCCTTCAGGTAATTCTAGCATGAGGTGTCTGTTGATGTGTCATCTGATTAATGTCACTGCTGTGTGGAGGGAACGGCTGGCAACTGCTGCATGTGAGCAGGTGCCCAAATGTAAAGTTCAGGAGCTAAACATGCTGCACATAGTTCTGGATTACCCACAAATGGTCATTGAGAATGACATGTTGGCTCAGAGCTACCATCTCTTGTTGCAAAATATAGACCTGTATGTCTTATCACAGCTGCTGACCGGATTACACCCCAGCAGCATGCACCATCCCGGGGACTGAATGACATCCAACCCTCGCGCAGCCGTCCTTCAGGTAATTCTAGCATGAGGTGTGTCACTGGCTTCGACTCCAAAGCCATGTCAGAGATCCTGATTCCCCTCTGCATGTAATCAGCAGTTGTGTACAAAGTGAAATACAAATCAGGAGTGTCATGTGCCTGTCTGACAATTGGTGATGCAGATAATTGAGAATGTTGTCACTTCCCTCTACAGCTGATGGTTCAGGGACAGCTAGGCCCGTGAGGAGACAGGTCCAGCAGGTGACACTAGGGGGGAACACCAAGGGACAGAGAGTTGTGGCTGGAGCTGGTGAGTTTGCCTGTATCTGTGTAACACCTCAGTGCTATGGTGTGAGCTGTCATTTGTGGTGGTACCCTACACAGGTCACATGATCCTCATCTGTTGATGCAAAGTATAGTTGATACAAACCCTTGTGTTGCACCACATGTCATACCAGGTCAATCCCTAATACGGTTGCAACCTCTGTTCCAGGGGATGCTGATGACGAGGATGACAGGCCTATGACCAGTGCGGGCCGATGGGGAATCAGAGGGGAGAATCCCCTGATCCTCCAAGCTGTGATGTCGGCTGCAAGCACTGCTCAGGAGGAGGAGGAAGAATATCCTGAGGACCTCTACTTGGTGGATGATGAGGACTACATGTCTGACGATGAAGATGCCAATGCGCGATATCGTGCCAGACTGGCTAAATCGGTCAGGGCATCAACTCCTCTGCCAAGCAACGTCCCTCCGCCTCCTCCCAGGCATACCATGGCCTGTCCCCAGACTCGAGCAAACCAGCCACAGCACACACGCATCACAACACAGACATCACTCCCTCACAGTCCTCACGTCCAGGACCAACATGGTGGTTCCCCTACCCACTCTACCCTAGACAGTGTATCCCTGCCATCCTCTCCACCATCTGGGGGTAGTACCAGCCCTGTTGTGCTGCTGGAATCCCCTGGGCACCATTCACCTGCCCACAGGCTCCCACCTCCCACCCCACCCCTGCCGTAGGACCTGCACATCCCATCCATGGCAGACAGCTGCAGAGAGGGCCTGCACCTGGCTGTGATGACCAGTGGGAGCAGGACTTCTTCCAACAGCAGAGCGATGTGAGGCAGGACATTAGTGCCATAGGGGCTACCCTGTCCACCATGTCGGACTCCCTGCAGGACATGGTCCACTTCCCTCAGGCGGTGGAGAGGCTGAGCCAAGTATTGGATAGGATGGATAGGACTTGGCAGGACATGTCCAGAAATATGCGAGACATGCTATCCATCCAGAGGGAAGAGAGTGCAAGACACCATGCCTTGGCCATGAAGATGATGGAGGGCATATTGAGAGTGAGCCAACCTTTCCCTTCACGGTCAACGCAGGGAGGGGAGCCATCATATCTGCCCACAGGACAGCACATCCCCACACATGTACCAACTGCACACCAACACAGCAAAGGGAGACATCCACACCAGCGGGCTGAACTGGCACTTCCAACACCACCCCCTGTACAGTCACTCCTGCCACCTGCACAACCACCACCACCTGTACAGTCACTCCCGCCACCTGCACAACCACCACCCCCTGTACAGTCACTCCCGCCACCTGCACAACCACCACCACCTGTACAGTCACTCCCGCCACCTGCACAACCACCACCACCTGTACAGTCACTCCCGCCACCTGCACAACCACCACCACCACCTGTACAGTCACTCCCGCCACCTGCACAACCACCACCACCACCTGTACAGCCATCAAGTGTGCATAACCCATCTGCCCCAGCACATGTGGATGACCCTGGACAGTCCCTTGGACAGTACCCACCTCCACGTAGGCGGCGAGCCAGACCTGAGCACTCGGAGCGGTCATCCCCCCCAAATTGCGGCGTCGCACTCACCAGTGACAGGAACCCGGGACAATGTGATCACGTGTTTGTGTGTGCACCAAATAAACACCTACCAAAAATAATAATCTGTTGTGTATCATGTCCTGTGTAACGTTGCAGGTGGCCTGGAGATGTGAGAAGGTATGTGTGTGTGTGACACAGTTACAAGTGTAACCCATCGTTGCAACCAGCCATTATGTGCATAGCAGATGACTCACCAAATATGTGTCCATATTCAGAACCAGACATTCAGAATGAAGTAAAACAAGTGGAAGTTATTAGTATTCCGAATTGTATTTTAAGAAGGTACAATAGAACAACCGTCCGTTTGGAAGGGAGAAAGGAAAACAAATGATGATCTTAATGCAGAGGGAGATGGGAACCTGGATTGGGGTGGGGCAAAAAAAATATAACACGTCAGGGAGCGTCAGGGAAAACAGTCTATTTACAAGGGGAAAATGAAATAATTGTTCACGTCAAAAGTCAAGTGTCCTTCTGGTCATCCTCTAGGACCACAATGTCCAGATCCTCAGAGTCCGATGCAGGCACACGTCTGGCGGGTGCAGGAACAGGCACCACTTGGGTTCGTGCCACACGAGGAGTACGGGGGGAAACAGTGTGGGGCAACGGACAGGGGGAGACATTGACAGTGGTATGGGAAGGGATTGGGGAGACAACAGACGAGATGGCTGCGGACAGTGAATTGATGCTGGTGGTGAGGGTGGCCATTGTTCGGAGCATGTCCTCTCGCATCATGCGTACCTCCATACACACTTGTAGCTGGATGCGAGCGGACATGTCTGGTTGACCCTCACACATCCACATCAAGTCCACTGGCACAGCCACAGGAGGAACAACACCGGGAGGGGCATGGGTGGAAAAGGAGGGATGTGGTGCCTGAGGTCCCGAGCCAATGATGTTGGGGAGCTGGCGGCTACGATGAGGGGGACTGGTTGCAGGGGATGCAGCTGGGTCCCCCGATGGAATGGGGAACTCTAGAGGTAGGGAGGGGCTGATGGCTGGCCCAGATTGTTTGTTGGCCTGCCCCGAGGACACCTTTTCAGGGACCACAGGTGAAGATTCCTGAGGAGAGTAGCTCTCCAACACCTCATGGTCCGAGGTGTCGTGTTCACCCCCCCCCCCCCCCCGATTCAATGTCTGCAGCCTCCACCCGGGATGTGGCACCAGCATCAGGGTGTCCCTTGTCAGTCCGGGTGGGCGCAATCCCCTTGCCTCTTGATGTTGAGGGTCCCTCCTCATCCTCCTCTTCCTCGCTGGTGGAAAGTGGGTGTAGCTGCCGCCGCACTGGTGGCCTCTTGCTCAGGTCCTGCTGCCCTTCTGTTTCGCCAGCTGTGCCTGCTGAAATGTAAGCAAAATCCGAATGTTATGTTTTTGTCATGCAGGACGAGACACATTCATAGGAGCCAAGGTCAGACTTATTTTCCTCTGATCACACTCAATAGTTGTCAGTGTCTATGAGCTGACATTACGTGTATGTTCACCGTCAGTTCCTGGATTGAGTCTGACATGGCCATCTCACGTGGATGTGTGTGGCTTACACGACTGTATTGGCCAACCCTCAACCTGGCATTCTGGGGATCTGTGTGTCCTGCCACAGCTACATGTGCAGGTTCCAAAAGCAGTCCACCAATGGAGAACATGAAGTCCCGAATCTCAGATTATGGCCATTCATAGGGAGTCGCAGCTGTTGAAGGTCTGGACAAGTGTCATCTGCTTTGTAGCATTGTATGGGACACGACAAGTGGCGAATGTGGGTCACACATACACTGAGGCTCTGGCCTATTTCTGTAGCTAAATTGTGAGTCTAGCCTTTGGCTGTCCCCACACATGTACTGACAATCCAGTGGCACATATTGGCTTTGGTGACTGATATGGTAATGCAGTACACCGCTGAACACTGGGGGAATTTTGTGACAGCTACCTGTACATGTGAAATGTGAAACAGGCCACTGAGGCTGAGACGTCTGTCAGTGGACACCCCTTGTAAATTTAGAAGCGCTTAAGAGTGATGCAAGGATGTCAAAGTCTGTCTTGACTCCATGGCACATGATGTTTTGTCACAATTGGAACCCAAACTCTAAAAATGCAATGCAAGTCATAGCATCCAATACCCTTTGGCCTGCCATGCGCACACAGGACAGTGTCTGTACCATTGCTCATCCAATGCACACATGATTTCCTAGTGCCAATTGTAGTGGTACGGGAAGAGCTGATTTCAGTACAAATGCACAAATATGGCTCATTTAGCCAGTTGTCATGGCGAGACTCCAACTCCCAAAATGCACTCTGCCCTGTACAGTCCATATGCCACAGTGTGCCTTTTTAAGCTTGGTTACTGCTGCATGGACACGGAATCTGTGAATGGAGGCATCGGACACACAATGGTACAGCACTGTTTCACTCACATCATACTCCCAGACACATTTAGCATATGATGCACTTACCATGTCCCTGCTGCTCATGCTCCTCCAGCTGAGCATGGAGGGTCGGCCAAGCTGATCGCAGGACCCTCCTGTACAGTGGGGATAGGCGAGGACGATGCACATGGTGCTGGGAAGACTGGCCCACCAGCTCCTCAGCCTTGTGCCGGGCCCACCGTTTTAGGTCCTCCCAGCGCTTGCGGCATGCCCTCACACTCCTGGTGTGGACTCCCACTGCACTGCAGCGCTCGGCGATGTTGGCCCACAGCCTGGCCCGGGCTGCATTGCTCAGCTGGTGTTCAGGGTCCCCATATAGCTGAGAAAATTTGGCCAGCACCCCCTCAGCCAAGATGTCCAACTCACTTTCAGTGAAAGGGGGTGCCTTCTCTTCGTAACCCTCAGCCATTATGGGGATAATAAGAAGGATGAGAGCAGCAGGATGTCAGAGGATCTGTCTGTGATAGAGGATGACTCAGAATGAACACAAAATGGCTGCAAACTATTTCCTGTGATGTATTTCCTGCCTCCAACTTCCTGTAAAACATTTCCTGAATGAAATTATGTGTTCCGGGTCATTTTCGGAGTTTACGGCCCGTAAGCGCAGTTTCCGGTTCCGGAGCGGGAGGTCCGCACACGGGCCGTACGCTCCGTAATCGGCGCTTCCGCACACGGGCCGTACGCTCCGAAATCGGAGCTTCCGCTTTTTGGCCGCAAATTCCGAAAATGACCCGGAACATATAATTCCATACAGGAAATGTTTGACAGGGAGTGGGAGTGGGAGGCAGCAAATACATCACAGGAAGTAGTTGCCTGCCATTTTGTAGTCATCCAGATCCATCCACAATCAGGAATCAAATCTACTGCCATCCTGCTGTTCTGTTGTGGATAAAAAAGAAAAGACAGTGCATGTGAGAATTATTTAAATGTGACAAGAGGGTGAAGTGACCATTTCAAGACATTTCTGCAGTTTCTGTTTCAGTTTCTCATGCTTTGCATTATGGTACATGTAGTCCATATTAGGTGCTCATTTGCGGAGTTGTGTGATGTGTTCCGGAACATTGTGTTTGAGAAGTGTGGATATATCACAGACACAGGGGGGCAGAGTTACGGCTTCTGGCGCATCTCTGCTAATCAGCAGAGATGCGTCATAAGAGTTGCGATGCATCTGCCCACCCGTGCGCCAACACAGATGCGCCGCATTGACATTTTGGTGCACCGTGCTGCTCGGATGTGCAGATGCGTGACGCATCCCCCGTTGGAAAGGCGGCGCATTGCTGGAGTAGCGTCGCATGCACAATGCAGCTCCAGCAAGGCTCGGGGGTGCCCTATCCCTATGATGCTGCGTCAATCCTTACGCCTGCTTCAAGCAGGCGCCGGGTTTTGACGCAGCATGGCCTTAAAAGTGACTGAGTGAAATATTGTAGATTTTTAGGAGGTGTTTCTGCGCCCAGAAGGCCCCGCCCCCCTGCGCCAGAACGCCTACATGTGGCGCAGGCCTTTACAACGTGACGCATCTCCCAGATGCGTCATATAGTACATACCCCGCAGCATGGGGCTGGCTTTGCACCACCGCAGCGTCACTAAAGTGACGCAACGGCAGCGTGAAAGGGCCGCAAGTCCCACATTAATCTGCCCCATGGTGTCTGATTGACCCATTGCATCACTCACGTCGTGGGCGCATCATTTGTGGGGGAGTCACATCTGTTGATGGCACAGGGCCGACAATGCTATGGTTATGGCCTTTTCTGATTAAGAGACCCATCCTCATGAGGTCCGGCTGTGTCTCTCAGTACATGTATCATCTTGCATCTGCGGCTATAGATTCTTTCGGGACATCCACTACACTGATCGCTGACATGGGCACATGTGCTGATGCAGGCTCAACCGTTTGACTACTGTCAAGAGCTGTGATTAACATGCAGTTAGTGTGGCTTGCAAAGTTGCCTCAGGAAGGAATTTATTGACACAGTCGTGTATATCCAAGTTTCATCATTGGCAACAGACAGCAATCCACATTTGGTCCATTCCACTACAGGTTGCTCATGTGAAGAATGTGGCAACAAGCTGCTCACGGACTTGCATGCCCTGACCTCGGTTATGTGCCATGGCCCGGTTTCCCAGATTCATAGGTAGCCGAGGTTCCAGCGGTATCTGTAAGCCATGCGTTAAGGCAATGTTGTGCAAGACACAACAGGCTAAAATGATCTTGCACACTACTTCTGGGGAGTACTGCAGCACCCCCCCTGTACGGTCGAGACATCGGAATCGCGACTTCAACAGACCAAAAGTGCGCTCTATGATGGCTCGAGTCCGTATGTGTGCCCTATTGTACCTACGCTGTGGTACAGTGTCTGCACGCCTGTAAGGGGTGAGGAGATGTGGGGTGAGTGCATACCCAGCGTCACCTGAGTAGAGGGGAAAGGGCAGTTGGTTAGATTTCCCTCTTTGACTTGCACAGGACATGATCTATACTGTATTACATGCATTGTCAGGTGGGCCCTGTATCTAGCTTTATGGTTCTTAAAGTACAATGGTTAATTTTGGGGGGCATTCAGACATTTCAAAAACACATATTCCTCCTTTCTAACGCTTGGTAGTTACCCAGTAGCCACATGTTGCCAAATTCTTCAGCAGCTATCCGCCGGGCAAGAGGTGACATGCGGAATATGAAGCTGTCATGGGTACTGCCGGGGAACACCGCATGCACATCAATGAACCTCCCTCTGGCATCACAGACAGCTTGCACGTTGATGGAATGCCATCGGTGTCTATTGCAGAAGATGTGTAATGTGGCGGGGTGGCTGAAGGGCCACATGGGTACAGTCAATTGCACCCAGCACACGTGGAAATTGTGCAATGCGAAAGAAATCTCGTGCTGCCCTTTGTCTCAGGGCCAGTGTCGGTGGCATATGTATGTGGTGGTGGGATCTTGCAGTGATGCATCGCAGTACCTGATGCAGGCACCGCAACTGGCTCGCCTGGGATATGCCCACATGGTCACTGGAGACCCTTTGGAATGAGCCAGTGGCGAAGAAATGGAGCGCTGATAGGATCTTGAGGTATGCTGGTATTGCATGTGAGCAGCAGGTCACGGAGTCAAGTTCCTGCTCCCACTCACATACCATACCCAAGATGATTTCTGGAGGGAAACGGTACCTGGCCCTTATATCTTGACTGGACATTCCAAATAAGTTGATCCTCTGTCTGAAGATCCTCTCTGCTCTGGCTCTCCTCCTCCTCCTCCTCCTCAAGTGGTTTTGCTGCATGGCAAGGGGCAGGGCAACAAACACATTCAGTGACATGTTGAAAGGGTTTGTGTGTGTCTGCTCTGCAGTTATACGTGCTGCCGAGCTAGGATTGGCTGGAGTGTGTCAGCTGATGCATGGTGGGGGATGGTAGGGACTTGGACAGGTTCACCCTTGGCTCACATGATCAATGGCCACCAAACCGGATTTTCCGGCCCGTAATCGGGATTTCCGGCCCAGATGCGGGATTTCCGGCACGAAGCCGGAGTTTCCGGCCCGGGAGCGGATATTCCGCCCTCGGAGCGGACTTTCCGGCCCGGGTGCGGACTTCCCGCTCCGGGCCCGGAAATTCCGCTCCGGGTGTGGAAATTCCGGCCCGAGTGCGGACGTAAGTTTAGTGGTCGTAAATGGATTCTGTGAATAGCAAAAGTCCTAAGTTCATTTTGTGAATCACAAAAGTAGTAAGTTCATTCTGTGAATACCAGATTGGTACTAAGTTTAGGATTTAGTCTTAAGTTTGTTCTGTGAATCGGGCCCTGGGTGTTTTAATCCTGCCGAAGAAAAAGCTGCTAGCGTCCAATGCAGTGTAGGAAAAACATGACGCTCGAGTTCTTTCAATGTGCACTACCGTGTTGAAAGACGACAAGTACTGGAATGCAGGAGAAGCAGAAGATCTTCCGAAACAAAACAAAAACAGTACTTGCAGTATGGGTATACATAGCATGTTGTATGTTGATTATTACATATTGTTGTGTTCCTTTAATTCATGCTGGTGAGCGAGACGTGGAACCTCGCTAGGTTCTTATTGAGATTCTAATCCAGGAGTCAGTTGCACTGGCGTCCTGGAGAAGAAGCTGGATTACCTGGTGCTCACCTGTTCTACAGATTTACTCAATAAATCTATCTTCTACATCCGTTTCCTTATCATCATTACAATTGGCGACGATTACCGGAATACCCACCTTCGCCTCGATTTACAAGAAAAGTTTATTTTAATTTTCAAGTTTTGGAGGAACTACTTAAGAACTTCACGGATCAGAATTGTCACGAAGAAAATTTTCAACGCTGTCTGACACGGTACTTTAAAGGAGGAACTACTTGTAACCCGAACACAAAGGAAACTGACTTAGGTAAGGAAACCTTACTTGGGAATTGACTATCGTTTGGAAACCGCCAGCCGGCATCTTTTAAGTGGTGGCAGTGTTCGATTGTTGTGCGCGGACTTCTAGGCTGGTGCTGCACACAGATGCAGAGATAGAATGCGGCAGTGACAGAGGCATGCGCAATACTCCCGGCACGTCATTGCGTGGGGTCACACAGCGTGACCTTGCGTGGCGGCCATCTTAGAGCCGGATCGGCAGAGTTAGAAGCTAAAACTAACAAAAGTGCATTGGAACTCTGAGGGCTTCTCCGACCACGTAAATAAATAAAAAAAAGGGGGAGAAGAACAACCGAAGCATACTAAGTAAACAATTGGAAGTGAATCATTGAGAACAGGTGAGGAAGCCGGGGAAACATTTTTTTTCTTTTTGTTGTTTTGAAACAGAAGCAGTATATATATTATGAATATATCCTTACTGTGAGAAATAATATTGTTGAGTTGTCACAAGTTATATATGGATCAAGGAGATCAAGCTGTACATAGTGAGGAAAATGTTATGGCTCAACAAAATTTTAGTATAAGTCCTCCACCCGAGAAGAAATTTCATCTGCACTAATTAAAGAAATTAGAGATCCAGATTTGGGTCTAAGATCTGAACCTGCTGAAATAAGATATAATATTTGTACAAATAAGCTCTCTATTATAAAAAAAAAATGTCAGATACCTGCTCTCCGGGAGAGGGAGGGGGGTAGGGTGGGGGGCTCAATGTGATGTATTAGAAAACTAATAAAAAAACATTAAAAAAAAAAAAATAAGTCCTCCACATGCCTTTTGGGTAACAGGATCACAACCCACTATAAAATGGGTTGAATGCAAATAATAGTTCGTGAATTATATAGAAGCATGATGAAGCAGGTAAAATGAAACCTGAACAAAAGAAAAGATTACTGCTTCACTCCTTGGGCCCTATTGGACTAAAAACATATTCACGTATGAACAAGATCAATGATGGTGATGTGAATGTATTTGAAGCGGCCTTGAGAGACCTTGACAAGCATTTCGCTCCTAAGGTCTGTATTGGAGTAGTTCGCCATAAATTCTTCCAAAGAAAACAAACCAAAGAAGAACTTGTGGATGAGTGGTTAGACGATCTAAAAAGACTGGCATTAGATTGTGAATTTGGAGATCTGCATGATGATCTCATACGTGACCAACTAGTTATGCATAATAATAATTCCTCAATACAAGACCGATTATGGGTCAATGGAGATGCGCCTTTAGAGGATGTTTTGGCCATAATGAGAGAATCTGAAATGTCAGGAAGATGTCCAACAGTTGTGAAAGAATCGGAAAAGGATCCAAATGGTGTTTTTAAGTTACAGAACGTAAATAGAAGTCAAAATCAACAAAGCATAGCTGGGTGAACCAATCTCAAAAGAACACAGAAAAAGAAATGAAACCTGAAGAAAGAAGATGCGATAGCAAGGAACATTTAGCGTTTAGCAAATATTGTCCTGCATTAAAAAAAAAGATGTGGCGTATGTGGGTTAATGGGCCATTTTAGTAAAATGTGCCGTAAAAGAGGTAGTGTAAAATATGTATGGGAAGGTGAAGAAGACACAATGGAGGGTGTGAATAATGATGATAGTTGTGTAAACAATTTACAAGGTAACTATGTTATTAATGTCACGGATGAGTCTGTGAAAGGTAAACCCATATGTGAGGTGTCTTTTGGTGGTGTCACTGTAAATGCGTATGCAGATTCGAGATCACAACACACTATTATTAATAAGGCTGTGTGGAAGGAGAAATTTGTAGAGAAAATTGGAGAAGATTTGTGTCCAACTGATGTGAACCCAGTAAGCTTCACTGGAGAAAAGATTAATATGGTTGGGTTCAGATGGCTCTCCTTTTTGTTCAAAGGGAGGTCAGCAAGGGGTAAAATGTATGTAGCAGAAGACGGTCCATCTGTACTTGGTTGGTTAGACCAAAAAAACTTGCACATCATCCTGGATCCAAATAGTGAGGAAAAAGTACTCATAATGGATGAAACTAGCAAATTGGGTGATTCATTTAAAGAAAAATATCCTGGAGTCTTTGGAAAGAGTTTAGGAGCACTTAAAGGATTTGAACATAAGATAGTACTAAAAGAGCATGCTGAACCAAAAGTTCATAAAGTAAGACCTATTCCTATATTGATACGGGATGAAGTTAAGAAGGAGTTGCAAGATTTGTTAAGTAAGGGTGTGATTGAGGAAGTGGAAAGCTCTGAATGGATTTCTCCAATTGTCGTCGCACGCAAAAGCAACGGAAAAATCAGTTTATGCATTGATTTACGCCATCTAGACAAAAACATCGAAGTTTCCCCTACCTAAAATTTATGGAATGGTTTCTTCACTCAGAGGGGCTAGTTGGTTTTCAACCATAGACCTATCAGCAGCCTACCACCAGGTTATCTTGTCATCCGAATCAAAGAGACTCACTGCATTCATCACGCCTTTTGGGTGTTATCAATTCAGACGTATGCCATTTGGCCTTGCTTCAGCCGCTGCTGTTTTTCAGCGACTGATGCACAGGCTTTTTGGAGAAGTAAAAGGTGTGAGTTTCTTTCAGGATGATAAACGGCTTTTCAGAAGTTTTATAGGAAACTATACCAGGAAGATGATAATGAAGATGAAAATGATAATAGGGATCCTAAAACATACTTAGATCTGTTGATCCCAGAATGTTTGAGATTAGATGATCAGGAATTTTTAGACAGTCCAATCTCTTGGGAGGAAATATTAATAGCAATAAAGGGTTTATCCAAAGGAAAAGCATCGGGCATGGATGGAATCCCTACTGAATTCTATGTAAAATTTGCCCCACAATTAGAGATCATTTTAACATCACTTTTTCAATATATCTTTCAGGGAGGTAATCCACCGAAGTCTTGGTCATATGCTAAAATTATCGTGTTCCCGAAGAAAAACAAAGACGTTAAAGAAATGGGCTCTTATCGTCCGATTACTTTGATTAATGGGGATTCAAAAATTTACTCTAAAATTTTAGCAGCTCGATTGGCACCAATTATCCATAAAGTTGTTTCGGAAGAACAACACGGTTTCATTCCCGGGAGATCCACAACTGATCATATACAAAGAGTTATATCCCTTTTTGATTATACAAGTGTGACAGGAGACCCTATGTCGCTTATACTGTTAGATGCTGAAAAAGCTTTTGACAGGGTCTCCTGGAAATTCTTATGGGCTGCCATGGCAACTTGCGGGATTGGAGAAAAATATACACAGGCAATAAAACAACTCTATATAAATCCCACTGCCCGAGTCTTAATCAATGGGATCTTGTCAGATAGCTTCACCATCCATAGGGGTACAAGACAGGGATGTCCTTGTTCACCCCTTCTGTTTGCCATTTACATCGATGTATTTATACAAAGATTAAAACTTAAAACCTCAATCCCTCCAATCAAAATACGAGATCTAGAAACTAAATGTTTGTGCTATGCAGATGACATTGCTATTGTTACAGGCGACCCCATTGAAGCAATAAAACATATAGAGCTGGAAGCACTGGATTTCGGTCGAATTTCCGGGTACAAATTAAATTCTAGCAAAACTCAGATAGTCGTAAATAATAAAATCATTATGAACGATATGAGGATTGTTGATAAAGCAATATATTTAGGGGTAAGTATTAGTGCAAAAATTGAAAACATCGTGGATGATAATATTCAGCCCCTGTTAATTCAGACAAAAAAAGAATTATCTCGGCTGCACAATCTACATTTAACTATTGGTGGAAGATCCAATGCGGTGAAAATGCTATTCTTTCCTAAATGTTTATATTTCTTTAGAACTATTTGTCTTGAATTTTCCCCATTAATTTTCAAAAATATCGATTCTATGTTTTCACATTTTATCTGGGGTTACAACAAATCACGTAGAGCACTCAGATGGATTACTTTACCTAGGGAACGTGGGGGATGGTCATTACCAAATGTTAAATTATATTATTGGGCCACAGTACTACAGTACAGCAGTAGTCTCTTAATGGAGATTTCAATGGGTCACAATATACCCACCCCGCAAGAACTTATTCTGGGTGAGGACAGTATTGGCTGCCTATGGCGACATATGAACGATGATTATTTAAAAAAAGTAAAATTTAAAACTATTTCTAGTATTTTCAAAGTATGGAGTAGTATAAAAAAACTAGTTGGTTTAGGCCGATATTCATACTATACCCCCTTACTTCAGAATGCGGATCTCCCAGAAATATTTCATGATATATATATATACAGAGATGGGCTGAACTAGGCGTTAAACGACTTGGGTGTTTTTTTTCTGGCAGTGGAATAAAATCATTTGATGAATTAAAAATAGAGTTTCATTTGACAAATCGGGATTTCTTTAAATTTCTTCAGGTGAGGGATTTCTTATCTAGGAAAACAGGTGGCCGCATTAAATTTCAACCTTGTGATATTATAGATAAAGTGAGATTAGCTAAAACCCCGAGAATCGGGGAGATATATGCAGGACTAAACGCTTTATTACCCGATGATATGAATAAGCATGTGATGACATGGCAGACCAGGTTGGGTGTTACACCTCAAATCCCTTGTGACGCCTATGATATGTCATTAACTCATTTAATGTCTATGAAACTTCAGGCTCAATTTTTTAAAACATTTTTTTCACTTTACTACACTCCTGAAAAAATAGCTAAATGGGGGACGGGGAATGGAACGATGTGTCCTCGGTGTGCTCTTCCAGCAGCAGATATAACGCATATGTTTGCTTCATGCCCTGCGTTAACCAAAGTCCTTTCTGAAATATCGGACTTTTTAACAAGGATTTCACACTGTAAGGTTAATATCACGAAAACAGAAGTATTGTTGGGTGTATCTGATAACATTCAATTTAGTGAGATACAGGGGTTGATTTTTGTTGGTATGGCCATTTTTAGGATGTGCGTCGCTTCAGCATGGATAGATTCGATACCCCCTTCATTTTCTGAATGGAGAACTCGGCTATTGGCTACCTGCAGTTTGGAAGTTGCCATTTATAAGGATAAAGGGAGGGATAAGAGGAAGAGCGGTATGAAGATCTGGGCACCAATGATTGCTTGGACACAAGAAATTTAATTGTGACAATAGGATTTTGACATGTATACGGTAAGCTTTTGTTTGTTTTTTCACGCTGCTTTTGTACAAATAAGCTCTCTATTATAAAAAAAAAATGTCAGATACCTGCTCTCCGGGAGAGGGAAGGGGGTGGGGTGGGGGGGCAATGTGATGTATTAGAAAACTAATAAAAAAACATTAAAAAAAAAAAAAAAAGTCCTCCACATGCCTTTTGGGTAACAGGATCACAACCCACTATAAAATGGGTTGAATGCAAAGAATAGTTCGTGAATTATATAGAAGCATGATGAAGCAGGTAAAATGAAACCTGAACAAAAGAAAAGATTACTGCTTCACTCCTTGGGCCCTATTGGACTAAAAACATATTCACGTATGAACAAGATCAATGATGGTGATGTGAATGTATTTGAAGCGGCCTTGAGAGACCTTGACAAGCATTTCGCTCCTACGGTCTGTATTGGAGTAGTTCGCCATAAATTCTTCCAAAGAAAACAAACCAAAGAAGAACTTGTGGATGAGTGGTTAGACGATCTAAAAAGACTGGCATTAGATTGTGAATTTGGAGATCTGCATGATGATCTCATACGTGACCAACTAGTTATGCATAATAATAATTCCTCAATACAAGACCGATTATGGGTCAATGGAGATGCGCCTTTAGAGGATGTTTTGGCCATAATGAGAGAATCTGAAATGTCAGGAAGATGTCCAACAGTTGTGAAAGAATCGGAAAAGGATCCAAATGGTGTTTTTAAGTTACAGAACGTAAATAGAAGTCAAAATCAACAAAGCATAGCTGGGTGAACCAATCTCAAAAGAACACAGAAAAAGAAATGAAACCTGAAGAAAGAAGATGCTATCGCTGCGATAGCAAGGAACATTTAGCGTTTAGCAAATATTGTCCGGCATTAAAAAAAAGATGTGGCATATGTGGGTTAATGGGCCATTTTAGTAAAATGTGCCGTAAAAGAGGTAGTGTAAAATATGTATGGGAAGGTGAAGAAGACACAATGGAGGGTGTGAATAATGATGATAGTTGTGTAAACAATTTACAAGGTAACTATGTTATTAATGTCACGGATGAGTCTGTGAAAGGTAAACCCATATGTGAGGTGTCTTTTGGTGGTGTCACTGTAAATGCGTATGCAGATTCGAGATCACAACACACTATTATTAATAAGGCTGTGTGGAAGGAGAAATTTGTAGAGAAAATTGGAGAAGATTTGTGTCCAACTGATGTGAACCCAGTAAGCTTCACTGGAGAAAAGATTAATATGGTTGGGTTCAGATGGCTCTCCTTTTTGTTCAAAGGGAGGTCAGCAAGGGGTAAAATGTATGTAGCAGAAGACGGTCCATCTGTACTTGGTTGGTTAGACCAAAAAAACTTGCACATCATCCTGGATCCAAATAGTGAGGAAAAAGTACTCATAATGGATGAAACTAGCAAATTGGGTGATTCATTTAAAGAAAAATATCCTGGAGTCTTTGGAAAGAGTTTAGGAGCACTTAAAGGATTTGAACATAAGATAGTACTAAAAGAGCATGCTGAACCAAAAGTTCATAAAGTAAGACCTATTCCTATATTGATACGGGATGAAGTTAAGAAGGAGTTGCAAGATTTGTTAAGTAAGGGTGTGATTGAGGATGTGGAAAGCTCTGAATGGATTTCTCCAATTGTCGTCGCACGCAAAAGCAACGGAAAAATCAGTTTATGCATTGATTTACGCCATCTAGACAAAAACATCGAAGTTTCCCCTACCTAAAATTTATGGAATGGTTTCTTCACTCAGAGGGGCTAGTTGGTTTTCAACCATAGACCTATCAGCAGCCTACCACCAGGTTATCTTGTCATCCGAATCAAAGAGACTCACTGCATTCATCACGCCTTTTGGGTGTTATCAATTCAGACGTATTCCATTTGGCCTTGCTTCAGCCGCTGCTGTTTTTCAGCGACTGATGCACAGGCTTTTTGGAGAAGTAAAAGGTGTGAGTTTCTTTCAGGATGATAAACTTGTTGCTGGCACTAGCAGGGAAGAACATGATGCTTTTCTTAATCAAGTGTTAGAGACATTACAATGTGCTGGGTTAAGTGTAGAACTCAGCAAATGTAAGTTTGCGAAGAGAGGTATCATACTTAGGACATACCATAAGCAAAGATGGTGTTAAACCAAAACCTTCACTTGTAAATACTATTGTAGAATCGCCTGCTCCGAGTACAAAAGATGAGGTTAGATCCTTTTTGGGAATGACAGAATATTGTGCAAAGTATATAAACAATTTTGCTAGCAAGGTGTACAACATACGTTCACTACTGAAAAAGAAAGCAAAATTTGAATGGACGGATGAATGTGATAAAGAATTTACGAGGATTAAGGCTGAATTGAATAATGTGCATGCTTAAGTTGCTTTGACCCCAACCAAGATTATTATTTGACAACTGATGCTAGTGATAAAGGACTAGGTGTGGTTCTTTCACAGAAAATGTGTAATGGTCATGAAAAGATTATTTTGTTCGCATCAAGAGCCTTATCCCCTACAGAGACGAAATACCCAATAATTGAAAGAGAGGCATTGGCCTGTGCGTGGGCTTTGGAACATTTTAGAGCCTTTGTTGGGGTACACCTGTCATCATCAGAACTGATCATCAACCATTAGTAAGGATTTTGACGAGTGAATGTAGTGTTGGAGCTTCTGCAAGGTTAAAAAGAATATCCATGAGAATGAAGGAATACATCTATAAAATGATGTATGTGCCTGGTAAGGATAATGTTGTGGCCGACTGTTTATCTAGACTACCTGCACCCATGGAGCAGTGTGAAGATGATCCTTGGGGCAATTTCAGTATTGCTTTTGTTCAAGATTCTGGCACAGCAGTAATTACCAAAACTGAATGGATAAAAGAGCACTCTAAGGATGAAATCTTACAAGCTGTTTCTAAATGTATGTGCAAAGGGTGGCCGGCCAAAGAGACATACTATGAATACGGATCTTAAAGTTTTTTGGGATGTACGCATGGAGTTATCCTTAGATAAAGATTTGTTGTTGAGGGGTGACAGAATAATTCCACCAAAAGTTTTACAAAGGAAAGTGTTACTGTTATGCATGAAGGACATTTTGGAATAGTTAGAATCAAGCTGGTAGTTAAAGGTATCTTTTGGTGGCCGGGAATTGACAAGGAAATTGAACATTTTGTAAAAGATTGCCCCATTTGTTCTTCTGCTGATAAGTCCATGAAAATTTTGAGACCTCCAGTGAGTGAAGGCTTGATTCCTGGTCTTCCTTGGGAAGTAATTGTAATTGATATTTTTGGACCTGTTGGAGAGTTGAAGGAATATGGCATGGTGGCAATCGATTTGTTTACTAAGTGGCCTATTGTTAGAATAGTGGAAAGAATGGACACACATAATGTTTTAAATTTCTTAGACAAGATTTTTATTTTAGAAGGTTTACCTGTATGTATTTTGAGTGACAATGGAGTGCAATTTACCTCGAAAGTTGCGAAAGATTATTTTATGAAATGTGGCATCAAGCACAAGACCACTTCACTATATAATCCCAGTGGTAATGGTACTGTAGAACGTTTTAACAGTGTTTTAAAATGTGTAATCCAGGCAGCAATTAACAAACAGCTGGATTGGAAGTTAGAAATACAGAAAGCAGTGTGGGCTTATAGAACCACTATACATGCAGCGACAGGATTATCCCCTTTTATGATGATGAGAGGTAGGAAGCCTAGATGCAAATTTACCCCCAGTTGGCTTGTGGAAGGAGTCGTCGAGCAGTGGTCACCTGAAGAGGCTAAAAAACATTTAGAGATGGTACACATGAAAGTAAAGAATACTCTGATGAATCTCATGGCACAAAGAAGGTTACTATTAAGGTTGGCGATTGGGTCAGAATTAAAAGACCTTTCAAAGTTGCTAAAGGTCATAGTAAGTTTGAAGCACCGCAAGAAGTGAAGGAAGTTCTTTGCAACGCTATAAGACTTATGGATGGGAGGGTTTGGAATTTAAAATGTGTTGCCTTAGATGTGGATCAGCAACACACTGAAGGATGCTCTAATTCGGGAAATCCATCTAATTTTGATTGGGTTGAGGATTATTTTGATCAAAGTAAAATGCAAAATGATTTGGGAAGTGTGGAAAATGTAACAAGGGAAGATATAGACAATGATGATTTTACAAAAGGAAACAGTTAACAACAGATTTTAAAGGTGGAAATCTCATTCACAGTGATTCTTCTCCTATAAGTAAAGGGGGGGAGGGTTTCTGTGTACTGACACAGATACTGGACTTACAAATGACTCTACATCTGTAAAGGAGAGAGCTGACATGAACATAGACATGGACAACATTGGCAAGAGGAAAAGAGTCCTACCTTCGTGGTTAAAAGAATATGTGAGATAGTTATTATATTGTACCTTCTCCTTTTGCATTGTTATTTTTTTATTATTTATTTAATTATTTTTATTCTATTATTTATTTATTTATTATTTATTTTCTTTTTCCTCTTTCTTTTCTGTCTCCAAAGGAGGGGGATGTGTTGTATGTTGATTATTACATATTGCTGTGTTCCTTTAATTCATGCTGGTGAGCTAGGTTCTTGTTTAGATTCTAATCCAGGAGTCAGTTGCACTGTCATCCTGAAGAATATACTGTGTTACCTGGCGCTCACCTGCTCTACAGATTTACTCAATAAATCTATCTTCTACATCCGTTTCCTTATCATCATTACATAGCATTAATCCGATGTTCTGGAAATGGAAATGCACAGAGGAAAGAACTGTGAGGGACACTTCTTCAACCTCACGCGTGGTTGGCAAGGAAAGAAAACTCCAGTTGTGCCTGCGCGCACTTGTGCTTCAAGTGAGCAGTACATTGAGAAATACTTGGCTAATGCCAACCAAAAGATGGCGGCACGCACGGTGACGTCATGCCGGATGGCTCCTGGCATCACTGTGCAGTAAATATTGCCAGGCAGCAGTGTTGACGCTAAGGAAGCGTCACAGAGTCTCAAAGGAGAGAAGGAGAAAACGCGTGTGAGGCCACTTTCAAAAGGTAAGGTCACGCTGGCTGACAGGAGATGGTGGTTATTTCCTCTTAATGGCGCAGCAATAAATTAGGCAAAGAAACAGGGGCACTGCACCTTACTAAAATGAGTTCGCTGACCCCTGGGACAACCACAAACTCTCAGCTGCTCTTGAGACAGCACATGTAGTGAAATACAGAGCAGTTGATACTCGCCAAGTTTGATTTTTTTTTTTGTTTTTATTTTTATTTACATTCAAAGAATTACATTTACTTGAAAGACATCATTACTTGCGCACTTTCCATACATGTTGACTAGACACATTAAACACACATTCTTGCCACTTGTATGGTGGACCCTGCGCTCCCCCTAGGCACAGCCGCAGCGCCCGACTGAACATAGAGATAGCTTTCAGTTCTGGTTGTGTCTAGAATATGTCCCTGTTCAGGAGCTGCTTAGTGCCAGATGTTCTGTGATGTAGTCCTTCCATTGTTGCCATATGGACTGTCCAACCGATTTAGTTAAAGAAGACATTTAATCCCCAACATTCCCAACAAACCCAACTCAGCCCGGCGCTAGTGGTGGCGTCCCCCTCCCCCCTCACTTTGCCTTTTCCATTGACCTCGTCTAGCTTAATAAAGAGCTTGTTGTCCCTTCATAGCAAGACACTTCTTCCCCCCCCCATTGTTATTGACACAAATCAATACATGCAGGGGACTTGAAACGTAACACATGAAACCCATGAAACCACATAGGCACACCCGATTGCAAATTCCAGTGCTTACCCTACACCCATGCTGCTCCCCTCAGAATGTCCCCGCATATGCTCCTCCTCTACCCCCTGGAGTGCCTGGAGCAGACCCTCCCATTGAGCGGCTATTGTTTCCTTCCTTAGGCCCAGCGTTTCCTCCCTTCTAATGGCCGTCCCTTCAGCACTCGCCCAGGCATAGATCGAGTGTCTCCACGCTTGTACATGGAGGGGTTCCTGCGCTTTCCACCTTTTGGTGAGCAACCGTTTGGCAACCGCTATTCCCAGGTCTAAGAACCGGGATGTCACCTTCATGGCCGGCGTTCTACGGAATTGATGCAATAGGTATACCTCCCATTCGAATGGCAAGCTACGGCCAGTATTTATATGTAGCAGCTCGCTTATCCTACTCCAATAAGCATATATCATCTGGCAGCTCCATAGCATGTGGATCAGCCCCACCCCAGGTTTCAGACATCTGGGGCACACCGCATCTATACGGTGAAAGTACCAGTTGATGGCCTCCGGTGTAAGGTATGCCCTGTGTAGTATGAACAACTGGATCTGTCGATGCCTCATATTCCTGGGGATACGCACTGGGCCTTTCAATACCTTTTCCCATTCCTTATCTTCTAAGGGCCTCCCTAGGTCTGTCTCCCAGTTGCGTCGGAGTGGTTCTAATGTTACCGCTGCATGCGTACATAAAGACCCTGCGAACCAACGTACCAGGTGTCTGCCTCGTCTCATAACATGGAGGTACTGTATAGTGAGATGTTGCTTTGGTTCTGTAGACATGTTCCCCCATATGGCCGTCAGTGTTGCAACTAAAGAGCGGTGCACAAGGAATTGTCCTGGTGGCAGTCCCCCCTCCTCCACCAACGAGTCATACGGTGCTAACTCGCCTTCCCGATACAGGTCTCCCAGAGTCTGTATATCCGCGTCCCTCCAACACTCCAATGACGACGGAGTAAGTGTTCACCCCCCGCTGGGGGAGCCCTCTATGGTTAACGCAGGCGCATATGGTATCAGGGTTCTAGTAATAAATAAACTTCTGCGATAGCATTTGTACGGCACTTTTAGGAGGAGTGGTGTCGGTGTTGCGTGTTTGACCGCCGGGTGGAAGAGCACGAGGAGCCGTTCCAGAGAGTAGGGGGGCTGCAATGTCGCCGTGTCATCCCGACCTCTGTCTGCAAACCAGCAGGCTATCCACTGCAGTTGTGCTGCCAAGTAGTAATGCTCAAAGCAGGGCACTGCTAGTCCCCCTTGATCCGTGGGTAGGTATAATTTCGCCAGTGACAGCCTGTGACGGCTACTCCCCCAGATGAAATCGCGGAGCAACTTAGAGATTGCAGCAAAGAAGACCGCTGGTATGTATATTGGCAGGTTGGGTGAGCAGTCTAAATATCGAAACTTTAATTTCGACCTACAATAATATCGAGTTTAGAATATCGAAGGGACAGAATATCGATGTCAAAAATATCTATGGACAGAATATCGACCCTAAGGTAAGTAATATCAATTTTATTTATATCGATGTTAGTAATATCGAAATTAGTAATATCAATATGAAATATATCGATGTTACCAATATCCATGTCACTAATATCTATATTTATAATATTACTATGTGTGTTTAATGTATTTAATATGTATGTGTTAATTATTTTTTGTTAAGTGTTCTACTGGTTTAAAAATATATGTATACAATTTTTATATGTTAATAATGGTTTTTTTAAGTTAATTTTGTGTTTTAGTACTGTAGCGGGTTGTGGGTTTATAGGGGAATAGGGTGGGATGTAATTTAATTATATGAATTTAATTATAAATTTTTGGGAATTATAAATTAATTTTAAATAATTTTAGCGTTTAAATTCTGTAGCGGGTTGTGGGTTTATAGGGGAACAGGGTGGGAAGTAATTTAATTATATGAAATTAATTATAAATTATTAGGAATTATAAAATAATGTAAAATAAGTTTTGCGTTTAAATTCTGTAGCGGGTTGTGGGTTTATAGGGGAATAGGGTGGGAAGTAATTTAATTGTAATTAAGTAATATTTTTTTATTTATTTATTGGTATTGATAATTATATTATTGTTAATTAAGTATTAATTGGTAATTAATTATTAATTGGTAATTAGTTTTTATTAATTGATTAATTGATAATTATGTTAACTGTATTATTTTATTATTTGAGTGTTTTGTGTGTTTATAGGGGAATAGTGTTGGAAGTAATTGAAATCTAATTAAGTAATTATTAAATTTGTTGTTGGGTATTGATAATTAATTAATTGGAGATTAATTATTAATTGGTAAATATTTTAAATTATAATAATTTGGTTATGAAAAATAATTTATTGTTGATTAATAATCAATTGTTAATTAAATATGTTTAGATATTATTTATTGATATTTCTAATTAATATACTAATAAGTAATTAATAATTGGTAAATAATGTATAATAAATAATAATTTGTGTATAAAAAATATGTAATTGTTTAATATTTTTTAATTGGTAATTAGTGTTTGATAATTACTTTTTTGGTATAAAACATGAAATTGTTCAATATTTTGTAATTTGTAATTAATATTCATTAATTATTATTTATTGGTATTTATTAATAATTTATTGCTAATTAATTATTTATTGGTAGTTATGCTTTTAATAAATATATATTGGTATTTGTAAGCAATTTTGAGTTATTTAATAATTAAATTATTAATTATTTTAAAGAATTATTTTATTTATAAGTATGATATATTTTTATTTTTTTTGAAACCGTTTATTACAGAATCCAAAAGATACACAAAGATGGGCCTACAACCTTCAGGCCGGCCGCTAGCAAACAGAAAGAGCATTTAATACAAACAGTAGAACACACGCTGCGGCAGAAGAGAGATCACAGGAGTTGAAACAAGCGTTGGCAGCCACACCATCCGGACCCCACACAACGGTTTCATTTTTATATAAATAACGAAGAAACAAGTCCACAAGGCAACCCACAATCGGAAACAATAGCATGTTCTCCCCTGGGGGGGACCCTACCGATCCACAGGAATATCAAGGGGGGGGATAGGTCGGGACGGAGACAAAGTGAACTCAATGCCCCGAACCAGGAAGACAAGCAGGCTAAGGAGACGGGGCCGGTGACGGATCAGGCATCAGCGGCGGGGTACAGATTCCCCCACGGTAGGCGTTCCAGGGGCCCCACACTTTCACCCATTTCCCAGGCTTACCTCTCGCAACATACACCACCTTTTCCCGAAACATACACCAATCCATGTTGTCCTTCCACGCCGAGACAGTCGGTGACCTCTGGGAACCCCACAATTGCGCAATATCACGCTTGGCCACCATATATCCCAGAGTCACCCACCACGTCTGCGGCACTGAGTAGTCGGTTGGCTCCCACACATTCAGGAGACATCTCCTCGCCTCGGGCAGCAGCGGCACATGCGTAACTGCCTGCAAAACCTCGTGCACACCACGCCAGAATCGCGCCACCTCCGGGCATTCCCACAATATATGGAGAAAGGTCCCCAAAGAACCACACCCACGCTTACACAACCCGTCCACAGCATAGCCCATACGCATCAGACTCGGCCCCGTAACATAGACCCTATGGAGTATCTTGAGCTGGACGAAGCGAAGGCGAGCCGGTATGGCCACCTCTTTCGGGGAGGCCACCGCAGACACCCAGTCCTCGTCATCCAGCTCCAATCCATCAGCCCCCCACGCCTCACGAAGGCCAGTCAGCAGTCCCGAGCGATCATTGATGAGTTTTTTGTAAATTAATGAAATCGTGCCGTCCGGTACATGCCCATCTAGCACTCTATCTTCCAAAGGGGTGTACTCCGGGATGGAGGCAACGTCCGGGAATACGGAGCACAACGCATGACGGATCTGCATATATTGAAAGTACTCCCTGTCCTGCAACTGGAATTCCGTCTGCAGCACATCAAACGTTTTGAATCCCCCCCTCGTCCAGAGATCGCCCACCCTGCTGATGCCTATCATGTCCCACTTCTCAAAGCCCTTCGAGGTCCATAGGGAGCCCAGCCGCTCAGATGCGTATAGTGGCGTCGCCCGGGTCAAACGATCCTTCCACCCCATCGCCAAGTTAGCCGCGTGCCACACTCGCACCATGACCCGCGTGGGGCCCGTCAGACGTGCGTCGAGCGAGCTAGAATAAAGCGCCCGATTATAGTCGCCGCCCGGCAGTAACATTTTATCCATCTGAAAGGCCGGGTTTAGAGCGGGCCCGTAAAGGCCGTGATTTATCGCAGCCAGCTTGGAGGCCCAGTAATATCGCTTGATGTCTGGGAGGGCAACCCCCCCGTCGTACCACGGGAGCGTCAGCTTCGCCAGGGCGATACGCGGTCTACCCTCCCAGAACAGGCGGCGCTGCAAACTCTCCACCTCGCGCAAGTAGCGCGCCGGGATAACGTCCATTGTGTTCTGTAAGGCGTACAGGAAACGTGGCAGCGACATCATCTTAAACAATGCTGCCCGGCCGAGCGGCGAGAGCGGCAAGCGCCTCCAACGCGCAACATCATCCTTCAGGTGCTGGAGGGAGGGAAGCAAGTTCTGTTTATACCGGGCCTCCGCGTCCAGGGTAATGAAGATACCCAGGTACCTAAATCCCCGCGGGGCAATCTGGATAGGACAACCCCGCGGAAGGATAGGAGCCTCCCCAGAGAGGACATACACACAAGATTTAGCCCAATTGATGACTAGGCCGGAGTTGAGGCCAAATGAGTGCAATACATCAACCAGTACTATCAGCGATTTACGCGGGGAAGCCAGGTACAAAAGAATATCATCAGCGTAAAGAGATACGCGGTCTTCATACTCGGGGGTCCATCGGAGACCACGGATAGAAGGATGCCACCGCAGCCACTCCGCCAGGGGCTCCAAGGCAAGCGCGAAGAGAAGCGGCGATAACGGGCAGCCCTGCCGCGTGCCCCTGCCCAGCTCAAACGGAGCCGACACTCTACCGTTCACAGCCACCTGCGCCAGCGGTCCGGAATACAACAATTTCACCCAACCGATGAATCCCGGGCCAAACCCAAACTTCGCCAGCGTCGCCCAAATATATGGCCACTCAAGTGTGTCAAACGCCATAGTGGCGTCCAGGGACGCCAAAATGGCCGGCTCCCGTATGAACGGGACACGCGCGAGCACCCCATGCAAGCGCCGCAGGTTGAGCGCAGTGTTGCGATGAGGGATAAAACCGGACTGATCCTGGTGAATCAGATCGCACACCACGCCAACCAGCCGATTGGCCAACACCTTGGCGAGAATTTTGGGTTCCGCATTCAGCAGCGAGATGGGCCTGTAGGACGTGACCCGGTCCCGCGGCCTCCCCTCCTTGTGAATAACCACGATAGTAGCCAGACGCTGGTCTAGCGGGAGGGAACCCGCCGAACGGGCCGCGAGGAACATAGCACGGAGATGCGGCGCCAGCGTATCCGGTCGCAGCTTGTACAATTCAATAGGAAGACCATTAGGACCCATGGCCTTGCCGGAAGCGACCGAACGTATGGCGAGGGCAATTTCCTCAGATGTTGGGGCGGCGTCCAACGACACTCTGTCCTCCTCCGAAAGGGAAGGCAGCGCGATATCCCTGAGCAGGGCATGGGAATCCTCTTCCGAGCGGGAGGACACCGGGGAATACACCCCACGGAAATATTCAGCGAAGCAATCAACAATTTCTCCCGGTTCAGTGACACACACACCATCCAGTTTCTCAATCGACGGGACAACTCGACTCGCTCTCTCCTTTTTATCCAGCCACGCAATCAATTTCCCAGCCTTATCACCCACATCATACAGTCTCCCCTGTTGCTCTCTACTGAGGCCCCTGGCCGCCTCCGTGACGAGGGCCTTATAGGCCGCCTGCTTGAGTCGGAGAACATGTAATTTGTCATCCGTCACCCCCCATTCTAGATCACCCTCCAACTCGGTTATCTCAGTTTCAACACGGGTCACCTCCTCCCGCTCGTGCTTCCGGGAATGGGAAATAAGGGACAGGGCCTCCCCCCGGAGTACCGTCTTGAACGCCTCCCACAGAGAGACCGCCGATGACACAGACCCCACATTATCGTCAAAATATCGCTTAAGGGATTTAACCAACTCTGCGCGAATGGTGGGGTCACGCAGGTACCAGGGATTAATCGGGACCACCCTACCCTCCCCCCTCGGGAGAATGTCGAAGTGCAACAGGAGCGGGGAGTGGTTCGAAATACCCCGCGCCAAATGGCGAACCTCCCCGATCCTCCCCGCATGCGCCGCCGGCACCAGGACATAATCTAGCCTTGAGAGACTGCCATGGGCCCCGGAATGAAAGGTGTACTGTTTCTGTGTAGGGTGTTTCAAACGCCAACAATCCACCAGCCCCAAGGTATCCAAGAGGCCAGACAACCACGCTTGGGCACGGGGGAGATCCCTAGGGGGGTGACGGTCCTCAATTCCGGAAACCACAGCGTTAAAATCCCCCCCAACCACTAGAATCCCCTCCGGAAGGCCAAGGAGGAGGCGCCCCAGATCCGCAAAAGTAGTCGTTTGCAACCCTGGCGGGACATAGACAGAAACAAAAACAATCACTCTGCCCTCCATTCTACCCACCAGAACCGTGTAACGCCCCCTGTCATCATGGAGCACCTCATCAACTTCCAACGGGAGCGAGGTTTTAGCCATAATGCCCACACCCCTTGAACCAGACGTGAAGCCCGAATGGGCCAGAAGGCGGTAGCCCCGTCGATTCATAGCACGAAAGGAGTTGCCAATGAGGTGTGTCTCCTGCAGAAAAACTACATCAGGTGAAATTCGTTTCAGGAACTGCAGGACCACACCCCGTTTTATCCTGTCCCCCAGTCCATTAACATTCCAGGACAAAAGACTCAGTCCCCTACCCCCCATCAT